>NC_082662.1:134707258-137107258 GCF_025265405.1 Mesoplodon densirostris | reverse complement strand
GGCTACTGAGGTGGCTGGAATTTGTATGGAAAAGTACTAGAGAGAAGGTAACTATACAGAAAAGGAATTTTCTACTTTTTTATTTATATTGAAGTAATGATATGATTTTTCTATTTTATTTTATTTATTCAGCAAATCGTTTTTTAATGTAAACCAGCTTTGGATTCCTGGCATAAATCCCACATGATCATGATGTATCATCCTATGTATATGTTGCTAAATTCAATTTGCTATACTTTTGTATAAGATTTTTCCGTTTATGCTCATAAGGGATATTGGTCTGTAATTATCTTTTTTTATAATGTCCTAAAAATAGGGTTTTTAATGAGGATTCAATTAAATAGATATGACTTATTCAGACTTTTGTTTCTTCTTGTGTCAGTTTGAGAAAGCTGTTTATTAAGGGATTTTCCCAATTCCTCTAAGTTTTCAAATTTACTGGCATTATTACATACCTGTAAGCTATGAAATCCTAGATAATTGTAAAGTACTAATTTTCACTATAAAAGAAGCTAAATTTTTAGTCCACAGGGAGATCAACTTTTAGCAAGACAAGGTTAAGAGCTCCACAGACCTGCTCTCCAGTGAAGCTGATGAAAACCATTTTTAAAACAACCTTTTAAAGCCTCTGGAAATGGTCCTAAGGCAAAAAAGTAAATGAGGAAACATCTATCCAAGAATATCTATGAAAATTTGGTAAGAAAAGCCAGTCTTGGTATCTGAACCAAGGCAGCCTCCTCCCAGCTCAGTAGGCAGAAATTCCACTCCAGAGAGGTGCAGTCAAGAGCACAAGGCTTGGGGCTTCCCTGTTGGTGCAGTGGTTAAGAATCCGCCTGCCAATGCGGGGGACACAGGTTTGAGTCCTGGCCTGGGAAGATCTCACATGCCGCGGAGCAACTAAGCCCATGTGCCATAACTATTAAGCCTGCGCTCTAGAGCCCGTGAGCCACAACTACTGAGCCTGCATACCACAACTACTGAAGCCCACGCACCTAGAGCCCCTGCTTTGCAACAAGAGAAGCTACCGCAATAAGAAGCCTGTGCACCACAAAGAAGAGTAGCCCCCACTCGCCACAACCAGTGAAAGCCCGCGCACAGCAACGAAGATCCAACACAGCCAAAAATAAAAGTAAAAAATAAATAAATTTTTAAAAAAAGAGAGAACACAAGGCTCCCTCTACCTCCAGCTCCCAGTCAGACAGCTTTCTTCAGATGTGGAGCAGAATGCTGGCATTTCTCATTCTGCCCACAGCTACCTGTTGCTGAGGCCTATTTCCAGGCCAGTGTAGTCGAAAAGAGGGGCTCCCTTCTTCTGCCCAACCTGTATTTCTGGGACAAAGACTCTATTTTTGGTGCAGAACCACTCACTGAGAATACTAGACCCCGATTACCTTAGTCTTGGCCTGTAATGCTATAGTTCCATACTGGAAGAGGAAAAGCCAAGATATCAGGCTACTGCCCCCTCTCCACCTCACGTTCAGCTCCTAAAGTGTGTTGTCCCTCAGAGAGAAGTCTGTCATTTTCCCCACCACCAGTTCCAGAGCCCTGGCTCAGAGATTTTGCCTGGGGCAGTGGGATAGGGGGGAAGCAAGCCATGTCTCTTTCCAAAGACTTCATTTTCAACAGAGCATGGGAAAGTTCAAGCTTAAATTCAAGCTTAACCCCTCAAAACAACTGAGGTTGTGGTAAAAGGTAATGGAGAGATTTGCAGATTCAAAGAGGATATAAGGCTAAACTCTAGGCTGGCTACTCTGCAGGTCAACACCAGGTAGAGGAACAGCTTGGAGGAGCCCTCTTGGTGTCAGAACAAATATCAAACACTGATGTCAGGAAATATTCCTTCAAAGGAGCCCAAATTTGATTGGATTGCTCTGTAGAAGAAGTATGCTCCACGGCATTGTTGAAAACAAGTAAGCAATTAGCTGAAAGTCACTGGAATTTAAAGCTGGGGCTGTGGTCAGGAGGAGACAAAGAGAGCCCTGTCACAACTACTGTTATCTCAGGGGGACTATGGGCATACCCAAAGCTGCCTTGCTGAGGAACACCAGAGGCTTAATGCTGTGGTGGAGGAAAACGTCACCCAGTCACTAAACAAACAAACAAACAAACAAACAAAAGTAATAGGCAACAAAGGGTAGGACCAGTACCCAGGGTTGCTAGACTATGTTGTCTAAAATGACCAGTTTACAACAAAAAAATTACAAGCTGTGCAAAGAAACAGGAAAGTATGACCTATACACTAAGAAAAAAAAATGGCAACAGAAACTGCCTGTGAAAGCAATTAGATGTTGGATTTAACAGAAAATGACTTCAAAGCAGCTACTGTAAATATGTTCAAAGAAATAAAGGAAACCATGGTTAAAGAAGTAGAGAAGATGTGACAATGTCAAATCAAACAGAGGATACCATTAAGAGACAGAATTAACACACAGAGAGAAACAAATGGAAATTCTGCATCAAAAAGTATAATAACAAAATGGAAAATTCACCAGAGGGACTCAACAGTAGACATGACTGTCAGAAGAAAGAATTACAGAACTTTGAAGACAGAATGATAGAAATTAGGAAATGAGAAGAACAGAGAGGAAAAGATAAGAGATGAAGAAAAATGAATAGAGCTTCTTGGGACATCTTCAGGTTTGACATTTATTGATTAACAAATAAATTTATTGAATAACACTAACCTACACATTGAGGAAGCTTAACAAACTCCAAGAAGGAAAAATTCAAGGAGATCCACAAATACACATATCATAGTAAAAATGCTGAAAGTTAAAGACAGGAGAAAATCTTGAAAGCAGCAAAAGAAAAACAAATAGATTGTACAGGGATAAGATTAACAGCTGACTCCTCAGCAGAAACAGTAGAGGCCAGAAAACAGCAGAATAACATATTCAAACTGCTCAAAGAAAAAGCCATCAACCAAAAATCCTGCAAAGCTCTCTTTAAAAAATGAAGGCAAAATAAAGACATTCCCAGATAAACAAAAAAATGAGAGAATTTATCACTAGCCAACCTTCCTTAAAGGAATTTCTTCAGGCTGAAAGCAAATGACTACAGAAAGTAATTCAAATTCACACACACACACACACACACAAAGAGCAAGAGTAAAGGTAATTATATAATTATAAAAGACAGTATATGCATATTTTTTCTTTCTCTCAACTGATTTTTTTTCTTTCTTTTTTTTTTTTTTGCTGTACGCGGGCCTCTCACTGTTGTGGCCTCTCCCGTTGCGGAGCACAGGCTCTGGACGCACAGGCTCAGTGGCCATGGCTCACGGGCCCAGCCGCTCCACGGCATGTGGGATCTTCCTGGACCAGGGCACGAACCTGTGTCCCCTGCATCGGCAGGCAGACTCTCAACCACTGCACCACCAGGGAAGCCCCTCTTAACTGATATTTTAAATTGTATAAAATAATATGTATACAATGTATTGTTGGGTCATTAACATATAGATACCTAATATATTTGCCAGTAACAGTACAAAGGAGGTGGGTGGGAGCAAAACTGTACTGGGCTAAAGAAATAACTACTTATGGTAAAACAATAATTATAACAATGTATGATTGGGTTTGTAACATCAATAAATATAACTGTATAACAATAATGCCACAAAAAGGAGGAAAAGGAAATAGAGGAATATAGAGTAATGATTCTATTATCTCACTGGAACTAAAGTAATATAAATCTGAAGTTGATTCCAGTAAATTAATACGCATATGGGAAGCCCAAGAGCAATCACTAAAAATAAGCTAAAAAAGATACAGTGAAAAAAAATTAAACAAACATAAATGCTGACTTGGAAAATATAAACTTAATATTAAAGAAAGCAGTAAAGAGAAAATACAGAACAAAAAAGACATGACATATATATAAAACAAAAAATAAAATAGCAGACATAAATCCAACCATATCAATAACATTAAATATGAATGGATTAAGCAATCCAATCAAAAGGCAGAGATTGTCAGACTGGATATTTTAAAAAATGACCTAACTATATGCTGTCTCCAAAAGATATACTTTAGCTTCAAAGATATAAACGGATTGAAAGTAAAAGGATGTAAAGTGACATATCATGCAAACAATCACAAGAAAGCTGGAGTGGCTATCCTAATATCAGATAAACAGACTTTAATGCAAACAAAAAATTTACTAGAAACAAAGGGGGCCATTTTATAATGATAAAATGGTCAATTCATCAGCAAGATGAAACAATTAAAAAGATATTTGCACCTACTAACACAATGCCAAAATACATGAAGAAAAAACTGACAACTCAATAACAGTTGGAGATTTTAGTATCTCACTTTTTTTTCTTTTGGCTACATTGGGTCTTCGTTGTTGCATGCAGGCTTTCTCTAGTCGTGGCGAGTAGAGGCTAGCCTTCCTTGCGGTGCATGGGCTTCTCATTGTGGTGGCTTCTCTTGTTGCAGAGCATGGGCTCTAGATGCACGGACGTCAGTAGTTGCAGCACGCAGGCTCAGTAGTTGCAGCGCATGGGCTTAGTTGCTCCGAGGCATGTGGGATCATCCCAGACCAGGGATCGAACTCTTGTCCCCTGCATTGGCAGGCAGATTCTTAACCACTGCGCCACCAGGGAAGTCCAATACCTCACTTTCAATAATGGATAGAACATTGAAGCAGAAAATCGACAGGAAACAGAAGACTTGTTCAACACTATAAACCAACTAGACTTAACAGACTTCTAAAGAACACTACAGAATTTTTATTTACTATAGAACACTCCACCCTATCAGAGCAGCATATATATTCTCAAGTGCACGTGAAACATTCTCCAGGACCGACCATATGCCAGGTCATAAAACAAACCTCAAAACATCTAAAAACACAGAAATAATACAAAGCATGTTCTCTGACCACAATGGAATAAAATTATAACTCAATAAAACAGAAAGAATATTTGGGGAATTCAAAAATAAGAGGAAATTAAACAACACAGTATTAAATAACTAGTCGATCAAAGAAGAAATCAAAAGGAAAATCATAACATACTTTGAGACAAATGCAAATGAAGACACAAAACATACGGGATGTAGCTTAAGCAGTATTTAGAGGGACAAATATAGCTGTAAATGCCTACATAAGAAAGAATAAAGATCACAAATCAATAACCTAAGCCTTGCAATTGCAAGTGATCAAGAATATCCAAAACAATCTTGAAAACCAACCCTTTGGGGTTAATTCTGAAAGTCAGAGACAATTTACTGACTTCAGGAGTTTAGAGGCAGGTTGGGAAGGCAAGATATAAAACATAAAAAGAATAAAGTAGAAAGACTCATACGTCCCCATTTCGAAACACACTGCAAAGCAACAGTAATCAATACAGTGTGGTGCTGATTAAGATAGATAGACAGATGAATGGAATAGCATTAAGAGTCCAGAAATAAAATCATGTGCCAACTGATTTTCAACAAAGGAACCAAGACCATTCAATGAGAAAAACATATAGTATTTTCAACAAATAGTGCTGGGACACACACAGAAGAGTAAATTTTAACCTTTACATCATATTCCATACAAAAATTAACTCAAAATGGGTCAAAGACCTAAATGTGAGAACTAAAACCATTAAATTCTTAAAAGAAAACATAAGGGTAGATCTTCATAACCTTGGATTTAGAAAGGATTCTTAGATATGACACCAAAAGCAGTAAGGGAAAAAAAAAGATAACTTGGAGTTTTCATCAAAATTAAAAACATCTGTGCTTCTAAGGACACCAGCAAGAAAGTGAAAAGACAAAGGGACTTATATCAAGAATATATAAAGAATTCTTACAACTCAATGATAAAAAGACATACAATTCAATTAAAAATGGGGCAAAGGGGCTTCCCTGGTGGTGCAGTGGTTAAGAATCCGCCTGTCAATGTAGGGGACACGAGTTCGATCCTGGTCTGGGATGTGTGTGGAGCCCATATGCCATGGAGCAGCTAAGCCTGTGCACCACAACTGCTGAGCCTGCGCTCCAGAGCCCGCGAGCCACAACTACTGAGCCCATGTGTCACAACTACTGAAGCCCATGTGCCTAGAGCCCGTGCTCCGCAACAAGAGAAGCCACTGCAATGAGAAGCCTGCCCACTGCAACAAAGACCCAATACAGCCAAAAATAAATAAATAAATTTATTTTTAAAAAATTGGGTAAAGGATCTGAAGAGCCATTTTTCCAAGGAAGGTATAACAAATGGCCAATAAGCACATTAAAAGATGTTTGACATCAATAGTCATTAGAGAAATGCAAATCATAACCACAAAGAGATATCACTTCATGTCCATTAGGATGGTTATAATCAAAAAGCCAGAATAACAGTGTGGTAATGATGTGAAAGATCAGAACCCTCATACACTGCTGGTGAGAATGTAAAATGGTGGGGCTGCAGCAGAAAACTGTGAGGCAGTTTATGAAGTGATTAAACACAGAATTACCACATGACCTAGCAATTCCACTCCTAGGTGTAGGTATACCCTAGAGAAATGAAAACATATGTCTACCCCAAAACTTGTACACAAATATTTATAACAGCATTATTCATAATAACTAAAAGGAGGAAAAAACACAAATGTTCATCCACTGATGAATGGACAAATGTGGTGTTAAAGCCATTCTATGGAGTATTAATTGGTCATAAAAGGAATGCGGTAATGATATGTACAACAACATGACAAACTTTGAAAACATTATGCTAAGTGGAAAGAAGCAGTCACAAAAGACCATACATTATAGGCTTCCATTATTGTAAAATGTCTAGAATAGGGAAATCTATAGAAACAGAATGTAGATTAGTGATTGCTTAGGGTAGGGGTGGGAGGGATGAGGGGATAGTGGGGGTAATAGTTAAAGAGTATGGCATTTCTTTTTGAGATGATGAGAATGTTCTAAAATTGACTGTAGTGATAGTAGCTCATATCTGTGAATATACCAAAAGCCACTGAATTGTATACTTTAAATGGTGAATTGTATGGTACATAAATTATATCTAAATAAATGTGTTTTAAAAATTTAGTCCAGTCCTGGTCTCTAAAATACTTTCATATCAAATACCTAAGACATTATTGAAAGAGAGTACAAGTTTAAAGATCAATTGTAGTTTAAAGATCAAATACACGTAAAAATAACATAAACTTCATTCCACCATAAATGTACAATATATACAATGGATGCTTAGAATACCCTTGTTTTTGTCTTTATGTTGCCTATACTAATTTATAATACTAAATTAGAAATTTTCACGGAACATGTAAATGAAAATTCAAAACCATCACATAAGAGATAATAACACAGGCAAAACAGTCTCTGACACAAATCATACCAATGTTTTCTTAGGTCAGTCTCCCAAGGCAATAGAAATAAAGCAAAAATAAACAAATGGGACCTAATCAAGCTTATAAGCTTTTGCATAGCAAAGGAAACCATAAACAAAACAAAAAGACAACCTACAGACTGGGAAAAAATATTAGCAAATGATGCAACTGACAAGGGCTTAATTTCCAAAATAAACAAACAGATCCTACAATTCAATAACAAAAAAAATAAGCAACCCAATTGAAAAATGGGCAGAACACCTAGACATTTCTCCAAAGACAACATACAGATGGCCGAAAGGCACATCGCTAATTTTTAAAGAAATGTAAATCAAAACTACAATGAGGTACCACCTCACACTGGTCAGAACGGCCATCATTAAAAAGTCTACAAATAATAAATGTTGGAGAAGGTGTGGAGAAAAGGGAACCCTCTTACACTGTTGGGAATGTAAATTGGTGAAGCCACTATGGAAAACAGTATGGAGGCTCCTCAAAAAACTAGAAATGCCACATGATCCAGCAATCCCACTCCTGGCATAACTATAATTGGAAAAGATACATGCACCCCTGTGTTCATAGAAGCACTATTTACAATAGCCAAGACATGGAAACAACCTGAATCTCCACTAACAGATGAATGGATAAAGAAGATGTGTTTTATATATATATATATATAATACAATGGAATATTACTCAGCCATAAAAAAGAATGAAATAATGCCATTTGCAGCAACATGGATGGACCTAGAGATTATCATACTAAGCAAAGTATGTCAGAAAGACAAAAACAAATACCATATGATATCACTTGTATGTGGAATCTAAAATATGACACAAATGAACATATCTACAAAACAGAAATAGACTCACAGACATAGAGAACAGACTTGTATTTTCAAAGAGGGAGGGACGAGTTGGGGAGGGAAGGATTGGGAGTCTGGGATTAGCAGATGCAAACTATTATATACAGGATGGATAAACAACAAAGTCCTATTGTATAGCACAGGGAACTATAGTCAATATCCTGTGATAAACCATAATGGAGGAGGAGAGCTTCAAGATAGCGGAAGAGTAAGACGTGGAGATTACCCTCCTCCCCACATACACATCAGAAATAAATCTACATGTGGAACAACTCCTACAGAACACCCACTGAATGCTGGCAGAAGACCTCAGACTTCCCCAAAGGCAAGAAACTCTCTACGTTCCTGGGTAGGGCAAAAGAAAAAAGAAAAAACAGAGACAAAAGAACAGGGATGGGACTTGCACCTCGGGGAGGGAGCTGTGAAGGAGGAAAGGTTTCCACACACTAGGAAGCCCCTTCGTGGGCAGAGACTGCGGGTGGTGGAGGGGGGAAGCTTCGGAGCCACGGAGGAGAGCGCAGCAACAGTGGTGCGGAGGGCACAGTGGAGAGATTCCCACACAGAGGATCGGTGCCGACCGGCACTCACCAGCCCGAGAGGCTTGTCTGCTCACCCGCTGGGGCAGGCGGGGGCTGGGAGGTGAGGCTCGGGCTTCGGAGGTCGGATCCCAGGGAGAGGACCGGGGCTGGCTGTGTGAACACAGCCTGAAGGGGGCTAGTGCACCACAGCTACCCGGGAAGGAGTTTGGGAAAAAGTCTGGAGCTGCCTAAGAGGCAAGAGACTTTTTCTTGCCTCTTTGCTTCCTGGTGCATGAGGAGAGGGGATTAAGAGTGCCGCCTAAAGGAGCTCCAGAGACGGGCACGAGCCGCGGCTAAAAGCGCGGACCCCAGAGACTGGCATGAGACGCTAAGGCTGCTGCTGCCGCAACCAAGAAGCCTGTGTGCGAGCACAGGTCACTCTCTACACCTCCCCTCCCAGGAGCCTGTGCAGCCCACCACTGCCAGGGTCCCGGGATCCAGGGACAACTTCCCCAGAAGAACGCACGGCGCACCTCGGGCTGGTGCAACGTCACGCCAGCCTCTGCTGCCGCACACTCGCCCTGCATCCGTACCCCTCCCTCCCCCCAGCCTGAGTGAGCCAGAGCCCCTGAATCAGCTGCTCCTTTAACTTCGTCCTGTCTGAGACCGAACAGACGCCCTCAGGAGACCTACACGCAGAGGCGGGTCCAAATCCAAAGCTGAACCCTGGGAGCTGTGCAAACAAATAAAGAGAAAGGGAAATCTCTCCCAGCAGCCTCAGGAGCAGCAGATTAAATCTCCACAATCAACTTGATGTACCCTGCATCTCTGGAATACCTGAATAGACAACGAATCATCCCAAATTGAGGAGGTAGACGTTGGGAGCAAAGATATATATATATTTTCCCCTTTTTCTCTTTTTGTGAGCATGTATGTGTATGCATATGCTTCTGTGTGTGATTCTGTCTGTATAGCTTTGCTTTTACCATTTGTCCTAGGATTCTGTCTGTCCGTTTTTGGTGTTTTTTTAATTAATTGGTGTTTAATTTAATTGGTGTTTTTTAATTTGGTGTTAATTTAATTTTGGGGGTTTTTTTTATTTTAATTTTGGTGTTTTTTAATTTAATTGTTTTTTAATTTTTAATTAAAAAATTTTTTTCTTAATAATTATTTTTTATTTTAATTATTTTATTTTATTTTACTTTATTTTATTTTATCTTCTTTCTTTCTTTCTTTCTTTTTTCCTCCCTTTTATTCTGAGCAGTGTGGAGGACAGGGTCTTGGTGTTCCAGCCAGGCATCAGGGCTGTGCCACTGAGGTGGGAGAGCCAAGTTTAGGACACTGGTCCACAAGACACCTCCCAGCTCCATGTAATATCAAACGGCGAAAATCTCCCAGAGATCTCCATCTCAACACGAAGACCCAGCTCCACTCAAAACCAGCAAGCTGCTGGACACCCTATGCCAAACAACTAGCAAGACAGGAACAAAACCCCATCCATTAGTACAGAGGCTGCCTAAAATCATAATAAGGCCACAGACACCCTAAAACACACAACCAGACGTGGACCTGCCCACCAGAAAGACAAGATCCAGCTTCATCCACCAGAAAACAGGCACTAGTCCCCTCCACCAGGAAGCCTACACAACCCACTGAACCAACCTTAGCCACTGGGAACAGACACCAAAAACAATGGGAACTACGAACCTGCAGCCTGCGAAAAGGAGACCCCAAACACAGTAAGTTAAGCAAAATGACAAGACAGAGAAACACACAGCGGATGAAGGAGCAAGGTAAAAACCCACCAGACCTAACAAGTGAAGAGGAAATAGGCAGTCTACCTGAAAAAGGGTTCAGAATAATGATAGTAAAGATGATCCAAAATCTTGGAAATAGAACAGAGAAAATACAAGAAACGTTTAAAGAAGAACTAGAGAGCAAACAAACAGTGATGAACAACACAATAAATGAAATTAAAAATTCTCTAGAAGGGTTTCCCTGATGGCGCAGTGGTTGAGAGTCCACCTACCGATGCAGGAGACACGGGTTCGTGCCCCACTCTGGGAAGATCCCAAATGCCGCAGAGCGGCTGGGACCGTGAGCCATGGCCGCTGAGCCTGTGCGTCCGGAGCCTGTGCTCCGCAACGGGAGAGGCCACAACAGTGAGAGGCCCGTGTACCGCAAAAAAAATAATAAAATAAAATTTAAAATTCTCTAGAAGGGATCAATAGCAGAATAACTGAGGCAGAACAACGGATAAGTGACCTGGAAGATAAAATAGTGGAAATAACTACTGCAGAGCAGAATAAAGAAAAAAGAATGAAAAGAATTGAGGACAGTCTCAGAGACCTCTGGGACAACATTAAACACACCAACATCTGAATTATAGGGGTTCCAGAAGAAGAGAAAAAGAAAGGGACTGAGAAAATATTTGAAGAGATTATAGTTAAAAACTTCCCTAATATGGGAAAGGAAATAGTTAATCAAGTCCAGGAAGCACAGAGTCCCATACAGGATAAATCCAAGGAGAAACACGCCAAGACACATATTAATCAAACTATCAAAAATTAAGTACAAAGAACAAACATTAAAAGCAGCAAGGGGAAAACAACACATAACTCATAAGGGAAACCCCATAAGGTTAACAGCTGATCTTTCAGCAGAAACTCTGCAAGCCAGGAGGGAATGGCAGGACATATTTAAAGTGATGAAGGAGAACAACCTACAACCAAGATTACTCTACCCAGCAAGGATCTCATTCAGATTTGATGGAGAAATTAAAACCTTTACAGACAAGCAAAAGCTAAGAGAATTCAGCACCACTGAACCAGCTTTACAAAAAATGCTAAAGGAACTTCTCTAGGCAGGAAACACAAGAGAAGGAAAAGACCTACAATAATAAACCCAAAACAATTAAGAAAATGGTAATAGGAACATACATATCAATATTTATCTTAAATGTAAATGCATTAAATGATCCAACCAAAAGACATAGACTGGCTGAATGGATACAAAAACAAGACCCATATATATGCTGTCTACAAAAGACCCACTTCAGACCTAGGGACACATACAGACTGAAAGTGAGGGGATGGAAAAAGATATTCCGTGCAAATGGAAATCAAAAGAAAGCTGGAGTAGCAATTCTCATATCAGACAAAATAGACTTTAAAACAAAGACTATTACAAGAGACAAAGAAGGACAATACATAATGATCAAGGGATCGATCCAAGAAGAAGATATAGCAATTGTAAATATTTATGCACCCAACATAGGAGCACCTCAATACATAAGGCAAATACTAACAGCCATAAAAGGGGAAATCGACAGTAACACAATCATAGTAGGGGACTTTAACACCCCACTTTCACCAATGGACAGATCATCCAAAATGAAAATAAATAAGGAAACACATGCTTTAAATGATACATTAAACAAGATGGACTTAATTGATATTTATAGGACATTCCATACAAAAACAACAAAATACACATTCTTCTCAAGTGCTCATGGAACACTCTCCAGGATAGATCATATCTTCGGTCACATATCAAGCCTTGGCAAATTTAAGAAAACTGAAATCGTATCAAGTATCTTTTCCGACCACAACACTATGAGACTAGATATCAATTACAGGAAAAAACCTGCAAGAAATACAAACACATGGAGAATAAACAACACACTACTTAATAACCAAGAGATCACTGAAGAAATCAGAGGAAATCACAAAATACCTAGAAACAAATGACAATGCCAACACAACGACCCAAAACCTGTGGGATGCAGGAAAAGCAGTTCTAAGAGGGAAGTTTATAGCTATACAATCCTACCTTAAGAAACAAGAAACATTTCAAATAAACCACCTAACCTTACACCTAAAGCAACTAGAGAAAGAAGAACAAAAAACCCCCAAAGTTAGCACAAGGAAAGAAATTTCCTTCCTAGTGCATTCCTATACACTAATGATGAGAAATCTGAAAGTGAAATTAAGAAAACACTCCCATTTACCACTGCAACAAAAAGAATAAAATATCTAGGAATAAACCTACCTAAGGAGACAAAAGACCTGTAGGCAGAAAACTGTAAGACACTGATGAAAGAAATTAAAGATGATACAAATAGATGGAGAGATATACCACATTCTTGGATTGGAAGAATTCACATTGTGAAAATGACTCTACTACCCAAAGCAATCTACAGATTCAATGCAATCCCTATCAAACTATCACTGGCATTTTTCACAGAACTAGAACAAAAAATTTCACCATTTGTATGGAAACACAAAAGACCCCGAGTAGCCACAGCAATCTTGAGAAAGAAAAACGGAGCTGGAGGAATCAGGTTCCCTGGCTTCAGATTATACTACAAAGCTACAGTAATCAACACAGTATGGTACTGGCACAAAAACAGAAATGTAGATCAATGGAACAGGATAGAAAGCCCAGAGATAATCCCACACACATATCATCACCTTATCTTTGATAAAGGAGGCAAGAATATACAGTGGAGAAAAGACAGCCTCTTCAATAAGTGGTGCTGGGAAAACTGGACAGCTACTTGTAAAAGAATGAAATTAGAACACTCCCTAACACCATACATAAAAATAAACTCAAAATGGATTAAAGATCTAAATGTAAGGCCAGACACCATCCAACTCTTAGAGGAAAACATAGGCAGAACACTCTATGACATAAATCACAGCAAGATCCTTTTTGACCCACCTCCTAGAGAAATGGAAATAAAAACAAAAATAAACAAATGGGACCTAATGAAACTTAAAAGCTTTTGCACAGCAAAGGAAACCATAAACAAGACTAAAAGACAACCTTCAGAATGGGAGAAAATATTTGCAAATGAAGCGACTGACAAAGGACTAATCTCCAAAATTTACAAGCAGCTCATGCAGCTCAACATTAAAAAAACAAACAACCGAATCCAAAAATGGGCAGAAGACCTAAATAGACATTTCTCCAAAGAAGATAGACAGATTGCCAACAGACACGTGAAAGAAATCTCAATGTCATTAATCATTAGAGAAATGCAAATCAAAACTACAATGAGATATCATCTCACACCCATCAGAACGGCCATCATCAAAAAATCTACAAATAATAAATGCTGGAGAGGGTGTGGAGAAAAGGGAACCCTCTTGCACTGTTGGTGGGAATGTATATTGATACAGCCACTATGGAGAACAGTATGGACGTTCCTTAAAAAACTAAAAATAGAACTACCATATGACCCAGCAATCCCACTACTGGGCATATACCCTGAGAAAACCATAATTCAAAAAGAGTCATGTACCAAAATGTTCATTGCAGCTCTATTTACAATAGCCAGGACATGGAAGCAACCTAAGTGTCCATCAACAGATGAATGGATAAGGAAGATGTGGCACATATATACAATGGAATATTACTCAGCCATAAAAAGGAACGAAACTGAGTTATTTGTAGTGAGGTGGATGGACCTAGAGACTGTCATAGAGTGAAGTAAGTCAGAAAGAGAAAAACAAATACCGTATGCTAACACATATATGGGAATAAAGATGCAGACCTACTAGAGAATGGACTTGAGGATACGGGGAGGGGGAAAGGTAAGCTGTGACAAAGTGAGAGAGTGGCATGGACATATATACACTACCAAACGTAAAATAGCTAGCTAGCTAGTGGGAAGCAGCCGCATAGCACAGGGAGATCAGCTCTGGTGCTTTGTGACCACCTAGAGGGGTGGGATAGGGAGGGTGGGAGGGAGGGAGATGCAAGAGGGAAGAGATATGGGGACATATGTATATGTATAACTGATTCACTTTGTTATAAAGCAGAAACTAACACACCAGTATAAAGCAATTATACTCCGATAAAGATGTTAAAAAAAAAACCAAAATGGAAAAGGATATGAAAAAGAATATATATATGTATAACTGACTCACTTTGGTGTACAGTGGAAATTAACACAACATTGTAAATCAACTATCCTTCAATAAAATTTTTTTATAAAGAGATAATAATAATAGTTTATTAACATGGTTATGTAGTATTGGTTTTAAGAACAGTTCATTGAATAAAAAATATTAAATTCAGTACAGTAAGAGAATTTTGAGTTTTCCCTCGTAATATAGTTTTGCTAGTACTGTCTCAAATGAACCTTACCAGAAAATCTAGTCTATATTCGTTTCTCTCAAGACCTCAAGTATCAAGAACACTAAAATTTTAAAATATTCATTATCACAAAGCCTTCCATTTCTTGTCCATTTTCATAAAAGTCAATGTGATAAACTAAACTTCTTAGGGGTAACCAAATTATTTCAAGTTGTTCATTGTTAATCCTCTTTCACATCTAAGAATAGTTTGAAGTACTAGATATCATAACTTGTAACAGAAATAACAGTTTTATAGGTATAATTTTCCTTAAAGAAAAAAGATAACATATTCCCAATTACTGTTGCTCACATATTTGAAATCTAAAGTAGGCTCTCATATAAGATTCATGCTACAAATTACAGAACAAGCACCGTATCATAGCAACCCAGCAATACCACTACAGTGACACGCTGAGGATGCAATCCAAGATTCTAATTTAAGAAACTGGCACAGAATATAGGACATGCAGCTTTTTTTGGCAATACCCCTAGAACATTAATAACTAAGAGTCTAAAATCAGCTTTTATTTGAAACTTTAGAGGATCAAGCTTTTATAAGGTAACAATGGAAACGTTTATTAACAAATGATTCACAGCATTGTAACTAAATATGACTTAGGTAAGGGTCTATGATTTCATTAAACTTGAAAATGGTGGGAAAAATTGTAGATATCACATCTTAGGAATTTGAATACATGAACCCTACCAGTTTGATAATGCATTCTAATATACAAATGTATACCATTTTAAGAAAACCCCTAGAGTACTATCTAAAACTTTAAAGAGCATAAATATTTACATGCTTTACTCAATTACCATTCAAATGCAGATACATTCACAACTACTATACTACAAAAGGGTTAAAATATACTGTTCAATTTTTATTTCAAAAAATTATGTTACCTTTTGTTATCAAAACCACTTTAAAGAAGGTAAGAACAAGAAATGAAGATGAGCTAGCGGGGCATGTTATATGGATTTCTTGGAATGTAGAACCTTGAGAAGCAGAATACTGAAAAAGTCTCCTAGAAGAATAAATGGAATATTGTGTCATCTGTTTAATTCAATTTGAATATAAAATTTATTCATTAAATAAAGGTTTTTAGAAGCATCTTCGTTTCATTTGGGACCCTTGGGGAACAAGAAGTGTTAAAACAGATCTTTATAGATGGTTTCCATAGCTGTGATGAGGTTCCATCTTGCAGCTAACTCTACCTGCAACTCCTAAGCAACACCTGCTACTGTGTAGGAAAAGGACTACCTACTTTAACAAGGTGGTTCAAGTCTCTAGAGCAGGGCCTAAGGGCCACAAAACAACCCACCCACCTCCCTCCTCCATCTGACCAGAGACGGGCTTCAGCATGCCGGTGGTGCTACAAATCCAAGGACCCTGAAATTATATACAAAATATTGTATATGATATTTTCTGAGATGATGGATTCCTTTAATCAGATTTTCTAGGAGATCCATGTATAATCTCCCTAAAATTAAACACCAGTACTCTTAGAAGTTATTTCCTCTCCTTTTAACATACTGAATTTTCATAATCAAGGTTTAAAATTATTTCACTCAGTATTTCCAAAAATAAAAAGTTTAATCAGAAACAATTCTAAATAGATTTTTTTTTCTTTCAGAAACATGCTATTTATAGCATTCCATTAAAGTGAAAGTAATGGGTTATAGAACAACATACATTATATGATCTCACTAATGGGAAAATATAGGAAGATGTTCAAAATTTTAGAAGTTTCCTCTGCTTGGGGATTTTTACTTTCTATTGACTTGTTTTTAAGAGTGAGTCTGTAAGTTTTTACAAAAATAATAAATCCATTATACAAGAAATAGGGTAGTTAAGAATATGACATTTCTCACTGCATAGTCTTTAAATGACTTTATTTTGGAAAATCATGAAAACTGAGACTCACTCATGACTCACAGCAAGCACTGTATCCTAAAATAGTCATTCCTATTCCACAGGAGAAGCTACTTTTCTAGATCTTTTTTTTAAATAAAAAAGAAGTTCTCAAAATATCAAAATATGATTATGTGTAAGCTTATACAGGTGGTTCAAATTAAAAACAGAATTATCAAAATATATGAAATACCAAAATCAGTGCCTGGGTATCTGGTAGCTAAGTAAAACCTGGGTTATATTTTACCTCTCCTACATGAATGATAGAAATTTCCTATGAAGGAAATATGACTGTGAAAATTAAATGCACCTTAAAAGCATTCATTGTTACATTTGCTACTTTATTTCCACTTTGGATTCAAAGTTAGTCACAAATGTATGTAGAAAACTACTTAGATGACATATTGTCTAATTTCAGTTTTTCTCAGTTTTCAGGAGAATAAAATCAGTAAAGTGATAGATGAATTGGCCCAATTGACTTTTATATCCAAGTCTCAGTTATCTTGCCCCAATTTATTTTCCTCCCTTGAATTGGGAAATAATGATCAGGAAGACAGTGCTTTGTTAATGTGGTCATAGTTTTAAAAAAAAAAGTTTTCAAAAACTGTGTGTACATAGCTTGTGTATAGAACAGAGAAGCAAAAATAAGTAGAATCTAATCAGTCTTGATATTCCATAATAATTCCGTAATTCCTCAAAGCTGCTAATTACATATCATTATAACTTTAAGTGAGTAGAGACTCCAAATTATAAATCTAGCTCTGACACAAATGTGCGGAGTGATTAAAAGTTCATTTCATCTTGTTTCTCAGTACTCATTCATAAAACAACCGTTCTCCAATTTCTTCTTCAGAAAAACTTTACATTACTTTAAAAAAAAAGGGAAGAATTGTGCTAAAAGGGAGACCTGCAAAGATCAATGAAGCATTTTTATACCAGAAAACTTTAAAAAATAAAGATGCTCTGCTTTACAGGGTCTTAGAAAAATCTACTTTCAGTACTGGCCTACCTGCCCAGGACCTAAAAGAAATCATTCTCTCTCTTGTAAGGCTCTCAACTACAAATATTTCTCCTTTGCACTGTTAGACAATAACATGCTAATTTTGCTTTAGTGCAGACAATACGAATCAATTGAGAAGATGAAGCTATAAATGACTTGCACAAGAATATAACCTACCTGTTTTGGTTTCTTCATCAACAAAATGCTAAATTTGGGGTTGTATGTAAACTATTACTCAATTATAAATCATTATACATTTGTGAATTACTGCATGACACAAAACGGTATTTTTCTTTAAATCAATTTAATAGCATTTGCTTCATTATTTCATTCAATAAATATTAAACCAGGTACTGGGGCTTCTCTGGTGGCGCAATGGTTGAGAGTCTGCCTGCCGATGCAGAGGACATGGGTTCGTGCCCCGGTCAGGGAAGATCCCACATGCCGCGGAGCGGCTGGGCCCGTGAGCCATGGCCACTGAGCCTGCGCGTCCGGAGCCTGCGCTCCACAGCGGGAGAGGCCACAACGGTGAGAGGCCCGCATACTATGGATCTCAGGTCCTGGAGCACTTAACTTATAGTCTAAAGGCAGAAAACAGCCGATTAAGTACCCTACTCATACCTGTCCCAACTAACTTATAGTCTAAAGGCAGAAAACAGCCGATTAAGTAACTAACCCTACTCATGAACCTGTCCCAACAAATTCTGTAATCTACCTCACACATATACCAAGGACATCTTACCATTGCACAATGTCTTATACACAGACATTCCACTGAATGGGGAATATATAATCCCATTTTGCCCAAAAGACCAAGTGGCCAGCATCCCAAACTATGAACATTTTCTAATAAACAACGTTGATTTTTTTTTTTTTTTTTTTTTTTTTTGCTGTACGCGGGCCTCTCACTGCTGTGGCCTCTCCCGTTGCGGAGCACAGGCTCCGGACGCGCAGGCTCAGCAGCCATGGCTCACGGGACCAGCCGCTCCGCGGCATGTGGGATCTTCCCAGACCAGGGCACAAACCCGTGTCCCCTACATCGGCAGGCGGACTCTCAACCACTGCGCCACCAGGGAAGCCCCGTTGAAAATATTTTAATGAATGTTTAGAAATCATAGAAATTACCAATGGGCAGTCTGTGATTCACACATCCAAAAGTCTTTATACCTAGGTTTCCAAAAGACATCTCAAACTTAAAATCTCTGAAATATAACTCGGGATTTTCCCTCTTTATCTGGTTCTTTTTCTAATGTATTCCTTCTCAGTGGTGGTAGACCTATGCAACGCAGCTGTCCAAGCTAAAACACCTGGGAAACATCTTTGGCTCCTACCTTTGCCTGTCCATCTCCCCCAGACAATTCATCAACAAGTCGTAGCTTAGTTATATTGTGAATACATCTCTTTCTCTCCATCTTTACTGCTACCACCCTAGCCCCAGCCATATCGTGCCTCATCTAGCCTATTAAAACAACCTCCTAACTGATCCTCCTTCTAATCATCTTGCTCTGCTACAATCCATTCTCCACCCAGCAGCTAGTGATACATTTTTTTTTAATTGTCAAGCTTCCTGAAAGAGATGTCCATACTTACTGACTTGGCTTTCCCAATTTCCATTCACTCCTCACTTCTCCTTAGAGAAGTCTGGTTTCAAGTCTATCAATCCTCTGAAACCCCTCTGGAGTCACAAATGTTGCCTGAAGACTACCAAACCCATGGAAACATTTCCATTCTTATTTGACTTGCTAGCAGCTCTTCTCACTGTTACTAGCCCCACCCCACTCCCAATTAAAAACATATTTTCTTCCCTTGACTGCCTTGTCTCTACTCTCTCCTGTCTTCCACTCAAGCTGTTGCTCCTTCTTCTTTGATCATCCTCTAAATGATGGTATTCCTTGCCCTCTTCTCATTCTATATACATTTTCAGTAAGCAGTTGCATCTCTTCAAATGCCACCTTTAATCTAAAGCTCCTAAATTCTTATTTTTAGCACAGATTTTTCTACTTAGCTCCAGACCCAAATATCTAATTTCCTACTAGACTCTTCACTTCTATTTTCACAGGCACTTCAACCTGTCCCACATGTAGAACCATTATCTTCTCCCGCATCAGATCTTCCACTCTTCTTCCCTTTCAGTAAATTGCTACCATACATCTAGTTGCACAAGTTAGAAATGTATCATCACTGATTTTTCCCTCTCACCAAGTCCCCCTGTGATACCACCTATCCCCACTTAGATAAGGCCACCATCATCTCTTGCCTGGATTACTGTGCCAGCATTAACTAGTATTCTTCACTCTCATCTCCCAATACACTCTTCACACAACTGTCAGGAATAAGTGCAGGACATGGCATCAAGGCTGTTACCTAGACACTAATTGTTGCTCCAGTCTCTTGTCTGGCCAGTTCCCTATTATAATATTCTTTATCACGGCCACATATATTGCTGGCAGTTCCCAACATATGCTATGCTCACCTACCTCTGGGGTTGCCCATACTGTCCTTTAGGTGGACCTCTTAGAACCCATGTGTCTTGGTCTAACACCTCTGGCCTTTCAGGTCTCAGCTTACCTGTCACCTTCTCCAGGAAGCTTTCCCTGATCTCTCTCCTCACATACCAAAACTGAGTTGGGTCCCTCACACACTCCCCTAGGCTTTCACTGCTTACTCTTATCACAGCACTTGTCTCTAATTGAAACCACTGGCTTACATGTCTATATTTATCCCACCAGACTCTAAGCCCCTAAAGACATTTAATTTCAAAAGAAAAAGCATTCATCATTTTATTCACTTTACTGAGTAAAAGTTTTAATCTCTACAATGGTTCACCTAAAATTTAAGCACGATGAACATCAAAGAGGAAAATATTTCTGTACTAGATTTTGAAAGCAAAGTATGTATCTAGTTTCACAGCAGGCAAACAAAATCTTTTTCCTCTGGCTAATTATAAGAAGAACAGTAGTACAAGTTAAAAAAAAAAGCAAATATATATTCCTATAGAAATTATATTTTATTTTACTTATGACTTCAACAGATGTTTATCTTTAGAAAAGTCTGTTTGGAAAATTATGCTTTAAAAAAACACCCAGTTTTGCTAAATCAAAATTCAGAGCTTATGACAAAAACTGTCTCATCCTTTTGACTTTATCAATTTAGAGGCACAGGATTAACTATGAGTTCAAATAATCATCATCTTCTGGTAACAGCTATAATTCTAGAATATCCGTTATCAATGAGTGAGAATCAAATGCAAATCCAATTAAAAAGAGAAAATGTATCATTTTTGAAGCTATATTTAATATTTTATTATCCTGTACTACAAGTTAAGCCCAGTCATTAAAAAATTCTAGTTTCATACACCTAACATCTTTTTAACTATTGTTTATGCAATTTCCTCACTAACTAAGCAAAATCAGAGAGAGTATCTAAGAGCTTAAAAACCCTGTACTTCTTCTCCCTACCTTAAAGAAAGCTTTTCTGATGAAATGACAAGATGGTTATTTATTTAGAACAAGAGTGAAACTCATTCCCAATGAAAGCTAAACCAGAATGACTTCTGAGGTCCCATTCAGCACTGGAAGGCTCAACTAGATATAACATCACAATAATGTTACAGTAAATGCAATTAGCATCACCATTCCAGTAGGAGGAGTGAGTTCCCAAGAAATCCCTTGCCTTCAGTATCCAAGTTAGAAATAGGTTCTCTGAATTTTATAATGTGAACCTATCATATCTGGCAAACTACAAAAAAAAATCCTAATAGATTTAAGAAATCTGATCAAAATTGCAGGATTTCTAAAATTCACCATTACACGAAAAACCCACATAAACAAATTCCTTCAAGGAAAAGTTCAAAAAGATATAGATATAAAGTGGTTTGAAACTGCTCATTAGTGAATATCCTGCCCAGACAAGCAGAGCTTATTTCACATAAACCTAGCCTGTCATGTAAAACTCTTTCAGTAAAGCATTTAGGTTCCCTATTACATAATAATGCACTGAAAGTAATTATATATTTAAAATCTGTTCCTTTCATCTCCTTCAAGGACATCCTTATAAATAAAAATTGAGCCTCAAATTTAGAAATTACTGGAAACTAGTTATTTCAGTTTACCCAATATTTATATACAGTTGTCCACATCTGGAAGTCAACCCAGTATTACTTTTCCACACAGACCTTACACAATACCTTTCCTAGAAATAAATCTATCAATAATGTTACACGTCACTTAAACCAGTCACTGGCAAAGCACAAATACAGCAGCAAACAATCCTTTGTTTCAAACCTACATTTACTATTTATTATCATGGTATTAAAAACCCAAAATACATAACTTTGAATCAGATTTAGGCACAAATATATTAAAACAAAACACAAAACAGAAGAGAACCAATCTGGTGGTAGACAGCACGGAACACCACTGAAGGAAGCATAATCAATAATGGGGAATGTGTGTAGAGGGAGGGCCAACAGGTAATTTCTTAATCAAAACAGTGACTCCGCCTACATGACCACACTTGTTATGCACAGGACACTGTATTTGGTACTATAATAGGATATGAAAACACAGATGACTTCTGCTTTCACAAAAATTTTACCATCTCATTCTGGAGGGAGAACATCACTTCATAACTGACACTGACTCAGCACAACAAATCAACAAATACAGGTATCATTCAAACTGGTTAGCAGAAAGGCCAAAGACAAAAGAGAGTTATGGAATATAAGTGGCCCCAGGTCCTTGCTGCCCTACCTTCAGTAAAAAACTGTGGTCAAGATTAAGATGATAGATGTAAAAACACTCTGACGAAAAACATTTCTTTTTTCTTTTTCTTTTTCTTTTTCTTTCTAAAATGCCCTGTTTATTCTGCAAAAATCTGGAATACTCCACAAATCTGTGTGTCATCCTTGTGCAGGAATCATGCTAATCTTCAATAGTTTCAGTTTTAGTATATGTGCTGTCAAAGCAACCACAAGAAAAACATTACTTGACGCTAAATAAATATAAGGCATGACCAAAAACAGTTATGATCAACAATATCTCATCTGTTCAACACCTAATAGTCAACATATACACTAGTAATATTAGTTCTAAATCTTCAAGAGGCAGAACAATGCTGTGAACATATAGCAAATATCAGCTTTACATTTCTGAATGATGGGATTAAAACAAGGCAAACTGCTGTCATATGTTCTCGCTTTTACTTGACAGCTCAGCCACAGCTCCGAAAATCACAGAGAGAAAAAAAAAACTTGACCACCTTGTATCAAAGGATAATAGCTGAGTTTTAATTACGATAACTAAAGCAAAATCCAATAGAATCAACTCATCACACCTAAAACTCCAGAATCCAAGAGCACTATCCCCCTTCAGGAAAGTAGCTGATTAGCCATAGGGGGCAGTAAAGTTAAGAGAGTGAAAAGTAAATAGCACGAGGTGAAGTGAGGGCAGGAAATGTTAATAGGCTGGGTAATGAGCCGCGAGTATCCAGAGAAAAGGACAAAGTCTCAATTAATGAATTAAATCAATAGACAGATAATGCCAAACCAGTGATTCTCAACCCTGGCTGCATGTCAGAATCATCCTGGGAGCTTTCAAAAATACAAATGCCTGCATCCTACCTTAGACCAATTTATTTAGAATCACCTGAGGGTAGGACCCAGGCACTGATGTTTTTTAAAACTCTCTAAGTGCACAGCCAGGTTGAGAACACTGTTAAACACATAAAATAAAAATAAGCTACTTTATATCCCCAGCTTTTTACAATTTAAAAAGTTAAAATTTTAAAAACACACGAAAATCTATTATTTCCCAAATCTATGATTTTTGTTGATAAACCTGTCTTTGTCATCCAAAGAGAGGCAATACCTCATTAAAGACTAATTCATTTTTGTGATTTTATTAGGGGAAAATATTATTCTTACAAGTAAAAATGAGTAAACTGAAGGCCAAAGGGGTTAAACAACTAGCCCAAAGCAACTGTGACTCATCAATGATACAGGAAGACAGTTTAAGTGTACTATTTACAGGATGGTACTCTATCCCAGTGATCACACTATTTTACTTAAATACATTTTACTGGATTCTCACTTTACAGGCACTTCCTAAAAGGATCCAAAATTCAATTAAGAATCAGAGGAGGTAATAACATTGGGGGAAAAAGAAATTTGACCCTAAAGAGGAACTCTGAAGATGTTAAGTTAGACTTAAATGGAAGTTTTTCCTTCATGTGAAGGCCAGCAACAGACACTATATTAATTTCTCTAGAAGTATATCCTTAAAAAGTTTTTAAAAATTTAAATGTAAGTCTACCAGAAGAAATATAATATTACTTCCAGAAGACAGTCCTAAAATAGGTAAAATGTTATATCCCTTTGTAAACAAACATTTTTAACATATTCAGACGAATTTCAACTCTCCTTTATTGCCACCCCAGTTACTAAAACGGGTTTTGGGTTTAGATGGAATGAAATTAATTTTGAAAGAAATCTATAAGCCTTAAAAGTTGAGTCAGTAGTGTCCCTCACCAGCACAAAAAAGTTAAGTTAGTTATGAAATTTCAAATCGTGTCATTGTTCTTGTTCCAGATACCCTAAAAGACCACATACATCAAGAAAAACAAAAAAAAATGTTTCCCTATAGGTAAGCAAAGCACTTCAAATGAGCACCACTGTTACTGGATTCAATACCTCCAGTGGGACCCAGCTTCTAAGAATATACCAACCAAGAAACTGAGGAAACTTGGTAAGTTCTTTACCTCATCTGAAGGGGACTTCAATCTCAAATCCAGTTTCATTCTATTCTTTGCCATTTACTGGCTGTCTCCCATAAGAAATGCACATCTATACAATTTTACTGGTTAATTCAATTTCTCTGCTTGATAAAAAACTTCTAACTACAACTTTCAATATTTTAAATAGTCACTCTACCCTATTTCCACATCCACACTTATGCTGATGTTCCAGCTTCACCTCATTTCACATAAAGAATATGTGAAAACTGATTATAAACAAATTATACATTAAGTACACTAGCAAAGTTTACAATTTATGTGAATCCTTCATTTAGAAAATACCTTTGATCTGGATTTTCAAATATCAAAGAGAATGGGAACTAACATTCTTTGCCTATTTTTAGGCACTAATTACATTATTTCACTTAATCCCCCAAATCCTGGGGAGATAGAAGGTATTATCCCCATTTTACAGATAAGGAAAGCAACTCAGAAAGATTAAAATTTTACCTTTGACCCAGGGCTGACCCCAATGACCCAACTCTATCATACTGCCCAAATTTCATAAAGCAGGATAACAGCAAAAATACTGAAATCATTTAACCTGGGTTCCGGTGTCAGGTGCAACACCATCCAGATAAGTAATCACAGGCCTGAAACTAAGCTGTTTAAGCCTCAGCTTTCTCATCTGGGAACAATATTGGTCTTGCACAGAGTTGCTGGGATAACACAATGAAATATAATTTTTGTAAAAATACATTGAGCTATGGATTGTCACAATATTACCTTAGGTGTGAAAAAGCAAGGGATATCGGGGATAAGATGTTACACAACTTTGGACTATTTCACTTATTATGAGCAATACTGTTTTTGTAATTTAAAAATATAAAGAAAAGTGTAAATTAATTTGTAAATGCTAAATGTTATATAACTGTATGGCATCTACTATTTTACCAAACCAATCCTTCTAGAGACTTACACAAAAAAGGTTAATCAGACTGAAAAGCTTCCAATTAACTGATTTTTTTTCTAAGTTAAAAGTCTCCTAACTGTTGGTTACCAGAGGAAAAGTTTAAGGTAGAAAAATTAAGTACTATACTAATGTAAATTTAAATACAGAAAAAAATGATTGACAGAATGTTCCTACCTTTATTTTCTAATACCTAGTTCTCAGAGGAACTTACAGAATTAACATAAGAAATTTCAAGTATTTTGGAAAAAAAAAATTTTTAAGCTATAAAATATAAGATAGTTAAGTTTGATGACCCACATAACAGTTTCTCATTTTTAAAACATCCTTTTAACAAGGCTTGTTTTTTAAATAGTTTCTGTAATAAAACAGAATTTTCTCTGAACATTTTCACCATTAAAATCCTGCAACCCACTTACTAAATTATTTCACACGAATAAACTTCTTATAGATTAAAAAGTGGGATTATTTTGTTACTCTTTACCCATAGCATGCTTTAAGGAAAATAGCTGGCACCTTTCCAGTTTAGATTCATGTGGACAAAGTGTAACATAAGCAGGTTGGCATAAACACTTAAAAGATTTTGGATGGCTACAGACATTGAATCACTCCACAGTAATATTATATTTCAGAGCAGGAAGAAAAATTCTCTTTCATACATGTATTACAGGGCTTTCCACTGGTTTTTGTTAAGGCCACAAATGGAAAAAACTACTACTGACAGAAAAAGCACTCAACGTTGTGGTATCAAAGACACTGCCAAAGTACCAAGTGAAGCAACTGAATTTTTAAAAAACCACTTTTCAAGCATTTTGGCATCTGGAGTAAAACTAGTTTTTCCTAGTGGGTAATCTAAGTAAGAATCTTATTCCTCAATTAAATTTACATAAATTTATCCTGAATACGTAACTTTCCTTATAAAGAATACTATATTTTCATGTAAAACATAAAATAAAATTAAAGTTCCAATTTTATTTTTTTCTCTACTAGTGAGCAAAATACTATAAATAAAACATTCAATGGCACCCTCAACTTGTTGAACTATACACCATGAAACCTGGATGAATACTGACTCTGCATATTTTTGCTAGGCTTTTAAAAACAAAATATATTCAAATTGCATCTCCTGACTTGAAGCAACCATATATCTAATATTCAATTATTTTTATTAAATATAAGTAAATATTATATTAAAAAGACAATATAAGGAACATCTTACTAAAAAGCAAATTAAAGAAACATGAAAGAAAAACACTAGCACCAAACCTTCAAATTGCAAAAATAATTTGCCAATTTAATGAAAAAAAATTAAAAAGGTAAAAATATCTATGTTTTAGTTAAGTTTAAAATTTTAAATTCATGAATAGTAGTTCAATGTCCTAATAGGTAAGACGATATTCTTTTATAGCTATGACATCACTCAAGAATTAGTCTTGGCAATGCCTACCATTGTGGTCTACTGTTGACTATGCTATGTAAATTTTCACAATTTTTGTATGCTAAATAGAAAATGATAAATGCAGTACCACAGGCTACACATCTTAAATAAAACCTTCTTTCAACAGTCAGTTTGGGGCCTCCCTGGTGGCGCAGTGGTTGAGAGTCCGCCTGCCGATGCAGGGGACACGGGTTCGTGCCCCGGTCTGGGAGGATCCCATATGCCGCGGAGCGGCTGGGCCCGTGAGCCATGGTCGCTGGGCCTGCGCGTCCGGAGCCTGTGCTCTGCAACGGGAGAGGCAACAGCAGTGAGAGGCCCACGTACCGCAAAGAAAAAAAAAAAAAAAAAAAAAAGAATGGGAGAAAATATTAACAAAAAAAAAAAGTCAGTTTGATTCTGGCTGTGGGATGTCTTTAATTTAGAAGCACCCCAAGAGGCAGGGCAGTGTAGGATCTGAATGGGGTTTCAGAGCTATTGCAGGTCAACTGTGATTTGAGCTGGGGTTTTCTTTAGACTCTTAGCCAAACTAAGACTGGATTCATAGGCCCAAAGACAAATCAGAACCAGACTGGCCTTAAAGGGGATGCTGGAGCTTTTTCAAACTGATAGAAAAACCTGCTGAACATTTATCTATTTCAGTATGAACTTTTCATTTCCTGGCCTTGCAAAACAGATGATCTAGATTTCTATCAGGTTTCTTTTGTCGAAAAAAAAATTCGAATGTTTAGGACCATTATCATCTTGTTCCATGATGATGCCTATTTCATAAAAAGCAAAGACATTAAAATTATAAAATTAAAAGGCAGTAATCCACAAAGAATAAACTAGAACACCAGGAACCAATTTCTTTCTTTCTTTCTTTTTTTAATCCTCTAAACCTAGTGGGAAAAAGGAGTGAGCCAAAAGGAGTGCCAAGTTCTCCTGCAAGGGCATTGACACGGATACCAATCTGAATTACTGTACAAACCTACAAAGTCCCTGGAATCACTGCTTGGCGAACTAAGTTCCCATTCCATTGCAAAGCGACACTATCTACTCCTTAACACCTCTCCAAGTTTACCGTGTGTATCTTCTCAGACGATAAAGTATTTTAAGTCTTTCTATTCTTTGGGCTAAAGGGAACATTTAAATCTAATGACCCAGTAAGTAAGACACTACACTGGTCAGATTTTTTAGGCTTTTTCTTTATAAATAAATCTGAAGGCCAGGTAACTCCTAACCGGTGTTTGCATTAGGATTCCTGGTCTGTACGACTCTTAGGAACTATCAATGGGAAGGAAAGTTAGGGAGAGAGTGCGTACAGGCGCTTTATAGTTGGAAAAGTAAAGGATTGGCTAAGGGTGGCCGAAAAGAGGAGGCAGGTCTCAGAAAGGGAAGGTCGGAACGTAAGACAGGTTGTTAAAGCAAGATGGGTAAGGGCAAGGCTCGGGGAAGAAGAGTGAAGAACTCTACCCCTCGGGACGCAAGAGGAGAGTTCCAGTCGCAAGGGCAGCTAAAAGAGCGCGCAGGTGGGGAGGGGTGCTGACCTCCTCCAAGACCGGAAGAGTTGAGGTGAACCCAGAAGTGAGAAAAGCAAGGCTCTTAACAGCAAACCTGTTTGAATCAGAGGGGGTGGGAGGACGCCAAGGAAGCATGGGGAACGCGACTCACACACTCCGAGCCCCAGCTGGGCAGAAGAAACCCCCAGAAAGAAATGAAGAAACGACTCTGGCGGCGCGGAGGCGAGCGCCCGCGTTCCTCCCCGGGCTGCGCCCTCGGAGGTTACCTTTGAGCTGGGGCAAGGGGTGCAGCTCCGGCTGGCTGCCCTGGCTGCGGAACTGCGACGAGCCCTGCGAGCGCTTCTGCCTCTGCGCCTTGCGCACCGATTTCCGGGTGAAGCCGTCCACTTTCTCCGAGGCCGAGATGGCGGCGCTGGCAGCCCCCGCCGGCGGCGGCGACGACGACGACATCACCACGGCCCTGGCGCTTGGCAGCTCCGGCTGCTGCCTGCACGGAACGGGCAGCGGCTGGAGGAGAAGGCGGGGGAGAGGCGCCGAGAGCTCGCGCCCCTCCGCCCTGTTCCCCCGGCCGCACTGCCCTCCCGCTCCCGGGCGCCGCCGAGCTTCTCCTCGCCGCCCACCGACGCCTCACGGCCACATCTCAATGCCGGAGGTTCCTGGTCCCCGACGCGCGGCGAGCTCCCGGGGCTGACGGAGGCGAGGGCGGGGGTAGAGGGGGGGTGAAGAAGTTGTTGACTCCGAGTTCGGAGGGCTGGTGGACGGGAGCCCGAAGTTTAGACAACTGAGGCGAGGACACTGGGGTGCGGACGTCGAAAGCGCCTCTCGTCCCTGCAGCCCGGGTCGCCAGCCGGCCGGCCCGCCAGCACCTCAGTGGCCGCAGCTAGCGCAGCCCGCCCTGCCTGGAGCCTCCTCCCGAGGCGCTGCCATCGCGGGTCCCCTCCGAGCCGCTGTCGCCACCGCCGCGGTGTCCAATCTTCCCTGTCAGCGCCGACCCCTCATCTCCCGGGGCGGTGAACCGCCGCCCGGGCCCTGGGCGCGCACACACACTCGCTCCTCGAAGCGCCGAGCAGTCCGAACCCCCTCCCCCACGCGCCCTTCCGCAGCCAACAGAGAACCCCTGGCGGGCGACCGCTACAACTTGAGAAGGTGCTGGGTAGAGGCAAGGGGGGAGTGTGAGTGCGTGTGTGCGCGCGCGCTAGGGCGCGCGGCCAGGGGGAGGGACCGCTCGGGGGATGGGGAGGGAGGAGATTAACTGACAACTTCCGCGGGGTCCCGCCAGCCTCTCGGAGGCCCGGGAAGGAGTAAGGGGTGGGAAAGCATACCAGCTCCCTCAGCCAATCGCAGGGCTAAGCGGCAGCAACGGGGTGAAGCTTGGCCTCCTGCAAGGGCTATCAAACTGGGAGGTTAGGCAGAGGAATGGGGCGTGGTTGTATGACGGACCTCGGCCACAGCCAATCGTTAGTGAGGATGACAAGCGGAGTGCCACTCTTACGTCACAACAGTGTAACAAACTCTCTAAGGATTGAGGGGAGGTGCCCCTCCACCAGCGAGCAGCTTTGCACGCCTGCGCGACAGCTCCAGGCTATAATTGCGCTCCTGACAGCCTATGAGAAGACCGGGAAACTAGAGGAGGGAGTCTAGAGAACAAAATAGACTGCGCCCATCCTTCCCTCCCCTCTCTACTGGCCAATGAGGAACTGAAGCGACTGGTGGAGCGCTTGAGGGCTGGGGCGCGAAAGAGCGCCAGGTGTTACGTCACTGAAAAGGGGTGGAGCAAAGGCCTGGTAGGGGTGGAACAAGCAGTGTGATTGATGGCTGAAGTAGTCCCGCGGAGGAAGGCGAGGAAATGAAGTTGTCCAATCAGAGCGAGGTGCTGGCCTCTGTGGGCGGGCCTTGGAGCCTCGCTTGCCCTAAGCCGCGCACTTGGAAGTTAACGGGATAAATTTATAGCTCTCTGGTGGCTGTAGCACTGCAGTTCCTGAGAGCTGTTCTAGCGCGAGTTTGGGCAGTCTGGCGTCCACTACTGAAAAGAGTTTCCCAGATCCACACCCTGCAGGAAGAGATTTCTCATTCCCAATTTAGTATCTTACTAACTTTCACTCTTCTTCAGCTGGAGGCCTTCAGCTGCTCCAACAGAAAGAGTAAAAATTGGCTGATCTGTGGTTTGTGGATTTGAGGGCTTGCCATTTACTCTTACTGGGATCCCCTGTAGATTCCATCCAGATTTTAAACTTTTTAAGGACAGGGACTGCTGGTCATCTTAGTTTTTTTGTGTGGCGCTTTCTGTATAATGATGCTTAATAAAAATAAGTGAGCTGAACAGTCTGTCTTCTCTGCGGTTTGGCGGACCCCAATCTCCATTTCTCTCCCACGAGCCCCAGACCTCTTCCCTTCTACAAAATTAAAATGGTTGACATATATTTAAGTAAAACTATCTGATGCGTATGTACCGAAGATGCCAACTTTGGGTAGGAAGTTGGATTCCAGATCTAAAACCAAACACTACTTTAAAATATTTCCTTCCTTACATTCACTGAGTGGTGAAATCGTACACAAGCCTCCTAGTCAAGGAGGTTCAAACCTCAGCAGCGTCTTTGACACCTTCCTCATCAAATCAAGTTCCAGATCGTGTTGTATCTGTCTTCACAAACGTTCAAACCAAGCCTTCCTTAGAATTTGCACAACCAACCCACCAAATATAGTTCAGGGCTTTCAAACTCACTTCCAGATCCGTCTTTTTAAATGCCACATTTATCTTATTGGCACGTGTGAAGAACCATCCAGTACCTACAGAATAAAGTCCCAATTCCAGGCTCTTCTCAATCTAACTCGTGGCTGTCTTTCCAGACATAAATCGTGCCATGTCCCTACACAAACTCTTTTTTTCGATTTAGACACATCATTCTACATACTGATACCCTAAAAGCATAGTGCTTCCTTGACCCTCAGCTCCAACATCTTGAAATAATCCACTTTTTTCCCCATCTTGTTGAGACCTAACTTTTTTCTAACCCTAGCTCAACTCCTATCTTTTATGAAGCCATTCATGATAATCTGGTCAAAAGGGATGCCTTTCTTCTTTACATTCCTATAGCATTTATTATCTATAACACCCACAGGGTCTGTCATCATATAATGTCAGAGATGGCAGGCACTCTGCTCTTTCTCCCCTGGAAGTCTGTAAACACTAAGAGAGGAAGAACTCAGTTATTTTATACCTCTGTATCTTTTACTGAACAAAGGATAGATATGCAGTATGTAACAGTCTAATTTTTAGTTCTCAAGAACAAGGTTTCTGAAAGCATGATCATTGGATCGCCTGCATCAAAATCCTCTGAGGTGCTTATTCCTGGTGCTTATTTAAAATGCAGATCCCAGACACACAGAATCAGAACCTATGGGAAAAACACGGAGACATCTACTTTTAATAAGCTCCCTAGGTCATTCTTATGCACACAAAAGTTTGAAACTACTATTTTCTAGTCACCTGGATTTTATTTAGAATAGATTATAAATGTCTAAAAGTCAAGGGTAGTACTATTTATAATAAAGAGCATTTACATAGGATAAGAAGGGGAAATAAATAGCAGAAAGCACACCAATAAAGCTAAAATTCATACTGGAATATGATAGATAATAAATAATGGAAAATAGAGACCAAATAGAATAGATAGCAAATAGATACTAGAAACAAATTATTGGGAGGCTTGGAACCAGCATAACTGTCAGGGCTTTCTGAAAGAGCCTCTTGGAGAAGAATTTTGAGAAAAATTTTAAATAAAGAGTGAGTCAAACCCTAAGAAGAGAGAAGGATGGCATTCCATGTTGAAGTCACCAAACATTTTGGGGGAGATGGAAAATACCATAGCCAAAGAATCAAAAGGCCTGACTTTATTAATTATCAACAGTTTGGGCCAGTCAAGTCACTCACCCTCTCTGAGTCTTAGTTTCCACATTTGTTTATCAGAAAAAAATAAGTAACCAGCCTTCTTTACAACGTTGACATGAGTTTTAAATGTGATTCATAAAACAAAGCACTTGGGAAAGTGAATATTTTGCACATGATAATTTTATAGACATATGTATTTATTGAACATTTATTTTCCGTTTACTATCTTAAGTAAATAAGGTATCTGGGTCCTAAATAGAGATTTGTTCACTAATAATCATCTAACAGAAAACTGCAATCTCAGTGCTGATCTGTATGTAATTCTGACACAGGAAGAGTGTCAAGGATGATTCCATGCTGTTTAACTCCTGCCTTTTCCCATATGTGAAGACCCATACGTGATTCAGAGGTCAAGGCTTCATCACTGCAAATTCTTTGGTTTACTTTATCCCTGCATGACTTGAATTCCTTAGTCCATAAGCATAAATATGCTTAGTGATCTCATTCTTTTATTCACAATACCTAGCTTGCTGGAGAAAATAAGTAATTCATGAGACAACAATATCCACAAAGCAAAAGCACAGTCTTTAAATGGTTTAAAGAGTGCATCCGAGGGGGAAAAAAAAATTCCAGCACCTCTGATGGCTGAGTATATTATTTATGCTTTAAATTTCAAGAATAATAGAAGAAATATTTTTTTAAAGAGTGCATCAGGGAGAGTATTCTTTTCAAATCACTGTGAAATTCTCTAAAGCATGTCCAAGTAAAGTTTTGGCTGTCAACGTTCTCTTTCCTTAAGAGCCATAATACCCAAACTGTGCTCCAACAGAACACCAAACAAATGTGTTTTATCTGCAGAATCAAATAGTAGTGGTCTTTTCCAAATTTACAAAAATATAATAAAATAAAATTTCTTCCTTACATCTTTCTTAAAAGTTTGATTCTTTTCTATTGCTTTACTATACTGGAATCTAAATCAAGGTAGTATCTGATTTATCATAAAAATTTTAATTTTAATATGTCACTCCTTTTTATTTAAATACATTCAAATTATGTAAAATTCAGAAAGAATGAAAGGGTAACAGGAAAAGTCTCACTCCCATTTCTGTCTCCCAAAATCCAGGTCCCCTCCTGGGAGGGAATCAATGCTATCAGATTCTTATATGTGCTTCCAGAGATAGAATAGGTTTACTCCCTTAAGATTTAATAAATTCACATTTTTAGATGTTCCACCAAAAGCTACATGATTTATAGTTATTTCAACACCTGAAGAAGTTTGAAAACCACTACTCTATCCATCAATGAACCTTCCAGAGTTCTTACAGGTTTATTCATACCTATTCATTCATTCATTATTTTATTCATTAATTCATCATGTAACAGATATTTATATATACATGCTATGCATCAACAAAATATGAAAGTTGAAGGGACCTTAGATACTAATCAAGTCAAGTTGGTACCTGACCCCAGGTAGACCAAGAAGGTCCTCCTTCAAACTGATCCAAATTGGAAAGTCCTTTTTTTTATATATATATATCTTACAGGAGACTTTTGTTTCTATGTACAATGAGATCTTCTGACCAATAACTTACTATGCAAGTTGTCAAAGCTTATAGGCACTTGGTTCATAAACTAAACTCAGCGCTTTTCTAGATTTTTTTCAGGGACTCTAATTCTGTGTTGTCTTTCCGGCCACTGTTCAAGCACAAGTACACACTGAGATGACTGGAATTCCTGCAATTTTCAGGAAGGGTCCTTTGTTAACAGCACAAGATCCGTAGTCATGGTTTTCAATTGCTGCCATTTTTGCTTTTAATTATAAATTGCTTTCAGTTAAGCTTGTTATTATTAAATCAGTTTGTTGCTGGCTATTATACAGGCTATTGTCTTGGTCAATCAAGAACTTAGACTAGGTCAGTGGCGGTAGAGATGGTTAGATTGGAGACTTTTTTTAAAGGAGGATTACATAGGACTTGCAGAATGATTGAATGTGAGCTATTGGTACAGCAGAGGTATTATTAATCCCCCCAAAACATGCTGGTACACTTATACTTTATGATTATCTCTGAATCCTTTTTCCACAGCTGTGAGATCTTTTGCCCCATCTTAAGTGGGCTGCAATCATAAATGTTCAATAACCCCTGGTGTGCCCAATCCTACCTGTATACGAGATGAGGAACCAAGATATAGTTTGAAGGGGCTCAGCTCATGCCGTATCCTCTTGTCCTTGCAGAGTGGGATTTAAAAGACTGATACTGGCGAACTCTCCACTCTTTAATTCAACGCTGCAAGTATTTTTTAAGTGCCTTCTATGTGCCAGGCAATATGCCAGACACTAGGAATGAAGAGATAAATAAAGCATGGACCTTACAATTTAGTGAGGACGGACAGCATAACAAATCAAAGACTATACCCTAAATGTTCCGTACAGTGTTGTGTAAACATAGTGGAAAGAAGAGCAAATTTGGTTTGTGAAGAGAGAGTCAGAGAAAATTTAACAGAAAAAGTAATGCTTGAAGTGAACCTTGAAACAAAATGAAGTTTTCATATGGATAAGAACAACAACAGAAAAGAATACTTGTCATTCAAGAAACTAATTTCCCACATTTCTTCATCACTAAAAAGATTTCCAGGGAATTCCCTGGTGGTCTGCCATGGCCCGGGTTCAATTCCTGTTGGGGAACTGAGATCCTGCAAGATGCATGGCCCAAAAAAAAAAAAAGATTTCCGTATCTCAGTCAATGAATTTACTTATTTCACACAATATGTTACCAAAAAAAAAAGAAAAAGAAAAAATTCCATTGCAACAGAAGAATATATTTTGCCACACCTTGTCAGAATTTGACCTGGAGGTGAATGGGCAAAGAAAAACAAAGATTAAATTCAACACAGGACTGCTCTTTGGGTATATACTGAGGGGCAGTGATTACAAAACTACTGTATGGCTCTTTAATGTTCCACTCATAGGCAGATTTTATATAAACCTATAAGTGGTCTTCCTCTTTCACCTGCCTGGAGGAAGCACGTAGTAAGCTTCGAAGCAGTCCCTGTCTTAAAATACCTAGCGGCTGCATGCCAGCAATACGTTCTCTCTTATTGGCTTGTTATTTTGGCTCAAACTTGCCGAAAATAATTAATTTGAAAATCTAAGAAATTGACCTTGTATCTTCAATATCAGGAGGTGTCTATGCTTTGAAGAAGCAATACTAGTAGTACTATGGGATTTTCAGGAATTATTGAACTGGAAACTCTCCAGTGTTTTCAGATCCTAAGCTTTGACTTCTATACCAGAGGATACAGTTTTTTTTTAAAAAAACTGTGTGTGTCTCTGGGTGTGTATATATAATCATCACCATAAATTTAACACCTACTGTGTACTAAGCATTATTCATATAAAGAATCTGGCAAAAAGAGATCAAACAAGATTCTCTATTAAAGTCCCTCTCATCTGTGTGACACTCCTCTCTATTCCCCTGGGAGTTTGGTCCCAGTGACTTCTGTCATGTCCAGGAGCAATTTTTTGTATTCTAGCATCTCTGGGGTCCTCTATTCTTCTCTTGTAAACATCAGTGAAAATTCAAGCTCTCTTTATTCACTCTGTACAAAGACATTCACCAAAAATGAAATTGAATGGATTGGACTGTCACTGCCATAAGATGCCCAGCACTTTAAAATTTTTGTATATGTAGAGCTCTGAAGTCCTGTTACCTAGAAGGAAAATTAGATTATCAAGAGATATAATGGTGCCCAATGTTTCTTATTCATTCACTCAAAAAATATTCATTAATCTCCTATAACATGCCTGATTCATTCCAGGTGATTGACGAATAGCCATGAGTGACACAAGGCTGCCTGCATGGAGCTCACCGTCAGTGGGGAGAGCTCACATCAATTAAAATTCAACTATGGAAACAAAGCAGGGAATATGCACCAGAGGAAACATGGTATTATTGCATACATGTATGGGCAAACCAGGAGGGTTGGTCATGCTATGGACCAAACAAGCACCATCACCAATTTATGAGGCCTGTTATGAACACGGCCTATGGCTAAACGTTGTGGTTTTGACCCTAAGGGAGCACGAGCTCTAGGGGAAGAGATGAGGCATAAGCCCAGGGAAAGATAACTTCTCATTCGGGACAGTATTTGATGAGAGCCAAGACAACGAAGTCCAAGGGAGTTCACAGGTGATGCTCATGCTGAGGTGGAAGACATGAGATTTTAGCTGGATCCAGAGGATTGGGAATAATTAACTAAGTAAAGAAAAGTAGACGTGTTAGGGGAGAGCACCATCCAGCTACTTACTACACATCTCTCCAGCACAAAGTGTCCAGCTTATTATGCCCACCTCCTCCTCCCCCACTACTTGATATTGCCGCCCACCAGTCAGTGAAGGAAGGGTGTGAAGGCACACAGGTGGGGAAGTACAGGCATGTACAGGGGGTTTTAGATGTCTTTCCTAGAGAAGGTGATTTCTGGAGGGGTAATGGGAGAGAAAGCTGGAAAAGGTGCATTCATTCAGTCATTCAACAAACATTTAATGCTTATTATAGGTTATTTTCTGCTCTAGGTTCTGGGGATAGAAAAAACAACAACAACGGGTTTTTCCCTCAGAGAGTCTGGAAAGGAAAGTAAAATGAAAACATAAAAACAAAAAAACTCACAAACCACCATAGACAGTATAATAAGTGCTGTGTCAAAGGTAAGCACAGAGGAAGAAAGCAGAATCTATGCGGCGGGGAGCAAGATAGCCTTTCTGGAGGAAGAGGTTCTAGATTTGAGAATTGAAGAACATAAGGAGTTAGTCAGGACTTCCCCAGTGGTGCAGTGGTTAAGAAGCTGCCTGCCAATGCAGGGGACATGGGTTCAAGCCCTGGTCCGGGAAGATCCCACATGCCACGGAGCAACTAAGCCTGTGCACCACAACTACTGAGCCTGCTCTCTAGAGCCCGCGAGCCACAACTACTGAGCCTGTGTGCTACAACTACTGAAGCTCATGTGCCTAGAGCCTGTGCTCCACAACAAGAGAAGCTACCACAATGAGAAGCCCGTGCACCGCAGTGAAGAGTAGCCCCCGCTCGCCGCAACTAGAGAAAACCCCTCAGCAGCAACAAAGACCCAATGCAGCCAAAAATAAATAAATAAATTTTAAAAAAGGAGTTAGTCAGGAAAACCCAGAAAGGGGAATTTATTTCGAGAAGCATGAAGGAGATGTTTAAGGTACAGAGCCCTGAGAGAAGGGGATACATCAGGAAGGTGAAGGGAGTTTGGTATGAAAACTTTGAGGTAATGGCAGACAAAGAAGATGGTATCAGATTATGGAGTGTCTGTAAGTTTGGAGTTTATGCTGAGGTCAGTGGGGAGACGTCAAAGCACGTTTGAATGGAAGATGTCACGTGGAAAGCAGTGTTTTAAGAGTACTGGGTGGGTAAAGTGGAAGCCAGCAAGATTAGCTGGAGGTGAGGATAGGTGTCCAGGAGAAGGACTTGACTGAGTGGTGCTGAGCAGTGTGTGTCAGCACCTGTGGAGCTTTTCTAAGCTATATGGTATTTTGAAAAAATTCCCAAGTGACAATCCAGACCCCCACCCACCCATCCCCATCCCCCATTCCTTGATGATCACTGGCTTAAACTAAAAATGGCCCTGGGAATAGATATGAAAGACATTACAAAGGAAACACCCAAGAGATTTGATGAATGGGGGGTGGCAAGTCAAAGGGAAGAATTACAAAGGGTGCCAAGGTTTTGAACTGGCTGACAACATGAACTGTGGGCCTTTAACCAAAAGGTTCAAAAGCTAAGCCAGTTTTCTTCTGTGGGAGGGAGACGAAAGGAGTGCCAGAGGAAGGAAGGAAGGAAAGGGGAAGCAAAGATGACGCTGAGGTTAGACACGTCGAGTTAATAGTTCTTTAAGGTCATTGAGGTGGAGAGCTGGATCTTTATTTTTAAAAAGAGATGATGACATGTTGTATATTAATTTGGGGAAAGATGAAGACTAGACTGGGCTGACAGCCTGGAGTAGGCCAGAGCAAAGAAGGAAATTACACAAACAACACAAGCCTCTTTTTTCCTCTTTAAGGAGAAAAAAATCATGACAGAAACAAATGGGCAAAAGATGTGTAGCCTGTCATGTGTCTCAGCGGTCTCTGGTGCTAAACACACAGTAGGAGTGCACAGGAGAGAAGCAGGGCCCAGCCACTTGTACCTGCTGTGGCAGAGGGTCAGGGATCAGGAATGAGGCAGCCCTTGCTATTCACAAATAGGGCTCAGTGACTCCTCTGGACACACCATCTCTCTCTCTCTCTCTCTCTCTCTCTCTCTCTCTCTCTCTCTCTCTCACACACACACACACACACACACACACACACACTGTCCTTAATTCCTAACCACCATCCTAATCACAAAACTATGACAAAATCTCTTTATGATACCTTTACAGAGGAAGAAATCTATCTACCAACTGAGGATCTCTCCAGCTTGAAGCAAAGCCTGTGTAAGGTTTCCAGCTTCTCCAGCCTCTTGACTGGCTAAGACCTCTTCTTGCCCTAAGGAGCTCAGTCCCACTCCCTCACACTGAATTAGTGATTGTATTTCAGCTTACGGAGGGTCAAGGATATGGGATAGGACTGGAGAATGACCACAACCTTGTGAGGATGCAATTCCAGTCCTTGCACATGTTAGACTCCATATTTCAACATGAATTCTTTGAGTACTGGTCTTCTTCAGAGAGAAAGAACTCTATCAATTCAATGATTTACAGCACTGTCTCCTTCTATGGGCTAGGAGGTGCTAGGGAAACAAAGATGAGGGAGACATAGCTTTTGCTTCTTTGGAGTTTACGCTTTCATGGGGAAGAAAGATCCAATGCACAGAGAATCAGTCATGACGAGGGATGTACAGACAAAATGCAATTAGAATTAAAGGAGGAAAAATAACATCCTGCGGGGAGGTGAAGGACAGATGACAGGGAGGAGCAGGACATTTAAAACTGACCTTGAGGGCTTCCCTGGTGGTGCAGTGGTTGGGAGTCCGCCTGCTGATGCAGGGGACGCGGGTTCGTGCCCTGGTCCGGGAAGATCCCACGTGCCGCGGAGCGGCTGGGCCCGAGAGCCATGGCCACTGAGCCTGCTCATCCGGAGCCTGTGCTCTGCAATGGGAGAGGCCACAACAGTGAGAGGCCCACGTACCGCAAAGAAAAAAAAAAAAACTGACCTTGAAAAATGCACAGAATTTCAATGGGTAGATATGTAGAGGAAAGGGGGAGAACATTCTGGTAAAGAGAAGCATAAGCAAAGTTGCTGAAACGTGTGGCATATTTGAGAACAGCAGCTAGTTTAGTCTGGCTGGAGTATAGAGTAACAGGAGATAAAGCTGGAACATAGGTTGGGGGCCTAGTGTAGAGTACTTTGAATGGCAGGGTGAGAAACTATTGAAGACTTAGGAGCAGGCAGTGATTGATCAAACCTGGATGTAAGAGGATTACTGCTCCAGCTATTAACTCAGGGAATAATAACTCAGGGAATAAAGGAGGCTACAGGTAGAGAGAAATTTTGACCATGTTGAGTCTAACATGTCTGTGGACTCTCCAAATGAAGATGCTCATTAAAGCTTGGGATGAGGGTCTGTCTGTGTTCAGGATGGTTAAGGTCTTCATAGCCTGAGTTTCTTCATCTGTAAAACAAGGACAAAAAAACTTACTTTGAGGATGCTTGGGGAATTAGACATAATTCTTTGAAAAACACTTACCACAGTGCCTGACTAATACTAGGCATGTGGGACAGATCTGGTGCTGGTACTTGTGGTGGTGGTAGCATCAGTAGTAGTTGTACTGTCGGTTCTTCCTTGTAACCCTTTTTTCTCCCCAGAATTCTGCCACGAGTTCAAGAAATAAAACCAAATGGCAAACCCTTGCTGCAGCCAGAATTGGCCCTCCCCCAAGATGACCAAGGCTGTGTATTGGGTCAAGCAATTGTACTGGCTCCTTTGTCCCTTAAGGTAACCACTCTACTGGGAGACCTCTTAGCCCCTGGTAAATAGAGTTCTGTTGAGTGTCTGTTTTTTCTGCTGTGTCCAAACACTGCAGCTCAGAAAAGCTATAACTCTGAATGAATGAGTAGAGCTTAAAGACATGTAAAATGTTATTGTTTAGGGGTATGGAGAGAGTATATATGTAGTTATATATACAAACACTCATGCCATATCTATCTATGTATCTATCTATATTCCTAAATAATAAATAGCATTATATTCATGAGAATTAAAAACATCAAAATCAGAAGCTTCTTACTTCCTGGAAGGAGGATAGGAATGGGAACACAATTGGGAGGGGTAGAGTGAGGGTTATACCTATATCTGTAAAGCTTTATCTATACATCCTTTTTGCTGGATATTGGGTTGGTGGGTGTTTATGTTATTCTCTATACAGTATGTACATAGTAAATAATATATTTATATATGTGTATTTTTTAATTTCAGAGTGAACAAGGTAGGGTCTCTGTATTTTGAAAATGGTGAGATTGAGCTGATACTTCGGCACTTATGAAAGGGGAAATCCAGACATGGAGAGAATCCTTTGCAACACGCGTTAGATCCAGCCAGCAGACAGACTGCCACCCTTCATGCACCAGAGTAAGGATCCCCCAAAAGGAGCTAGAGGGAAGAAAAAGAGCCTCAACCACCACTCTAGACGATGTCCACCCACAGGAAAAGTGACACTGACGTAGCACCAGCAGAGTAAAAACTAGAAGAACAGATGGGTTGCTAAAACAAAAACAAGGGAAATGCAATTCCTTAGATCCCTGGGGAGAAAGGAAGTAATAGGCTGTCAGTGACATCAGGGAGGAAAGTTAGAAGACAGTTTGACTTGTACAGAAAAATATTTTTATTGACTTAAGCAAGAGCAATTTTAGCAGTGCAAAAAGAAATCATGATGAAGAAACCTGCAATTCCAGACATGAAAATTAACTGAAACTGGATTTCCCCGTCACAGTAAACAAAAAGTTTGGGCAAAAATGCGTGAAATAATTGTTTTCATCATACAACAAAGAGCGCAGGGTTGTGATTCCTGGGAGAAGAGAAACAAATGAAGTGATATGTACAATATTCCTAGCTTTCAGCTTAGAGGCACTTTCCAGATCACAAGAAGGGGGGATCCGAGCAGACAAAACAGTCTTGCTAAAATGAGGGCAAAAAGATCAGAGTTTGGGCAGGCTGAGGTGGCAGTCATTTTTGAGGCAGAGCACCAGAGAAGAGGGAGGTATACAGAGAAAGAAACGTTGAGTCCCCTCGAGTCTTAAGCTGAATACTAGGCTGCCTAAGGTATAACTCTATGAGACTCAGGAAAGAGAACTCTTAGATTGCTAAAAGTTAAACAAATTCCTGAGCTGAGCTGGGAAACACTCAAGTTCTAAGCAGGCAGAATGGAGAGACCTTGGTGAACTCTTGTGGCTTTTAGAAGAGACCCTAGAGGGAGCATGCCTATGTAGTAGGGCTAAACTAGCCCTAAAGTAAAGCCCTAAAGTAAAGGTTAGATCTTCCCTAACAAAGCTTAAAAAAGATCAAACTGAGGTTATGCAATTAGGTGACAAAAACTGTAAAAGAGCTATAATGTGCTCAGTAATTTAAAGGAAAACATGAAAATAATGAGGAGTGAAATGTAAACGATAAAAAAGAACCTCATGGAACTTCTAGAGCTGAAAAGTACAATATCTGAAATGAAAAATTTACCAAATGGACTTAACAGCAGCTCAAACAATGCAGAAGAAAAGATCATAGACTTGAAAATATAGCAGCAGAAACTATGCATACTACAGAGAAGAAGAAACCTGGAACCCTTGGTGACCCATGAGAAAATATCAAATGGTGTAAGACAGTGTAATTGAAATCCCAAAGGAGTGTGGGGAGAGCAGAAGCAATATTTGAAGAAATAATGGCAGCACATTTTCCAAAATTGATAAAAATCACAAACCCATACATTCAAGAAATTCAACAAACCCCAAGAAGGGTAAAAATCAATTGAGATAGAAAATGCATTCTGAATTTTTTCAATAATGGAGTGATTTTCTGAATGGACCAGTACCTGAAGGCTTAGTCCAGGGAGGAGGAGGAAAGATCTGTAAATTGGAGGAAACTGTACAAATTGTGATGTGGGAAAGTAGAAACCAGCCTAGGAGACACAAACACAGAAACATATTAAAGGAGAAGAGGTGGGCCCTCTGGAGAACCCAAATACCAAAGATGAAGACATATCGCAGAGTAAGAAGAGGAACTCTTGAGAATAAAAAAGGGTGGAGTGGCATCTCCAACTTTCTTCACTTAAAAATTTTTTTTAGTCTCCTTGTTCCCATACCTTACTTCTTGACGACAATCATCTCAGACCTGGGCTTGAAGCTCCTTTTTAAAAAAAAATTTTTTTTTTTATTTTTAAAATTTTTTCTTAGAGCTTCCCTGGTGGCGCAGTGATTGAGAGTCTGCCTGCCGATGCAGGGGACACGGGTTCGTGCCCCGGTCCGGGAAGATCCCACATGCCGCGGAGCGGCTAGGCCCGTGAGCCATGGCCGCTAAGCCTGCGCGTCCGGAGCCTGTGTTCCGCAACGGGAGAGGCCACAGCAGTGAGAGGCCCGCGTACCGCAAAACAAACAAACAAACAAACAAAAAACTTTCTTAAAAAAATTTTTTTTTCCCTCTTTTCTTTTTTTGGCCACACGGCTTGCAGGATCCCAATTCCTTGACCAGGGATCAACCCGTACCCTCGGCAGTGAAAGAACAGAGTCCTAACCACTGGACCCCCAGGGAATTCCCTTGACACTCCATTCTTTTCCCTATCCAGTCTATCCTGAAGTTCACTGCTTCCAGAGTGGCTTCCTTAAATCCAAGAATCTCATCACTCCTCTGCCAGACATCTTTAGTGAAATTGGTACCCAAGTAGCCCTTATGTTAGATTGCCACAGGGATGGATCATGCCTCCTCACCATTAAACAGATGTGAGTTTGGCCCTCAGCTTCCCAAAGCTTCCTATGTGTAGGGCTTCATGTTATTCCCTACTTTATCTTGCTTTTATTGAGCCCAGTTCTCTGTTGGGTCTCTGAACGAGGACCATTAGAAGTGCTTTATGCTTCATTTGCTTCCTTTTGCTTCTAAATAGACCCACACCTGTTCCCTCAGCCTCTTACATGCCTGTAGTCCTGGTTGTTCAAAACTTATGCTGGCTCTCTTAACCCAAGTTTATAGACCTTGAACTTGAGAGGCCACAGGATGTCTCCTTGCAGCCAAGAGCTCCTGGCTTCAGAGGCAAGAAGGGGTTAATAAAGGCATACTGGATTTCAAATTAGGGTTTGAATCATAGGTCTGATTCTGCTGCTGAGAGACAGTCTAGAGCTGTGTTGTCCAATATGGTAACCACTAGCTACCTGTGGCTATTGAGCCCTTGAAATGTAGCTAGCGTGACTGAGGAACTGAATTTTTAATTTTATTTAATTTTAATTTAAAACCTGAGGCACTGTAAATCATTTTCCTATTAAGCATATTGTGGAAAATATTGTTATAGTGTATGTGTTGGGTGTGTGCCTAGTTACACACATAAACATATCTCTGATCTAGTTGGTTTCAATGGATTGACTGTGTTGAATGATTTTTGTAAAGTAAGATTATGTTTATTTGACTATTTTATGCAGACAGTGGAAGTTACAGTAATATGTATGTAAATCATAAGTAGTATTGAAATTGAAATACTTATTTTAATTTTATTTATGACATAATAAATTGTTTCTAATTTAAAAATAAGTATGGGAAATTTTTAATATTTAAAATGATGGCATACTACTGACACACAACTGAGTAGAGATGCAGAAGCTAGTAAGTACTCCGACTAAAATAGTAAAGAAAAAAAGAGACTGGAAGAAGGTATGTTGCAGATTTTGAAATGAATGGCAACTGCAATTTGCTGCAGCCAAGCAAATGAAAAAGCTGCTCGTTTTGTAAAAAATAATTTTAAAGATAATAAAGTGGACAATATTAAGACATATTTTCATGAAATACATAGTGAATTTGATAAACTGTTTCCTCTTAACAGACCAAAGAGAATTAATATTAGTTGCTTGAAATTAAAATTAAATGTCCAACAAACATTTTAAAAACAAATTTTAGCAGAATCTGAGCTTATAATTTTGGCCAGCTATAAGATGACTTGGATTCTTGCACAGAAATTAAAACTATTTTTATATGGAAAGATAATAAAATAAATTATTATTTTAGTTTTAAAAAATTTTGTTTTCATATAAGAAAAAAACTTGAAAAGATATTCTTTACAAAAAGTGAAATCTATTCAATTAAGGTACTAAATAATTGCTTGTTGAATACAAAATCTTTATAACCATATAAAAATTCAATTGATTCAATTTTTGAAAAATTGCAAGGGCTTTCTTCAGCTTTAAAGTAATTGTGATATGAGATACTGCACAGTTAATACTTTGGATGTGTTTTATCTCAAAAGATTTTCAAACTCATGAAAAAAAAAGCCTCATTTTGCAGCCTAAAAACTGAACTCATTGGTATAGATACCGTTGAGTCTTTTACAACTGTTGAAGAAAGACTTCAGCCAGGTATGAAAAATGTAGTTTCCATTACAATGAAAAGTTCTCCAACTATGTTGGAAGTCTGGATTTATTGAAATTTTAAAGCAAAGAATGGATCTTTCTTCTATTGCTTCATTCCTCCTATATGATACATATGAAGATATTTGTGTTCAGTTTTCTGAACAGTGCCATGGATATAGTTGTTAAAATTTTTCTATGTATGTTATGCTATGAATCATCAGCTTATAGAATTGTAGAGAGAAATAGAAGAAAGTGAATGTAATGATCATGTTCTTTTCCAATGCTCTTTGGTTGAGTAGTGGAGGACCTTTACAAAGATTGATTGTACTGTTAATTCGAGTTAAAGATTTTCTTGAAATGAAAGGAATACTTGCCAAATATTCAAAATCAAAGACAAAAAGATAGCAGTGTGATTTATGTTTTCTCACTGATATCATACTGCAAATGAATGAGCTAAATTTGAAGTTCCAAGGAAAGGAAAAATGTATTTGTGATCTAGCTAGAATGTACAAGAGTTTATATTGAAATTGAAATTTTTCATAGTAATAATCAATAATAACAATTTAACACATTTTTCAAACATGAATTAATATACAGAAGTTTCATTGTAATCAAGAGCTTTATGTAAATTAGCTGCAAAACCGAAAATAAAAATATGAAGAACACTATTAATTTCAATGAATTCATAGTTGCTTTTCAATTTATGCAATACTTCTTTGAATTTAATGTTAATAATACTGGGTTGACAGAAGAGTTAGTGAATTACTCAACTTAGATAAAAATTGAAACTGATAGGATTTGCTTCAAAGTCAGATCATTTCTTCTAAAATAAAGAAACCAAGTCTGACAATACAGATGCAAATATTAAAAGAGTGGTGTTTGGAACTCAGTTCAATCATTGGAAAACTTTTCAGTAAGTTAGGAATAATTTGGGTGTACAACTCTAATTTTTTAACTATAAATTTTATGAAATATAATTACAGAATAAATATTTCTGGTGAAAATTTAACATTTGAATTGAAATGTGCTCTAAGTTAGAAAAAACCCACTGGATTTAGAAGATTTCACATAAAAATGTGAAATATATAATAATTTTTATATTGATTACATATTGAAATGATAATAGTTTGAAATATTTGGTTTAAAATGTGTTATTAAAATTAATTTTACCTGTTTCTTTTTATTTTTTTAATGTGGTTACTAGAACATTTAAAATTACATATGTAGGGAATTCCCTGGTGGTCCACTGGTTAGGACTTGGCACTTTCACTGCAGGGGCCCTGGTTCAATCTCTGTTCAGGGAACTAAGATCCTGCAAGCCATGCAGCACGGCCAAAAAAAATTACATATGTGGCTCACATTTGTGTCTTTCATTATATTTCTATTGGCAGCTCTGCTCTAGAGTAGAGGCTTCAGAGACTGGGCTCTACACCCAGATAGTCTAAATTCAAGTCTAGTCTCTGACACTTCTTAGTTATATATCTCAGGCAAGTTGCTTAACATCTCCATTCTTCAGTTTTTCCCATCTGAAGAATGGGGATAACAATAGTTTCTACCCCATAGAGTTGTTATAAGAATTGTTAAATAGTATCTGACACATAGTAATTACCATGTGTAATAGCTATTGTTGTTTTATTAACTATGTGACCTTGAGAAGTTTCTTAACCATTAATTTACTCATTTGTAAAATAGTGATAACAACATCTACCTCACAAGTTTAGTTCCTGAATTAAATGAGATAAGGTATGCAGAATCATTTGACAGGAGGTGACTGCCCAACCACAAGCTTGCTGAATCTTCCACACCTTAGCTGTTGTTCAGAAGTTTCATAATGTGGCTCAGCTCACCACTCTTTTTTTTTTAGGTTTCTTTTTTTTTTTTCTTTTTAATTGGAGTAGAGTTTATTTACAATGTTGTGTTAGTTTTGGGTGTACAGCAAAATGAATCAGTTATACATATACATAAATCCACTCTTTTTTAGATTTTTTTCTACACATATATACATTCTTTTTAATTTTATTTTTTTATAAGTTTACTTATTTATTGTTTATTTATTTTTCCTGCATGGGGTCTTGGTTGCTGCGTGCAGGCTTTCTCTAGTTACGGTGAGCAGAGGCTACTCTTTGTTGCAGTGCGCAGGCTTCTCGTTGCAGTGGCTTCTCTTGTTGTGTAACACAGGCTCTAGGCGCGCGGGCTTCAGTAGTTGTGGCATGTGGGCTCAGTAGTTGTGGCTTGTGGGCTCTACAGCGCAGGCTCAGTAGTTGTGGCGCACGGGCTTAGCTGCTCCGTGGCATGTGGGATCTTCCTGGACCGGGGCTCGAACCCATGTCCCCTGCATTGGCAGGCGGATTCATAACCACTGCGCCACCAGGGAAGTCCCTACATTCTTTTCTAAATATTCTTTTCCATTATGGTTTATCCCAGGTGATTGGATATAGTTCCCTGTGCTATACACTAGGACCTTGTTGTATCAGCTCACCACTCTTAAATTCAATAGTGTGTGCATGAAAAAAGTTGCAAATCATAAAGTACTCTTTAGTTGTTAAACGTTATTGTTATTATTTTTATTAATATTTTATTTATTTATTTATTTGGCTGAGCTGGATCTTAGCTGCGGCACGCAGGATTTTCATTGCAGCATGTGGGGTCTTCAGTTGCAGCATGCTAAGTCTTTATTTTTTTATTATTTTTTTAACATCTTTATTGGAGTATAATTGCTTTACAATGGTGGGTTAGTTTCTGCTTTATAACAGAGTGAATCAGCTATACATATATATATATATCCCCATATTTCCTCCCTCTTGTGTCTCCCTCCCACCCTCCCTATCCCACCCCTCTAGGTGGTCACAAAGCTCCAAGCTGATATCCCTGTGTTATGCGGCTGCTTCCTACTAGCTTTCTATTTTACACTTGGTAGTGTATATATGTCCACGCCACTCTCTCACTTCGTCCCAGCTTACCATTCCCCCTCCCCGTGTCCACAAGTCCATTCTCTATGTCTGTGTCTTTATTCTTGTCCACAGCATGCTAACTCTTTAGTTGCAGCATGTGGGATCTAGTTCCCTGACCAGGGATAGAACCTGGGCCCCCGGCATTGGGAGTGTGGAGTCTTAGCCACTGGACCACCAGGGAAGTCCCATATTTTTATTATTCTTTACCATGAAATTCCTCCTGCGAGTATTTGTTCCCTAAGCTTGCTTTACTTTGAACCTCCCTAGTTCCACCCTCTTACCATCTAGACTGAAGGCCTGCTTTTCTATGGAGCCTTCAGTGTGGACTCCAGCTCTAGTATGATCTCTCTCTCTCCTCTAAATTCCTGAAATACCCCCCACCCATTGTGTGTATTTGGCATTGAATCATATATTACTTTGTATTGTTTAAACTAATCATGCAGGGTGAATGTTTAATAATTTGTGAATTCCCCAACAGCACATGATAGTTGCTCAAAAAATATTTGGTCAACAAGTGGGAACATTTGAAAAAATTAGGGGAAACTTTTTTTGAGTTTGGACTCAGGAGACTCAAGCATCCTCTACAAAGAACAAAGAGCAACACTGGAGAGAGGAAGTTTTAAGCAAAAGTTTGCGATAAGCATGAAAAGGCAGAACAGAAGTGGTGTGGGAGTGAGAAAGGCAGAGGTGGTAGCTAAGGACAGAGCAGAGGTCAGGAAGCAAAGTGGAAACCCACCCTGTGGGACATTCCTAGAACTCAAGGTAAAGCTCCTTCTTTCCCAAGTCCCTCCAACAGCTATTTTTAGCCACGTCCAATTTTAGAAAGTGACACAAGTTCTCATTCCAATCAGTTTTTTTTTTTTTGGAACAGTTAAAACTTTAATTCATATATATTACAAGGCTAAGATTTTATACTTGTGGCTGCTATATAATTTTTGCTAAATAATAGAGCAGAAAGATACCTTAATGATCTTTTAGATTAACAACTCCTTTGGTCAAGGATCAAGAATGTTGATGTCCCTCAAACCTTTATTTTGTAGGTTAAGCAGTTAAAGTGATCTTGGTTTTGTGACAGAGCAGGGTCCAGGATACAACAGTTCTCCCCGTTCTCAGTTTTTTGATGGTTGTATTTCCTCTACCTTCTCCCCGCAACCCTGATGTTTTATAACTATTTTTTTGAAGAGTGTTTTTGTATCCTTGGTACATTGTGTCTATATATAATTGATTTATTCTGGTCATTTAAAATTTCTATAAGCATGTTCTTGCCAAAAAAATTTTTGGTCTCTGTACTTGAAAATATAATTTTCTCCTTTAGTGAAATTAAAAACAGTATATTAAAGTAGGGAGTATGAGATGAAATATTAAGATTACTGAATTCAAGGGCATTTGGCATTTTTGAAAGCGGTACAGCTTAACCACCACAGCAATGTCACTTGTTTTTCATTGACAAGAAAAACAAATGCTTTGTTTCCTTTGCCTCATGCCTTTCCTCTGAATTCACATGTCCTCTTGCTGGAATAAATCCTTTATTAGTTCTTTTAGAGACTGCTTGTAAATGTTAAACATTCCTAATGTATGTTTTATAATATAATTATTTTGCTCAAAGTTGCATGGTAGTTTATCTGGGAATAAAATTCTATATTAACAATTATCTTTCCTCATCATTTTAAAAGTGTTTTTCCAGGGTCTTCTACTAACTTTTGTTGCTGATAAGAAATCTTCTCTGAGTCTGATAGTCACTTCTTTTTAGGCTACGCTACCATTTATCTCTACTGGCTTTTGAAAGTCATATTTTTCAGTTTTACTAAAATTTGTCCAGGTGTGGGATTTATTTGTATTTATGCTCCTGAATACTTACAGAGCACTTTCAACTTAGGATTTTCATTTTTCTGTGGTAATGGAAAGAAAACTTTTGTATATTTATGTACAAATACTGCTCTTTAGTTGATCCAGCCTTCTTTTTGGAATCTCTAATAAGAGGTTCTACATCTCCATAAGCCTCTAAATTTGGAGACTCTCAAACCATCCACCCTGATTCTTAAATGGTCTTTCACAAGTTTTAATTTTTTTTCTCCTCCTTCTGGCTTCTGGGCAAATTACTTGCTACCAAAATATAATTTACTAATTCACTTTTCAGTTATTTCAGGTGTAAAGATTATCCCATCGTCTGAATTTTTAATTTTAAAAACTATATATTTTTCACCAATCAGTTATTTTGCTGATCTCAGACAGCTTATTCCCAGAAATTCCTTCCTCTTGCCCTGGGAGCCTTCACTACACCCAGGTAGTTAAGATGTTTGGAAATCCTTCCCTCCACCTTAGTCTTTGCTGACCATCTGAAAGTGAATGTCAGGTGCCTTCTGCATTCACAAATTCCCCTGGATACTCCATTAGGAGAAGACAACTTACTAGCTGGGTCATTGCAGAATCCAAACAGTGCCTGCTCCATAACAGGCACTCCATTACCATTGAATGAACCAATGTCGTTCTAATGACATTAATGGTTGGCATGGTTGATTCTTGTTTGGGCTACAGTGGAGGAAAAACACAGCTAATGTGGAGAGAAAAAAGCTGTTGTTCAACTATGACTCATGGGCTTAGCTCTCAACACAAGGTTCCAGCTTGTTTTGCATTTTTGTGGCTCCAAGGTGATGGTGAATTGGCAAGGAGAACGGGAGGCAACATGGTGGAAGACAGTATAGGCGTGATTCAGGCCTTATCATTAACTTCAGCATGAGTTTGGGTACCAACTCACACGGGTTCGCAAAATACAGGGGTGCCTTCCCTCCTCAAAATTCTATTATTCTAAAGTTAGACTGTTGTCACTGGGCATGATCCCCCAATGACAATCATTCCTGGAAGGAGGTTGACCCTTGCCAGGGAAGAGTCCCTAATCACTGGATTTGGGGAAATATGACATCTCAAGACTGGTTACCTTGGGCTCCCAGGCTCAAGGACATGGGACTAACAGAGGCCAGCATGCGTGGAGAGGGACGCAGCTGTCTCAGTCACTTGCTCATGCTCTCTTTTTCACCCACACAGGTACAGCCAGTCTCTTTCTCTCTCTTTCTTTCTAACTTTATTCCAGCCCCCAAGCCAAAATCTGATTACATAATTAAGCACTTAGTAAGTGTTCTCTGATGCTGATTTGTAATGAACGTGGCCAGTGCTACTTCCTGTTTTGAAAGAAATAGGCCCATTTAAAAAGTTAGTCCATGCCCCCAATACCCACTTTGTCTTAGAAATCAAATGGACATTTTAACCATTTTAGAGGAAAAATAATTAGATGTAAATAGGTTAAAGTTCTTACGGCAGAGAGGGTAGCTGTTGAAAAGGGAAAGTGGTAGCAGGATATGATTGTGATACCGAAAGTAGTACTTGCTTTCCTGCCTATCTATCTGTCTATCTATCTATCCATCCATCCATCTACCTATACTACCTATTCTCAGATTGTTCTGAACTAATATCAAAAATATCATGAACATGCTGTCTCCTAGAGCCTGCCTTTTCCCTGGGATTTTGGAGCAGCAAGTAAGAGATATCTGTAAGACTTTGGAAGGCATCTTCCTAGCAAATTGCTTCTCAGTCTCCTGGGTACTTTTGAAGGGCACCTTGGAATGAATTCTAGACCTTCACGTGGAGGCCTGTAAGCTCGACACCAGGCCTGCTCGTGTTCCTTAATGGAGTAGAATCAGGACACCCTCCCAACATTCTTGGTGTGTGCACTGAATAGTACAGGGGGAAAAGGAAAAGAGAAATGTTGAGGGGGAAGTAAGGGTGTTGGGAGAGCCAGTGGGCATTCAGGAGAAGCACTGTAGTTTTGTTTTATTTTGTTTGGCCATGCTGCTCAGCATGTGTGTTCTTAGTTCCCTGACAAGGGATTGAACCCTATGTCCCCTACAATGGAAGCACAGAGTCCTACCCACTGGACCGCCAGGGAATTCCCAGAGGTGCTATAGTTATTCTCCGTAAAACTATTCTATCTTCTCACTCTAGTTCCATGACTATTGACTGCTGAAGTATTAAATCTAACACCATTATTTCCCTCCTTAAAATCTTGCATCCCAAGATGCTTACCATTGCACACTTGATTTGACATTTAGTCCTGCCTGTATCTTCAAATTCATTTCCCAACACTCCCTGCCACACCTAAATACTTCTAACTCCCCATGCGCTCTCTCCTTTCAATAGCATTGCCCATGCTGAACTCTTTCTCAGAATGCCCCTTCCCACCTTCGTCACTTCCATTTTCTATTTTTTCTTTAAGATAACTCAGGTGCCACCATCCTTGACACATCCCTGAGCTTGGTCTCTGTCCTCTGTTATCTCTGAGCACCCAGGCATATCTCTATCATTGTCTCTATTACAAGATACTGTAATCATCTCTTTGCTTTACTGTCTCCCTAACTAGACTTATGGACCATAAGCTCTTACAAGGTAAGACTATGTATTAGCCATGATTATATTTCTGGTGTCTTGCACAATGCCAGTCACTTACTGAAGCTCAATAAATATTGATGAACTAATTAATTAGGTATAGATTGGGGGTAAAACCATGCCCACCAGCTGGCATTGGCATGGTGCCACAGAATACAGCTGACTTCATCTCCAGTGCTCCCCTGGGTATAAGCCTTGAGCTCCAGAAGCCCTCTCTGACCTAGGCCCTGTGTCCACTTACAGGGGCACATTATTCTCTCCATCTAGGCTGGAACTCTTCAACCCCAGGCTCCTTGCTCTACCTCTTTTTGGAAATCTGTTCCTTTTTTAAACCCACTTGGTTCTTTTCCCTTCTCATCTCTGCCCCCCTCATCATTATGTACGCTATGTTTTGAGGTACATGTTTCCATGTTTATTTTTGCTTCCCCTACTCAGGTTGAGGTTCCGAAGATGGCCCTGGCTCTCCACCAAGCCCACTGTAGTGCTGTGTACACAGTAGAGTTCACCTCCTTCGCTAGTCTGGAGGCTGTTTTGGCAACGCACAGTCCCCACAGTCTCCAGCCATAGCTGCAAGAGGCCAACTTGTATGGCTTTCTCTGTAGCTATTCATTTCCACTGTATACCCAGCCCTGTACCAGATCTGTGCTGAGTTACTGAACACTAGAGATTTCACTTCTGTCTCTGGGATGTCAGGAGGTGGTGTGTCATGACCTCAACAAGCTCAGAACAATTAAACAAAATTTGATATCTCAACAGGGTTAGAACACCTGTATAATTTCTCTGTATACCTTTTAGGGGAAAAGGAGTAAATTTTAGAGCTTGGCCTTTCAGGGATTGGGATTCACTGAGATGTGAGGTCTCTATTGCAAATAGAAAACTATCTTTATATAAGGTTGTAACTTTTGACCATCCATCTGTAAGGCATATGCTTTTATGATTTATTTTTTAAAATAGAGGATTATATTAAGCCACTTTCATTTCATCCAGTTGTGTACACTTTAGAAATGCTGGCCCAAGTTCAGAGTACCATCTGTGGCCACAAGATAGATGGAAGTGAACTGGCCCACGAAGGAATCAGATTTGTGACCTTGGCCCTATTACCACTCGCCCAAGTAGGATGTGGGCCCAGAGGCCTGGCAAAGCTGGAGCATGGTGACTGCAAACTTGAGAAAGAGCAAGCTTCCCTGCAGATGACCACTTACAGGTCCCTATGGCTTCTGGGGCAGTCTGATCCCAGATCCCTGGTGACCAGCTTCCTCCCCAAAATACCTTCCTGTTTGAAATGGTCTTCCCCACTTCAGTGGGTGGGAATAAGTTGAGCTAAATGCCTTTCAAGCAGCGTGTCATGATGCTTAAGAGCAGGGGATCAGGAATTAGGCATATCTGAGTCTGCATCCCAGCACGGCCACTTGGTTGCTATCCAGTCTTTGGCAAGTTGCTTAAGCTCTCTGAACCTTATTTCCTTATGTTTTAAAAGGGGATGGTGATAGAGTTAGCATATGATCCAGCAATCCCGCTCCTGGGCATACATCCAGGAAAGACAAAAGCTCTAATTCGAAAAGATACATGCACCCCAGCATCCATAGCAGCAGTATTTACAATAGCCAAGACCTGGAAGCAACCTAAGTTCCATCAACAGATGAGTGGTTAAAAAGGGGACGGTGATAGCACCTACTTTATGTGTTTGCCGGGGGATTAAGTAAGTGAGAAAAGGCTTGTAAAGTGCTTGGCATGTAGTTAGGTACTCACTCAATGGTTGCTCTTCTTCGTATATTAAGAATATTAAGAGTAATAATAATAGGAAGTCATATTTAAAATGATTATAGCAAGACGGGGCCCAGATGGGCTGTGCTCTTAGGCCACAACCCCAATCACTGCTGCCTGCCTTCTCCCAAGGTAACCCATCTTGGCCGTGCCAGCTCCGGCCAGGGCTGCTGAGTAAGGTAAGGATCTGGGCCAGGATCGTGCTGCCTGGGTGTGACCCCTGGGCTGGCAGCTGTGGGAGGAGGAGCACAGAGGCAGAGGAGAAATGGGGTTTAGTGGGCAGGCTAGGACTCTGGGGCGGAAGTGGGTTTGTGATGGGGTAAGGGCGGGGTAAGGAAGAGGGGATGAGCTACAGAGGTTTTTAGCAGGAAGGAAGGCAGTTGAGAAAAAAGATAATCCACCTTGTGTCTTATTGGCTTCTTGGTGTCATTTTCTGGAAACAAAGAATCAGAAAGAGAACCCAACACAAAGCTTCTGGAGTGTCACAAAATATCGGGCCTTTCTCTCTTTGATTTTTTTTGGCCAGGGAGCAGTCTTACCACTGTCCTATCTGCAACTCCAAAAAAGGAAAAATGGGCTGTGTTTTACAAATGGCCAGACTGTCAGACCAAGATCAAATGTGTGGTTTTCACCCCAAAAGTCTTGTTGCACAACTTGGTGTTATTTCCACAGGCAGCTGAAGTAATTCTGGTCTTGAAATCCTGCCTTGTGTGGCTTTTCTTCTTCTTGTTTGTTAGCCCAGTAATTAAATAGTCATGACAAACAGTCCCCCAGTTCTGTGAGGCAGAGACCTGGGAGCCCACCAGCAGCTACCGTGGCATCTCCAGAAAGCGCATGCTGTGTCCTGGGTGCTTGGGACTGGAGTAATAGAATGGGTCCCTGCCCTCCAGGAGCTTCTAGCCTAATGCCCTGTGTCCTTCTTCAGCCATCAGTATCCAACTGAGATGCAGACTGAATGCCCCACTAGAGCCATGCCTGACGGATGGAACCCTAGGAAGGGCCTCCTATCTCAAACAGGAAGCAAAGGTCATAGGAGAGCAGGATTTCGAAAGCAAGGTTTCTTTAGCACCTTGGAAACACCCACTTGCCACCCACTCTCCCCATAGTTTCACTTCTTATCTCTGCTCAGCCACTCACTTTTCCATATTCTCTTTCAGACTCTAGTCTCCAAACTTTCATCAGGCTTTATTTACTTAACCAGGAGATTTATTTGACTCTCAGTCTGCTTACCTCCCCATGAAACGGCCTATTGTTTAGAACAGTCTATCGTTTGATATATCTCATCTCGGTTATTCTATCCTCACCTCAGATTTTGCACATTTGAAATCAGCCTTTCGTCCTCATCTCCAAAATCAGCCCAGTTTCCTCACTTCTATTAAACAGCACCACCATTTACCCAGTCATTCAAGTTAATCTTTGACTCATACCTGCTAGCTTCCTAAATAATCACCAGCAGATTTGGCTGCTTCTTTTTTTTTTTTTTTTAATAAATTTATTTATTTTATTTTTGGCTGCGTTGGGTCTTCATTGCTGTGCACGGGCTTTCTCTAGTTGTGGCGAGTGGGGGCTACTCTTTGTTGCGCTGTGCAGGCCTCTCATTAAGGTGGCTTCTCTTGTTGCGGAGCACGGGCTCTAGGTGCGTGGGCTTCGGCAGTTGTGGCACATGGGCTCAGCAATTGAGGCTCGAGAGCTCTAGAGCGCGGGCTCAGTAGTTGTGACGCACAGGCTTAGTTGTTCCACGGCATGTGGGATCTTCCCGGACTAGGGCTCGAACCCGTGTCCTCTGCACTGGCAGGCGGATTCTTAACCACTGTGCCACCAGGGAAGCCTTTGGCTGCTTCTTGATGAATCTTTAAAAAAATGTATTTATTTAGTTAGTTAGTTAGTTAGTTGTGTGGGGTCTTAGTTGTGGCAGGCGGACTCCTTAGTTGCGGCTCGCTGACTCCTTAGTTGTGGCATTCGAACTCTTAGTTGCGGCATGCATGTAGGATCTAGTTCCCTGACCAGGGATCGAACCCAGCCCCCCTGCATTGGGAGCATGGAGTCTTATCCACTGCACCACCAGGGAAGTCCCTTGATTCATCTGGAAATGTCATTCGACTGGCCCCTCATCACCGTCACTCCTGTACAGTCCAAGCCCTTATCACTTCTTCATGCCTGGACCTCGGTAACAGCCCCCACCAGACCTCCCCAGCTCACATCCTGCGCAGCATGTCAAAATTAATCCACCCAGAGCACAGATTTTATCACTACATTTTCTGCACAGAAACCTCATCACTGCCTATAGCACAAAGTCCAGCCAGACATGCAGCTTGGCATTCCCCACATTCCTCTGCAGTCTGGCTGCTGACTTCCCCAGCAATTCCCCACTCTCCAAAGGACACCCACTGCTCCCGTTGGGCTGCTTTTAATACCACACCCCACTTGGTATGTGGGAGATGCTAACTCCTAGAAAGGGAGAGAGGGAGGCAGGGAGGAAGGAAGTGCTTGGCAACATCCCCTCCACAAATCTTTCTCCAAGGGCTCTAATCTTTACTGTAGCACCCAGATCTGAACTTCTCATCCATTCAGATCTACAACACTCACTAAACAATTTACAAGCAAAAACTTGTATTATGAAAACTTTCAAACACATCTAGAACACTCATGAACTCATCAGCCAGCTTTAACAGCCATCATGTTTTGCCATATTTATTTTATCTATCCTTGTTTTTTTGGTGTGTGTGGGGGGAAGGTGGACCATTTTAAATCAAATTCTAGACATGGTGTGAATTTATACACAAATACTTCAGCAGGCATCTTGGAAAAGGACATTTTTGTGCATGCCATTATCACACCTAATAAAATGGACAATAATTCTTTCTTATCATCTATTACTCAGTCTATATTCAAGTTTCCCAAATTGTCTTTAAAAAGTCATTTTTAGAGTTGGGTGTGTTTTAATCAGGATCCAAAGAAGGTCACACTTACTCATCATCCTTTGTTATGCCTGTGAGATCTTTCTAAACTCCTTTTAAACTAGAATAGCCCAATTTTTCCACCTTTCCCCCCATGCCATTGCCTAAGTAAACAAATAAACAAACCAGGTCCTGTTGAATGTCCCACATTCTGCATTTGGCCAATTGCTTCCTTGTGGTATCATCTAAACCCACTCATTTCAATTCTTACACCTTGCCTTACCCTGTCTCTGACCTAACTTTTGTATGTGTATGTACCACTACCTCCCAGTGGAAGTACGAGCTCCCAAAGAGAAAGTCTCTGTGTGTGTGTGTGTGTGTGTGTGCGTGTGTGTGTCATGTGCTGTGTTTGGCTTCAGTGTAATGAAGAGTTTTTCACATAACAGATCCTCAATAAATACTTGCTGATTAGTGTTTATTATGCTCTACTGTCTGCAGCGTTGTGTACTACGGAGAGAGATACAGAGGAAAGAGACAGATTCCTAACCTTTGTGTTTCCAGTTCTGTTAATGATGCAGGATACTGGCTCTCGAACTTGAACGTGCATCAGAACCACGTGGAGGGCATTGCGGGGTTCCATACCCAGAGTTCCCGACTCAGTAGGTCCGGGATGGAGCTTGAGAATCTACATTGTTAACAAGTTCCCACATGATCCTGCTGGTCCAAACTTTGAGAACCACTAAAATCAGACAAGAGCTTCAGAAAGTTTTCCCACAGTCCTTGGTGGACTGGCCGTTTACACAGACCTGATTTCCAGCACTGCCCACTTCTGAGGTCTCTCTCTGGGCTCAGTGAGTGATCTGGTTCTCTAAACCTTTCGTGGGGAGGAGCTACTTTGAAAACACATTCTCCTGGTGGAGGGAGAGGAGTGGGGGGCCTGACTGTAGGGTAGAGACATAGAGGAAAGGGTCAGCTAGGTTCTGTGAGTCTCAGAAAGCTGTAGAGGAGTGCTGGGCCGCAGGGGCCTTCCCCAGGCTGGATGCTGAGAGCTTCAAGCTATGTCCTCTGTGTACAAAATGTGTGCCTGCAGCTGTGCCCTGTATAGTGATTCATAGCAGCCCCGCATGGGTCAGCCGCCAGGCAGGACGTGGCTAAGGCTTTGTGCCACTGCTCCTGCCCCAGGGTCTGCCATCCCGATTTGAAAGGAAAAGATGCCTTTGAGAGGAGTGGGCAAAGTGAGAGAACTTGAAAGTCTTTTAAGAGCATCCTAGAATCAAAGTGACCAGATAAAAAATTTTGTTATTTTGCTCAGTACTCTCAACCAGACTTCTTTCCATTCCAGGCTTATTTCTTTCCCTGCAGCCAGCTATTTCTTAGTGCTTTCCTTATGATAATTCCTGTTACTTTATTCTTTCTACCCCTACCTCATTCTTGGGGGACAGACTACCTTATCTACCACCTGCCCCTTAAATGCAGGCGTTTGAATTTCTAGACTTGGCCCTCATCTCGTCTCACTCGTATATTCTCCCTGAGAAACATTATCTACTTCTTTCACCACAACTTTCCTCCCATATGTTCATGGCTCCCAAAAAACATCTCCAGCCCAGACCTCTCTTTTGACTTCAGACCATAGCTCCAACTTCCTGCCAGGTGTGTCCCTACAGCGTGGTCCACAGGCACCGTACTCAATATGTCTAATCCAGCTTGTTGGCTCCATCCCAACACTTTGCTTATCCCTTCCCCTTGCCTTGTACCCTATTCTTGTTCCTCTTTCATTCCCAGACTCAGAGATGGTGTCACCATCTCTTGAGGTGTTCAAGCTTGAAATCAGGGAGTTTTTTCAATTCTTCTCTTTTCTTCACGCACCCTCTATCTAATTGCTCATCAAACCGCATCTTTCTACCCCTGATTATAAAATGTCTTTATAATTCATATTCTTCTTGCAATCTCTCCTTCCTTTGGCTTAGTTCCAATTCTCTTGCAATTGCAAGAATCACTGCAGTATAACAACAGCTAATAGGTATTGAATTCTTACTATGTGCCAGGAACAGTGCTCAAACCCTTATATACCTTATCTGATTTAATTTCAAGCTAATGAGGTCGTTATTTATTTAGTTATTTATTTACTTACTTACTTACTTATTGGCCACACCTCGCGGTATATGGGATCTTAGTTCCCTGACCATGGATTGAACCCGCACCCCCTGCAATGAAATCCTAGAGTCTTAACCACTGGACCACCAGGGAAACCCCCAAACTAAAGAGGTAGTTACCATTTTACAGATGAGAAAATTTCTGAAGGCCTAAAGATATCAAGTAACTTGCACAAGGCTCCCTGCTTGCTGGTAAGTGGTAGAGCCAAGAGCCTCTGTTCATAACCACTACCCTGTACTAACGTGATCCCAACTTTGCGGGCACACTAGAATCACTTGGGCAGATTTCAAAGCCTCACGTTATTCCAGCCCCACGCCAGACCAACTGAATCAAAACATTATCTACTTCCATAGCTTCAGCTTTCCACCCATATGTTCATAGTTCCCAAAAATCTCTCCAGCCCAGACTTCTCTCTTGAGCTCCAGGCTCCTTCTTCAGGTGATGCTCCTGGACAGTGTTGAGAACCACTGCTTTTCTGCCTCAACACATAACTACCATCCCTGCTTCCCATCCCGCTGCACTCTGAACCTTCCTGCAGGACACTGTCGAGCTGTCCATTTAAAACACCACCGTGATCAAACAGCCCCCGTATCTCCCCTCTGCCTATGCAATGAAGGCCGAACTCCTCGGTGGAGCACCCTCTACAGTTTGCATTCCCATCTGCAAGCCCCCTTTCCTCACTCTACCTGCAGTCACACCGTGGACTTGAGATTTCCAGTACCTTTGCACATGCTGTTTGCTCAGCCTGAAATAGCCTTACCCCTTATCTGTCCCCCACCTTAACTCTCTTGCAAATAGTTTCTCTTTTTTCTTTCTTTGAGACATAATTAAAATGTCACCTCTCTAACTTCCCCAGATAGTATTAATGGCTTCCCCTTTGTTCTCTCTGTAATCTGCCTCAATACTCTGAGTTGCAATGATTCATTTACACATCCTTCTCCCTCACAAGACTTTGAGTCTCAAAAAGATCTGTGTCTTGTTCATGTTTTTACCCTCATGACTTAGTCCATGTTGGGCGCTCAGTAAATGTTGAATTAATGAATGAACTCCCTTGCTGGCTTCTGTTACCTACTGTTGCTGGGCCCTATGGTCAAGAGCAGAGTTCCTGAATCAGATGAGTCCAGATCCAGGTTCTGCCCCCTTACTAGCTGTGAGGCCACTAACTGGAGGCTAACCTTATTAACCCTCTTTATGGCTGAGTCTCCTCATCTGTAAAATGGGGATATTGATAGTATGGACCTCATAGAATGGTTATGAGGATTAGATGAGATTAGTCCATGTTAAGGGACCAGCATGGTGCCTGGCACATAGCAAGCCCTCAGTAACTCACAATTATTATCATTAGCTTAGAAAATAGCCTTCCAGTATATGGTTACCACTTATGGAAAATTTCATCTATGTGTGTGTGTGTGTGTGTGTGTGTGTGTATGGAGAGAGAGAGATACATGGGAGAATGTTCACTAAGGTGATACTGAGTGGGTTTTTTTACTTATATTTTTCTTTATTGTTAGACTGTTTTACAATAAATATTGATTTTTACATATACTTAGCACCTCAACTCCCAAAATACACACACCCATACATACACACAAATACTCCAGTCCATGATATACATATACAAACCCCACAAATACACACATAAAGCACACAAACACACAGACTCCCTCGGGAGGCAGAAACACTGAGTCCCGATGCACCCCAGCTGCAGGGATGCTGAGAATGTGGCTGCAGAGAGAACGTGTAGACCTCAGGCCATTGCTGGCTTTTAGCCAGTAGGAGGGGCAGGCAGTCTGCCAGCTCTGGAACAAGGAAGTGGCATTCCTATTCATCCCAGCCTTCCAGTAAACAGCCAACCTGCGTGTCTGAAGACCCCTATGAAGTGCAGGTCCTGGAGGGGAGGCCCAGCTGTACTAGTCTGTTTCTCAGGTGGAGGAGTGAGAGGCAGAGGGCTGCAGTGCACAGCACAGCACACAAAGGACTGCTGGGACATAACTACCTTCCTGACCAGGCTTCCCAGAGCAGAAGGGAACTAACTGCTGTCAGAAATGATTTATTTTTATTCCAGAAAGTTTAGGAAGTACAGGAGGAGCTGGATGGAGGGAGATAAATTCTACACTTTAATTGGAATTTCTGTTTTCTTCCACTGAGAGGGAAAATTTGATGGAGAGGGAGGTTGGGGTTAGCAGATGTAAGCTTTTTTTTTTTTTTTAGGACTTATTTAGTATTTATTTGTAAGTTAAAATATTAAGTTATCATACATTCAGTGAAGTGCACGATCTCAAGAATCCTGATAAACTTTTACATAGTGAGCGTACTCTGACCAAGATAGAGAACATTGCCCACACTCCTAAGGCCGCAGCACTTGTAAGCTTTTATATATAGAATACATAAACAAAAAGGTCCTACTGTATAGCACAGGGAACTATATTCAATATCCTATGATAAACCATAATGGAAAAGAATATTAAAAAAGAATTATATGTATAACTGAGTCACTTTGCTGTACAGCAGAAATTAACACATTTAAAATCAACTATACTTCAATAAAAAATACTGATAATTTTAAAAAATAGAGAAAACTTGTAGTGACTTTTGTACTGGCTTCGTTGCTTAGGCCTCAATTTTGCTAGAGTTTAATATCAAATATCATAATCCGCCTACTCCACATTGGCATGTATTGTGACCCAAGAAGCAGGTGACATATGACCCCTAGAGATCAATCCCACTTTCCCATTGAAGGGAACAAATGATGCCAAGTATCAGGATAGAAATCAGGAAAATCTCTGGACCCATGAACCATCCACACCTTTGGAGAAGAAGCTGGAGATTAGCAGCAAATAGAATAGAGCCCTGTCCAGAGTCAAAGAGTCACACAGGGTGGGCCTTGTTGCCAGGCCTCAGGTCTATATCCAGTTTAGAGTCAGCATGAGAAGGTCACTGGGTCAAGGACCACGTATGGGTGCTCAGCTTAGGGCAGGAAAAGAAGAGGGGATCCCTAATTCCCTAAAAACACACAATCTCTACCCTCAAAAACTTTATATTGCAGTTAGGGAAATGAAATGGACACTCAGGAAACAATTAGAAAAATGTCTCCCACCTTCTATATTGGGCAGTGGAGACCCTAAGTATTAAAGAAGTTCACAGAGATATGGAACTGAGCAGAGCCACTACATAATAGACACAGAGGAGACACCCTGTACAGTCTGCAAGACCAGACCTCCTTCAATGCTTATGTAACGCCAGTGATCCCAATCATCAGCAGCCTAATGACGAACAATTCAGGTAACAGATGAAGGTGCATTAATGTAAATAACCAAAATTTTTTAGCTTGTAGCTCTGGTGGATTAGGACCTCGGGCCATCCTTCTATCACCCCAAAGTTTCCTAATTCTTTCCTTCCTTCTTAAAAAATTGAGATATAATTTACATACCACAAAATTTACCATTTTAAAGTGCACAATTCAGTGGTTTTTAGTATACTCACAAGGTTTTGCAACCATCACCACTACCTAATTCCGGAACACTGTCACTGCTGAAAAAGAAACCCTGTACCCAGTAAGTAGTCACTTCTCATTCCCTTCTCCCTCGGCCCCTGTCAATTACTAATCTACTCTTTGTCTCTATGGATTTGCCTGTTCTGGATATTTCATGTCAAGGGAATCATACAATATGTAGCCTTTTGTGTCTGGTTTCTTTTACTTAGCCTGCTGTCAAGGTCCATCCATGTTGTCATATGTATCAGTACTTTTGCTCCTTTTCTCAGTTTTTTCTGGGCATACCAGATGGTGGTTCCCGTGTACTCAGGCACAAGTGTGCTCACAGACGCCTGCTTTCTAGAAGCCACTTGGGAGAAGTGCCTCACAGCTGCTACCTCTGTCCCCTGTGAGAACACTGTTCCCCTGCCTCAGTTCTGGCTTCTGGTTCTTCGAATTGGAAACCCCTAACACTAACCTTAAGGTATCAAACGACATTCAGTTCCCATCAGTCCTCCTCTTTCAGAACTGGAGCCACATCCTATGCAGACGTGAGGACATGGTCTCCCTTCCTGCCTGAGAGCTGCCCTTGTCCCCTGGGCCTTTAGGAAGGCCCCACTCACCTTCAGCTTGTAATGATGTCTCTCTCTGGCACTTGAAGGAGGTCTTCTTCCCTCACATGTCTCTCATTTACTTTGACCCTAAAGACCAGGGTGGGAAGATGCCCAAGACAAAACAAGCACATCCTAAAACAAGAATTGGTGTGAAAGTCATTTTTTAGGATGTGCCCAGGAAAAAGCAGTAGCAGTGTGGGAAAGAAGCACTTGGGAAGTGTGGAAGCCATGAGTGAGGGCCCACAGGGGGGAACTTGAGCTCTGTCCCACAGGGGAGCGATGGTGCATGTCACTCCTCAGAGTGGGATGTGTGTTCCCTGCCCCTGTCAGTCATTGGTTGAGGGCTACTCCCCTGGTATGTAGAGTCCAGACCCTTCAGCTGGCAGAGACCCCAGGCAAAGGCCATCCTGCAGTCTGAGAGCAGCCCTTTGACATAGAGACGCAGGTGCTGACAGTTAGAAGTGAAAGCACACAGGTTCTGCTACTCTCTCTTTCAGGAGGTTCCCTTTTCCCACAAACATATCAGAACCTAGTATATATTATCACGTAGCATGGCGCTGAGACTCAGTATTTGTTGATAGAGAGATCCAGATTGATTGATTGATTGATTGATTGATCAATAGACTTCATTGGAGTCCTAAAACTAATTGTCTTTACAACCATAAAACACTTGAAAAAATGGAGCACATTATACACGTTTCTGGCTCTTTCCCACTTACTGTATGTACTTTGGCGTGTGCAAAAGAAAATGAAGGTGCTACCTTCTGGATTGCTGATGTGAAGTAAGCAACTTAGATACTCAGGGAAATCGATTTCATGAAATTCCGGGTGACAAAGTTGATGGTCAACAAAGTGTTCAAGTTTGATAAGCCAGGGATTCAGGCCAATGTTATACTTCTCACTCTGGATTCTGGAAGGGCCCCTCTCTGGCATCTGCAATGGGTCTCAGTTTGTCTTTTTTGAAGCATAGAAGGCCAAGGAGCAGGGAACAGAGTTCTCTGACTGACTGGGGCATGCTACCAAACAGCTTTATTTTTCTGTTTCGTCAATTGCTTTGCCCACATCCCAAGGTATAAAGATTAAATCAATGGATCTAAAAGCCTTTGAGAAAACATACTCACAAATATAAAGAACTTTTTTTTTAAAAAATAGCTTTTGGCATTTTTAAAAAGGAATCTTGGGCAACTAAGAGGGAAACTTTCGAAGAATGAGGCTGAGAAGGTCCCCTTGAGTCCTCAGTAGGGTCTGAGTCTCACCATGATCCCAGACCTGGCCTGTGACCGCACATCCATTAACCGCAACCGGAAGCCTGTTTAGACTTTCCAGGCCACAGCAGGGCTAATCAATAAAGGTCCACGAGGGGGGCTTCCCTGGTGGCGCAGTGATTGAGAGTCCGCCTGCCGATGCAGGGGACACGGGTTCGTGCCCCGGTCCGGGAAGATCCCACATGCCACGGAGCGGCTGGGCCCGTGAGCCATGGCAGCGGAGCCTGTGCGTCCGGAGCCTGTGCTCCGCAATGGGAGAGGCCACAACAGTGAGAGGCCCGCGTACCGCAAAAAAAAAAAAAAAAGGTCCACGAGGGGCCCCAGCAGAATTAAGAGGTAGGGAGAGAAGGCAAAAGAGGAATAGAAGAAAGAGTGAGGGGAAAATGGAGGAAAGTGGATGAGACAGGGAAGATGGGTAGGTAACAGATAAAAAAGTAGGGGGTAAAGGAGAGGGAGGAAACAGAGTTGACCATGAGGGAGGGTGATGGGCGCCACCGGCAGCTGTCCCTCTGATGGCCACATCCTGGGCTCCCCGGGCACTGGTTCTGTGGTAGAGGCCACATCTGCCACATCCAAACCTGCTCTCAACCCTCTGGCTACCTTTTCAAATTCTTTGAAGGGAAAAAAGTCCAGGAGGGTCTCCAAGGCAATCTGACCTTGACCCCTACAGATCTCCCTCAGGTCTTGGGCAGAAGGTGGCCCAGAGAGTCAGGAAGCAGAGGCCCTGATCCAGCCAGCACACAGAGGGCCCTCAGTGAGCATGCCAGCCTGTAAACTGTCCTTTTGTTTTGCAGGCTTTACTGAGCACGGTTTTATTTCATGTGACTGTGCTATTTCAGGAGTAAATATTGCCGGCAGTCTGTTTAAAAAGGCCAGTGACCTGAAATGGTGGCTTTTTTTTTCTTTTCTTTTCCATTTGAATTATCTCCAAGAGACAGGCCTGCCCAAGCATCGTGCAGTTTTTAATTCATTGACTTTTAGTTCTAACTTTCCCTTTTCTGCTCGTGATTTGCTGGAGTGGCAAACAAAAGGGAGAAAAGATATGAGATAAAGACTTGAAGAGCTGACCTAGGCCCAAGGAAAGAGGGGGGAAATGTCCAGGGTGCAACCCGGAAGACGGCAGGGAGCCACAGGCTCTCTGTTGCCTTCGTTGCTTCCGGAGCTGGTGTTTGACCTATAATTATAGCCTCTTTCCTCTGATTTCCTCTGTGAAAATAGCAACATTCAGACTAAGCGCAGAGTAGAAAAAAGCGCTACGTAAAGGATCAGGGATTTATAAATACAGTTAAAATTACAGGATTGTTACCCCCGTGGTTTAGTTCTCTGAAGAGCGAGTTGGGAAGAGGCAGGGAGCACAGGTCTTGAAACTTGTCTCAAGTCCTAAAATACCCAGGTGTGTCTCTGTGGAAGCCTAGTCCAGGAAGATTCACTACAGTTTTTTTCCACTGGATGTGGATCATTGTAAAAAAGGATGTCCCTGGTCAGGCAGATCCTACTCCCCAGAATTTTATTTTGACATCTTAAGGATTCTCACTCACCATCTAGTTTTTCAGTCTCTTCTCCTCAAACTCATTATCTCTAAGGAGAGGGTGAAGGATATCTTTATCTCATAAAATACCTCCCAGTCTTCTGGGACCTGCTTTTCCTTTTGGACAAACAATGTATTCCCATTGGAATTGTCATGTTCTTATATGACCCAGCACCCTGGTTGTAGCTCACCCACACTGGCCCTCCCATGGGATTTCTTAACTTGGGACAAGGAGAGATCATCAGGAAAGTTCATCCCTGGCGAAGGAGACTGTCAGCTGGAAATATGGCCATGGAAAGTGGAGTCAGCCTGTGCCATGAAAGAGAATGAAGCAACCATGAGAGAGAACCAGAGACAAGAGGCAGAGACAAAGGCCTGGCCCTGAGGTCTTCGGTTCTAGTGGTTCCTGGGCCTTGCTCCATGCTTGCCTGAGCTTTGCTTAGTTAGGATACTCAACTTTCCTTGAATTCCATGAACTAATGTATTCCTTCTTTTGCCTAAACTAGTTCAAGTGGGGTTTCTGGTGTGTGCAACCAAAAGCCTTGACTAATATGATTGCGCTAATGCCAAGAATTCCCTAGGGAAGTTGACAAAGTAATGTTATCAGTGCAGCCTCTCAAAGTTAGTTTCACAAAGGGTTAAGAGCAATATTTATAGTATGCTGACTGAATTGCTATCACTGCTCTACTTCCCAGAAAGATAAATGGTGGGAAGAAGAGTGAAAATATCCCAAGCAGCATTTATGACCCAACTACTGAAGAAGAGGAAGGAATATGGGGAGGAGACTTGGGGGCTGGCCTTTGCCTTCATGTGGGATCACATATAAGCTTTTCGGATAGGAGATTTCCAGAAAATAGTGTAAGATGTCAACTCTCACTATTAAATTTGGGTTTAACCAGTAAGTTAAACCCAAATTTCCATATTTGCTTCTCAGTAGAGATGAAAAATAGTGACTGACCATCATTAGCATAAAAGCCTGTCCTATGCTTAGAGTTGTCACCTCCACACCAAATGACTCCAATCCTCTTTATGTGTTAATGGGCAAATTGAAAGGTCTGGCATGATGGTGTAGAAAATGCCCTGAACTGGGAGTCCAAAGACCTGGATTCCAGCCAAGGTTTTGCTACCAAGCACTTAGAAAACCTGCTAAGCCTCTGGGTCCAGTTTCCTCATCTGCTAAACAAGGAATTGGGCTAGACAATCTCTAAAATCCCTTCCAGCTTTTATACGCCATGACTCAAATGTAAGCTACTGGCCTAGAGTCATTCTCCACAATGAATACTATTTGCTTTCCACCAAAAGCAGGAGGGACAAAGAGGAGAGAGAAGAAGAAATTCAGACATTTTGTTTTCTCATATTTAAGGTGAGATGACTCTTTTTACAAAATTAAGGTTATTTCTAACATACCATTAGATTTTGAAAATAAGTTTATTGCATTATAAATGTAAAAATGTCACTATCAGCTCTGAAAAGAGTAATATAAATACATATAAGATCCTATTATACCATAAAAGTGACACTTCAAATCAGTGGTACAGATTAGTCAATAAACTGTGATACATACATGTTGGGGTATAAATATTTCTCTGGAAGGATCCACAGCATGACAAAAGCAGATGTCTCGGAGGAGGGAAATATGTGGCTGGGGAACTTGGGGAAAAGGGTGAATTTCCATTGAATACGCTTGTGTACTTTTCCCAATGTTCTGTCATGTGAATCTATCACCTCTGAAGTTTGTCTGAGTTCAAACCCAGCTCCTCCAATGGTTAGCTCTTAATCTTGGGCAAATTCTTCACACTCTCCAAGACTATCCCTGTATCTGTGAAATAGTGTCAATAACTTAGCCTGGTGCTTCCTGGCACAGAATAAACTCTAAATAAATGGAAATTATTAGTGAAAAAAAAAGTCTACTATAGAAAATGTAAATACAAATAAGCAAAAAGGAAAGAAATTAAACAATCTGTAATCCTTCCTATCAAAGATAGCATCTATTGATATTTTGTGTATATAAATGAGATTTTTTTCTATACACACATGTACTTTATTTTTCTTATGAAAACAGGATCAGAATATCTGTTTTGTTTTTCAAGTTGATCTTCACATTTAGCATCATGCTGAAAACATCTTTCTATGTTAATAAATATGCTTGTATAGCAATGATTTTAATAGCTATATATTAATCTGTTGTTTGGATGCACCTTAATTTATTTAATCAATCTCCTATGGCTGGATAGCTGGATAGTATTATTCTGCATTACTATAAACAATCTTATAAATATACTTTGTGCATATATATGTGTGTGTGTGTATATATATGTTTTGTTTTGTTTTGTTTTGTTTTGTTTTTGTTTTTAAAGACTTGTAAGTGAGCAGCCAGTAGCAATTCCGTGGGGTTAGGGAAGCAGAGCATCCACACGCTTCCTTGTGGTTCATGTGTTAGTCAAGCTCTTTCAGGCTGCAGGGAACCATTTGATTCCTCAGTACCACATGACCTCCCACCATCCTGGTCACAACTGATTGGACTGGTATCCCCTCCCCAACAAAGGCAACCATCTGGAGGCCGGCCAAATGGGACCTGGCAGGAGACCTCTGCCCTGGGGTGGTGACTGAATTAGTTGAGCAGGTAGATCCTCCCTCAGGGTGTTGAATGCACTACACCTGAGTGGCCTCTTTATGAGGGGCAGGCCGGGTGATAGCTCCATGGGTTAAACCCCATTAACTGTAACCAGTGGGTTCCCTACAATCCGAGAGAGAAAAGAATCCCTTCTTGCGTGAGACCACGGGTTCACCCTCCCTAGCTCCAGGTAGTTTAATCAGAAGGGTAAAGGCATGGTCTCTGGAGACAGAGGGCCTGGGTTTGGATCCTGGATCGTTTCTTACCTGTGTGATCTTAGGCTAATCTCTTAGCCTCCTTTTTCCTGAGTTTCCTCATCTGAAAATAAGGATGACAAGGGCAACTACAAAAGGCTACTGTGAAAACTAAATGACATAATATATAAAAGCCTTTAGAAGTGTGTCCAGTATCGAGCAGATATTATTATTATTACGCCTCTGCTAGTAGGGTTTGCTCTACCTAGAATCTCAGGAATTTATAGAGTCTTACAGGTCACTGATATCTGCAAGGACAAGCTGATGACTTCAGATATCCTGCTATTTTTCGTTACTTTTTCTTTAAGTACTTCTGTTTCTTCCACCAGAGTCGTGACCTCCTTGAAGGCACGGGCTAGGCCTCAGGTTCCATTGTGCCCTCCAGGGTGCCTCCTGCCCGGTAAGTGCCTGATCAATGATTGCTTCTGCTGATCGGTGAGAGAGCATTTTCTTTTGTTTTTAAGTAAATTTATTTATTTATTTATTTATTTAAGGCTGCTTTGGGTCTTCGTTGCTGTGTGCGGACTTTCACTAGTTGCAGAGAGCGGCGGCTACTCTTTGTTGCGGTGCAAGGGCTTCTCATTGTGGTGGCTTCTCTTGTTGCGGAGCACGGGCTCTAGGTGCGCGGGCTTCAGTAGTTGTGGCACACGGGCTCAATAGTTGTGGCTCACAGGCTTAGCTGCTCCGCAGCACATGGAATCTTCCTGGACCAGGGCTTGAACCTGTATCCCCTGCATTGGCAGGCGGATTCTTAACCACTGCGCCACCAGGGAAGTCCCAAGAGAGCGTTTTCTGTGCAGCCCCAGCACAGTCAGTTTGGATGAGTGTAGTAGTCAGTGGGCTAGCAGCCCAGCTCCCCCTCCCCCACCGCAGCCTTCCTGAAGCAGTTCTCCCTGGATGGCCCAGCGCCAGCAACCCTTGCTGCCAAGTGGAAGCCTAGTGCTGTGTGCAGGGCCAGATTCTTGGGGCTAGAATCTCGTATCCTAGTCCCTTGAATTCTTGTATTCAGTTTGCAGGCTTAGCAAAACATCCCCACCAAAGCTCACCCAGAGCCTCCTTTGGCTTGTGCCAAGAGCCGACAAAATGCATGGGTACAATCTGTTTTGGGGACTCCTCCCTCCAGGAAAGCAGCACACCTGCCTGCTTCCTGAGAGGTAGTCTAAGTCACACACTCTGGTTTCCCTTTCTGGGGTGTCCCTGAGGCTAGAGCCCTGGACAAATAATGCAATAAAGGCAGTGAAATGTGTTGGACCTTCTCACCCCTTTGGTCTCCTTTGGACACACCTGTTGACTTACCTGGGCTACCAAACATGGTTCTCAAGTGCCTGATTGCTGAGCAGCTCCTGAAGCCCCAGCTTCCTATTAGGTGGAGAGAAGCTCAGCTAAGCAGGACAACTAGAGAGGAAGGAGTTCCAGAAGACCGGCAGCAAGTTTAGTAATAAAGGTGTCAGGGAACAGGGATTTCGTACTTTTTTAGCATTACTCTGTGCCAGATATTATGCATGTGTGTTGCATAATAATAACAATGATATTGACAGTTAGCACATGCCGTCTGCCAATTACTGTTCCAAGCATTTTACACATATCAACTCATTTAATCATTACCTCAAATCAATGGAGTAGGTAGTGTTATTATCTCCATCTTACAGATGAGGAAACTGAGGCACAGAGATGTTAAGTAACTTGCTTAAGGTCTCACAGCTACTATATGGCACACTTGGACATGCACCTAATTCCTACTCAAAAGCTTTTCAATTAACGGTTAAGTGTGATCATGTATGTTTGTCCACATTTGATTCTCACAGTAACTCTGTAATAGCTTATAGGTTAAGGTGGTCCCATCTTATGGGTAAGAAAACTGAAGCTCAGTTCAAGTGACATAACTAACTATCTGTGGAATTCAGGCCAGGCCTATCTGACTCCATGACACCATGATATAGAGAGAAGACCGTGGAAAAGGACAGGGAGTTGTTCAGTGGGCTTTGGAAAGGAGGTCACTGCAGGATCACAAAGATTAGGGATGTGCAGATTGGGTCTGCTGGAGGTTGTATCAGGCACAGAAAAGGAGCCAGACCTTGGATTACCTGCTCTTTTGCCACTTTCAAGCCACACCATTAGCCAGATAGGTGAGCTGATTTAAATCTCAGAGTGGCATGCCTTTTAGAAAGGTGAACCCAGCAGAGCTGAAAAAATGACTCTAAATGCACCAGATCTCCAAATGGAAAAATCTTAAAGCTTTTCTCACTCTCCCTCCTCAATTTCTAAGCCATCTAATATTTTTTCTTTTCTCCTCTCTCTACTGGGATTTTTCAAACCCACTTCAAACTCTCTTCAGCTTAAGATTGTTCAGATTCCAGAATTGCAGAACTGGAAGGAATCTTAGAGATGATCTAATGTCCCTTGTCAAGGCTAATTAAAGCAACTCTTACCACTCACTGTATGTTTAAACCTTTTTTCCTTGACCGAGGAAGAAGACTTGCCCCTTATTAATGGGGCTCAGTGGCTGGCTAGTGGTAGAGTTATTTCAGGGACTTGTCTGGAATCATACAATGGAAGCTGACGCTGAAGCTGCCTTCTCAAAACGGCTTTGCCTGCCAACCTCCTCCTCATACCTCCAGCTGCTAGGTCCTCACTGGGGAAGGCAGGAGGTCCACTCTGTCTTTTTCTAACTAGAAGGAGTCCTTGGAAGGATCACCAGGAATATAGAAAGAAATAGGATCTATTGAAAAACTCACATGCACATAATGATAATACCATGAGATTGTGTTAACAGATGCCTGTAAGAAGTTTTACACCCCAGCCAGAAACTATCAGTGCCTGCAGGTGTCCAGAAACATCACCAAGGAGGACTCCCAGGGAAAAAACTGAGGCCTAGAGAAATTGCAGGCCTGGAAGGCAGCAGTGTTTATCAGCTGAAGGCAGGCAACGCTGGTTTTACAATCTGACTTTCCCCATTCCAGCATGGGACTATGACCTGTGACACACCTTGACATTCCCAGACTGTATTTCATTGTGCAGCTGTCTGATTGGGTGGCTCCCCATACTAAAGAGGAAATGAATGATGACTATAAAATCGAGTTCATAAGATGAATGACTATACATTTGAGTTATACTTTATACAGATTCTTTATCATCAGCATTATTATCATGACCATCAAGCCCTAACAGATTACCCAGCTCCTTTTAGATCAAGTGAGTCAGGGTGAGGTTTGTCCAGTGGAGTGGAGGCTTATGCCGAAGTCAGCATTTGTGGTCCCATCCCCGCTGGAGCTAAGTTTCTAGCTGTGGCACTGCTGAGGTGCTAAGCTCCCGGGAGGGAAGATTTGACTACGGCACCAACAGGCCTATCAGCACACTGATAATCTGAGTCCCACACCAGTTGTTTCTTAGCAGGAGCTAACAGCTAACGTTAGTTAAATGCCTGCTAAGTGTTAGGCTCTCTGACGAGTGCTGTGTATACCTTACCCAGTGAATCCAATGAGTCAGGTACATTATTATCCCCCTTTTACAGATGAGGAAACTGTAAGAGTTTAAATCACTTGCCCAAGGGTCCCCCACTGAACTGTGAACTCCACACGAGGAAGGACTGCCTTATTATTGCTGCCTCCCTCAGGTCTAGAACAGTGCTGGGCACAGGGAAGATGTTCAGCAAAAAAAAAAAAAAAAATTCTTGAAGGGATGAATGAAGCGGTAATAAATGGTAAAACAAAGAGGACTATGTTCTCCAGAAAGATTTTCCAGGTTAACCAAAAGAGCTATAATAATCTACAGCTCTTTTAACCTTCCATTTCTCCATGTATTTGCCCATTGCTTGAGTGTTTTCAATGGGAAGTGTCTTACTATGTGGGTGTACGAGGCTGATTGCTAATTTTGGAACACTTGTGAATCCTGGGCCCAGAGTCATGACCAAGGCTGGTGAGTCATATTCCCCACACCGAGCACCCTACACACTGGCTGTCAGAATAAACCAGGAGAAGTCTCCATCTCTTCCCCTCCTCTGGTTGTCTCATTTTACCTCCTTGAAATGACAAGGGATATTCTGCAGAGGGTGGAGTCAGGTTAATAGTACACTTCTGGGTACTCCTGTGCTCTGGAAACCTGCAAATTGCACAGGCTCTCCTGGAAGCCTCACTTTCTACTGGAAGAGTCCATCCCTCCCCGTGGATATCAGTGTGAACCTGTAAGGGGCATGGCTTCTTTATCACAGCCAATGGCTGAGCAGCCCCACTCTGCCATTCCAGGTGGGTACATAACACAACCTGTCACCAGGAGACCATTAGCCTCTTTCACAAAGGACACATCTTCTCATTCCTTACTCACAGAAAAAGGTTTAAAAATACAAGTGCCCATAAGAGAGGAAACACATTGATTTAAAGGCACACAAAAGTACAAAAAGTTGATGGCAGACCTTTCTGGGGCAGAAAGAAAACAGAGTTCAGAGGGATTTATAACAGAGGTGGCAGTGGCTTGGCTCCATTCACAGATTATTGGGTACTTAAAATACAATCTACTGACTCTCATTCACACTGTGGGTGATTCACACTCCTCTGGTTGGTCCTGGTAGACGGCTAAATCCTTGCTTCCTTCCAGGTCTCTCAATTGCGGGGAAATATAAAGTCAGGGAGAAAAGAGAAAACCCAAACTAGGTCTTTGTTACCTGTGATCAACACTATGATCAGGTTCTGATAAGTGTGGTACCCAGGTGTAGTACACAGGAGTACACAGGAGTACCCAGGTTCAATGGAGATTTTTATTCTCCTTTCAGGCTTTGACTTTCATAACATCTGCCATCCTCTTTATTAGAGAAAACTGGGAGTGGATAGCGTTCAGGTGTGCGAGGATGTTCTAGCTGGATGGGCAGCTACATGAATTTTCCAAACGCCAATTCCACCACAAAAAGTGCCCTGATAATTTCTTTCCTAAGAACAGAGAGAGGAGCAGTGCTTTTAAAAATAGGCCTGACTTAGTAGCCTTTAAATAACCAAGAATTATGATACGAGAGAGGGCTACTTTGGAGCTCCATCTCCACGGAGAGCAGAACTTGGCAAAAGGGCCTCAAAGGACTTGCTTAAAGGGATTTGGCCTTGCTAAGTAAGAACTTCCACAAGGTAAGAAAGCTGCTGAACAAGAGAATTTCCTTCTCTGCAGCAGGATAGATTCTTATTAGACTGAGAGATGGTCACTGAAATTCATCCTACCTTGACACAGAGGAAAAGAGTAAATCCTTGTTATTCCAAGGGTGGTCCCCAGACATGCAGCATCAGCCTCACCTGGGAGCTTGTTAAAGATGCAGGCTCTGAGGTCCCACCCTCCACCTACTGAGTAAGCATGTCTCCTTTGACAAAATTCCCAGATGAAACACTTGTACCTAACAGACTGAGAAGCGCTGGACTGAATGACCTTTGCAGGTTCCTCCTACTTGGGGATTTGATGGGCCACCCCAGTTGAGAAGCAGTGTGGTCCCTCTGCGAGGGGGGACCAGGCTGCTAAGGAAGTCTGAGGCATGCTGTTGTTCCCCTCCCAAGCCACAGCTCTCCACTCATCTATTTTAACAGGACACGTTTCTCCACCACCTTAAGGGGACCGCAGCTGCAGTCCTTGTGAACACACACCAGACTCCTTGTGGCAAACTCCTGGGAGACCACACAGCTTGGGAGTCCGGTGTGTGTTCAGAGGGACTGCAGCTGCAATACACTTGAGGTGTGCCTCCCTCAGGCCCATCAAAGACACCCAGAGCAAGGAGCCAGGCAGGCAGCCTGGTGGTTTGTGCAGATCTCCCCTCCATGGTGAGAACCACCTGCATATCTCCCCGTTCATTCTTCGGGGGCTACAGATGGCAGGCATCTCATCTGCTGAAGAATCATAAGGCAACTCACATACTTTCCCTAGAAGGTTTTGAAAAGTCATTTTTGCATAAATTATTCATAAATACCAATGAGAAAAAGAACAGCCAAATGTCATGTGGAGAGTGAGGGGTCTCAAGATACAGCCAACAACCCTCTAAGAGGATCTAGTTCATGGACACACACACAGGGAGCGTGTCCACCCAACTGCTGATATCAACCTCTGATTTGGTCCGTTTGGGCTGCTATAGCAAAATACTATAGACTGGGTGACTTAACAGATGTCTATTTTCTCAAAGTTCTGGAGGCTGGGAAGTCCAAGATCAAGGTGTGGGCATATTCAGTTCTTGGTGAGTCTGTCTTCCCAGCTTATAGATGGCCACCTTCTCACTGTGTCCTTACACAGTGTACAGGGGTGTGGGAGAGGAAAGGGAGAAAGGAGAGAGAACACTCTGGTGTCTCTTTCCTTTTCTTATAAGAGTGATAATCCCATCATGGGAGCCCCACCCTCATGACCTCCTCTAAATCTAGTTACCCCCCCAAAGGGCCCACCTTCAATTACTATCACATTGGGGATTAGGACTTCAACAGATGAATCTTGTGGGGACACAATCTATAGAGTCCATTTTCTAATCCATATTTTCCCCCCTAAGTCATATATTTTTGGCTAATACTAATTTTTTTAATGTACTAAGACTATATTAGTTAAAGAAATGGAAATTTAAAAATTAAGCATCTTGGGCTTCCCTGGTGGCGCAGTGGTTGGGAGTCCGCCTGCCGATGCAGGGGACATGGGTTCGTGCCCCCGGTCCGGGAGGATCCCATATGCCGCCACGGAGCGGCTGGGCCCATGAGCGGAGCTTGCACGTCCGGGGCCTGTGATCCGCAACGGGAGAGGCCACAACAGTGAGAGGCCCGTGTACCACAAAAAAAATAAATAAATAAATAAATAAAAATTATGCATCTTCATAACAACCAGTAGTGCTGTAGAAATGCAGGTCACCAGTCTCTAGGGTCTCTCTACCTCACCATTTCTGATGGGCTGTGGTCCAGTGGTCAGGTCAAGGATGGGCTGCATGGAATATTTATTCACAGTAAGGAGAGCAGTTGAGATCAGGGCTCGAGAATTAGAATGATCTGGGTTCGAATGTGATTCTATGATGCCCTGCCTATGACCTCTCCAAACTTGGGTTTCCCCATCTATGAAATGAGTGAATTATAATACCTTCTATCATTATATTTCATTCTATAATCGTGTGAAGGTTAAATTAAATATACATGAAACACTCTGCCACAGAGGAAACACTGACTACAACAGTGACTATATCACTGCAGTTGATATTATTGGACATGATACTTATAGCTCTCTGGCTCATAGGTGCTCTTTCTACTCTTAGGCTGAGACCTCCAAGAAGCAGGAATTCAATTTCCTGTAATTGACTGCCTCTCATGTTTCTGAGATTATAAAAGCTCTCTCGCTTTCTGTATCTTGTGGAGCAGCCAATATAAGTCTCTGCCCTTGGAGAGCAGAAGAACTGTGGTGGCCACTTGCCTGACTACTGGCCAGAAGAACTCCTCCTGTGCCCTGAGCTCCCAGTAAAACTCACAGCACAAGTTAGGCCTTGTTTGTTAGGAGGCCAGGAGTGCTCTTCCACCTCTCCAACCCTCATTGTCCTGCCCTGGTGAGCACTGATCTTCATCCATACCTCTTTACCTTGCCCACTTACCCTTACACAACTCTTCACTCCTGAGCATTGGCCTTCAACGGTGATCTTTCCTTCACTTTAGCTCTCATGTCTGCCAGGCTTCCCTGGGGTCAGCTATCTGAGCAGGCACCTTGGATCATATCCAGTACTTCATGCGTGGGTCACCTGTACTTTCCCAGAGTAGAAGGAGGCATCATTTCTACCCTGCCCACGTGGTCCTAACCATACCCAGTGACATCAAAATCTGTTGTCATCCATCCATGGAAAACCCACAGTCCCAAAGTCCTTCATCCCAATTCTTTTGTCCAGTGCTCCTGAACAACATGAATGGCTTGGCCTGCCAGGTAAAGGTCCTGGGCCCTGCTTCTCCCGCATCCCCACTCCTAATCAATCATCCAGTTTTCTCTTCTGGGAAGCTTTCTGCCATCTCTCCCAAGTCAAGCTGGATTTAGGGCCTTTCCACTGAGCTTACCTCTATCCTGTCCCATTGTATTGAAATGATGTGTCTCTGCCTCACCACTAAACCAAGTTCCAGGAGAGCTGGGGCCATGTGTTATTCATCTCTGTATCCCCAGCACTTAGCACTGTGTCTAATACATACTAAGCATGCAATAAATGTTGAAGGAAGAAAGAAAGAGGGAGGGAGGGAAGGAAGGAAGGAAGGAAGGGAAGGAAGAAAAAGAAAGAATAACAGCCATAGGAAGAAGGAAATAATGAGAATAGGCTGGATCTAATTCAGTAAAAGACTTCCCAGTGGCCCTAAGCGGTGAAACTAAAACCCATTCTCCTCTATATTTAATCTTCCAACTTCTCCATCCCTGTTATTAATATAAAAATAGAGTGAGTTTATATAGATTCATTAAAATTGTTGACTAAATAATCATGATAGTTCTTGGAGCCCTGGGCCGTCAGCAAGCCCTATAAAGTACTCTCTACTGACAGCAGGGCATAAAACCATCATCAAACACAAACACTGAACTTTTTCCTGGTCACGGATACACAGTCCGATCAAAGGTTAAGGTCAGTCACTTCTTGTGTCCATGAGCCCTCTACAGCTGACAAACATTTCCACATACATCCAAGGAGTGGGGGACCAAAAAGCTCTTCAGAATTCACTGTTGGTCATAGTCACCTTACAGGTATCTCCACAAATGGAGAGGAACAGGGGCCCAGAAAGGTAAACAGCAAAACAAAACAGCCAGATAATCCAGAAAGTATCCACATGTGTACACATAGACACACGCTCAACAGTTTAACTTTCCTAATACTGTTTTGCTCAGATTAATAATTAAATGGCCTTGTGTACTTTGACTAGAAGCCAGCTGCTCAACAAGGAGAGGTGACGGAGAAGCATATCCAAGAGGTCAGCCTGGAATGGAAATTAGCCAGCCCACCATGCAGATTATCTAGAGTTTCTTACATTCATTCCCTATATCTTCTCTGCCATTGTTCAACTCAGAATTTTAGAGGCGATTTAGAGATGGATTAGGTATGAGGTATGAGAAAGTTCACTCTACAAACTTTGGTCTATTCCAGCCAATTCAGTCATGATTCTCTCTACACCGAATGGAAGTAATAGTTTGACCCTGAAGCCTGAGCCCAGCTGTGTTGGTTGTGTTTGGAGGACAGCTCCTCTTGGCCTTGGGTGCTAATCAACCCACACATCCTCTCCCTTCAGCAGATCATGCCCCCTTGTAGGTACCATGACACCTTTCCTGACAAAGAGTGCATATTCCCCAGGATTCACTTTGTGCCAGGAATTTTGTTCCTGAAGGTAGAAATCATGTAGCAGTTACCTTCCAGGGTGTTGGAAAAATGAATGTGGTTGTAGGAAAAGATAATCTACTATAGACGACTTTTTAAAAATACTGTCAAGTGTTAATCCTGTCACTGGAGAGGAAGAGCTTAAAGTTAACAAAGGGTCTGAGGGGAGCCCAGCTAGTGCTCAGGCAAGGGAGGCAGAAGTGGGGAAAAAGAGTCAGAGGGAAGAAGGCACATGCCACAGCAGGTAATCATCCTCCCCAAGTCCAAGGAGGGCTGGTGCCTCCAGGAGAGCAGAATTTCCCCCCCGCCCCTCCCTCCAAGGCGCCTACCAGACACAGAAGCAGGTGCCCATCAGGGCCTGCTTCCTTCCCACTCCCCTCCTCTTTTTCCTCCTTCCCTCCCCGCCTCCTTTCCTTCCATCCACTTTTATTGACCATCTGTGTGTCAGGTACTGTGTGGGTGGTGGGAATATGAAGATGATAAAAGACTTCCTAACCTCAAGTTATCAAGTAGTAAAACTAGTAATCAACAAGTTCAACAAAGCAAACAACGCAATTACAGTGCAGGGCCCATGTTAGTAAACGTGCCAGACCCAGGGGGCCTCAATGGAAGCCATGGCCATTTCCACCTGGCAGCCTTTCAGTAACAAGGTAGATCTCAAAATTTCTCTACTGCTCTAGATTTAAAAGAACAAATAAGAATCTGCTATATAGCTCAGGGAACTCTACTCAATACTCTGTAATGGCCTATATGGGAAAATAATCTTAAAAAAAAGGAGTGGATATATGTACATGTATAACTGATTCATTTTTCTGTACACCTGAAACTAACACAACATTGTAAATCAACTTTATTCCAATAAAAATTTAAAAAGAAAAGAACAAAGAGACATGACAACTAAATTCAATGTCAGAATTTTGACTGGATCTTGCTTGAAAAAAATCTATTAGAAGACTTATTGGGGGACATTTTGAAAATTTTTGTACGTGTTAGGAATTAGTTAACTCAGGTAATTATTATTAATTTTCTTGAGTATAATAAAGATGATTGTGAATATGTAGGAAAATAACCTTATTTTTCAAGAGAGGTATGTTTGAGTATTTAGGGATCACATCTATATCTTACTTTGAAAGGGTTCAGAAAAAAATACATACATATATATATACATATATACAGCAAAATGTAAGCAACTGTAGAATCAAGGAGAGGGATTCAAGGGTCAATTGTACTATCCTTTCAGCTTTTCCATACATTTGAAACTTTTGTTAATACAATCAACCGAAAAAATTCTCTCCACTTGCTAGCTGTTACACTAAGGACTTAGTAGAATAAAGCTGTTTGTGTGTCAGTTCGCCAACCAGTAATCACAACTAACATTTACCAGGTGCCAGGAAATTCTGAGAGCTAGCATGTGTCCTCACAGCAACACTGCATTATGGGTTTTCCTTCACAGAGAGGGGAAACTGAGGTTTGGCAAGGGAAAGCACTTAACCCACATCACAGAGCTCGTAACTGTCAGGGCCAGATCCCAACCTGGCTTTGATCTGCTTCTAGGCCACTGGCTCTTAACCACTATCCTCCCAGGAAACACGTTGAAATGCAATGTTCAGTTGAAGAGATGGTGACGTCTCTTGAATCGTTTCCAAGAAGACCAATCTGTCAACCTATGAGTACAAACAAGAGTCACAATTGTGCCAGCTGATCTCAGTACATATGTCTGGAAAATTCACACCACTGTGACAGCTACAGACCCTCCCTTGGCCAAAGACCAGGGGCAACACACTCTGAAGCAGCCCTCAGGAGACAAAAAGTTGAAGTCAACTCTGAGCATTCCTGCTTTGATAGGGAGAAGAAAGGCCTCCAGGGGCTACCAGGGGAGGCGAGGCCACCACTGTGGGAGAAAGGGCTGAGAAGGAGGAAGTGGGGAGGAAGCACAGCCTTACCTTGTATACCTACAACACTCTGGGGGCAAACGGAAGCTGTAAGGCAGGTATTTCTGTCCAGAGCAGCAAAGTATTTTCTGTTTAGTAGACAAGTTGCTCCAATCAACACTGCTCCATGTCACTAATGGAGTCTGGGGAAAAACAAAATCACAGCTGAAACATATAATGATGTTTTCTTCCCACAGGGTTTCTTTTTTTTATTATTTTTTTATTTTTTGCTTTATAACAAATTTAATCAGTTATACATATACATATGTTCCCATATCCCCTCCCACAGGGTTTCTTAATCAAGGTCTCATTATGTCTGAAATTCCTATTAACGAACCCACCATTCAGGACACGAAATGAGGGTTAAGAAAGTGGGGCTAGGCTGCCATCCCTACCCTCTTTCCCCCTCATGACCTGGGCCAGAGAGAGAGAAGGGCGGGGTGTGCCCAGCCAATGGCCTCTATAGGAATTTCACCCATGACCTCAACCTTACTTGCCCTCTGCTCCCATCTCCTGACTAACCAGCCCATGCACATGGCAAAGCCACAGTTCCAGACCAGCCTGGCAGACCCACCGTGTAATAAACCAGGGTCAAGTTCTATTTTGCTCTTGGTGTATGAAATGTAAGAGTTGGAGAAATCATGTAAAAAGTCAGGAGGATGTAAACATTCCAAACACCAGTCTCCCAGGGGTTTGGCATTAGAACAAAAGTCACTTCCTTCAGTGCCCTTTTCTTACAGTCCAGCTTTTCCTGTGAGGGTAGAGCTACCTCATAAAACCTCCATCTAGTAGGGTGTGCTGAGTAACTCAGGATTAACCATTTATGCCGTGAGGCAAAGGGTTCCCTTGTGCAGAATTTGGGGACTGCCCTGGGAAGGTTTTTGTTTTGTTTTGTTTTGTTTTTTTAAAGCAGCTCAATTGTGCCAGCTGATCTCAGTACATATTTCTAGAAAATTCATACCGTTGTGACAGTTACAGACCCTCCCTCTGCCAAAGGCCAGGGGCAACAACACCCTGAAGCAGCCCTCAGGAGACAAAAAGTTGAAGTCAACTCTGATGATTCCTGAGAAGCAGAATCCATTTCAACTGAGAGAAAAGGGAAATTATCACCCGAACTTCAGAAAGCTACAGAAATGCCAGCTATTTTAACAATCCCCAAATGACAGGTGCTCCCGGGGGGAGAAATGGAGCAATGGGAAAGTATTTGTTAAACAGCTTTCACAGGGCATTTCCCCCTAATGGTTTCCCGAGACCCGAAGAATGCTCCTGCCTCTAATGCATCCTGCACACCACACAGCTCTGAGTGTCCTATGAGCTGCTGCTATTTCCTCATTTAAAAGCCTCACCCACCACCCCCAGAACTGGTCCCCTTCCTCTGGCTTCTCTGAGCCCCAGGACTCCCTTTTCCCAGTGATCTTTGTAAATGTCAGCATGAAGCCGCCCCTCTCCTGCTTAAAAGTTGTGGTCGGCTCTTGATTCCTTACATGATAAAAATGCACACTATTTGGCACTATTTAGAAGTCCTTCATGACTTCTCCAGCCCCCTTTTCCCAGACTTGATTGCTGCCACACCCAACATGTAACCTTTGTTCCAGTCACACAGATTTCTCTGAATTCTCACCCTGTCTTTAATCTGTGCCTCCTGACAATACCTTCTCACTAGCTGTTCCCCCACCTAGGATGCTATTCCTCCTCCCTCTGAGTCCACAGACTAAACTGAGGCTTCAAGACTCGGCTCAAATATCACATCCTCAATGGAGCCCATCCAGAACACTCTCTCTCCCTCTACATACCAGAAACCACATGCACACTCATACACACTCACACACACAACACTCACACTCTCTCACACACACACTCACACATACACATACTCACAAGCACTCACACTCACCCAGACACTCTCACACTCACATGCACATATTCACACACACTCACACACACACTCCCTAATATGCTTTCGGGAAGTCACATCTTTTACTCCCTCCCTCCCCACACCAGCCTTTGGTTTTGTTTAGGAGATATTGTTGACTAATTTGTCGACTGGTCCTCTAAGACGTCAACATCAATTGTTTTAACGTCTTCTAGATTATAGAAAAAAATTTAGCCTAAAGACTGGCTCCATTTGTTCTCCATTCAGAAGCCCAGGGTTTCTGGAGGATGAATGCTGAACGTTTGGAAGTTGCAGGAAAGCAAAGGGCTAACAGGAGAAAAGGTCCTGGCTCTGTGCCCTGGCACCCTCCTCATTGTCTGTCCTCCTGCTTGGCCTCCCCCAAGACTGGGCTCTTTTCTCTCTTCCCAGGGCCACAGGATTCCGAGGCAACCCTAGATTTACACACTGAAGTCCCTCTCCGACTTTCTTAGGGTAACCCTTGTGGGGTCTGGTTCTCTGCTGTCCTGATAATACTTCACGGACAGGACGTGCAGCTTTCTAACTTACCTTGGCTCTGTGGCCCTAGGGAGGAAGTTCATTTACTTTGCTTCTTTCAAAGTGACTTTCGAGAATTTTTTTTCAGTCTCACCATTTCAGATATTCTAAAAGGCAGATCTAGGGAAGGAGAAGGATATGCAGAAAAACTCTCCCTTGTCTCCCACCTGCCACTTTTTATCACCAGCTACGGAAGAGTCCGATTGCCTGGAGGCCTTTAGCCAGGATGGTGGTAAACTAGACAGTGTCGCTGAGCTGCCGTAGAATAGCATCAAAACGGCCTCAGGACTGGAGGGCCAATGGGAAAGCAGCTGGCGTCTCTAACCACCACCCTCCCTCCACCCGTATGACCCGGCCTTACCCTCCCATGTCACCCTGCCAAAAACTACCCCTCAAAGGCAGGGGGCCAAGAATTTTTTAGTTGATGGGAAGAAGTCTTCCCTTCAGTGGGCTCCCACAGCCTCCCCTGCCTGTATCCTTCAGATGCTGGGCTTGAGTCTTAGTGAGATGAAGATGCAAATCCACATAGCTGCTCCGAATCAAGGGATGGCTGGGGGTTAAGGGCAGGGCAAGGTTGCGGACGAATTACTGGAGAGATAGACACACATGCGTTCAGGCCAGCCGGGAAAGGCCAGTGTGACATAATTATTGTTAATCAAGTGTGGGCTTAACCAAGTCCAAGATCGTAGGAGCCTCTCCAAGGGGGTCAGCCAGGCAGCTGACAGCCTCTTGGGGTTTCAACAGCAGGTATTGGAACTCAAGCTGGAGGTGTCTAGGTTCCAGGACAGGAAATAACATGTTGGATCTTAGAGGGGGAATGATGAATTATAAGGCAGGGGCTTGGTCGAAATAGAATATCATAAGGCAGATTGATAACAGGGAATCAGGATACTGAAGTCAAACCAAGATACTAGCTACAGAACTGCCTCGTTAGTGGGAAACAGGCTGAGGGCCTCTCCTCTTCCTCCTGCCAGAAGACAGGCCTGGTCTCAGACCTGGGCAGGGCTGACTTTTCAGTGGAGCCCTCCCTGTGCTAGACAGTCGGCAGTATAAGGACAAGGACCATGCCTGGCCCACTCTCCAGTCAGTAAGTGCCTGGCATATAGTAGGGGCTGAATAAATACTTATTGAGTGAATGACCATTGTGTAAGTTGCTGGGGAGCAGGATAAAGATGCCAGGCATAGCCTCCTTCCACTAGAAGAGCAGAGTCGGTCTTCGTCGTGACTGTTAACCACCATTACCAGAGATCTGTGTGGGCCCTTCCAGCTCTAGCCTCTGGATTTGTTTTGTCTAACACATATAGTGCTTGGCATGTGCCAGCAAATGCTAATTTAATCTTCAAACAACCCTATGAGGAAGGTACTTTATTTTAAAAATTGATTTGGCTGCACCAGCCTTAGTTGCAGCACGGATGATCTTTGTTGTCGTGTGCGTGATCTTCGTCGTGGCATGTGGGATCTCTTAGTTGCCGCATGCAGGCTCTAGTTCCCAGACCAGTGATAGAACCCGGGTCCCCTGCATTGGGAGCGTGGAGTCTTAACCACTGGACCACCAGGGAAGTCCCAGGAAGGTACTTTCATTAGCCCCATTTGATAGGTGAGGAAACTGAAGCACAGACAGATCAAGTAACTTGACCAAGGTTACACAGTAACCAGTAAGTGATAGAGTCTGCATGCGATGCCAGGCATTCTGGCTGTAGAGCCCATGCTCATGTAGACTATCGTAAAGGCTAGGGGATCCAGACCCATCACTATCCGTGATTATCCATGTAGCGCTCATCTCTGCGATGCTCCCGAAGCCATTCACCACCCCTAAGCATCCTGAAGAGTCTGATATACTGGTAGTGGCCACCTGACATGGAAACAATTCCCACTGTCTTGGCATGTCTCTGAAATGCAAGTGAGACACATATTGGTAAAAAGCTTGCCCTGTAGAACTCCCTGGGGCCTCCTAACTCTGCCACTTATGCCAGGACCAGCTTCATGTGTGGGCACGCAGCTGTGCTGTCACACAGGGCCCTGTGCTCAGAAGGGCTCCACATTTGGTTTTAATGCTCTCCTGTTGCCATCTTGAAATTCCTGATAATTTTTGAACCAGGGCTCTGGAATTTTTATTCTGCATTGGGTCCTGCAAATTATGTAGCTTGTCCTACCTGAGCTTGTATATCGTCTATCAGTTCATCCAGATTTCCTTTCTCTCACCCTCCCTCTCTTGTTCACAGGAATCAGACTCTTAAAATCTCAGTAAATTCTTGTCATTCTTAGGTGCTAGGAGAGTGTGCAGGTCAACTCTAGTTGTTAAGAGTCTCTTATTTTAATGTTTGCCCTGAAGCCCATTAGGAATTTTTTTCCGTAAGATCTGAGGATTCTGATACTCACTCCATCCCATCCACCCTCTCCCCATGTTGAAATCTTCTAATCCCTCAGCTCCCTGCCCATCCAGGGGTGAGATAAAGGGTGTGAGCCTGAGGTGGTTGGCAGCAAAGAGAAGCCCCAACTACAAGAGAACATTCATAGTGTTAAAAGAAACGGAGACGCAGTAAACATTGTAAAAGTTTATTTGAGCAAAACTCAATTCCCGTTGGGTGGTGCCCAACTGTAAGTGGTTAGGACTGATCTGTTGTCAGGAATCAGGGGAAGGACTTATGTAGAGAAAGTGAGGAAGAAAAGAAAGGAAATTATTTGATTGGCTATGACTTAAAGCCTAGCCATAGGCTGTTTGTGATTGGCTGTCTTCAGCATTTTGATTTCATAAACTTGAGGCATTTACAGGCTTAGATTTTGGTTTGCTTTTGTAGTCTGCCATGGAGTTAGAGCCACCTCTGTCTGACAACCTCCTTGTTTAATTAATTTAACAGTTGTCTAGATTAAAAGAGATTCAAGAAATGTGTCAACTCATATAATGTGTGGACCTTGTTTAGATCCTGATTCAAATAAACCAGCTGTAAAAAGATATGTTTTAGATGTTCAGGAAACATTGAATATGGATTGGGTATTAAGTGATATTGAGGAATTACGTTTTATTTTGTTGGGTGTGAAAAAGGTGTTGTGGTTGTGTAAGAAAATGCTCTTACTTTTTTTACAGATGCATACTGATGTGGTTCAGAATGTTATGACATGGTATCCAGGATTAGCTTTAAAATGCTTTGAGGGCAAAATAGAGTTGGAGAGGGAGAGAGATGAAATAAATACGTCAAAGTATTGATGCTCGTTGAACTTGATCATGGGGTTTCTTGTACTATTTTCTTTGTGTATGTTTGGAAGTTTTCATAATACATAGTTAAACACAAAAGAGAGGACAAGCAAGAGAGAGAGAGAGAGAGATCATTCAGACTACAAGTTTCCCAGAAGAGTAGAAGGAGATGTTTACCGTTGTTCTCTTTTACTGGTTCAGAGGAGTCTGGTCTCTAAATGACCTGTTTTTTATTTATGTGGACAACACTGGACTTTGCAGTCTCCTCTGAAACAATCTTCTTGAGCTGTTTCAGTGATAGTGGGAATGACTCCACTTACTCTCCTGCCTGGTCCCTCTTGTGATCAGTAACTTATGAGGATATCAATATAAAAAGAGCTACAGAGGCTCAAACTCATAATCTTGACTTATTAGCCTCCTTCCCTAATTTCATCCCATCAAAATCCTATTTCTTCTCTGGACCTAGTTCAAGTGGTACCTCCTATGTGAAGCCTTCGGTAACCACTGGCATATCCTGAGCCCTTCTTCCTGATCTCCCACAGCAATTACAGTCCAGCATCTGGTGTTTAGCTTTCTGTTTGTTCCTGAGTTGTTCTCGAATTATTTTGTGCAACCCATTCTTATCTCCCCAACAGATTGCAGTTTTCCATGGCCTTCTAGTCTGACAGAGTCAGAGTACTCTGAACAGTCCTATTCCATTGGGAGCACATTGTCAGCCATTCATTCATGTGTTTATTCATTTATTCCTCCAATACTGAGCACCTACTATATGCTGAGCATGATGCTAGATGCTGAGGATTCAGCATCACACAAGATAGACCCAGTCTCTGGCCTGGAGCTCTTTCTGTTGAGAGGGAGAGATGACATTAAACAAAAAAATACACAACGAAGAAATTCATAACAATGTTTTTGAGGTCCTATAAAAGCAGCACCCATGGTGCTCTGATCATGCAGAACAGGAGATTTGATGTGGTCTGAAGAGTCAGGAAAAGCTCCCCTCATGAAGGCACTTCAGAAAGGGACTTGAAGGAAATGTAATAATTAGCCTGGCAAGGAGGTGGGGAGGAACATTGCAGGCAGAGCAAACAGCACGGGAAAGGCCCTTGGGGAAAGGCATTTCACATATCAAAAGAAGTCCAGTTTTACTGATACATGGAGACCAAGCTTGAATATAAGCATACTTCTTTCTGTTTTCTTTTTTTTTTGTGGGGGTCGGATTTATACATATGATTGTATTTAAAATCCTGGAAAACCTGCACATAAACTATTAGAATCAATAGGAGTTTAACATTTGTATTGATATAGGATAACCATAAAGCAGCAGAAATCAATTAGAAAATATGACTTATAAAAGATCCCAGTCACAATAGCAATAAAACCCATACAATACCTGGAAGTAGGCTCAATGGAAATGTGCAACTCTTTTATTTAAAAAATTATAAAATATTATTAAAGGACATAAAAATGAATAAATCGATAGTTAAACTATACCCATCAATTGACCCAATATCATGATGGTGCTAATGCTCCTCAAATTACTGTATATGTTTCATTAAATATGTTCGTGTCCTATGACCCAGTAATACTTCTAGGAACATAACCTATAAAAACTTCCTCAGGGCTTCCCTGGTGGCGCAGTGGTTGAGAGTCCGCCTGCCGATTCAGGGGACACGGGTTCGTGCCCCGGTCCGGGAGGAGCCCACGTGCCGCGGAGCGGCTGGGCCCGTGAGCCATGGCCGCTGAGCCTGCGCGTCTGGAGCCTGTACTCTGCAACGGGAGAGGCCACAACAGTGAGAGGCCCGTGTACCGCAAAAAACAAACAAACAAAAACTACTTCCTCAGAGCCATGTGCAAGGAAATTTTTTGCAGCACTGTTTGTAATTGGGAAAAAAAATAGAAGGAATCCAAATGTCCACCAGCTGGCAAATGCATATTCATATGAAGAAGTGGTATACCTCAGTTAAAAAGAATGAAATAGATAAGTATACACTCTGCTCTGCAAAAAATACAAGTGTCTGGCTGCAAATTAGGCCATATTTGATTGGTAACTGAAAGAACAGTGTCAGAATAATATAGAAGTTATATCCATTCGTATGCCATCATCTTCCTTAACAGGTTAATGTAGTGAAGCAATAAAGACCACACTTTCTCACAATTAAAGAAAATACTTAGTAAGATATAGAGATCTTAATGAAAAGGCTGAAAGTTCTTTCTAAGTGCCATTAGTGCATGCAGTGGCTTCAAAAATTGCTGTGCATTTCATAGCATTAAACTATATTGTGGTGCTGCTTGTGCTGATGAAAAAGCTGCCAAGATATTTCTCTTCTTTCCTTTAAAAAAAACACATTTTTTGATGATTAAAACTACACTAGGGATCAGATTTTAAATTTTGATGAAGCCAACCTCCATTGGAGGTGATTGCCCTCAAAAACATACATCTAAAAGGAGGTTGTGTGAGTCCTGGGCTGAAGGCTGCAAAAGCGTGACTGATTGTGAGGCTAGTGAAAGTGTCTGAAAAGCCTTCACCATGCTAATAATTTGACTGGGATTGTTACTGTTCATGTTAGTATAAGCATACTTCTTTAACTGAGATGAATTTCTAAGCACATTGGAAGCTGGGTTCTTGTTATCATCTGAGGTAGACTGTTGCGCTAAGAGGCTCTAAGTTGTTCTTGTCGCGATTTGTTGAATCTGGGCTTGGCCGGATGACCTTTGGCGAATGGGACAAGAGTAAGTTTGACACAGTGGAGGCTCTCCCTGGTGGGAACCCTTTGCCACCACGTGAACAAGTTTGGCCCTGACCCCTTGAGGATGCAAGGCACCACACGGAAAGAGGCTCTGGCCATACCCATTGCTCCCGCTTGCCACTTGAGGCCCCAGATCTACAGGTGAGGCTATCCCAGGCCATCTAGCCCCAACAAAACCAGCTGAGACCAGAAGAACCACCCAACCAACCCACAGAATCATGAACTGTAATAAATATATGCTAAGTCATTAAGTTTTGGGATAGTTTGTTATGAAAAGCTATCTAATACATCATCCTTACAACTTACACTTATGCACTCATATCAACTCCCTCCTATGTGCAAAGCATTTGTTAGGCACTAGGGGTACAATAATAAATAAAAACTCAAAGACTATAATCTAGTTGGGGAAATGTTTCATCTGCAAAAAGATAAGTATCACTGAAGTTCAAAATGATGAATTCTAAGTGAGTTCTACCAATCATGCTACGGGAATTGGAAGGAAGATGTGATCCCCAAGGCAGAGAAAATTTCTGCAAGGGTGGAACTTCAACTTGGTCTTGAAGGGCATTGATTTAATCTTAAGTGACCGGAGAGGAACAGAGGTAGGATCTCCAAGACAGGAGGAGAATGAAAATAGCATGTTCAGGAAACTGGTGAGCAGTCTGGTTTAGCCAGAAGATAGAGCCTGTAAAGGAGATCAATGGGAGATAGTTGGAATCAAGAGGCCAGGCTACTGAGAGTTGGGGACCTGGAGTTAGAGTTGACAGATTTAGCAGATAAAAATCCAGGATGTTCAACATTATTTGGGACATATACTAAAAAATTATTTGTTGATTGCCTGAAGTTTAAATTTAACTAAATTTCTGTTTTTTAATCTGGTGACTCTAGCTGGGATGGCAAATTCAAATGCCTACAGAAGGCTAGGAGATAAAGTGAATGAGTAATATGGGCCAGGTGTAAGGCAATATAACAAGGTGGGGATCATGGCAAAACAAGAGAACACTTGCTCCACTTAGGGGACAGCCCAACTTTGCTCCTGCCAATTATTGTCAAGTGAAAAAATAGGTCCACTGTTTCCAGCTTTTCCAGTATTTCAAGAGAAGTTGGAACTTTGGATTTTTATGTGAAATCTCCTATTTAATATAAATGAATACTTCAATTTTTAAAAAACTGAAGTATAGTTGATTTATAATGTTGTGTTAGTTTCTGGTATACAACAAAGTGAGATATATATATATTCATATTCTTTTCCAGTATGGTTTATTGCAAGATATTAAATATAGTTCCCTGTGCTATACAGTAGGACCTTGTTGTTCATCTATTTTATACACAGTAGCTTACATCTGCCAATCCCAAACTCCTAATTTATCCCTCCCCCACCCCCTTTCCCATTTGGCAACCATAAATGTGTTATCTATGTCTGTGAGTCTGTTTCTGTTTTGTAAGTAAGTTTATTTGTATCATATTTTAGGTTCCACATAAAAATTCCATGTTTATAACCTAAACACCTGAATAATGTTTTTTTTTAACCGCAGTAATATATACCTGTAAAAAAAATACAAACATCAAAGAATTAAGGTAAACAAGAATGTTTTCCTTCCCATCCTTCCCCCAAAATCCTATTCCCTTCCCCAGAGGTAGCCCCTGTCAGAGTCTGGGCACATATGCTAAGTATAATCTGGAGGCTGGGGGAAAGCTATAATCTGAAAATTCTAGATATATATTCTGGTAGACCTTCGTATATGTGTATAAGGAGAGATGTGTGTGAGGAAATATGAGCAAGGATGTTTATTGCTGTGAAAAATTTTAAACATCCTAATACCCATTTGAGAGAACTACATACATAAACTATGATATATTCATATGACAAAATGCTATATAGCAGTTAAACTGGATGAACTAGATATTCATGTATCAAATGGATAGATTCTCAAAAACATGAAATGAGTATAGAAAATACATAAAACAAAATTATTTTCTCTATTTCTTTCTATCTCTCTCTCTCTATCTATCTATCTATCTATCTACCTACCTACCTATCCATCTAATTCAAGTATAAAAACATGGACCATATGGAAACTTGCTTAACCCATTGTATTAGTTTCCTGTTGCTGCTATAACAAATTAGCACAAACTCAGTAACTTTCAAGAATACAACTTTGTTATCTTACAGTTTTCAAGGTAGACGTCTACAGTGGATCAGCAGGGCTGTGTTCCTTCTGGAGGTTCTAGGAGAGAATTCTTGCCTTTTCCAGCTCCTAGAGGCTGCCCACGTTCCTTGGCTCTTGGTCACACCACACCAACTTCTGCTTCTATCACTACATGTCCTTCTTTGGCTCTGACCCTCCCTCTAGTAAAGATACTTGTGATTACATTGGGCCTAGCAGAATAATCCAGAATAATCCCCCAATCTCAAAATCTTTAATTAAATTACATCTGCAAGTTCCCCTTTGCCATGTAAGGCAGTGTATCCACAGCTTCTAGGGAACTAGGACCTGAACATCTTTAGGGGGTCAGTATTCAGGCATGATTGTGTTTATATGAGGAGAGAAGGAAGAAAATAGGATGGGGGAGATGAACTAAGAGAATTTAACTTTATTTGCCAGGTTTTATTTTTTTGCTTTAAAAAAGTTATCTGAGACAAATATGTTAAATTGTAATTTTCTGATAATGGACGGTAGGTGTTATTATATTATATTATATACTATAATATATTATACCCTGTATATATATTATTCCCTCTATTAGAATTTTTTTTTCAAAATTACAGAAAGAAAAAGAGAGAAATGGTATTAGGAAGGGAATGCTATATTTTCTCCTAATTCATATCTATGGAAGTTGTGTTGTGCTACCTTGTGAATCTAGAAGGCAAGAATCAGACTTTCTTTTGAGAAAGAAAGAGCAGAACCTTAGTATTTTATTTTTTATTTTTTTTATTTTAGGGCTCCCCTGGTGGCACAGTGGTTGAGAGTCTGCCTGTCGGTGCAGGGGACGCGGGTTTGTGCCCCAGTCCGGGAGGATCCCACGTGCAGCGGAGTGGCTGGGCCTGTGAGCCATGGCCGCTGGGCCTGCGTGTCCAGAGCCTGTGCTCCGCAACGGAGAGGCCACAGTGGTGAGAGCCCCGTGTACCGCAAAAACACAAATAAATAAATATTTAAAATGTCTGTTATTTTCCAGGCACTGTTCTAGGATATGTAAATTCAGCAACTAAAAAAAAAAACTTTCTGCGCTAGTATAGGAAAGACATTGGCCATGGCTCACGGGCCCAGCCGCTCTGCGGCATGTGGGATCCTCCCAGACCGGGGCATGAACCGACGTCCCCTGCATCAGCAGGTGGACTCTCAATCACTGTGCCACCAGGGAAGCCCAACCTTAGTATTTTAGACAAGAAGGGACCATAGAGGACAGTTAGGCCAGTGGTTGTCGAATGACCGTGGGAAGACCCAGCTTGGGGCAGTACTTCAAGGGGCTGCTGGGGCCAAGAATGGGGCTTTTAAAGACACCCCTCCTTCACTTACTTCACTTACCCTCACCACTCCCACCCTCCTTTCAACAAAAGCACATCTTCTTTTACCTGGTTTTTTATGTTGGGGTTCCACATAAAATAGCATAATTCTAAAAGATGTTCTGTTGTTTAAATCCACACACATATACACATGCACACACACACACACACACACACACAGATACAGTTTGAAAACCACTAATCCATTCCAACCTTCATCATTGAGTGATTGAGGAGTCTGAACTTGGGGAAGAAAAAGTGACTGGTAATTACATAAAAGGTGTTACTATCTCTTAGTAAATCTATTTTATTTGTAAGTCACAGCCCAGGCCATTGCAAACCCACAGAGGAAAGCCTTAAGATTTTCCAGTATCTGGAATTGTTTTATCTGAAAACGTCTCCTGGAGTCATGGATTCCTAGGCCAGGGGTGTGGAGACAAGGAAGGAGGGGGTGTTTCTTGAGGAGGAAAGATCCTTTGTTCATCCTTCCTCTTCCAGATGAATAAAGGAACTACTGAAAAGAGGGCTATTAGGAAGGGGGGAGGGATAAGAAATAAATCTTTAAATCTGAAAAGCAGTTTTTAAAAAAAAAATAACTCCAGATTCCCCAGAGCTCCAGTGGACCCAGAGATCGTTCCTTTGCCTCCTTTTATTCTCTCTTGCTTTTGTGAAAATGTGTGTGTTTTCCTTATTCTGTCTTTCTAATTCTGCTTTTTGTCTGTCTGGGTTTTTCTATTTTCATATTTATTGTATTTTATTTGAAGTGAAAGGACAGGGCTGGGTATCAACCCTCCCAGGCCTGGTGTGTGTGTGTGGCGGGGGACAGGAGGCTCTATCCAGACAAGACTTTCTTTGCCAGTTATGGAACAAAGGCTGTATGGAGGCTCAGGGACCCACCAACACAGAGGAGAGCAGAAGGAGGACCTGATCAACCCAAGAACACCGACTTGGCCATGTGCTGTACTGTGCTGTGCTCTGTAGCAGGCAGCCAGGTATGTAGAGCTGGCATCCCCTTCTGGAGACTGTCTAATCTCAAGCTTTTGAAAATTTTTCATTGGCCCCTCTCAGATGACTTGCTTTCTAAGTGGAGAATTGCATTAATATGTTGCCCTCAAACCAGCTTGTATAGATTTGGTTTGGGGGTACTTGAGAGAACTGGTAACTAACCTTTCTTGGACATGCACCTGCCAGGTGGCCATCATTGTCCTGGGCATTTGCAGGCTGCCATGGAAACTGCTGGTGGGCTACTCAACTCACATTTCTCTCTTTCTTCCTTGTTGACAGAACCCCAGTTTTGTCCATCTATTCTTTTTTTCTGAGGCTCAGAGAAAGGTGACCCTATTCCCCACTTCCAAAGGTAGTATTAATCAATCTAAACCAATCATGATATTTCCATTTCCCTTGACATTGACTGGCTTAGGAAAGGTCATGTGATATAATTCTAGCCAATAAAGCATGAAGGGAAGTCTTTCTGGGGGGAGAGGAGGAAGGTTCTGGGAAAGAGACACGGAAAGAGATGGCTTTTCTCTCTGGGTATCGTGTGGGGATGAGATTCCTGAAATTGCTTGCATTCGTCTTGTTATCAGCATCAGGATGAATGTCAGCACATAGAGGAGGGCAGAGCCAAGAGGCCTAATATTTTCCCCTGGAGCCTGGGATAACTGTGGACTTCCTCGTATGTGATATGATAATTTTCTTATTGTTAAATCATATTAAATTGGAGGTTCTGCTGCTTGCATCAGAAATCATTCTAACTGATATCCATAGGTTAGTCCACATGGTCTTCACCATTGTCCATAAGGAATATATCTCCTTTTTATAGGTTAATAAATGTATTTAAGTTAATAAACCTAGTAAGTAGCTTAGCCCCAATTCAGTCCACTTCTGACTTCATGAAGGAGATGGGACCAGGCATCTACCTGAGGGCAAGGACAGAATTTTGTCCACAATGTCTAGTACAGTGCCTGGCAAATAGCAGCCATTTTGGATGAACTAGTCCAAATCCCAGGTTTATATTATTACCATATGCTACTACTTTAGTAATAACAGATAACTTTTATTTCCCACAGTATGGTGGACTAGACATTCTTAAAAATCCTGTCATTACCAAATACACAAAATATCTAAAAATACTCAAAAATGTTTTTATTTTTTTAATTTTTAAAAATTATATTTATTTCTTATTTTTGGCTGTGTTGGGTCTTTGTTGCTGCACGCAGGCTCTCTCTATTTGCAGTGAGCCGGGGCCACTCTTCGTTGCCGTGCGCGGGCTTCTCTTGTTGCAGAGCACAGGCTCTAGAGCACGGGCTCAGCAGTTGTGGCTCGCGGGCTCTAGAGCGCAGGCTCAGTAGTTGTGGTGCACGGGCTTAGTTGCTCCGCGGCATGTGGGATCCTCCCAGAACAGGGCTTGAACCCGTGTCCCCTGCATTGGCAGGCAGATTCTTAATCACTGTGCCACCAGGGAAGCCCTCAAAAATGTTTTTAAATTTTAAAAATGTACTGCTGAGCTGGTGTGCCTGTATCCCTGCCCTCCCCACCTCCCGGCAACACACACGGAGAGAAAAGGAAAAACTAAGAGGCAAAAAAATCAAAGCAATAGCAAATCTAGAGAGGTACCAGAGGCACCCTGATGTGAAATCTGTCAATTTCTAGCAACTAGAGGGCCACAGAAGCTTAAGGATCCGATCAGATACCCCAGCACAAAGCTGGACTTCTGCAGAGCTGAACTGCTGTGGGAAAGCCTGAACACAGCAACGAAGAGCCAATGCAGCCAAAAATAAATAAATAAATTTATTTTTAAAAAATGATAAAACATAAAAGGAAATAAAATGCCATGAGTGAGAGTCAGAAGAAACAACCAACAGAAGAATCATATTACAGAGACTTCAGATATGGGAATTATCAAACCAGAATTTAAATTAAATATGTTTAGTATCAGAGAGATGAGGAAAAGAAAGATGTCTTGGGGGTAGAATAAAGGTGAGAGAATGAAGAGGGTATTGGGCTTGGATTCTTTTTTTAAAAAATACAGTTAACATATATTAATTACTCAAATAATACATCAATATATATATGCTGTAAAGATTCTAGCAAAGCAGAATATAAGGAAATTTGGAATAGCAACACCCCCAAAACCCAAAAAACTGTCTCCAATCGAAAACTATGCATTGTTTAAAGCATACCATTTAGGATTATTTGATTCTAGCCTTTCATTGTCTTTGATCTATTGTGTAACCCTGTAGATAGTAGAGATCTGATAGCAGTACAAAATGATAATTCTCACCTATGGACATTCAAATGAATTCTGTCCAGTGGAGGGACAACATTCCCTGCTCCCACCCATTTGCAAATTCTTTGCAATATTCCTGATCTATAAATGTGTTGTCTTTTGGATTCCTTTGAGTCAGTTGTAACATCTGCCTAGTCCTCTCATTAATAATGTGTTTAAATGATCTTTAACATGTGTCCATTTTATATCTGTAGGAGAGTCATGATTTTTACCTTTTTAAAAAAAGTTGTCCTTGGGAATCCCCTGGTGGTCCTGTGGTTAGGACTCCAAGCTCTCATTGCTGAGGGCCCAGGTTCAATCCCTGGTCGGGATTGAACTAAGATCCCACAAGCTGCATGGTGTGGCAAAAAAAAAGAAAAGAAAAGAAAAAAAGTTGTCTTTAACCCTCCTACACTGTTGGTGGGAATGTAAATTGGTACAGCCACTATGGAGAACAGTCTGGAATTTCCTTAAAAAACTAAAAAATAGAGTTAGCATATGATCCAGCAATCCCACTCCTGGGTATATATCCAGAAAAGACAAAAACTCTAATTTGAAAAGATACATGCAACTCAATGTTCATAGCAGCACTATTTACAATAGCCAAGACATGGAAGCAACCCAGGTGCCCATCAATAGACAACTGGTTTAAGAAGTTGTGGTACATATATACAATGGAATATTGTTCAGCCATGAAAATGAATGAAATAATGTCATTTGCAGCACCATGGATGGACCTAGAGATTATCATGATAAGCTAAGTAAGTCAGACAAAGACAAATGCCATATGATATCATTTATATGTGGAGTCTAAAATATGATACAAATGAACTTATTTATAAAACCTTAACAGACTCACAGACACAGAAAACAAACTTATGGTTACCAAAGAGGAAAGTGGAAGAGGGATAAATTAGGGATTTGGGATTAGCAGATACACACTACTATACATAAAATAGATAAACAACAAGGACCTACTATATAGCACAGGGAACTATATTCAATATCTTGTAATAACCTGTAATGGAAAAGAATCTAAAAAAGAATATACATATATAAATATAAATCTAAAAAGAATATACATATATAAATATATATAGAACTGAATAACTTTGCTGTGTACCTGAAACACTGTAAATCATCTATACTTACATATATATATATATATATATATATATATATATATATATATATATATATATATAAAGTTGTCCTTATAACAAGAAGTATAACAAAATAGAATAAAAAGTGGAAAGTCCCCTACCAGGGGATGGGAGGGGGGAGGGATACATTGGAAAATTGGGACTGACATAAACACACTACTGTATATAAAATAGATAACTAATAATAACCTGTTGTATAGCACAGGGAAATCTACTCAATACTCTGTAATGGCCTACATGGGAAAAGAATCTAAAAAAAAAGGGGGGGGGCTTCCCTTGTGGCACAGTGGTTGAGAGTCCACCTGCCGATGCAGGGCACACGGGTTCGAGCCCTGGTCCGGGAAGATCCCACATGCCGCGGAGCAGCTGGGCCCGTGAGCCACGGTGGCTGAGGCTGCGCCGTCCGGAGCCTGTGCTCTGCAACGGGAGAGGCCACAACAGTGAGAGGCCCGCATACTGCAAAAAAAAAAAAAGTGGATGTATATATATGTCTATAACTGATTCACTTTGCTGTACACCTGAAACTAACACAATACTGTAAATCAACTATACTCCAATAAAAACTAAAAACAAATAAAAGTGGAAAGTCCCCTTCTTCCTCCTCCCTTGGAAAACCACTAATGACCAGGTAATCCTGGAGAGCAAATTGGAGAAGAGGTGGTGGTCAATGAGAGGTCATTCAGAGCGTGCTGCCCCTGCTCCTGGGCAGAGTCCGCTGCTATCCTAGAGGCTGCTCCCAAACCAGCTGCTTGCCCTGTTTTCTTTGGTGCAAGAATGCCAGGGTTCAAATCATGGATGGCCCCAACATGCAAATCTGAGAGACTTGGGCCAAGTTACTCAAACCTTCCACACCTCAGTGTCCTCATGTGGAAAATGAGAATAGTAATACAACCTACTTGGTGGGCTTCTTGTAAAGATTAAATGAGTTATATTTGTAAATTACTTGAAATAGTGCCTGGTCCATTGGTAAAAGCAAGTCTTAGCTAATACTATTTATTATTGTCAACATGACTCAGTGGTCTAAATTTCAATCTAAAACAGTATCACTGCTTCCCAATACAGTAGTAGTTTCTTAATCTTTCTCTTTGCTATTCCTTTTCTCCCACTCACTGTTTCTGGTGGACTACTGGAAGCAAACTATATGGGTGGATGGGTTGGGGGGACACAGAGAGCAAAGAAGTAGGAGGTAAATGCCAGGAATCAGCAGAGCTAGCTATCAGCAGAAAAGCTGGCATACCTGTGGCATCTGATTTGAGGTGGGAGAGGAGGGAAATGTTGAAAATTTTGTTTGTCTCAAAATATCCTATTAACCTCAGCCCTGTGGTTAGAGAGGTATTCCTACTAGTCAATTCATTTCACCGGAGGGAAGATACTTTCTCCAGGAGACCCTGTTAAGATGTGGCAGAGCAAGTGGGGAGGCCATATGGAGCAGTGGCTAATCCTGCAGCCTCTGGTGCTAGACTGCCCCTGTTTGATTCCCTGGTCTGCCATTTCCCAGCTGTGGTACCTTGCACGATTTACTGAAATTTCTTTACCTGTCAGGGTTTTCAGGAGGATTACATGAGTTGAGGAACATAAAGTGTCTGGACAGTTAGCACTCAATAATCCACGGGTGGGCTTCCCTGGTGGCGCAGTGGTTGAGAGTCCGCCTGCCGATGCAGGGGACACAGGTTCGTGCCCCAGTCTGGGAGGATCCCACATGCTGCAGAGCAGCTGGGCCCGTGAGCCATGGCCGCTGAGCCTGCGCGTCCGGAGCCTGTGCTCCCCAACAGGAGAGGCCACAGTAGTGAGAGGCCTGCGTACCGCAAAAAAAAAAAAAAAAAAAAAAAAAATCCACGGGTGCATGCAGTATGGGCTTAGAGAATGCCTAGTTCAGTGGTCCATGATTTCCCACGGGAACCACTGGGAGTTTATTAAAATACCAGGGCCCAGGCCTTACACTGAATGGGAAACCCTGGGGCTGAGCAGACTTATTTTCCCAAGATGGGGAGGGGCTACAAACAAGCCACAGTTGTCCCCTGCCTAAGCTGGCATTGCTGCACCAGAAATGTTGTTGCCCTTGTGGTGCCAAAATTACCAAAAGGCCAAGTGATGTGGTGGGTGAGGCATGGGCTTTGGCATCACACAGGTCTGTGATGAAACTCAGGACTAGTCATTTGTTGGCTGTGTGACTATGGTGATGGCACTTCCTCTCTCTGAGCCTCAGTGTCCCCATCTGTGTCATAGAGATCATTATAGTTTTCTTTAAGCTTGTGGTGAGGATTAATTTACACCCAACAGTGCCTGGTGGTCAGCCAAAGTCAGCATCACTTGTCTTTTCAGGATGGAGTCCTCACATCATTCAATACCAAGCCCCTCTGAGAAGATGGGAAATAGAGCTTCTGGGAGCATCCTTGGCAGTAATTGAGCTGTTCAGGTAGGCAGCCGGCCTTTAGGCATTGAATGGAACTGAATTTTCTGCAAGAGGAACATCTGCCAGGTCACTACTGGTCAGTGTTCCTAGTGGGTGGGTCACTGAGGATGGGTACCAGCTCAGAGGTGTCAGTAGTAGGGAAGCTGGGCAGGGCAGAGACAGGCAGTGGGGAGCAGTCCATTGGCTTCTTCCTTACTGAAAAATAAACCCCTGTCCATTTCTGGAAGTTAGGAGCCTTCAAGTTAGCCTATGGGGTATTCCCTCCCGGCCAGTGGAACAAAAATATCTCACCTGGGCTGCACTCTATTGAAGAGGGAGGCAAGCTCTGTGGTTGTTTTTGTTGGTGGGGTTCGCCTTCATCCAGCCACCCAACCAGGGCCGGCATCTCTTTGATGTCTCCCTAATTTGCTCCCTGAGTTACAGTCTTGTGATGGAATGATCTAATTCTCAGGATTAAACTCACAAACAGATTCACACACATTGTGACACAAAACCAATAACACACAGCCAAACCAGAACCAGAAGAGGTTCTGAGGCTTAGTCAATAGACATGACAGACACTGCATCCCCTTTTCATCTCCCACCCCAGCACCCCAGCACCCCAGCAGTAGTTCCCCATCTGTCCAGGTGAGGAGGAAGCCCTCAAAGGGGATATGTCCCCCTCTGCTCTTGGGGTCAACTTGCTCAAGATAGGGCCTATCTTTACCAAGACCTTTCTAGCCACAAGACATTCTCAGGGGATATTGGGAATGGGGTGGGGTGGGGAGCTTGGAACTCAATTTCAGCTTTCTTTGCAGTTGCAGTTGTCTCTTTGTTGTTCACATTATGATTTTTCTCGGTTTGGGGCTCTTGTTGACATTTTGCCTTTATTCTGACCATTGCTGCCTCCTGCCCTGTTTCCAAGAGCACACGCACCCCATTTCTCTTCCAGGTGTGCAGCAGAAACATCCAGGAACCCCTAGTGGAATGGGAGTTCCTCACTTGTCTTATTCCTCTTTACAGACCCAGCACTTAGCTCAGTACCTGGCACCAAGATGGTCCTCAGTCATGGATGCTGGGCCAGAGGAGAATCACTTAAGAGAAGGGTGGCTCTGTCCATCTCTGGCTTGACTGAGCAGAGGGCAAAGGAGGGGTGGTGGGACGAGGGACCAACAGCTTTCCAACTCCTCCCCCAGGCCAAGGGAAACACTTGGGATTTGGAATCAGAAACCTGAATTCAAGAGACAGATCTTCTACTTACTAACTGCGTGAACCTCGGGCCATTTACTTAAGCCCTCTGAACCTCAGTTTGTTTACTTATTTCCAAGAAAATATAAGATTTTCCTTTCCTGCCCCACAATCAAAGAAGTTGTGACAATTAAAGAAATTAGCTTTACAAAAATGCTCTATAAAGAAGTATATGAATGACAGCTTTTATTCTTTGTAAAGTGGTTTCACCAGTGGGTTCAAAGTGTTGTGGTTCAAAGGTATTAGGCACCTATTATGTGCTAGGCACTGGGCTAGGGGTTTCAGTAAGTACACAGTGGAGAGGTGAGGAGAGCGCTGTGAAGGCAGCCCAAAGAAGGGAGCCATTCACAGACCACAGTCAGGCTGGGGGTGTCCTGGAGGTTTCTGTTGCTAAAGCGGCCTGGAGCCTTTCATGCTCTGGAGTCTGAAGCTGTAAATAACACCCGAGTTATTCTCATTCGACTTCAGGACACCCCCAGGCTGAGGCAATGAATGGCTCCCTTCTTTAGGCTGCCCCCATTTGCACCAGTGCTGGCCACCATCTCCGAGAATATTGGGAAGTAACCAAATATAATCTTTGCTGAAGCCACGTTTGGATCATGGACATTGTGTGATTTCAAGTAACAGCATTCATTCTAATAGTAGATATTATAGGAGGAAAAATTAATAGACAAACAAAATTTTTGATATTTCCCTCCTCTCCCACCTCAAATCAGATGTTATAGATATTCCCACTCCTCTGCTGATAGCCAGCCCCACTGACTCCTGGCATCTACCTCCTACGTCTTTGCTCTCTGTGTCTCCCCCTTATACAGTTTTGCTCCCAAGAGTCCACCAGAAACAGTAGGTGGGTGACAAGGAATAGCAAAGAGAAAGATTAAGATCACTTTAAGGGAAAGGGGGAGGGGCAATACAGGGGTAGAGGGGTAAGAGGTACAAACTATTAGGTATAAAATAAGTTACAAGGATATATTGTACAACATGGGGAATATAGCCAATATTTTATAACTATAAATGGAGTATCAACTTTAAAAATTGTGAATCACTATATTGTACACCTGGAACTTATATAATATTGTACAGCAACTATACTTTGATTTAAAAAACTCAAGAAACTACCACTTTATTGGGAAGCAGTGATACTATTTTAGATTAAAATTTGCCTGAAAATAGACCATTCAGTCATATAGACAATAATAAATTATATGTAAACACTAAACACTTATGCATATTTTTATGCAAATATACATGTGGTACTCCTGGGTATTTGGAGATGGTTTGAGAACACCCCAAGTATAGTCTAGTGGTTAAAAACTAGTTGTTGAAGTCCATCAGATCTAGGTGTTGAGCACAAGCTCTGCTGATTACTAGCTGCAAGACCTCAGGCAAGCTCCATGACGTCTTTGTGCCTCAGTTTCCTCCTCCATACAATGGAAACAATACAGTACCCACCTCTGGACAGGTTGTTAGGACAAAGTGAGTAAAGCACTGTAGACTCTCCTTTATAGTGGCCTGGAGGGAAACAGTGACCCTAATGGGACCCATTTCTCTTATCTGCTTTCCTCAATTGGTGTCAATGACTTGTCTTCTCCTCTCCCACACAAGGGCACCTGATTCAGTGCAGACTCTTCCTCCTTTAAGGTGGGGAGCTATGTTCTTGGCTTTAAGACAGATTTCTTAAACTGTCTTCCGCAGTTACAATGACTCAGCCGTTGCTTAGGGATTTAATTAACTAGCAATAGGAGGCTTAAAAGAGACAAACCTCTGGGGACTTTTTGCTATGGCTGGCTTTCCGCCAGGTGAGACTGGAACATAAAGAAGCTTCTAGAACTCCACTGTCCAATATGGTAGCCATAGTGGCTACTGAGCACTTGAAATGTGACTGGCCAAATTAAGATATGCTGTAAGCATAAAATACACATTAGATTTTAAAGATTTGTATTAAAAAAGGAATATAAATGCCTCATTAATAATTCTTATATTTATTACATGTTGAAATGATAATATTTTTGACATATATGTTGACTTTGGTTAATGTGGCTACTAGAAAATTTTCAGTTACCTATGTGGCTGTTGGATGGTGCTGTTCCAGAGTATTCATGATCCAATAATGACTTGATAATGTGTCAACACTTTTTAAAAGTAACTTTAACAGAGATCTCCTTTTACTTTTAAGAGTAGGTATAGTTATAACCAATTTTCAGATGAGGGGAGCAAGACCATAACCCATTCTGTGTTGACAATCAGTAGATTTGAACAGATCTAAGTTGGGGGATAATCAGATGGAAGAACACTGACTTGGGAATCAAGAAACCTGGCTTCTCGTTCTTGTTACACCACTAAATAGCTGTATGACTTCAGGCAAATTACTGCCCCTCTCTGGACCTCAGATTTTTACTTGAAAAATAAAGAGATTGGCTGGATTTGAATTTAAGAGTGGGAAGCTAGTAGCCTGTGGACCAAATATAGCCACAGATTTGTTTGTGTGTTTTGGGCAACCCAGTGCTTCATAGTTTTTAATTTACATAGTTTTAGGTAGGGGTCAGGAGCTCTCCTATTGACTATGGCTCCTACCACTCCCCTTGGGCTCTCACTCCACCACTTCACACACTTTTGTTACTTGACTCAAAACTCTTGGCTGCAAATTTTAAACTCCATATACAGTGACCCTGTGGGAGGACTGCTGACTTCCTTCTGTTCACACTAATGCTGACCATTTTCAGAACCGGGGGTCTAAAGGTCTTAAGTAGTGATCCCCAATCTACTTCAGGCCAAATTTTTGTCTCTCCTTCTATTCTTTTTTTATTCTTTTTTTAAAAAGTGATATTACCATCTTGAATTTCCAACAGAAACAACACCATATCTTCCTGTAAATCATAAATATTAAACTACAAGGAAACTTCTAGAATCTGTTTTAATCTATTCAGAGTAAACTTTCATTTTACAGATAAGGAAACCAAAAGAAATTTAGGGCATATAATGCTTTTATACTTGCCTGTGTCAGTGATTTTATCACGTGTCTTGGAAAGTAAGGTAAAAAATAAGAAACAAAAAGATAAAAAATAGTTATTTTTTACATTCAAAACTTATTTTCAATTCCTTTACATAAAATCCAGGTAGAATTTTCTTCTTCTTCTTCTTTTTTTTTTTTTTAACAAAAATGCAATGGGATGACTAACTAGAAAAAAAAATAGTGGTATAGAACTGCTTCCATTTCCTTGTGATTATGCTTTATAAAACTCGTAACAAAAAATAGGTAAATGTAACCCACGCAATGAAAGTAAATAGCTAAAGGATTTTAAAGCACTGAAAGAAGTCTTTTTGTTAGGATAATAGCAATTGAGATGCGAGCTACAGCTTTTGCATATTAAACGCAAGTCTTTGTCTCTTTCACCTAAGTAGTGTGAGAAAGCAAAATCTGATTTGATGGGGGAAAAGGAAAAGACCATAAATAAAAGGGTGTGTTGTTTCCTGAGGGACAATCTTCCTAATGGCATTCTGCCCAGAAGCCCTTTCTTCTTAGCTAAACCACTGTGATCAGGATAAGTTGAGTAACCAGATGGAGACCCCAGAGGGTCAGGAGTGACTACAAAGTTGATCAATGCCTTCAGGGTCCAGGTGTCAGCCAGTGCGGACCCTGAGGCTGGTTAGTGTTGCTGTTGGATAAACATAGAAACTCCACATGTGATCTCTGTCAGGAGAAGCTCATGGCCAGTGATGGGGGAGATCCTTCCCAAAGTTCGGTAGTCACAGGCACCCCAGAAGTGTCTGAAGATATGATCACCCCAGCTCCCCAACACCACTCTCAGGCATCTTTTCCTGGGAGAGAAATCTAACCTTGGGTACATGCCAGATTCAGGCAAGGAACAGCTCCTTGTATTTTTCCCAGAAACACTGTTGCCCATCACGGCCATGACCTCTACCTTCAGGAAGCCAATGTCCAAAAAAGGAAAAAGACAGATCTATTTTTCATCCAAAGAAATATAAACAGGTAAATGCTAGAAGTTGAGTTAAGGATTCGAGAAGAGGTGAAAGCAAAAAAACAGCCTTTGCAACTGGTGAAAGCCCATCCAATCAACTCAAGGTCAAGACAAGGTGAAACTTCATAGTAAAAGTGGTTTGGGGAGACACAAGTTTTCTCAAGATGCCCTGTTCATTTCCTTCTCTGCTTTTAGACTTCCTGAGCAGCAGGCCCTTAATTCTCCCTCTGTTTCTCCAATAATCTGTCTATTCTTTCAAGGTACCTCAAGAATCCCACTTCTCCCATGAAGCTTTTTCTAACCCTCCAACCACAGAGCTTCTTACTTTACTATTTGTATTGTTCATTTGCCACTTAACTATGGCCTTGAACTGCTTTTAATATATATGTGCACCTCACTTTCCTGACCAGGCTGCTGTAGACCCTTAACAGGCAGAGCTGTGTGAGTGACAGTGTCTAGCTGAGCACAGAGCTATAGAGAGGAGTCCAGGGAAGCAGCTATCAGCCATGGCCCAGGGCCTCCCTGATTCCCCTTCCCAGCATGCCCTGGGACACTGTGCATTTTGCTGACTCCCTGCCTGGTTCCCTTCTGGACGAAACAGGAACCAGTTCTTTCCTCACCAGAAGGCCGAGAGAACCAAAGAGATGTTTATCTTTTTGTTCAAAAACTAAAGTATCAGGGTAACAGAAAGCATTATTTGCTGATCAGGTAGGTTTAAGAGAACAATTACCGGGCTTCCCTGGTGGCGCAGTGGTTGGGCGTCCGCCTGCTGATGCAGGGGACACGGGTTTGTGCCCTGGTCCGGGAAGATCCCACATGCCGCGGAATGGCTGGGCCCGTGAGCCATGGCCGCTGAGCCTGTGCGTCCGGAGCCTGTGCTCCGCAACGGAAGAGGCCACAGCGGTGAGGGGCCACATACCGCAAAACAACAACAACAACAACAAAAAAGAGAACAATTACCATTATCCAGATTATCAAGATTTTCTTAGAAAACCAAGCCTTTTCCTGTGGAACAGACCTAGACCATTAAAAGAAAAAAAGGAAGCAAAGAATAACTTTGCACAGATTCCTTCTGGATGTTGTTACCAGGCATCTGAGGACTTTTTTTTTCTTTTTAACAGATATGTATACATTGGGTTTACACAGTCCACAAGTTAAAAGCAGGCAGGTCCATAAAACAAGCATTAACAATAAAAATACGGTCCATACTGAACTTTACACTTAAAACAGTTAAGATGATAAATTTGATGTTATATGTATTTTACCACAATTAAAAATTGAAAAAAAAAAATACAGTCTGTGTATAGTACCAAGCACTGAAATAAGAGTAGCAAATTGAAAACATATGGGGGTTCCTCATATGAAAACATATGAGGAACATATTAAGTTAACATATTAAGTACAAGTTAAGGTGGGTGATGGGCTAAACTATTTTAACTTAATTGGAGGGCTAATGCAGTCAATAACTGTGATATACCACAAGTTAGGAAGAAAATGACCATTAAAAATATAATGATGGAATAGAAGTAGGCATTGTGAAGAAATTAAAATTTTACTTGAAATACAAATGGAATTGAATGCATAAGTAAGTGCTATATTCATTAGATGTCTGTTTTTACTTATATAATTCGCTGCCTTTGAAAAAGACTATGAGGTGGAGTCGAGATCTACAATATTTTATGGTTGAATGTGTAACTTCACCCTTTTCCCCTAAAAGTCAGAACGTGCCAAAAACATAAAATTCCAGCCGGACAAATGAGGTAAGGAACAAAGGAAGGAAATGGCCACTTTGGCCAGCACATCTGCAGAGAAAGTACAACACTAGAGGCGGACTCTCCCTGCTCAAAACCCTTTCAAAAAAGCTTCCCCATTGTTTGTTGATTTCTCAAACACATCTGACTTCAGGACACTTTTTATATATGATATATTGGGAAAAACACCGGGAGGAGCTTATGAACTACATTGTCATAATGATGATAACAGATAGCATTAGCTGATACTTACATGCCAACACTGTTCTAAGCACTTTATACCCATTGACTCACTTAATTCTCAGAGAAACCTGCAAGGTAAGTATTGTTAATACAGTCAGCCTTCTGTTTCTGCAAGTTCCATATCCAAAGATTTAACCAAACTTGATAGAAAATACTCGAGGGGCTTCCCTGGTGGTGCAGTGGTAGAGAGTCCGCCTGCCGATGCAGGGGACACGGGTTTGTGCCCTGGTCCGGGAAGATCCCACATGCCACGGAGCAGCTGGGCCCGTGAGCCATGGCCGCTGAGCCTGCGCGTCCGGAGCCTATGCTCCGCAATGGAAGAGGCCACAACAGTGAGAGGCCTGCATACAGAAGAAAAAAAAAAAAAAAAAAGAATATACTCAAGAAAAAAAATTCCAGAAAGTTCCAAAAAACAAAACTTGAATTTGCTGCATGTCAGCAACTATTTCCATAGCACTTACACTGTATTTACAACTATTTCTATAGCATTTACATTGCATTAGGTATTATAAGTCATCTAGAGATGATTTAAAGTATATGGGAGATGGAGAGATATACCATGTTCTTGGATTGGAAGAATCAACATTGTGAAAATGACTATACTACCCAAAGCAATCTACAGATTCAATGCAATCCCTATCAAACTACCAAAGGCATTTTTCACAGAACTAGAAGAAAATATTTCACAATTTGCATGGAAACACAAAAGACCCTGAATAGACAAAGCAATCTTGAGAAAGAAAAATGGAGCTGGAGGAATCAGGCTCCTGACTTCAGACTATACTATAAAGCTACAGTAATCAAGACAGTATGGTACTGGCACAAAAACAGAAATATAGATCAGTGGAACAGGATAGAAAGCCCAGAGATAAACCCACACACATATGGTCACCTTACCTTTGATAAAGGAGGCAAGAATATACAATGGAGAAAAGACACCTCTTCAATAAATTGTGCTGGGAAAACTGGACAGCTACATGTAAAAGAATGAAATTAGAACACTCCCTAACACCATACATAAAAATAAACTCAAAATGGATTAAAGATCTAAATGTAAGGCCAGACACTTTAAAACTCTTAGAGGAAAACATAAGCAAACACTCTATGATATAAATCACAGCAAGATCCTTTTTGACCCACCTCCTAGAGAAATGGAAATAAAAACAAAAATAAACAAATGGAACCTAATGAAACATAAAAGCTTTTGCACAGCAAAGGAAACCATAAACAAGACAAAAAGACAACCCTCAGAATGGGAGAAAATATTTGCAAATGAAGCAACTGACAGAGGATTAATCTCCACAATTTACAAACAGCTCATGCAGCTCAATATCAAAAAAACAAACAACCCAATCCAAAAATGGGCAGAAGACCTAAATAGATATTTCTCCAAAGAAGATAGACAGATTGCCAACAAACACATGAAAGAATGCTCAACATCACTAACATTAGAGAAATGCAAATCAAAACTACAATGACGTATCACCTCACACCAGTCAGAATGGCCATCATCAAAAAATCTACAAACAGTAAATGCTGAAGAGGGTGTGGAGAAAAGGGAACTCTCTCACACTGTTGGTGGTGGGAATGTACATTGATACAGCCATTATGGAGAACAGTATGGAGGTTCCTTAAAAAACTAAAAATAGAATTACCATATGATCCAGCAATCCCACTCCTGGGCATATACCCAGAGAAAACCACAATTCAAAAAGACACATGCACCCCAATGTTCATTGCAGCAGTATTTACAATAGCCAGGACATGGAAGCAACCTAAGTGTCCACTGACAGATGAATGGATAAAGAAGATGTGGCATATATACACAATGTAATATTACTCAGCCATAAAGAGGAATGAAACTGAGTTTTTTGTAGTGAGGTGGGTGGACCTAGAGTCTGTCATACAGAGTGAAATAAGTCGGAAAGAGAAAAACAAATACCGTATGCTAACACATATATATGGAATCTAAAAAAAAAGAAAAAAAAATGATTCTGAAGAACCTAGGGGCAGGACAGGGATAAAGACACAGATGTAGAGAATAGACTTGAGGACATGGGGAGGGGAAAGGGTAAGCTGGGACGAAGTGAGAGAGTGGCATGGACATATATACACTACCAAATGTAAAACAGATAGCTAGTGGGAAGCAGCTGCATAGCACAGGAAGATCAGCTGGGTGCTTTGTGACCACCTAGAGGGCTGGGATAGGGAGGGTAGAAGGGAGACACAAGAGGGAGGAGATATATGTATATGTATAGCTGACTCACTTTGTTATAAAGCAGAAACTAACACACAATTGTAAAGCAATTATACTCTAATAAAGGTGTTAAAAAAAGTATATGGGAGGATGTGTGTATTATGTGCAAATACTACACCATTTTATATATGGGAGTTGAGCAACCTTGGATTTTGGTATCTGTGGGGGACCCTGGAAACAATTCCCCTTAGATACTGGATACTGAGGGCCAACTATATCTCCCATTTTACAGATGAAGAAACAGAGGCAGAGACAGTCACAGAGCAAATTGTTCAAGGTCACAGAGATAGTAAGGGGTAAGGTCAGGGTGCGAACCAAGGTAGTTTGACTCCAGAGCCTGGAGACCTTAACTGTTGTTGTGTACTGAATGGCAGTGTATGTTGAAAATGTGTATATTGAAGTTCTAACCTCAATGTGATGGTATTTGGAGATGGGGCCTTTGGGAGGTAACTAGGTTTAGAGGAGGTCATGAGGGTAGGGCCTTCATGATTGGATTAGTGCCCTTATAAGAAGAGACACAAGATAACCTTCTCTCTCTCTCTCTCTTTCCAAAAAGAAGAGGTCATGTAAGCACACAACAAGATGGAGGTTGCCAACAACAAGAAAAGAGACCTCAGAATGAAATTTACCCTTGCTGACACCTTGATCTTGGACTGCCAACCTCCAGAACTGTGAGAAATAAATTTCTGTTGTTTAAGCCACTCTATATGGTATTTTGTTATGGCAGCCTGAGCAGACTAAGACAATCACTATACTACAACCTGCTCCTGCCCAGCACAGAATTTTAAAGAATGGTGTGTAAATGTTTAGGCCACAATAAACATGGAATAGCATAACAATGAATGCTGAATTCACAGGGGACCTAATGAGAGATGACTGTTTATTGGTAAGTGTTGCTGCCTCCCTTAAGCTCCCAAAGGAACGTTGCACACCATGCTTGTGTAGACACACCATTTCTAAAGGGAAGTGGACACCATAGGGGAAAAAACCATGTAAGTGTTTTTAGTATCTTTTTTAAAAATAAGTTTTAATTTTTAGAACACTTTTAGGTTTACAGAAACATTGCAGAGATAGTATGATACATTTGTTACAATTAATGAAACACAATTGATACATTGTTAACTGAAGTACATACTTGATTCAGATTTCTTTAGTTTTTAACTAATGTCCTTTTTGTGTTCCAGGAACTCATCTAGGATGCCACATTACATTTAGTTGTCATGTCTCCTCAGGCTTCTCTTGACTATGACAGTTTCTCAGACTTTCTTATTTTTGATGACCCTGATAATTTTGACACATGCCAGTCAGGTATTTTGTATTTTGTTTCTCCGCTGGGATTTGTCCGATGTTTTTCTCATGATTAGACTGGGATTATGGGTTTTTACGAGGAAGATCACAGACATAGAGCACCCTTTTCATCCCATGATATCAAGGGTACATACTATCAATGTGACTTATCACTGTTGACGTTGACCTTGATCACCTGGCTGAGATCATGTTTGTCAAGTTTCTCTACTGCAAATTTACTCCTTGTCCCCCTTCCCATAATGTTCTCTTTGGAAGGAAAGCACTACATCTAAGGGTGGGGAATTATGCTCTCCCTCCTTTAGGGTGGAGTATCAACATAAATTATTTGGAATTCTTCTACAAGGGAGACTTGTCTCTTCTCCATTTATGCATTTCTTCACAATTTCTTTCCTCCTCCTTCTCCTCCTTCCTCTTATTCTTCCTCTTTGAACTTTATTTTTAGAGCACTCTAAAGTTCACAGCAAAAATGAGCAGGAAGTACAAGTATTTTCCATATACTCCCCTCCCCTCCACAGGCTCCCCAATTATCAACATCCCCCACCAGAGTAGTACATTCGTTATGAATGATGAACCTACATTGACACATCATAATCACTTAAAGTCCATGGTTTATATTAGGACTCGCTCTTGGTGTACATTCTGTGGGTTTTGACAAGTGTACAGTGACATGTATCCACCACTGCAGTATCATACAGAGTATTTTCACTACCCTAACAATCCTCTGTGTTCTGCCTGTCCCCCACTACACCTCTTGGAGCCACTGATCTTTTTACTGTCTTCATAGTTTTGCCATTTCCAGAATGTCATTTGGTTGGAATCATACAGTGTGTAGCCTTTGCAGACTGGGTTCTTTCACTTAGTAATATGCATTTAAGATTCCTCCATGTCCTGTCATGGCTTGGTAACTCATTTCTTTTTAGCATAGTAATATTCCATTGTTTGGATGTACCACACTTTATCCATCTACCTAATGAAAACATCTTGGTTGTTTTTGAGTTTTGGCAATTATGAATAAAGCTGCTATAAATATCCATGTACAGTTTTTTTGCATGGGCATAAGTTTTTCAGTTCATTTGGGTGAATAGCAAAGAGCAAAATGGCTGAATCATATGGTAAGAGTACATTTAGTTTTATAAGAAACCGTCAAACTGTCTTGCAAAGTGGCTGTACCATTTTGCATTCCCACCAGCAATGAATGAGAGTTCCTATTGCTCCATGTCCTGGCCAACATTTGGCCATTCTAATAGATGTGTAGTGGTATCTCATTGTTGTTTTAATTTTCAATTCTGTAATGACATATGACATTGAACGTCTTTTCATATGTTTACTTGCCATATGTATATCTTCTTTGGTGAGGTGTCTGTTCAGGTTTTTTGCCCATTTTTAATCAGGCTGTTTGTTTTCTTATTGTTGACTTGTAAGAGTTCTTTGCATATTTTGGAAAAAGTCCTTTGTCAGGTGTGTCTTTTGCAAATATTTTCTCCCAGTCTGTGGCTTGTCTTATTCTCTTGACATTGTTTTCACAGAAGTTTCTAATTTTGATGAAGTCCAGCTCATCAGTTATTTCTTTCATAAATCATGCCTTTGGTGTTGTATCTAAAAAGTCATTGCCATACCTAAGGTCATCTAGGTTTTCTCCTATGTTATACTCTAGGAGTTTGATGGTTTTGTGTTTTGCTTTTAGGTCTATGATGTTTTGAGTTTTGCGTTTTACTTGTAGGTCTAAGATATTTTTGTGAAGGGTGTAAGTTCCGTGTCTAAATTCATTTTTTTCACATGTAGGTTCATAGTTGTTCCACATAATGTCATATATATATATATATGTATTTAAATACACATTCAAAGTATGGTATATATATGTATGTATTTAAATACATTTTGGGGCTTCCCTGGTGGCGCAGTGGTTGAGAGTCCGCCTGCCGATGCAGGGGACACGGGTTCGTGCCCCGGTCCGGGAAGAGCCCACATGCCGCAGAGCGGCTGGGCCCGTGAGCCATGGCCGCTGAGCCTGCGTGTCCGGAGCCTGTGCTCCGCAATGGGAGAGGCCACAACAGTGAGAGGCCCGCGTACCGCAAAAAAAAAAAAGAACGTAAATACATTTTGGAAGAAAAATATTGATAACATCCTAGTAACCTCTATGGCACAAAGATGGCTGCAGAGCAGTTTGGGAAATGTTGATCTCCAGAGTCTTGTCCCTCTCACCTCTGCAGACTTGGCCCCTGGAACTTTCTCTACACATTCAGTCTTCCAGCCAGACTGGCTACAGGCTGCCTTTTTCCACCAAAATGGCCACATCTCAAAACCCCTTCATCCCAGAAGTTACAACTTTCACACTGAAACTTTCCTGGCTGAAGTAATGTCTGTCTCTTCTGGGCTAACAGGATACTCTACCTATAACTCTGTTAATAGTACTTTTCAAGTTGTATAAAGACAGGTTCTTGCCCTGTTTTTGCTCTACCTTCTAGAATGTTTTTTTCCTTTATAACCCCCCTTTTCAAGTTCTGAGGGATATTTCCTCCTTTTTATCACCAGCTGGATAGGTGGGCCATAGAGAGGTTTTACTCGAGTACAGTCCTGCCTGGGAACCAGTCGATGTGAGAATGGTCACTTGGCTCTCTCCAGATCTGTGTATTTTGGGTACAACAAAAACATTTGTGGGACACAAGCAAAAGCCCACATGGAGTCCCCTGTACCTATGTCTAAATATTTAAAGGTTATGAATCAAGAATAAGCTGTTAAATAAAATGTTTTATTCTCCTACTTTGACAAGTGTACCTTCATAATGACCTGGAAGGGCAATGTCAAATGCAGAATTCTTGGACTCCTTGGAGTTCTGTGCTGGAATGGGGTGGCTCAGGAAATGACTCCCGTTCCCCTCTGATCTGTCCCCACTTCTCTTACTGACCTTGACTCTTTCTGAGGGGCCTCATGAGCGAGGCCATGAGTACTTCAGCCTGTGGTCCAACCTCTGTCCACACCTCCCTGCAAAGAGCTGCCCCGAGGCCACCTTTCAGGGCCGCAGATCTCATACCAGCAGTGAGGTTGGCTCTGGAAGCGTGGTCTGGGAAAAGTGCACACAGGCCCTGGAAGCAGGAGCAGGAAAGGCCAGCTTTGCAGAGGATTCAGGCATCCCTGCTCCCTGGAGCATGGTCTAGAAGGGGAGGTGGGCTCCGGTGGCCACATCTCCTTGGCCCCGAGGACCCCTCCTCCAGTGAGCAGAGACACAGCTGAAGAAAGCACATTTCTCAGCCTGCAATGTGCATGTGAATCACCTGGGATCTTATTTAGCAGGTCTGTGGTAGGGCCTGAGATTCTGCAGTCCTAACAAGCTCCCAGATGATGCCAGTGCTGTGGTATAAAGACCATACTTTGAATAGTAAAGCTCTAAAGCATAGGCCCAAGGCAGAGGTCCCTCTTACCTGGGCAGACCAATACATTAGACAAAAAGGGATATATTTGACATTCATTTAATCAGTTCCATGGGTAAATTACCAATAGAACTTAGTACACATTTATTACACAAAAATAATGTAGGTGTAATACAAATTTGAATGTAGCATTAATGCCCACTCGGGGAGTTCTTTAGTCTAGCAGGACCACGTAAGTGTCCCAGTTTTTGGCCCTAACAGTTGTCATTTTCTTCCCCTTCTCACACTCTTGACCCCTTCCTGCGTGTAGCCAGCCCCGTGTCCCTCACTGACCAGTTACTAGCATTTCTATTAGAGCTTTGCTGTCCCTTCTGCAGGCTCTTACAAACATACTTCTTGTCCTTCCTCATCATTTAGTCCACTCTTTTCTTCCATACGTTTGCCTACACTTTCAGCACATTTCTTCTGGCAGTTTCTCCAGCAGACTTGTTACTTTTCTAAGTCCTTTTGCCCTTTGCTCTCAGCCCTCAAGCCCACTCTTCTCAGTCATGTTGCTTGCCCTGCAGCTGTTGCCTCCTGTCCCCAAGCTCCCTGAAGGGCTCACTTTCCTGACACTGGAAAGCACCATCCTGAGGCCTGCCTTCTGGAGTGGGGAGGCATCTTCAGCCAATTCTGTGTGACAAGAGAAGCTATTTCTGCCTTTTGGAACCTCATCACTGGGGCAGGAAGTGACCAACTTCCTGGCAAAGAGTTCCCAAGAACATCTTCCCAAAGGGAAAAAAGAGAAAACATATCTCTGACGTACGTGGATGGTTTCCTCACTTTTAACTGGCCCTGCCCCAGCTGAGTGATATGGCTCAAGGCTGATAATCTTCTGCTGGTGACAGAAGCCCACCCTGTGTGACCCACTCAGGCTCAGGGTATTGGATGTGGCAGGTGTTGTTAGCCTTGACTGAGTCAAGTTCAGCTTCCTGGGGCTGAAATGCTTTTCCTATTTACTCTCTGCTGCTGTTGCTCCTTTCATGGGGCACTGCCAAATATTGGTTAATGCATAAAGTTAATTTTTTGCTAAAACTGAGGATTCAGGTATGTCAGAATGCTGAGTCAAGCAGATTATACCACGGGGTATTGAGAGGGATGTAAACTTTCTTCTAGAAAGAGGAATGGTATAACGTGGAGCCAGAATGTATAACTTCCTCACTTCAACCACCCCCAAATCCCCCAAAAAACAAAGCAAAAAAAAAAAAAATTCTGTGTTGACTGGAACACATGAGAACATTGTCTTAGGATTATGTAAGAGACGGCTTTAGGGGGCAATAAACAAACTCTTTCCAAGCAGTGACATGTTGATATAAATGGACGCAAAACCAGTACGCTCTCTTCGATTGTAAATACTGTGAGGGCTTTTAGACTCTAGCAATGACTGCAGGTGAAATCACTGCTGAATTTGATGTCATTTTTGAATTATTCTAATAATAATTTTTTTTTTCAAATATTCCATCCCAAATTCTAGTAGTCAAAGATGCGCCTCCATATTAAGAACCACCATCCTACTACCATCTAAGACTCAACAGGACTAGGCCCAAGGGCAAGTTGAAACAGGAGGGTCGGTCTTTAGGGTGTTATTCCCTCTTACTGCTGCAAGCTTCTTGCCCACCATTGCTGGTTTTATCTTAATGCAGAAAACTTAACTGCTCTATAGTTCTTTCTCCCAGGGTTAGTAGTTCCAAGATATAGTTCAGCTAATCTAACTGGTTCATGCTAACATGCAAATGGAAGTGGTCCCTCCCCTCCAGTCATGGTGGTCTCAGAAGACCTCACCTCTCTAGTGTCTGAGGGCACAGAAGACAGACACATGAAGAAACCTTGGTGGGAGAGAGACTTACACACAGGCGTGGTCTTGGGACCATATTGTTCTACCCTGTCACATTGGTCTTCCCCTACACAAGTGGTGCTCATTGCTACGATGTGCCTCATGGGCTGGCTGATTGACAGACTTTCCTGGATGACAGTGAGGGTTCAAGGGTGTTTTCCGTAGCAGTGTCCTTTAGGATAGTGTTCAGGAAGGTTGTCCTGGGAAAGTGCCTGGTATAGCCATGATTCACACCATAACTCCCTTTCCACAAGAGAACCAGAAGCTGAACCAGGTGGCTTTCCTCCCCCGAAATCAGGAGGTTGGGAAATGTATCATATACCTGTGTTGGCTGGAAAGTTTAAGCTGTATGTTTTCTATGTATCTCATTTGTTCTTCATTTCTTTTCTCCTCTTTTGGATTTATTGAGCATTTTTTTATGCTTCCATTTTATTTCCACTATTAGCTCTATGTATCTCTTTTTGTAAAGGGAACTTTATTTTTATTTATTTATTTTTGGCTGCATTGGGTCTTTCTTGCTGCCCTGGCTTTCTTTAGTTGCGGTGCGCGGGGGCTACTCTTTGTAGTGGTGCACAGGCTTCTCATTGCAGTGGCTTCTCTTGTTGTGGAGCACGGGCTCTAGGCATGTGGGCTTCAGTAGGTGTGGCTCACGGGCTCTAGAGCGCAGGCTCAGTAGTTATGGCACATGGGCTTAGTTGTTCTGCGGCATGTGGGATCTTCCCAGACCAGGGCTCGAACCCGTGTCCCCTGCATTGGCAGGTGGATTCTTAACCATTGTGCCACCAGGGAAGCCCTGTATGTATCTCTTAAACAATTCTTTTTGGTGGTTGCCCTCTATGGTTTACAATGTACGTCTTCAACCTTATCACAGTCTACCTTCAAATAATTTTATAGTTTTATGTCACTTCACATATAGTGAAAGAAACTTACAGAAGTGCCTTCCATTCTCTCCCTCCTGGGCTATTGTCAAACATTTTACTCTGACATATGCTATAAACTGAAGATACATTGCAATTATTTTTGCATTAATCAAAGATCTTTTAAAGAGATTTAAAAGCAAGAATATCTTCTTTTCTATTTAGCCTACTATTTATCATTTCTGGTGCTCTTTATTCCTTTGTGTAGATCCAAATTTCCATCACCTTCTGCCTTTAACATTTCTTCTAGTGCAGGTCTCCTGGCAACAAATTATTTTGGCTATTTTTTTGGTCTGAAAAAGCATTTATTTTGCTTTTGTTTCTGAAAGATATTTTCATAGGGTATAGAAATCAGGTTTTATCTTCAGTAAAGATGTTTTCCACTCTCTCTAAATTGCAGAGTTTCTGACAGGAAGGATGCTGTCATTCGTATCTTTGCTCCTCTGAATATTATGACCTTTCCTCTGACCACTTTTAAGGTTTTAATTTTTATCACTAGTTTTCAGCAGTTTGATTATGATGTGCCCTGATGTGATTTTCTTTAGGTTTATTCTGCTTGGAGTTTATTGAGCTTCTTATATCTGTGAGTTGATAGTTTTCATCAATTTGGGGAATATTTCAGCCATTAGTTTTTCAAAAATTTTTTCTACCTCCCCTCCTCTCCTGGGACTCAGATTTACTAGATATTGTCTCATAGGTAACTGAAGCTTTTGTTTTTCTTCCCTAATCTTTTTCTTTTGACAGTTTCTATTGCCATGTTTTCAATTCCTTGATCTTTTCGTCCGCGTTATCTGATTTGCTCTTAATCCCATGCAGTATATTTTTCATTTCAAAGATTATATTTTTCACCTCTAGGAGTTTCAGCTGGACCTTTTTGGTATCTTCCATTTCTCCCTTCATTGTCTTTACGTTTTCTTCTACCTTCCTCAACATGTGGAGTATGTTTTCATTTTCTTGTCTGCTAAATTCTGTCGTCTCTGTCATTTCTAGGGCAGTTTCTACAAATTGATTTTTCTTCTGGTTATGGGTAATATTTTCTTATTTTGATGCATATTTGTCAAGCTTTGCTTGGTTGCAGGATATTGTGAATTTTACATTTTTGGGCACTGGGTTTTATTGTAATCCTTTAAATGGTGCTCTAGGTGGTTCTGACACACAGCTTGCTTACTTACAGTCAGTTTGATTCCTGCACAGTGTGCTATAGTCCTGTTAGGTGGGTGCTATGCAACAGTGAGCCTAGGACTGATCAGGTCCCACTACTCTGGCAATGTCCTTCTGAGGACCCTACTTGATGCCCTGTATATTATGAGGTCTTTCCACTCTGGTTAGTGGGAACAGAATTCCATGAGCTCCGGGAATTTGCGGGGCTCTTGGTGCCCATTGCTGTGTGTGTTCCCCTCACATCCCTCCTTTCCCAGCTTCGGGTCATTTTCTTTCACACGTGTTTTCTCTCAGCCAAAGAGTCCATCTGCAGATCTCCAGAGCTCTCTCTCCCTGGGCAGGTCCCTCCTCTCTGATGCTGCCTCTCAAACTCTAGCTATCTTAGCTTCCCTGAACTCCAACCTCTCAATGCAGTGCGACCACCAGGCTCTGTTTGGTTTCCCCTCCTCAAACTGCAGCCTCGAAACTGCCTCCAGCTAGTAAGGTGAAGCAATCATAGGACTGGCCTTGTTTTTCTCCCCCTTCTCTCAGGACAACAGTCCTGTGCTGACTATTGTCCAAAGTCTGAAAACCACTATGTCATAGTTTGTCCAGATTTTTAGTTGTTTAAGGTAAGAGAGTAAACCTCTGGAGCCGCTATTACTCCATCATGGCCAGAAGCAGAACTTCTCTCAATGAATATTTAATTATATAACATATGACATTTTACACCATGGTGTTTTTGCTTAACAGCAGATATTGGTCATTAAAAAATTTTGTTGCATAATTGTGGTAAACATTTTTTTAAATTTATTTATTTTATTTATTTTTGGCTGCGTTGGGTCTTCGTTGCTGTGTGTGGGCTTTCTCTAGTTGCGGCAAGTGGAAGCTACCCTTCGTTGCTGTGCGCGGGCTTCTCTTGTTGTGGAGCAGGGGTTCTAGGCCCACAGCCTTCAGTAGTTGCAGCACGCGGGCTCAGTAGCTGTGGCACACGGACTTAGTTGCTCCGCGGCATGTGGGATCTTCCCTGACCAGGGCTTAGAACCCGTGTCCCCTGAATTGGCACGTGGATTCTTAACCATTGTGCCACCAGGGAAGCCCTGGTAAACATCATTTTAAACTGTGTATACAATCATTCACTTACCGAACAGCCACTGATTGAGTGATTCCTACACTCCAGCTCTGGCTAAAGCAGATAAGATTGCCACTCTCCCAAAGCTAGAGGAAGGAAGACAGGTAAAAGATAATAAACCATAGCGTGATAAGAGCTAGAAAACAGGGTGATATCTTAGAGAGTGACAAGGGCAGCTCCTGAAGATGGGTGTTTAGGGAAGTCCTCTTGGGAGGTATGATGCGGAATCCAAGTCCTGAGTGATTTTAGGGGCAGCCGTGTGCAGAGTGTTACAGGCAGAGGGAAGGGAAGTGCACGAGCCCCAGGAAAGTAGCAAGCCTGTTGCATTGGAGGAACAGAGAGGAGACCAGTTTGATTAGAGCATAGTGAGCAAGGGGGGAGAGTGGTACCAGATGAACTCAGGGAGGTAGATGGCGGGGGCAGACTTTATGGGGCAAAGAATGCCGTGCAAATGCAAAATTTATTTACCTAATTATATCATTACATGCTTATTGACTTCCTTGTTCCTGTCCTGTGAAACTTTAGATTTTTGCATTTTACAGCATTTTATCATAAATAACACTGCAATTAAAACCTTTTTCTTTTTTTTTCTCTATACTTAGAATTATTTCAATATGGCAGAATTTCAAGATGAATTAAAGAGTTGGGGTAGGTAGAGGTGGATGGCGCACTTGGGGTCCCTTTAACAGTCAGGGATCTCTGTTCTCAGCTGTTGCAGGTGCTGCTGACACCTCACACCTTGGCCAACAGGACCCACCTCCCCATGTGCCTGGGAATGACACCCCTCCAAGCCTACAGCCAGTGGCTGACTGGTGTGCGGATACAAATGCACCCACCTCCTTGCCTCAATGCAGGACAACTCTGTGGTGCCATTTATACTCCAGAGCTCCTGGAAGGACCAGGTGGAGGCCGTGATTCTCCTGAAGTCACATTCCTGCTTCGCTTTCCCCTTCCTTACTCTGCTCCCCGCCTTCCCTCAGATTTCTTTGGAAGCACTCCCCCCAAGAGTCACCTGTACAGGAATCCCCACATCAGGCTCTCGCTCTAGGGAACCCAACCTAAGACAGGATATGAGCCTTTTGAAGATTCCTGATTTAGTAACTCCTTGGTAAGAATCCATTTTTAGAAACACTATGTCTGCTGAAGACAATTTGAAATGTACCCCATTCCCACGAAGGGTAGGAAGCACTGGAAGGTAGCAGGTAGGTAGTTGAAGGATAACTAAAAGTCCTGAGGTGAAGAACTAATGGTACTGACAGCTCCAAGTGGAATGAGGATTAAGATTCCACTGGATTTGGATGAGTTAGGAACACAAGTCTGTGAAGACTTAGGAATAGCCGGACTCAAACTTCAACACCAGTAGGCCATTTGAGAACATCAGGTGAACTTGTTCCTTCTCTCAGCAACACTGAGAGCCTGCAGGTTACCTCACTGGTCCCAAAGCACATCTCCTATTTTCCTCCAAGAGTCTGTCATTTGATCCCAGAGGCCCTGTGGCTTTAAGATAAGAGGACAAGAGAACAGAAACACTACAGCCAGGGGTGGAAGCAGTGGTCAAAAGAAAGAAGGGGACAAATTGAGAGATGAGAAAGAGGGTTCAGAATAGAAGAGGAAAACTTAGGGTATCCTGACACTTTAATCATGATTCTTTTTTCCCTCTCTTCTACAGGAGAAGAAGGTAGTCACATGGGAAAGCTGAAGATCAGCAGTGACTATCACATACACACATACACACACACATACACACTCACCCTGCTACTCTTCCCCAGGTCCCCATCTCCCCATCCTTTGAAGAGAGGATCTTAAATAAGGGAGTCCTGGCAGAGGGTTTGGAAGTAACCTCTTTTTTTTTTTTTTTTTAAACATCTTTATTGGAGTATAATTGCTTTACAATGGTGTGTTAGTTTCTGCTTTATAACAAAGTGAATCAGCTATAAATATATATATGTTCTCATATCTCTTCCCTCTTGCATCTCCCTCCCTCCCACCCTCCCTATCCCACCCCTCTAGGTGGTCACAAAGCACTGAGCTGACCTCCCTGTGCTATGCAGCTGCTTCCCACTAGCTATCTATTTTACGTTTGGTAGTGTATATATGTCCATGCCGCTCTCTCACTTTGTCCCAGCTTACCCTTCCCCCTCCCCATATCCTCAAGTCCATTCTCTAGTAGGTCTGTGTCTGGAAGTACCCTCTGGGCAGATTCCAACCTGGCTTCCAAAGTAGATGGTAATTCTACTGCCAATTGTTTCTGAAGAGGCTGATATCTGAAGAGTCTGAGATCTAGAATCATTGACAAATCTGACCAAATGTCAGGAAAATGAGAAAAGACTACGTGCCAGAAGGCAGTTGGTCTTACTCTGGATTCTTGTCCTATCTCTACCCACATCAGAATGAGAATAGCAATGATTAAGTACACATCTGAATACACCCCTTACATGCTGAACACACAGAGTCCTTCAGACTCTAAGGTGGCATGTCCCTGGAGCTGCAGTTCCAAGACTGTGGATGGTCTCACTGAGCCAGTCAGGATGATGGTAAAAACTAAGACTTGCACAGAAATTTACAGCTTCCAAAATACTTTCACAAATATTATATTTAGCTGCCACTCATCTGTAAAATAGCTACTCTTATTATTGTTGTTGTTTTAACTTTTTCATGATGAGTACCTTGAGATGAGTACATTGAGAGTCAGAGCAGTTAAATAACTTGCCCATGATCCCATAGCCAACAAGAAGCAATTCTTTTCTATAATACTGAGTCTAAATCCTGTACAGTTCTTACTCTATTTGCCTGCCTTGTCCCCTTCTCTGCTCACTGGAGTCTTCTTACATCTTGCTGTTCAGGGTTAAGAGTTCTAAGATCCTAGAAAGGGCAAAAAAGAGTTGGCTGTCCACGGGATCCTGAAAGCCTACTCTCTCTCTCAAGAGGACCTTCCCACGCTTGCTGGAAGAAGGGCATGATAGCTCATTCTTTTTTATTTTAAGGTACAGCTCCCAACTTCCTGAACTTAAGAAGATCTTTTTCTGCCTGATTTGCACCTCTGTTGCTCCCAAGATGGCAGGCCTCTTCACATCAATGGGAAGATGGCAAGATGTATGAACCTATCCCTGCAAGTGTAATCACTGCCTAACCTGGGCATGCAGGAAGTGAGTATGGGTATCTCTGGCCACTGTAAATGTTGAGCACATTGTTTTGTAACCTGTGCCACTGGCTCCCCTTTACTCCCCCACCTGCAGAGCTGCCTATCTAACTAATCTGGGCTGATGGAATGCCATTTCTTTCTCTCCTTACCCTAAATGAAGTATCATTAGGAAAGTAAAGGCTCTGCCTAAAACAAATCACCTAACATATTCCAGAGACAAATTAAAATTATTTGAATTATTTTTTTAGATAATGTGTCCCGTCGTATTATCCAAACCATTGCTGCTTTCCCTAGCAAGAATAATTGAGAATTGACACAAAAAGAAATTCACCTGAAGCCAGGACTTAAGCTGACTTGCAGAACAGGTATAAAGCCTGCCATGGAAGGAAGTCTACAGTGATAGCGTTTGGGAGAATTTATCATCCCGAGGGATATGGTGGTAGTAATTTCAGCATTTGCAAGCTGTGACTCACAGCAGAGCCTGCTACGTGGTGGAGATAGACCTAGCTCTGGATTGGATGACTTTCCCAGGTGAACTCACCCAGCAGGCCTGGGAAGCTCCATAATCTCATCAGGGCGTGAGTACCATTGCCAGTGAAAAAAAACGCCCTGCTGAGGTTCCCAGGCTGGGACTTGCGGGCACAAGACTCCTCGAGAAAAGGATATAGAAGAGCCTCTAGACCAGAGGCCCCTTCCCCAGCTCACAGGAACTGAGGTGGCTTAGTCAGGGAGGGAGGGGCAGGGATGGAGGAGGACTGCTGGTTGGCCCACCCCTTAGAGCAGTGTGCCTGCCATTCCTTGGCACCAGAAGCGGGCTAAACAGCCATGCCCGTGCCTGCAGGTCTGTTGGCTAACCTAAGAGGTCCCTTGAGGGTGATTAGAGCTAGAAGATTCTGTTTCTCTGTCAGCAACACTGACCACAGATTCTGGAGGCAACCAGGCAGAGATACAAGGAAAAGAAGTGGTGGTTCCTCTAGGAACTGCTGTGGTAATGCGGGGAGAGTTCTGGGTCAAATGCCAAAGACCAGGAGATACAGGAACAGGCTGTGGAGGTGATCAGTGAACTAGAGTTCCTCCCATTCCTAACATTCTGTGATTCCAGTTTATGGGAGGAGACTGGATAAACATACCTCGAAAATATACAAATGCTAAGCTCCAGGAAGTGTAGCGGTGGCGTCAAGACTTTCTGCCTTGAGCATGATCTTTATAGACCAGTGACAGCGGGGCTGGAGACTGGACACCGCAGACAGAGGGCGTGAGAAAAGATAGGTGATTCTAGCTGAAATATCAGAGAGAGTTGGTGATAGAACAGATTGGAAGGGGAAAACTCTATAAAAAGAACTCTTTCTTTTTTTTTTTTTTAAACTCGAGGCTGAAAATCTCTTTCCTCCTGGAGAGAGAGATTCTGCTATTGCTTCAGCCAAGATGTGAATTTCCTGAAGGAGGAGATGACTCAGGTGTTCCTCATGGGAAGGTGGCTGCTGGTGAGAGAGGGGTGGGTGCAGGGGATTCAGGGCTGCTTTAGGCCTTGCCTGCAGTGATTCAGGCAGCCCAGGACCCTGCCTTCTGTGGATGAAAATCCTGAGATAGGTCCTCCCATGCAGACACGCAGGCAGTTGCCATGTGGATGGTCTGAGATGCTTCTGCAACTGCTTAGTAAATGTCCCAAGGGAAAATCATTTGGCGGTTAACCTAGGGAAGGGGACAGGTATGATGTTCTAAAGCTAAGCAGATTCATGCAGGGTCAGGAGGGTGTTCTAGAAAAGGGAATTTCTAATCGGCTTCACCGAGGAAGGGGAGCTGTCTTCTGTCTCATGCATGATCTGCAAATATATCTCTGTGTATACTTACCTCACCTGCAGTGGTGGTACTGTTACCAGCTCCAGTCCTTGGACTCTTTAATCAGTGTTAACTGACAAGAGGCCAGATGAGAAATTCAGGCAAGGCTTTACTGGGACTCATGCTGCAGCAGGAGGGAGAGAAAACAAATAACAGGTTCCCTGACTCGCTCCCTGAGGAGGGGCCCGCTGGTCCCTTAAATGGGGTGAGAGTGGGGGCAGATTGGTGGGTTGGGCCGGAGGGATGGCTTTTGTGGTCTGCCGCCCGCTTGGTGGTGCTGTGCGCACGGATCGTTCCCTGCTTTTGCTCCTGGCACCTCAGAAGTGGCAGTTGGTTTGTGGCCTTTTTGTATCTTGTTGTTCATAATTGCCCGGACTGCTCATGCATGCAAGTTGTTTTTAGTCTCTTATCGTCTCTTTGTATTCTGTGGCTTGAGGAGACGTTTGTCCAGGTGCAAGCACTGCAGCAAAAGGTCCCAGGTCACAGCCTGTCTCAGTACAGCTTTTAAGCATTCAGGTTGATTGAATCTCCTTTGATGGGTCAGAGTGAGCTGAGGGGGTTTACTGAGCTCCTATTGCCCGAGGAGGCTGGGTAGTATGTAGGAAAGCCCCCGGGTTGCCAGAAAGATCTGGGTTCACATCCTGCCTGGGCCACTTATTAGTCGTATCTTCTTGAATATGTTGCTTGACCTCTCTGATTCCACAGAGTCCTTAATTATAAAATGGGGACAATCATTCCACAGGGTTGGACTGAGAATTAAATACGATAATATACAGCACTGGGACAAAAGTAGCTCCAGTTATTTCACTTCTGTGAGTGTCAGAAACACAGTGGGAGGGCAGGACCTGAGATGAAGGTAGATTAAGGCGATGGATGAACAGGTGTGTCCAACTTGGGGCCTCAACTGTGCTTTCCTCTAATGCAGTGCCATGTGGAGGGGAACCAAACCAACCTGAACCCAGGGTGCCTTACCAAGATGGTGGACCCTCACTCCAGAGACTTCTCCACGTAGAACCTGTGACAGGCCCGGGACACATGAACCATGCAACCTATGCCTCAGCCCTGCCTTTGGCAAACAGGATCACCCTGGGAACTACCACTAAGCCCCGGCTCTCTGGCTCTGCCTGGACAACACAACATAAACACAGCATTAAGGTCCAGAGGCGGTGCCTTGGCCCTGTCTGTGGTATGTCTCCTTGGCTTTAACGATATAGGCTGTGAAATGAAAAATAATTTCAAAAGGGAAAATATTAGTTAAGATCATGTGAACAAACTTCCAGTAGACAGACTTTCATTTTTCTTCTTCTTACTTTTCAGTCCTATTTGTGTGTTCTTGTATGAGACTATGTCTGCCAGGGCTTAAATATGTCAAGCAAGAAAGAGGAATAATAAGTTCTGGGTTCCAGCTCCAGCTCTTATTGACTGACAGAGACCTTGGGCTAATCCTTTAATCTTTTTGAGCCTCAATGATCTCATCTGTAAAACGGGGAGACTAGTGCCTCTCTTAAACTGCTGTGGTTAGGATCAAATAAAACAATGAGTGTAAAAGCCCTTAATGAACTGAGGGCAAAAGTGATACAAATGGAAGCTCATTTTTGCATGTCGAATGTTCATTGATTGTCTGCTTGAAGCATCTGTAATTACTGGGTTGACTTCCTAGGCTATCTAATGATATTTTGGCAGACATCTGAGCCTGCCCTTTCGCCTCTGCTCATTCAATCTCTACCTCAGTCTCACCCCTCCATCAGGTCAAAAGAACTGAGACACTGTTGACCCATCGTGCCTGGGGCAGGTTGGATGTTCCTGAATGGTCATTAAGTACTCTTAGGGACAGAGGTGATGTGACAACTTGCTGGTGTGAGTGTGGGGAGCCTTTCTGTGTTTGCCTTGCAAACCCTCTCAAGGCTCATGTTGCCCCAGCCTTTCTCTCAACAAAGGCAACAAAAGAAAAGAGGAAAGGTTCACGAGACACAGGGAATGGGATGCTGACTGCCATGGCCTCCAAGTTTCCCCACCCACAAACTCTCCATCAAATACTTGAATACACAAGAAAGAAATGATAGCCTCTCAGGTTCTCTCTCTTTACTTTTCTCCTCATGCACTCCCCTCTCAAACACTGCAAAGATTATAGAGAACAGGGCTATAGCTACAAAGTCTGAAAGCCAAAGAGAGGGTGCAACTCCCAACCATTCTGTGTGAATGGGAGTTTACTCTCTTGCTCATCTTGCTTTGAACATAAACTATCTTTTCCTATCGACTTTTTCATTAAAAAATTAAAACCATTTTTGAACTATAAAACAATACATACTCGTTGTAGAAAATGTAGAAAATAAACGAAGCGATAAAGAAGAAAAAAGAATTACCCATAATTCCACCATTACTAACATCTTGAGTGTCTTTCCTTTCAGTGTTTTCTCAGCCACAGAATGTGGGTGGTGTGTGTACAGTTTTGTGTACTTTTTCACTTAATGTTATGACATGAAAAATTTCCCATGATGCTAAAATTCTCAGGAAACAGGATTTCAATGGCTGAGTAAGGTCTATCATACAGATGAATCACAAATTATTTAGCCGTTTCCCTATTGTTCAACACTGAGGCTGTTTTAATTTTTTCCATTAAAAATAACACTGCTATTAATATCCCTGTACATGTGTCCATGCCTCTGATTATTTCCTTAATATAAATTGCTAGAAATAGAACCACTGTGTCAAAAGAGTAAGAATGTTTCTGAGAGTTTTGATCTATGCTGCCAAACTGCTCTCAAGAAAATACGTACCAATTTACCCTACCAGTAAAAGTGCATAATAGTACTCATTTCCCCACACCCCCAACAAAGCTGCATGTTATCTTCATTTTAATCCTTGCTATTTCAATAAGTGAAAACTGATTTGCTTTATTTATTTTTATGTAGCAATCCTACCTTATCATTCCAGCCATGACACTCATTTGTATGTTTGCTACTTGTTTATTTTGTATGCCTTGCCTACCTCCAAACAGAATCTGGAGTCATGCCAACTAGGTAATAAGCCCTTAAAATTTTCCCAGTAATTTTCTCTCTTTGTAGCTTCTGTGACTGGCACAGTGGTCTTCACATATTCAATATTTGATACATGTTTACAGGTGAACCATATAGAGATGTTCACTAACAGAATCTTCTCTCTTTTTCCTATGTGTATGGCCCCATTATGGCCTTTTCTCTCAATTTTCATTGCTCTTACATTTAATTTTTTTCACACAATCTTAAATGCATATAATTATTTAGTGGTTTTTAGGAGAAAAAAACAAAATATAAATAAACAAAAAAAAAACCCTCTGTCTCCTCAACTGGATTGTCAGTCACTTGAGGGCAGGGGATACATGCCTTTTATTTATCTTAGAAGAAATGAGTATAACATCAAGCACACTGGGACATTTAATTTTCATACATTAATTCACTTATTTAACAAGCATTATTGAGAATCTGTTAATACGTCAGGCACTGCACTCAGTGTTGAAGAAACTAGCTCCCAGTCTGATAGAAGGAGTGGGTTATGGTGGCATGCAGGATGCTATGAGAGCATTTAGGAGGGACCTCAAACCCAGATTGGAGGAATCAAGGAGGGCTTCCTGAAGGAGATGGTGGCTGACAGGAGCTAGCTGATAAACAATATGGCTGAGGGGATGGATGTTTCAGGAAGAGAAAGCGGCACATGTGAAGTTATAGTCTACAAAGAAAGTATGATGCTTCGAGGAATTTACTACTGACTTAACATATCCAGAATTTAGAGAGGGACAGAGAAAATGCAGGAAATGAGGCTGGAGAGTTGGGCAAATGTACAATGAGGATGAAATTGGCTAGTTTGTGGCTTCACCAGTCAGTGTATATAGTGGCAATCCCACTGGCATCAATACCCAGTTCTCACATGCTCTGTATCCCGCCAGCTTGACTTAAAGGAAGCCAAGATCCTTGGAAGAAATCAAAGTTATTTTCAGCATCTTTCCCATCAAGTATTTAGGGGACTCTTTGGGGAGTACTTCCACGTTTCAAGGAAACAATCTAGGTTATCATTTACTACGAAGTCTAGCCAGGCTGGAATTCTGCAGTCCCAAGCCTTAGTGCTTCAACAAGGATGCCAACGTAAGGCTGGAACAAATACCTAGCAGTTTATGGAGCTCCATAATGTGTAAATCAGAGCATCACTGCTGCATCTGAAGACCAGAGATTATTGCCACTGGTCTAGCAAAGTGTAAAGGAAAATGCTATTACCAGTACAGTTCAAATAAGGGTTCTGTGAAGCCTGCTCAACTTCACAGAAATAGCTCTTTAAATGTCCACACAAGGCCCTTCCTTCCAGGAGCCACACGTGCTGCCAAAGCAGCTAGGGGAAGCAAGTTCCAGTGTTAGCCTCCACAGTGAACCCAGAACACCGTTCCCCTTGGGCACTCTGGCCCAAATGTTAGACTGATTCAAGAGGCCAGATGCCTTCTTCTCTATGATGACTGAGTTCTCAGGGCCCCCACTACCTATAATCATGCCTCCCTCAGGGCTATCCCAGCCCATCAGGTGCCCGAAAATCCAACCAGGAATAAGGTTCAGACTCTCTCTCATAGGTTGTACTGTTCAACTTCTGTGTAAATCAGTGGGTGTAAATGGTTACACGGAGGGAAGGCAGGTGCCCAGCCGTCCTTATCAAAGGCATCTGAACACCATCTCCTGCCCAGATAACACGCCTGGCTTTGTTAAAGTACATAGACTTTATTCTGCAGGCAAAGAGGATCCAATAAAGTTATCATATAGTATATTAGTATACCAATTGCACTATACTAATTAATGATTAATATCCACAATATGCACAGAGCTCTCAGAAACTGGTTAGGAAAGACAAACCTGGTAGAAATGGGTAAATGTTATGAATATGCGATTCATAGAAGAGAAAATCTAAATGTCCAGTAATGTAGTTAAAATACGCTAATGAAAATTAAAGCAATAATGTAATTTTACTTTATACCCTTCAGATTGGTAAACATTAAGAATGATAACACATACTGATGGTGAAAATGAAGAAGAAATACTTGACATTGCTCGATGAAATATGAATTGCTACAAACTTTTTGGCAATCAGGCAAAGACTATAAAAATTTAACTCATATGCCCTTAATCCCAGCAATGCCATTGCTGGTAATCTACTCTATAGAAGCACAGTTAACCCTTGAACAATATGGGTTTGAAGTTTGTGGACCCACTTATATGTGGGGTTTTTTTCCACAGTAAATACTGTAGTAGTAAACGATCTATGGTTGGTTGAATCCGCGGATATGGAAGAACCGCGTATATAGAGGAACTATGTATATATGGAAAAAAAACCATAAGTTATATGCAGATTTTGGACCGTATGGAGAACTGCTGTCCCTAATCCCCATGTTGTTCAAGGGCCAGCTGTAAAAGCAGGGCACAAAGGATACATATACAAAGGTGTTTATTGCTGCATTGTTTGTGGTTGGCAAAACACTGAAAACAAAGTGAATGCCCACCATTAGGGCATTGAAGCCCACCATTAGGGGATTGAATAAATTATGATGTACACATGCCATGGGGAATTGTTTAGCCATTTAAAAATATAAGTTAGATCTATACTAACTGACTTGGAGGGATTTCCATGAAGTGTGATTAAGTGGGAAGAGCTATATGCAAAGGTGTATATGTAGTCAGATCCAATTTTTAGAAAATGAAGACATCTACTGCTAGCAAAACAACAACACTAAAATCTTGTGGGTGGGTGTGTATTTTTCCTGTCCTGTCTTGCAGATAGGAGTGACCAATGAGATATAAGTGGAAGTTTTGGATGGAGGGTTTGCTGAAGTTCTTTTTTACTCCTGGTCTTCCCCTTTTCTTATCTGAAATAAGGATGTGTGATAGCTGGCATTTTTACAGTCATTTTATGGCTTTGAAGATATGACAGTGTGAAAGATTACAAGGCGGACAGTTGGAAGGAATGGCTTCCTGATCACTTTGTGGAGCCCTGGACTTCGTACATATGAGAATAAAACCTCAAGTGATTAAATATCTGTAGTTTGGTCACTATAATGAGGAGCCAAACATCATTATGATTATATGAGCATGAAGAAAAGGTATGAAAGTATACATACCAAGTTCTTAGCATTGATTACTTGGGGTGTGGGTGCAGAGAGTACAGACAGAGAGAGGAAGGTACAAAGAAAGTATTTAAATAAAAGGTGCCCTTTATTCAAAGCAAAACAGTATTATGATATAATTCCATTTGTTTCCAATCATATATTCACTCTTTCCAGGCCCTCTTTGTTCCTACTTAAAATTATTCCTCTCTCAGGGCCATCCTGTAATATCTGAATCCCAGTGAGGGACAAGGTTTACACCCTTTTATCATATGATTGATCAACATAAAAAGGTCCCTGAAAGGATGATCATCAAAACATTAATGGAGGAATGGGGATAATCACAGGGTAGGGTGATTTCAGGTGATCATTTCTTCCTTCCTTATATTTGTATGATTGTTTTAATTTTTATATTGATCATGTATTATTTATAAAATCAGGAAAAAAAAAACCCAACAATGCTACTTTCACTGTGGGACAACAAAAATAAAGCAAAGGTTGAAGTGAGGCAAGATCAACTATGAGGGCATTTTAATAATCCAGTTAAGAAATGGTGATGGGTTGAAGACAATTGGAGATGGAGAGATGTAGAAAGATTTAAAAAATAGTAAGGAGGTAGAATCAATAGGATATAGTGATTGATTGGAAGAAGAGGAGAAGGCAAGATTTCTAGGTTAAATGAGTGGATGGAGAGGTGTGCCATTCCCTGAAATGAGGAACAAAGGAGGAAAAGCGACTGAGTGGAGGACATGTAACATCTTCAAAATACTGATGCCTAAGCTCATTATCTGAATCACAATCTCTAGGCACGTATTGCAGGTGATTCCAAGGGCACAGCCAGGGCTGAGAAACACTGGTAAAGACCCCAACAGAGGGCTGAGGACGAGAGGACCAGGAAGTTTGAGACTAAGAAAACATGGTCAGAGAAGAAGGAGGAAAGCAAAGGAGAATATGTCCTGGAAATCAACTAGAGGAGGACGTTTCTGATACTTAGCACTGTGCTCGGTGCATCACTGGTGCTCAATAAATATTACTGACTAAATGACAGAAGGAAGGGACAATGGTGTCAAATATTGCTAAGGACTCCAGAAAGAGAAGAGTTGTCAAGTGTCCGTTGGAGTTAGCATCAAAGAGTTTACCTTTCACTCTTGTGGGGTTGGTTTGTGTTGTTGAGTAGTGAGGAGTGAGAGCAAAAGGGCCATATGGGTTGACAACTGAATGGATGGTGACACACCATTATATCAAAAATCTTGGTAATGCCTCAGAAATCACATTTCTAAAACATATTTTGTGATATTGAAAAATGCTCAGTGTACCTATAATATATGATTTTGATTAGAAACATGAAGAGCTGATTTAAGAGCTTATGTTCTGGAGCTAGACTTCCTGGGACTGAATATAGTCTAAGCCAGTGACTCGATTGATGTGTAACTGTGGGTAAGTCCTTCACTGGATCATGGTAAGCCTTGGACACAGCAAACACCCAGGAAAATGTCAGCTATTAAATGTTAGACATAGATATATACACATGGAAATCTGAAAATGAGCGGCAAGATTATAAAATTCTTTCCTATATAGTTTTGTACAAATATTCTGTAATAAACATGTACTAGTTTTATAATTAGAGAAACATGTAAAATAATATTTAAAAACAACAAAAAAACTTTGCTGTTAAAGGAAAGATAAAGAAAAGGCAACAGCTAAAGGATGTAGGATTGGTGTTTCACGTGCTCATGACATTTGCCTGTTCATGGCTTTTGGGAAAGAGCCTGAAAGGGGTTGAGCGTGGTAACTGCGGCAAAAATGTTTCTGAGAGGGAGAGGGAAGTGAGTATGAGAGCAGTTGGAGGACTTAGCCTTATACAGGACATGTCTTTCTGTGATTGGGGAGGAAAGAAGTGATGAGTAGGTATAAATGCAATAATTTGTAGGTGCAGAGAGACACAGGAGGTGGAAGAAGTTCTTGACTGATAGTCTTCATGTCTATTACTGAAGCCAGCAAGGCTGTCTTCCGAGCGGGGAGATTTTGAATAGCCACCATAGGGAATGAAGGAGGAAACTGACACACGGAGACATCCAAGCGCCTGGCTTTGGATGGAGACGTGACCCTGCCATGGCCCTGACCTGTGTCACCTCCAGCGTAGCAGATGTACCCACTGTTCTGTCACATAGTTTTGGCGTACTTACGGCTTGCTCTGGATTTGTCTCTCAGAACCCCATGGCTTCTAGGTTCAGGAACTTGCAAAAGCTCCATCTGTGCCTTTTCTCTTTGATACCTGTGCTATCTGATCATGAGTCATTTTAGGACAGGGGTTTGCCTTGGAATCTGACTTCCTGATGATTTTTGATTGGAGGCCAGTATTATATTCAGTCTGTGTATGAGCATGCATGTGCTTCCTTCACTTCTACTATTAAGGATTTAATTTACTGGAGGGGAAGCACCTGTAATCGCTGTTTGGAAAAATGTCTGCTGAATGGCAATCCTCCCAGATGTGACCCACTTGACAATAAAAGTTCTAATGGAATCAGGTCTCACTGTAGCCCAGTTTACGTATAGATATAATCAGACATTTGGCTAACTAGCCGGAAATGACTGGGTCCTCCAGAATTCTTAATCCCCCCCGTACATATTCTCTGATTTTATCAGAATCTCTGATGTTTCCACCCCTCCATTTTCTACCAATTCAGCATACCTCCTGGCATATTTTCCTTCTACATCCTGCCTGAAATTCATGGCATATCCTCTGCCATTCTCAGCATCCAAGCTCCCTGATTTTCCTGTCACATCTTTTTTATAGTTCATCACCCTTGGATTAATCTAGCCATTTCCTCTTCTTCTATGTCAGGCCTACTGAGCCCTTCATCAGGGCCTAGGTTTTTGCTCCAGTATGATGAGCAGGGATTAGAGGGGAAGGATTCACCCTTGATGTCACTGGTGGGAATCAGTGACTGCAGGACCAAGGACTGGCCCCAGAGTAGCCAGGACATTGGTTACATACAAGGGAATTGAGCAAATATGTTATATATTGAGGATAATGAAAGCCACTCATTGTTAATGAAAAGAGTTACAAATATGAAAAGGGAAAGGCTAAGATAAACCCTGTGATATTGAATTGGGATTGGAGAACTCATGGTTTTTAGTAGATAGACAAACATGGAAATAGATATAGATGAGCATGGGTGTGTATATATGTGTGTGTGTGTGTGTGTGTGTGTGTATACATTTCCTAGCTCTGTCCACTGAGAGGACAGGGACCTAGAAGTAATAAATGACACTTTAGGAGCAATGAGCACACTGAATACCCAGATCCTGGTTTATGAATATCACCTTCCACTAAAAGGAATCAAGCCTCCTTGGAGAAATGGCTAATTTGGGGGCCAGGGCAGGGAAGTATGAGTCTAGAGCCTGTTACCAAAAGTAACAAAGTGCTCAGAGAATGATGGGGACATACCAAGAGGACATAGGAGATAACTTGAAGAGATAACTTCTACTGGTCATATGTGTGGACAATTTGAAGATCAAAAAAATAATAGTAGTAATAGATTATAAGTCATTGAATAAAATAGGAATCCATGAGTCTACACAACTGACTTTAACCAAAAATTAACAATTTGTGGGGCTTATAAAGTATGTAGAAATAATTAAGTGTATTACAATAGCACAAGAGCCAGAAAGGGGTAAGTATATTATTGTATGTTTCTTACCTTATACATGAAGTGATATAATATTATAATATTATTTCAAGATATACCTGTGATAAGTTAAAATGCATATTATAATTCGTAGAACAACCACTAAAATAAACAAAAGTCTCATGAGAAATAGCTAAAATGTCAATAGAGAAGACAAAAAACAACACTAAAAACTTGTTTCTACTTTACACAAAAGGAAGCAGGGAGTTTAAAGAAAAAGGAACAGAAAACAGATGGGGTAAATTGAAAATAATAGCAAGAGGGTTGACTTAGAAGCCAGCTCTGTCAATAATTACACTAAATGTAAATAGTGTAAATACTACAATTAAAAGGCAGGCTGGATAAATAGAATGGTCTAGGAAGGCTTCACTACGAAGGTGACAACTAAGCAAATACTTGAAGGAGAGGAGGGAACAAGACATGCAGATGGATCAGAGTGTTCCAGACAGAAAGAAGAGCATGTGCAAGACTGATTTGGTCTATTTTAAAAACAGAGAGTTGATTAGCAGACACTGCTCAGAGATGAAGCTGTCTGGATTCTCAATGACTGAAATATCCAGGAATATTCTTAGGATTATATATTAGTAAATTATTATGGCCTCAGAGCTTTGCAGGAATATCGCTTAGAACATGACTAGTTCTGATTCTCAATTATGCCTTTTCTGAGCTCGTATGTTCTCTACACTCTAGCTCAAACCCCGATACTCTACCACAAAGTTTATAGTGATAATGATCACAGAGTCATGGAATTAGGGGTTGGAAGGTATCTCAAAGGTCATCTTGCTCCAACCGCACATCTGTGGTATGGCTGAAAGATGAGTCAGTCACATCCAATGGAAATGATTTCACATCTCCCAGGGCCAACTCCTCATCTCATGGAAGCCTCTACTAGAAAGTTCTTTCTTCTGTGGGGCACAAACCTGCCTCACTGCAGTTGAATTTTTTTTGCATCTAAGCAACTGTGATTCACATGTAGTGAATGAGACAGAAAGTGCAAGAGTTTCAAACTGACCATAAGTTTCTTGGCTTTTATCACCTTCACAGAGCCTGTCAAATGGTTGAGCTTTCAAAACTTAAATCTTTGGCCTTCACTAAACCTTCTCAATATCTTCTGTCTAGAGGCTTCCTGGACTTTTGAAGGAAAAGTAAACCAAATGGGCGTTTGTTTCCCATCAGTGAAAGCTAAGTGCTTGCAGAGGCCAGCTGGGCTATTTTTGTCCGTCGGTGGTGGATGGTTGCCAAGATTGAGCAGAGGTGTTTGCCTGTGGTAAAGACAGAGACAGGGATTGATGGAGATGAGTATTGATGTAGGAGAAGGAAGGTTCATGAATAGGATTCAGAACCTGAGAACCTAGTTGAGGTGATCCTAGCTTGACCTTCAAGCTCAGACCCTTCATTCTCCTCCTCACTTGCACCTTCTCATCTGTGGGCTCAGGACTGCTATGGGATTCATTCCTCTTCTGACAGGAAGTAGATATCAAGCCTTTGGTTGGGCCAGGTCATGCAGTACCCTCATCTTACTGCATGATGCTCTGAGTGCTGGTACCCCAAGTCCAAAGTATCCTCTCCCTCATCCTCTCAAATGGGGCTGAGCACTGCTTTGGCTGGATGCAGAAGGCTGGGGTGGGAGGATAGAACCACCCGAGGTAGCACAAAATCTCAAAGGAGTCAGGTTAATCTGAGGCATCTGGGGACAGACTCAGATTCAAAGACTGAGTGTCGTCCAGAGAAACACCACCTCCACTGGCCCCAAAATGCTAGGATTTCAGAGCCATGAATTTGCAACCAGGTATATCTGGGATTAAACGGAAGCAGTTTGGGAACACGCCCATGCAGGGTCCTGGGTTATTTTAGCATTTGCACTTTCTTTAAGGGCCCATGTGTGCTGAATACTTACACATGAATGAGCGTGAATTCAGGGTGACTTTTTTAAAAATAGATTTTTAAAATATAGGTTAAAATACAGATTTCTGGGCCTGCTCTTAGAAATTTTGACTCAGGCAGACTGAGTGGGACCCAGAAAGCTATCTTTAGAAACTTCCGCAGATGACTCTGGTTTGTGATTGGGAATCATCAGCTTAAAGTACCGGCGGTCAGGCAGACTCCCGTGCTGAGGCTCTTGTCTGTTGACATCTGAACTTCCTGTCCTCAGTTGTGGTACTGTGTGTGCCTTATCTTTTCTCTCACCTACCTGGATGGCTCCAATGACTTGATTATCTCCCTGCTCAGTTTTAGCCGGCCTCAGGGCTGCTGTGAGCTAATGATAAAGAATACTTAGCACAGTGCCTGGTACTCAACATCACTCAATAAAAGTCAGTTGTTATTCTACTTACCTCTGGTTAAAATTATATGATGGGCCTGAATTGTATGACCCATTAGACCATGCAATCATATCCCTTGAAGATAGTGGAATTAGGTCAACCTCCTACCTCCTATACTAATCCCTGGAATCTCTCCTCCTCCAGGAAACTTCCTGTTTGGCCCCCCTGGGTTCTCACTTGGTGCCAGTCTGATTTTCTTGGGTTTGCTTTCTATTGTTTTGGCAGGATCCGGAGGAGGTGTAATCCCCTTTGTGTTTGTTTAGAAATACTCTCCACTGGATGAGAGGAGTTGGGCCTCCCACTCACAGTGTTCTGGTGATTTGTTTCCCTTCCTTTGTGGTTGTGTTTATGGTTGTGGTACAACTACTTGGAACTGAACTGTGGTTTCTTTGGAGACAGGGCTATTCTGTAGACATAGTGTGAAAGTCCTTGGACTGGGAGGGCCCCAGAATGTAATACAATATCGCTACTGGCTCTAGAACTACACAGAGTAGATAGGATTCTACTGTTATAACTAGAACTGGAGTAAATGCAGGATTCACTCATTTGTACATTTATTCAGCTAATGTTTTTGAGCACTTTTAGTGTGCCAGGCACTATGCTAATACTGGGAAGAAAAAGAGGGCCCCTACCATTTCAGCCCAGATCCTCTTTGTCCCCTTTCCAGTCCATCGATTACAACACTGCTAAGTTAACCTTCACTCCTTTCCACTCATGGTTACTGAACACCTACTGTGTGCTAGGTGAAAAAGTTGGTAGGATGTAGTTCCTATCTCCCACGACCTCACAGCTTGATAGGAAAGCAAACTCAGAAACACACAACTATTCTATTTCAAGTCCTGTTTGGAATGAGTAAAATGTGTTTATTCTACCAAGAGCTTAGTACTAAATTAGAACTATAATAGAAATGTGTGCAGAGTACAGGAGCATAAGAATTAAATTTACTTTAAAAGTCATTCATTTTAGGCATTTACTGAATGCCTACTATATGCTTGGCATTATGCTTGGCAAAAGAGAAAAACAGCTTTTGCTTTTATGGAATAGAGTTTAGAAGTGTGGGCTCTAAAGAGTAAGAGAAATCTGAGTTTGTGTTCTGGCTCTACCACTGACTAGCTATGTGATCTTGGGCAAATTACCCACCCTCTCTGAACCTCACATTTCTCATCTATAAAATGGAGGAAATAACATCTACCACACAGGATTACCGGAAAGGTTAAAGAAGTCTTTTTGCGTGTTTTGTTTTGTTTTGTTTTGTTTTTTAAATAAAGAGCTTTCAGTTTAATCATCCTTCGTTCTAATCTCCTACCTTGTATGAGAGTTAGTGCCCGACTGTTGCCCTAGACTGTAATTTCCCAAGGGTGGTGACTGTGTCATATACAGTTTTGTATCTACTGTGACTCCTGCTTGTTGTCTCCTGCACACGTCTGGCTTAGAGTCCCTCACAGCTGCTGTTCCTGCTCCCAGGCCTTGGCCACCATCCATTGATCAGAGGCCTCTGGCTAGGCTGAATTGACTCTTATCACAGAGAAACAGTATAAAACCTGGGGCATGGAGCAGGAAGCTGGTGTGGTTAAGTTTGTTCCTACACTCCAGCAGGTTCCTAATGTGCCCCCTCAATTTTAACATCCACCCACACCCAGCTTCTTGAACCCAGCCCTGCCACTGCCCCTTTCTTGCCGTCCATATCACACTGCCTTGTCTGCCTGCTGCTGGCTTTCTGCCTGACCTGATTCTCCACACTGGCTCTTGGGGCCAGACTGATACAGCACTGTCTGCTTTAGAAACTTGTGCTCACACAGGAGTGACCCCAGCTGGCCTCTAACTCTCCCACCCTGACCAATGCCCTAGTGGAATCCTTGCTATCAGCTTTTCTACCCCAGTTGGACTTCTGTCCCACTCTGACCCTTCAACAAACATGCATTGAGTTCTAAAGTGTACTAGGGTCTGTGTTAGGGAACACACAGACGAATAAAATGGTCCCTGCCCTGAACCACATCTTTGATTGCCCTGGTCTTCAACATCCTCAGGCTAAAAAGAGTTCTGTTGGAAAAGGAGTCTCTAGGCTGCACCATGAGGTTTTCTTGCCCACTTATGAGCAGACAGCAATGTGCCTTCTGGTGGGACCCTAGAGCCAGCTCTCTTTACCTGACCTGCAAGAATCTCACAGGGCAGGAAGCAGTGAATTGATAAACACTTACTGAGTACTTACCATGTTCCAGGTACTGGAGGATACGGCATAAACTATGATCTATTTCCTGCCCTCACAGAGCTTGGAGTCTGTGGTAGGCAGAATAATGATGCCCAAATATATCCACATCCAAATCCTTGGATGCTGTGAATATACTATGCCACCTGGCAAAGGGAATTAAGGTGGCAAGTGGAAATTAAGGTTGCTAACCAACTGAATTTATTTTCTTTTATTTTTTGGCCGGACCATGTGGATTACGGGATCTTAGTTCCTGGACCAGGGATGGAACCTGGGCCACAGCAGTGAATGCGCCGAGTCCTAACCACTGTACCACCAGGGAATTCCCTCAACTGACTTTTTTTTTAAACATCTTTATTGGAGTATAATTGCTTTACAATGGTGTGTTAGTTTCTGCTTTATAACAAAGTGAATCAGTTTTACATATACATATGTTCCTATATCTCTTCCCTCTTGCATCTCCTTCCCTCCCACCCTCCCTATCCCACCCCTCTAGTTGGTCACAAAGCACCGAGCTGATCTCCCTGTGCTATGTGGCTGCTTCCCACTAGCTATCTATTTTACGTTTGGTAGTGTATATATGTCCATGCCACTCTCTCACTTTGTCCCAGCTTACCCTTCCCCCTCCCTGTATCCTCAGATCCATTCTTTAGTAGGTCTGCATCTTTATGCCTGTCTTGCCCCTAGGTTCTTCATGACCATTTTTTTTTTTAGATTACATATATATGTGTTAGCACATGGTATTTGTTATTCTCTTTCTGACTTACTTCACTCTGTATGACAGTCTCTAGGTCCATCCACCTCACTACAAATAATTCAGTTTTGCTACTTTTTATGGCTGAGTAATATTCCATTGTGTATATGTGCCACATCTTCTTTATCCATTCATCTGTTGACAGACACTTAGGTTGCTTCCAAGTACTGGCTATTGTAAATAGAGCTGCAATGAACATTTTGGTACATGACTCTTTTTGAATTATGGTTTTCTCGGGGTATATGCCCAGTAGTGGGATTGCTAGGTCATATGGTAGTTCTATTTTTAGTTTTTTAAGGAACGTCCATACTGTTCTCCATAGTGGCTGTATCAATTTACATTCCCACCAACAGTGCAAGAGGGTTCCCTTTTCTCCACACCCTCTCCAGCATTTATGGTTTGTAGATTTTTTGATGATGGCCATTCTGACTGGTGTGAGATGATATCTCATTGTAGTTTTGATTTGCATTTCTCTAATGATTAATGACGTTGAGCATTCTTTCATGTGTTTGTTGGCAATCTGTCTATCTTCTTTGGAGAAATGTCTGTTTAGGTCTTCTGCCCATTTTTGGATTGGGTTGTTTGTTTTTTTGATATTGAGCTGCATGAGCTGCTTGTAAATTTTGGAGATTAATCCTTTGTCAGTGGCTTCATTTGCAAATATTTTCTCCCATTCTGAGGGTTGTCTTTTGGTCTTGTTTATGGTTTCCTCTGTTTTGCAAAAGCTTTTAAGTTTCATTAGGTCCCATTTGTTTATTTTTGTTTTTATTTCCATTTCTCTAGTAGGTGGGTCAAAAAGGATCTTGCTGTGGTTTATGTCATAGAGTGTTCTGCCTATGTTTTCCTCTAAGAGTTTGATGGTGTCTGGCCTTACATTTAGGTCTTTAATCCATTTTGACTTTATTTTTGTATATGGCGTTAGGGAGTGTTCTAATTTCATTCTTTTACAAGTAGCTGTCCAGTTTTCCCAGCACCACTTATTGAAGAGGCTGTCTTTTCTCCACTGTATATTCTTGCCTCTTTCATCAAAGATAGGGTGACTATATGTGCATGGGTTTATCTCTGGGCTTTCTATCCTGTTCCATTGATCTATATTTCTGTTTTTGTGCCATTACCATACTGTCTTGAGTACTGTAGCTTTGTAGTATAGTCTGAAGTAAGGGAATCTGATTCCTCCAGCTCCTTTTTCTTTCTCAAGGTTGCTTTGGCCATTCGGGGTCTTTTGTGTTTCCATACAAATGGTGAAATTTTTTGTTCTAGTTCTGTGAAAAATGCCAGTGGTAGTTTGATAGGGATTGCATTGAATCTGTAGATTGCTTTGGGTAGTAGAGTCATTTTCACAATGTTGATTCTTCCAATCCAAGAACATGGTATATCTCTCCATCTATTTGTATCAGTTTTGATTTCTTTCATCAGTGTCTTATAATTTTCTGCATACAGGTCTTTTGTCTCCTTAGGTAGGTTTATTCCTAGATATTTTATTCTTTTTGTTGCAGTGGTAAATGGGAGTGTTTTCTTAATTTCACTTTCAGATTTTTCATCAGTAGTGTATAGGAATGCAAGAGATTTCTGTGCATTAATTTTGTATCCTGCTACTTTACCAAATTCATTAATTAGCCCTAGTAGTTTTCTGGTAGCATCTTTAGGATTCTCTCTGTATAGTATCATGTCATCTGCAAACAGTGACAGCTTTACTTCTTCTTTTCCGATTTGCATTCCTTTTATTTCTTTTTCTTCTCTGATTGCTGTGGCTAAAACTTCCAAAACTATGTTGAGCAATAGTGGTGAGAGTGGGCAACCTTGTCTTGTTCCTGATCTTAGTGGAAATGGTTTCAGTTTTTCACTATTGAGGACGATGTTGGCTGTGGGTTTGTCATATATGGCCTTTATTATGTTGAGGAAAGTTCCCTCTATGCCTACTTTCTGCAGGGTTTTTATCATAAATGGGTGTTGAATTTTGTTGAAAGCTTTCTCTGCATCTATTGAGATGATCATATGGTTTTTCTCCATCCATTTGTTAATATAGTGTATCATGTTGATTGATTTGCATATATTGAAGAATCCTTGCATTCCTGGGATAAACCCCACTTGATCATAGTGTATGATACTTTTAATGTGCTGTTGGATTTTGTTTGCTAGTATTTTGTTGAGGATTTTTGCATCTATGTTCATCAGTGATATTGGCCTGTAGTTTCCTTTCTTTGTGACATCTTTGTCTGGTTTTGGTATCAGAGTGATGGTGGCCTCGTAGAATGAGTTTGGGAGTGTTCCTCCCTCTGCTATATTTTGGAAGAGTTTGAGAAGGATAGGTGTTAGCTCTTCTCTAGATGTTTGATAGAATTCGCCTGTGAAGCCATGTGGTCCTGGGCTTTTGTTTGTTGGAAGATTTTTAATCACAGTTTCAATTTCAGTGCTTGTGTTTGGTCTGTTCATATTTTCTATTTCTTCCTGGTTCAGTCTCAGCAGGTTGTGCATTTCTAAGAATTTGTCCGTTTCTTCCAGGTTTTCCATTTTATTGGTATAGAGTTGCTTGTAGTAATCTCTCATGATCCTTTGTATTTCTGCAGTGTCAGTTGTTCCTTCTCCTTTTTCATTTCTAATTCTATTGATTTGAGTCTTCTCCCTTTTTTTCTTGATAAGTCTGGCGAATGGTTTATCAATTTTGTTTATCTTCTCAAAGAACCAGCTTTTAGTTTTATTAATCTTTGCTATCATTTCTTTCATTCCTTTTTGATTTCTTTTTGTTTTTCTTTCTCTAATTGCTTTAGATGTAAGGTTAGGTTGTTTATTTGAGATGTTTCTTGTTTCTTAAGGTAGGATTGTATAGCTATAAACTTCCCTTAGAACTGCTTTTGCTGCATCCCATAGGTTTTGGGTCATCGTGTTTTCACTGTCATTTGTTTCTAGGTATTTTTTTATTTCCTCTTTGATTTCTTCAGTGATCTCTTGGTTATTAAGTAGTGTGTTGTTTAGCCTCCATGTGTTTGTACTTCTTACAGGTTCTTTCCTGTAATTGATATCTAGTCTCATAGCGTTGTGGTTGGAAAAGATACTTGATACCATTTCAAATTTCTTAAATTTACCAAGGCTTGATTTGTGACCCAAGATAAGATCTATCCTGGAGAGTGTTCCATGAGCACTTGAGAATAAAGTATATTCTGTTGTTTTTGGATGGAATGTTGTATAAATATCAATTAAGTCCATCTTGTTTAATGTCTCATTTAAAGCTTGTGTTTCCTTATTTATTTTCATTTTGGGTGATCTGTCCATTGGTGAAAGTGGGGTGTTACAGTCCCCTACTATGATTGTGTTACTGTCGATTTCCCCTTTTATGGCTGTTAGTATTTGCCTTATGTATTGAGGTGATCCTATGTTGGGTGCATAAATATTTACAATTGTTATATCTTCTTCTTGGATTGATCCCTTGATCATTATGTAGTGTCCTTCTTTGTCTCTTGTAATACTCTTTGTTTTAAAGTCATTCTGTCTGATGTGAGAATTGCTACTCCAGCTTTCTTTTGGTTTCCATTTGCAAGGAATATCTTTTTCCATCCCCTCATTTTCAGTCTGTATGTGTCCCTAGGTCTCAAGTGGGTCTCTTGTAGACAGCATATATACAGGTCTTGTTTTTGTAACCATTCAGCTAATGTATGTCTTTTGGTTGGAGCATTTAATCCATTTACATTTAAGGTAATTATTGATATGTCTGTTCTTATTACCATTTTTTAAATTGTTTTGGGTTTATTATTGTAGGTCTTTTCCTTCTCATGTGTTTCCTGCCTAGAGAAGTTCCTTTAGCATTTATTGTAAAGCTGGTTTGGTGGTGCTGAATTCTCTTAGCTTTTGCTTGTCTGTAAAGGTTTTAATTTCTCCATCAAATCTGAATGAGATCCTTGCTGGGTAGAGTAATCTTGGTTGTAGGTTGTTCTCCTTCATCACTTTAAATATGTCCTGACACTCCCTTCTGGCTTGCAGAGTTTCTGCTGAAAGATCAGCTCTTAACCTTATGGGGATTCCCTTGTGTGTTATTTGTTGTTTTTCCCTCGCTGCTTTTAAGATTTGTTCTTTGTATTTAATTTTTGATAGTTCTATTAATATGTGTCTTGGCGTGTTTCTCCTTGGATTTATCCTGTATGGGACTCTATGCTTCCTGGACTTAACTATTTCCTTTCCCATATTAGGGAAGTTTTCAACTATAATCTCTTCAAATATTTTCTCAGTCCCTTTCTTTTTCTCTTCTTCTTCTGGGACCCCTATAATTCGAATGTTCATGCGTTTAATGTTGTCCCAGAGGTTTCTGAGACTGTCCTCAATTCTTTTCATTCTTTTTTCTTTATTCTGCTCTGCAGTAGTTATTTCCAGTATTTTATCTTCCAGGTCACTTATCCGTTTTTCTGCCTTAGTTATTATGCTATTGGTCCCTTCTAGAGAACTTTTAATTTCATTTATTGTGTTGTTCATCACTGTTTGTTTGCTCTTTAGTTCTTCTAGTTCCTTGTTAAACGTTTCTTGTATTCTCTCCATTCTATTTCCAAGATTTTGGATCATCTTTACTATCATTATTCTGAATCCTTTTTCAGGTAGACTGCCTATTTCCTCTTCACTTGTTAGGTCTGGTGGATTTTTGCCTTTCTCCTTCATCTGCTGTGTGTTTCTCTGTCTTGTCATTTTGCTTAACTTACTGTGTTTGGGGTCTCCTTTTCGCAGGCTGCAGGTTTGTAGTTCCCGTTGTTTTTGGTGTCTGTCCCCAGTGGCTAAGGTTGGTTCAGTGGGTTGTGTAGGCTTCCTGGTGGAGGGGACTAGTGCCAGTGTTCTGGTGGATGAGGCTGGATCTTGTCTTCCTGGTGGGCAGTTCCACGTCTGGTGGTGTGTTTTGGGGCACCTGTGGCCTTATTATGATTTTAGGCAGCCTCTGTGCTAATGGATGGGGTTTTGTTCCTGTCTTGCTAGTTGTTTGGCATAGGGTGTCCAGCACTGGAGCTTGCTGGTCGTTGAGTGGAGCTGGGTCTTGGTGTTGAGATGGAGATCTCTGGGAGATTTTCGCCGTTTGATATTACGTGGAGCTGGGAGGTCTCTTGTGGACCAGTGTCCTGAACTTGGCTCTCCCACCTCAGTGGCACAGCCCTGACGCCTGGCTGGAGCACCAATAGCCTGTCCTCCACATGGCTTGACAGTGGACTCTAATCTCACCAGTCCTCTTAGACAGTGATATGACAGCATCTAGTAAAACTTTATTATATCCTGCGAGAACTTGGGTGCAATTAAATAAAGTTAGGAGAGAGCTCCAGTGCAATAAAATGAAGTAGGATGTCTCCACTGTTACATTTTGGTGAATCACAGGCCCATTGGTAAATGCAGTCCTATCTGAAGGAAATGCGATACATTCCTTAACTTAGTTCTATGATCCTTTATTTCCTTGGCACTTGTCCAGTTTCAGTTGGTCATAGGGTGCCGTGTCCACAGGCCTCTCACCCAGGACTTCTGACTAGAGTTCCTAGTGTGAAATGGCTGTGCTGACAGCTCAGCTCCGGGCCCAGTAGAGAAGCTTTTTTTTCTCTTTGTGCCTCCTAGTTTCACTCGCTCATTTGGTGCTGGGGGCAGAGGCCTCACACCTGGCTCTTCAGACCAGAGTCCATAGTGCAAAATTCACTCAACTGACTTTAAAATAGGAGGGTATCTTAGCTTATCCAGGTGGACTCAGTGTAATCACAAGATCCTTAAATGTGGAAGAGGGAGGCAGGAGAGTCGGTGTCTGAGTGATATGATATAAGAAAGACTCAACCAGTCATTGCCGGCTTTGAAGACGGAAGAAGCCACAAGCCAAGGAACGCAGGCAGCCTCTAGAAGCTGGAAAAGGCAAGAAACCAGATTCTCCCATGAGCCTCCAAAAGGAACCCAGTCCTGTCAACACCTTGATGTTTTTGGCCCAGTGAAACCTGTTTTAGACTTCTGAACTTCAGAATTATATGATAATAAATTTGTGTTCTTTTAAGCCACTTAAGTTTGTGGTAATTTGTGACAGCAGCAATAGGAAACTAATCCAGAACTCAACTAGGAAGATGGAAGTTAAAGAAGAGATGATACTTCAGTGTGATGAGTACTGTGATAGGAGAAGTATTGAATGCTGGGAGAGTACATGAAAGAGATCCCATCCCAGTCTTAGTGGTCATGGTAAGGAGGAGTCAGGCAGTGCTTCCTGAAGGAAGAAGGCGGGGCACCTGCAGGAGAGAGAAGGAGCCAGACAAGAATCTGCTGTAACCGTGTGAGGGGACAGTGATCTAGTCCATCAAGAGTCCAGTGAAGAGGTGTGGGAGAGTCTGGGCTGTGAGAGTGAAGAGGCACGTAAAGGGCTGCTCTGGGCTGGTCCCTCTGCCTGCAGTTCCTCCTTTTAGGAGAGGAATTTTGCTAAAGTTTTCAAAATATAAAAGATGGATAAATAAATGGTAGTAAATTGATACAGCAGAACATTATACCTCAATTAAAAAGTAAATTTAGGGCTTCCCTGGTGGCACAGTGTTTAAGAATCTGCCTGCCAGTGCAGGGGACACGGGTTCGACCTCTTGTCTGGGAAAATCCCACATGCCACGGAGCAACTAAGCCCATGCACCACAACTACTGAGCCTGTGCTCTAGAGCCCACGAGTCACAACTACTGAGCCTGTGTGCCACACTACTGAGCCCGTCTGCCACAACTACTGCAGCCCGCGTGCCACAACTACTGAAGCCCGCATGCCTAGAGCCCATGCTCTGCAATAAGAGAAGCCACCGCAATGAGAAGCCCGCGCACCGCAACGAAGAGTAGACCCTGCTCGTTGCAATTAGAGAAAGCCCGCGAGCAGCAACGAAGACCCAGTGCAGCCAAAAATAAATAAATAAATAAATTTAAAAAGTAATAAGAAACTATAAAAAACAAGTAAATTTAAAAATTATTTTCACAGAACAAAATGTAAAATGCACAAACCCTTTGACCCAGCAAGTTTCACGTCCAGGAATTTATCCTGCATGTGTGTCTTCACAGGAGTTCAAAGATGAATGTACAAGGAAGCTGTCTGCTGAACAGTCTCTAATGGTTAAAATGAGAAAGAACTTAAATGTCCATAGATGGGGATTAGTTATATTTGAGGTATCATGGTGTGACATTCCATGAAACTTATTAAAAGCAAAAAGGCAGATCTATTTGATCTGGTAAGTAGAGAGATTTATCTAAACCAGGATGCTTTGAGAGTGGGAATCTGTTGATAATTATACAGGATGGACTGTTCCAGGTAAACTGGGACATACAACCATACCAATGATAAAGAATGATCTCCAAGGAAGATCTTTAGGTGAAAAAGCAAGATGTATAACAATATGCATAGCATGACTCCATTTGTGTGAGTTTTTTAAGGAAAGGATACACTCTCCTAGTTACATATGCATAAATGCTTTTTTATTAGAATATATAAAGAGCTAATTGCCACAGATCTGGGGAGAATGCTAGAATGCCTCCACACCAGGTTCTTATATTCATTTTATGATCTATACTGGGTACTTAAATTACTTTTATAATAAAAACACAATGTTGACTGGGTACATATATTACTATTATAATAAAAACGCAAATTCAACTAAAGTCATGGAAAGTCAAACACATTTTAATTAGGCGTTTGCTCCCAATTTTCCTCCGGTTCTTAGATCAGCTCCCTCACCAGTCTCCTCCCTCTCAGTTTGGGCCCTGAGTCTTCACACAATCCCAACAGTTGCGGTAGAAGATGATGGAAAAGCAAAATGTAATAAATAAATAAACACATCAATATCACATATGATAAAAATCCCTCTAGGTTTCCAACTGGGGCAATTATAAAAGTAGAGGCTACATTTTCCAGAGGAAATTTTCAGCCTCTTTAAAGCTGCCAACTCTCCACTCAGAGGAAACAGGTGCCCATTTGTAGAAAATATTTCTCTTCTATATTCTAAAACCTACTGCAGGATAGTAAATCATTCCTCCCACTCCTTTTTCCTTCTGCACTGAGAAAGGAGCACATTTAAAAACTTTCCTCCTTTAGATGATAAGTTCCTTCCAAGAAGGGAAGGGTTGAATTTTAGGTCATTTGTCCACCCACTTCCTGAGAAAAGGTCACTTCCTCAATCCTTATTATGGACCCCGCCTGAGAGCAGGGTGGGAAGGACTGTTCTTTGGCTTGGTGGTTTGGTCAAATGGCCTTAGAGGGGTCATGTTTGGCTGAAGATCTGTTGATTTCCATGGATTTTTATCACCCTGGAAGTTCACTCTCAGGGAAAAGGAGGCACCGATGCAACCATCAAGTTCAAGAGATTGAGAGGGTGGAGGTCATTTGACTGTTTCTCTGAACAAATTTTTTTTTTTTTTTTTTTTTTTGCGGTACGCGGGCCTCTCACTGTTGTGGCCTCTCCTGTTGCGGAGCACAGGCTCCGGACGCGCAGGTTCAGCGGCCATGGCTCACGGGCCCAGCCGCACCACGGCATGGGGGATCCTCCCGGACTGGGGCACGAACCTGTGTCCCCTGCATCGGCAGGCGGACCCTCAACCACTGCGCCACCAGGGAAGCCCTGAACAACTTTTTAACAGAAAGAATCCCTGACGGACTCATTCTGTTCCTGCCCTCTCCCTACCCTCACGACCACTTAACTTTTCTGGCCTTGGAGAGCTTTCCCTCACAGTGAGACGACAGGAAGGGGGGGCGGGGTGCAGGAATAATAATACTAGTAAGTGGTTGAACTAGTGTTTGACCAAGTCAGCCTCAAAAGCCTGTGAGATCTCCACACACCTGGCCCATCCCTAGCTCATCCCCCTCTCCTTCCGGAAATTCAGCGCCCCCTTCAGGCAGGGCTCTTCTCAGCTCTAACCGCCCCTGCTCCTTTTCACCCTCCAGACTGTTCTCTAGACACACCCCACCCCCATCCTTCCCACCCCTACTCCCTGTCCAAGTACTCCCACATTTTCAGGGTACCCTTCCAGTCCTATCTCTTTCATGAAGATTTCCCTGAGCACCGATGTTATGCTAAAAAGATATCGGATTTAAAAAATTCCTTAAAAACTATGCAAAAGACTATTATTATCGTTAATGATAATACAATCATTGACTTTAGCTGTGGGGCACATTCAAGCTTCAGGCTTAGCCCGGTGGCAGCCTGTGGTAGAAGCAGTGAATTCTCCAGTCTGCTTTTCCCAACTCTGACCTAGAGCAGCAGGGGGGTACTGATGGCCTGGAGGGCCCCTGAGCTCTCCTGCTGAGCAGGGTGAAAGCTAAGCCAGCCAGAACCAGCCTGATGGCAGGAGGTACTGGGAGAAAGCAGTCTGCAGTTTGCACATCAAATCCCAAGCTGTTTGGCCTCAAATACAAAGCAGTCACTTCCTAAGAGGAAGTCGGTTCTTCCCATGACTTACCTGATGCCACCAAAACAACTCTTGGTCACTCTTGGAGTATGGCAGGGTATACTGTGGTCTCAGGACAGAACCTGGACACTCTTGCATCCAGCTCCTCTGACCAGGACATTCTGGCCGTCACTGCCGGACCTAGGGGTTCCCATTTCCAGCTGTGTTAATAGAAAGAGAATCTGGGATTGGGTCAGAGAATCATAAATTGTTAAGAAGGGATTCAAGGAGAAATCCAACATCCTCTGATAAGGTAAATGAGGCCCAGAGAGATTTCAGAAGTGTTTCCCAAATGCTGATCCTGGTATCTGTCAGTCTTCTGAAAAATGAAGAAAAATAAGGACAAAGTAGTGAGTTAAAAAAATAAACAAAATTTATTTAATTTAAAAGACATGCCCTTTATTCTGGTATTAAGGTCTTTCCTTGATTTTAGTATTAAAATGCCTTTTCTTTTATGAAGTGATGTTGATAGTAGATGGCGGGTGATTTTTAATGCTCTTAAAAAGAAAGTAATGACTGTACTTGGAACTCTGGATGCTACAAGGTTGGGTTACTCATCAGGGGCCCAGTTGGGGCGGAGCTGAGCTTGCATTTCTGTTACTCATTGCTTTCTTCTAAGCCACAGAGACACTTATGCTTGACTCCGGGTAAGTGATTTTACATCCTGGTCTTCAGATTTTGCATCTACAAAATGAGGGATAATAAAATCTGCCCTGTGTCACAAAGGAATCATGAGGCTAAAATGAGATAATGGAGAAGAAGGAACTTCAAGAAGTAAAATTTTTACAAGTAAACAAGGGCTTGGTGTGATTATTGTGTCAGTCAATTGACTTGATGCTCCAGCTGGGCAGATTATTTGCTTTGAAGACTATATTAGTTTCCCAGGGCTGCTGGAACAAAATACCACAAAGCAGTGGCTTAAAACAACAGAAATTTATTCGCTCACATTTCTGGAGGCTAAGTCTGAGGTGTTGGCAGGGTCATGCCCCCTCCAAAGCCTCTAGGAGATGATCTTTCCTTGCCTCTTCCAGTTTCTGATGGCCCCAGGCATTTCTTGGCTTTTGACAGCTTATCTCCTATCTCTGCTTGTGTCTTCCCATGGCTGTCTTTACTCTGTGTGCCTCTGTCTCTTCACATGGTGTTCTTTTTGTAAGGAAACCAGTCATATTGGATTAGGGGCCTATCCTCCTCCAGTATGACCTCATCTTTATTGATTTCATCTGCAAAGACCCTATTTCCAAATAAGGTCACATTTTGAGGTACTGAGGATTAGGATTCAATACATCTTTTTTTTGTGTGTGGGGTGGACACAATTCAACCCATAACAAAGACCACCTAGGTAAATTTTAAGTTGCATTTTTTAAGTAGCACCAGCTGCCCTGATTTTAAGAGAAGCAAATTTCGGGACTTCCCTGGTGGCGCAGTGGTTAAGACTCCACGTTCTCAATGCAGGGGGCCTGGGTTCAATCCCTGGTCAGGGAAATAGATCTCACACTCATGTCGCAACTAAGAGTTCATATGCCACAACTAAGGAGCCAGCGAGCTGCAACTAAGGAGCTGGAGAGATGCAACTAAGGAGCCTGCCCACCACAACTAAGACCTGACACAACCAAATAAATAAAATAAAATTAAACAAATTTTAAAAAAAGAGAGAAGCAAATTTCATTCTTTCACCCTTCCAGGAAGAAACATTGTGAAGCAGAAACAAAGAGAAGTGGGGGGAGAATTCTGGAGGAGAATTAAAGCAGCTGGTTAATCAACACACAAACCTTTGGCTCCTGAGAGATGCAGCACATAGAGCAGCAGTGACTAGAGCTTGAAAGCAAATTCCAGGCTGAGCTCGCTCCTCAAAGAGCTCTTAATCGGAGTGTGGCTCCCCCAGAGCAATCTGCACTGCCAGAGAGAGGTGAAGGAACCATAGCTTCTTAGGTCAACATGCCTGGGCCTGAAGCAGTATTTATTCATGAAGGGCCTGAGCTGGGTTCTGCTCTGCTTGACACACTGAGCCGGCACACTGGTGGCAGGGGCATTGCTAGGCAGTCCGGCCTAGCCAGGCCCTGGGGCCAGTTGAATCAACACCAGCACTCTTCTTTCCTAGCTGCCAGCCTCCACTTCCTTCCAGAGAGCTTTTTTCTTTTTATCCTGACTCAGAGGTCAAAGGCAGCTGTGTTTAGTTCTCCAAAGGACTGGTCCAAGGACATATGTGATCACAGCAGGGATTCTGCTCAGATCTTGGGAAGAATCCATGCTCCATCAAGTTTGTGGACCTGTTACTTGAGGAAGACAGGGCTGCATTATAGTTTTCGCTGGCCCTTGGCACTTTTCCCTTTATGGCCCCCTTCCTCCATTAAAAAAATATATTAGGGCTTCCCTGGTGGCGCAGTGTCTGAGAGTCTGCCTGCCGATGCAGGGGACATGGGTTCGTGCCCCGGTCCGGGAAGATCCCACATGCCGCGGAGCGGCTGGGCCCGTGAGCCATGGCCACTGAGCCTGCGCGTCCGGAGCCTGTGCTCTGCAACAGGAGAGGCCGCAACAGTGAGAGGCCCGCGTACCGCAAAACAAACAAACAAACAAACAAAAAACATATATATATATATATATATATATATATATAGTTATATTTTATATAATTTGTATAAAGATGAGTATAATCCAGGCTGGATTCATTATTATATATCCAATATTATTACATTCTTTTTTCCTTCTAGTTTTAAAAGAAGTTAAAGTTAAGATGTTTTTGTTGGTCTTTAAAATACCACGGGCCCTTAGCACTGAGCCTACTGTCTTTGGATAAGTTGGCCCTGGGGAGAGGCTGTGCTCTTTTTAAGCATGTGGGAGTTGGTTAGTGGGGCATATGTGTGTGTGTGTGTGTGTGTGTGTGTGTGTATTAGGTCTAGGAGATGATGACTTAAAATCAATCCATTCTGGACACAGGGGAATGACCAAGATGACCTTTTGAGACCCATGTAGCTGAAGGAATAAGGTACCATGCCCTTTCTCTATATAGTGAGATGCTCCCTTTCCTCCTAAAGACACAGATATATATCCAAATGGAAAGTGTATCTGTCTTGTCAATGGTTCCCTGATATCCAGCTTCAATATCTAGATACCTTATCCAACCTCAGGACAAAAATGTGGAGGAGGATGGGCAAACAGGCTGATGAGATGGGGGAGAAAGCCAGAAGGAATGACTTGGACCACTAGTCTAAACAGAGGCCCAGGGCCTGACATTGTTGCATATCAACAGAAATCCTTCCTAGCTGGGGGTTCCCCCAAAACAGTTTTCTCTCAGACCATAACGATTCACAGTTCTGAGTGCAAAACATTTCATCTTCCATCAAACCTAGCACTAACCTACCTTCTCCTCCATCAAGGGAAGTTGTACCAATTTTACTGAGCCTGGGAAGCATTTATTGAGTTTTGGGGGTTGGCAAACTTTTTCTGTAAAGGGCCAGATAGTACATATTTTAGACTTTGCAGGCCTTTCGGTCTTTGTTGCAACTACTTAATTCTGCTGTCATAGAACAAAAACAGCTGTGGATAATACGTAAACAAATGGGTATGGCTGTGTTCAAGTAAAACTTTATTTACAAAAACAGATAGAAGGTGGGATTTGGCCTGTGGGTTGTAGTTTGCTGAATCCTAGACTAATCAATCTTTCACTTCCTGACCATATCTTGTTTTTTCTTTTCCCAACATTTCATGAGTGTTTATCATGTGCTATGCACTATGTTAAAAACATTATTAGGCCTTGTAATATTTAAGTTTTCCTGCTTTTATTTCTTGTTTCTTCCGTGACCTCAAAGACCCTATCTTCTTTTGTATCCTCCATGAGGCCTAACACAGTGCTAAGCTGAGCATACTTTGGTTTCTTATGATATTTCTTACTTGCATTTTTCTGGTTTTGAAATCAATAGGGAGGGCATTAGTCAAATTCACTAAAATCCACCCATTTGTATTTGGTGTTCAGTCACCTTTCCTTTCAGGTTTCTGCTTTCCTAATAGAGCAATCTTCAGCTCTTGCCTGCAAGGCCCATCCTAAGGAGCTTTGCTGGCAGTTAACCATATCCACCACTCGTCAGTCAACAAGTATTTATTGAGCATCTACCAGTATACTCTAGACTAGACTATGCTGGTAAGTGTGAAAGTTTCAAAAAAAAAAAAAAGATGCAATCTCTACTCTGTTTATAAACTGAGGTAGACATTGGTGCCCCTCCACCCCAAACCACACCTACACTTTTAAAAAAAATTTATTTATTTATTTATTTATTTGGCTGCACCAGGTCTTAGTTGCAGCAGGTGGGCTCCTTAGTTGCAGCTCCAGGGCTCCTTAGTTGTGACACGATGGCTCCTTAGCCGTGGCAGGTGGGATCCTTATTTGTGGCTCACAGTTTCCTTAGTTGCAGCTCCAGGGCTCCTTAGTTGCAGCTCTAGGGATCCTTAGTTGTGGCTCACAGGCTCCTTAGTTGTGGCATGCATGTGGGATTTAGTTCCCTGACCAGGGATCGAACCCGGCCCCCCTGCATTGGGAACATGGAGTCTTATCCACTGTGCCACCAGGGAAGTCCCGAGTCATACCCTTTTGAAGTCTTTTCCCACATTGACTCTGGGGTTGGTTGTGTGACTTCCTTGGTCAATGAGATATTAACAAACATGAAGCAAGTAGATAAGTGCTTGCCCTTTGGTGCTCTACTTTTGGAAGTGCTACCTTCTGGAACTCAGCTGCCATGGTGTAAGGAAGCCTAGGATGACCGCTGGAGAAAAGGCCATGTGGAGAGGCCCTGGAGAATGAGATACCACATGGAGAGAGAGGCCAGCCAGCCCCTAGCTGTTCTAATTTCCTCAGCTGAGAATCAGACATGGGAATGAAGCCCATCTTGGGTTTTCCCACCACAGTTGAGCCTCCAAATGACAGCAGCTGTGTGAGTGACATCAATCAACCAGCAGAAGAACCACCCAACTGATCCCAGCTTACATTGGAGAGTTGTGAGTAAATAAACAGTCATTTTAAGTCACTAAGTTTTGGGGTGGTGTGTAATGCAGCAATAGATACAGGTTTCCCCTGCTATCTGAAAATAGAGTGCTCCTATGAAATCTTTTGTAAGCTGAAATGGTGTAAAGCGAAGAAGCAATTACCTTTTCTCGTAAAAGCAAAAGTCCCCTTTGGATTTCTTTCGGTTAATGAAAACAGGTACCAGTGTAGGTCTTTCATAAAAGCAAAGTGGTATAAAGTGAACTTTTGAAAAGTGGGGGATACCTGTAATTGATAGACACACTAATTAGGAAACATGCATGTGCACGCACGCGTGCGCGCACACACACACACACTTACACAGAATCCAACCAACAAGCCACACAAGACCAAACCTGCTGGATCAAAGACTCATAGCAGCAATACGTGTCCTCCTAAAGAGGGTGGCAGGCTGGAACAGAACCCCTGAGGAAATGCTCTGGACCTGAATGACAGGCTTTGAGTATGTGGAAAAGAGCAACCCAAGCAAAGGAACAGCCAGAGTAAAGGCGCATATCTCTCTGGACTATATGCCTTTAAAAGAAGACTTTGAGGGCTAAAAGCACCCCTGAGGACTGACTCTAATGATGGACTTCCAGGAACAGTGATTCAAGGAGGCATTTTAGCGTGCAGCTGAGGCACCCTCTCATTTCTCTCAGAACACACACGAAGGTGGCAATGTACTCCACTTACTCACAAAGCTGATAAAAATAATCTATTATCATTTTAGAAAGCTCCTAAGGTGAAATCCCTGGGACCCTAATAGGGCTTCTTTCTTAGGAAGAATAGCCAAGAACAGCTAGGTTTACACCTTCTACTTTATAAAATGGCCAAATGCTAGGTCTCAGGGTCCTATGATTATCTATCTTGGTCCTTCTTGTTCACAACATGATTTGGTTTCTTGTTTTTTATTTATGTACTACCCAATTGAAGGCTATGTGCTTCTCTGTCATCTGACCTTTTTGTTCCCTGATGGCAACACCATCAGTTAAGATCCAGAGCTGGACAACTACCACAGTGAACTGTAGTTGACTGTTCACTCCTCTGCAGTCCCTGCTAGAGCATGAGATCCTCAGAGGCAAAGATCTCTTCTACTCAAAGCTGTGTCTCCAAAGCTTACATAGCGGCCAACATGTAAGGATTCAACAAATGTGTAATGAATTAAGGAGAATATTCAGAAATATAACAACCACAAAACCAGGCAAATTAGAGTGGAAGGCACACTAGGCATAAAACTTCACTAACATTTACTGGCACAAGCTGATTCCAGATCCTGTGCTAGCCACGTTAGGAACCTTTTGTTCTCTCTCTTTTTGTGTTTAGCAAGTTTTAGTTACATTTGGAAAAGTTAAATTTCTTACTTGCGGAGCTGGAATTCAACTAGGCCCTTCTGTTCCCAAGTCCACACTTCTCTTTCTAGCTCTCCTCCTGGATCGTAAATACTACCCAACTGCTCCTATTTGGAGGTCACCACACAGGGGCAGAAAATGGAGGAGACTGACAAAGCAGCTCCCTTAGAGAATTTTTGCTTGGGCCTCAGGAAGGAACCTACTTACCCCTGTGCTTGTGCTGGGGAGGACGAGGTGCAGACAGAAGAGGCCCTTAGAGTCTTTGCAGACCTTTACCTGGGCACAAGGAGGAAGGGTTTGGCACCCAGCCTGTGCTGGGAGTAATAAGGATGAGTCCCTCCCAGGCTGCCCTCTTCTTCCTCAGGACCAAGTTACTTTTCTCTGGAAGGACTAACAGGCAGAAGGCAGCCAGACCTGCCTATGCATAGGGTGGGGCATTATCACTTGACCCCCATTTCCCCGAAGTATCATGCTTAAGACCGGGAGTCAGGGGTGGGGCAGGGGCTTGGCATTGGGGCTGAGGCAGATGAGGGAAATTTGGGCTCTTGAAGGGCAGGGTGCAGCTGAGGTGACTCAGGGGGCAGGGCCTGGTGTGGGGAAGCCTTTGGCAGGCAGGGGCAGATCTGAGGAAAGTGTCTAATTCCACATTTGTGCCTGCGGCTTTGTAGGCACCATTTGGCAGCTGCAGGGCAGTAAGGTAGCCTATGGCTGGGTCTTCGTATCCTAGGCTCAAATCTTAGCATAGCTGCTTACTGTCTTGATGGCACTGGCAAAATCACTTAACTGTTCAGAGCTCCAGTTTCCCCTTTGATACCACAGGACTGAAAATGCTGGGATGGAATCAATGAGAAAGCCTGCTGAAATATCATTTCCGCTCCATCTCCCTGTCCTGCTGGCTCTTGATGTTAGCCAGAGCCTTAAAGGTGAGCTGTGTCAGGCAAGGCCACGTTGTGACTTTCGTGGGCCCCTTTCGTCTTCCTGGGTTGCTTCCTTCATAAGAAAATACTAAAAATTCTATTTCATGACTGTATTGGTATAAAGATGAATACAGTCCAAGCTGGATTTATTATCATATATTAATTATTATTATACTCATGTTTCTTCTGATTCTAAAAGAAGTTATAGTTAAAGTATTTTTGTGAGCCCCTCATGAACCCCTGTGCTGTGGCTAATGGAGTTCTTGCAGGCTCAGGTCTCCTCCTTCTTCCTGAATCTTTTTTTTGTTTTGTTTTGTTTTGTTTTGTTTTTTTGCATTACGCGGGCCTCTCACTGTTTTGGCCTCCCCCGCCGCGGAGCACAGGCTCCGGACGCGCAGCCTCAGCGGCCATGGCTCACGGGCCCAGCCGCTCTGCGGCATGTGGGATCCTCCTGGACTGGGGCACGAACCCGCGTCCCCTGCATCAGCAGGCGGACTCCCAACCACTGCGCCACCAGGGAAGCCCCTTCCTGAATCTTTGAGTCTCATTGTGATCCAGATGGATTAGGACAGTGAATTCACAACAGAGAGGCACTTCCCCCTAAGGTGTTTATTGGGTCGGTGTGTGTTGCACGTGACGATGGGTGTTCCGGTGGTGGTCTTGGTGTGTCCACATTTCAAGATGTAGCTGTTTTGCAGTGGAGGGAGGTAGTGTGAAAGCCTAAATTATAAAGTCTCGAAACTTGATTGGTTCATCCAACAATTTTTTTTTTAAGTATCTACTACATGCCAAGCCCTGTTGTAGGAACTAGAGATATAGTGCAGTAAACAAAAGACAAAAAGTCCCCATTCTCATGTAGCTTACCTTCTAGTTGGAGGGAGGTAGACAAAAAACAAAAAGAATTATGTCGGGTAGTAAGTACCAAGCAAGGGGGGTTGGGAGAGTGGGTGGTGATAAGGTGGGAATGGAGTTTGCTGTTACATATAAGATGGTCAGGAAACATGTGTTGGATAAGGCGATACTGGAGTGGAGACCCAAGGGAAGTGAGGGATGTGGTTATCTATGGGAATAGCTTTCCAGGCAGGAGGAGAGGCAAGTATAAAGACCCTGTGGCAGGAGCATCCTCAGTGAGCTTGAGGAACAGCGTGGAGACCAGAGGTTGGAGCAGGGAGAGGGAGGGGCAGAGTGGCTGGAGAGGAGGTCAGACAGGTGGCACAGAGCCAGAGCCAGATCTTGTAGGGCTGTGTAGGCTGTTGTAAAGGTTTTAGCTTGTAGTCTAAGTGTGATGAGAAGCCACTAGAAGAATTTGTTAGAAGAATGACATCATCTTAGCTCTTAACAGGATCACTTTGGCTGCTTGCACGGAAGAGAGGAAAGGGGCAAGCACAGAAGCAGGGAGGCCAGTTAGGAGGCTATAGTGTGTTGCAGGTGAGAGTTTATAGAGATTTGGAGCAGAGGGTTAGCAGTGATAGTGCTGAGAAATGGTCAAATTGTGGATATGAAGGTAGAGCCAACAAGATTTGCTGGTATATTATATGTTCAGGGAAAGAGAGAGAGAGAGAGAGACAGAGACAGAGACACAGAGAGAGACAGAGAGAAACAGAGACAGAGACAGAGAGAGAGAGTAGTCAAAACTCCAAGGATGGGCTTCCGTGGTGGCGCAGTGGTTGAGAGTCCGCCTGCTGATGCAGGGGACACGGGTTTGTGCCCCGGTCCGGGAAGATCCCACATGCTGCGGAGTGGCTAGGCCCGTGAGCCATGGCCACTGAGCCTGCACGTCCCGAGCCTGTGCTCCGCAACGGGAGAGGCCACAACAGTGAGAGGCCCGTGTACCACAAAAAAAAAAAAAAAAAAAAAAAAACTCCAAGGTTTTGGACTGGACAACTGGAAGCATGGAATTGGCATTTATTGAAATGGGGAAGGACACAGGTTTAGGGAGGACTCCAAGAGTTTGGTTTCTTTCTTTCTTTCTTTCTTTTTTTAAGACTTTGGTTTCGAACAAGTTAATTTTGAGATGCTTCTTGGATAGAGATGCCCCAAATTGAAGCACTGGCCAAGGCCTTGTAGCCCCACATTGACCAGTCTTTGGCTGTGGGCTGCCCCCAGTGAGGGGGTGCAGAAATGAGCCAAGGAAGTTCCTTTCAGCTGACAGCATTGCCCAGAGAGGGACACAGCTGTGAGCCATGCATAGGCAACCCTCTTGGCTGCTGAGGGGCACATGGACTGAGCATTATAGTATCTGCTACAAACCACCTCTTGTGCCATTCAAATCCACTCCATCTGGGAACAGCTTCTCCAGGATTCTGGCTGGTCTGTTTCTTTGGGGGAACTTAAGGAAGATTAGTGGGATGAACTAGCCACCCTTCCCTCTGTCCCCACTACTGGCAGCTAGTCTTGAGACTATAATGAATGCTCATCATCTCCCTCCTGTACTGCCCACTCTAGAGTCCCTTCACCCTTAGCTGGTACCTCTGCTGTTCCAAGTGGTGTGACCCAGACCCTCATCCCTAAGGGATGTGAGCAGTGGGTTACCATGTCCTTCTCAGATCAAGGCTGCTGCACTTTTCCATATACCTTTATAATCGGGAGGAGGAGTATCAGGAGATGCCCCCGTGGATTACATGAGTGCCAGAAATATTCCTCCCTGTCCCCGCAATGTAACCCAGCCTATCACCTTCTGATGGCCAGGGTCAATCACCTTGGCCAATATGGTGATGCTTTCATTGTCTGCTGCTCTCTTAGCTTAAGGAGCCTGAAGTTACCAAGGCAGCAGCCATGGCTTAAAACTTACTGAAGGGGCTTCCCTGGTGGCACAGTGGTTGGGAGTCCGCCTGCCAGTGCAGGGGACACAGGTTCTAGCCCCGTCCAGGAGGGTCCCACATGCCGCGGAGCAACTGGGCCCATGTGCCACGACTACTGAGCCTGCGCTCTGGAACCCGCGAGCTCTGGCTACTGAAGCCCGCGTGCCTGGAGCCCGTGCTCTGCAACAAGAGGCCACGGCGGCGAAGAGTAGCCCCCGCTCGCCGCAACTGGAGAAAGCCCGCGCACAGCAACAAGGACCCAACGCAGCCAAAAATAAATACAATTAAAAAAAACAAACAAAAAAAACCTTACTGGAACTCCTACTATGCCTCCTCCAAGTGGAGGCATTCTCCCTGTGGGAACCAGGGCCTCTACACTCATACAGCCTAAAGTTGCAGGACTGGACACACAAATTCCTTAAGCTCACTGGAGTGATGGTGAGCAGGTCTCTCTATTGGGGACACAGTAGTATATAGTGGTGGTTGATTAGGATGAGACCACATCCTGGAGGACAACACCCCAGCTTTGTAGGATATCAGCTCCAAGTTGGTGTCTCAGCTGCATCGTTAAGCAGTCACTTCACCACTCTCTCAGCTTCTGGATATAAGATAGGACTAGGGGATACCATGTCAGGTACCCACTTCCACACCTCCTTTGCTGAAGAGTAAGGCCCATGTTCCAAAGCAAGGTTACACTCAATCCCATGTCAGTGGATCTAATGCTCTACAAGCTTTTGGATTGTGGTGTTGGCCCAGGCTCTCCTGGCAAGAAGAGCACATCCAAATCTAGAATATCAACCAGGAATACGTTGTTTTAAAATTAAACCTTTATTTGATAATTATATATGCATATGCAGTTGTAAAAAATAATTCGGAGAGATCCCACGTACTCTTTACCCAGTTTCACCCAAGGGTAGCATCTTGCAAAACTATAGTATAATATCACAACCGGGATATGGACATTATTACAATTCAGACTGCCCCAATTTTACTTGTCCCCTTTTGTGTGTATGTGAGACTGTGTGTGTGTGTTTAGTTCTATAGAATTTTATCACATGTGTAGGTTTGTATATCCACCACCACAGTCAAGATACAAAACAATTCCATCCTCATAAGATTCCATGTGTTGGCCTTTTATAACCACACTTGCTTCTCCCTCCCTTTTTCCCAATCCCTAGCCTCTGACAACCATTGATCTGTTTCTCCATGTGTAAAATTTCATCATCTCAAAATGTTTTATAAATGGAATCATACAATGTATAACCTTTTAGAATTAGCTTTTATCACTCAGTATACTTCCCTGAAGATTCATCCAAGTCGCTGCATTCACCAGTAGTTCATTCCTTCTTATTGCTGAGTATTCTATGGTATGAATGTGCCAGTTTGTTTAACCATTCACTCATTGAAGGACATCTGGGCTGTTTCCTTTTTTTTTGGGGGGGGGCTGTCATGAATAAAGCAACTATGAACATTTGTGTATAGGTTATTGTGTGAACTTAAGTCTTCATGTCTCTGGGATTAATGCCCAAGAGTGCAATTGCTGGGTCATATGGCAATTGTATGTTTAGTTTTATATAAAAAAAAAAAAAACCTGCCAAGCTGTTTTCCAATGCCGCTATATCATTTTACATTCCCACCAGCACTGTGAGGGAGCCAGTTTTTCTACATTCTCACCAGCATTTGATGTCACTATTTTTTATTTTAGTAAGTGTGTAGTGATATCTCATTGTGGCTTTACTTTGTTTTTCTTTAATGGCTAATGCTATTGAAGTTTTTTGCCATGTGTTTATTTTCCATCTGAATATCTTCTTCAGTGAAATGTCTGTTGGTATCTTTTGCCCATTTTCTAATTGGATTTTTTTTTTACTGTTCAGTTTTATGAGTTCTTTATATATTTTGGATACTAGTCCATTGATAGGTATATGCTTTGCAAACATTTTCTCCCAATTGTAGCTTGTCTTTTCATCCTTCTTACAGGGTCTTCCATCGAGCAGAAGTTCTTAATTTTAGCGAGGTCAAATTTATCAGTTTTTCCTTGTGTGGATCATGCTTTTGGCGTCAATTCTAAGAACTCATTGCCAGCCCTAGATCCCAAAGATTTTCTCCACTGTTTTTTTTTTTCCCTAAGTTTTATAGCTTTACATTTTTTTTTTTTTTTTTTTTTTTTTTTTTTTTTTTGCGGTACGCGGGCCTCTCACCGTTGTGGCCTCTCCCATTGCGGAGCACAGGCTCCGGACGCGCAGGCTCAGCAGCCACGGCTCACGGGCCCAGCCACTCTGCGGCATATGGGATCCTCCCAGACCGGGGCACGAACCCGTATCCCCTGCATCGGCAGGCGGACTCTCAACCACTGCGCCACCAGGGAGGCCCTATAGCTTTACATTTTATATGTAAGTCCATGATCCACTTTGAGCTAATGAAATATGTTTTAATCCCACTCAAGATAAACTGTTCTCTCTTCCAGGGTGAAGAAGGACCAATGTAATCAGCATGCCACAAGTGGCTGGTTTATGTCCTTGAAGAATGGTGCCATATTGGGGGCCAAGCAATCTGAAAATTGGCTCCACAGTTGAGGGCTCACCTCATTTGCTTCCCTTCCCTTAGGGATCACAGTCCTCTCCTGCCTCTGGTCCAATGTCTGGAAATAGTTGTTCTATATCTTTGATCCAGTTTTTCCATTTTTTAAAAAATAATTTTTTTAAAAAAATTTATTTTTGGCTGCATTAGGTCTTCGTTGCTGTGTATGGGCTTTCTCTAGTTGTGGTGAGCAGGGGTTGCTCAGCAGTTGTGGCGCACGGGCTTAGCTGCTCTGCAGCATGTGGGATCTTCCTGGGCCAGGGCTCAAACCTGTGTCCCCCTCATTGGCAGGCAGATTCTTAACCACTGCGCCACCAGGGAAGTCCCTTTTCCATTGTTTATAGTGAGATAGTTAAGTCCCATTTTTCATGGATGAAAGCAAACCCGAATCTATTTTGAAGATAAGGCCAACAGGATTTGATTACGAGTTGGATGCAGGTTGTGAGAAAAAGAGAGACGTCAAGGATGACTTCAAGTTTCTGGCCTGAAAGTGGAAGAGTGGCATTGCCATTACCTGAGCTGGAATCAGATTTAGTCGGGGAGGCAGGGAGGTAAAGTTAGGAGTTTAGTTTTACAAGTGTTAAATGTGAGATGCCTGTTAGACATCCAAGTGGGAATGTCAACTTTTCAGTTAAATATATTGGTCAGGTGTTCAGGCGGGAGGTCAGGCTAGAAATGTAAAATTGGGGATAGTCTCTGTATAGATAGTACTTGAAGCCATGAGTCTGGGTGAGATCACTAAGGAAGGACAGATAGAACCAGTAGGAGTCCAGGGACTGGGCCCAAGGGCACTCCAATATTAAATATTTGGGGAGATGAAGAAGAGCCCAAGTTGTTTGTGCCAACTCTCCTCCTCTTCCCACAGTTTTCTTTCACTCTCATGGCTGTGCCCCATCCTGTCTGCTCAGTCAGCCTACTCTTGCTGCTTTTCTGGCACTGACTTTTGCTGACCTATTTGTCCTGCAGCCATCCAAGTTCAGGCCTGACAGATCAGTTCCAGGACTGATTTCAGACCTTGGAAACTTCTTCAGTCAATCCATGTCCTCAAAATCCTCTGAAGTCATTTAAGATCCATCTGGCTCTATTAGGACTGACTCCTCTGCCAAAGTATAAAGTGGGAATAAGGCAAAGGGCCCATGGCTTCCAGAGTGAGCAATGCCTTGCCCAGAACCTCTTATCATGTGTGGTGGTAACTTCCAAGTTGGAAACTCAGAAGAATAGGGAAAGAGAAGATACATCTTCCTAGACCAAGCCAGTTTCTTCTGCCCAAGATTCTGTCCTACTCAGTACTGCTACGTGGGCTACCCTGGTAGTGTTCTTCATGCTACTGACCTCAAAAGACTAAGTGTACATTTTCCAAATATCCCCAATTTCCACATACATAGCAGTTTATTATTGACTGGATAGTAGTAATTAATATTAGCATCATTCATCTAATCCCATGCAATGAGTTGTATAAGGATGTTTGTCATAGTGCTATTTATAAAAGTAAAAGTATTAGAAAGGACCTACATGACCAACAATAGGAGACTGAGTAAATAAGTTATGGTACATCCATAATATGCCCTCATTAAAATAATTTTGCAGATGTGGGAAGATGCTTATAATATAATGCTGGTTTAAACATTTTAATGAGGCAGTTCAGTGTAGTGTGTAAAAGCACTTGAGAATAAATGGACTTGAAGAGAACTCCATGCCTTGAACTCTAACCATGAATGGCTAGGTAGAGAAGGATGAGCTTGTAAAGGAGACTGAGCAAGAGTGGTTAAAGATTTAGAAATTAAACAAGGAGAGTGTTGTATCATGGAAGACAAGGGAAGATTTTTTTTAAGAGAGAGGGAATGGTCATTTATAACCACTCAACAGAGTCAAATGCTGAAGAGGAAGATGAGAACTGAAAGATGAACACCGCATTAATCATGGATATCACTGATGACCATTGCAAGAGCTTCTTCAGTAGAGTAATGATAGCAAAAGCCAGATTGCAGTGTATTGAAGGTTAAATGGAAGGTGAGAAAGCAGAGCTTTATTTTGAGGAATTGATTGTGCAGAGGCAGAGAGAAAGAAGGTCACAGACTGAGGAGGATGTATGTTAAAGGATTCTTTTTTTTTTTTTTTTTTTTTTTAATGAGAGAGATAGGAGTTTGTTTAAATAACCGTAAGATGGGCCCAGTAGAGAGGGAGAGACTAGATACACGAGAGAGAGATTGGATAAATTACAGATAAGGTTCATGGGAAGGTTGGGGAGGATGGGATATAAAACCCAAGTGGTGGAATTGTTCTTGGTTAGAGAGTAGAAAGGAAAACTCTTCAATTGTAATGGGAAGCAAGAAGGAAGGGTGCTGTAGGTAGGTTTAAACACTTGGTAACACAAAAGAGGAACTCGAAGATGACTTCTGAGAAAAGTGAGGGTGGAGGTGAGGGCACCAGAGGTCTCAGGAGAATGGAGGTTTGGAACAGTTGTTGATAGGAGTGTGAGCTGACCAGAGAAATGCAGTAAAATTCTCAACCACCCTTTGGTCCATGTGGGGTTAGTGATCCTGAATTAGAGTGGAACCAATCTACCTGAAGGTGAGACTTTCCTCAGTAGTGTTTGGTTGCTTGAGTGCAGACAAGAAGGAGGCAGATAGATCAGCTCCTCCGGGGTTGAGATTTAGCCATACAAGAGAGGTGAAAATTTCCACCACCCGCCTGCAGGCCTGGGTGGATGGGGATAAGCCAGCTGCCTGGCTCTTCTGTGGAAGCACAGCCAGAGGGAAACGGGAAGAGGGTGGTTCCTCTGTCTCCACTAAATGAGTTTCCCTGCAGTCCCCTTCCAAATTTCCTGTCCCTGGGAGAGCTGGCCCTTTGTTAGCCTGACAGATGCCCCACGTAGAGCTCAGCCTCCCTGAGCTGTTTCTGCAGGCCCGTCAGGAACAATCCCGTTCAGTCTTCAGAAAGGTCTTTTTATACGTGCTGCTTCTTGATCCATACTGTGCTTGCGAGTGCATGGGAGGGACAGGGCTTGACCCCTGAGGAAGGTCACTGTCAAGGTCTAGTGAAGACAAAACAGCCTTCTTTAATGCTTCAACTCACTCAATACTCTGGTGCCCACACTACCTAAAAGAAGCAATGGGGCTGCTCTTTCCTCTGGCCCTTGGCTTCCGTAGAGAGCAAAACAGAGTGGAGGCATTTATTTCCCTCAGCTCTGGGCATTTTACCCACGGAGGAGAAACAGGGCAGCCAGGTTATAATTTGTGCATGTGTGACAGTCCTAACCTGGTCGCTGGGCCAGAGTTCATGCTGAGAAAGGAAGGGCTGGTGAAGGAGGATGGAAGGAGTGGTAGAATCAGGTTCCAGCTTGGGCCCAGGCCTCAGCTGTGGCTTCTACTCCTTGGAGAACAGAGGAGAGAGGGCGAACACAGGGGCGAGCCACTGATGGCTCTGCTGAAGAGTGGACAGTGTTCTCCAAACCGGCTGGACTTGGGAAGACAGCAACCCCCACTCCCACCCTGACATACACACTCCAACCACGGAAAGGTCAACACATGTTTCCTGTGTCGTTGCTCGCTGGGCAGGGGAGCATTTAAATGATAAGCCACTGGCCCACTGATGAGCACTGGGAGGTCACTTGCCATCTCTGGGCCTGTTACTTCATCTATAACCTGAGAGTTAAACAATATGATTTCTAAGGTTCTTCCAGTTCCAGCTATAAATCTGACTGACCTGGAATGACACCAGATTTTTTTTTTTTTTTTTTGCGTTATGCGGGCCTCTCACTGTTGTGGCCTCTCCCATTGCGGAGCACAGGCTCTGGACGCGCAGGCTCAGCGGCCATGGCTCACGGGCCCAGCCGCTCCGCGGCATGTGGGATCTTCCCGGACCGGGGCACGAACCCGTGTCCCCAGCATCGGCAGGCGGACTCTCAACCACTGTGCCACCAGGGAAGCCCGACGCCAGATTTTAATTATCTTATGATCACTGGATCCCAAGGTCTTAACGCATATTTGATAATTAAACACAGAGTCCAAGCATTGGTTACTGGGCTGGTGGGGGTAGTGGGAGAGAATAATTTAGGATGACTCTGCCCTGAAGAAAGGATTGAGTTCCTTTTTTTTTTTTTTGCGGTACGCAGGCCTCTCACTGTTGCGGCCTCTCCCGTTGCAGAGCATAGGTTCCGGACGTGCAGGCTCAGCGGCCATGGCTCACAGGCCCAGCCACTCCGCAGCATGTGGAACCTTCCCGGACCGGGGCACGAACCCGTGTCCCCTGCATCGGCAGGCGGACTCTCAACCACTGCACCACTAGGGAAGCCCTTGAGTTCCATTTTGACTCCAGTTTTTAGGCCTCAGTTTCCTCAACTGTAAAATGAGACTTGGAAACCTAGAAGATCTTTAAGATGTAGTTTTGATTTTCTATACCTAAGGTCTGCCCTCAGGCAATTTTGAGCCCCAGTGGACAGATACTCACTGACCTATTTACTTGGCATGTGTGCAGTCCTATAGTGGAACACAATCCCTATCTTCAAGGAGCTTACAGTGTATTTTATTTTATTACTATTTTTACATTTTAATTTATTTATTATTTTTTAATTTGTCTTTGTCTGACTTACTTCACTTAGTATGATAATCTCTAGGTCCATCCGTGTTGCTGCAAATGGTATTATTTCATTCCTTTTTATAGCTGAGTAATATTCCATTGTATATATTTACCACATCTTCTTTATCCATTCCTCTGTTGATGGACATTCCATGTCTTGGCTATTGTAAATAGTGCTGCAGTGAACACTGGGGTGCATGTATCTTTTCGAATTTTCACAGAAATGGGACAAACAATCCAGATATATGCCCAGGAGTAGGATTGCTGGATCATATGGTAGTTCTGTTTTTAGTTTTTCAAGGAACCTCCATACTGTTCTCCATAGCGGTTGTACCAATTTATATTCTCACCAACAGTGTAGGAGGGTTCCCTTTTCTCCACACCCTCTCTAGCATTTATTGTTTGTAGACTTTTTGATGATGGCCATTCTGACCAGTGTGAGGTGATACCTCATTGTAGTTTTTTGTTTTTGTTTTTGTTTTTGCGGTATGCGGGCCTCTCACTGTTGTGGGCTCTCCCGTTGCGGAGCACAGGCTCCGGACGTGCAGGCTCAGTGGCCATGGCTCACAGGCCTAGCCACTCTGCGGCATGTGGGATCTTCCCGGACCGGGGCACGAACCCGTGTCCCCTGCATCGGCAGGCAGACTCTCAACCACTGCGCCACCAGGGAAGTCCCTCATTGTAGTTTTGATTTGCATTTCGCTAATAATTAGTGATGATGAGCATCTTTTCATGTGCTTTTGGCCATCTGTTACTTAGGCTCTCTAAGTTTCAGTTTCCTCATCAGTAAGATGGAGATAATAAAAGCACCTCCTTGCCATGTAAAGATTAAGTAAATTCTCAACAAACTGGGTATAGGGGAACTTACCTCAACATAATAAAGACCATATATGACAAGCCCACAGCTAATGTTATACTTAATGGTGAAAAGCTGAAAGCTTTTCCCATAAGATCAGAAACAAAACAAGGATGCCCACTTCCATCACTTTTATTTAACATAGTCCTAGCCAGAGCAATTAGACAAGAAAAAGAAATAAAAGACCTCCAAATAAAGGAGAAGTAAAATTGTCTCTATTTGCAGATGACATGATATTATGTATAGAAAACCCTAAAGACTCCACCAAAAATTGTTAGCACTAATAATCAAATTCAGTAAAGTTGCAGATGCCAAATCAATGTACAAAAATCAGCTGCATTTCTATACACTAATAGTGAACTATCACAAAGAGCTATCAAGAAAACAATCCTATTTATAATTGCATCAAAGGAATAAAATACCCAGGAATAAATTTAACTAAGGAGGTGAAAGATCTGTACACTGAAAACTATAAGACATTGATGAAAGAAACTAAAGAAGACATAAATAAATAGAAAAATATTCTGTGCTAATGGATTGGAAGAGTTAATATTGTTAAAATGTCCATACTACCCAAGGTAAACTTCAAGGTAATCCCTATCAAAATTTCAACGGCATTTTTCACAGCAATCGGACAAACAATCCTAAAATTTGTATGGAACCACCAAGAACCCCTAATAGCCAAAGCAATCTTAAGAAGGACAAAGCTGGAAGTATCATACTCCCTGATTTCAAACCATATTACAAAGCTACAGTAATCAAAACAGTATGATATTGGCATAAAAACAAACATGTAGATCAATGGAACAGAACAGAGAGCCCAGAAATAAACCCATGCATGTATGGTTAATTAATTTTTGACAAAGGAACCAAGAATATATAATGGGGAAAGGACAGTCTCAATAAATGATGTTGGGAAAACTGGACAGCCACTTGCAAAAGAATGAAACTGGACCCCTTTCTTACACCGTATACAGAAATCAACTCAAAATGGATTATGGACTTGAATGTAAGATTTGAAACCATAAAACTCCTAGAAGAAAACATAAAGGGTAAGCTCCTTGACATTAGTTTTGGCAATTATTTTTTGGATGCGACACCAAAAGCAAAGGCAACAAAAGCAAAATAAACAAGTGGGACTACATGACTACATCAAACTAAAAAACTTCTGATAGCAAAGGAAATCATCAACAAAATGAAAAGGCAACCTATGAGATGGGAGAAAATATTTGCAATTAATGTATCAGATAAAGGGTTAATATCCTGCAAAGAGTTCCTCCTGGACCCAATTCCAGCGTGTGTGTGTGTGTGTGTGTGTGTGTGTGTGTGTGTGTTGTGGTGTGTGTGTGTGTGTGTGTGTGTGTGTGTGTGTGTGTGTGTGTGTGTGTAGGCTTCCCCACACCAACAAGCAATTCTCAGATGCCAGGAGAGTGTCCAAAAATTCAACTCAGTTCTGACACTATCTACTTGGAGATAGGATCAGAGAAAGCACAGGTGAAGGGCTCAGTCCCACAAGGCCGCTGCCCTTCATTTCAGTTGTTACCTGTACTTCTGACCTACTGGCTATAAATAAGAGGTTCTCACGACCGTCTCCTTGGGTTTGATTAATTTGTTAGAATAGCTCACAGAACTCAGGAAAACCTGTTTACTCACTAGATTACCAATTTATTATAAAAGGATAATAAAGAATATGAATCAACAGCCAAATGCAGAGCTACAAAGAGCGAGGTCCTGAACAAAGGAGCTTCTGTCCTCATGGAACATGGGGCCTGACAGGGTGGCACACGGAAGTGTTCTGGTTCCCCAGTGAGGAAGCTCAACAAAAAGGACAAAAAAGCTGTCCTCAGAGACATGATTGACTAAATTGTTGGACAATGGTGTTTGGTTTAACCTCAAACAGCTCTCTCATTTCTGGAAATCAGGGGGTGGGACTGAAAGGTCCAACCCTCTAATCACAGGGTTGGTTTTCCTGGCAACCAGTCGCCACCCATAGGTGCTTCTAAAAGTCACCTCTTTCACATAACAAAAAACACTTTTATCACTCTCAACACTTAGGAAATCCCAAGGGTTTTGAGAACTGTGTCAGAAACTATAGATGAAGACCAAATATATATGAGAACTATATTTTGGTCTTCTGAATAACCAAATGTATATTTCTTAGAAATCATAATATCACAATCCAAAATACATAAAGAACTCACAAAACTGAATAGCAAAAAACCAAACAATCTGATCAAAAAATGGGCAGGGACTTCCCTGGTGGCACAGTGGTTAAGAATCCGCCTGCCAAAGCAGGGGACACGGGTTCGAGCCCGGGCCCAGGAAGATCCCACATGCAGTGGAGCAACTAAGCCTGTGCGCCACAACTACTGAGCCTGTGCTCTAGAGCTCGCGTACCACAAATACTGAGCCTGTGTGCCACAACTATGGAAGCCCACGCACCTAGAGCCCATGCTCCACAATAGGAGAAGCCACTGCAATGAGAAGCCTGCACACTGCAACGAAGAGTAGCCCCTGCTCACTGTAACCAGAGAAAGCCCGTGCACAGAAGCAATGACCCAACACAGCCAAAAATAAAAATAAAAAATAAATGAATTAAAAAAAATGGGCAGAGGAACTGAGCAGACATTTTTTCCAAAGAAGACATATAGATGGGCCAACAGGTACATAAAAACATGCTCAGTATCACTAATCATCATGGAAATGCAAATCAAAACCATAAGGTGACATTACTTCATACTGTTACTGTTGAATGACTATCATCAAAATAAGAGATAACAACTGTTGGGGAAGACTTGGAGAAAAGAGAGCACTTGTACACTGTTGGTGGGAATGTAAATTGGTGCAGCCACTATGGAAAACAATATAGAAGTTCCTCAAAAAATTAAAAATACAATTACCATATGATACAGCAATCCCAGTTCTGGGTATATATCCAAAAGAAATGAAAACAGGTTCTTAAAGATATATTTGCATGCATTATTCACAATAGCCAAGATATGGAAACAACCTAAGTGTCCATCTACAGATGAATGGACAAGAAGATGTGACACGGGGCTTCCCTGGTGGCGCAGTGGTTGAGAGTCTGCCTGCCAATGCAGGGGACACGGGTTCGAGCCCTGGTCTGGGAGGATCCCACATGCCGCGGAGCAACTGGGCCCGTGAGGCACAACTACTGAGCCTGCGCGTCTGGAGCCTGTGCTCCGCAACAAGAGAGGCTGCGATAGTGAGAGGCCCACGCGCCGCAATGAAGAATGGCCCCTGCTTGCCACAACTAGAGAAGGCCCTCGCACAGAAACGAAGACCCAACACAGCTATAAATAAATAAATAAATAAATAAATAAATAAATTTATTAAAAAAAAAAAGAAGATGTGACACATATATACAATGGAATATTATTCAGCCATGAGAAAGAAAGAAGTCCTGCCATTTCCAACAATATGGATGGACTTTGAGGGCACAATGCTAAGTGAAATAACCCAGACAGAGAAAAACAAATACTATATGGTACCACTTATATGTGGCATCTTAAAAACAAAGTCAGACTTATAGAAATAGAGAGTAGAAAAGTGGTTGCCGGGGTCTGAGGAATGAGGGAATATGGAGAGATTGGTAAAAGGGCACAAAGTTGCAACTATAGGATTAATAAGGTCTGAGGATCTAATGTAAAATGTGATCATTATAGTTGATAATGCTGCACTGTAAAAATGAAATTTGCTGAGATTAGAACTTAAATGTTATATTAAAAAAGACAAATATGTGAGGTGATAGATGTGTTAATTAACTAGATGGGGGAAATCATTTCACAATGTATATATATATATCAAATCAACATGCTGTACATTTTAAATATCTTATATATGTCTATTATACCTCAATAAAATTGAAATTTAAAAAAGTATAAACTATAACATGCTCCTAATCAGAAGGCATTCCTTTTTCTATCAACAAGAAAAAAGTTTTTAATTAGAAACAAATTTTTAAAAAAAGTTATGACCCAAACAAACAAACAAACAAAAGACTAGACAGATTGTCCATGTAAGGTATTTAGCATAATGCCTAACACCTAGTTAGTACTCCATAATAATCCCTTTCCCGTCCTGACCCCCAAAGAAGCCCAGAATGTGATTCCAGATTAGGGAGGGCTGGGGACAGTTGGCTTGGTCTGATATGACCCTGGCTTAATGCAAGGTCACCCAATTGAAAGTCTAAGGTCGTGTGTATGTAGGACCTGCCGTGGCAGGAGTAGAAGGAGCAGAGCATTGTCTAGGCCTAGAGGTGAGCTCTGCTCTCTCAGGGAAAAGGTCCAGGTGCAGGTGGAGTCAGATCAGGATGACAGAAAGTCTGCATGTAAGTGACAGAATGTCAGGCAGTGAGGACAAGGGGGAGCAAGGTGGTGGGGTACACAGGGTAGGATCAGAACGCTTGCTCAAGCACATAAAAGAGCTAGTTCTGCCTACATTTAATACGGGATTGTGGCTGCCTTTTTGAGTTTTAGGCGTTTAGTTCTCATATTTAGCCAGACTTTTAGAGTTGTTCTATTCCAGACTCACATGCTCACCCAGGATGAGTCTAGAACCGAACTGGCCATAGATGGTATAGCACCTTAAAATTACCTCCCTCTAACTCAATTCACGATATGAAGAGGACCTTGAAGCCACGGCCAATGGCATCCCTGAGTGTGTGGACAGCATCTGAATCGATATCTGTGGGCAGTGAGAAAAATATAGTGTCATAAAAGGGGATGTTGGCACCAATTGTGTGTGTGTGTTAATACTACATTAAGGAAAGCTTGAGCCTTATGGTAAACAGTACCTAGCAGGGTGCCTGGTACATAGTGCGCATTAGATATACATTTTTTGGTAACTGAATAAATGAATAAATGAACAGATGCATGACAGACAGTTAATACTGACTGCCTATCTTGGTTCATGTGTTTAAAAATGAGGAGACTAGGGGCTTCCCTGGTGGCGCAGTGGTTGAGTGTCCGCCTGCTGATGCAGGGCACACGGGTTCGTGCCCTGGTCCGGGAAGATCCCACATGCCACGGAGCGGCTGGGCCCGTGAGCCATGACCACTGGGCCTGTGCATCCGGAGTCTGTGCTCCGCAGCGGGAGAGGCCACAGCAGTGAGAGGCCCGCGTACCGCTAAAAAAAAAAAAAAAAAAAAAAAAGAGGAGGCTATTGTCATGTGCTTTCCTCCATATATAAAATTATATCCCTGATTCACCATTAAAGACCATTCACTTAGTATTATGTGGTGTGGCCTGGGCTCTAGTCCTAGCGCTATAACTGCCACGTGACCTCAAGTAAATGACTAATTTTCTGTTTTTTTTTTTTTTTTTAATCTATAAAAAGAGGAGGTTGAACTGAGCACATGCTAAACTTCCTTCCAGGTCTGAACTTTAGAGACTATTCTGTGGTTCTGAGATAAGAACTCCTGTGTGTAAAGTCAACTCATCCACAGAGGGACTAAACCTGTGAACCCTCTTCCACTAGTGTTAGGCTGGAGCTGAACTGCCCTACAGTAGCTTGAGCCAGGCATCCTTAAATACAAGACCTGCAGAGCCCCTGAGGTCCATCAGTGGGCTTCACAGGGTCTGTAAACTTGCAGCCCCACCTCCACTCTTATTAGCAACATTTTGTGTATAAGTATCTTGTGAATTTTTCTGGGGTGTGTGTCCCTAGATTTCAAAGATTCCCCAAAATGTGGATAACCCCCAAATGGTTAAGAAATCCTTGAACTTTTCAGAGAACAAGTGTAGAAACTTATGCTCCCAACACTATAGCATTTAATCTGATAAATGATTAATTAAGTCCTGGTTGTAGCCACAGAAAACTAATGAAATTCAGAACAAAGGTCTGAGCATTTCTATGCACGAGACAGTCATTCTGACTACAGGTGGGTCATTGACAGATCAATGACAGGAAAAAACCATCAGAAGCCATGACTGCAGGACAATAATATTTGAGCTGGGTAGAATTCCATCCAGGTAGGGTTATCACAGAAAGGTATGTCAGAAAGTTTTCCAGTGTAATGATAATTTCTACCTGATGTAGTGATGTCCAAGACTGTCCCAGAGAGACAGGTGGCAGTGATGCAGAAGGGGTGCATGCCTGTAGCCATCCATAGTTTGGTTCTTAGACTGGCACAAACCAGAGGCAAGGAGGTGCAGGGCGGGCCAACTGAAAGAGGCAGGGACCCCGCTGAGCTCTAACCACTGCTGTGCTGTAGAGTTATGATTCAGTGCAAACCACTCAACCCTGTTGGATCTCAATTCCTTTACTTCATAGGGCTATTTAATATGAGAAGAGAGAACCTGAATTCCTAAGAAGAAATCCCAGAGAATTAACAGAGTTTACTTTTTAAGAAAGGGAGGAAGTATATAGGAAGTCAAGATAGGGGATTCACCTAGAGTCCAGACTTGGAGTCCTTGAATGGATCTAGGGGAGTTTGGGGGTTTAAGGTAACTAAAGACCTACTATCATAGAGCCACGAGTGTCCCCAGGGCAGAGTCTTTGGAGCTATGCATTCAGCAGCAACTAAGGCTTGTCTCAGAGGCTCGCAGGACCAGTTAGCTCAAGATGCCATGTGGTCAGAGATTTGATCTTTGTGTGTATGTGACTGTTTCCACATTAGACTGAGCCCTAGTCCCAACCAGCAGAGTCACACATGTGCATCATGGGGACACACAGAGGACTGGCTGGGAGAGTGTAGCTGGCATCCCCGCCTTTGGAAACTAACTCAAATACACTCTAACTCAAACTACACACCTTGACCCCTAAGGTTTAGAACAGAGTATCTGTAAGTATCCCGCAGGTTATGGTCATTTTGTAGTCTTTTTTTTTTTTTTTTTTTTTTTGCGGTACGCGGGCCTCTCACTGCTGTGGCCTCTCCCATTGCGGAGCACAGGCTTCAGACACGCAGGCTCAGCGGCCATGGCTCACGGGCCCGGCCACTCCGCGGCATGTGGGATCTTCCCGGACCGGGGCACGAACCCACGTCCCCTGCATCAGCAGGCGGACTCTCAACCACTGCGCCACCAGGGAAGCCTTAAAGAACGTGTGAGCAGGGAGAGAAAACAGGGTTCACTCCTGAGGGTCTTAGGCTGAGGCACTAGTCTCGTTGTATTGACCAACTGGATTGACTGTTGATCTCCTTCAGGAGGTAAGTAGTCAAAATCCCCTGTCTTTGGGGAAACCATAGAGCTTTTCTTTTCTTACCGGGCCTTTCTCTCTGGGCACCTGTCTCTCTGAGCAGGGCTGGTCATCTAGGCTCCAAGTGAGAACTGTATAGGAGTGTCAGACACACGAACCAGAAGGCTGGGCCTTTGATGACAGCTCCCAAAATAAGGTGCCAAGCCCTACTTCTCACTTTCCCCTTGTGCCCTATGAGATGCTGGCACTGCCTCTGGAGCCATTACTCAGCAGCCTGAATGTACAGAAATAGGTCGGCTCTTCCCTCTGGCAGGGTCCTGTCCTGGCGTGGTGGGCCCAGGCAGGGCTGTGTGGGGACATCTCTTGGTCTCCCACTCTCTCTTCCTGTCAGGCAGTAATCCTATTACAAGACGGAGCTTCACTTAACTGTTCCTAGGCCTTTGAAGTGTCTCCTTGCCCCTCGGCTGTAGAGCACCAGTTAGTTGGTGAAGGCACTTCCTCACCTCCTCCATCTTTTCAACACATACCCTTTCCATCTTCTTATCCTAATGAAAACACGGCCTGCCCTGTTCTCTGGCCCTCTCCGGAGCAGGCAGCTTCTCTCCCGCCCCTGGGTCTCGAGGTCAGGAGAACAGACTGGCATTCTCTGAGCTGCTGGTATTTCTCCAGGTCATGGCTCCCCAACCCCTCGTGGGCAGACCATCCCATCTTACAGGCTGCCCTGTCCAATTCGATTGTCTCCTGATCTCCAGCACTCTCTTATCCTCCTCAGTGGCTTAACACCTGCCTCTCAGCTTTCCTGGCCACTTCATCCCAGGCACCTGTTTTTTTGATCCTTCTGATACCCTGGCTTCACCCATCATTTTGAAAAACTACAAATGACCCTAAATTCTGCCAACCTGTCACTCACTGTGATGAACGTAACCTGGGCACGGCATCAAAATGGCCCATGGTATCTCAAATTCTCATAATCCTACTCTGACCACAACCTACTTAACTCTTTCTACCTGTCAAGGTATTTCATTCCTCACCTGCTCACACTTCCCAGAACCTCTTGCTTCCTCCACATCCAGCCTGGACCTCGTGGCCTGCTGCCTCCAGGCTGCTCACGGATCCCGCATTCTTTATTCTTCTCTGGGTCCTTCCTTGTTGACTCCCCATCTCAGGTAATCCCTAACTCAGATTTCTTTGCCTCTGCTCCCAGATTGCTGAGCTATGCTGGAAATTTACAAGCTTTCTGTGGTGTTTGAGCTCTCACAAACCATTCCACTGAGACCATATGTGTCTTCAAATGAATTTAACTACGAAACAGAAACAGACTGACAGATATAGAGAACAGACTTGAAGTTGCCAAGGGAGGTGGGGGGTAGGGGAAGGATGGATTGGGAGCTTGGGATTAGCAAATGCAAACTAATTATATATAGAATGGATAAACAACAATGTCCTACTGTATAGCACAGAGAACTATATTCAGTATGCTGTAATAAACCATAATGGAAAAGAATATGAAAAAGAATATATACATATATATAACTGAATCACTTTGCTGTACAGCAGAAGTTAACACAACATTGTAAATCAACTATACTTCAATTAAAAAAAGACCATGTGTGTCTGACTCTCTTCCCTACTATTTGCTCTTCAAGGTAGGAATTTTGGCCCCTCAGGGCAACTGTAAAAAGTTAAAACTTAGCACTTGCCTGGCACTTGTCTGAGGACTTTATACTTACTAACTCATTGAATTCTCCAATGACAATGAAGGAATTACTGTTATTACTTTTCTCATTTTTTTGATGAGGAAACTGAGGCTCAGAGAGATTAAGTAAATTGCATAAGATCACAGAATTACTAAGAGGTAGAGTCAAGATTAGAATCTGGGGGAGACATTATACTATGTCTCATCATAAGATGATCATAAACTCTGGGAAAAGTCTGTTGACTTTCATCAGAGCTCCTTCTGTAGTTCAACAATCTTTTAAATCATCCCTTGTTCACTCCTAATTGGAGGTATGTACATTTCAATTCTGATTCTATCATTTTTGGTCAGTTGAGACCAGAGACCAAAGGCATTGCTTCAGGAGTCCTGGTGAGCATATAGAATCTTGGGGTATTCTTCCATTCTATTCTGCCTCGTGTCTGACTGAATCAGTGCCCAAGTGAGCTTCCCTCAGGACTCCATATACCATAAACCCAGATCCCTCCAACTTTTAGCTGGGCCACAGTGTCCTAGTCTCCATTCTCTAGGGAACGGAGAAGATACTGCAATTCTCATAGTGGTTATTTAAAGCCATTTCCATGTGATCTGGCTTTGGAGGCCAGGACTTAAAACTCTCCTCCACTACTCACTAGCTTCCATGGGAGAATGGTTTAAACCCAAAGAGGTTTAGTTTCTTTATCTGTAAAATGGGAATAATAACAATTCCCTTAGTAGGGTTGTACTTATTGAAGCGCCTAGCACAGACTGGGGCACAAACAGGCACATATTAGTTCCTTTCCTTCTCTTTCCCACACCCATTTGTTTCTTCATTCTCTGCAGATGACTCTGAAACTTTCCTTTTTAAAAATTTTTTAATTTAAATTAAATTTAATTTATTTTTGGTTGTGTTGGGTCTTAGTTGCGGCTGGCAGATTCCTTAGTTGCAGCTCACTGGCTCCTTTAGTTGTGGAATGTGTGTTCCTTAGTTGCAGCTCGTGGGCTCCTTAGTTGCGGCACATGTGCTCCTTAGTTGCAGCCAGCGGGCTTCTTAGCTGTGGCTCGCTGGCTCCTTAGTTGCGGCACGTGTGCTCCTTAGTTGTGGCATATAAACTCTTAGTTGCGGCACGCATGTGGGATCTAGTTCCCTGAACAGGGATCGAACCCGCATTCCCTGCATTGGGAGGCAGATTCTTAACCACTGCGTCACCAGGGAAGTCCCTGACACTTTCTTTTTGAGTGAATTTCCTCAACTTCCCTTATATCTGTATCAGAAATCTCATTCAAAGTACAACTTTCCCAAAAATGAGTTGGCACTTTTAAGGTAAGGGCCTTAATGTTTTTCAGAACCTTTGTCACAGTAATCCCACCTCTAGGAATCATTTATGAAGAAGTAGTGGAAATGTGTATATGTATTCTATGTATAAATTCTATAACATAATTATACTACATATATTTTAAAGTATTCTATATATAAGATTCTATGTTCTATGTTTTTACACACACGCAAAGATGTCTGTTGTGGAAATGGGACTTCCCTGGTGGTGCAGTCATTAAGAATCTGCCTGGGCCTCCCTGGTGGCGCAGTGGTTGAGAGTCCGCCTGCCGATGCAGGGGATACGGGTTCGTGCCCCGATCTGGGAGGATCCCATATGCCGCGGAGCGGCTGGGCCCGTGAGCCATGGCCGCTGGGCCTGCGCGTCCGGAGCCTGTGCTCCGCAACGGGAGAGGCCACGACAGTGAGAGGCCCGCATACCGCAAAAAGAAAAAAAAAAAAAAAAAAAAAGAATCTGCCTGCCAATGCAGGGGACACTAGCTCGAGCCCTGGTCCGGGAAGATCCCACATGCCGTGGAGCAACTAAGCCCATGAGCCACTACTACTAAGCCTGTGTGCCACAACTACTGAAGCCCGTGCGCCTAGAGCCTGTGCTCTGCAGCAAGGGAAGCCACTGCAATGAGAAGCCTGCACACCACAACAAAGAGTAGCCCCTGCTTGCCACAACTAGAGAAACCCCACAGCAATGAAGACCCAATGCAGCCAAAAAGCAAATAAATATAAATAAATGAATAAATAAATTTATTAAAACAAACAAAAAAAGATGTTTGTTGTGGAATTATTTACCGTAGGGGGGAAAAATACAAAGCTTCTCTGTATTTTTGCTCATTATTTCTTCCTTCCCTTTTGCTTCTGAGAAACAAGTAACTCTTTTTCTCCCTAGATTCAACTAAAAAGTATTCTGTAAAATAACTTTAAAAAAATTACAAAACTAACATGTGCTTGTAGAAAAATCTAGAAAATAAATCAGTCACTTGTGAGTCCACTCTCCAGTGATGACTACTACTACAGTACCTTTATATTCAAATTCGTTTATACCTTTAAGAACAAAATTTGATATTATACCTATTATTTGGTAATATATATTATTTCCTATCTTTTTTCTATCATTACAATAACATCCTTCCTAACATTCATATCTTAATTTATCTAACCAACATCCAATGATTGTTGGAAAATCTATTTTGATCTATTTTATTTTTTTAAACTTTAAAAGAATTGAGGTATAGTCGATGTACAATATTATATAAGCTTCAGGTTTACAACATAGTGAATCACAATTTTGAAAGTTATACTGTTTATAGTTATTATAAAATATTGGCTATTATCCTGAGTTATTCAATATATCTTTGAGCTAATTTATTTTATATACAGTAGTTTATACCTCTTAATTCTCTATGCCTCTCCTGCCTCACCCGCTTCTCTCTCCCCACTGGTAACCACTAGTTTGCTCTCTATGGGTCTATTTCTTTTTTGTTATATTCACCAGTTTATTTTTTAGATTCTACATATAAGTGATATCATACAGTATTTGTCTTTCTCTGAGTTATTTCTCTTAGCATAATACTCTCCAAATCCAACCATGTTGCTGCAAATTTTCATTCTTTTTTTATGGCTGAGTAATATTCCATTATATACATATCATATATATATATATTCCACTTTATATGTGAGATATATATATATATATATATATACATATCTTACATCTTCTTTATCCATTCATCTGTTGACGGGCGCTTAGGTTGTTTCCATATCTTGGCTATTGTAAATAATGTTGCTGTGAACATTGGGGTGCATGTATCTTTTCGAATTAGTGTTTTTGATTTTTTTGGATTAAACTTTTTTTTTCAAGTTTATACATAGGACTGTGGTGACTGCAGCTGCATCTTTGGGCACTTCCTAAATTATATCCTTGCCTGTCTCTGTTCCTGATGCCATCCCTCCCAAGCCTCCATTTCTGGGACCCCGAGCCATAGCATAGGCCCTTGCCTCTGGGCAGGCCCCTTCCCGTTGGCTTACAAACATTACAAACCTACTCCAGCACATCTAGGCTTCAAAACTCTCCCCCTTGATTCTTCTGGCCTTTCCCTGCATCCTGAAGGCTCCTCTGGCCTCACAGGTAGAGCTCCTTCCTCCTCCTTAAGGCAAAGTTCCCTGTGTTCTGGATCCCCTCCCTTCCTGTTATCCCCACTCCTGCCTGTAAACACTTCTTCTTTCCTGCCTCCTTTCTCCTAGCCCACACATGTACTTAGTCTTTCCCAACCACAGGTCTGGTCCTGACCATGACCCTCCCCCTGCCCCCAGTGTCCATCCCTTCTCACTTCTCTTCTCAGCTAAATCCCCTGGAAGTGGAAACTGTGTTTGCCATCTCCCCTCTCCTCCCTGACACGACCACCTGGCTCCAGTATTACCTTCTAAATTGTTAAATGCAATTGACATTATTTGTTCTTCGTGTTGCCCAATATTGTTCAAATCTACTCCTTGAAACTCTGTCCTGGGCCATCTCTTCCTAAAATGGTTCCTTCTTAGTCACTCCTGTCAGCTCTTCTTTCTCTAATCACTCTGAAATGCTGGCTTCTCTCCACACTAATGGTCCTCAAAGCTTGGTTCCCAGACCAGCACCATCAACACGGCCTGAGAATTTGTTAGAGATGCAGCTTTTCAGGTCCCACCTCTGACCTCCATCCTGAAATAAAAACTGGTGGAGTGTCCACTCAAGTTTGAGAACCACTGCGCTACACATTCTCCCTGGCCCATCTCCTCTTTAAGCTCCACTTTAACTATTCTTTTCACACCTAATACTCCTAAAAGTCTTTCCACCTCAGACTGCTCTCCGGAGCTCCAGTTCTATACATATAACTACCTATAGGGCATCTCCACTCTCCCATCGGGGGTTTACAGGGAAAATAATTTCCTCCCGTAATCCTGTCATTTCTACTGTATCCCTTTCCCCCCAGATGATACCACCATCTACCCAGTTGCCAGTGTCAGATCCTTGGATTGATTTGATTCTTCTCTCATTTACTCACCTAAAAAACACACTAGTTTGCCATTTCAGGAGCATCTCTCAAATTGACACTATCCTTTAGTCTGCACTGCCATTGCTTCCTTCAGGTCCATTGCCTTTAGCGCTGGGATTACTGCAATCACCTCCTAATGGGGTCGACTGCCTGAAGCCTGGTTCCTTACCAATCTACTTCCCACACTGCTACCAGAATCATCTTTCTAAAATAAAAACCAGATCGTGCTTGTCTCCTGCCTGGTCATTCAGTGGCTGTCTAGTGCCTTCCAGATAAAGTCCAAACTCCATATAGTGGCACAGTGGGGGCTTTTATGCCCCGACCCCTGCTTACCTCCACTGCCACATCTCCTGATGTTCTTTATGTGCTCCCTGTGCTCCAGCCCTAGGGGGAAACTGGAATCATGGATACTTAACAGTTCCTCCAACAGGCACTCTTTCTCACACCCTCAAACCATTGTTCGTGCTATTGTGCTACTTCCTTTATGAGGAATGCCTTTCCTTCACTTACCATCTGGAAATTTTCTTTCTTCTCTAGGGCTCAGCTCAGAGTCCACTTCTGTGTAAAACCTTCCTTGGATGCCCAGGCTCAGCTGGATGCGCCCCACAGTCCGCACATCATGCCTTGATCAGAGACCTTATCACATTGTGTTTTGTTCTCTTGTTGTCTGCCTGAGGAGTCTGCGAGCAGCTTGAGGACAGGACCTGTCATCTTTGTTTAGTGCAATGCCCGACACATAGTAGGTGTTTAGCAAACAGCTGTTTAATAGAAAGACTGCTTTCTCTTTTCTTGAAAGGAATCTACCCTTACTGCTTATTTCCTAACCACCCCTATTTTTTCATTCCCAGCCATCTTTCATCCCTATCATGCTATTGAAATAGCTCTGGAGAAGAACAAAGATGTGCTAGCCTTATCATAAACTTCTGAGCAGCAGTTAGCTACCCAGTTCTCAAAGAATTCTCTTCCCTGGGCTACTGAGCAGACGCTTTTTGAATTCTCTTTACATTTTGGTCTGCGCTTTCACTGGTTCCCTTCCTCAGGCTTTTTGCAACTACTCTACTGGGCACTATAGCAAGCACAGGGGTTGATGGTGACGGTGGGAAATGGGCCTGGATGTGCTGATAAGCTGGCTCTCTGGGGAAAAAAAAGGCCCTGATTTGTAGCTTTTGTCTATTCCATGGTATAAATACTCTCACCAGACTGATTTCAGGCTACCAACATTTTAACAACCAGCTCACAAAATTCTTGAGTATCTAATAATTGGCTTTCATGAGTATGAGCCAGCTCTAGCATACCACTGGGCATGCAGAAATGAGTAAGGCCAGTCTGACATCTAGGAGGGGATGATCTAGTGGTGGAAACAGAGAAATATGGGGTTGGCCAAAAAAGTTCGTTCGGGTGTTTCCGTAACATCTTATTGGGAAAACCCGAACGAACTTTTTGGCCAGCCCAATAATTCTAAGACAAATGTGATAAGCACTATTTAGTGTTTCAACAAGGCACTATGGGGTTGAATGGAAGGAAGGTTTAATTAGGAAAATCTGTGAATACTTCCTATAGGAAGAGAGGGGTGTTTGAACTAGACCTTAAAAAATGGACTTCAAAGGCAGACATAAGGGGTTGAAAACTATTCCAGGCAGAGGAGATGCCTTGAACAAAGGCGGGATAGTACATTATTTGGAGGAATAGCTAATAGATGAGTAGGACTGGGATGCAAAGAAAGTGGGACACCAGAATGGATTCTGACACTATCTAGTTTTGTGATGTTGGTCAAACTGGTTAACTTCCCCAAGCCAGTTTCTACACCTTTAAAATAAGAATCTGATTTCTATGGCCCACTTCTGTCTTGATTTGATGACCCACCTTGGGAAGAGAAAGAAAATACAAGAGTGGGAAAGAAGGAGAAAGGAAGAAATGTATATAGCGTGGAGTTTTTAGGTGGCTAAAGGCTGCAGTGCTGGCAATGCTGCAGGATTCCCCCCCACTGTCAGTTCCCCCCACTAACTTTTGGCTTAATCCCAGTTATGAAAACCCCGACCCCATGTTTGAGCCATTGCACTGTTTGCTGAAGGCTCAGTTCTTTTCTTTTAAACTGAATGAATATACTGAATCCTGACAGTATATGTAGAAGCAATTTAGTTCATCCTTCCGCTTTGAGGGAACAGGGGATTTTCCTTTTTCCATAGAAAGTATCAAGAAGATCCCACGGGCTCCCCTAGTAACTCATTCCCTTTGAATAATTGTTATTATTAATTGTTATTACCCAGTCTATCTAGAATTTCTCCATCTCCACCTCTTGCCTGTCTTCTCTAGAGATCTCATCTTCCTTTAAACATTGTGAATCATAAAACATATACAGAAAAGTACATAAAACATAAATGTAAGGTATAATCAGAGCAGACAAGCATGTCACCACCAAGAGCAAGAGACAGAGACTTGCCATAACCTAGGAAGCCCCCATGTATTATTTCCCAGGCACAACCCTCCAGAGGGAACCACTGTCTTGACTTAATGTAATAATCATCTTTGTTTTGCCTCTTGCCATCCATATATGTATCCCTCAAATACTAGTTCAGTATCCCATTTTTTAACACTTGATTTGAAAGGAATAATACTGTATGCATTCCTTTGTTCTTGCCTCTTTTGTTCAACATTCTAACATTCATTCACATTGTCATGTGTAGCTAGTTCATTCTTTTTCATAGTCTTCCGTTATGAGTATCCCAGTTTATCCATCCTACTGTAGATGGACACTTGGGTTGTTTCCAGCCTTTGGCCAGTATAAACAATGTTGTTATGAACATCCCTGTACACATGCCCAGTGCATGTGAGTTCCCCTAGGGCACAGGGGTAGAATTGTTTGGTCATAGGCTATGTGTATCCTCATCTTCATCCTTCATTCTCTCCCTTATATTCGTGGGCAAGCTTTATTCCACTTTTTCTTTCCTAAAGAATTTTAACTTCTGTGCCTTTGTTCCTGTTTTTCTAGCTCTTGATCCTGTTTGTCAGTCTTCTTGTGTTCTTATAACGTTATCAGTATTGGTTCAAGCTTCTCGAACTGTATATCACCTTCCTCCTGTAGTTAAGAATGGTTTCCTCTCCCAAAGAGTAATTTTTTTATTACTCAAGTAGGAAATGTCTTTGGAGTATTTTGAGAGTTCTCTTTCAAATGTGCACAAAATGAAAAGCATATATTTGATTAATAGAGGGCCAGGGACAGGCTTCTTTCTGTGATTTATTATAGTATGGGAATTAGTACTGTAGGCTTTTGAGTCAGACTAATCTACAAGCTGCCACTTGTTGGCTATGTATCCTTGGGCAAGCTACTGAACTTTCATGCTTTATTTTGTCTAAATGTGGATCCGTCAAAATGTAGATAACAATTATAGTCATTTATTGGGTTACTGTGTGTATTACATGAAAGAATCTATAAGTTTGATTAAAAGAGGTTTATAAACTTGGTCATCAGATAGGGAGAACTGAGGAAAGACAGGAATTCAGAATGCCTTCAGGATGTGTGTAGTGAGGGTACTATGAGTTTGTTTATACTGAGCCTAAGCACTCTAGCCACCGCTCTGTGGAGTGGCTTGCTAGGGGAGGCATGTGACAGGCTGCCTGTGGCCACAGAACAGAGTGAAGTGAATAGGCCATTTGGGAATCCAACTCACAACTCTGGCTTCATTTACTGTTCAGCTGGCCAAAATACCATGAAAAAGTGAATGGGATTAGAAATGCTGTCAAAGTAAACAGGAAGGCATGAGGACACCACAGGATAACTCGAGCTAACAAGCTGCTCTAAACAGCATCCTCTCTTTGTGCAATTTATTGTACAGGAGAGTTGGCTGGAATAGAAACCATTCTTAATCATCAAAAAACCACATTCTAATTTTCCTGGCTCTGCAGGCATTCCATGTATAATTCCAGACTTTGTTGCTTACATTTCTTAGTTTTAGGAGGTAGTTTTCCAAAACCAGATACTTAATTATAGCTGCAACACTTAAAGGCCAATACATCATTACCTAACTAGGGAGCTGAGAAATGTTTATCATTTCTCTTCCCCAAAGGTTATTAATATTCATTTCAACTTGTCTGCTAGTCAACCCTCTTTGTGAAGACATTGAGTTTTGGACTTGGAATCGTACTCCCACATAAAGCTAGAAAAATCTAATAAGGCTTTTATGGAAGTAGCACTTCCAACTTGACACTAACTGTTGGGCCAAATATTGACCCATTACCGGGGCAACAATGCCTACTGGATTTTAATTTTAACTTTTCAGTTCCTATACCACTATTATTTCACAGTTACACTTCCTAAATCCTATTATGCTTCTTTCCAAATAATTCTTGGAAAATTGTGTTTGAGTATACTGTAGGTGATGGGGAAAAGGTGGAAGAGAAATGAAAAAGAGGAAAAGACTGGTGCTGAATGATTATCGAGTGACGTATGACAGTATGTGCTAACTTTGTATCAGCATAGCAAGGCCAGATGGTTTACTTATAGTTTGTTATTTCAATAACATATATTATCTGGTAATATAATAGGGAAGGGCCCACTTGTATAATTACTTTTAGACTCTGGATTTAAAAGTAAGGCTGTTAACAGAAAGAAAAAAAAAATCAGCCCTTTACATCTTCACCTGAATTGATAACTCTAGCACAAACTGATGAAGGGGTCCAGCAGGGAGGACTGTTTCGGAGAGGAAGGTGCCAACTCCTAATAAGAGAATGCTACATTCTATAAGTTCTCGTAATTGGAAACCATGGTCTTGAACAGCAGCAGTGGCAACACAGTTTGTTACTCAGATGCCAACTGAAACCTCAATGTTGGGTTTGTCCACCAAAATGTCAAACCTTCATGGCTGGTATTTTGGCACTGATGAGATGAAGGCACTAAGTATTATTGGAATTGAAAAAGAGCCCAGGGAAGAATCTCACTGAAGTGAGGGAAAAGAATCTAGAGACTTACACAGTACTCCTCAACCAAATGTTTGACTCTAAGTTTCTTACAAAATCAGAGCTACTAATACAGCAGCATGGCCTGTTTTGAGCTTTACCTCTTATTTATTTGCTTACTCACTGGCCAGGGAACACAATAGCCTAACAAGTGATCAAGACTTGGCTCTAAAAGTCCCCCAGCAGCAGCTTCCTCCCTAAAGGTGAACACATCTTAAACAATGTAGCACAGCTGGGGGCAGCAGTCAGGAAATGGGAGGGTGGGCTTTGTGTGAGCAAAGTCTTTGGCTTACTTGAGAGTCCAGGGAGGGTGGGCTTTATGTGAGCAAAGTCTTTGGCTTACTTGAGAGTCCAGGATATAGATTTGCAAACCACAGCCTCTTTAAACAGTGGCTGAGGCTATATATGAAATAACCTCTGTAATTTTCATGTACACCTGGTGAGAAGAGTCATGAATCTCAAACACCTGGGGAAATAGAGATGTTTTTTTTTTTTCCCACAGGCCCATTTGCTCCCTTTGAAAAGTGCTAAGACTGGAGGCCCGGGCAAAGCTTCCCAGGTGATTCTGATTTAGTTCCCATAACTGAGGATCACAACTGTAGTGGAACAGGAATGTCAGAAAAACTGAAGTTACTTAAACCTTTATGTCCATTTATCAAATATGGTTAACAACCCCTGCCCTCCCTACCTTATAAGAATAATAGCTAACAGTAATCGTTCAATAAATGTAAGCTATTACATGCTATTAGGCACTGTCCTAAGAACTGTACATGTAATAACCACACATCTCATGGAAACTGATTCACAGAGAGGTTAAGGAACTTGCCAAAGGTCATACAGCTAGGGCTGGAATTCAAAGCTATGCAGTCTAGAGATCATGTTTTTAACTGTTATTTACAGTGTTGTAAAGAATATATGAAACATGCATGAGGAAAGCATTTTACTTTGAAAAGTTAAAGGTGCTTTAAGTGGCAGTTGAATGAAGATCCTGGAGGGAAGAGTCTGCATCTAGCCAGCACTTGCTACATCGTAGCTGCTCACAACTTCATTCAAAGGACCTGAAAATCTGATCTTTGCCTGTTTCCCTCAAATGCTGACTTTAGCCTATTGAAGCACCACAGATAAAGTGACTCCTTTGACTACTGAAAATAAAGGGAGGAGCTCTGCAGACCAGGTGCTTCACACAGGGCTTGGCAGGAGTGAATAAGTGTTGGCTGAATTGAACATCTTCCAGGTGATGGATGTGTTGGCTGAATTGAATGTCTTCCCATCAAAGGCATTTGAAATGTGCTATTCATATTCTACAAAATGGCTTGAATTATTTAGAATGTCAAAACGGGAAAGGGCAAGTGGCAAGTTAAGGAAATTAAAGAGAAATGGGGTATAAATGGAATATTAAACCTTTGAAATTCAAAATTAAGAACCTGGTGATATATCCTTGAAGTCCTCTTTCCTGGCTTAGCAGGGAAGTGGGAGGGATGAGCTTCGGGGATGGAATAAGCCTATGCTTTAATACTATAACACCTCTCATTTGTGTTGTACATACTTGCTGTAGGCATACTGATCCAAACAAGCTGCCTAATGTTTTTTTTAAAGGCTGACTTGACTTTACATAATTCTATAATAACCCTTACACTTTTTAGCATGTGCTCAAACGTACCTCAGAAATAAAACAGGTTTTTCTACCCCTTTAGACGACAAAGTGGGTCCCTTATAACAAGCTGGGCTTGTATTCCTGGCATTGGATCTAATGAAGTATTTTACTCACTTCACATCCAACAAAATGTTGTTTGGCTTGCTTATAACGTCCAAACAATCTCTAAAGAGCACATGCACAATGCAGGTTTTTCCACAATTCCTAGGAATCTGATGCGTAACCGGTTAATCTGTGATGTGGCATGATACGAACCGAGGGCAGGCAAAGGATCTCCTATGGAGACCTGTGTGGGAAGCGGTGTGATGCTCAACGGGGCCAGCATTCAGCCCTGTATATAATTACAAAGCAGAAACCACCTGTGCTGAACTGCCACAAGGAGGACAAGAACTCAGGTTCTCTAGTACGACATTCTCACCCAGTTTCTCTTCTGATGCACATCTGTAAAACGTTGCCCACACTACCTAGCTGTGGAACAGATTCTCTCTGTGAGACTGCTTGTCCTTTGCTTTAAGAGCAGTGTGAGAGGAAGTCCTGTCCCTTTTGGGAGTAGGAAAAGCAGAAGAACAGACCTAAGAGCAGCAGTGTGTCGGCTACAACAGGCTCTCAAAAAGCATATGTTACACTGCTGTGACGTATACAAGATCATTGCCACTGGCTAATTTCAAGGTGAGGGTTAAAGCAACTCACACACACACACACTTAAAAAGAAAAAAGTAATGTCTAGACATGCATATTGCAGTTGAGGTTTTAAAAAATGCCTCCTACACAGGGTGTCCCAAAAATCTTAAAGTTTTAAGTTATTAAGGCTGGGGATAGGGATGGTGGGCTGAACCTGCCTTCTGCCACCCCAACGGGGTAAGCTACACATGATTCTGATTTATCACCAACTGAAAGTGCAGCCTAGATTAAGAGACATTTTAAAGGACTTATTAGTCAACCCTTGCAAAAGTAAATTAAGGGCCTGTGTTGAAACAGCCAAATGGAAACTCTAATACAGCTTTGTAGCAATAGCGCTTGGAGTGTATTCAAATAGAAAAGCTTGGGCTGGAAATACTTGTTTCGAAAAAGAATTACACCACTCCACCCTCCTTTATCAAGTAATCCAAGCCACCTTAAACACTCAAGGTCTGATCAAGCAAGACATATTTTATGAAAACCTCTTTCAGCCTGAACTAGATCATGTCCTTGGGAATAAACAAATTTTATTCAATGAGCAAGTAGAAGGGATTCTTGATTACTGCTATAGTTCTTTTGTGTAGACAGACTGCTTCTAGGTTAATGCAAAAGTTCAGAAAAGAACATCAGATAAGGTAAAAGGCTTTATTATTCAGGAGCAGCTCAAAGTCTGACACTGACACAAGCAGGGATAATTATTATCTCATTACATTTGACCTTTGGCACTCATTTGAAGTACTAGTTTTCCAAGTGGGAATGTTACACTCAGTAGACTCTCAGCACAGTTTCTGACAGCCACATTTATCCGCAATTTTACTCAGCAGAAACTGTCAGATGAGCAGGGATACAAAGAAGAAAACCACCTACTTTAGTTCTCCTTTTCATGGATCCTTTTCCCCACTGGCTTTCAAATCAAGAAAGATAGACTTCATTATTGGCAGGTATTGGTCATAAATAACACCTTCCCACAAACACACAAAAATCAAACATCAAATATAAGTAGAGTTCTTAAATATTCAGTTAATGCTACGGCATACTTTGTTTTGAAAATAGCATTTCTGTGGCTTTCCTTTATTTACCTTTCTCCTTGGATAAAACCAGGAGAACCCATGCTTAACTGACCCATGCAGTTCTTGTTGTTACACCTTCATTTATAAGAATCAAAGGAATTAAAGAGTTATCATTAAGAATAGATTTTAAAATGATGACAAAAGTATGAATAAAGTCTACACAGTCCTCAGGGATGTGGATAAAATGAATCAAGTTTCATGACTGGAAGGGGACTCCCTTCCAAGGACATAGTACATAGAAAGTACACAGAGCTTGTTTCTATGAGGTTACAAAGGGCTAAAATATAAAACAATGGTTCATTTCAAGATGATTGATACGTAACTGTTAAGGTAAGGGATACTCAAGATATGTTGCACATTATTAACTGAGAGTCAGTCTGTATACTCTCTATATTAAATACCTAGAGAAAATTCCATGACGTTTGGCTCAGGGCTCTACTAGAAGATCACTGCTTTTTCGTATATAAAGGGAATCCAAAAAATCAAGTTAAAGTCAAGATTTACTCTTTAGGTTCTGGATTTTCAGTTAAGAACTACCTACTTTTATAAAAATATCAATAAGAAACCATTACTTTTTCTTAAACTCTGATGACTTCTTTTTTTTAAAAGTAGCAGCCCCTAGAGAACTGAAGACTGAATTCAAACTCCAGCTTCAGTGACTACTGATTCTATAAACATCTTCCTCCAGTAAATGGCAAAAACTATAACCTCTTCTAGAACGTGATGTTGGGTTGGAAACATCGTAGATTGCTTGGTAAAAATATGAGAACCTTAGATCTCATATGGGAGATATATATGGGGGGAAAAAAGACAAACATTTCTAGTGTTCTCCAAGTTTCTCCAACAAGCTGATATTTATCACTGCTTTTAAAATAAAGATGATTTTAACTTGAGATTGTATTTTAACACTGAATCAATATAAACTTGCTTATCTAAACATCACATTTTACCACATACTTAAAAAACCCCACAAAAATGTAGTGAAAAGATTATATATATTTTATATGAAACTATATTTGTTGGAAGCAGCAGAGACCCAGGGTCCTCTTCAGCAGCTGACCTTCACAGACAGGCCTCCTGCTGTGGCCCGCAGATACTTTCCACTGTGCCCAGAAAGTTTCAGAGTAACGAGAGACAACACTTGTTTTTTTGCCTCTATGACATGGGATGTCATTATTGTACAGAAGATGCATAATTTAAAAAGTAAAGACTACTCATTCAAAATGTTACACAGTGACAAACTTACTTTATGAAATTTAAACACAGCATTCATTCCGAGGAAGCTGCACGTACACCATGGCAGTAGAACCAGGCTAGGTAAATTTCGGAGTTGAAAGGATTTTCTCTAAAAAGGAAAAAACGGTAGCTTTCTTAAAACCAGAGTTACAGAGTCACTCTGTTGAATTTTTTATCTTGTTTTAATGGGTCAAAGTTCAGTTAACTCACTCAGATGAGAATCTATAATTCTGTTGACTGTTCTGGACTACAGTAGCCATCTTGGGACTTTCTATGGAAATATGTACAGATTTTCCGCATGGAGCTGGGAGTAATGGTGACCTAGAAGAAGAAAGTTTAGATTCTAAAGATTTTCTAAGTTAAAGTTCAGCTGTTACCTCAGCAAGTTATCACTAAGGGTATTTTAAGTTAGGATGCCTAGAAATTTGCTTATTTAGTCAGATAGATTTCAGTCTCAAATACTTTGATGGCAATGTCTCTTTTGGTTGATTTGTACTAAATACAGAAAAATTTAAGGCAGCATGCAAGGAAAGAGAAACAGATTTTTCATGTGAACAGAAAATATTGACCAGTTAAGCCTCGTAATAGGAACCAAAGAGGTTACAATTACCATCTTCTTTGAAATACGTGAGTAAATCACCCTCCCAAATTTACAAACAAGATAGGTATTCAAATGGCAGATACTACCCTTTTCTGAAGTCTACATTATCAACATGTACATAAAGAAAAAAATTATTTTAAAGAAACTTAAGCTTCAAAGATTGAAATTATAAAGCCAGAAATATCTGGGACCAGCACACTATTTTTTTAAAGCCTTTAAGGTGTACACATTCATGAAAACAATTTTTTATTGAAATTCCTTTTCTGCCAATACATAGCCCGGACCAGCTCCCTAAAATAAAATTCCTATAATAATAGGAATTTTAGCTAGGGGCAAAGATCACCTACAGTGATAATTTTGAGAGAAGAAAGGAAAGACTACTTATATATATATATATTTTTAATATTCTGTAGCAGGTCTTGGAATTTGTGTTTGAAGTAATCTTTAAAACATTTCTACCTCCACCATATGATGATATAGCAATAAGACAACTCATCTGCAAGCCAAGAAATGGACCCTCACCAGGATGAGAATAGTACCTTGATCTTGGACTTCCCAGCTTCCAGAACTGTGAGAAATTAAATGTCTCTTGTTTAAGGGGAAAAAAAAAAAAATTCTAGTTTATCTTTCCTAAAATTATGGGATAGGCTTCATGACAGTAGAAGGGGGATATGAACACTTATTAAACTAGAACTGACCTAAGGTTATCTAGCTTCTGTCCTTTAAATGGGCAGATGTTACTGATCATGACTCCTAAATTGGGTTTCAATCATTCTTCCACCTTCTCCCTAACACAGAGAGAGAGCTACTATGAACTACAGGAGAAACTTCCTTAACCCACCTCCATCCTTAACTTGCAAACTGAGTAGCAGAAGCTTTCTATTCCCTTTGAGTGGTACCCATAGCTCACCCAATGTTCACAGCTACTTCTGCCTCCACCATAATGAGTCACTTGCTTTTCAAGGTTCACAAAGCTATTTCTGCCAGCAATATGTTTTTGAAATTATCTAAGTTAAATAAAAAGATAAGTAAAGTTAAACTGAATGTTTGAAAAAAGGCAGATACAGGTGAGTTGCCAAAAATACCGGTGTGAGCAAGTTGATCGTAAAAGATTGGGGAAAAATCATAAAAATCTAGAAGGATTCTTCACTTAAATTGCTTTGTAAGTATCTTAATTTTGCTTTATTTTAAAGAATTATAAGCTGTAATTACATATTGAAAATCTATTTATGGATGTTGGCAACTTGTCCATGAATTACAGCTTTGTCTATAAAAAGGGGAGAGAATCTATAAAAAGAGGCTGCAGGGGCTAGGGGGCAGGGGAGGGAATAATGTCAAACAAAGGAGAGGGAAGATATTTTTGAATTGATATCCTGGAGGATGAAGAAGGCTTTGATGAATCAGGCAATGGGGCTGAGGGGTATGGACCTTGACAGATGGGATTTTAATGGAAGTAAATAGGGTTGCCAGATAAAATACAGGACACACCCAGCTAATTTGAATTTCAAGCAACAAATAACTTTTAGTATGAAAAACTTTTAGTATAAATATGTCCCACGAATATTTGTCCTGCATTTTTATGTGCTAAATCTGGCAATCCTAGGAATAAGTAGATTTACTTAAAAAAAAAAATGCATTCTGACTTTTGAGAAGAGATCTGTGCCTGCCCTGGCCAAGTTGGGAAATGCATCTTCTACCACTGCCAACTTACCGGGCCTGGAGAAGTCTTTCCACTCTGCCTCCTAGGGTTGGGGGTCTGGGATGATGGACTTCGTGGAGATGAATTCTCAGCCTTCCGTTTGGCTGCCATGGCCAATAACCAGTTTTTATTCTCTGGGGAGCTATTCTCTTTGCCTACCACTTCAGAGCCTTCTCCACAAGATCCCAAAGGAAGAGGTAGCGTTCCACAGCCTTCTGAAGCATAAGGACTGGCAGGAGAAGGAGGCTCTGTGACACTCATACTAGTCCCTTCAATCTTGCTTGGTTTGGTAGGACCTAGAGAGTCCTTACCAAGGTCTTCCTGGTTACCAGCAAGGCAGCACAGATCCAAATGAAGCTTTTCAACTGGGTCATCAAGCTCAGTCACACAGTTGCAACTCTTTACACACTTTTGTTTCACATTCTCCAGACAACTTGAGTCTAGCCTCCTCTTTACTCTATTTCTAGACTCAGAGCAAGCCACTGCTTGGGATGATTTCAGGCTCACAGGTATAAGGGCTTTTCTTGGAGACATGATCTTGGTCTCAGAAGCAGGTGGAGTCATGGGTGGTGATAAGGAAGGTGTTCGGGTCATCCAGTTTCTAATGGACATCTTGAAAGATGAGGGTGGCTTGGGAGAGACAGAGGACATGGAGCCTCTTCTGCTGATGGGAGATCGGGTCTTGGCAGGAGGGGTTTTAAGAGAGAATGTGGCAGTATTTGAAGGAAGAGGGAGGTCTCCAGCACAGCTTGGAGCACAAGCTGCTGATGATGGGGAGGAAATGCATGGACTGCTCTTTACTCTGGGGGCTTTGGCAGGAGTACTCTGGCTACTTGTCACTGTTACTGAAAAAGAAAAGAGGGTCACAAAAATCAGAAGTGAAAGCCACAGAATATCCCCGAGTTCTCATCAAGGAAAATTATAGCTAACTTAATCATCCAGGGGTTGATTTCCCAGTGAGTAGATCACATAAGTCATTTGATTCTTACTGGACCCTTTTAGCATTTTACTTCCCTTTTCCTAACTGCCAGCCCCCCAAACACCCTGCTGTAAAACACATACTTGTAAAACTCTAGAAATTACAGAAAAATTTAACAGCATCCAAGTGAACCACTTTTAGTGTTTTTTCTATACTTGTGCATGTGATATAATACATCTCTTTTTTCTATACAAAAATGGGACCATGATGTACCAAATATTTAGTAACCTGCTTCATAACATATCATGAACATTTCCCACATTAATACAGATTTATATCACTTTTAACAGCTACAAAGTATCCTAAGGTAACAGTAAGACATTAGGGTTGTTAATGATATTTTGTTTTCATAAGTAAAGTTGCCATTAGCATTCCTGTGTATACTTCTGAGCACAGGGCAGAGAGGCACCGCACACTAAGGAGCATACAGGTCTACAATCTGGCACAATCACTATGTGACTTGGTACAACCTTTTACCTCTGCCTCGGTTTCCACATCTATTAAATGGAAATAGTTTTTAATCTCCATAAGAAGTAATTCCATCAATTACTTGTTATCAGGCCTCATGTGGCTTTCCACCTTAATTTACAATTTATGATTTTCCACAAGCCAAAGAATGTCAAAGAACATTTCAGAAACTCAATGCACGCTCTCTGTAAAGCAAATCAAATAGTGGATAGAACTCTTCTCTATGTGTCCTCTCCCTTGTTTACAGGCAATGACAAGTACTTCAGGCAAATTCTTATAAACTGGGACTTCCCTGGTGGCACAGTGGTTAAGAATCCGCCTGCCAATGCAGGGGACACGGGTTCGAGCCCTGGTCCGGGAAGATCCCACATTCTGCGGAGCAACTAAACCCTTGCACCAAAACTACTGAGCCTGCGCTCTAGAGCCTGCAAGCCACAACTACTGAGCCCGCGTGCCGCAACTACTGAGCCTGCGCTCTAGAATCCGCGAGCCACAACTACTGAGCCTGCATGCCACAAATACTGAAGCCCTTGCGCCTGGAGCCGGTGCCCTGCAATGAAGAGCAGCCCCCACTCGCCACAACTAGAGAAAGCCTGGGCACAGCAACAAAGACCCAACACAGCCAAAAATAAATTAAAAAGAAAGTTATAAAAAAAAAAAAAACTACAGCAAGCACTTGAGATAGAACAGGTAAGGTTTCCTTCTCTTTAAGATAATCATTTTTGTCACTTAGTAATACTTAGACCAGAGGTTCTCAATATGGCTGCATAGCAGAGTTAATGTGGAGCTTTATAATAATACAGGTACTTGGCCCCTACCCCAGGCCTACTGAACAATTTCTGGAGACAAACTTTTAAAAAGTTCCACAAGTGGCTATAATGCACAGACAAGGCAGAGAACCATTTGCCCTGACGGTGCTATGAAATCCCTGGCTGAAACAGTGAAGGAATAGTAAACAACAGAGCAGGTGCTGACTGGGAAAAGTAGGACAAGGTAAAAGGGGCTGTGCCTTGGGATTTAAAGCCTTCTAGTTACTAGGTTAAAAGGGCCAGAGAGAAGACAGGCAGTCCAGGACAGCAGTGAAGGGTTGGAGTGGCAATTAGAAGCTTGGGAAAGCATAGGAACATAATTTTCAAAATGGCAGGGTGATCAGCAGCAGCCAATCCATTGCTGGAAGTTGGCTTACAGGGCCGAATGGCCAGTGCACCAGCCTTTGGCCCTTGCATCAGGTTGTTGCTCTGTAGTGCTCTTCAGAGTTAACTCTAGCATCATCCAGAGACAGAGAAATCTAGGTCTAACTCCTGGTCCAGGCTTAGTTTGAACTTCGCTTTTCTGTGCTGGGTTAAAGGAGGCAGTACTGCAAGGTGCTTCCAAGCATGAGCTTGAGAATCAGACTGCAAGGGTCTGAACTCTGATTCTACTATAACTTCACAGCTGTGTGACCTTAGGCAAGCCTAAGTTCCTTGAGCTTCAGTTTTGGTTGTTTGGGGAATTAAACGAGATAATCCAAGTAGGTCCTTAGAACAACTGTGCTAATACTCAATAATGGCTAAATGTTATTAATATGGTACAAATTTGGTCAACATATGTAACTTTTTTGTGACCTGACTTCCAAAACTAAGAATAATTAATGACACACTAAAAACACCTAGGTAGGGACTTCCCTGGTGGTCTAGTGTTAAGATTTCGCTTTCTATGGCGGGGGCTGCAGGTTTGATCCCTGTCTGGGGAGCTAAGAGCCCACATGCCTCGTGGCCAAAAAACCAGAAAACATAAAACAGAAGCAAAACTGTGACAAATTCAATAAAGACTTTAAAAATGGTCCACGTCAAAAAAATCTTAAAAAAACAAAAACACCTAGTTAAAAGAAACATAATTTTCATCAAAAATGTTAAAATGTTTATAGTCATTAACACAGAAATTCCACCTCTGGGAATCTATTTTAATGGGAGATGGGGACCCTAAATTCAGAAAAAAATTTTTTCCCACAAAACATTGGAAATAAAATGTCCAACTACAATAGAATAGCTAGGTAAACTATGGAACATTTACCCAGGGGATGATTCAAAATATTTTGCTAAAAAGATAACATGGAAGTGCTTAGAACAGCATGTTCAGTGAAAAAAATCCTCAAGAAATCCAAATATATCTGTAGTATAACTATGACTCTGTTAGCAAGAAAATCTCTATGGATAAGGGAGTAAAATCTCAAAAAATAACTCTAAATGTTAACTGAAATTGTGTATGAGTGGTGGCGATGCTGATGGCTTTTTCCTCATATAATTCATTTAAAGACAAGGCAGCAGAGGGACTTCCCTGGTGGCGCAGTGGTTAAGAATCCACCTGCCAAGGCAGGGTACACAGGTTCAAGCCCTGGTCCGGGAAGATCCCACATGCTGTGGAGCAACTAAGCCCGTGTGCCACAGCTACTGAGCCTGTGCTCTAGAGCCTGCGAGCCACAACTACTGAGCCTGCATGCCCCAACTACTGAAGCCCCGGTGCCTAGAGCCCATGAGCCTAGAGCCCGTGCTCCATAACAAGAGAAGCCACCGCAATGAGAAGCCCATGCACTGCAACGAAGAGTAGCCCCTGCTCACTGCAACTAGAGAAAGCCCGCGAGCAGCAACAAAGACCCAATGCAAAAAAAATAATAATAATAAATAAATAAAATAAAAATAAATAAATAAATAAAATATTAAATTACTGAAAAAAATTTAAAAAAACAAACAAACCATATGACTGGTTAAAACCAACTTTCCACCTACAGTGTACCTGTACCTGTGCAGCAGACGCACAACCATGCTGACTGCTCACTTTCAATGAATGAGTGTTAGCCTTAGGTTGACTCTTATGCCCAACATCATATTTCCTTGGTCCATTTACTCTTCTATTCTCTATATGACTATTCCAGGCTTTCTTTTCTCTCCTCAAATCTCTATCACCTCCACCCCTCATCCTTATTCTTAGTTGATGATCCTCATTCCTATCTAAGAAAATAGAAGCTGTCAGAACAGATGGAAACTTCCACAAGTTCTTATCATCCCATTTATCCACCTACCTTCACTGTGCCTATATTTCTGCCTTCTGGTTACGATGGATGAACTATCCACACCCCTGACAAAGGACTACTCTTCAACATGTATATTAGATATCATCCCCTCACTCGAGGACACTGGTCCAGCAAACTTCCCTGCATCGATTTTCCCCTTCACTATAGGATACTTTCAATCACATACAAAATGTTATATTCTCATTAAAAACAAAACAAGGGGCTGCCCTGGTGGCGCAGTGGTTGAGAGTCCACCTGCCGATGCAGGGGACACGGGTTCGTGCCCTGGTCCGGGAAGATCCCCCATGCCGTGGAGCGGCTGGGCCCGTGAGCCACGGCCGCTGAGCCTGCACGTCCAGGGCCTGTGCTCCGCAACGGGAGAAGCCACGACAGTGAGAGGCCCACGTACCGCAAAAAACAAAAACAACAAAACAAAACAAAACCAAAACAAACTTCAACACAGCTTCTTCCTTCAGCTAGCACTTCATCTCTCTTCTTTCCTTTCTAGGAAGACTCCTTGAAAGAGCCTTCTTTTCTCCCATCCTCCTGAACAACACTAATCAGGCCACCAACACGCCACCAAAAACTGCTCTCACTAAGGTTGCCCGCACTGCCAAATCTAAAGGTCAGTTTTTAGCCTTCATCTTACATTGCATGCCAAAAACATCTGACCTCTCTCCTTAGTTTACACAATACTCTCCTGGTTTTTCTCTTACTTCTCAGGTTGTACCTGCTCCTTCACTTCTCCAATTTCTAAATATTAGGATGTTCCAAGGCTCAGACCCCAGACCTATTCTCTTTTCCATCTATAGCTACCTTTTACCTATATGATGATGAATCCCAAATTTACAACTCCAGCCCTAAATTGCAGAATTAAACATCTAACTGCCTCTCTGACATCCCCATTTAGATGTCTAATAATATCAAACAACATATCCAGCTGTTCCCTCCCCCAAACCTATTCCTCCTGCAGTGATTCCTATATAGGTTAATGGCAACTCCACCCTTCTAGCTTCTCAAGCCAAAAATTCTGAAGTTATCCTTGATAACTCTCCCTTACGTCCCACATTTGATCCCACAGCACATTCTGTTGGCTCCATCATGTAAACATACCCAGATTTTGAAGACTTTTTGTCCTACCATTTGCTACCTCTTTGGTCTAAGTCACCATCATTGCTTCCTGTGTTATTTCAATGAGTTTTTAAATTAGCTTGCAGCTTTTACTCTGATCCCCTTATAATTTGTTTTCAACACAGAAGTTAGAATGATCAAGTTAAGAAAAGTCAGATCATACACTTCTCTATTCAAAACCCTCCAACAGCTTTTTGTCTGTAAGAATAAAAGCCCAAATCGTACAAGAACCTTATTTTCCACTACTATTCCCCTCTTCTCTTTTGCCCGCTTTAGCCACAGGGACTACAGCTACATTAGCCTCTTTGAGGAACACAAAATATGCCAGGCCTGCTCCTGCTTCAGGGCCTTTGCATTTGCTGTTTTGTCTGCCTAGAACATTCTCTAAAATATCCATATGGCTTACTACTTCATTACTTCAATTTTTTTACTCAGATATCATCTTTTCATTGAGGTCTCCCTGGGTACCTGATTTAAAATTTTAACAGCATGCTTTGCTATTCTCTCATTCCTTCCTTCCTTTTTCCCTAACCACATATTGTTATCTGACAAATTTTACTTCTTTAACTTGTTTACTGACTCTCACACTAATATGTAAGCTTCATTTACATCTTTGGGATTTTGAATCTTTTGTTTATTGCAGAATCCCCAGGAGCTTAGAACAGTGCCTAGAACATAATAGATGTTCAACAAATACTTAAAAAATAAATCTTCTGGTATATTCCAGTGCCTTGTGTAGATGATAAACATAGTAGTGTTCAGAAAATATGTATTAAAAAGAATGTCAATGAGATGGTGCTTTCCTCTGAAAATATACCAAAATAAGATCAAATCTAGCTCACCATCTGTACTACAGAACTAAACCAATCAAACCATTAAAAAACTTAGAAAAATGCATGGGATCCTCACCTAGGTCGGCTCTCGCCTCTCTCTTCTTCTGAGAGGCCCAGCCCACTATGGAGAGTTTATCTCCTCCTGATTTCTCTTCTAAGTCTCTATTCAAGCGCCAGACTTTCAGTGTATTGTCATCAGAGCAGGTAGCAATCTACAGAAAACCATGAAGGGAGTTAATAAGTTTCAATCAAAGATTCACAACAAAGTAAAAAGCAGGTATGTCTTAAGGACTCATGATTAGAGTATTCTGCCTGATGTAACAGGATATAGAAAATGTTATCTGAAAGGTCAGATACTTTCATTCCTTGCTTTCAGGAATCATTCCAGATTTCCAAAGAAGTGAATCCTTTAGTTTCTTCTTTATATACATTCTGCTGGTATGACTTTTGTGACCAGTCATTTCTTAGCTACCTAAAGCTCTACTATAAAACCAGGTTTATTTCATTTTATTCTCAAGAAGTTGGGCAAGTCATTATCTTTATCACCTTCTGTGTAACTACAAAACATGTAATTAAATTAAGATGTCATTTTTACTCTTTCTCTTAAAAGATCAGTCAGTGTATGTCACTGACATTTAATTTGTATGACTTTCCTCTGACTTCCTCAAGTTCTGGCTTATTGTTAAAGTAATGGGATTATTCCCAAGATCTGATTTAGTCCATGACTCTAGTATGCTGTGGCAAGTAGAATGAAACCTTTCCCTAAGATTTTCAGATAGGTAAAGGAGCAATCTGGGAAAACGACACGTTCACTAGACTGAAAAAAGTTAAAAATAACTTTTGCCCCTTTAAAAATATCTAACCATTCCCGATCTTGGTCCCAAGCCTTTTATGGCAGAGAAAGTCCAGCTTGAAGAGCTTGTGGCAAATGGCCACTGGTACCAGAGCTGTTCCCCAGCATTTGTTTATATAATTTCTTTATTTCAGTAACTAAAGAGAGAAGAAAAAAAAGAACACACGTTCTCTTAAGTCTTGGTCCCCAAGAGGCTGGCAGCTTTTTCCTTTCCTCACTGGGAGGCCAAAAGAAGACACACATATTTAACTGCTCAAAAGAAATGCCTGAAATCCCCAGTTATTCTATAGTCTATAAACAAGTTATTATTTACAGAGCAACTACTAAATCTGAGTGTCTGAAAATTTATGTTCTTTACCTTATTTAATTCTCACAATATAAAAAGCCTTATACTCAAATAACCTCATCTACAAAATGGGAATAAAGTTATTTGTCCAAGGTCACCACAATTAAGTGGCAGAGCTAGAATTTAAATCCAAGTTTTTCCAATTTCAAAGTGTAAGTCTTTTTTTTTTTTTTTTTTAAAGCGGTATTTTATCTTCCTAATTCTAGGCTCGGGACAAAATTATTTTAAAGAACCTTTTAAAAAGGTGGTCATTAAATTGGTATGAGTAAACAGCCCTGCTACTTCCTTTGAGTCTTTTCTGTGCAAAGAGATAAGGGCAATATACGATGGATGGAAAAAGATGATAATGAACTGAATAATAAAAAAAATTCATCTCAGTAAGTTCTCTGAAGATATAAAATTCCACATTAAAAGCAGATGTTTCGGGCCTCCCTGGTGGCGCAGTGGTTAAGAGTCCGCCTGCCGATGCAGGGGATACGGGTTCGTGCCCCGGTCTGGGAGGATCCCATATGCCGCGGAGCGGCTGGGCCCGTGAGCCATGGCCGCTGGGCCTGCGCGTCCGGAGCCTGTGCTCCGCAACGGGAGAGGCCACAACAGTGAGAGGCCCACATACCGCAAAAAAAAAAAAAAAAAAAAAAAAAAAAAAAAAAAAGCAGATGTTTCACTGGAAATCACAGTGAATCTTAGAGGGAAAATGCCATTGGGGTGTAATTTTTGGTGATTAAAGCAATGATTTCAAAAAAAGTCTATCATGAAGCTCATCACAGAAATGGTTATATAGGAATATAGATATAAAAGGAAATCCACAGTAGTACTGGAAAGCTAGCAGGGATGCCATGAGTAGATCAGACCATGAGAAGATTCTGGAAGATAAAAAAACAGATGGGAACAATAGGCAACAAACCTTCAAAACATAATAGATGAAAAGGAGCTCTCCACAGAAGGGACATTTCCTGCAAACCCAAAATAACCCAAAGACCAAAGGTAGGCCCTGGAGAAGTGAGTGGAACTGGGGCCACTATTATATGAAATCCCTACATATACGTGGAGTTTGTTTATGTTTCTGGGATTTCTACCTTTCAGGTTTTTTACTTGTTTTTAGTATCACTATTAAAAAAATTTTTTAAGTGAGTATATTTTCTTCTTTTCAAAGTGTCTAAAATACTTTGGAGCTACTTCTTCTCTAGTTTAGTCACAGACAGCCTAACACATTAAGACTTCACAGTAAGCATTTTTCAGGCATGTGAGAACCCAAACTGGACTGTGAAGAACAGTCAAGGTGTTACCTTTAATACACCACATTGATAACATGTAGAAAGTTAGAAACACTAGTTTTCACCTTAGATTTTCTTTTTACCTTCGATTTTAAAATGAAATTTTATTAATGTTAAAAACTTAAATTCTATGTTTAGGAAAGGAATGACTCTAGGGAACTAAGAAATTCACTTATTCTTTAGTGCATAATAGTTTATCTATTGGTATAAAAAATAGAATATGTGTGATTAATGATGATACAGATCCTGGATGGCCTCTAGATCTTTTAAATGTCTATTTAAACATAAAAGTCTGTATTAACTCTCAAGCTAACCTTGGGAAAACCTATAAACCTGTGATCTACTTTTTAAACCAACCACAGATTCACCTACAAACCTTTGTGAAGTCTGATGGACACCAGCACACAGATGTGACCTCTTGAGAATGACCCAGGAGCACAGTAGGAGGATGCCAGGGTATGGAGACCTATCACACCATCAAAAAGAAAAAAACCGAGTCAGCAGAGCAGTGGTAGGTCTCCCAGACAGAGGCTTCGAATCTCTCCATATCTGTACCTTAGAGAGCTTTATAGGGTTGTTACCAAAAGCCCCTAGAAATGCCTACTTATAGCTCAGAAAAAGTCCCAATGGGCAATGAAAGTATTTCTGTCATTAATCTGAGAAAACAGAATGAAAATAGCCAAAATAAGTAAACAATATGAGCTTAGATACCAGGACAGGTCTTATTTCAAATCAGGACAACTTAGCTATATATATTTTGACTAAAACTGAAGACTGAAAGGGTAAGCTTCAGCAGCTAGATAGTACACTTCAAGTGGAGCCTAGACAACTTTAGATCTTCTTTAGTCAGCTACTTCCAGGAACGCTGCACTTACTAAATCCTGAAGGTACCTGAGACATGCTAGCAGATCTCTTGGGACAAGAGGACAGTCTTTCTTCCAAAAGAAGACTCACTGACTTTTAAGAAAGCCCAAAGTTATACTCCTTCATTTTGAAGGGGTATAAGCTATATTCTACATGGCACTTTGTATCCATTTTGGAAAAAAAATTCCTCTAAAATTTTATTTAAGTTCATTTGCTTAAAGAAATCTTGAATTTTCAAGTTAAGTATTGCCACATCTTAATACATTTGAATGTATAAAGAAGGGTCACATTGTGCAGGACTACACATGTGACTAAGAATATTTTCACCCTCATTGGATGTCATTAGTGATGTGCGTTTGACAGCTGACTCATTCAAGAGCTGTCAATCCCTATCAGAGGCCATGGGCATTAATCAGCACAACATGGAGTACAAACTCACACAGCTATTATTAGCACGTGTTTGAAAAAGAGAAATTATTCTCTTTTCATTTTCCTGAGGCTCTGAATCATTGCTCATTTGTATGAAGAAAGTGGAGGCATTCTGGGAAGAATATTTGTGAGAATGACTAAGTAAGTTTAATGGACTCCTCAGACTGTAGTTAAGGAGATTAGACACACTGATTCATAAGGTTACCCAACTCAATTATTACTACTCCTCTCTTGGGTTAAATGGCACATATGTAATGATTCAAAAAGCCAAAGAAGACAAAGAGCAGAATCTAATTTGCCTTGCTGGGCTTTTTCTTGAGATCTAAAAGGACCTCACTTGCTGCCTACTCCTACAATGCCACAGAGAACAAGAGCTCATTCTTTCACAAGGTAGCATATTTTAGAAAAGACTTTCAAGATAGTCTCTATCTCAGCAGTCATAGAAATTCTTTATGGCCCCAGCCCATAAAATTTCTCTACCCAAGGCCCAAGGAGTACTGCAAGCAGCAAGTTAAAAGGAAGAGGAAATCCTCATGTCCTCCTGACCCTCCCTGGTAACAACACATTATTTTACTCCATTGGTTTACTTGCCTGTTGCCTCTAGCTCTTCATTTCATGATCCTGCCCCTTCCTCAGTTTCCTAGGCTTTAAAATACCTAGGAAAACCTGACTGTCTATACCAAAGATTAAAATAAATGTCAAGAAAAAACAAATATCCACCAATAGAATGTATGTACATTTCTGCATTTATCTATAGGATTTAAAGGAAAAAACCCACAAAGGGTAGACCTGTTAGAAAAACTTTTTACAATTTGATAATAAGGCAGGAATAATAATAGTAACAAAAGCCAGCATTTATTGAAATGATTACCATGAGCCATGTACTTTACACAGCATTAAAAGTGAGGGGAAGGTTCCTCAAACAGTTAAACACAGAATTAATTACCATATGACTCAGCAATTCTACTCTTAGGTATACACTCCCAGGAGAACTGAAGACATGTTCAAACAAAAATCTGTACATGAATGTTCATAGTACCTTTGTTCGTAAGCCAAAAAGTGGAATAATTTAAATCTCCATCAAGTGATGAATAAATAAGTAAAACAAGGTCTATACATACAATGGAATATTCAGTCGTAAAGAGGAATGAAGTACTGATACATGCAACAACATGGATAAACCTTGAAAACATCAAGTGAAAGCAAAGCCAGGCATAAAAGATCATTTATAGGAAATGTTCAGAATAGTCAAATCCCTAGAGACAGAACATAGGTTAGTAGTTGCCAGAAGCTGAAAGTGACTCTTAAAGGGTATGGGGTGATGAAAATGTTTGGGAATGAGACAGTGGGGATGGTTGCACAATACTGTGCTTATATGAAAAAAAAAATCATTGAATTGTACACTTTAAGGTGACTACAATGGTGAATTTTACATTATACAAATTCTATCTCAACAAAAAAAAGTGGAGGGAAGGGCATGCTGTGGGCTGGAATGAGAACTAAGGTCCAACAAGTTTTTTTTTTTTTTTTTTTTTTTTTTGCGGTATGCGGGCCTCTCACTGTTGTGGCCTCCCCCGTTGCGGAGCACAGGCTCCGGACGCGCAGGCTCCGGACGCGCAGGCTCAGCGGCCATGGCTCACGGGCCCAGCCGCTCCGCGGCATATGGGATCCTCCCAGACCGGGGCACGAACCCGTATCCCCTGCATCGGCAGGCGGACTCTCAACCACTTGCGCCACCAGGGAGGCCCCAACAAGTTTTTATGAACATTAGTAACAAGTGTTTTCACAGTTGAGGACTATCCTAGGATGGTAAATTATACTTGGTGACTACTTCAAAGAAGATTAATTTCTTCTAACGAAACTCAGGTAACTTTTAAATCCTTCAAATAAGTTTTTATTTATTGTCACTTCATTATTATAAAAACATTATCACAATGATAATTTCATTTTTTAAAAACCTCCCTCTACTTTCAAACAGGAAGAGGAGACTATTAAATCCAAGAGACAGTTAAACATCTATGCATTCTGGGAATGGTCAAAACACAGAAAATTGTCCTCTCTTACAAATTTTAGTTGTTATAGAATAAAGACTAACTCAAGGCATGAGAAATTCCGAAGTTAAAACTCCCAGAACTATGAAGTAACTGGCTCTAACCTACAGACTTCATAAAACATTTTGTACACTTGAACATGCAAAAAAGATCAGCACTTTTCCTCAAAAAACCTCCTTACTCTGCCCAGTTAGAAACCAAACCTAATCTTCATTTTTGCCATGAGATCATTTACATTTTCTAAAGTGTCAGGCTCAATGTTTCGCCAATCAGTGGTAGAATGACGGTGCCAAATCAGTTTATTTATAACCACTTCAATACTATTCAGTGGCTCTATCAGAAATGAACCAGGGAAGGGGAGGTGGGTAGGGGTGAGAGTAGGACAAAGGGTAGGAAATTAAAAAAGAAAAATAACATAATATTAAATCTTTTTATTCTTAAGTCTTAGGCCTCAGTGTCAGAAAGTCTAATTATGTTACATCTCCTCTTTGCTGGCCAGGGGTGAGGATTAAAAGGCCATTCTCTTCTGTCTTGAGATCTAAAACTCCCCTCTTTCACCCTGTTTTCTTGGGCCCATGGGCTTTTTTGGCATAGGAGAATCCTAACACCTGAGAGAATTCTGACCTAACAGCCTGAATACTCAGCTTGTGTGCAATTTTTTTTAAACTACACCCCTCCCACTTTTCCTTATCATGGAAAAGAGAAACTGAGCCACCTCACTAGGCACATTCAATTTTAGGAGCAGTAAATTTGGCAGGATCTCAAATATCAGAACCTGCATACTGAGTTATGTGTGGACAGGCAGGAGAACATCATGTCTGAACCACATCATTCAGCACCGACATGTGACCCAGCCTAGAATTCAGAAAGGGTCACCCATGTGTGTGATACCCACTGACTGGATGTCTGAAAATGGGTTACTAACGAACCACCAAGTATCTTTACTTCATGTCTTTAAAAAGAGGAAGCATCCCTCAACCCTGATTTCCTGAAACCAAGAAGGAAAAAAAAAAAAAGCAAGCATTCGTACTAGAGCTAGGGAGGAATTTAAGGCTTGGCAATAAAAAGAAAAAAACAAAACACAGAAAACAAATAAATTAAAGAATTGGCAATAAGACTATACATATACACATACATAATATATAATTATATATAATTATGTATATATATAATTCAGAAGCTGATTTTAAATGATTTAAAAAAATGATCAGAGCCTAAAGTTTTTTTTTTTGCATAATCCTTTATTATACTTTTTGGTATGTCTGAAATTTTGTTTTTAAGAAAAAACTTAAAAAGATACAGACCTTGGTAGGAATAAAATCCTCTAACTAAGTTGAGAAGGGAAATGTAGGTAAGACAGTGAGGGCAGGGGAAAGGGAAAACCAAAAGACAATAAATACACAGCATAAGACCAGATTATGAGACAGAAACATTAGTGCTAATCACATAAAGTTTAAAGCTCAAGTCAGAAGAATTTTATAGACAGGAAGCTATGTAAAAACTCTTACCATAAGAGGGGGTTCTCAAGTGTATATTTTATAAGCAAATTTTTCATTTTAAAAATACAACAAATGTGCTTGAAGAAAAAGAGGTAAGGTCAACACAAAGGCATCTTGGATAGAACAGTGTCTCCACCTTGTGACCATCTAGGTTATTGTTACTAAAGCTTTTGATATGGTAGTGTTGCATTTTTGCAACTAGAGTTGCAAACCTAGAGGTATATAGAAAAAGCATTTTTTAGTACCTCCCTCAGGACCAGATGAAATTAAGCTGAAGAATTATGCTTCATACCTGACAGGATCTACCCCTGTCCTGCATTAAAGATATGACTTTCTAGAGACTGGCAGTACTAAGAATGATACAATTTCCTCCTGAGAAGGAATTTGATAATATTGAACCTATAGGTCTATGAAGTTTTAGACATTATGACTCTAAAATCCAAAATGCATGAACTCTGATCATTCAATTCACCAATATCAAGGAAGTTTATGATATTATAGGGCAATCTGGAAGATAATAGTTTCTAGCCCTAGGAAAACAATGCCTTAATGCTCTTATTCTTTCTCCGAACTCAGACATTTCTATAATTAATTATTCCACAAGAGACATTTTCCAGTGGTCAGCAAGTGCTACTTGTATTTCAATTTTCTCCACTTGACTTCAAATTGACAGCATTAAGTTTCTTAGCCTATAGTAGTCACTTTAGAACCACTGTTTATTTAAAATGTAAAAAAAAGAAATTATAAATTTCTGTAACAGAAATGGGAAATCTGTAAAATAAATAAATGAATAAATAGTGCTATTAAAGATATACAAAACTAACAAAGCAACCACATTTATTTCAACAGCTTGAAGATTGGCCACTTAGAGGAGAGTAAAGAACACAATTATTATATGAATATTTTTGAGTGAGTGTTTTTTGCAAGTGTGATTTGGGGGTAGGATTCTAGGATCCAAACACTGTGTTTTGAATGAGAGTTTGAAAACACAGGGCAGAAAGGCAGAACAGCATGTTTTTCCAGGAAGCAGGACAAAGTACTTAAGATTCTTTCCAGTTTTCTGAATTCTCAACTTCCTGATAATCTGTAAAACTGTTGGAGGATATGGATTGTCAATTTCTGAGAAGCTGACCATGAAAGTGTGATATCTTCTGTCAGAATCAGAGTGAAGTTTTGGCTATATTAAGAGGCAAGAAGCAATTTTTACTAAACATCTGATACAGAAAAGTTAAAGTATGTGTTTACATTAACCTTACCTCATCTTGGACAGAAGAAATATTTGCAAGAATACTTCAGCCTCACCTTTGTGGGGAAAGTTTGGTAACTTACCTTCCAGATGTAGGCAGCTTCATCACTTGAGCCACTGACTAAAAACTGGTCATCTGGACTAATACTGGACTTAACATAAAAGGTAGAGTTCTGATGTCCATTGAAGACAGCCACTGCCAGAGGAAAAAAAATCAAATTACTTGGCTCTTGTTATTTCCAGTTTTCAAATAAATGCAGAGTATACATGTTCTAACAAGTTTTATTAGTGTACTGATTACTGAAACAGATGGTCAAGCTAGTCACCAAATAAAAAAGAACTGGACATTGGCAGGAAAAGAATGGAAATCCTAGAAAGAGGCTTTATATTAGACCCAGTCTCACAATCTAAGCCCAAATACTTGGTATGGAGCTGGCTGTAGAGAAGAAAGTGATGAAAAATATTCTTAAAGGACAAGAATGGAGCTGGGGTCCAATCCTTTAGTAAAATGCCTTTATTAGACCCTCTCTCCCCACCCCAGGCTAGGTTTTTTCCATTGCATTAAGCATTGATCTTTCCTCCTCTTAGACTTATCTTAAGGATAAATTTCATAAATATCATTTTCTTTCCTCACTAGACCTTATAATGCTTTGAACAGAGGAGGTCTTCAAACATTTGTTGTATGAACATGTAAAAATCAATGAAAGGAGAGTTAAGATTTATGGATAGCTTATCTGAGATGTGGTAACCTTAAATCTAGCACTTTAAATAGGCTGAAGAGTAGAAGTGGCCAGTGGGGTAAGCTATATATTCATATGTAAGATACTCCAACTAGGTTAGGTTTAGACTCCTCACTATCCAATCTAGCATAATGTGCTTGACAAGTTCTTTTATCCTAAGGAGACCAAAACCTGAGGTCTCTGGCATCAGAATACTACTAGGAAATAAAAGAAAAAAATCTCAGTCATTAGAAAATTTAAGGACACATTTAGGCAGGAAAAAGTATTTCACTCCAATCTTCTAATGGAGGGGAAAAAAGAATTATTAAGGGACTTAACAGCTTTCTGTAAGTACTCACAAAAACCCCTTCCTTTTGCTAGAATAACATTGGAAAAAAACCTTTGTATTTATAGCCCTTTAAGAAAAAGCCTGCACATCAAATAACCCCCACATCAAATACTATTACTGTGAAAGTTAAGCAGGATATGAATCAATTCAGATACACATATTATAGAGCTACTATGATAGATAAATCCCCACAAAATAAACAGGCTCCTTTACTCTGACTACAACTCCAAAACTACAATTGTTCATCTTTCTCAACTCTTAGCTACGAATGGAAAACTACAGACCAAATTTCCCACTAAACTCGTAAGTATTCATTGCCCTCTGCTGGTCTAAGAAAGCCAACATAAAGTACACAGTAAATGTTTCAAACCATGTGAAAAATCCTTCTAAAACTTATATTGGCTTTAATTAGTTTAATTTAATCTTTGACAGTTCAGGCTTTTAAAATGTTTCACTAAAGTGCTTCAGAGTCATCTTTATGAACATCACTTAGTGTAATAAAATGCTGTAAATTAAAAGTATAGGAGATCAAGTATTGAGTCCAGGACCCTTTCTAAAGTTTTGAAAAAGATGAGCAATTACCAGATGTGTCACACACACACGTCTGTCTTTCCATTTCTAAGGAACATACCTATCTATCTACCTACCTACCTATCTATATATGAGAGCCAATCAAATTATTTCAGGAGCACAGGAAAAAGGTTACTAAATTATCAGTAAAGTGGCCTTGGGCATATTTGTTTTAATGGCAGAAGGACAACTAAATTCAAAGCCCTTTTTGGTGCCACACTATAACAAAATGATACAGAAAGAGCTCTTGGACATCTGATAATATAATTAGGCTTTTATCTTTTAGGGAAAAATTTTAAAGAGTCTGTTTTATATGGCTAAATAAATTAGAAGTTGTCCAAGTTCTAATTCCATTCACGAAGACAGCAAGCAAAGTTATAAAACCTCTTCCCTTTTCCAAATACTCTTATTCTTGTTTAGACAACATCAGACCTAACCCAGGGCACTGAAAATATCAATTGGGTAACTGCCACAGATACCAAAGTCCTAACAATGGCTAGGGGTCAGTCTTTAGAAACTTCTCTAAGAGTCCAGCTAAATTCTGTACTATTTTAAGATTTCTTTTTTATCAACACATCTTACTTTACTGGGAACTGGGTAGCTCTGGGGACTGGTTATAGAATTCAAAGTCAGTTTCTGACAGAGCTATACCAGAGAAGTAGGTTACAAAATATGCAGCTTGCTTAAATAATTGATAATGTTCTTAAAATGATGAAATTCAAATAACCCTCTTAGAGTATGCTTGAAAAACTTTGATTTTTTAAAATGTCATTTATCAGCTTTAAAGTCACTTATAATTTTCTTTAAGAAAAATAAAAAGGTGAGGTTAGGGAAAACATCCAGAGGTCCCCTAATTTTAATGAACAGCTCCCAAATAGGACAAAACCTGAACAGAACAGCCTTCTCTATCCCACAAAAATTGAGATAATTTTAAGTATACCCAAAGGGGTATAATTTCGGGAGAGACTCACTATTAAGTTACCACACAGAGCAGGATTCTGTTCACTTGTGAAACCATCACAAGGTAAATACATCTATGAAAACATCACTGGAACTAATCGAAGACCCCAAAGTCCTCATATGTCTTCATAAATTTGGTGCAGAAAAAAAGAAAATCAATATTAAATTCTCATTAACCAAAAAAACCATATTAGTTTCCAGGAAAGAGAATCTGAATGACCAAGCTCCTACCTGGAGAAGTCTTTAATCCAGTCATATTGAACATGTAGATGTTGTCATCTGTGCAGTTAGCAAATAAAGTAGAGCCAGTAGAATCCAAAATCAGACTTGAGTATCCTAGAAAAAGGAAACTTTAGTTAGCATGTGCTGATGAAGGAGAGTAGAACTGAGGTGAAAATGATCTTTTTAGATCATTTCACAAGAAGAATCACCAGAATTCTTCTTCCCTAAAGTATATACAAACCAAAATTATTCTTGGGAGTTTCTAACTTTTGAACTTCAAAAAGATACTTCCATATATTAGTTTCTCAAGTCAACAGAGAATAATAGTTGCTGAAAACTAGCTTGCTATTTACTTTAAAAATTTTAACAAAAACTTACATATCCAAAAAAGCCCTACAAAAAAGTCCTAATGAATACGCAAAGGCTTACCTAGTTTTCGAGTGCTGCTACCTGGGTACAGGAAAGACTTGGATGCTATGGGTTCTTGCCGATAAGCAGTATAATTCTTACGTAAATCCCATATTTTGATTACCCTAAAAACCAAGGTAAAGAAATAGTTATTTTGTAGTCCTTCTCCAACACCAATCAGTTTCAACTACGTCTGAATGTGAAATGACTTTTAATCTAATTCCCCTGGCACATCAACCAGGTACAGTGAGGATATGTCATTGGGAAACAGATTGAACTATCTCATGCTCTTGTCTCCAATGTCAGGCTAACAATTCTGGCAGAACGGAAACAGATGTGATCTGACCCACTGATGGGTTGCCCTGAGTTTACTTCAAGGGAGCGGAAAAGGAAGACGAAGGTTGACTGCTGATGGTCATTGTTTCATTGTTTTCAGAAAAAAGCACTTCCTAAGCCTTTAACATTCTGCATGTAACCTTTGACATCATTAAGTGCTAAGCTCTGTCCCTATGGTTATATCTCCATATATTAACTCCTTAAGTAATCTAGTCTAAACAAATTTTCCTGTGAAATAAAGTATTTTTTCATTTCATCTATTGGAATAATTTCCTTAATTTTCTACATCTACTTTGTAGGCAACTTGAAAACACAAGCTTGGTTATAAAAGGGAAGTATCCTTGGAAGCAAATCTTTCACAGCCATTTACAAATATAACTAATAACCTTTAGATAATTCTACATTTGTGTCCGAGAATTCAGTCCACAGAAGAGTTTAAGTGTCCAGAGGACACAAACAAATTCTAGTTTATTAAGCCATCATATTTTTAAATTAAAACTTTTGAAGGGAGGGATGTCTTGGGAGAGATAATGGGCAAAACCGGGGCAAAGAAGAGAATTTTTAAAAGAAAGAGCCCCTATACTCAATGAACTTAAATTCCAACAAAGCAAACCATCAACAAGTATCACAAACTTATTTGGAAGCCAAAAATTCAGAGCAATCATAGAAGGAAAGTATGTGAAAGTCTTTAGGCCTATCAATCTAGTTAGATTGCTCCCAGAAATGCCAGTTACATGCCCAGAATCAGATTCCTCCTTTTAGGATATTATTAAACCAGAGAAGATAAAATCCAAAATACAGGCAGGCATACCTCATTTTACTGTGCTTCGCTTTATTGTGCTTTGCAGATACTGCGTTCTTTTACAAATTGAAGGTTTGTGGCAAGTCTATAGGTGCCATTTTTCCAAAAGCATCTTCTCACTTCATGTTTCTGTGCCACATTTTGCTAATTCTCCCAATGCTTCAAACTTTTTCATCATTATTATATTTGTTATAGTGATCTGTGATTGGTGATCTTTGATGTTACTATTGTAATTGTTTTGGCATTTTTTAGCAATCAAATATTTTTATATTAAGGTCTGTACATTGATTATTTTAGACATATGCTATCGCACACTTAGTAGACTATAATGTAAATATAACTATATAGTAATATAATAAACTATAATATACTAATATAAATACAGCATAATATAAATATAACTTTTATATATACTGGGAAACCAAAGAAATGAGTGTGACTCACTTTATTGTGATATTAGCTTTATTGCAGTGGTCTGGAACCAAACCTGCAATATCTCTGATATATGCCTGTAACAGAAATTTTGCTCCTCAAAATAAGAATCCTTGATTAAATTACACTGCACAGACAAGCAAGTTACCCAGCCAGCTTCTCTATAATAGTAGCGGCAGCCAACACTCCTCCTATGTGCTAGAAATGTGCTAAGCGTGATACATTATCTCATTTAATTATTTGAGCAAGAGTCCTAACTAGATATTTTCCAGTGTGATCTGTAATTCCTCTTCTCAGCTGGGTACTCACTATGTTGAAAGTTAAAAGCACACACATTGAATTATAATGGGTCTAGGTGACTTCCCCATCACAGTTCACGAAAGACAGCTCACCAAAAGAACCAAGAAATAAAGACTCGACTTACCCATCCACGGCTCCTGCTGAGACTAATGTATTCTCATCTTGAAAGAGGACCACAGTAACACTCTGCTGGAAATCCTACAGCACAAGGAAGAAAAAGAAAAGAAGGAAATCCTATTTTGGGTATAACAATCTTCACTATCAAGAGACCAAGGTGCTAAAATGATAGCTTTTCCCCCTAAACTGAGTATGACTAGATCTTGCCCTTCCAATAATCCTAGTCAGATATATATGCAGACCAAGAAGCAATTTTAGCAAGAAAATGACCTAAACATCATGTTATATTACATAGTATGAACACTTTGACTCATATTCAGGAAAAAACTGGTGATTAACACAAGATTTTAGTACTTGTCTAAGTCTACTGGCTCTACTTGAAATCATCCCTACTGTCTATCCTTAGGAACCTCATTTAACTTGTACCTGTTTCATCTATAAAATGTTGCCGTCTATCCAGATTGTCACATACGAGTGTCTAAAGAATTGTGAACGAAAGATGGTTACATGCTCTGAAAACTCGAAAGGAGCTAGTAGAGTTTTACCTCCTAATTGCTGTTAAGTTTTCTTGGCTAAGAATCTGATGAAAAGTCTGAAATGTTACTCATTTTAACTTCATCTGGCCTCCAAAAACCACATGCTAACCCTGTCAGTTTCCATTCATGCCCGTGTAATTTTAAGTCCTAATGTTCTAGCAACCACACATCCCCAAAATATTAACTAAGACTCTACAGACCAAGAATACTAGAAAAATAAATAAATTCGAGTAAGAACACTGGTGATTTTTCTTAAAGAAAAAAGCTGTATTATGGGCATTGTTTGAGCTTTGACTATAATATGCTAAAGAGGTACTATATTTTACCCCAATATTTCTCAAAATATTTTATAATCTTTTGCCAAATATTAAAAAAAAAAACCCATATCTTTTCTGCAGTTTGTATGATGAAAACAACAACAGGGATTCTTTTCCCCTACAGAATACTGTATCACGGTACTTAATATGCTTCTTCAAACTACCCATCTCCCTTTCCTAATGAATCACATCATACTGTAGATGATGTGTATGCATGGAGATCTCTAGGGATGAGTCTCAGGAAACTGAATTTTTAACATATTTCCCAAGTGACTCTGTTGCACACTAGAGTTTGAGTACCAGTACCGTAGGTACTGAACTGGTATTAAGCAATAAACCAGTGACATCAAGAGGAAATGAAGATTCTCATTCATTGACTGAATCTCTAGCTCCTATTTTATGCCCAATGAATTCCCTAAAATGAGACTCTATGCTACTGTCAAGATCTGCACGCATGTATACAGCTATAAAACCTTACCACAGAAGGAGCAAGCCCTTTTGAATTCTGTTTCTTCTTAGGTTTTGAAGGGGTTTGCTTGTCTAAAGTATTGTGAGCTCCACTGATTTGATTTACTTGCCTATAAAATCCATCTGAAAAATATTCCAAGGTAAATGGTTTAGGTTTCAGAACTTTATTCCCACGCTGAATGTAACATTTATATATAAGATGTCACAATTAATTATATTCTTTATTAAATTAGTGAAATTAGAAGCCAGCAGGGCTACTGTACTACATCTCTTGTGGTGAGATTATGATGTATAAAAAGGAAATAAGCACATGGATATTTATAGCAGCTTTATTCATAACTGCCAAAACTTGGAAGCAACCAAGATATCCTTCAGTAGGGGAATGTATGAATAAAACTGTGGTATATGTAGACAATGATATATTATTCTGTGCTAAAAAAAAATGAGATACCAAGCCATAAACAGACCTTAAATACATATTACTAAATGAGAGAAGGCAATCTGAAAAGGCTACATACTGTATGATTTCAATTATATGACATTCTGGGAAAGGCAAAACCAGGGAGATAGTAAAAGATCAGTGATTGCTAGAGGTTAGGGGGGCGTGCAGGATGAATAGGTAGAGCACAGAGGACTTTTAGGGCAGAGAAACTATTCTGTATGATACTATAATGGTAGGTATGTGTCGCTATACGTTTGTCACAACCAAGAGAATGTATAATACCAAGAGTGAACCATAATGTAAAGTACAGACGGACACTGGGTGATAATGATGTGTCAGAGTAGGTTCACCAATCGTAACAAATGTCCAACTCTGGTTGGACATTGGACATGTCGACAGTGGGAGAGGCTGTGTGGGGACAGGAGGTATATCAGTACAGAGAGAACTCTCTGTACATTCTGTTCAATTGTGCTGTGTATCTAAAATTGCTCTAAAAAATAGTCTATTAGAAATAATTTTTTTTTTTTTAAAGTGAAGCAGGGAGATGATCATTGCTTTCTGCTTAATGGCATCATGGGGCAATGTGAGTATAATTATATTTAATTTAATCCAATTCTTAAAAGCTCCCAAATTTTTAAAATTAAAATAAAAATCATGTACTAATAATTTCAATTACATCAATAATTTAGGTAAATGGCATTATAGTTCAGAAGACAATATGAGGTAAATATGGAGGGTAATATTTAAAACAATCACTAAGATCCTGAGAACTGAAGAGAGCAGAATTGGGGTTTATGAACATGTGCCCCCTGGTGGTAATCAGGTGAAATAGTTGATTCTTTCATTCAGAATTATTATGGGGCAATCCCACATATATGAAAATTAAAATGGAACTAGGTTACCTTTTTTGTTGCACCTGGTGTCCCAGACCATAATGTTGCCATCTCTTCCACCTGTACAGAAGACAGCTGCAGACACATAAACAGTTTATCAAGAAGTTAACAAAACCAGTCAGTGGCACATATTTCAATTTAAATTTCCTAGAGTATCTATTATATGCTAGGTACTGTAATTGGCACTGGAGATTAAAAATGATAAAATATATAGCTCAACACAAATAAGAAAACAAAGCTGTGAAGGGAAAGGATTATAAAGAACTCAAAATGCTTATGCTGAGCAAAAACTTGATAGAATAATCCCTCTCTGTAAATTTTCTTTAAAACCACATGAAATACTATACTATAAAGTTGTAGTAAGAATAACGATAAATAAGCAATAACCAAAATATACTGAGTGCTTATTAAGTTTTAGACACTAAATATACTAAGTGCTTTTTTAATAAATGACCTCAATCCTTGTTATCAACCTTATTAGGTGGGAATTATTATCCCCATTTTACAGATAAGCAAACTAAGGCATAGGGAGGATATGTAACTTGCAAAGGTTATTTTTTTGGCAGTATGTATCCAGAACCCATATTCCAAACCTCCAAGCTGTATTGTCTCAGTATAAAGATACAAACCACATCCACATAAAGTTTGTGAAAGGGGTTGACTCTGGGGATGGAAGGAGGGCAGTGAGCTCGGAGGAGGGAACACAGGGGAACTCCAGTTTATCTGTCATACTTTATTCTCTAAAATTAAACCAAAAAATTCTGCTTTCTGTATGAAAGAGTGAGCACTTATCAAATTAATCCACCTGCTAATGCAGGTGGATTAATTTGATAAGTGCTCTGGTCAAAATACAAAATCAGCTACTTGAGGGTCGTATAGAGATTGATCAAAAACATACAATTTTTGTAAGGGAGTCAACACCTGAAGCAAGTGACTGGCCTAGGGTAAGTTCCTGATTTTTTGTGGTTTTACCTTGAGAGCAGCCACAGTTGTAGCATCAGAACCAGGCAGCCAAAGTGCCAACAAAAAGACCATCTTTCAAGCCAGAGGAGCTAGGAAAAGAGGACAGGGGCAACAGCTGCCAGAGGAAGTGGGGAAGCCTGGAGAGAGTAGAGAAAGGGAAACCCTAATTCTATGTTTAAACTTAGCTCAAGTCTCTGGCTGACCCCCAAACCATATGTGCATAGGAAAGCTAAAAGCAGCTTGCAACTAAGGCTTAAATTAAAGAACTGAATTGAGATCCGATCTTCTGAACTGACTGCCTTCCCACAGGTTTGACATTATGCTATGAGTCTAAGTGATTTAACTGCCTGTTAAAACAAAAACACCAACTCTTTCCTGAGCAACATAACAGAATTCAGAGTCCAACACACCATCCCCAATGCCCAGGGTATGATCTTAAATTGCTTGCCATATACAGAGCTAGGAAAATGCGTCATTCTCAAGGGAAGAGAAATCAACAGAGGCCAGCCTCAAAACAACCTAGATGTTGATTTATCAGGTCTGGTTGTAAAACAGATATGACTGTCAAGTGAAATAAAGAGACACTCATAATCAATGAAAAGATGAGAAATCTCAGCAGAGTAACAAACAGAACTTATTGAAAACAAATGGAAATTTTAGAACCCAAGCCCACAACTTCTGAAATGATAAAATTCACTGTATAGGCTTAAGAGCAGAATGGAGAGAACAGAGGAAAAAGTCTATGAACTTGAAGACAGATCAATAGAAATCATTCAATCTGAGGAAGAGAGAAAAATAAGATTGAACATTATGCTAAGTGAAAGAAGCCAACAACATATTGTGTGGTTCCATTTATACGAAGGTGCAGAAGAGGCAAATTATAGAGAGAGAAAGTAGTTCAGTGGTTGTGTAGAGCTGGTAAGACGGAAAGTACTGCTAACAGGTTCTGGTTTCTTTTTGGGTTGATGGAAACATTCTAAACTTAGATTGTGGTGATGGCTGCAAAACTCTGTAAGAAAATTAAAAACCAGTGAAATGTACACATTAAATGGGTGAATTTTATGGGTGTTAATTATATCTCAAATTTAAGAAAATTGAAAAAGATGAACAAAGCTTCAAGGATTCATGGGACAATTTCAAAAAGTCTAATACATGAGTAATTGGAGTCTCAGCAGAGAAAATTGGGCAGAAAAAATATTTCAAGAAATCACGGCAGAAAAATTCTCAGATTCAGTGACACATATTTGTAAATTTACAAATTCAAAAGGCTCAGCAAGCCTCAAACAGGATAATTTTGAAGGGAACCACGTCTAGACACATCACAGTCAAACTGCTGAAAACCAAGACAGAAAATCCCAAAGGCAGTCAGGAAAAACAACATATTACATGCAGGGAAATGATTCAAATGACCACAGAGTTCTCAACAGAAACCATGTAAGACAGTGGAACAACACCTTCAAGTAATGAAAGGAAAAACCCTGTCAACCTGGATTTTATATCCAACAAAAATATCCTTTAATAATGAAGATGAAATAAAGGCATTTTCATATAAAGGAAAACAAAGGGGATTAATTACAACCAGACTCGAACTGCAAGAAATGTTAAGGGACGTTCTTCAGGCTGAAGAGAAATGATTTCAGAGGACAGGGGAAAGATGGTGCTGCTGGGGGAAATCATGAGTTCAGTTTTGGGTATGCTGAACTTGAAGTGCTTGTAAGAAAAGTGAAAGCTGGAAATACAATCTGGTTCAATATAAGTGGAGCAAAAAACAAAACAAAATTGGAATAAATGAAACTGTCCAGGGAGAAGGCACAGACTGAAAGGAAAAGATGGCCAAATACCAAATCCTGGGCCATGTCAACACTTCAAGTTAGGTAAAGAAGTGGAGTTCACGAAAGCAATTATGAAGGAATAAACAGAAATACTGAGAAGCAGAGGGAGTGGTATCACAGATTCCAAGGAAGAAAACAATTTTCATGAAGTTTTAAATAACTTGCCAGAAGTGTCAAATATTGAACAAGTAGAAGGCAGGGTGATTTCAGGAAGAGAGATGGAATGGATTGAACCAAACTGAGATGAGGACATTTAACCAGGTTTTGATTACTCTTAAGAAACTTAGAAGAGATAGGAAATAAGAAAGGATGATAGCTGAAGGAGAATACAAGGTTAAGATGTTTCTTTCTGGACAGGCCACAGATATGCTTGAGTTTTTCCTATGGAGAAAGAGCCAAGAGAAGGAAAGCTTGAAGACAGAGGAGCTGTGGGGATGTAAGTGATACCATAAGGTCTTGGGGAGGATCAAGAATGTTTCTTAACCTTAGCTGCACACTGGAATCCCTTGAGGAATTTTAACAAAATAGACGCCTGGCCCACCTCCTAGAGATTCACACTTAATTGGCATTTTAAAAAACCTCCCCAATGTGTATAACTGAGTCACTTTGCTATACAGCAGAAATTAACACAACGTTGTAAATCAACTGTATTTCAATAAAAACAAAACAAAACAAAACACCCCCCTAGGTGACTAATGAGTCAGGGTTGAGAACCAGTGCCCTAGGAAGAAGGATTCGTCTTAAACTGGAGAATGAAGAATGAGAAAGAAGGTGCAAATCTGAAGATAAGTTTGCAGGAGGGGAAATAGAAAAACACTTATAATTATTTTTAATTACTCACTAGAAGTTCTAACACCGATTTTTTTTTTTTTTTTTTTTTTTTTTTTTTTTTTTTTGCGGTACGTGGGCCTCTCACTGCTGTGGCCTTTCCCGTTGCAGAGCACAGGCTCCGGACGCACAGGCTCAGCGGCCATGGCTCACGGGCCTAGCTGCTCCGCGGCATGTGGGATCTTCCCAGACCAGGGCACGAACCCGCATCCCCTGCATCGGCAGGCGGACTCTCAACCACCGCACCACCAGGGAAGCCCCTCTAACACCCATTTTATCACACAAAACACACATCTGTGAGTAACTGACAATTAGAGATGAAAATATTTTCCATGTTTTCAGGTGGTAGATATTTAGGGAAGGCAAATTCCACTAGTATAACTATGTCCTATAGTATTATTTGTATCCTGTCCATGTAGGGCTGAAAGAACTATATCATGATCTTTCCTACCACGTTACCTACAACCCCCCCCCAAAAACCAAACCCCCCAAAAAACCAACCCACTAAGCATTTATATGCTCCTCAGTTTTGTGTTTGTTTGTTTTGGTGTGTGTGTGTGCATTCACATCTCACTTCATTTTTATGCTTACAATGTTTTTGTGAATTCGGAAGTGAAGGTCCTGGGAGATAAAAATGACTGCCCAAGAATTTAAAGGCAGAAAGCAGAACAAAACACAGGGCTTCTATGTATGGTTGTAAAAGTATGCCCTGCACAAGAACACTTGGCTGAGGGGGTAGGGGCTAAAATCTGTGTTTTAGCAACCAAACTATGAGGCCTTGGGGGCAGTGTCCAACCAGACTAATTCACACTAGGGCACCTGTGAACTACTGGGAGCCATGATAAAGGTTACCACTTTTTCTACTAGACCACACTGGCATAGATTCAATGCACAGTTTTAAAAATTAAGCAAAGGGACCGAAAGATATGGTGCTTCCCTTTTTTATTACCCTTTAAATAAACAAATTTACTTTAAGTATTTTATGACTTTAAATTATTTTTATAAACTTACAATGAACTCTTGACACAGGAGTGTAGTAAACTAGAACACAAGCATACCTAACTTTATACAACAGATGTGTTAATGAAAAGTTATGCAGAGATAAAAACTATGTCATGTATTTCCTCTTCAAGGTTCCAGTCTCAACAGCAACCAACTGACCTTTTTTAAAGTCCAAACCAGCTCAACAACTCAGTTTAGTACTCCTGAGTGCTCAGGTAAATAAACAAAAACATTCCTTTTAAAAATAGAATATTTTTTAATGATAAAGGGAACTATACTGTTTATTTCTATTATTCCGCGATTAAAATCAGATTGATCAGCCACTTCTTTGAGATGAATGTTTGTTGTCTCACTCTTATTTAGTGAGAAACAAATGGAGGAAGGAGAAAAGAAAACAAAAAAACAGAAATGAAGAGCTCATTCAGATACCCCTGCTAAGTTTTTCCCCGGCTACTATAGTACTGTTCTGTATTATAGCCCTCTTTAAATCTTCCTTCTCCATTATAATAGTTAAATAAATATAGAAAGATTAACTGTGAGTAAATAACTGTTGAAAACATACCAGGGAACTGGGCCATTTAAAGTAATTATGTGGTAAATTTTTTAGGTAAAGAATCATGTCCAGTTTATCAGGTTTCCCACCCAGCCTCATACTCCATTTAAATTTTACAAGTAGAGTTAAAGTAACTATTTTACAAATGGAGTTAATCAGTGTCCAGTACAGGCTTTGACCTCAAAGGCCACTCAAAGTTGAACAGAGGGATTGTGGCTATTTGTGAATTTTTACCTTATCTGCAAGATTACAGAAAAAAATTATCTGAAGACACTTGACTTTCAGGGACAAGTTGGAGATAATATCCATTAGAATGGGACTAAAATCCAACTTAATTTCATTGAGGTTTCCAAGTCATATTAAGTATCTCAAACATCTATGTAGGTAAAGGAGCAACTTTGACAGGGGAAAGGGTGGAAACAATTACAGGTTATTATTACTTCACCATGAAAGAGGTTAAGGAGATGAAAGAGGGTAAGCATATACCTACCTTTCTCAAACTTAGAAAAGGCAACTGACTTGAGGCTGCACTGATGACCTTTGCATGTTCCAATCAGCTCACCAGCTTTTACATCCCAAAATTTGGCTGTTTGATCACCTGCTGCTGTAACCTTTCAAAAATAAGGTTTCACAGTTTTTTAAAGCAACCCTTTACCAGTGTTTACCCAGATCCCAATAAAATGAAAGTCACTTACAAGCTTAAGTTCACCAGGGACCCAGGCCAGGTCAAAGACAGCATTCCAATGAGCCATCCATTCTAAACAAAGAAAATGGTGAATGTGAACTGTCTAAACTATGTCTTGTGGTAGCCATACTAATAGCAGCTGAAGTGCCTTGAAAGCTGTAGTGAAAAGATCAGTGGTCAGCACACTAAGGTCCATGGGCCAAAGAGAATTTGTGGACTTGCACACATAGCACATTCCCTTCATTACCCCATAAAACTACCGTTTGATATCAGATTGTTTTCCATTAGGGTATATATTCTCTAAAATGGAATCTTTATGAAATATTCTCAAAAATCTTCATCATGCTCTCTGAATGGAGTTTAAAGTACTTTGGTTTGACATTCAAAATTCTGCTCGCTTGGCCGTATCTCTTACTGTTCTCTGTATATCCTATTCCAACCAAACTGGAGTGCTCCCTATATGCTCATTATATCCTATGGTTTCCTATCTCTAGGCCTTTACTAATGGTTTTCCCTCCACCTGGAGTGTCCTATTCCACCTCCACGGGTCTAAATACCACAGTTTGCCTCAAATGTCCCATCCTTCATGAAAAATTTTCCTCACCTTCTTTGATACGTAAGAGCTCTTTGTAACACCTGTGGCGTTTTCTTTGTATTTCCTCTACATCATCTACAGCCTTTGTTTTACCTTAGTTATCTCAACACTTGACTTACTAGTTCCAGATTATTACCTTCTTAAGGTCGGTAGAACTTTGCCTTATGTATGGAAGATGTTTGTTCAATATAAATATTTTAAAGCAACATTTCCCCACATTAAGTATAATATAACAAATTTTAATTTTTTAAAAGAAAACCTGTTTTTAATCCTAAAATGTATTTTTCTTAACTTTCAATAAAGGCTTTGCTGCTGTTAACAGTTATTGACAGAAAGGCAGTCCACCATTTACTTTCAGCCTGGCCCCTAAACAGGCTTAATCAGAAGTGAGTATCACTGAGAATTTATTCAAATAGTAACTTCCTTGAGGCTTTATGAATTTAAAATGTTCAAACAAATATTTTAGACCCCGACTTACCTTTGATGCACTTCTTTCTACTGGTTTGTGATTCTGTGTTATATAACCTAACGAAGCCTTCTTCATTGGCAACCGCTAGTATATGCTCCATATTGGGAGCTAAATAAGAAATAAAGAATAAAATATATAAAGAGTAACAAAAAAATTTAAAGCTGAGTTTAAATCTATATAAACAACAAAATATAAATTAACTGAATAGCTACAATCTATTTGAAAAGAGGTAAGATGATTCTACCCAAATAGCACCTGCTATGGTAGAGAGGTTTTTCTGAATTAAACATGGCTGAGGGCTTCCCTGGTGGCGCAGTGGTTGAGAGTCCGCCTGCCAATGCAGGGGACACGGGTTCGTGCCCCAGTCTGGGAAGATCCCACATGCCACAGAGAGGCTGGGCCCGTGAGCCATGGCCACTGAGCCTGTGCGTCTGGAGCCTGTGATCCGCAATGGGAGAGGCCACAACAGTGAGAGGCCCACGTACCACAAAAACAAAAAAAAAAAACAAAAAAAACACCAATCCTCAAATAATCTCTTATTTAAAGAAGGGCTGAATCAAGCATGGTAATTAAACAAAACAAAAGTGGTACTGGCCAATAGCAAATAAAAGCATATGATATAGGCATGGCAAATAAAAGCATACGATACAGGCCACCAGCAGGCTGAACCTATTAATTTTATATTCCCTTTTCACAATTTTTTACTTTTCCTTTCTTAAGCTTTTAACAGCAGGGACAAGTACTCTATTTCTGTTAATATGTTCCCCAATGCATTGTAGAAAGAGATAGATTCAAACAGGTCAAAAGGGGCAAAAGTTTTCATGATGGCTGAACCTTTGCAACCCTTTCCCGATATCAGTTATAAAAACAAACAAACAAAAAATGGTGCTATAAGAATCTTATCCCTTAGCAGAAATATGTAATTATGCGTAGAGATTAAGAAAAGTCTATTTTATAAATCAGGGGAGAACAGTTATTAGAAAAACTCTATCATCTATCTAATTTTTCTTGAAAGGGAGACACCCCAAGATATTTTCCCTCTGAAGAGTGAAATAGATCATTTCTGACCAAACCTAGCTTATACAGTAGTTCCCTTACCGGAAGAGAAGGTGCATCCAAAAGGAGGAACTGGGGCTCCTGTTTCTCCATAAGAAGTGTGCTCATCATTATAGTTGCACTGATAACCAGTAAGAAGGGACTGTAGAGGGTATTGTGAAGACCATCCTAAGGTAAGACAAAATTGCTTATAGAGTTCCAATATATCACATTTCAGTACTTTTAACAAATGCAGAGGTTATAAAGTCATTTCTAAAAACTTTATATACTTAAGTATAGATCCACTCATTATCCATGGCCCTCTAGAACACAGTTTCAGGTGTTTTCCTAAGGGGTCCTAAGGAAAAAATGAAAGAGCGCTCTCAACTTCTGGTGAGATACAGCTTTGGGCTTATCATCTTAAATGGAGACTCTTGCTAATACATTTAAGACTGCAAGAAACAAGTGGCCTTTGCACATTAGAAAAGATCTTACCCCTTCCCACACCCTTTGGTGACAATCACAAAACACAACCACAAAGACTACCACAACCATTAAAACTGCCATTCTCATCAATTAAAATTTTATGTTTTCAGAGTTTCTAAATCATTACTGCAAACTCAAGTTACTAGCAACATCACACATAAGCCAATGGTCAGAGAGTTAAAGGAAATAAGGTATGTCAATGTGCCTACTGTAGCCCCTAGTATATCAGAGAGGAAGAAATTCAGGGTAGAGGGAAAGTTTATTCTGCTTGGGTCAGAAAGCTGATGTGTACCATGGTCCTAAAATAGTAAACCATCTTGATTTGTTTTATCATTTTGATATGTGGGTCAACATATTTTAAATATATAAAAGAAACATTCATTCAATATATAGTTACTGAGAACCAAATGTTTAGGAAGCATGGGAGGAAACAATGAAGTTACAATCTAGAGAGCTGTCTAAATAATTAACAAACACTCTCATACTTTAGGGTACTTTCAATTCTCACTTTTCATAAAAAAATACCATTTGGAGAAGACATCTTAGCCTGATATAACCTCAGACAAATCTGGTTTTGCATGTTCATAGAAATAACCTGAAGAAATGCAAACGAGGCAAATAAATTCAATCCAGATTTAGTAATTGTTCCTGGGGGTATTACCTTAAGGCTAGATACGATTGTAAACAAGCCATTAAAGACCACTAAAATAATATGAATACAATAATTAGTTATGTGGTCGAGTTCACAAATATCCATCTACAGAATGAATTTTTAAACAAAAGCCTCTGTTCTAAAGCAATATAAACATACACTCGTAGTTTGGGATTAAAAAAAACAAAACAAAAAACTAACGATCACAACTCATGAATTCAAAAGGAATCTTGAACAATTTAAATGGAACTGAAGATGATAAGCTCTGGAGACCTAAATTCTTTACAATTAAACAGTGACCCCTCAACTCTGTCTCATTGCCTACAAACTATATCCAAACACCAACAAATGGCCTAACGTGGCTTAGTAACTGGTCCCTATTTACCCCTCCACCTCTGTGACTGTGACAACACACACTTCATGGACAATCCCTGTAAGCTACTTTTGGATCCTGATTGTTCTATTCTGTTTCCAACATGAGCTTGTAATGCTTTCCCTCACAACACTCATTTGGAAAAGCCTATTATTTCTTCAACGCACAACTTAAGCCCCTGGGTTACATGCAGATTTTTCAAGAATGAGAGCTGTCGGAGAACTAATTTCCAGATACTCAACTTCCATATATATATGTATTTCTAAAACTGACCTGTCTACAATGTCGAGGTCGAAACTTTCCCCCTTCTTCATCACTACCTTTCTTCCACTTTTCAAAAGAAAGGCATTTCCATGACCCAATCTTACACCTTGCGTTGACTCAAGGTACAAAAACTCCTGGGACCCCATTAAGAGACAATTGGATAACTCCTTTAATAAAGGCATCATAAACACCCAAATCCATCTCTTTAAAACATAGACTTCCAATAAATTTTTATTTTGCTTAATTATTTATTGAAATTAGTAATCCATATTGTTTTGATCAACGACATACTACTAAAAATAGTAATAAGTCAACCCAGAAGAAACTTTTAACACTTAGAGCTTTATAATCACAGAAAACATCAATTTAAACATATTTTTTTACACAGAGAAATAAGATAGCGTGATCAATAAAATGACTTTTCAAGCTTAAAATCAAATCACCTTAGGATAAATTCTGTGGGAGAAATAAAGTGGTAATAAGCTCAAGGGGAAAAAACAACTATGTAGAATATCTAGCAGTTAGAATTAGTTCATACTTTTTAAAAATGATTGATGTGATTATTACATCACTACAGTATTTACAGTCTATTAGATACATTTTAAAGACTGATGTAGCAGTAGCATTTTTATTTAAAAAGGTCATCACTCACAATATGGCCAGAGATGACATCCTTTGCATCTGTTTAAACTTATGATAAAAACTTTCAGATACCAATTTAAAAATACACAGAAGAGTAATCAGTTTCCATTTCAGAAAGATCATTGGCAGCAATGTGGAGGATAAACTGGAAAGAGGGAAACTAAGAGGCCATTTGGGAGACTTGTTACAGTTCAGACAAGAACGTATTATGGCCCAACCTAGGGAAATAGAATGGTAAGCATAGGACAGATCCAAGATATCGTGAAGAGGCAAAATCAGTGGGGATACCGAGGAGGAAGGATTAGAGATTTTAAGGGGACTTCTCTGAATGCGTATCTTGAGGAAAGTGGAGGAATTCTGATTGACTCTCAGGTTTCTGACTGTGAAGACCAGTTTAAAATAATGAGACCATTTCCTAAAATAGATAATATAGCAGGTTTGGGGAAAAAGTGAGTTCGGTTTTGGGTATTTGAGTTTGAGATGCTTACAGGACTGACCATCTGGATGATACAACTCTTATAGGAATGGATGTGAAGTATAGGGAATGGAAGGTTGCAGGTAGTAGAAGAAGAAACCCTGGTTACAGCTATGATCACCATGGGAGTAGGTAGAAATAGAAAAGGGGCCTAGGATGGAACACCCTCATGGAAGGGGAAAGAAGAAGATGGTCCTATAAAGTTCAGTGCATTAAATATAACAATGAATGAATTTCAGTGCCTAACACATATCAACGCATGAGTATTTGGGGGCTCAGGGTGGGCTGTCTCAAAACATGCCACAATGGCATATTGATTATTTTGCATTGAAGTTGCTTGAGAAGCAGCTGATGCAAGAAGGAAACTCTGACCTCCCTGTCTCCCTGAAAAGTAGGAAATAAATCTCTTATGAAAGGTGCACTCCTTGCAACTGGAGGTAGAAGGACACCCTAATACATCAGAGATAGGAAATTCAGAGCCAAGAAGCCTGTGTAAACAAACCTTGTTACTTCTTTTATTTTACTACCTGAAGCCCAAACTCTGTTTAGATTCTTCACTTAGTAAGCATCCCAAATCTAAGTTTCTTTGTCCTGTCAATTCCTCACAAACTTATTGGTTTTTTTTTGTCTGAAAAGTATAAAAGCTGCCTTGCTTTGGCCATTTCTTAGTCCCATTTCTATGAGAACTCCATGTACATGAATTAAAATTTGTTTTTCTCTTGCTAATCTGTCTTGTCTGTCAATTTTATTATTAGTCCAGCCATAAATACTCAAGAGGGGTACAGGGGAAAATTTACCCCTCCCTGATAAGTATTTGTGAATTAGAGAGAAAAGGGAAATAGACAGAATGTAGAATTAGGAGAAAATCTGTTACAAAATAAAGGCTACACAGCTTGCTCCAAGTCACACAGATTAAGTAAGGAGTGGAGGTGGAATTAAACCTCAGCAAGTTTAACTCCAAAGAGAGATCATAATTACCATGCTGTACTGACATTCATGACAGAGGATAGAGATGTATCTTAAGTAAGGTCACAGGAGAGACAGAAAGAGAAGCATTTAGAGTATAATTTAAAGACTGTCTAAGAGGTAAGGATGGTAGGGTTTTAGATTGGAGGCAGGAAGTGGAGGAACTACTCCCCAGTCTCCTTCTCAATATCCTTCTCCTAGACCTATGCCTTAAATACAAAAAGTTCACTTCTCACATAATTTTCTTTCTGTTTTTCACATGGTTTCAAGCGGAAAGACCTAGTCCATCTTTAAATGAATGAGATTTCATTTGCAGCCAAGCTTAGTCTGGATAGTAATTCCCTTATCAGAAACTTACCAGAAAGTTTCAGGTTGATGACACCCAAACCTAAGCTCAAAATTCTTATTGCCAATGTTTTAACCTAAGGAACTTCAAGAACTGGAGAGAATAAATCAGATATCTATACACTAACACGGAAGCATTTCCAAGTTTTACCGTTAAAGAAACAAAACATTTTTATCCCATTTCTGTAAATAACAATACTTATTACTACCTCTGGCATTGAAGAACATTTGGAATAAAATACTTCAGTCTATTAATAATGGTCATTTCTGGGAAATGTGCTTATGGACATTTTTCTCTCTATAACTACGAGTTTTTATGTTCATGTATTAATCAGGAGGAAAAAATTCTGACCATGCTAGAAGCAGATGTTCTGTCTTCTCTGCTTGACTGCATTCCTTAACAGCGGGTCATAGTCACTGGTATATATAGCAAAGAGTAGGGCTCACTAAGGTTCCACAACAAATGAATGAATTAATCAATGAATACGAGTCTTGACGATCTCACATAGCTGTTGAGAAAACCACACATACTCCCATGAACGCGTTTTCCAGTTAATGTGCAAAACAGACATAGCCGTAATGGAGGCCAGTTAACTCAGCGTCCCTCCCTCCGTCAGCCTACACTACAATTGAAAAAATCCCGATTACGACTAAGTGTCTCGAGAGCACGAAAGTGCAGCTTTCTTCAGTACTCTTCGCTAACACGAACTCACTCTGCCTGTAGGAGAACTCGGCGGCTGGGAAACAGAACTGTAGTCGGCGTAGGTCCGAGGTGTTGTTCGGGGGGAGGTGAATCCCGCCGGCAACAGGCAGCGGTAAGGGCCGTTACTCACCATTTCTCGGGACGCCAAACTGGGGCTGGCGGAGTACTGAATTGAAGAGCATCTGGGCCGGAGGAAAACTTTCAACGGAGGGAAAAGCCGTGGAAATGCCCCCAGATTCAGCAGAAATCTTATGTGGCGTCCCTTAGAACACGACTAGTTATTGCCTCCAACTCCCGCCACCGTAAGCCCCGGCCACCAAACTCCCCGCCAAACTGACGTCACGCCCTCTGATTGGCTCCCGCCGCGGCGTCCGGGCGCGTCCGAGTCACTTCCCCCTTCGAATCCCCGCCTCCTTTTCTCCCAGCCGCGGGAACCTAGAGTTCCTGAGCTCCCTGAGCGCCTGCGCGGGGGGCCGCAGAGGCGCTGGCGAACGGCGGGGAGACCAGGGCGCATGCGTAACAGGGCTTGACAGAGCGCGGAGGAAAAATCCTCGAGGAGGTGGTGGAAGAAGATGGCGGTTCTGGGGCAGAGTTTGCAATCTTTCTGAATAGGCTAGTCGAGTAACTATTCGGGTCATGGCGTCAAACTCAACTAAGTCTTTTCTGGCAGATGCCGGCTATGGCGAACAGGAGCTGGATGCTAACTCTGCCCTTATGGAATTAGACAAAGGTATTCGAAAGAGCGGGCTGAGCGGGTGAAACGCATGTGGGGGGAGGTGGCGCCCCCAGGCGGTGGTAGCCTCAGGAGAAGCCGGGAAGGCGCATGCGTCTATCTTCCCTGGGCGGGGGCGGGCGCTGGCGCTGGCGCCTGTGCTTTTGGTGGGTCCAGGGCTTTTGCCGCTTTGCGAGATTGCCGGGAAATTGCATCGTTGCTAGATTGGCCTCGTACAGGTGAAAAAGTAGCGAGTGGGGGCCGTTTTGACCACTTGAGGGCACAGTCTCCTGATTTTCCAAGCAGTTTGTAAAAATGATAAATTGAAATTGTGAAATTATTTTTCAGTATGTTCAGTTGAGCCCAGGTCTTCACCAAGAGTGCTGAATAATAATCTTGCACCAACTTATAACGATTCATTTGATTTCTGTAATTCTTACCTGCCGGTTATTAGTTAGGCAGGTTGAAAATAGGGCCAAGACCATCCGAAAATCAGAGCCCCTGCTTATTCTCTGCAGACGGATTCCACGAGTTCTATTTCCTTACGGGAGTTGGAGTGGTGGGAGCTTGGTGTAGTAGTAGGAGCTTTGGATAGACTGAGTTGAATTCTCATATCGTTCATTTTATGATCCTGGACAGGTCACCTAAGTTAACCTAAGTTAACCTAACCTTGGTTTTTTTTCTGTGCAAAGTGGGTAAAGTACCATTGAGCTAGCAAGATTGTTGTAAATATTGTGATATAATGGTATGCAAAAGAAGCCTTTACTAAATGCAAAAGAGATTTGCCTTCTTTCTTAGATATGGATATGGGAGGCAAGGGCAGATACTTGTTAGTAAAGAACTCAAGTATTAAAATGAAACCTTTGTTTTCAGTGTACTTAAATGATTTTCATTGAATGGGGGAACCATTTTGTCACCTGGTATACAGTTAATTTTTAATTAACTACAACCAGTGTGTAATATATTAAGAACTAGAGGTTAGAAGGATTTTTCTTAAAGTCCACTTTGAGCCACTTCCCAGCTCTCCGACTTGGACACTATCTTATACTTTTTGGGGACTCTTTATTTTGTTTGTTTTTTAACCTGTAAACATTTACAGCGGGTTCGTCTAGATAAGAGTTTCTCAGACTTTTTTAAAAAGATTTTAACTCCTTTTGATCAACATAAAAATGCCACAGCACTCCAATGAGATATTCCTTTGGTTGAGTCACAGTATCTTTAGTGCAGGCCCATCAGCCAAGAAAATGATGTTGAGCTTTGATTTCTCAACAAATCTATGGGGACTTTTCCCTCTAAAATATAAAGTCATAACATTAAATGTGTGTTTTATACACTACATAATCTTTTCCTCCCCATTCTGATATTTCCTTCCTTATTACCCTCTTAAGAGTTGCAGGTCTGGGTATCTAATATTCCTACTAATTCTATAAAGACATTTTCTACCACTGTGGTCCAGGTGGACTCATCCCATAATGACAGTAGAGCAATGGTGTGGAACAGAATTGGGTTGGGACTTTGAAGAAATGAGAAATCTAGAATTGTTTAATTCCGAAAAACTTGAAGTTGTAGTAAGAAAAAATGTAACCCCATTTTTCCTTCTTAAAAATTGAAATAGGAATATTTCAGATCTGTAAGAAATATATAGCTGGCTATTGAATGTAAACCAGGTGTCTGTCCTAGATACTAAGTGATGGTGTTAAATCCTCCCAGCAGTCCCTTGGGTGAGTATTTTACAGGTAGAATTTGATGTGGGGTTACTTGAATGCATGGATGCTCCACAGATACTGAGGGACTACTGTAGTGAGGAGGCAATTGTATCAATAACAATCCAGGGAAAAGAGAATAGTGGCTTGGGCCAGGGTGGTTACAGTGAGGCTGTGTGAAGTGCTGAGATTCTGTATATATTTTGAAGGTAGAGCCAACAAGAGTAGCTAATGAATTGGATGAGAATGTGAGAGTTAAGTGGTCAGGAGAAACTCAGAGGTTTTTGGTCTGAGCTACTGGAAGTATGTATTGCCATTTACTGAGTGGATGAAAATCAGATCAGTTTGAGACTGTTAAATTTGACATGTCTCTTAGACATCCAGATGGAGATGTTGGGTAGGCAGTTAGATATACAGATGTGATACTTGAACTCCATTATAAAGAAATATCTGTAGCACTAGTGTCAAGAAATACACTTGGGAAATGGTGCCATTTATAACCTGTTATATGTTTATAACCATTGCACTTTGTTCTGAGCATTTTGAGCAAGCATGGCAGTAAGCAACTTGTTTCTGATCTCTCTAGGAATAAATGGATGCCCCCTTTTTTTTTTTTTTTTTTTGCGGTACGCGGGCCTCTCACTGTTGTGGCCTCTACCGTTGCGGAGCACAGGCTCCGGACGCGCAGGCTCAGCGGCCATGGCTCACGGGCCCAGCCTCTCCGCGGCATGTGGGATCTTCCCGGATCGGGGCACGAACCCGTGTCCCCTGCATCGGCAGGCAGACTCTCAACCACTGCGCCACCAGGGAAGCCCATGAATGCTCTTTTAAAACTGACTTAACTCTGTTCATTTAGGATGTAGTTAGTAACACAGGAAAATCATCATTCATATAATAGCCATTAAGTCATTCAACAAATATTTACTGATCATCTGCACTATGTTAGGCACTCAGACTTGGGGCTATATTCGTGAACAAAACAGCTTTAAGAAGCTCACATGAGGCAGACAGGGCTAGATCAAATATGGCCTTGTTAGGACAAGAAGTTTGGATTTATGCAAAGTGCATTGGGAAGACATTGAAAGTTTTTAAGCAGAGGACTGACATGGATTGGTTTACATTTTTGAAGGTCACTTTAGCTCCTATGTAGAGGTCTTTTTGACTTCCCTTTTTTAAAGTTTTAAGCTGATAACCATGCTGCCCGAGCTGTGAAGACAGAGCAGAGTTAAGTGTCAAATCAAGTATAACTTATGTATATATGACACATTTCATAATCATTTCTATAATATAGGCATTACAAAGGACATATCTCCCATAATTTACTCAATGTAACTTTCACTCATGTAACTTCTACACTGTCAGTCTAAAGATTTTTAAGTCAGCTGATGGGAAGCTGTCCCAGTGATTTAGGAAAACTTATGCAAGATTTCCTTCACCCTGGGTGAAAAGGAGAGTCTACCTTAAATGACATCACTCAGCCTATCTGCTTTCTGTAAGGTTGGCCTTGTTGGGGGGATGAGATCCAAGATCAATGGGGAAGAGAGTGGTTTCCCTTTCTTGCACCTGGGCAATGAGAAGGGAGGAAATGTAGGAGGTGGAGTTGCTGTCTGAGGTGTTGGTGAACTTAATGTTGCATGGAAAACTTGATGGTATGTTCAATGAAAAAACTAATTATGACCTAGAAAATTGATGTAAATCAGGACAACTATCTGTTTTCCCTTAGATGCTGTCACTTCACCTATGTTCCAAAACATCTGAATTCTCAGACTGTGGAAGAGACCACAGGTTGCTTTTACTCTGTCCATATTGGCACAGATGTAGTTGGTATTATGATAAACAAATATGAGGCCCTGTGAGTATCCCCATATCCCCTACTAAAGAGGGAGGTCTCTGCAGCCAAGTTTGTACCAAGTGACTAATTCCAGGCCATAAGTGATTCAGAAGTGGACATGTGACCCACACTGAGTCAATCAAATTATTTCTCTTGAGAATCTGTACTACCAGACCAAACTTAGTGTGGCAGTATTGAGAAGTGGACCTGTAAGATCATGTAGAATTAAGGTCAGACTCTTAACTCAAAGCCACATAAAAACCAGCATTATAAAGTACTGATTCTTAAAGCCTGGCTGGTGATCCCTTGATGGACTATGAACTGATCCAAAAATCCAAGGCCCTTCTTTAGTTCTTACTGAAATCCATAGACTCATTTATACATATGGCTAAAAGCTATTATCTTGTAACTTACAAAGTAAGTTATTAAATATTCCTAAAAGTTGGTATTCATAAAAATAATTTGTTTATGATTCTAAATCAGTATTTGTGCATATTGCACAATATTGCATACATTCTCACCATGTATATTTACAGATTCTAAAGTTTGGGGGCAGGATGCTTTATTATTAATGCATCATCAGTTGAATTGACTATCCTATTAGTTGTTTTTATTCTTGCTTTTTAAATATAATTTACTGAGATGTTACCGTGATCAGTTTACTAAGCTGTTGTGAGATTGCCTTGGTATAATATGTGGTGCATACTTGTGTTTGTATTTCTCCCCTCCCCACCTCATTTTTAATGAAGACTTTAAGATGTTACGGTTTAAGATGTTAGGGTACTATGGTTCCATTTTGAATCATTCTCACCCTTTAGCTAAAGCAAATGTATACAACAAATTCTCCTAAAATGTGCTTGCATAGTAGTGTGTATTAGCAGTGTTCTTTGTAGTGGATGTTAGTCATGTTGGTGGTCACTTAGCATCTTGTGGACATTCTATGCTTGAGGAATGGCCCACACCACAAGCACTGTCTCATCAAGGTGGAAGCAAAAGCTCACTTTCCTAGTTTCCCTTTTAAGAGCGCAGGAGAGAATTCCCTGGCTGTCCAGTGGTTAGGACTCCACGCCCTCACTGCCGAGGGCCCAGGTTCAATCCCTGGTTGGGGAACTAAGATCCCCACAAGCGGTGTGGCCAAAAAAAAAGCACAGGATGTGAACTAGGCTCTGCCAATCAGACACATCTCCTCCAGGCTCTGTGATTTAGTTTAGAGATGCAAGAAGGCAGAGTTGAAGAGTACTTGCAGTTTCCTTGGCAGCAGCAGTGGCTGCAGTGTCCATAGTGTACAGTAGCAGCAGCAATGGCTACTACGTGCCTAGATGATAGGAGAGCTAATTCTAGCATCTGGTGCTTCCCAGCAACAATAGTTTACTTCATCTAATCAGTTTGGCAGTGTGGAGTTAGGTGTTCTTAGGAGTTTTGCCTTGAAACTGCTTATTACTTTAATAAACACTCAATAAAAACTCATTTCCTGCCTTATCAGTCAGAGTTAGCTTCTGTTGCTTGCAGCTAAGAACTCCTGACTGATATCTGCTACCTAGAAATGTATGCTGTTTTGAAAACTTGATTGATGTATCACAAATCCCAAGTTTACCATAATTTATGTTATTTCTCTTCAATTCCTTGGAATTTGTCATCCCTCAGAATTATACCACTCTGAAATCCCATTCACATATCTCTTCTTTAATCTTAACCTCTGTCCTCTAGTTGCTTGCTAGAAATGCATTTTAGCATAATAATTAGGACCAGATTGCCAGGATTTGAATTCCATCTCTGCCATTTATTAGCCGTTGTTTCTTAGGCAAGTCGCTTAACTATTCTTTACCTGTGTCCTCATCTTTAAAATGGGAATTATTGAGTAATACTTAACTTCTGTGAGTATAGTGAGAGCTTAATACATGTAAAATGCTTACTAGAGTATCTGGCACAGAAGAAGCACTTAATATGCATCACCATCATTGTCATGATTAACTGCTACTTTAACCATTCTTTATTTTCATTCAGACCTCAATATACTCACCTCTCTACTTCCCTTACCTCTCAATCCCTTTGTGTTTTTACTTCTTTATCCAGCTTAGATTTTATGGTCCCTCATTTCATTAATTTCATTAAGTTTCTTACCAGTACTTTAAATTCTCATCCAAGGTTCTATTTAGTCATGTGTGCCCAAAGGCAGCCAAAAATTGCTGGAGAAAGTCATACAACTTGGTATGTGGCTATTATCAGAAATGACACAAACCCAAACTGGCCTTCAACACAGACCTGCAATACTACAATGTTTCTTTAGTCAGGATTCTCCCACCTTCTTTAGTGACATTTCAGATCTTTATATTTTCAAAGAAAACCCCAAACCCCAGAAATCCTGGGTTTTATGTGGAATCTCATTTCATTTTTAATATTTGACAATGAATTCAAAACCTTTGAAAACATTGTATCATAAAATTACTCTGAGGGCCAGATTCAGCAGCCTACTAGTTTTCAGTCAAATAAGATTACATGGCAGAGGATAGCTTGAGGATCTACTTGCCTACCTTCTCAAAACAGCTAAATAGATGCCTCGGCCCCCACTGTAGAGATTTGGTAGGTTGGAGAGGAACCCTAGCATAGACATTTTTGAAAAATTTCACAAATGTTTCTGATGCAGAACCAGAACTGATAAACCACTAGCATAGCAAAATGTTCTGCACATTTTAAGTGAGAAATACGTTTAGAATAATGAATTTCATTGCTGCCAAATGGATTTTGACTGAATAAGCAATTTATGGACAACTTATTTTAGTTCTTCCTAGTCTACCTGCATGTTGCAACTAAGTTGAGCACTGTTTAACTCCAGGCACTGAAAAGGAAGAGATCTCTGTTTCTTTGGTGGGAGCATAAAAAGTAAAATGTAGAAACAGCAGTCACATCCTTCCACAGTGGGTCTTACGGTGGCATTCTTATGATCATTGGTCTTCTGATCAGGGTATTTTTCCTCAGATTTGCTAGCAACAGAAGTAAAGTGAATAACCTCTTAAACCCCTCTAAGAATAAGATCTCCTTGTGCTGAGCTGCTATTTTCAGGTGCTTGGCTTATACTGGAGTTGGAATTGGCCTAGAGCAAGCAAGCTGGGTACCATACTGCCCCAGCCTAGGATTGTTGCTGCATCGCAGGCCTTAATGCACTTCTCTCTTCTCTTGTACCCTAGCTTCTGACCTTCTGAGCCAGCCTAGCTTCTCATTTCCTCTCTAAAAAACTCATATCAGAAAATAAGCGAGACATTTACTATTCTTTAGCTCATGTACCCTGATGGCTCTGTTATAGGAATGAGGGTCTACCTTATCTTAAAGAAATAAAATTTGACCACACTAGAGAAATCAAAACCTTTCTTTGACCAGATGCAAAATTATCTTTGGTACATTTTAAATCAGCATGTTTAAATAAATGATTTGGTCTGTGGTTCTGTTTTTAAAGGGAAGGTAAAGTGGATCATATTCTCTTGAGGAGACTCCCTGTACGTAGACCACTTCCTACCTTACCTTTTTCATTCCAACCAAGGTTAATTTATTACAGACAGAACTTTACTATCCTTTGTATCACTCAACTCTTGAGAGAGAGAAGAGAAGGAAACAAGTCCAATTACTGTGGGTTCTCCCAGCATTCCCTTCCCCCAGCACACGTACATAAGCACACATCTCTTCCTTCTCTGTTCTCACACCTCCATCCTCAGACTTGCCTTTCTTTTTCTCCCCTTCCCTTGTGTCCTTCACTGCCCTATCTGTGTGTCCCTTGACCCCTTTTTCAAGGATACAGGAGCCATTGCCAGTAACCTACAGTGTCTCTGTTGGTACTGTGCATTTAGTGGGAAGAAGACTCCTAGAGCTTCTAGTGGCAGTTCTTGTGTGTATGGAAGTTGGTGGGTGAGGGGTGTAGGGAGAAGGGAGCAGACAAAGAAGGGATATGTTCTAAATATCTCAATTAGAAATTAGAGTTAATTTTGAATTAATTTCCCCAGAGGAACTTTTATTGTAAGTGGTTGTTAGATTATGGAGTACTATGAGTACTGATAGTGCTATTTTTTTTCCTATGAGGAAATATTTTCCACGTACCAAATAACTAACATGAGTGTACCTATAGAACTTAACTCATTAGTAAGTTGTAGAAATTGCATGTGCAGATTTACTTTGTGGTTGTCTTATGTATTGGAACAAAGTGGCAACCAGTAAAGAGCCCTCTGTCAACTGGGGGAAAACCGCACAATATAAGAGCTGTGATTTGAGTTTTATTCAGTGTCTTACTGAGGACTATAGCCCTGGAGACAGCCTTCCAGATAGCTCTGAGGAACTGCTCCAAAGAGGCAGAGGGAGAGGTCAGTATACATGTGATTTTGGCTAAGGAGTATGTGCAATCCAACATATGTCTCGGTAGAAGGTTACTGCTAGTCTAAGGAACAGATATCTCGGTTAATGATTTTAGTGCTTTTCTAAGTGTGGGAAGGTGCAAGAATCTGGGTTCATAAAAAAAATTTTTTCCTGAAATATAACTATCTAAGGGCCTGTTTTCCCTAAAGCACAGAGTGCCTCATCTTGTTCTTTGTCCTAAATTCCTTTCAGGGTGTGCTGTAGGTCAGCGACTTAATCTTTGTAGAACTGAATGGCAAGCAACATTCCTTGTTTTACACCTCAGACAAACATTTCCTTTGCCATTTTTTAACAGTGAACAAACTTTACTGAACAGAGATGTTCTAGGGTACTTATTCTTGTGCAGATATAATCAGCATTTTGTAAATGGCAAAATACTAAAAGAAAAATATTTGAAGGTGATACTGTTAATTCCGTATCAAGATACTCATTCTTAATGAATTTTTTTAAGGATTGAATATTAACTCCTTTTATTTGTTGGATTTAAAAAAAAATCAGATTCATTGAGGGAATTCCTTGACGGTCCAGTGGTTAGGACCCGGCACTTTCACTGCTGAGGGCCCAGGTTCAGCCCCTGTTTGGGGAACTAAGATTGCACAAGCTGTGTGCGGTGTGGGGAAAAAAAAAAACAGATTTCATTGAGGTGTAATTTGTATATAATAAAATCCACCAAACGTATGCAGTCATGAAACCACTACCTAGAACAATTCTTTCACCCCCAGAACTTGCCCTGTGCCCCTTTGTGGTCAGTTCTCTTTCTTTAGCCTTTGGCAACCACTTTCTGCTTTCTATTCCCATAGTTTTGCCTTTCCCAGAATGTCATATACAGTAGTCTTTTGGGAATGACTTCTTTCACTTAGCATAATGATTTTGAGATCCACCCATGTTGTTGTATCAGTAATCGGTTTCTTTTTATTGCTGAGTATGAGTCCATTGTGTGGACCACAGTTTGTTTATTCATTCACCAGTTGATAGACTGTGTTGGGCTGTTTCCAGTTTGGGGCTATTACGAATTAAGCTGCTGTGAATATTTGCATACAGATCTTTGTATGGACAGATGTTTTCAATTCACTTAGGTAAATATTTGGAAGTAAGATTGCTGAGTGTATAGTAAGTGTATATTTACCTTGATCAGAAATGACCAAACTGTATTCCAAAGAACTGTATAGTTTTGCATTTCCACCAGCAATGTATGAGAGTTTTAGTTGCTCCATATCCTCTTAGCACTTGGTATTGTCGGTCTTTTTTGCCATTCTAATGGATGTGTAGTGGTGTCGTACTGTGGTTTTTAATTTACATTTCACGGGTGACTGACAGTGACGAGTATCTGTTCATATGCTTATGTTTGCCATCCTTATTTCCTCTTTAGTGAAATTTCTCTTCAAATCTTGCCCATTTAAAAAAATTAAGTTTTCTTTTTATTGAGATATAAGAACTATGGATAAAGTCCTTTATCAGGTACATGTTCTATAAATATTTTCTTCCAGTATGTGGCTTGTTTTTTTAATTCTCTTAACAGTATATTTTGAAGAGAAGTTTTTTGTTTTAATAAATTTATTTATTTATTTATTTTTGGCTGCATTGGGTCTTTGTTGCTGCGCACGGGCTTTCTCTAGTTGCAGCAAGTGGGGGCTACTGTTCATTGCGGTGCGCGGGCTTCTCATTGCGATGGCTTCTCTTGTCGTGGAGCATGGGCTCTAGGTGCGCAGGCTTTAGTAGTTGTGGCACGCGGGCCCAGTAGTTGTGGTTTGCGGGCTCTAGAGCTCAGGCTCAGTAGTTGCGGCACACGGGCTTAGTTGCTCCACAGCATGTAGGATCGTCCCGGACCAGGGCTCGAACCTGTGTCCCCTGCATTGGCAGGCGGATTCTTAACCACTGTGCCACTAGGGCCACCAGGGAAGCCGAAGAGCAGAAGTTTTTAATTTTGATAGAGTTTAACTTATCACTTTTTAATTTTATGATGTTTTTAATCTAAAAACTCCACTTTTTTTGTTTTATCTAAGAATTCTTTGCTTAACCTAAGCTTATAAAGATTTCCTCTGTATTTTCTTCTATATAATTTATAATTTTAGCTCTTACATTTAGGTCTATGGTTCACTTTGAGTTAATTTTTGTATATGGTGCAAATTAAGGATTGAGTTTCTTTTTATCTTTTCTTTTCTTTTTTTAAATTTCCCTTCTGATTTCTTCTTTCACCCTTTCACTTCTTTCAGTGATTCATCTTATTGATTATCAGTGTGTTGCTTAATTTCCAAATATTTGGGAATTTTTAGATATTTTTCTCTTACTGATTTTTAATTTAATTCCATTATGGTCAGAGAACATACATAGTATGATTTCAGTCCTTTTAAATTTGTTGAGGTTTACTTATGGCCCCAAATATTTTATCAACTCAATCTTTTTTAAAAAATAGATTCTTTTTCATTATTCTATATCTAAAAGTGACACTTTACCAAATTACTATTTCCTATGCCATTTTTATTTTTGAAAAGGTAATGAGTTACAATTGTACTTTACTTAATTGTTAAGAATGATTATTACTTTACTGTGTAAATAATTTTACTCTGTAATACTGTGTTGATATTTGCTATTTTTGCCTTATTGTAGCCACAAATTTGTAATCTGTTCTTCCCTTTTTATGCTCTTCATAGGTCTAAGATCTGGCAAACTTGGTGAACAGTGTGAAGCAGTTGTCCGCTTTCCCAGGCTCTTTCAGAAGTATCCATTCCCCATTCTCATCAATTCTGCTTTCCTAAAGTTAGCTGATGTTTTCAGAGTTGGGTAAGTCTTTTTAAGGCCTTGCTGTCCTAAAGCACATGGTTCATATTTCTTTGTTTTATATTGTGGTCTGTATTCTTTTTGCCTTTTAGGACTTCCACATGGTTCATTACCATTTTAATGGATGCACATGGCAATTTGCATCAAATTTTGGTGTGAAATTTAATGGCATTTTAAGCAAAAGTGAAGGATATAAGTCAGACAGTACTTATTTCTTTGGGGGACAGGGTAATTCAAAATTAAAACAACCTTAATATATTATTGTATATTTCAGAAATATCTGTGGCTTTGTGCAGGTAGTTTGGAGAAGTTTCTGATTTAACAGTTTATTTTATAACATGAAACTACATGTTACATGAGATTATGGGTCACTGTGAAGTGCCTGAAACAGGTAAGCAAGCACTGAATATACACCTATTTTTTTCCCTCTGCCATTCCCTCTCCCACTTCTTTCCACCCTTCTCCATGCATTCATGTGCTTATACACACACCAAATCAGACTTGGAGAAATGATGTTGTAGAATTAGCTTGAGAGGAAGATGACCATCTTCTTGGTTATAATATGACTGAGGAGATTGAGTTTGGGTCCAGGGCTTCTCTTTAATGTTACTACTGTTTTGGTGCCTTGCAGCAGGACTGCAGGCTTTGCTAACTGCTTATGCTTAGTACGCATCTCATGTACAGTTGGCCCTCTGCAACTAAGCATTCTGCATCCATGGGTTCTACCAACCATGGGTCAAAAATATTTGGAAAAAAAATTCCAGAAAGTTCCAAAAAGCAAAACTTGAGTTTGCCACACATTGGCAACTATTTACATTGTATTTACATTTATTTATATAGCATTTATATTGTATTAGGTATTGTAAATAGTTTAGAGATGATTTAAAAGTATGTGGGAGGATGTGCAAATACTATGCCATTTTGTATAAGGGATTCAAGCCTCCAAGGGTTTTGGTATGGCAGGGGGTAGTCTGGAACCAGTCCCCTTCCCCACCATGGATATCACAGGATGACTGTACAGACTTTAACTCTTTCAGTGGTAAGACAGAGAATATTAACATTGAAAAACATTGGCCTATTGCTAAAATTTATTAATATCGTTAGTGTTGCTTTGATTCCTAATTAAATACTACTTTATAAAGTGGTCTAATTTATTTTATCTGTGGTTTTTCATAGAAACAATTTCCTGAGGCTATGTGTTCTTAAAGTTACTCAACAAAGTGAGAAGCATTTGGAGAAGATTCTAAATGTGGATGAATTTGTGAAGAGGATTTTCTCTGTGATTCATAGTAATGATCCTGTAGCAAGAGCCATCACACTCCGGTATACTCTGTTATGCTAATGAGTCACCACAAGATTGTTTGAGTTGTGATTATATATCCCCAAAAGGCAATATATTTACTTTTATCATTTTGAATATTAAGAATTTATTTTTTCTACAGACAGTCAATGAGAAAATATGGTAACCATCCTAATCTGTAAATGCCTTGCGGCTAACCGTCTATGATACTGTTTTGGTAACTTACGTTTGAAATATTTCTCTTTGTGGGTGGATGTTCTGATCTGATAACTCTAAGGTGCATGTGGCTTAGCCTCAGCTTATTTTGAACTTTTACCTTCCTGACCTTGTTCTACTGTTTCATGTCAGTTTTCTGTATTCATCCTTGGTTATGTGCTTGTTTCTGTATATGATAATTTATATCTGGACTCCTTGGAGAATGCCAGATATAACCATCTTAGTTTCTTCAGCCTTTCCTTTCCTTTCTTGGCATTAAAAAAATTTTTTTTTTGAGTTTTGTTAGAATTTCATTTTGTAAGCCTTATATCCAGCTTGAGCCAAAATCCTCATTTTAGATCTATCATCTATGAAATTATATGCATAATTTTTGGATTGTTTGAAACTCACTTTGCTAAACTCTTCCTTCCTCAATTCTGATATGAGCCCCAGGGAGCATTCTCCTCTCTTCTCTTGATATTGAGGAGAGATTTGAAAATCATGATACAAGTAATCACTGATGTTGAAGAAAAGACTGGGAAGTCTTACTTTTTACTTTGCGGATCTGCTTAATAAGAAAAGTATTGAACTCTTAATGCTTTGCTAAAATGGACTTCTTTATACAACATTGGAAAATTGATATTTTGATGCTTTAATAATTTACAAGTTTCTTTTTCTGGGCTCTCTTTGGTACTTGGCATGTACTTCAAGGTGATTTTTAAAAGTTTTGCTTGTGTTAAATAAGCCATGTTAGTTTTTCTGACATATTGAAGTATGGAAAAGTGTTTAGAATTTGAGTCACTGCTTGATTTCTAAAATTGATACTTTATTAACCTGAGATTTATGGAATGACCTGTAAACTTTAGCTTTGGTAATTTAGCTTTGCCTGTTTCTTCCTTTTCTGACCTTGAGCTTATTGTATTTCCATTCTTCTTGGGTTTCTCTGTTTGTGCAGGATGTTGGGAAGTCTGGCATCAATAATTCCTGAGAGGAAGAATGCTCATCATAGTATTCGTCAGAGTCTGGATTCCCATGATAACGTAGAAGTTGAAGCTGCTGTTTTTGCTGCTGCTAACTTCTCTGCACAGTCAAAGTAAGCATAGGCCTTTTATAATTTGGCTTCCCAGGAAGAGGTTTTGAAGGAATAACTCATCTGTGTATGTAAAACACTAAAGGATACAGAAAAATGTAAATGGCAAGGTGTATTTTCCAAGAGGGTTTCCATCATGTTGGGAAAACAGGACTTAAATCCATAAAACAGAAAAGTTAAGTACAGATGTTGGCATTAACTGTAAATGAAATTAGAGTTTCCAGAAGGACAGGATCAGCATGTGATTAGAGTAGTTGGGGAAGGCTTCACTGGGGAGCAGAAGCTTTGTCTACTGAACAGCCTTCGCCAGACATACAGTCCTAATACTAAATTGCTGCTTTCTTACTGTCTTCTCAAGTTTAGCTTTTTGGGAGTAGAACTGTGCACAGTTTGACAGAGACAGTAACTTGAGTTGAAACCAATTTTAATTTCTTTGGGATGTCATAGTCTACTATCTTACAAAGCAGTATATCTCTGTGTGTGTGTGTGTGTGTGTGTGTGTGTGTGTGTGTGTGTGTGTAAATATATATATATATTTTTTTTTTTTGATGAAATGTTGACCGTAGTTTTATTACTGTGTTTGACTTGCTTGATTATCCTCTCTAAAAAATATATATTATTCCCTTTAGTGACTGATGGGGAAGTAGCATTGCTTTCTGGAGGATATTTTGGTAATATGTATTTTGCTTCAAACATGTACATTCCTTTGACCTAGAAAATCCACTTATAAGGACTTATCCTAAGGAGTCAGCAATGTGTACTGATATTTACTTACAAGGATGCTAGTTATAGGGTTATAGTAACCCAAAAAATTAGCAACAACTTAAATTCCAACCAGTGTGCTAGTAAGATAGATAGGACCGTACAACGAAATACTGTATCAGCTTTTGTAATGCATATATTTTAGAAATATATTTGGAAATAGGTTACATAATAGGTTATATGATATTATAGATTTATTTTAAAAACAAATATTTATATTTATGTAATAGAAAAAAGACTAGAAGGATATATATTGAAATATTGTCTCTGGTTGGTAAGATGGTTATCTTATTTTTGTTTTCTTTTTTATAATTTTCTGTATATCCTGCTAGGAGCAAGTTTTGGTTTTATAATCAGATGACTAATGAATTTTTTTAAATTAAAAGTAGCATTTACATTAAGAGCCTCTGCTAAATTTGGATAAGACTTGAAAGAGTTAATCACCAACAGTCTTCCTTTATATTTTATTAATACATGCACATTCATCTCTTCAGCTGCTCTTATGAAGCCTTCAGAATTCCAGGATTACTCATTGGAAAAGGAGATTAGAGAATAGAAAGCATATAGTCTTTAATTCATTGATCGAAAGTTGTAGGTGTGGCAATAATTGAGGAAGAGAAATATCTGAGTAAAGACAGTTCCTATTTGTGCTTTTGAAAGTTGGCATTTTTTTCTTATTTAATTGATGACCAGTAAACATTTAATAGTTTATGTAGAAGGAGTTTTTCACATACCAGGCTTCAATATGGTATACTTGTGATTTGTGATGTTTAAAAATACCAAATTAGTGCAATAGGAAAGTCTGAAGGACCTATCTAGATGTATCAGAGTGTGAATAAGGAAATACGTCTTTTTCAGATTAGCATTTACCTCTTCCCCCAGAAGTGATGACCTGGCTTGAGATCAAATATCTCAACCAATACTGATGGATTTTTATGTTAGTATCTCCATCAATTTTGGATCTTAAACAAATTAGAGAAACTGGCCAAAAAAGACCTTAAGAATTTATTGAATCCTGTTTCCACCTGTCTGCTACCACAACCACGTGTGACTTGTTCTGAAAAAGGTTATAATTTTTAAGAGCTAGTCCTAGAGCAGGAGTTGCAAACCCAAATGCCTTCAGGGACCAGGGAGGCATTGTCAATGAGAGAGGTGACTTCACGTGGTGACTGTGGTGAACTGAAGGGTGTACTCACCATCTAAAAGGAGTAGCCCCTTGGTACCAGTAGATGGTAAGAGTGCAGGAGTGTATGACCAATGGTGTGACATTGGAATTTGGGGGTGGGGGGTGGGGGGAAGAAGCTGGAGAATCGGATTATTCTGTTTATTTCACCATACAAGACTATATATTCTTAACATATTCTTAATGCTGACATTAAGAATTTAAAAAAATATTATTAGACCAAAAAAAAAGAAAAAAAGAAAAGAAAACTGCAGGCTTCTAACTTGCAGTTTATTGACCCTAGAGGAGTGTAACAGACTTTTAAACTTTGAGTTGTTATAAAAGTTATTATATAGTTAGTGGGACTTCCCTGGTGGTGCAGTGGTTGGGAGACCACCTGCCAATGCAAGGGACACGTGTTCGAGCCCTGGTCTGGGAAGATCCCACATGCCACAGAGCAACTGAGTCCATGCACCACAACTACTGAGCCTGCGCTCTAGAGCCCACGAGCCACAACTACTGAGTCCGTGCACCACGACTACTGAAGCCCGTGCGCCTAGAGCCTGTGCTCCACAGCAAGAGAAGCCACCGCAATGAGGAGCCCGCGCACTGCAACAAAGAGTGGACCCCGCTCGCCACAACTAGAGAAAGCCCGAGCACAGCAGCAAAGACCCAACACAGCCAAAAATTAAAAAAAAAAAAGATACTATTTTTTAAAAAGTTATTATATAGTTAGTGAAGAGTGAATATCCATCATGTCCAGATTCTATTCCAAGCACCAGGAATACAGAAGTGGAAAAGATGAATGACCTGTTGTGATGTAAACACAAAATAGTTTCAGCTGCTCATTAATGTTATGGAAAGATAGAACAGTTTTGTCATTGTGATGATGACCTGAGTGAGCTGCTTAGGTAGAGTGATCAGGGAAGGCCTCACTGAGTGGGTGACATTTGAGCTGAAACTGGTTGCTGAAGAAGAGGCAGCAATCTAGAGGAAGGATATTCCAAGCAGGAGGAATAACAAGTACAAGAGCACTCAGAAACGTGAACAGGTCATCTATACATACCTAATACACCTTTTGCCTTATACCTGAAAGACATTTACAACTTACTTTTTCTTATCAAATGTGAGGCTGATATCAGAGCAGTAGTTTTGAAACTATTTGGTATCAGAATCCCTTTATACTCTTCAAACATTATTGAAGTCCTCAAAGAGCTTTTTTTGTTTATATGGATTATTATATCAACTGATAGTTACTGTATTAGAATGAAAATGCCTAAATTTTAAAAATATTTATTAGTTCATTTAAAAAGTAACAAATTCTTAATATGTTAACATAATACCTTTATGAAAATAATTATTTTCGAAAACAAAAATCAATTTTGTGGGAAGAGTGGCCTTATTTTACATTTTTACAAATCTCTTTAATGTCTGGCTGGATTCTCATATCTGATTCTGTGTTCACTGTTTCTGTTGCAATGTTACTTTGGTTAAAATATGTGAAAAAAATCCAGCCTCACACAGATATATAGTTGGAAAAGAGAGGAGTGTTTTTAAAGGCTTTATAGGTAATTATGGATGTTTTTCTTTGATACTATACCAAAACTAGAAAAGTGTTGGTTCTTAAACGTTAATTGCCCTGTGAACTCTAAAACCACCAGTGAATATGTACTGTTACATTGAGAGCCATTGGCCTCTCTTACCCGTGTATGGTTTTATAACTTAGATATTGGTCTTCTGGAAAATATTGGTTCACTGTGTTATGCAGGTCTTCCAAATGTTGACCTTTTTCATTGTAAAATATCAAAGGATCACATTTATTACTATCACCACTGATCTCATCGGAAGGTCTTTAAATATTAAGCTGTCAAGCTCATGGTGACAGATACAAGTTTTCTGAAATGCTAATTTTTGCTTAGAAGCTAAGATTGGCAAAAAATTTTCCCAGTTACTTTCCTTAGAGTTACAAGCTTACTTTATTCATCTTTTTAGAAAATATCTGCAAATAGCCAACTCTGAATAATTATGGAATTTCATGAAAAAAAATGGGTAGTTCATCTCGAAACTCAAATGACTGCATGGTACTTTTCCTGCAGACAACCACTGTGTACTTAATGTGTGCTTTCCATTTTGTCAGAGAATATTAAATAATATCTTAATGGCAGAAAATGTTTTATATAGACATCTGAACTGCAGAGGGGAAGTATTCCATGCCCTGTGTATAATTTATCATGACTAAAAGAGCCAAGTTAGATCATATGATCTGTATCATATTTCCTTACATGTTATATAATGTTTTATCCCAAACATTCATGTTATTAATAACTTTTGCAACATTCAGTGATACTTCAATTGCAACAGACTCAAAAGCAACGCCTTGGAAAATACTTTACACATATATAATATTTTTTAAATGCCTACTTTGTTTTTAATTTTTATTTTATTTTTTAAATTGAAGTATAGTTTGTTTACAATGTTGTGTTAGTTTTAGGTGTATAGCAAAGTGATTCAGTTATGCATATATATATCTATTTTTCAGATTCTTTTCCCATATAGGTTATTACAAAATATTGAGTATAGTTCCCTGTGCTATACAGTAGGTCCTATTTGTTATCTATTTTGTATATAGTAGTGTGTATATGTTAACCCCAAACTCCTAATTTATCCCTCCTCCCCCTCTCCCTTGGTAAACACAAGTCTATTTTCCATGTCTGCGGGTCTATTTCTGTTTTGTATATAAGTTCATCTGTATCATTTTTTTTGATTCCACATTTAAGCTATATCATATTTGTCTTTTTCAATCTGGCTTACTTCACTTAGTATGACAATCTAGGCCCATCCATGTTGCTGCAAATGGCATCTTTCATTCTTTTTTATGGCTGAGTAATGTTCCACTGTATATATATACCACATCTTCTTTATCTGTTCATCTGTTGATGGACATTTAGGTTGTTTCCATGTCTTAGCTGTTGTAAATAGTGCTGCAGTGAACATTGGGGTGCATGTATCTTTTGAAATTATGGTTTTCTCTGGGTATATGCCCAGTAGTGGGATTGCAGGATCATATGGTAGCCCTATTTTTAGTTTTTTAAGGAGCCTCCATACTGTTCTCCCTAGTAGCTGCACCAATTTACCTTCCCACCAGCAATATAGGAGGGTTCCCTTTTCTCCACACCCTCTCCAGCATTTATTATTTGTAGACTTTTTGATGATGGCCATTCTGACTGGTGTAAGGTGATACCTCATTGTCGTTTTGATTTGTGCTTCTCTAGTAATTAGCGATGTTGAGCATTGTTTCATGTGCCTTTTGGCCATCTGTATGTCTTCTTTCTTCTTTGGAGAAATTTCTATTTAGATCTTCTGCCCATCTTTTGATTGGGTTGTTTGTTTCTTTGATATTGAGCTGTATGAGCTGTTTGTGTATTTTGGAGATTAATCCTTTGTTGCATCGTTTGCAAATATTTTCTCCCATTCTGTAGGTTGTCTTTTTGCTTTGCATATGGTTTCCTCTGCTGTGCAAAAGCTTTTAAGTTTAATTAGGTCCCATTTGTTTATTTTTGTTTTTATTTCCATTACTCTAAGAGATGGATCCAAAAAGATTTATGTTAAAGAGTATTCTGCCTGTTTTCCTCTGCGAGTTTTATAGTATCCAGTCTTACATTTAGGTCTTTAATCTAAAAAAACGGCCACTTTTAAATAATTTGGCTCTTAGTAAGATTCTATCCATATTTCCTACTGCGTTTCTACTACTTCATACTTACTCTGTTTTTCTAAAATTCAGAATATTTGGTATATATTTTATTGTTTACGTAAGTGATCGCTTGTGTGTTGAAAGCTTCTCTTAATTAAAAGTGTGTCCTAAAACATTGTAGACTGAGATAGTGACCTTGAGTCTTTCAGACAGTGTCATTTAGTAATGCAAATTGCAACAATGCTCATAAATCAGAGCATCTTTCCTTGAAAATCATGTGGGAACAGTGTTGGCATAAGCCCACTGCTGTTTGGAGTTTTGGTTTCAGTTGCATTTCTTACCCCACCCCTGGCACCTGACCTTAGGAATATTAGTTACGATTTGGAGTATTGCATTTCTCCTGTGCTTACTGTGTTCTGTTTCTTTTAAGTCCTCGGAAAACTGAAGCAAATTTAATTGTTTGGTTTTAAAGATTTTGCTGTTTTCTCTTTCCAAAGGGATTTTGCTGTAGGAATCTGTAACAAAATCAGTGAAATGATTCAAGGTATGTATGCTTCATTTGGTATTATGAAGTAACTTAATGGGATCTATGTTAATAATAGCTGCTAACATTTATTAAGTACTTATTGTGTGCTAGTCACTATTCATTCATTTATTCATTCAAATAATGTTTATTAAGTGTCTTCTAAATGCCAGAACTATTCTAGGTGCTTAGGATACAGTAGTACACAAAACAAAGCCCTTGCCCTCATGTAACCTACATTCTAATGGGGGAAGGGTTGGTGGTGGCAACAGATAAGTAAACTTATGATGTATCAGGTGCTGTGGGGAACAAGTGCGGTAAGAAGTATAGAGAGTCCCCAGAGCAGATGGCAGGATAGAAGGGGGGAAGTTACTGTTTTATATATGTTGATCAAGGAAGACTTCTGATAAAGTGATGTTTGAGTGAGAAATGCAGATATTTATGGGGAAAACATTCTGACCTGGGGGAGAGCTGTGCTGTTAGGAGCTCTGGGACTCTCTTCACTCTGCTAGTGTCCCTCCAGTATCTTCCAATTGCAACGAAACTCAAATCCAAATTCCTCACTGTAGCCTACAAAGCCTTAGTATTCTAATCTCATCTTCCATACTGTGCTTCACATGTACTACCCCATTTACCCTCATAATATTCATAAAAGGAAGATCTGAGGTTACAGCATTGCACAGCTCTAGAGAACGTGACTTTCTTTGTGTATTTCTAGATGGCATAGCTTTGAATTGTGCAATTTGGCAGACTTGGCTAGGTAATACTACTACCTCTATTTTATGGAAAAGGAAATGGAGCCACAATAAAATCACTTACTTGAAGACCAAGATACAGTGGTTGAGCTTTGTCCTGTTTCCGTTTATTCCTTTGTCTTTTTTCCCTGCTGCCAGAAAAGGGCTGTCCTGCAGAAAGCTATCATTAGAAGGAAGCATCACTCATTCATTGAGCAGGTTTTTATTGAATGCCTGCTGTATCAGACAAGATCTCAGCAGGAAACAGATGTCACACTTGAGCTGAGATAATTCAAGTAGGGTTTAGTGAAGCAACCATTTACAAAGGTGTGGGCAGGGTAAACTATAGGGGATGATGTAGTCCTATACCCCTCTATGGTACAGGAGAGGGAGTGGTTACCAGAACTTGGAGTCACATCAAGAGGGCCACTTTGAAAAACTGACCTTCAGAATGATGTGACCTGATGTGACCCTGCCGAGAAGGAGCCAAGGAATAAATACTCGGTCCTGAGCATTCTTCTGTTCCCCTCTGCTGGGGCTCTCCACCCAGAGAGATGGTAAATAGCAAGGGAGTTGTTGTAAGCTATAGAGGTAAGCCTCCTAGGGCGCTGGAGGATTCTGTATAGCTTGAGTGGTGGCTCTATGGATATATTCATATGTAGAAACCATTAATATGCATACTTAAGATTCATTTTTGTTCCATAAGTTTTATCTGTGAAAAATTAAAGTAGGGACTTCCCTGGTGATGCAGTGGTTAAGAATCCGCCTGCCAGTGCAGGGGACATGGGTTCAAGCCCTGGTCTGGGAAGATCCCACATGCTGCGGAGCAACTAAGCCCATCACCACAACGACTGAGACTGCACTCTAGAGCCCATGAGCCACAACTACTGAGCCCGCGTGCCACAATTACTGAAGCCTGCGTGCCTAGAGCCCGTGCTCTGCAACAAGAGAAGCCACCACAGTGAGAAGCTTGCGCACCACAACGAAGAGTAACCTCTGCTCACTGCAACTAGAGAAAGCCCGCGCACAGCAACAAAGACCCAGTACAGCCAAAAATAATTAAATAAAAACAAATAAATTTAAAATGAAAGTAAATGAACAGGAATTAGGAGGTAGAAAGAGAGACAGGGAGAAAAACACAGGGGTAGGAATGGGGGCAAGGTGGAGGAAGATTGGAGTTCAAGATACAGAAGTGGTGAGCAAGTTTTAGGAATAAAGTATCCTTAAATTAAATTTTAAGCTGCTTGTGTTTCTGCAAAGTAAAATCTTGAGTCTCCCTAAGCCTTCAGTAAAAATATCTGTAAACACAAAGAGTCCCTCTGACTGCTGGATTGAGAATAGACTTGCAGAGGAGAAGGGGGAGATATGCGACAGGAGTCTGCCATGGGGAAAGGCCTAAGTAGAGACAATACTTAGGACACTTTTGCAATGGTCTAGTCAAGAGATGGTGGTGGAAATGGACCAATGTGATAGCAATGAAGGTGGAAAGACAGTCAGATTTGGGTTATATTTTGAAGATTGTAACCAACAAGATTTGTTGATAAATTTGGATGTGGGTGTGAGAGAAATAAGGGAATCAAGAAAGACTCCAAGTTCTGAGGAGCTGTAATGATGGAGTTGTCATATCCTGAAATGGGAAAAGTTGGAGGGGCAATTTCGTAGCAAAGATCAGAAGTTCTCTTTGGGCTGTATTAAGTATAAAATACATCTGAGACATCCCATTGGAGATGACCAGAGGTAATGGGATATACATATCTGAAGTTCAGGGAGCAGGGAGGCGAGGGGGAGGCAGTCTTTAAAAGCATATAGCTGGTAATAGAAGCCATGGGTTTATATAAGCTCACTCAGGGAAAGTACATAGGGTAAGAGGATAATATATTACCAAGCCCAAGGAATACCAGAAATTAAAGTGTGGATAAAGAGGAGAATACAAAGAGATTGAGAAAGGACAAAAACCAGGAGGAGTGTGAAAAAGCAGAAGCTATTGAGAAAGAGTTTCAAAGATAGACTGGTCATTCAAATGCATTCAGTACCTTAAGGATCAAAACAATAATAACATAAGCCTGATACGATCCTGCAGAGAGAAAACCAGGGAGTAAATGCTCTGACCTCATTCTTCTCCCTCCCATCTCCTGGGACTCTCTGCTTTGGCTAAACTCAAAGAGAGGCCAAATAGTAAGGGACTTAGTTGATGTAAGCCATTGTTGGATGTTGAAATGATATTTACTTATTCCACTAACAGTTACTTCACAGTGGCAAAACCAGTGATCAGCAGAGATAAATTAGCTTTTGACATATGTGTAGTACTTTATGATTGACAGTTTTTTGTTCACTGTCACCTCAAAGCCATGCTGTAGAAGAAAAGACTTTTTTGTCTATGTAGCTCCAATGTTGACAGGAAAAGATGCTTTGGAATTAATCCTCATGGAGTTCCAGCTTTGTATGCTGTAAAGAAAGGCATTGCTACAAAAGTTCAGAGAGTTTCAAAACTGCTCCATACACAGTCTGTTCACATCCTGATCATGACTTAAAATTGAAGGAAATAATTAAAATTGTAAATATAATCAAATATTCACCACTGAGTTTGTATATATACATGTGTATATGTATACATGTATGTGTATATCTTTTAGTATCCTTTGGGAAGAAACAGGCAGCAAATATGACTGCTTTCTACTGTGCCTTTTAAGGGCATTTTCTACTATCAGCATGTAGTTTAATAAGCACCCACAACTTAATGTTAGGATACATACTTTTGAAAAAAACCTATTGAACTTGTTGATTAGCTCTAGTATATAATTAGCTTTAATGTTATAACCATAATACTAGTATACTACTTGTTTTATTTATTTATTTATTTATTTTGTGGTATGCGGGCCTCTCACTGTTGTGGCCTCTCCCGTTGCGGAGCACAGGCTCCGGACGCGCAGCCTCAGTGACCATGGCTCACGGGGCCAGCCGCTCCACGGCATGTGGGATCTACCCAGACCGGGGCACGAACCTGTGTCCCCTGCATCGGCAGGGGGACTCTCAACCACTGCGCCACCAGGGAAGCCCACTATTTGTTTTTAAATGGTCATTTTGCTAATTGAATCAGACCTTTTAACTGTGAACTATTATCCAGGATGATGATCAGAGATTCTAAGCATTCTTTCTGTATCTAGGTCTAGCCACGCCAGTAGACTTGAAGCTGAAGTTGATCCCTATCCTGCAGCACATGCACCATGATGCAATATTGGCGTCCAGTGCTCGTGAGCTATTACAACAGCTAGTCACATCCTATCCTTCCAACAAAATGGTGATTGTTTCTTTGCACACCTTTACTCTGCTTGCAGCTTCATCTTTGGTTGATACGCCTAAGCAGGTAATGTCAATTTTCTTTAACTGCCTTTTCAATAAACTTGCATATTAAGTATACACTAAAAAATAAGTAACCCATAAGTTTTGATAACATTAAGATCCCTTTCTCTGATAAAGATCAGAGAAGGTTTCATTTCCTTTTGCTTGCTTTTTTCCTCTGTTCATAGTGCTGATTCTTAGGAGCCTTGAGAGAAATGAGGGGGAGGTGGGGGTACATGGCAGAGCATGGAGTTGGCGGGGAAAAAAAAGGGAAGAATTGAGTGTTTGAGGCCAGGTCTTGTGCTGGAACCTTGCAAGTTAAATGATAGTATATTTCTATACAAGAGGAGAAAGAGGCCCAAACATGGGCACATAGCAAATAAATGACAGGGCTGTAATTCGAAATGAGCCCTGTCTCAAATGTAAGTTTCACTAACTTACACTGCATCCCTAATGATAATTTCAGTGACAGTATCATTCATGGAGTTACTTATTTCCTTTGTAGATTCAGCTTCTATTGCAGTATTTGAAGAATGACCCCAGGAAAGCAGTAAAGAGACTTGCTATTCAAGATCTGAAATTACTTGCCAGTAAAACACCACATACTTGGAGTAGGGAAAACATTCAGGTATGCAGAACTTTGAACATTAATATTTTATATAGAAAAATAATATAGCATTATAATAGAGCATATTGTTTTGCTTTACATTTTTATATTGTGTTGGCCAAAATGTTTGGTTTTTTCTGTAAGATCGCTCTAGTGGCACTTAGTTGTCTTTAACTTCATTTGAAACAATTTTGTTAGATTGTATGTGACAGCTGTCATATCAGCATACTTTTAATACAAGACTTATCAAAATTGGTGAATTTTTGTGTAGCCATTTTAATATTGAAGACGGAAGAAAAAAGCAACATTTTTGACCTATTATGCTTTATTATTTCAAGAAAGGTAAAAACGCAAAAAAAGATTTGTGCAGTGTATGGAGAAGGTGCTGTCACTAACTGAATGTGTCAAAAGTGGTTTGTGAGGTTTTGTGCTGGAGATTTCTCGCTGGATGTTGCTTCATGGTTGAATACCCCAGTTGAAGTTGATAGCCATCAAATCGAGACATTAATTGAGAACAATCAACATTATACCCCACAGAAGATAGCTGACATACTCAAAATATCCAATCAAGCATTGAAAATCATTTACACCAGCTTGGTTATGTTAATCGCTTTGATGTTTGGGTTCCACATAAGTTATATTTCCACATGCGATTCTCTACTTAAACGTAACAAAAACATTGCGTTATTAAAACAAGTTGTGTATACGTATAGCTGATTTCACTTTGTTATACAGCAGAAACTAACACAACATTGTAAAGCAATTACACTACAATAAAGATGTTAAAAAAAAAAACAAAACACAGGGCTTCCCTGGTGGCGCAGTGGTTGAGAGTCTGCCTGCCGATGCAGGGGACATGGGTTCGTGCCCCGGTCCGGGAAGATCCCACATGCCGCGGAGTGGCTGGGCCCGTGAGCCATGGCCGCTGAGCCTGCGTGTCCGGAGCCTGTGCTCCGCAACGGTAGAGGCCACAACAGTGAGAGGCCCGCGTACCGAAAAAAAAAAAAAATTGTGACAGGTGATGAAAAGTGGATACTGTACAATAATGTGGAACGGAAGAGATCATGGGGCAAGTGAAATGAACCACCGCCAACCACACCAAAGGCCGGTCTTCATCCAGTGAAGGTGATGTGTATATGGTGGGATTGGAAGGGAGTCCTCTATTATGAGCACCTTCCGGAAGACCAAAGGATTAATTGCAACAAGTACTATCCCAGTTAGACCAACTGAAAGTAGCACTTGACGAAAAGTGTCTAGAATTAGTCAGTAGACTAATCTTTCATCAGGATAATGCAAGACAGAATGTTTCTTTGATGACCAGGCAAAAACTATTACAGCTTGGCTGGGAAGTTCTGATTCATCCGCTGTATTCACCAGACAGTGCACCTTCGGATTTCCATTTATTTTGGTCTTTACAAAATTCTCTTAATAGAAAAAATTTCAATTCCCTGGAAGACTGTAAAAGGCACCTGGAACAGTTCTTTGCTCAAAAAGATAAAAAGTTTTGGGAAGATGGAATTATGAAGTTGCCTAAAAAATGACAGAAGGTAGTGGCACAAAAGGGTGAATATGTTGTTCAGTAAAGTTTTTGGTGGAAATGAAAAAGGTGTCTTTTAGTTTTACTTACAAGTGGAAGACACTTTTTGGCCAACCCAATATTATCTTTGTCTTTTTCTAAGTGTTTCAATCTAAAAAATTTCTAAGAGCATTGTTGATATTGGTGGCAGAAGTTAGAAGTGGCAAAGTAAATATATAAAACTTCTTTCTTTTTTTCCCTTTCTTTTTTTTCCAGTTTTATTGAGATAAAATTGACGGAGCATTATATAAGTTTTAGGTATACAGTGTAATGATTTGACGTACATCATGAAATTATTACACAATAAGTTTAGTGAACATCCATCATCTCACAGATACAAAATTAAAGAATTTTAAAGATATTTTTTTGTGTGATAAGAACTCTTAGGATTTACTTTCTTAACAACTTTCATACATAACCTAACAACAGTGTTAATTATATTTATCATGCTATACATTACATTCCTGGTACTTATTTATCGTATAACTGGAAGTTTGTGCCTTTTGCCTGCTTTCATCCAACTACCCCGTGCCTCTGGTAACCACAAATCTGATCTCTTTTTCTATGAGTTTGTTTGTATGTTTGTTTGTTTGTGTGCTTGCTTTTGAAGTATAACTGAGCTACAACACTGTTAGTTCCTGTTATACAACATAGTAATCTTTTTCTATACATTTCAAAATGATCACCATGATAAGTCTAGTTATGCTGTGTCACCATTCAAAGATATTACTTAGTTATTGAAAAAGTTGCATCCTTTAATGTTTAGGTTTGTTTTAGTGAATTAGACTTGCCTCTCAGTTTCTTTTTAATTGTCCCATAGCAGCACCAAGGCTAATTGAGAAGCCCAGTTAAATTGTTTATTTTATTCTTGTTTCCTTTACTCAATTTAGGGAGAACAGTTTTGGTGCTGACTGTATTTATTAGAGAAAGGTACTGAATGGGTAACTTAGCGAACTGTATTTCTCCTTTTCACACAGAGGAAAAGACATTCTTTTTTTTTTTTTTTTTTTTTTTTTTTTTTTTTTTTTTTTTTTCCTTTTTGCGGTATGTGGGCCTCTCACTGTTGTGGCCTCTCCCGTTGCGGAGCACAGGCTCCGGATGCGCAGGCCCAGCGGCCATGGCTCACGGGCCCAGCCGCTCCGCGGCATATGGGATCCTCCCAGACCGGGGCACGAACCCGTATCCCCTGCATCGGCAGGCGGACTCTTAACCACTTGCGCCACCAGGGAGGCCCGGAAAAGACATTCTTAAGTTTTCTTTTGTAAATACAAGAACAGATCTCAGTCTCTAGACTTTTAATGTGACATCTTTTATAGCATTTCCTAGGTTAAATTAATGTTTTATATTTTTTCTTAAAGTGGAACCCTATTTGTTTACCCATTACTGATGACAGATGCACCACTTTTTAAAAAATGCTGTTTAGGGGGCTTCCCTGGTGGCGCAGTGGTTGGGAGTCCGCCTGCCAGTGCAGGGGACGCGGGTTCGTGCCCCGGTCTGGGAGGATCCCACATGCTGTGGAGCGGCTGGGCCCGTGAGCCATGGCCGCTGAGCCTGTGCGTCCGGAGCCTGTGCGTCCGGAGCCTGTGCTCCGCAACGGGAGAGGCCACAGCGGTGAGAGGCCTGCGTACCGCAAAAAAAAAAAAAAAAAAAAAAAAAAAAGTGCTGTTTAAAGTGAAATGGAAAATTGTCAGAAATAAATCTTACTTTCATGGATTTTATTATCTCTTGGTATGATCATATCTACAGTGTAACAAAAACCTTTGAATTTCAGATTATGAAAACTGAGCTGCTGTGTTTGTTTGTTTGCAATTTTCTAAACATGTTTTGGTATATTATGATTGATAGTCACAAATATCCCAAGACATAAGGACAGTAATTAGTATTTGCACTTAATAGATGAGCAAATTAGGGTTCAGAGAGACTTAATATGCTTAAGAGAGCTTCTTAAGAGGACTTAATTAAGAATTAAGAGAGCTCTGTCCTCTGGTGTTTTTTTCTACTAAACATATTATCCAAGAAGAGAATGTGCTCAGTCACTTTAGGGAACCAAACCAAGTGAGAGCATTTTATTATTCTATCTCATTTCTTACCTTATTTTGAGATAAATCACACATACAAAAAAGTATGTACAATGTATATTTAATAGTTTAAATAATAATTGTAAATCAAAACTCATGTAACCACCATCCAGCTAGAAAGAGAACACTGCAAAATCACAGAACCCTGCTTCCTTCTCTCAGATGGTTCTCCCTGATCAAAGCCTTAATACCCACCCAATGGAAACCACTGTTTTGACCTTTGTGATAATCATTTCTTTGCTCTTTATAGTTTTACCACCTATATATATGCCTCCCTAAAAATATTGTTTAGTTTTGTTTGTTTTTACTTCTTTTGCTCAACATTATACTGATGAGACTCATTCATGTGGTTGCATGTTTTTTTCCTTTAATTGCTATACAGTTGTCCCTTGACATCTTTGGGGCGTTGGTTACAGTACCCCCTGCTGAGTACCAAAATCCTCAGATGCTCAAGTTCCTTGTATAAAATGGTATAGTTTTTGCATATAACGTATGTATATCCTCCTATATACTTTAAATCATCTTTAGATTACTTACAATACCTAATACAATGTAAATATTATGTAAGTAGTTATAAATAAAATGTAAATGCAATGTAAATAGTTGCCCTTTCCATGCTCTGAAATGGTTAAGAGCTATGACATAAGAATTTTCTGTCTTCTGAGGGTATAGCTTTAAAAGTGCCATAAGTCCATCTGAACCTGGAACTTCTTCCAGGAATAGAGTTTTCAGAATATTTCCAATTACTTACATGGTTATTGTCCTATCAAAGTTTTCTACCTCTTGAATCAGTTTTGATAATTTGTTTTCCATTTAATTTATTTTGCAGATTCATTAGTATCAGTATAAAGAACCTTTATAATTTTTAGTATCTCTGTGTTTAAAATTTTATCTTTATTTTATTCTTACTATTGTGTTTGTGTTTATATTCCCCTTTTCTTGCCAGAAGCATGGCTTTCTTGTGCCTTTCAAGTGGTTGGTACATTTATTTTTATTCTTCTGTTTAATAATGAAAGCAGGGCTTCCCTGGTGGCGCAGTGGTTGAGAATCTGCCTGCTAATGCAGGGGACACGGGTTCGAGCCCTGGTCTGGGATGATCCCACATGGCGCGTAGCAACTAGGCCCGTGAGCCACAACTACTGAGTCTGCGCGTCTGGAGCCTGTGCTCCGCAACAAGAGAGGCCGCAATAGTGAGAGGCCCTCGCACCGCGATGAAGAGTGGCCCCCGCTTGCCACAGCTAGAGAAAGCCCTCGCACAGAAATGAAGATGCAACACAGCAAAAATAAATTAATTAATAAACTCCTACCCCCAACATCTTCTTTAAAAAAATAAATAAATAAAATAATAATGAAAGCACTTAAGGCTATTAATTTTTCTCTTAGTGCAGGTTGGCCACATTCCATAAATTGCAACTTTCAGTGTTCCCATTGCCATTAACTTGAAATGCACTTTTTGAGTCAGATTTTGTGGTATAATTTATTTACAGAAACTTTTCTAGGTACACAGTTCTAGATATGCAGTTCAAATTTTGACAGATGTATACAGTTGTGTAACTACCACCACAATTATGATATAGAACATTTTCAAATCACTCCAGAGTTTCTTCAGGCCCCTCTAGTCAGTCTTTCCCCCAACCCCTGACTAGTACTGAACTGATTTCTATCCCTATAATTTTGCCTTTCCAAAATATAAATGGAATCATACAATATGTAGCCTTTTGGGTATGCGTTCTTTTGCTTAACATAATGCTTAGCATAATTCATCCATGTTGTTACATGAAGCAGTCGTTTGTTCCGTTTTACTGCTGAGTAATATCCCAGTATATGGACCATAGTTTATTTATCCGTTGACAGCTTCATGGACATTTGAATTGTTTCCAGTTTTTTGGGTTTGTTTTTTTTTTTGCTATTATAAATAAAGCTTTTATTGTACGGATCTTTGTAGGACATTTCTTGGGTAAATACCTAGGAGTAGAATTGTTGGATTGTGTGGTAAATGTATGTTTAACTTTGTAAGAAACTGCCAAACTGTTTTCTATAATGGCTGTACCATTTTACATACTCACCGGCAATGTATGAGTTGTTCTTTATCCTTGCTAGCACTTTTTATTGTATGGTTTTGTAATTTTAGCCTTTTGAATAGTTGTGTAGTGGTATCCCATTGTGGTTTTAATTTGCATTTCCCTAATGACAAATGATGTTGAGCATCTTATAGGCTTGTCATCCAGATCTCTTCTTTAGTGAAATGCCTGCTCTAATCTTTTATGCTGCCTTTTTTTTTTTTTAGGTTTTCTTCTTGTTACTGAGCTCCTTATATATTCCAGATACAAATACTTTTATCAGATGTGTATTTTGCAGATATTTTCTGCCAGTATGTGCCTTGAATACAGTATCTTTTGAAGAACAGAAGTTTTTTTGTTTTGATGAAATATAGTTTATCAATTTTTTTTTCCTTTTGGGGTTATATTTTTGTTTTTTATCTAGGAAGTCTTTACCTAACCCAAAGTCTCAAAGATTTTCTCATATATTTTCTTCTAGAAGTTTTATAGTTTTTATATTTATTTATTTATTTTTTTTTTTTTGCGGTATGCGGGCCTCTCACTGTTGTGGCCTCCCCCGTTGCGGAGCACAGGCTCCGGACGCGCAGGCTCCGGACGCGCAGGCTCAGCGGCCATGGCTCACGGGCCCAGCCGCTCCGCGGCATATGGGATCCTCCCAGACCGGGGCACGAACCCGTATCCCCTGCATCGGCAGGCGGACTCTCAACCACTTGCGCCACCAGGGAGGCCCTATATTTAGCTCTATGTAATCCATTTTGAGTTGACTATTGTATATGGTGCAAGGTAAGAATGGAGGTGTGTTTGGATAGCCAGGTGTTCCAGCACCATTTGTTAAAAAGACTATCCTTTCTCTGTGAATTACCTTAGCATCTTTGTTGAAAATGAGTTGACCTTATCTCTATAGGTCTATTTCTGGATTCTGTTCTGTTCCTTTGGTCCGTGTATCTGTTCTTAAGCCAATAGCACACAATTTTGATTTCTGTAGCTTGGAATTCTGTAAGTCTTGGCATCAGGTAGTGTGAGTCCTCTACCTTTGTATTTCTTTATTTTGGATGTTCTAGGTCCTTTGCCTTTCCATACAAAATTTCAAACCAATTTGTCAGTTTCTACAAAAAAGTCTGCTAGGATTTTGATTGGTATTTGCATCTATAGATCAATTTGGAAAGAATTGACATCTTAATAGTATTGAGTTTTCTAATCTATGAACATGGCATATCTCTCCATTTATTTAAATCTTCCTCAATTTCTCATCAGTGGTTTTTAGTTTTCAGCATACAAATTTTGCTCATATTCTGTGAGATATTCCTAGGTGTTTCATTGTTTTTGGTTGCAGAATCATCCCTTTGCATCACATCTGCTGATTCAACCAACCACCAATGACTCAAAAAAGTATTCCAAAAAAAATCCCAGGAAGTCCCCAAAAGCAAAACTTGAATTTGCCACCTGCCAGCAATTATTTACATAGCATTTACATTGTGTTAGGTATTAGAAGTAATCTAGAGATGATTTAAAGTATGTGTGAGGATGGGCGTATGCAATTTATATGCAAATACTACATCTTGAGCATCTGTAGATTTTGGTATCCACAGCAGGGAGTGGGGGGTCCTGGAACCCCTGCGGATACTGAGGGGTGACTGTATTGTAAATGATTTTGTTCTTTTAGTTTCCATGAGAGCAGTTTTGATTTCCTCTTTGACCATGGAATTAGTTTAAATAATGTTTTTATCCCCTTTTTTCTTATTCTTCTTTTATCCCATTTATTAAGATGTAACTGACATACATCACATACATAAGTTTAAGCATAATGGTTTGACTTACAAATATTATGAAATGATTAACACACTAAGTTTAGTTAGCATCCATCATCTCATATAGATAAAAAGAAAAACAAGAAAAAATTTTTTTTGCTTATGATGAGAACTCTTAAGATTTACTGTAACAATTTTCCTATATATCATACAGCAGTGTTAACTACAGTCATCATGTTGTGCATTAGATCCCTAGTACTTATTTTTCTTATAACTGGAAGTTTCTGTTTTTGACGTGATAAGCTTTTTATATTTGTAGATGGAATTTTTGTTGTTGCTAACCTTTTGTTATTAATTCCTAATTTTAAGGTTTCTTTGTGGTGCAGTGTAGGATAATTTTTTGTAAACAGTTCGTAGAATTTGAAAAGACGGTATATTTTCTATATAATGTAACATATTAAGTAATACAGATAAATATATAATATATATATTATGTGTTAATATATATTTCAGTATAAAACTATATGAAATCTTATTGATACTACTCAAGTATACTATATCTTAAATTAGTTTCTCTTTTTCATCTGTGAAGTTTTGATATTCATTAGCTTCTCATGCCAATTTATATGTAACCATTTTAATTTAAAAATCTTAATGCTATCTTGTTCCACAGATAGAAGTTTTATTAATGTAAAAGAATCCTCTCTTATTTAAAGCTGTTTTGGCCGCAAGTTCTTTATGTAATATTAATATTGCCTCTTGTTTATTTTTCTTTCCACATATCTATCAGGTCTTTGCCAATTTTGTTATCCTCAACCTTTCTCTGTCATTTAGGTTTGATTCTTATAAATAGCATATAATTAGATTTACCTCTTTAGACTTAATCTGAGTCTTTTTTAGTAGTGTAACTTATTTACATTTATTGATGTAACTGAGTTCTTGTACTTCTTTTATAAACAGTCTTATTTTAGACTGTTTACAATGTGTCCTTTTTTGTTTCCTTTGTTTCATTACTTTGTTATTTTGATCAAGTTTTCACTGTTCCTTTATTCTCTAGTGAACTAAAAAGATTTTAGCATGGTAATTAAACATTATTCTTACTTTACCTACCTCTATATTTAATATATTAATATAAGAACTTGTGTATCTCTATTAAGAATGAAAAGTATGGTGGTTGGAATATTGCAAATTTTAGCAGGCTTAAATTCTCCTCTTTTCTACTCCCCTTCATTCCCTCCTCCCCCTGTATGTTGTTAAAATAATCTGAAATTTAATTACCAGGTTTTTTTTTATACTACGCAGTTATCGTATGAAATTTTTTTAATAATATTTGCATTGAACTTCACAAACACATTAATGGTAACTTAAGTGTTAACTGTTTTGTTGATTTCACAGCTTATGAGTATTTCTTCAATATACCACATCTTCCCTGAAGTTTTTTGTTCTGATTTATCTTTATCTTTCTTGTGGCTTTTTTCTTTAGTTCTTTTTAATTGAAAATACATGTTATTAAATATTTGTCTCTCCCACAAAGAATTTTTTCCCACTGCGCCTGAAATCTGAGCATATTGATTTTAATTAAATGGATGTGGTCAAATAATCATTTTTTCAAAGCCTGGGTGTATTTTTGAAAATATTGAAATAGAGCAGAAGAAAAGAGTTCTAATGATTTAACCTTTACAAGGTAATAGCTTGTTGCTTTCAAATTTAAATTTTACTCTCAGTCACCAAGAGTAATTATTTTTCTTCAAGGTTTTCCTCCTTCCTTCTTTTCTTTCTTCATTCTTTCCTTCCTTTCTTCCTCTCAGCCAGTCTTATCACTGCTGATTGATTTTTGAGTTTTGGTATTTCAGGTGCAAATTGTGTGCATTCTATTGCTGTTTTTACGGGTGTGTTGGTAGGTATTATAATTCCCACCTGTAATCAGATATTCCAGGTTTAAAGCAAATACTTTCATTCCAAATGTCTTAAAAACCTGAAGGAAGGAAGGGCCTAAATCAAGGCCCAAGTATATGTATTATTGTTAAGGTAGTCAAAAATAATTTCATAGGAACAAAAATATTTTTTCATCTGTTTGTATTTCTCTTTGGATTTTTTTATATGTCTTGCTATAATATCCATTTGTGTTGATCAGTATTAATAGTTTACACTATTCTGGTGTTATTGTCTTATCTGAAGAGGTTGATTTATGCAACCTGTCTATTACACAGCAAAAGATTATTTGTTCTGGGTATTCTCAAAGGCATAATTTTATTTTTGTCTCGATCTCTCCTAAGATTTCTGATTGTATCTTACCTGATCCTAGGAGGAATGACAAGTTAAACATGAGAATTAGCTCTTTTAATAATCTTTTTTCTTTTTGTAGTTAGTACAATGGAGACAAAATTTAGAGGTATTGTGTCTCTGGCAGAGTACTTTTGTTTATTTTTTTTAATTGAAATATGGTTGACATACAATATTATATTAGTTTCAGGTATATAACATAGTGATTCAATATTTAAATACATTATGAAATGATCACCACAATAAATCTAGTAACCATTTGTCCTCATACAGAGTTTCTACAGTATTATTGACCATGTTTCTTATGCTGTACATCACATGCCATGACTTATTATATGACTGAAAGTTTGTACCTCTTAATCCCCTTCACAGAGTACTTTTAACATGACATTTTTCTTTATTTTGAAGATTATCAACTTTTTGCCATGCTTTTCTGGAACACATCCCTAGTGGCCAGTCCCATTCTAGAGTAGAGGAGAAGCCCCCATTTAGGAGCTGACCCAGAAAACAGTAATTCAGGACAGAGCCTCAGTTGAGCAGTGAGTTAAACCAGCCTGGAGAGAGAAATTCAGACCAAATAGTCAGTGACAGTGACAGTGGTGGTGTGTGAGAAAGGGGGCTCCATTTGAAGAGTTAGATTTTTCCTTTTTGTTCATTTGAAAAATGGTCGTGGTAAGAACAATTTTGTAATAGGTAACATCCTTGAAACAGAAACTTGAACCATATTTCATCGTTGAAATATGACTGATGTGCTATTTCTGGGGAACTTTGATGTGCTCTGTTAAGCTTAGTACATTGAATTAATGGACCTTTAAACCAGTATGTAATTACAGGGAGCATTTTAGGTATCCAATACTGTGCAAAATGACAGAAATGAGAAGATAACACTGTAGATAATTTTATAGATTTTCTAACTCTTTGTTCAATTATTTAAATGGTAAATCTTTTCTTCTTTAAAATTATTAATATCATCTTATGTAACATGTCTCAACCTTCTTGATTATTCCAAAAAGTTAAATATCTGTTATACATAGAGCACTTTATAAGACATAATTTTGAATATGTGTAAATACAGGACATAACCTATGGGGCTATTTGGTTAATAATTTTATTCCCAAGTACAAACCAACAGTTACAAGGCAGAACAATGTAGGCAGTAAAAAGTGGATAAATGGAAGTAGCCTACGTATTTAAATAAATAAATTAAAACTGTAATATTACCTAATGGCAATGACTTTTTTTTTCTTTTGTAAAAAAGCTTTCTTTTGAACTTCAAAAATAGCATCTATATCTGCTTTTATATCTTCATTCTCTACTCTTTCTTTAACACACTTGCTTATAGGTCTGTTTCCTTATTACTTTGCTTAGTTACTTAAAAGATCACCAGTGTTCTTCTTAATGCTAAATTCAGAGCCTTTTTCTGCCTTTAAATCTTTCCTTTTGATACATGGGACACTGTCAGCCTCCCCCTTCTTTGGTCCTTAACTGTCCTCACTTACTCTTCCCACTCTCTGAACTGCACCTTCTCTGGTTTCTTCACTCCCCCTTTTCCTCAGAGTTGAATCTTTTTTTTTTTTTTTTTTTTTTTTTTTTTGCGGTACGCGGGCCTCTCACTGTTGTGGCCTCTCCCGTTGTGGAGCACAGGCTCCGGACGCGCAGGCTCAGCGGCCATGGCTCACGGGCCCAGCCGCTCCGCGGCATGTGGGATCTTCCCAGACTGGGGCACGAACCCGTGTCCCCTGCATCGGCAGGCGGACTTTCAACCACTGCGCCACCAGGGAAGCCCCAGAGTTGAATCTTTGAGTTGAATTCAGTCTAAGCTCTTTCTTCCATTTCTTCTCTGCAACTCTGAGGGCTTCCCTTAATATAAGCACATGCGTCCTCTAACAATCTAGTCCTCTTACCTGAGCTCAGTTGCTCTCCAGCATAGTAGCTTGCAGAGGTTGTGAAGTGCTTTGACTCTCAGTAGCTGTTTAATCTTACAGACAATAGATGTCACCGCCCACCTTTTATTTTAAACTTCACTTCCTTTCTTTGCCAATATATTCATGTGTCAAAATTCAAATGCTTCAAAAGGCTATATATTAAAGTATTTCCCACTTTTCTGCCATCCACTCAGCTCCTTTGCCCAGTGGTAACCAGTGTCTAATTTTTTATATGTTTTTCCAGAGGTGTATAAATTCTGTATAAAACTTTACCCCCATTTTACAGACAAAGAAGTTGAGACTCAAAGATTTCAGTAATTGGCTCAGATCACAGCGATGGTGAGCGTCAAAGCCAGAATTCTAATGAGAGTGTTCCAGTTAAAAATCTGCGACATCTCAGATTCCAAATGCCTGGTGGATATTTCCTCTTGGACTTCATATCTCTTCCTGTTTTCTGTTCTTACTCAAAAATGAGTTTATCCACATAAATTCTCAGTCTTTGTAAATGGAACCAACATTCTCTGGTCATCAGTTTTGAAATTTTATAATAATAATTGAATCCTTCTTGTTCATTCCCTCATATACAGTCTCCTTCAAAATGTCTCTCATATTTATCCTCTACCTCTCCATTCCTGCCACCAAGTTCTAGTTCAGGCCATCACCAATCACCACCTTCCCGGATTACTGCCATAAGCTACAGGATGGCTCCTTACCTCTCAACTTTCTTTGTTAACTTGTTCTGTTTACCATTGCCAGAATAATCTTCCCAACACGTTAGATGACGTTATTCCTCTCCAGTGGCTTCCTTTTTCCTTTCTCATCCTGTTTAAATTACTCTGCCTAACATTCAAGGCCCTCTATAATCTGGCCTAATCTTCCCTACTCAATATTTCTCTCTCTTAACCTTCATCCCGTTTGGATATATCTCCTCTTACCGCAAATAAACACTTCATATTCTGGCCTTATTGCCCCAGTTCTTGTTTGTATCACATAGACTGTCTTCCCTTCCATTACTAAAAACCTAATTTGTGTTTCAAGTCCATTTCCATGCCTTCCACAGTAATGTTTGCTGCTGCTGCTATTTTTGTTATTAACTAAGTTTTTCTTTCAATTGAAAAAGTATACATGCACGTGATAAAAATTAAACAGAGTTCATAGGTGTGCAGTGAGCAAAATATAAGTGTCTTCCATCTCTTCCCTCAGTTCTCTGTAGAGGTGATCACTATTACTAGTTTCTTAGGTATCCTTCCTGAATTTTTTCATCCACACGCAAGCATGTGTATGTCCCATCTTTTTTCTGTACAAATGCAAATATACTCTATTCATGTTAAGAACTTTTTGTCACGTAAGAGTGCATCTTGGGGGGGCTTCCCTGGTGGCGCAGTGGTTAAGATCCCACCTGCCATTGCAGGGGACACAGGTTTGAGCCCTGGTCTCGGAGGATCCCACATGCCACAGAGCAACTAGGCCCCTGCGCCACAACTGCTGAGCCTGTGCTCTAGAGCCCGCGAGCCACAACTACTGAACCCGAGTGCCACAGCTGCTGAGGCTCATGCGCCTAGGGCCCATGCTCCACAGCAAGAGAAGCTGCCACAATGAGAAGCCCGCGCACTGCAATGAAGAGTGGCCCCCGCTCACCGCAACTAGAGAAGAGCCTGCACACAGCAGTGAAGACCCAACGCAGCCAAAAATACAATAAATTTTTAAAAAAAGAATGCATCTTGGGGAACATCTCATATTAGCACATAAATCTACTTCATTCTTTTACCAGCTGTGTGGTACTCTCTCTTTATTCCCAGTCCCCCACTGATGGACGTTAGAGTTTGCAGTATTTTTGTTGTTGCCATTTACATTGCTCCATTGATGAGTTTGTTAAAAAAAGTTGCCTTTGTGAACATAAATTTCTAAAAGAAGAATTTGGGGGCTCAGTGATATATATATATATAAATTTTTTATATTTATTGCCAATTACCCATCAATGAGATTTATACCCTTTTAGCTTTCTATCAGCAGTGTGTGAGTGCCTATTTCCCCCACTCTGTTTTCAGTGTTATGTATTATTAAACTTTTTCTTGGCCAATCAGATTGGTGAAAGCAACTCATTTTAATTTAAATTTTTCAAATTATGAGTGAGGTTTAACATCTTATATTTTAAAAGCATTTATATAAATTCTGTGAACTGATTTTTCTTTTGGGCTGCTTGCCTATTTATTACTAAGAACTTTTTATATATTAAGATTATTGGGCCTTTGTTGATCTTACATGATATAAATTTTTTTCCCCAGTTTTGGCACTTATCTTTTCACTTTTTCTTTTCCCATGTTAAATCTTAGTACTTTTTACAGTTTTGTTTTTTATTTGCCATAAAAAGGAAACAAGAATCAAGTTTTATTTTATCCAGATGACTGGCCAGTTGCCCTTGAACTGTGTATTGAATAGTCTCTGATTTGAAATGCCATTATCATATATTAAATTCTGTGTGTATTTGAATCTATTTCTGGGACCAGTTCTCTTTTTATTTCTGTCCACAAGTAGGAAAAACATTTTATTCCTATAGATTACATTTTAATATTTGGTAAGGCTTGTTTTGTTTGTCCTTATACTTTGTCAGAATTTTCTGCATATTTTCTGATTTGTAAACAGGTTATCTAAGTTCTCCCCTCCCCCCAAGATTCTGTTGATATTTTTATTGGGGTCATATTAAATTTACTATTTAACCCTTTCCGAAATTTTATTTTATTTTATTGAAGACTGTTTTCTTTCTTTTTTTTTAAATTTCTTATTTTTTTGGCCACACCGTACGGCCTGCGGATCTTAGTTCCCCAACCAGGGATCAGTCCCATGCCCCCTGCAGTGGAAGTGCAAAGTCTTAACCACTGGACCACCAGGGAAGTCCCTGAAATTTTATTTTTAATTGTTCCCCATGTCTTTCAATTTTGCTCATTTTCTGAAACTTTGTCTTTATGAGAGAATGGGAGTTGGTTTAATTTAACAGGACAGTTATTTGACCATTTACATTACATGCAATAATGTTATAGAGTCCTAAGAGTAACTATAGAGGATGAGCCAAGACTCACTGTACTAGGAACACATATTCAAGGTTAACTACAGTGAAAAAAAACTAGCATCTTGATTTTGGTAATACTTCAGATTACCTTAGTCAAGAGTAGAGTAAATGACCTGAAATGGAGGAGGATAGATAGATAGCTCACTCACTTACTAGCTAGATAGAATGCTACACTCTCTACTATAAAAAAAAAAATACATATATATATATATATATATATATACACACACACACACACACACACACACATATATACATATGAACTAATATCTGTCAGGTAAGCAAAATATATTGGAGCTTCTGCTTGTGAGGACTAAATAGGGCATAATTCATAGTGATCTTAATAAAACGTCATTCATGATGACTTTTTTTTTAAATAAACTTTATTTTTTAGAAGAGGTATAGATCTACAGAAAATTGGAGACTGTAGTACAGAGGACTCCCACATACCCACATCCAGTTTCCCCAATTATTGATATTTTACATGAGTATGGTATATTTGTTACACTCAGTGAACCTATATTGGTACATTATTATTATTAACCAAAGCTCATACTCTGTTCTGATTTCTTTAGTTTTTACCCAGTCTCTTTTTTTTGTTCCAGATCCCATGTAGGATACAACATTATATTTAGCTAATGTGTCTCCTAAGGTTCCTCTTGGCTGTGGCAGTTTGAAGTTTTTTATCATGGAAAAAAAGATACAATTTTTCTAAAAAGCTAGAAAATTTAAAACGAGTAGACAATTTTAAGGTATACTGATGTTTTAACTTCTGTATTCCTTTCTCTTCTGCATTTCAGGCACTCTGTGAATGTGCCCTCCAGACTCCTTATGACAGCTTGAAACTTGGGATGTTGTCTGTTCTTTCCACGCTGTCAGGGACCATCGCCGTCAAACATTACTTCAGCATAGCTTCAGGTAAAGAGAAGAAAGGAGATTATATATATATATATATATTAATATAATAATATATAATATATAATAATATTATATAATAACATGCTAATACTTTATTCATGTTGATATTTCAAGTCATTTCCTCTGTAAAGCTTTAAATCAGGAAAGGTTTCAATTTCATATGGTTATATGTTAGGAATTTCTTTGAAAATGATTTCTTAACTAATTCCTAAGGTAATAAAATCTTGCATCTTTGATCTTAACTCAAGGCTATAGTTTTTCTCGATTTGCCCTTTTTTTGCATTATATGTGGATGAAACAATATTTTTGAGGGTGCTTAAAATAGCTGGTTTGCTTTTGTATGTCTCTGACTTAAAATGCCCTTTGGATGTAAGTGTATTTCAAAGGCCAAGCGGTGGTGAATTTTAAAAGCAAATGTCATGTGCTTCCTTTTAGGCATATGTTATCCTTCTGGAAAATGATTAAAATAAAACTTTACCCCAGTTCAGTAATGCTTTCCTAGTTACCTGTTTAATATGATATAACTCCAAAATGCGTTTGTTAATGCCCTGTGAGGAGCTTGCTTACATAACAGACTTAAGGCTAAAGTTTTTTGTTGTTTTATACTCTTGGAATGATGCACAAGAAATATAACATTAGGTGGATGAGGAAGACTTTTCTCTTACTAACTTTCTACCTTTTTCTGCTATTGGTTGAACCTTTTGAACCCTGTGAATTTATCTTAGTAAATTGTTTCTAAGTAAAAAAATTGAAAATAATAATTTTATTCCAAAAACAATTGACATAGAAAAATGCTCACAAATATTATATTTTAAAGGTAGAAATTAGAAGTATCTACTTATCCTGATTATATATGAATTTTTAAATTGTATTGGTGTGCATGGGGGAAAAAGATTTTTTAAAGTATTCCCGAAAGTTAGTAATAAGGTCATGCTGGTTTGTGGGTTTGGGGATGATTTTTGTTTTTTTCTTTGGGTTTTTCTGGTTTTTTCCCCAAGTTTTCTTTAATATCTTGATGAGGAAAAAAAGGAAAAAAGTAAGTTCCAAAACATGTTTGTAAATTTATAGATGAGTCTGCATTGTCCATATCACATGGGCAAGAAAAAGAATGGAGAAAATTACAATTTCCATGGTTTTGTAAAGAGAACTCATAGGTTCATCTTTCAAATGTTTTGCCTATTTAAAAAGCACTGAGGTTTTACCTAAGCTAGTACTTTTTTTTTTTTTTTTGGCGTTATGTGGGCCTCTCACTGTTGTGGCCTCTCCCGTTGCGGAGCACAGGCTCCGGACGCACAGGCCCAGCGGCCATGGCTCACGGGCCCAGCCGCTCCGCGGCATGTGGGATCTTCCCAGACCGGGGCACGAACCCGTGTCCCCTGCGTCGGCAGGCGGACTCTCAACCACTGCGCCACCAGGGAAGCCCTAAGCTAGTACTTTTATGTCAAGCTGGAAATCAGTAAGATGACCATATGTCCCACACTGCCTGAGATAGTCTTGGTTTATGCCTGTTGTTATTTATAATAGTGTCCTTTTCAAACCTCACAAAATATGATCGCCCTTGGTGTAAAAGATTGCAGTTGATAGGAACCATGGAAAAATCAGCAGGGGAAAGGAAGACAGGAATGAGAGACCCCGCTGAGAAGTTGAATGAGCTTTAATCTCCTGATTCTTCCTGAAGCTCACTCATTTATAACTGAGAGCTTCTCTACTATAAATAAAAACATTCACAACATAAACCTTATGTTACAGAATTTCAGGTGTGACTTTTAAAAGTTACTGCAACTGTAGGATAGAACTTAACATGTAAAGCACAAGGCCAGTGCATAACTAACAGGTTTTATGACCTCCATGGCAAAATGTTTAAAATCTTTAGGCTTCAGTTTCTTCTGTAAAAATAGTTGTTGAATCAGATGATCCCCATGTCCTTTCTAGCTCTAAAATAATAAATTCTTATAGAAACCTTTTGCAGTATAACTATGTGCCAGCAATTGAAGTGGGGACTTCCCTGGTGGCACAGTGGTTGAGAGTCCACCTGCCGATGCAGGGGACACCGGTTCGTGCCCTGGTTCGGGAAGATCCCACATGCTGCGGAGCGGCTGGGCCCGTGAGCCACAGCCGCTGAGTCTGCGCGTCCGGAGCCTGTGCTCTGCAACGGGAGAGGCAATTGAAGTGGGAACAGCAAACTTAAAACTTTTGTTTCTCTCCTCTCTTGAGTGTAAGGTTTTATTTGACAAGAAGCCTTGTAATGACTCCATTTTAATGAGAGACTATTTGAATGCCCAAGATACAATCTATAGTTGTTTTGGCTTTTGCTGTATTCTTTAGTCAGTTTTTATTAATATTTTTGTGGGAAAGTATATTGATTTTAGATTTTAATCATTACAAAACTGTTAGCATATACTTATTCTAGGTACCTTGACAGGAGAAAAAGAAATGGTGATGTATATTGATCATGGGGTAGAGTTAGAAAATTTTGTTGAAATTTATTGTTAGAGATTTTCTCTTGAAAATGATAAAAATGAACCTATAAAATGAACTGCTTTTGAACTCTATAAATGAATTAAATCTGTACTACTTTTCTCTTCTTGTTTAGGAAATGTGGGTTCTTCCCCTAGATCCTCTGATTTAGTCAAATTAGCCCAAGAGTGCTGTTACCATAATAACAGGGGCATTGCAGCTCATGGAATGAGAGTCCTAACTAATATTACCGTCTCTTGTCAAGAAAAAGGTAAGTTTGATCAAGACTGATATTACGTATAAACTTTTAGATTGGAGCTTGACCAGAATCCTGTGTGTATTTGGTTTTTTAATCCCTTATTATTTTTAGCCTGTGTGCTTTTATCTATTGGTTGCCTCCTCCTGAATGTTCTTAGGGCAGATTTTCTCAAGACTGCTTAATCCTTTGGGGGAAAAAAAAATGAGGGGGCTTCCCTGGTGGCGCAGTGGTTGAGAATCCGCCTGCCAATGCAGGGGACATGGGTTCAAGCCCTGGTCCGGGAAGATCCCACGTGCCGCGGAGCAACTAAGCCATGCGCCACAACTACCGAGCCTGTGCTCTAGAGCCCGCAAGCCACAACTACTGAGCCCACGTGCCTAGAGCCCGTGCTCCTCAACAAGAGAAGCCACCACAATGAGAAGCCTGCACACCGCAACAAAGAGTAGCCCCCGCTCACCACAATTAGAGAGAGGCCGCGAGCAGCAGCGAAGACCCAACGTGGCCAAAAATAAATAAATAAAATAAATAAATTTATTTTTAAAAAAAATGACTTTAGAATTGGGATTGCGGAATTGAAAGGTTTTATGGAACATTGCCCATTTCCTCCCATTGCTTACCTGTGCTTATAACTATCCAGTGGTATCAGTTTGTTCACCTGTAAAAAAAAACACCTAGAAAATTTAGGGAAAAAAAAAACATATGAAGTTATCGAGTGGCTTAAATAACAAACAGTTTCACCTAGGGGCAAATGAATTAACAGAGCAATGCAAATTAAATTTTCATGGAGTTTATCTCTAGGTATCTATAGCATTAAATGATTTGCACAATCAAGAAGGACGTGCATAGAAAATAATGCATATATTTTATTGTATTCCTAACGTCTTTTGACCTAAACACTTAGAGAAGTTCATGCTGGTGTTCAGAAATAGGAAGTGCATTTTGGATGTTTCATCTGTTTCAGTGCTTGTTTTTGATCTTTGTTAAGGATCAGCAGTCCCTCTTATCCCCACCAGGCTTCAGCATTGCTTGTTACTAGTGCCTTTGTTTTCCTAGCAATCTGACCTTCACTAGACATTGTTTGCCAAGCCCCTACACTAACTCAGGAGACATTTCTTTAAGTTGTATGTTGATTCTGATTTGAATAACTAATCTTGTTTTATTTTTCCATAGTAATAAGTATTTTCGACCATTTAACACAGCAAATTGCTGTATGTCCTCAAAGCTGACATATTCATTTATTTATTCATTCATTCATTCATTTATTTTTGGCTGGGTTGGGTCTTCATTGCTGTGTGCAGGCCTTCTGTAGTTGAAGCAAGTGGGGGCTACTCGTCGTTGTGGTGCTCGAGCTTTTCATTGCAGTGGCTTCTCTTGTTGTGGAGCACGGGCTCTAGGCATGCAGGCTTCAGTAGTTGTGGCATGCGAGCTCAGTAGTTGTGGCTCATGGGCTCTGAGCACAGGCTCAGTAGTTGTGGCACACAGGCTTAGTTGTTCCGTGGCATGTAGGGTCTTCTCGGACCAGGGCTCAAACCTGTGTCCCTGCATTGGCAGGCGGATTCTTAACCACTGTGTCACCAGGGAAGTCCCAAAGCTGACATACATTAACCTAAATGTGGTTAAGTAATTTATTCAGAACTTTCTAGAAACTTTAGAGAAATTTTAGCCCAAAGGTAGTGAAAAGATGGTATAGTACTGCTATTACATGAGACATCTAAAGGGTTCATTTCTTTATGACCTGACTTAAAACATTTATAAGATTAAGTGGGATCTTGATTATTTCCTAAAAGTAGTTCCGCTTGCGTGAGAAAGTTGCATCCTAGGTGAAAATGGACCTGCATAATTTATGTCTTGTTTGGAAGATTGACACATGCTACATGGTTTGCTAGTTTTTTCCTTAGCTAAGCTGGTGACACTGTTTCAGTTAGGCTTTATTTATACCTTTGTGGCTTTAGATCTTGGTTTAATGTATGTGTGTGTATTTTAAAAAAAATATTAGTTTCAAGTGTACAACCTAATGATTCAATATTTGTATATATTGTGAAATGATCACCACAATAAATGTAGTTAACATTCATCACCATACATTGTCATTGTAAAGTTTTTTTTCTTGTGATGAGAACTTTTAGGATCTACTCTCCTGACAACTTTCAAATATGCAGTACAGTATTATTGACTATAGTCACCATGGTTTACATTACATTCCCATAACTTACTCATTTTATAACTGGAAGTTTGTACCTTTCCACCCCCTTCACCCATTTTGCCCACCCCCAACCTCCTACCCCCCACCTCTGGCAACCACCAGTCTGTTCTCTGTATCTGTGAGCTTGGTGTTTGTTTGTTTGTTCTAGATTCCACATTTAAGTGAGATCATGCAGTATTTGGTTTTCCGTGTCTAATTCATTTCACTTAGCACAATGCCCTCAAGGTCCATCCATGGTCACAAATGACAGGATTTCCTTCTTTTATAAAAAGTGGCTAAATAATATTCCATCGTGTGTGTGTGTGTGTGTGTATGTGTATATATATATATATATATATATATATATATACATACATACATACATACCACATTTTCTTTATTCATACATCAGTGGACATTTAGGTTGTTTCTATATCTTGGCTAGTGTAAATAATGCTGCAGTAAACATGGGAGTACACATATCTTTTTGAGTTAATGTTTTTGTCTTCAGATGCATACTCAAAAGTGGAATTGCTGGATCATATAATAGTTCTATTTTTAATTTTTTGAGGAACCTTCATACTGTTTTCTGTTGCGGCTGCACCAATTTATATTCCCACCAACAGTGCACAAGTGTTTTCTTTTCTTTACATCCTTGCCAACACTTGTTATTTCCTATCTTTTTTATTTTAAAAGGTGTGAGGTGATCCCTCATTGTAATTTTGATTTGCATTTCCCTAATAATTAGTGATGTTGAGCATCTTTTCCTGTACCTGTTGCCTATCTGTATGTCATCTTTGGAAAGAAGTCTATTCAGATTCTCTGCCCATTTTTTAGTCAGATTGAGTTATTGTGCTGTTGAGTTGTATGAGTTCTTAATATATTTTAAATATTAACAACCTCTTATCAGATATATGATTTGCAAATATTTTCTCCCATTCAGCAGCTTGCCTTTTCATTTTGTTAATGGTTTTCTTCCCTGTGCAGAAGCTTTTCGGCTTGATACAATGTATATATTTTTATAATCTTCAATAAAGTAGTGGAAATATACAAGTCTAAAGATAGCCTTTGCATTTTAGAAGTAATGCCACATGTACTTTTTCAGGAAGGTTAGCTTTATGCATTGAAGTATTTCCTATAGACTCCTTAATGTTTTCTTCTTCTAAGTGTGTGTGTGTGTGTGTGTGTGCATTTAATCTTCTCTACTTGACCGCTAAAAAAAATTAGTGTTTTTCCTATAGACCTTTTGGCACTGGAACAAGATGCTGTCTTTGGCCTGGAATCCCTTCTGGTACTTTGTAGTGAAGATGATAGCCCAGGTGCTCAAGCCACTTTAAAGGTGAAAACATTAGTTATTTTAATATAATGCCTGTCTTCATTGCCTAAAGTGTGGATTGGCAATCTCTTTGTAAAGGTTCAGATAGTAAATATTTTAAGTTTTGCAGACAGTGCACTCTTTGTCACAACTGCTCAGTTCTACTATTGTAGAAAAAAAGTAGCCATGGACAATGTGGTGTTTTTTTTTTTTTAAAAAAAAAAAAAAAAAGGAAGGGTGATGGTGTGGCTGTGTTCCAGTAAAATTTTATTTACAAAAACAGGCAGGATTTGGCCCAAGTGCAAGAGTTTGTCAGCTCCTGGCTTAAACAAATATTGGCCCTTGATCTTCACTTTCAAAACTAGCATTTTGACTGTTGTTATTCCAAAATATAGGCGAGGTAAAAATTTGAGCTTTGGCCTATTTTGCCATCAGTTGAAAGTATTTATTAAATTGTAATAGATACATATGATGGTCCTAGGTAATGTAGAGTTAAATAGAGCTCCTGCACTTTTGGAAGTTTATAATCTAAGGTAACACTGATAAGTTCACAAAGAACTGATGAAATTACTGCAGTCAAACTCATAAATGCGTAAGTGTGTATTAATTTCTAGCATATAGAAGCCCTAGTTTTAAGGGCTTTTCACTTTCACTTAATTATAGAATCATCTTAGAGATAGTTAAAAATTTTTTTAATGAGACTATTATTGGATTGAAACATAAAATATAATTTTTGGTGGTACAAAATAATTAAGAAAAGTAGAATTAATAGAAGTAAAAGGCCATTAAGTAGACATTGGAGAATGTAAGAACTATAACTTGTCTAAGGTATGGCTTGAGGGAAGTCATGACTTATTTTAGCATGTTAAGAAAAGGTATGATGTGGTCATAATGATGTACAGTAAAGATACTAGTACCATTAAATAAAAGCTGATAATCAAGGGGTGGTGAAGGAAGTAGGCAACATGTGATTGGCAAGTCCACAGAATCCCTTTGGAACCACAATACATTTATTTTAAGTTTAAAAAGAAAGAAAGAAAGCAACCCCAAACCTTTCCCACCAATCATAGGTGTCAATAAAACACTGGACTCAGAACAGTGGGACATACATGGATGGTCAAGAAAAGTTCCTTTGTTAGAGGAGCTCTCCATAAGAGGATACTGATATTTATATAAGGGGTTGTAATACCAAGCAGAATGTCGCAAGTTCTCTGGTAGTCTAAACAAAAGTGCAATTCTAATTGAGAGGACAGAGTGGGGAGTGATTAATTTCAACTAAGGATATTAGGGAAGACTTGAACAAGTAGATGTCATATGAATAAGCCTTGAAAGACAGGGTAGAATTTCAGTATTGAGGAAGGATCATTTGAACCTGAAGGACCACTGTTATGAAAGACAGGAAAGCAGAAATGTACCTGTTATGTTGGAAGAATGATAAGTAGCCCACTGTGGCTGGTTGATGTAAAGGGAGATTAGAAAGACTGTTGCTCGATCATAGGGGATATCAAATGTCAGGCTGAGGAACTTTGGCTTGATTCTGTAGGTAATGAGATCTTAAAATTTTGAAGTAGTGACCATGCTCTAACTTTTGTTGTAGCTATTATTGTTATTTAAATATGTCTGTTATATACCAAACTTTGTTGAAGGCTTGTATATACATCTTTCACTGTTTACAATAACCCTAACTAGTGAAATTTGTATTCCTCTTATAGTCATGAGGAAATTAAGCCTCAGAGATAAAATAACTTGTTCACACACACTTAGTCAGTCAAGGGCAAGCTGACCTTAAACTCTGGGTCTGTCAGACCCTAAAGACATGATGATTCTTCCTAACACACTGAAAGCTACATGGTTGTAGCTTGAAGGATGGATTAATGGGCCCATCTTTTCAAGAGATTGGAATTAGGGAGACATTTATGTTGTAGTAGAGAGAATAAAAGGGAGCTAAATAGATGGGTATTAGAGACTTGACAAAAGTAGAAATGACTAGGTTTAGCAACCTGTTGGCTATATTAGTTAGAGGACTTCTGGGTTTCTAGTTTTGATGGCTGGGATATTAGGGATGTGATTAACTGGCCTGAATAGAAGCTCTGAGACCAACTGATATTTAGATTTCTGTTGAGAAATAAGAGAAAATTAGAAGCCTCCTCCCCACTTCAGTGTGCTGAAGTCACCTAGGGCACCTTTTTTAAACTGCAAACTTTCAGTAACCCAAACACCAGAGAAAAAAAAAGGTTAATTCATTAAGTTTGGGATGGATAGGGCCCAAGAATCTATATTTTAATTAGCATCCTAGGAGATGCCGTTATGGGTAAGTTTACAAACCACACTTTTGAAGCAGTTCTTGAAAAGTAATGAAAGTGCAGTAATATGACATTTCAGTTTGGCATTTATTTGGCCTTTTCAGCATTATTCCTTATGATGTTCATCTCAAGTCTTAGACTGAATAGTCTTAGATTAAAATGAGTGTTTAATGTACCATCCTGTCTTATTATTTTAGTTTTAAACATGGCACACTTGCAGATCTTAATATGGGATTCAATGTCATGTGTTTCTTATGAAGAAAAATGTCATGCCTACAAAAAACCCTTTTCTTTGATTTTTTCCTAGTAACTTGTAGAGAGTTACTTTCTTTAAAGCTTCACTTCATATGAACCTTCAGAATGTAACTGGTCCGTGTTCTATTCAATATGCAGATCGCTCTGAATTGTATGGTGAAGTTGGCCAAGAGTAGGCCCCATCTCAGCCAGTCTGTAGTTGAGACCTTGTTGACTCAGTTGCACAGTGCTCAGGACGCTTCCCAGATCCTGATGTGCCACTGCCTGGCCGCCATTGCCATGCAGCTGCCTGTGCTGGGCGATGGAATGCTCGGTGACCTCATGGAGCTCTACAAGGTGATTGGACGATCAGCCACAGACAAGCAACAAGAACTTCTGGTAAGGAGCCACTTTTTGAACCTGCTGTGGACAAATAGGATCTGGTCTAGTGGGAATTACTTTCAGAATTCCACAGGTTAAAGTAATTAGCTAAGACCAAGAGCATGCTGAAGTCAAAATAGGGTTGGGACCTGGAGCTTTTTACCATTTCCTCTTTTGGTATACAAAGCCCTATTTAGTTCATGTGTAAAACTGCTTTCTTCCTAAGCCCTGTCAAATCAGCTTAGTGTAGCCAAAGCCTTCAATCTGATATTTTTGTTTTATTACAAAGGACAAAATGAAATTGAAGATTTTTCCTTTTTTATACAAAGCAAATAAATAATGAACCAAACCGTGTATTGTACTTCCAAAAATGTAAGTTAAAAACCTAGTGATATCAATGACCATAAATTAACCCAATTCCTCTTTGCCAATCCAGGACCTCTTTAGCTGTTTAGGATCCAGTTTAGGTTTCAGTACAGTCCTGGGGCTGGGAAAGGTACATGCTTAGAAAAAAACAGAAGGTGTGGAAGCTGTACAATAATGTTTAGTTGAAAGTTCTCCTGGGCTGAGAGTAGACTACATTCTAAGTATGCATAACTTATATGTAAGCTTTAAAGTAGCCACTCCATATTGTTTGTGGTCATCTGACTTTATGGCTTGGGAAAAAAACTTAGTGAAATTACTTACTCAAGCCCATTTTATGTTTAATCCTGCAGGGGGCATTGTGTAAAAGATTGCCCCCATTTCATCATTTGCTATCAGGAATGGTTACCCAGATGACTAAGTGGCAGTGGTCATGGGAATCAGGCAGTTATCACAGTATGTATGGATCCTTGTATGTATCAGCTTTGGAATACTGAGAAGCAGTTAGCCAAGTTTAGTTTTCATTGAAGCAGCATTTTCAATTAATGTTTTTTATTGCTTTTTTCTTAGTACTACTTTAAAGCAGCTTTAAATTATGAAACATAATATTCAAAAACACATAAGGAATAATATGATGAAAGCTTTTGCATCCATCACCTAGGTTAAGAAAAAAGTGTTACTAGTACACTTGACTTGTACCCCGCTGTGTATCTCTCTGATAGTGTCATCTTCCTTCCTATCAGGATAGGTAACCACTCTCCTGAATTTGGTTCTTGTCATTCCCATGCATGTTGTTATGTATTTACTACCTTAGTATATATCCTAAGTGATATGCAATATTTTTGGCATATTTTTAACTTTGTGTTCTCATACTGCATGTAATCTTTTGCATTTTGCCTATTTTTGCCTGTTTTGTGTGAATCGTCTATACTGATAAGTGTATTTCTAGTTTATCCACTTCACTGCTCTATAGTATTTCATTGTGTGATTATATCATAGTTTATCCATATTTATGGGCATTGTTTCTAATTATTTGCTATTATACGCAATGCTCTGAGCAAAGGAATAAAGTGGAAATTTTATAAATGTCAAAGGAAGACAAATTTTGTTCTTTTTTGATAGGCTCTAATTAGTTTTTCACCCTTTTGGGTAAAGTTATCTTTGACATTGCAGAGAGTTAATGATTTTCTTGACTTTCTTACTTCTTGCTTGATGTTAGGTGAGCTTGGCCACTGTGATTTTTGTAGCCAGTCAGAAAGCACTGTCTGCTGAAGTAAAGGCAGTAATTAAGCAGCAGCTTGAAAGCGTCTCCAATGGATGGACTGTATACCGAATTGCCAGACAGGCATCCCGAATGGTACGTATTATCCTTCTGTGTGAACTGGGTTGGTGAAAATGGCAGATTACGAACCTTAGGTTGTGTGATTGTTACTCCTAGTCAAAACTAAAGATGAAGGTAGAAGTACTTTTTAGTCATGGGATTAAAAGATGATGAAGGAAAGGACCTAATTTTTAACATATACACAGAGAATGGTATATATGTTGTTATGGGGAAGTTCGGTGGGAATTCCAAAAATATGAGCTCTTTCTGGCTGTAGGTTGTTAGCAGCACTTTCATTTTGTCCTGTGCTCCCTCCCACCCACGTTGATATTCTCCCCTTTCAGTACACCATGTCGTTCCTCCCTTTCCCTCTCCAACTTTATCATTCTTATGTGGAAATGGGAAAGTTTCAGTATTCTGTTCCCTCTCAACCATATGGAAATCCTAACGATTTTTATTAATTTTGTTTGAGAGGAAATATAGAGTTTGGATAGTATAGAAATTCTTTGGGGATAAGTCCAGAGAACAAAATTTGAGAAGCATTATTCTAGGTGATTGAAGCACATGTTCACATTTTACAGTGTTTCTCAAATGGGAGAAGAAGCACTATTGACAGGATATTTCTTTATTAAACCCAACTGTCCCAAGCATCCAAGCACTGCAAGACAGTGAGCATCCCTCGCCCCCAGGCATTAAAAGACATTCACATCCTCCCACAGCTATGCTTCCCTCAGTCATTTCCAGAGGGCGCAGTGCTCCTCTTGGTAATCGCTTGATGGAACTTAACTGGAGTTCTCCCCACCCCACTAAATAGGTCATACAAAATGACATACAATAAGTATTTATACTTTCTATATTTTGAACTAAAATTCTAGACATGGGTTATAGTTACTTCCATTCATTTTCTCTTTGGAACTGTTTTGGTAAAGAACTTCAGTCATTATGTTACATAAAAGCAGCTCAGCATGTTTTCTCTGAAGAAATACTTAGACTGAGTCTCACAGAGTTATAATGTGAGGAGTGATTGTTAAAACTTATCCAAGGTTTGGGTTTCTCTTTTAGCTGCTACTTCAACTAATTCAAGTGTAAGAACCTCATTATCCTCCCCCCCTTTTTTTTTTCTTAGGGTAATCACGACATGGCCAGAGAGCTTTATCAGAGTTTGCTGACTCAGGTTGCCTCAGAACATTTCTACTTCTGGCTGAATAGTTTGAAAGAGTTCTCACATGCAGAACAGTGTCTCACTGGGTTGCAAGAGGAGAATTATAGTTCAGCACTTTCTTGCATTGCTGAGTCTTTAAAATTCTACCACAAAGGGATTGCTTCCTTAACGGTAAGTCCTCTTAATTCTCCTTTGGTGATGATGACTTGTGTGACAATGGGCTCCCTTTTCTTTTTGGGCTTATCCTCTTTTAACCTTGAAAAACCTGCTGATATATATGTATTTGGCAGTATTAAAGTAATAAATAGGACATGGAAGTAGATCATTATCCCCTCCCCCACTTTTTAACATTCATAGATTGGTGAACGTTTATCATTTTGTTTTTATCAAGTATCAGGTACATATGTGAAGAGGATTGCTGAATCCATGCAGGAAGGATAAAGTGGAGATAGGATCCTCCCTTTCCAGACTCCTGTTAGTAAGACCCCAGCCTGGGTCACTGCTACCGTCAAACATAAACCCTCCACCTCATCTCATACCTGGCAACTACTCACTAAGAAACTAGAGTTTCTTGCTTTGTAAATAAAGAAGAAATTATGAGGGATGCTATTGTCTGAACCTTTTATCCCACTGTGATATCCTCCTATTCCAAATTAACAGTCAGCCAGCTATTTCCTTTTTTTTTTTTGCCAAGAAAGAAAGGGTGTGGCAGAGAGAGCAGATCCTTAACGTTTCCTTGAAACTAGTTATATTCCTAAGAATCTGTTCCCTAAAATGGGCATTGGACTTTTTCCCCTTAAGAGTAAAGAGTTTATGTAATCAGCACTAAACATGTTTAAAGTATTGTCACATAACTTTAAAAAATGTATATATTTAGATAGGGCCATAAAACTTTTGCTACCTGTTTTATATTTATCACATAATCTAAAATATTTTTAATGGTGGGCCATGCAAAGAGAAATGTTTCAAAGTAGAACAAAGAATAAACAGATGTCACAAAAGAGACAGACTATTCAGATTACTGTGGGTACATATCTTTTGAAGAATGATTTATTGATTAACTGCCGTTTTAAAACAGGAATATAGGAATGGCTGCCCTCCATTTTAAGGGGTAGCATTGACTGCTGTGATTCTCTCCTCTTGATTATCCTAGGAAAAGATTGTTGTTGCCTATATCAGGCTAATAAATACCTCAGGAAATGAAAAAGTACAGTTATGGCCTCCAGTCATTAGGGTAATTTCATTTTCTAGTTGATGTGGAACAGAAAACTGTTAATCATGCAGTACAGTAAATGGTAAGAACTGTGAAACAGGCTCACAAAACAGTGAGGCAGATAGAATTAATATTATGAAAAATCCCATTGAATATTTAATAGTCTTTTAATGATTTGAGTGGTATGTGTGTTTAACGAGACTTGGCAGTAATTAAGGACTGAATTCTGATGTAGGAAGAAAGTACCCATTTGACAGAAGGCCCTTGTCTTAGTCTCTGTTTTGCCATTAACACGGGCAAGGGCAGGTTATTGGGCCTCAAATCATCTTTTGAAATGGAGTTCCTTTATTCAACACTGTAAGCACTTGCTATGTGCCAGACACTGCTTTGAGGATAAAAAGAAATCAGGAAATGATTCTCCACTTGAGAATAGTCTGAAGGGGAAGGCAGTATGATCCATACAATCATTTGGAACTTCTCACATTTCTGATTGTACTATACTATCAGGGTTTTGTTTTGTTTTAAGGTTTTTAGAAAATCTGTTCATTTGACAAGTATGGATTTGACGGTAGCTTTCTGTCTTTTTAACGAAGATGATTTGAGCATTGCCCTTTTACTCTCTGACACATGAATGTTCCAATTTGAGGTTGTCAGCTATGAGGATTATACTTTTTACCTTCTTCAACCAAACTAAAGAGAAGTTAAAAATTCTGTGCTTGTGGGGCCGCTATGGTGATGTTGGGTGCCTAATTTCCCAGTGCAGTGATTAATGATAGTTATCTTGCTTCTTAGAAATAAAAATTGTAAGAAGTGTTTGTATTAGTTTTCCATGCTGTGTAACAAATTACCACAAATTTAGTGGCTTAAAACAACACCCATTTATTATTTTACAGTTTCTATGAGTCAGAAGTCCAGGCATGACTTAACTGGGTCCTCTGCTCATGTTGTCACAAAGTTGCAATCAAGGTGTCAGCCAGGGCCAGTCTTGTCTGAGGCCTGGGCTCAGGGTCCTCTTCTAAATTCGTGTAGTTTTTGGCAGGATTTATTTCCTCATAGCTGTAAGACTTGTGGAAGCTTCAGGGCCCACAGGAGAATCTCTTACCTTCAAGACCCTCTTTTAATGGACTCACCTGATGAGGCGAGATCTACCCAGAATAATCTCCCTTTTGATTAATATAAAGTCAGCTCATTAGGGACCTAAATTACATCCTCAAAATCTATTACCTTTGTCATATTCCATTAGACAGAAGCAAGTTACAGGTTCTACCCACACTTTAAGGGAGATTATATAAGGTGTGGAGACTGGGGTGGGGGTGGAAGTGGCGGCATGAGTTAGAGGAACGATTTTAGCAATCTGCCTACAATGGTGGGTTTTAGATTTATTTTTTATTTTATTAAATATTGAATAAGTATGATATCTACATATATATATTATGTGAGGTATATAAAAATATCAAATATCCAAGTATACCTAACACTCAGTTTAGGAAATGGGACATTACCATTTCCTTTAAAATTCATGTGTGCCCCTCCATGTTTGTATACCAGTTCCTGCCTCACAAAGGGAACCACCATCCTGAATCTTCTTTTTTATAAGTTTGTTTGTTTATTTATTTATTTTTGGCTGTGTTGGTCTCCATTGCGGTGTGCGGCCTTCTCATTGCCATGGCTTCTCTTGTTGTAGAGCACAGACTCTAGGCGCGTGGGCTCAGTAGTTGTGGCACGCGGGCTCAGTAGTTGTGGTGCACAGGCTTAGTTGCTCTGCAACATGTGGGATCTTCCCGGACCAGGGCTGGAACCCGTGTGCCCTGCATTGGCAGGCGGACTCTTAACCACTAACCATTGCGCCACCAGGGAAGTCCCCATCCTGAACCTTGTATGTACCATTCCCTTACCTTTCTTTACAATTTTAAGATGCTTTTCTTTAACTCTTAAGGTATTGTTTTATGTTGCTTGTTTTTGAATTTTATATAAAAAGGAATCATGTATTTTTCTTTGACTTGCTTTGGTTATCTAAATTATATTCCTAAGATTCATCCATCTTGTTGCATAAAGCTTTAGGTCAGTTTCACTGCTGTGTACCCATGTATTATATGATTATACGTCCATTTATTTTCCCGTTCTAATGTTGATGGAAATTTTGATTTTTCCAGTTTTTTGTTATTAAAACATTACTGCTGTGAACATTCTTGGACATATTTTGATGCACCTATGTAAAGGTTTCTCTGGGATACTGATTCTCAACTGGGGATGATTCTAGCTCCATTTGGCAATGTCTGGAGACATTTATGGTTATCACAACTCGCCAAGGTGTTAGTGGCATTTAGTGGGTAAAGACCAAAGATGCTGCTGAACATCCAGCAATGCACAGGACAACTCCTCTCAACAAAGAATTATTTGGTCCAAAATGTCACTAGTATACTGAGATTGAAAACCCTTCTCTAAGGCAGTACTCAGTCAGAACTATGTATTTGCCCCCTGCTCCAATTTAGAAATGTGTGAGGATGTTTCTGTTTGTCCCAGTGATAGAGGGGTTGGAGGGACTGCTGTTGGCCTAATGGTCAGTGGCTGGAGATGCTTAATCTCCAGAAATGCTGAGGATACTCCTACCCTTATTAAGAGATACTGATCTAAAATACTACCTTGGAGTGGAATTGCATAAGGTATATACATCTTCAATTGACTAGCTAATACCAGGAGTTTTTCCATAGTGGTTTTACAAATTTACAATCCTTCCAGTAGTGTATAAGAGTTCCTGTTACTCTACATTTTCCCCCTCACTTGGTATGTTCTGGAAGTTATGATTGGAGTTTCCCAAATTACTAATACAATTAAACTTTATATATCTATATATTTGAGGTATGATTGATATATAACATATTAGTTTCAGATGTGCAACACGACTCGATATTTGTATATATTGTGAAATCACTACAGTAAGTATGGTGACAGTTAACATCTGTCACATACACACATAGTTAGAAAATTTTTTTTTCTTGTGAAGAGGACTTTTAAGATCTACTCTTTTAGCAACTTTCAAATATTCAATATAGTATTTTTAAAATTTATTTTTTCTTCCAGTTTTACTGAGATATAATTGACATACAGCACTGTACAAATTTAAGGTGTACAACATAATGTGTACATACGTCATGAAATGATTACCATAATGGGGTTAGTGAACATCCATCATCTCATATAAATACAACATTAAAGAGATAGAAAAAACAACTTTTTTTCTTGTGGTGAGAACTCAGGATTTTGCTCTCTTAACGACTTTCATATATATCATACAGCAGTGTTAGTTATCTTTATTGTGTTGTATTTATATCCTTATATTGTTATATCCTTAGGACTTACTTATAACTGGAATTCTGTACCGTTTGACTACCTTCATTCAGTTCTCCCTCCCAACCCCCACCCAGCCTTCCACCTCTGGTAGCCACAAATTTGATCTATTCTTCTATGAATTTGTTTGTTCATTTGTTTATTTACATTTAATGACCTATGAAATTCAGTTCCTAATGCACAGCATACTGATTCAGTATTTGTGTATATTTCAAAATGATACTATGTTAAGTCTAGTTGTTGTCTGTCACCATACAAAGATGTTACATAATTATTGGCTATATTCCCCATATGGTACATTACATACCTGTGGCTCATTTATTTTGTAACTGATAATTTGTACCTCTTAATCTCCCTTAGCAGTTTCCTCTCCCCACCCTCTTCCCCTCTGGCAATCACCTCTTCTATCTGTGACTCTCTTTCTGTTTAGTTATGTTTGTTCATTTGTTTTGTTTTTTAGATTCCACATATAAGTTAAATCATACATTATTTGTCTTCATCTGTCTGACTTATTTCACTTAGCCTAATATCCTCTAGGTCCATCAGTGTTGTCACAAATGGCAAGATTTCATTCTTTTTTATGGCTAATATTCCATTGTGTGTGTGTATATATATATGTATATGCGCCACATCTCCTTTATCCATTTGTCTCTTGATGGGGACTTAGGTGCCTTCTGTATCTTGGCTGTTGTAAATAATACTGCAGTGAACATAGGGATGCATATGTCTTTTTTAATTAGTGTTTTTATTTTCTTTGGGTAAAAACCCAGAAGTGGAATTGTTGGATCCTGTGGTAGTTCTGTTTTTAATTTTTTGAGGAACTTTCATACTGTTTTCCATAGTGGCTGCACCAATTTATATTCCCACCAGAAGTGCACAAGTTTCCCTTTTCTCCACATCCTCTCCAACACTTGTTACTCGTGGTCTTTTTGATGGTAGCCATTCTGACAGGTGTGAGGTGATATCTCATTGTGGTTTTGATTTGCATTTCCCTGGATAAGCATCTTTTCGTGTGCCTTTTGACTGTATGTCTTCCTTGGAAAAATGTCTGTTTAGGTCCTCTGCCCATTTTTAATTGGATTTTTTGCTTTTTTTTAATGTTGAGTTGTTTGAGTTCTCTGTAAATTTTGTATATTAACCCCTTGTTAGGTATATTGTTTCCAAATATCCCACTCAGTAGGCAGCCTTTTTGTTTTGTTGATAGTTTCCTTTGCTGTGCAAAAGCTTTTTTAGTTTGATGTAGTCCCATTTGTTTATTTTTGCTTTTGTCTCCCTTGCCTGAGGAGGCATAGCCAAAAAAATATTGCTAGGTAAGACAGAGGATACTTAGCTCAATAAGACAGTATTCTGTCAAAGAGTGTACTTCCTATGTTTTCTTCTAGAAATTTTACGGTTTCAGGTCTTACATTTAAGTCTTTAACCCATTTCGAGTTTATTTTTGTATGTAATGTGGAAAAGGAGTCCAATTTGATTCTTTTGCATGTAGCAGTCCAGTTTTTCTAACACTATTTATTGAAGATGCTGTCTTTTCCTCATTGTGTATTATTGCCCCCTTTGTTGTAGATTAATTAATTGACCATATACATGTGGGTTTATTTCAAGGCTCCCTATTCTGTTCCATTCATCTATGTGTCTGTTTTTGTGCCAAAACCATACTGTTTTGATCACTGTAGTTTTGTAGTAGAGTTTTAAATCAGGGAGTGTGTTACGTCCACCTTTGTTCTTCTTTCTCAAGATTGTTTTGGCTATTTGGGGTCCTGTAAGGTTTCCATATGAATTTTAGAATTATGTGTTCTAGTTCTGTGAAAACTGCCATTTGATATTTTGATAGGGATTGCATTGAATTTGTAGATTGCCTTGGGTAGTATAGGCATTTTAACAATATTAATTCTTCCAAGCTATGAGCATAGCATATCTTTGCAGTTTTTGGTGTCATCTTCAGTTTCCTTTATTAATGTCTTACAGTTTTCTGAGTACAGGTCTTTTCCCTCCTTAGATTTATTCCCAGGTATTTTAAATTCTTCTTGATGTGATTATAAATGGTATTGTTTTCTTAATTTCTTTTTCTGATAGTTTGTTTTCTAGTGTATAGAAACAGAACAGATTTCTGTGTATTAATCTTGTATTCTGCAACTTTATTGAATTCATTGATGAGTTCCTGTAGTTTTTTGGTAGTGTCTTTAGGATTTTCTATATATAATATTGTATCATCTGCAAACAGGGACATTTTTACTTCTTCCTCTCCAATTTGGATTCCTTTTATTTCTTTTTCTTGCCTGATTGCTGTGGCTAGGACTTCTAATACTATATTGGATAAAAGTGGTGAGAGTGGGCATCCTTGTCTTGTTCCTCATCTTAGAGGAAATGCTTTCAGCTTTCCACCATTGAGTGGAGAACAAGCTGTGGGCTTGTCATATATGACTTTTATTATGCTTAGGTATATTCCCTCTGTACCCACTTTGTGGAGAGTTTTTATCATAAATGGATGTTGAATTATGTCAAAAAGCCTTTTCTGGATCTGTTGAGATGATCATATGGTTTTTATTCTTCAGTTTGTTAATATGGTGTATAACATTGATTTTTGAACCATTCTTGTGTCCCTGGCATAAACCTCACCTGATCATGGTGTATGATCCTCTTAATGTATTGTTGGATTCAGTTTGCTAATATTTTATTGAGGATTTTTGCATCTGTGTTCATCAGTGGTATTGGCCTGTAATTTTCTTTTTTTGTGGTATCTTTGTCTGGTTCTGGTATCAGGTGGTGCCAGCCTCATAGAATGAGTTCAGAAGCATTCCTTCCTCTGCCGTTTGGAATAATTTGAGAAGGATAGGTGTTAATTCTTTTCAAAATGTTTGGTAAAATTCACCTGTGAAGTTATCTGGTGCTGGACTTTTGTTTGTTGGCAGTTTTTTAAATTACTCATTCAGTTGCATTACTGGTAATAGGTCTGTTCTTATTTTCTATTTCTTCCTGATTCAGTCTTGGGCAATCGTACATTTCTAGGAATTTGTCAATTTCTTCTAGGTTGTCCCTTTTATTGTTGTATAATTGTTCATAGGAATCTCGTATGATCCTTTATATTTCTATGGTGTGGGTTGTAACTTCTTTTTCATTTCTTATTTTATTGATTTGGGCCTTTCTTTTTTTCTTTTTTTTTTTTTTTTTTTTTTTTTTCTTTTTGCGGCATGCGGGCCTCTCACTGTTGTGGCCTCTCCCGCTGCGGAGCACAGGCCCTGGACGCGCAGGCCCAGCGGCCACGGCTCACGGGCCCAGCCGCTCCGCGGCATACGGGATCCTCCCAGACCAGGGCACGAACCCGCATCCCCTGCATCGGCAGGCGGACTCTCAACCACTGCGCCACCAGGGAGGCCCTCTTTTTTTCTTGATGAGTCTGGTGAAAGGTTTGTCAATTTTGTTTATATTTTCAGAGAACCAGCCATTAGTTTCATTGATCTTTTCCATTGTTTTTTTAGTCTCTATTTCATTTATTTCTGCTCTGATCTTTTCCTTCTATGATTTCTTTTGTGTGTGCCTTTTAAGAGTGGAGTCTCTATTTCCCACAGCCCTCTGACTCCCCCCAAAATAAACCCTGCTGGCCTTCAAAGCCAAGCATTCTAGGGGCTCCCGGCTGGGAAGCCCAGTCCCGGCTGGGACTCAAAGCCCTTGCTTTTTGAGGAGAACCTCTGCAGTTTGTAATTAGCCTCCCATTTGTTGGTCACCAACCTGGGATATGGATCTTGACTATACCATATTTCCATCCCTCCTACCCATCTCTCTGTGGTTCCTTCTTTACATCTCTAGCTGTAGAAGTTCTTTTCTGCTAGTCTTCGGGTCACTTTCATTGATATTTGCTCTGTAAATAGTTGTAATTTTGATGTGCCTGTGGGAGATGAGCTCAGGGTCCTTCTACTCTGCTATCTTTGTCTCTCCCTCACAATATAGTCATCATGCTGTGCATTACATCCCCATAACTCATTTATTTTATAACTGTACTTTTTGACCCCATTCACCCATTTCATGCACTTCCCTACCCCCACCTCTGGCAACCATCTGGCTGTTCTCTGTATCTATGAGCTTGGGTTTTGTTTTTGTTTTTAGATTCCACATATAAGTGAGATCATTCAGTAATTGTCTTTCTCTGTCTGACTTATTTCACTTACCATAATACCGTCTAGATCCATTTGTGTTGTTACAGATGGCAAGATTTTGTTCTTTTCTATGGCTGAATAGTACTCCATTTTGTGTATATATATATACCACATTTTCTTTATTTATGTATCAGTGGACATTTAGATTGTTTCCATATCTTGGCTATTGTAAATAGTGCTGCAGTGAATATGGAGGTGCAGGTATCTTCTTGAGTTAGTATTATTGTTTTCTTCAGATAAATACCCAGAAGTGGAATTGCAGAACCATATGGTAGTTCTGTTTTTAATTTTTGAGGGACTTCCATACTGTTTTCCATAGTGGCTGCACCAATTTACATTTCTACCAGCAGTGCACCAGGATTCCCTTTTTTCCACATCCTTGCCAACACTTGTTATTTCTTGTTTTTTTGATAATAGCCATTATAACAGGTGTGAGTTGAATTTTGTGCTTGTGGTTTTGATTTGCATTTCCCTGATGATTAGTGATGTTGAGCCTATAGGCCATCTGTATGTCTTTGGAAAAATTCCTATTCAGATCTCTGCCCATTTTTTAATTGGATTATTTGTTGTTGTTGTTTTATTATTGACTTGTATGAGGTGTTTTTTTTTTTTTTTTTTTTTTGCGGTACGTGGGCCTCTCACCGTTGTGGCCTCTCCCGTTGCAGAGCACAGGCTCCGGATGGGAAGGCTCAGCGGCCATGGCTCACGGGCCTAGCCGCTCCGCGGCATGTGGCATCTTCCCGGACCAGGACACGAACCCGTGTCCCCTGCATCGGCAGGTGGACTCTCAACCACTGCGCCATGAGGGAAGCCCCTTATATGAGTTTTTTAATGTATTTTAGATATTAGCCCCTTACTAGATACATGATTTTCAAATATTTTCTCCCATTCATTAGGTTGCCTTTTTATTTTGGATGTTCTAGATACCAATCTTTTGTAGGTTATATGAGTTGCAAATATTATCTTCTGATTTGTAGCTTTTTATCACTTTAAGAAATGTTTTCCCTTCAAGTCACTACCTTTACCTTTCTCTGTAGAAGTCACTTTTGATTTCTAAAACTGTAGATTAGTCTTGCCTTGTTTTTCATTATTATTTAAGGAATCATGCAGTATTGTGCTTTTGATTTTAGCTTCTTTGCTCAGCTTTATATTCGTGTGATATATTCATGCTTTTTGTTGCATATTGCAGTAGTTTGTTCATTTTCATTTCATTGTGATATTCTTTTGGATAACTGTTGTAACAATCTGTTTATCCATTTTATTTTTGAGAAACATTTGAGTTATTTCCAGGTTGGGGCTATTTAGAATAATTTGACTATGAACTTTCTTATGCACATCTTTTGATATAGGTGTGCATATCTTCTGGATGGTAGTGCTGTGTTATAGGATATACTAAGTTCGGCTCTAATAAACACTACCAAAAGTTGCCTATGGTGGTTTCCAGTTTATACTACTATCAGTATAAATGCCTTTTGGGGTTCATAATACTTCTGGGATATAAGGCTTGATGACTTTGATCAGTTATGGAACATTTGGCCTTTATCTCTTCAGCCAATGCTTCTGTCCCTTTCTTCCTCATTTGGGACATAGTGCACCCATGTTAATTCTTTTTACCATGACTCATATATCTTTTATGTTCTCTTCTTCATTTTCCACCTTTTTATCTCTCCATACTTAACTCTAAATATTTTCTTCTGACCTATCTTCCATTTCCATAATTCTCACTTACGTTGTGTCTAATCAGCATGTCAAACTCATTCATTAAGTTCTTAATTTCATTTATTGTGTTTTTCCAGTTCCAGAATTTCCATTTGTTTTTTTTGTTTTTTGTTTTTTGTTTTTTTGCGGTACGCGGGCCTCTCACTGCTGTGGCCTCTTCCGCCGCAGAGCACAGGCTCTGGACACTCAGGCCCAGCGGCCATGGCCCACGGGCCCAGCCGCTCCATGGCATGTGGGATCCTCCCGGACCGGGGCACGAACCCGCGTCCCCTGCACCGGCAGGCGTACCCTCAACCACTGCACCACCAGGGAAGCCCCTCCATTTGGTTATTTTATATTCTGTAGTTCTTCTCCAGGACTCTCTATCTTGTCACTTAAGTTCTTTAACATATTGATTGTAGTTATCTTGAAATTCACATATGATAGTCTGTTATCTGGATCTGTTGTGGTTTGTGTCTTTGACCTTTTTTCCCCCTTTTGGTTTGAGGAATTTTGTCTTTGTTGTATACTCAGTTATTTTTTTAGTTAGTTTTGGACAGTGTGTGTGAAAAATTACAATGATTATGTCATCCTTGCTTTTGGCAGACAGTTAGGCTAAGGGCAGGTTACCCTAATCCAGCCAAGGATTGAACTGATTCAGAGCTAAGCTTCAGTCCTTGGAAGAGCCAGTATATTTTTGGTTCTCCTCACTCCTAGGGTGTAGCCCTTTGAAGTTACAGCCAAAAGCCTGAAGTGTTTTCCACAGCCCTCTTAGTCTTATGAGACTGCTGAAAGCTCTGCTCAGCTTCTCAGACTCCTAGGAGCAGCTTTCAAATTAGCAAATATCACCAGATGTCAGTCTTATCTTCTTGGATTGCCCATCTTTCCATGATTGTGGCTCCTTGTTGCCTTAGTAGCTCTTCAGTGCTTTTAGATAGATGTTCATAATATTTTACTCAGTTTTCCATTTGTTCTTAGCAGGAGATCTGGTTTTAAACAATTTAGTCTACTATTGCTTTAAGCTTGGCTTATTCTTTCAAAAACTGAGCTTGTATTAAGTGAAATAATCCAGTTACAAGAAGACAAATATTATATGATTCCACTTAAATGAAAGTGGTCAGATTCATAAAAACAGAAAGTAGGGTGGTGGTTACTAGGGGCTTAAAGTCCATTGTTTGCACTGTGGTTCACTCTTGGTTGTCACATGTTCTTTACCACAATATATATAAGTATTTTTAACTGAGTTTATTAAGTAGCTTTCCTTTCAGCCACATTGGTTTTTTTTAGCTGCTCCATATAGAAAATAGAATATGTACCACAAGTTAGAAATTCAGTGAAGTAGCATTATATGTGTGTTTAACACAGATTTACCTCTGTATGTTTAGACTTTTAAAAAAATCAAGAAAGAAAGAACAAGAATGAGGGAAAATAGCTATTTAAATAATGGGGACACAAAATAGCAGTTTAAATAGTGGGGACAGTTCTTCTCAATTAGCTTGTACCCCGGGGCTCTGAGTTTGCTGCTCCTTCACCTATGTTAAATTTACTGGAAGTAGTTCCTTCTTGAGGAATTTTCAGGGATAATTTTGACTATATACAATTTTTGCTTTACCTGCTGACCTTAGAACCCACTTCTGTTTTAAGCTTTAGCCCCCATGTAAAGAAGAGTAAATAATATCCCTTTTATTTCTCATTGGCATTGTTCATAGCACTATAGTCTAAATTTTATTTTTATATGTTTTCTGTCTCTCATGGACGATATTACTTTTTAAAGTCTTTGATTGACCTTTATCACAAGTTTATCTTTTCTGTGTTCTTTTTGAACATGCATACTATATCTAACATTGTTTTCCTTCAGTATAACATGATTTAAGATGCACAGTCACTTTCAAAGTTACCATCTTATATCATCAAATATTTCTTGTTAGTCAGAAATAAATTCAGAGTAGCAGTAAATCTTTTTCATTATAACTACATCTTGCTTTGCTTTCAGTTTTATAATGCATGTTAGGACAATATTGCAAATGCTTTTTTGTCTGGTAAGATGGTCTACACTGTATATAACTGTATATATATCATATATACCCACTTGTATCCCTGACCCTTCTAAAGTTATTGACAAGCAGTAAATAAAAAATAGCAAGTAGCAGCTTAAGGGGCAGAGGAAGGAGGAATTTATCTTCCTATAAGAGCAAATCAAATCTCCACGAAATTAAAAACAATTGAAATAGTCTCTTTAATATCCCTAATCTGTGCTGTTTCATGATTAGAACAAAACATCCCAAAAGTTTGAAAACCACAGAATTCAATATATTGATTACAGTTATTACCTCTAGCTTATATAATTTTATATCGGTGTAACTTAGCAATTTGAGAGGGATACTAGAGCGAGTGTATGTTCTTATAAAGGATACAGGAAGTGGCGAACTATTTCCTAGAGTAAAATATGAATTCCACCAAATAATAAAACTATCATTTGACACTTAAAACTAGAGGGAACTACACTAAGGTCAATACTTGGTCAGATGGATAATATTGTAACTTAATTCTAGAACCTCAAGTCACACACCAGGGTCTCCTGCTAAAAGGATAGTGTGAAATACTATCTAAGAACGGCATCAGCATGTTTTAAGCGAGTCATGTCAGGGAAGAAAGTTAATTTCATTACGCCTCCATTTATTGTTAAGTTAGCATATTTTTAGTACGCCTTTTGTTGAAAGCACCATGCTAGGTTCTCCACTAGGACAGTTGATAAATAGTTAAATGTTGTCTTAGTTCTCTGCCCACGCTGGCTTGACTTATATTCTTTGCTCCCTTTACCTAGCTAATGCTACTTTTTGCTATTCAAGACTTATCCCTGACACGGCTCCATTCTCACTGAAACTTACTTGTGTGTTATAACCTATTCCTTGGTGGCCTCTCTGTGCATTCTCAAGTGTCTAATGAGACATTCTTTTTAAAATTAATCTGGGCTAGTTATGGAAGAAAGCAGCCATGAGGCAAAATGCTTTTTTGTTTGTTTGTTCTTGTTATTGTTGTTGAAACTGCCTTTTTACTGCATTTAAAATATAATCCGGGGGGCTTCCCTGGTGGCACAGTGGTTGAGAGTCCGCCTGCCGATGCAGGGGATACGGGTTCGTGCCCTGGTCTGGGAAGATACCACATGCCGCGGAGCGGCTAGGCCCGTGAGCCATGGCCGCTGAGCCTGCGCGTCAGGAGCCTGTGCTCCGCAACGGGAGAGGCCACAGCAGTGAGAGGCCCATGTACTGCAAAAAAAAATATATATATATATATATATAATCCGGAACCTTGCCTCTGGTCTGAAGGCCCCACATGGTCTGGCTGGCTCTTGCCTCACCTCTGCCAGCACCATGCTTTTTTAACAGTGACGGTCTAACAGTATATTTCTCCTGCCCTCACCTTTCTTTTCTCCCCCTCCTAACTTTTAAAAATTCTGTTTAATGATTCCAGCATGCGAATTTCAGGTTAGGAAGGTAGGAAGGTGGTAAGGGAATTTGGGGGGAATAGTAATGTCTGTGAAGCATCCCTCATATGATATCTTACAAATGACGGTCTAGTTAACCCAAGTCTTGTGGGGTCTTTGCAAATGTAGGAAGTAAGGAACCTGAGTGTTGATGGAACATAGTTTTTCAGAGTTGATGCTAATGACAATAAGTTTTTCTTTCTAATATTACATCCTCCCCTAATAATGTAGGTGTTTATCCATCATCATTGGAACTGCTGCTCTTTTGCAGACTCTGACAGATACTTTGTCCTTCAGCATCTTCCTTTTTTGCTTACCTTGTATTAAATATAGCTTGTTTTTATTCCCCAGGCTGCCAGTACACCACTGAATCCTTTAAGTTTTCAGTGTGAATTTGTAAAGCTCAGGATTGACCTTCTCCAAGCCTTCTCTCAACTTATCTGTACTTGTAGTAGCCTCAAGACAAGCCCGCCACCTGCAATTGCCACAACAATTGCCATGACCTTAGGGAATGACCTCCAGCGGTGCGGTCGCATCTCCAATCAGGTATGTCTTAACTTTATTTTCAGTGCAGTTTTTATTTACACTTTAGAGGTTTTTGAGGTTAGTTGTGAGATGAAAAATTCTGAAACTTAAAAATCAGCGGTTTGACTCAGAGGCAACATCAAATACTTCTAAACTCATCTGTCTTGCGGAAAACAGGCTGAAGTCTTATTAAAATGACAGAGTGATTGATGATATCTCACTAGTTGCTACATATTTATATAAAGAAAAAGGACATACATTTTAAAGAAACTTTGAGATGTTTATAACTATATTATTTATTTTAGTGAAACTTTGAAGAAGCTAAAAATGCAGTGTTTTTTGTTTCTGTACATTATGTGTAAATTATAATCTTGTACACATTTGTAGTTTCATTTGCCATCTTTGTTAATTTTCTTTAATAGGGTTTATAAAAATGAATGAATTGAAAATGAAAAAGAGTTGAAATATTTTTTCATTTTTTTTTTGTTTGAGGATTGTTTTCTTATGTTTTGACTTTTGTGTTGTTTATACGACACAAAAGCATATTTGTTTATTTAGCATAATTTATATTTTTCCTTCTTTATAGATGAAACTGTCCATGGAAGAATTCCGAAGCCTTGCTTCCCGATATGGGGATCTTTATCAGGCATCTTTTGATGCTGATTCCGCAACTTTGAGGAATGTAGAACTGTATCCTAAACTTGCCCGATATTTCTTATTCTTTGGAAGTATTCTTTTAAATGTAGAATAAATATTTCAGATATGCTTAACTAAAATATTCATATACATTAGATAAGCCTACAGATTTACCATAAATAATAATTTCTCTTTTGAAACCTAGTATGAGCAGTATAATTTAACTTTTTTACTTCAACCAGGCTTTTTAAAAAGTGGTGACTCAGTGGTGGTCTTTTTCTACCTCTGGGAAGAGCATCCAAAACCCAGGTCCAAGCAGTGTTGAATACTTTGTGCTCGCTTGAGCTACAATGGACAACACAAAATATTTTTCCACCAGAGAACCATTTTCTGTCTTGCTTCACCTATCTTTTATTCACAGCTAACAACCCTAGTTCCCATCACCTTTATTAATGATATATTCAGTCGTTTCAGTCATCACTTATGTTCCCTAAGCCCCCTTTAAGTTCTCCGTATTTTCTTATTAGCAGCTTCAGATCCTTTTTGAAAGGAGGAAAGAGATAAATTGCTTTTAAGTTGCAAGACCTATAAATCAGTAATTCCTGGCATTTTGGTTTAGTGATTGAAAACCTGATGAATGCTATGGACCCTCTCCCCTAAAAAAATGCATATATGCACATATCCCCCAAAATTTGCATACCATTTCAGGAGAGTTAACAGATCCCTTGAGCCCCAGCCTAGGAACCTCCAGGGTAATCACTCTACAGACCCTTAGTGTGGTGGTTGTTTTAAACTTTCATCAGTGAAACCCCTATATCCAAGATAAAAAAGTTTCTGTGATTGAATCACAGAGCCTGTTGCTTGGTTCCTCCTTCCAACATTAACCTCTGAAGTACTCTTCCTGGAACTATCACAGACAACATATATCCCTTAAAAAGAAAAAAATAGAGCCACAGACTATTTGAGTCAATAACATGTGGTTACCTTCACTAAGAATATGATTTTCATCTTGCCTTATTTAATATTCAAATAATATAAAGTCTATAGTACATTTCTCTATTATCATGTATAATGTATAACCTTAACATAATGCAGACAGCAGCAGAGCTGTTTACTGATATCTCACGCAATAGAAGCCCTGATTTTGGATCCAGAATCAGCAAGGTATTTAAATAGTTTATATTACAGAACACTTTCAAATATGTTATCTTACCTAATCATCACAACATTGTTTTGGAAGAGGTTTTATAGAGGAAGAAACAAAGAGGAAGAACTTCTCTAGCATTTGCCTAAGGTCATATAGCTAATGACAATCCTAGATTTTCTGTCTCCATTGTTTACTTACCTCCTGTGTCCTGTTTTCTAAATAATTAGGAAGAAGTTCTTTGAATTTGAACACTTTCTTCTGGTATATTATAACTAAATTTTGGTGTAAAAAATTGAGTTAATAGTATAATTAAGCTTGAACTTGAAATTTTAATTCTTTGTTTTCCCAAACAAAAAGATATTCCTTTTTGCTTTATTAAAATTCTTCTCCATTCTCTAATTAACTGATTAATTGTTCAAAATATTTTTATTGAAGAATGGTCCATTATTTTTTCCCACTATAGTATTCTGTTTTAGAACATGCATTTTCAACTGTATAATATATTTCCAATCTAGTAAGGCGTGTGATTCCAAGATCAGCTTCCTCAAAGAGAACGTAATCAACAGAGCATTTTAAATTTCTCTATCCTAAAGCATTGACTCACCATTTTTTCCCAAGGCAGTACCAAAATCCTTTCCTTCTGTTTTAAAGTGCTATCTACTCTCAGACTAGGCCACTTAGCTACTTTTTTTTTAACTCATCTGATTCATTTTAATATTTCGATGACATACTAATTTTTACTTATTTTTCCATTTATCCTTCTTTGAACTATATTCATTTTCCCCTTAGACTTCCAGTGTTTTTGTTTTGTTTTGATTTTTTAAGCTTCTCCCTTTTAAATTTCAAAATGTTCTCTAACCTCCATATTTTTCACAGTCTTTACCAGTTAATTGATACTTCCAGGCTCACGCCATTTCTGATTATGCCATACTCATTTTACCTCATAGCACACAAATGTCATTGTACTGTTGGTTGACATAAGAGAAATTAGTATTTTTCTTGATTGATTTTTTTAACACATTGTCAGCAGAGATGGAGTGAAGGGAGTTATCTAGCCAGCTCTCAAATCCTACTCTCACTGTCACCCTCTCCACTTCCTACCACCTTTCTTCACTCTTCTCCATCCCGTTTTATCCCCTAAACCCACTCCCCTAGCCTTTGCCCTTCCTAGCAATGAAAAATTGGAAAAGAAAGATTGTACCTTGAAGGAGAGCTCTCTGGGTTTCAGTCGTACTGGTGTACAACTGCAAAGAGTAGATTCCTTCTGAAACTTCTCTTCTTGATACTATATATTTTGTGCCTTTCATATAAAGAAGGACCTGCTGCTAAAAAGAGCCTCAAGAGAGTGAAGCATGACATTGATAAAATTCACTATAGTTTTTACAAAAATCTGTGTATACCTTTCATAGCCTAGAAGGTTTTTGGGGAGAAGAGACCTTGTCTTATCCAACTTCGTATCTCTAGCAGCTAACATTGTGCTTGAGCCAGTATCAGTAAGTGTGGGATATGTTGGGATTTATGTTTATAATTATAAATATTATTATCTAGCTCATACCAACTTTTTAGGATTATTAAGAAAAAATATTTTGAGATGCTTGTCCTTTACATTTTTCTATTCTAGCTTTGCACTTAACCTTTATTTTTACTGCCTAAAATATAATGGAATGGCTTCTGGTCATGAAGCCATTCAAGTATGGGACTTTTCCTTCTATTGTAAACAACTAGAAACCTGGATAAAATATGCAAGTTTAAATATAAGTTTAGCTGTTTTCAGACATTGGACAACAGGGAGACCAGGAATGTAATCCCTCAGGGAAGGGACATAAATAAGGTAAACTTTACACTAGTCCTTGCTTTCCTCTGCCTGGAGGCACTTTTTAGATTGCCTTTCAGGGAGGAGTAACCAAAGTAAAACATGGTGGTCTTGCTTAGTTGAAGAGATAGATATCACGGTTCAGAGAACAGAGGAAGCTACAATTTGCAGGCCAAGTACAGGGGTGGAGGAAGCTTTCCAGAGGAAGACTGCTATGAATCTTTAGCTGAATGCTAAGCTGTACATATATAAGGTGAAATCCCACAAGGCCAGGCAAAAAACAGCTACTAGGGAGGGAATAATTACCAGGAAGCTGTAAACTGAACTGTTCCCAGAGCTTATGCAGAGCTGAGAAATGTTTGAGTTCCAACCGGCCAAACTGTAGAAACCTAATTGAACACTCAAGGCATTCAGAAGAGACACAAGAAGGGTCACACCACCTTAGTAATCAAGCTAAACTAGCCCTAAAGTGAAGACTAGTCTAGACCTGTCCTAACGAAGCTTAAGTAATCCTTCAAAGAGTCAGGATTATGACAAGTAATGGCTGTCCACCAAAACAAAATCTTAACATTCTTTGAAGACAACAAAATCCAAAAACTCAAATGTATAAGGTCCACAATTTTAGCATCCAATCAAAAATTACTGGTCATGAGAAGAAGCTGGAAGATGTGACAAATAACCAAGAGAAAATTCAGCCAATTAGACAAAAGACTCACAAATGACAGATGATGGACTTAACAGACTTGGACTTTAAAATAGTATTTTAGTACTATTAGTATTTTCAAAATTTTAAAGGTAGAAGATAATGAACAAATTTAAAGGTGTAAAAAGAAAATGGAACTTCTAGAGCATAAAAATGAAATATCTTGATTTTGCCTTTATTTTTGAAAGATAGTTTTGATGAGCATAGAATTCAAGGTTGATTAGGTTGGGTTTAACAATAGGTTAAATACAGCGAAAGAAAAGATTAGTGAACTTAAAGACATAGCAATAGAAATTATCCGAATTGGCCAGTGAAAGAAAAAAGACTGAAAAAGTGAACAAAGTTAAAATTGCCAGTGAGACAGTGTCATTTCTACTACTATGCATGTAACTGGAAATCTTAGAAGGAGGGGAACAAGGGACAGAAAAATATTTTAAGTGGCTGAAAAATGTTCATGTTTAATTAAAAATATAAACCCACAAATCCAAGAAGCTTAACGAACCCAGAGTGGCATAAACATAAAGAAAATCACAAGGCACACATTATAATCAAATTGCTGAAAACCAGTAATAAAGAAAAATATAAAGCAGTCAAAGAAAAAAGACTATGTAGAAGGGAATAAAAATAAGAATTTTTTACTAATTCTTACCAGAAATAATGCAAACCAGAAGACAGGTGAAGCAACATCTTTAAAGTCCTGAAAGAAAAAACAAAGTTAACCTAGTATTCTATATTCAGTAAAAATACCCTTGAATAATTAAGACTAAATAAAAACATTTTCAAACAAAATCTGAGAAAATTTGTTACCAGCAGACCTAGACCTGTACTATAAGAAATGTTAAAGGAAGTTCTTCAGGCTGAAGAAAAATTATTTGAGATGTAAATTCAGATCTACAAAGAAGAACACTAGGAATGGTAAATATGTGAGTAAATAAAAAAGACTTTCCTCATTTTTTACTTTTTTAAAAAAATATTGCCCATTTAGAAAAAAATAACAATGCATTTGGGAGTTTATTACACGTAGAAGTAAAATGTGTGACGTGAGACAAATGACGGGGGTGGGGGTTGGAATTAATACAGTAGTAAGATTCTTACATTTTACATCAAGTATATATTATTTGAAGATAAGTTGTGGTAATGGAGGATGAATAAACTCTAGAGCAACCACTAGAAAATAAATAGGCCAATAGAGGAGGTAAAATGGAATACTTTAAAAAAAAAACCTCAGTTAATCCAAAAGAAGGCAGGGGAAGAGAAGGGAAAAAAAAACAGTGAACAGATGAAAAAAGTAGAAAACAAATCACAAAATGGTAGATTTATACCCAGTCATAAGTTATTACAATAAATGTAGATAGTCTTACTCTAAGTAAAGAGATTATCATACAGCTAAAAAAGCAAAACCCAACTATAAGCTTACCACAAGTAACCCACTTTATTATTTATTTATTTATTTATATCTCATCTTAATTCATAGGTTTATTATGAGGTTTTTTGGGCTGCTTATTTTTTTATTTTTTTAACGTATTTATTGGAGTATAATTGCTTTACAATGTTGTGTTAGTTTCTGCTGTTTAAAAAAGTGAATCAGGGCCTCCCTGGTGGCGCAGTGGTTAAGAGTCCGCCTGCCGATGCAGGGGATACGGGTTCGTGCCCCGGTCTGGGAGGATCCCATATGCCGCGGAGCGGCTGGGCCCGTGAGCCATGGCCGCTGGGCCTGCGCATCCGGAGCCTGTGCTCCGCAACGGGAGAGGCCACAACAGTGAGAGGCCCACATACCGCAAAAAAAAAAAAAAAAAAAAGTGAATCAGCCATATGTATACATATATCCCCATATCACCTTCCTCTTGTGTCTCCCTCCCACCCTCCCTATCCCACCCCTCCAGGTGGTCACAAAGCACTGAGCTGATCTCCCTACTATACTGCTGCTTCCCACTAGCTATCTGTTTTATATTTGGTAGTGTATATATGTCAATGCTACTCTCTTACCTCCTCCCAGCTTACCCTTCCCCCTCCCTGTGTCCTCAAGTCCATTCTCTTTGTCTGCGTCTTTATTCCTGTCCTGTCCCTAGGTTCATCAGAACCATTTTTTTTTAGATTCCATATATATGTGTTAGCATACGGTATTTGTTTTTCTCTTTCTGACTTATTTCACTCTGTATGACAGCCTCTAGGTCCATCCACCTCACTACAAATAACTCAATTTCGTTTCTTTTTATGGCTGAGTAATATTCCATTGTATATATGTGCCACATCTTCTTTGTCCATTCATCTGTCAATGGACATTTAGGTTGCTTCCAGGTCCTGGCTATTGTAAATAGTGCTGCAATGAACATTGTAGTACATGTCTCTTTTTGAATTATGGTTTTCTCAGGGTATATGCCCAGTAGTGGGATTGCTGGGTCATATGGTAGTTCTATTTTTAGTTTTTTAGGAACCTCCATGTTGTTCTCCATAGTGGCTCTATCAATTTACATTCCCACCAACAGTGCAAGAGGGTTCCCTTTTCTCCCTACCCTCTCCAGCATTTATCGTTTGTAGATTTTTTGATGATGGCCATTCTGACTGGTGTGCGGTGATACCTCCTTGTGGTTTTTTTTTTTAAGTATTAATCATCTGCTTTTTTTATTATTATTTTTACTTATACAGCAGATTCTTATTAGTCATCAATTTTCTACACATCAATGTATACATGTCAACCCCAATTGCCCAATTCAACACATCACCATCCCCACCCCCCGGGGTTTTCCCCCCTTGGTGTCCATACGTTTGTTCTCTACATCTATGTCTCAACTTCTGCCCTTCAAACCGGTTCAGCTGTACCATTTTTCTAGGTTCCACATACATGTGTTAATATACGATATTTGTTTTTCTCTTTCTGACTTACTTCACTTTGTATGACAGTCTCTAGATCCATCCATGTCTTAACAAATGACTCAATTTCGTTCATTTTTATGGGTGAGTAATATTCCATTGTATATATGTACCACAACTTCATTATCCATTCATCTGTCGATGGGTGTTTAGGTTGCTTCCATGACCTGGCTATTGTAAATAGTGCTGCAGTGAACATTGGGGTGCATGTGTCTTTTTGAATTCTGGTTTTCTCTGGGTATATGCCCAGTAGTCCTCCTTGTGGTTTTGATTTGCATTTCTCTAATGATTAGTGATGTTGAACATCCTTTCATGTGTTTATTGGCAATCTGTGTATCTTCTTTGGAGAATTGTCTATTTAGGTCTTCCGCCCATTTTTGGATTGGGTTGTTTGTTTTTTTGATATTGAGCTGTGGGAGCTGCTTGTATATTTTGGAGATAATCCTTTGTCAGTTGCTTCATTTGCAAATATTTTCTCCCATTCTGAGGGTTGTCTTTTTTGTCTTGTTTATGGTTTCCTTTGCTGTGCAAAAGCTTTTAAGTTTCATTAGGTCTCATTTGGGTTTTTTTTGTTTTTACTCTAGGGGGTGGGTCAAAAAGGATTACTCTAGGGGGTGGGTCAAAAAGGATCTTGCTGTGATTTATGTCATAGAGTGTTCTGCCTATGTTTTCCTCTAAGAGTTTTATAGTGTCTGGCCTTATGTTTAGGTCTTTAATCCATTTTGAGTTTATTTTTGTGTATGGTGTTAGGAAGTGTTCTAATTTCAGTCTTTTATATGTAGCTGTCCAGTTTTCCCAGCACCACTTACTGAATAGGCTGTCTTTTCTCCATTGTATATTCCTGCCTTCTTTATCAAAGATACGGTGACCATTTGTGTGAACCTACTTTAAATACAAAGATACAAATATATTAAAAGTAAACAAAAGGATGGAAAAGGAGCCCTAAAAACTGGCATGACAGTATCATACAAAGTGGACTTCAGGACAAAGACTTGATAAAGAGCTACATTTTACCATAATAGGGGATCAATTCATCAAGAAGACATAATTCTTTTTTTTTTTTTTTTTTTGCGGTACACGGGCCTCTCACTGTTGTGGCCTCTCCCATTGCGGAGCACAGGCTCCGGACACACAGGCTCAGCGGCCATGGCTCACGGGCCTAGCCGCTCTGCAGCACGTGGGATCTTCCCAGACTGGGGCACGAACCCGTGTCCCCTGCAGCAGGCGGATTCTCAACCACTGCGCCACCAGGGGAGCCCAAGAAGACATAATCCTAAACATTTAAATACTTAGTGACAGATCCTCCAAATATACAAAGCAAAAACTGACAACTGAAAGGAGAAATAAATCCACAAATTATGGTTGGAGTTTCTAACACTCCCCTCTGAATAATTACTAGAACAACTTGCAGAAGATTTCTTAGGATATAGAGGACTTGAATAACACTACCAGCCAACTTGACCTAATTGACCTGTGTGCCCTACCAACAGCAGCATACACATTCTTTCCAAGTGCATTTGGAAAATTTACCAAAGTAAACCATATGCTGGGCTACAAAACAATTCTTAGTAAATGTAAAAGCATTGAAACTACATAGAATATGTTATCTGATAGAATTAAATTAGAAAATCATCTCTGGAAAATCCCTAAATGTTTAGGAATTAAACAAGACTTCTAAACATTCCAATTGGTCAAAAAATCACAAGGGAAATTAGAAAGTAAGTTAGACTGAATGAAAATGAGAACACGACATATCAAAACTTGTGTGATGCAGTTAAAACAGAGCTCTTAGAGGGAAATTTATAACTTTAAATGCATACATACACACACAAAAGAAGGTTTAAAAGTAATAACATTAGTTTCTATCATATTAAAGCAAGAAAAAGAGCAAATTAAACTCAAAGTAATTAGAAGGAAAGAAATAGTAAAGATGAGAATGCTAATCAGTGAATTATAAATAAACAGTAGAGAAAGTCAATGAAACCAAAAGCTGGCTCTTTGAAAAGATCAATAAAGTTGATAAAACTAGCTATTCTGAACAAGGAAATAAGAGAACATAAATTACCAATATTAGAAATGAAATAAGAGTACCATCATAAATCCCATAGATATTAAAAGCATATTAAAGGAATAAATAACTTTTTGCCAATAAATGTGATAGTTGAGGTGAACAGGAAAAATTCAAATATTCTACATAGACTTAAAAATCTTTAACAAAACATGTACAAATTGAACCTAACAAAACTCTAAAGGATAATACATTAAAACCAAGTAAGGTTTATTCTGGAAATTCTAGGTTTGATATTAGAAAAACAATCAGTGTAATTCACCATATTGTAATATAAAGGAAAAACTAAAGTCGAGGACTTGCTAAGGATTTCAAGACTTAGTATAAAGCTCCAGTAATTAAGACAATGTGATATGGGCTTGAGGGTAGAATGGAGAGACCAAAATAGTTACATAGGAGTATTACTTGATTTTTGACAAAGATAACAATCTGTTTTTTCAACAGATTGTGCTGGAACACACTGTATGGGGGGAAAGAATCTTGACCTTACCTCACACCATACATAAAAATTAATTCCAAGTGAATCACAGATCAAACTGTAAAAGATAAAATTCTAAACTTTCTAGAATGCTACTTGGGAGAAAATCTTCATGACCTTGAGATCAGCAAGGATTTTTTCAGGACACAAACAGCAGTACTGTACAGAAGAATTTGTTTAATTGGATTTAAAAATTTAAACTTCTGCTCTTTGAAAGATGCCATTAAGAAAATGAAAAGATTGGTTGCAGGGTGAAATATTCTCAAACATATTCTATCAGAATATTAAGAAAACCATTCAACTCAAGATAACCCAATTTTTAAGAATTGACAAGAGATTTGAACAGACACTTCAACGAAGAAGATATGTTAATTCCAATAAGCACATGAAAAGATGCTTAACATCATTAGGTATCAGAAAAATACAAATTAAAATCACAGTGAGATACAACTAACGCCCACTAGAATAGCTAAAGTTAAAAAGCCCTTTAATACCAAATATTAGATGTGGAAGGGCTTGAATTCATACATTTTGGGGACTGCAAAATGATTCAGCCACTTTGGAACACTGTGTGGCAGTTACCATATGACCACCAGTTCTATTTCTACTTACTTAAGAGAAATGAAAACATATTTCCACAGAGACCTGTACACAGATTTTCTTAGCAGCTTTATTTGTAACAACAAAAACTGGAAAGAGCCAAATGTGTCAACAGGTGAGTGGGTAGATAAATTGTAGTATGTTCATACAGTGGAATATTACTCAGCAATATAAATGGATGACCTGTTGAAATATGCAAAACACATTAATGACTCAAAAATGTTGTGCTATAAAGGAAACCAGACACAAAATATTATATATAGTATGATTGCTTATATCCAGTATTAGGAAACATCTTATTTACAGTGATAGAAAGCTAATCTGGTTGCTGGGGGCCACAAGTAGGGATTGACTAGGAAGGGTGCATTTTTACGATTTTGTAACTTATATCTCAATAAAGTTTATTAAAAATAAATAAAGGAATACTCCTTTTGTAGAGGGTGGAACAGTATATTCTGATTTTATACCCTTTTATTAGCAGGTCACTTTGTCAGAGACTTAAATCTTTATGCTTTATTGTGTGGTATAGTTTTCCTCAAAGTCTATCACTAAATGAGGTTCAGTTCTTGTTTTAGTAGAACTTAAAATATAGTACAGAGTAGGGAACAAAGCTTTGGAGCCAGGCAGATACACATGTACATACAGCTAGGAGTACGTATGAATATAGACATGTTCTTTCATCTCCCTGAACCACATATGCATAAACTATAGGTAAGTAATAATGCCTGTCTCTTAGAGTGGTTGTAATGGTTAAATGAAAACCTATGTAAAGTACCCAGCTGAAGTACCTTGCACATAGTAGGCGTTAAAAGGATAATAAGGGAATAATAAGAAGTGTTCACCCAACATAGTTAAGTTACCTATATTGCATTTTCAAATAGCCCTCTTGAAGTTTAGTTAGAATGCAGGAGTTTGCCACCTTTTCCCATTTAGAAATACTTTCAGAAATGTCTTTGGGTTTGAGGCAGTAGAAAGAAAAGAAATCTAGGTAAAACTTTTTCCAGCATGCTCTATATGCTACTTCTCTGCTGAACATTCTTGTGCATTTCACCTGCTTTCTTTAGATTCATGCCATTTCTCCAGTTATGAATGCCCTCCGAACTTTCCATCTCTTCAAATCTTATCCATGCTACTTGCGTAGTGATTTTTCCAAGACCGATCTCTTCTGTGGCATTCCTCAGCTCCCTCTATATTCTGATTACTTGCATATCTTTACTGGTTATTTGGCACTTGTCTGCTGACTTTATTGATAGTTTACCTTTTCAAATGCCTTATGTCTCTTGCACCTCATGGCAGGGACAAGGTTTAATTAAACATTTTTATACTAGCTAACAACCAAAGTGATTAACACTTGTATAATTTGAAGTCCGGTCTGGATTTGAATTCTAGTTTGTCGCTTACTAGTTGTGTGACTGAAGGCGAATTACTTAACATCTCTGAGCCTCAGTTTTCTCATCTGTGAAATGGAAGTAACAGTGCCTACTTCATTATTTCAAAGATTAAATGAGAGTGTGTGGAAAGTACCTGACACATTTTGACATTAAATTAGTTACTATTGGGCTCCCCTGGTGGCTCAGTGGTTGAGAGTCCGCCTGCTGATGCAGAGGACACGGGTTCGTGCCCCGGTCCGGGAAGATCCCACCTGCCACGGAGCAGCTAGGCCCATGAGCCATGGCCGCTGAGCCTGCACGTCTGGAGCCTGTGCTCCGCAACGGGAGAGGCCACAACAGTGAGAGGCCCGCGTACCGCAAAAAAAAAAAAAAATTAGTTACTATTTTGGTTGATTGATTGATATTATTTTTTGACTTCAGTTTCCAGGAATATGGATCTACAGGAGCAGCCCATGCTGATAGTGAATATGAGAGAAGAATGATGTCTGTATATAATCATGTCTTGGAGGAGGTGGAATCACTCAATCGGAAATATACCCCTGTTTCTTATATGGCAAGTCACATTTGTTTTATTGAGTTTTATTATGTGGAAGTGAGTTTTTATCTGTCTCTGGCACTTACTGTGTGTGACTTCAACACATTAACCTCTCTGTGACAGTTTCCTCTGTGCCTGTTTTTGTTTGTTTGTTTGTTTGTTTTCTTTTGCGGTACAGGGGCCTCTCACTGTTGTGGCCTCTCCCATTGCGGAGCACAGGCTCAGCGACCATGGCCCACGGGCCCAGCCGCTCCGCGGCATGTGGGATCCTCCCGGACCCGGGCACGAACCCACGTCCCCTGCATCAGCAGGCGGACTGTCAACCACTGTGCCACCAAGGAAGCCCCCCTCTGTGCCTGTTTTGTAACAGGGTTAGTACAGTACCTACATCATAGTATTGTTGTGAGGATGAAATAAGATAATCCATGAAAGCACTTAGCACATCTGTAGCTGCTACATAGTCACACTAACATGTCAAATCTGCTCTACCAGAACGCAGATAAAACTTTTATTTTTCCTTTTTTAACAATTTAACTAAAGTTGCAATTGTTCTCAACCTTGGCTACACATTAGAATCACTTTGGAAGCTATTTTAAAAAAAAATCAAGGGCTTCCCTGGTGGCGCAGTGGTTGAGAGTCCGCCTGTCGATGCAGGGGACATGGGTTTGTGCCCCAGTCTGGGAATATCCCACATGCCGCGGAGCGGCTGGGCCCGTGAGCCATGGCCGCTGAGCCTTCGCGCCTGGAGCCTGTGCTCCGCAACGGGAGAGGCCACAACAGTGAGACGCCCGCGTACCGCAAAATAAAAAAAATTAAAAAAAAAAAATCAATATCCAGGCCCCACCCAGACCAGTTATCTTTGAATCTCTGCGAGGCCCAGACATTAGGTATTTTTAAAAGCTCCCAGGTGATTCTGTCATGCCACCAGGGTTGAAAACTATTGGCCAATTAAAATAGAAAGAACTGGGCTTATTTTCTGACCATCAGTAAATCAGTTCCTGCCAGGTGATGCTACTGCTGTCCTTTAATACTCATATCCACTTAGCCTACTGAATCTGCTACCTTTGGCACTGTTGAACACCTGCTGTTTATCCCCTGACTTCCCAGTCACAGGACAGACTGACACTCTCACCCAGATTTCCTCCTCTCTGTCTGGCCATTCTCCAGTGTTGTACTGAGCTCAGGTTCCTATAACAAAATAGACATAGTGGCTTAAACAACAGACATTTCTTACAATTCTAGAGGCTGGGAAGTCCAGACTCAGGGTGCCAACCAATTTGTTTTGTGGTGTGGGGTCTCTCGCTGGCTTGCCAGCTGCTGCTTTCTTCCTGTGTTCTCACATGTTGGAGAGAGAGGGGCTCTCTTCTCTCCTTCTCTTCTTATAAGGGCACTGATCCCATCACAGGGGCCGCACCCTCATGTCCTCATCTAAACTTAATGACCTCCCAAAGACCCTCCTCCAAATATCAACACATTGGGAGTTAGGGCTTCAACATGTGAATTTAGAGACAACAGCACATTCAGTCCATAGCACTGTCTTTGAACTTTACACCCTGGAGAGTTTCTCTTGCCCTGCCTACACATTGGATACTGGTATTTCCTGTAGCTCTCTTCTGCCTCCTGCTGTTCTCATTCTGAACTCACCATTTATCAGGTGTTCTAGAAGAAATTGACAGGATGTGTCATTAAAGAGTTAAATTAGATTTTAAGGTTAGATAATTTCCTTTGCACACTGCTTTCCACGTAAGATTGTCAATACATATTTGCTGAATTGAAATGACACAGGTAGCTATTTGATACTGAGATTGGTTGCTAAGGAAGATTGTAAAGATTATCTTTGTAGGAAGTAGACATATTTATGTGAGACATTGATTAAATTATTTACATGTATTTCCTCTAAGCTCCACCCTAGGAAATTAAATAGATGCCAGATAGTACCTTGAGTTTGATAGAGTTCAATCCACTGCATCTAATGGAAAGAATGGGAATTTTCTGCCCAGTAGGTACGCAATACAGAGGGTCAAATTCTACCTCTGCCACTCAGCAGGCATGATTTTAGACAAATTTCTAATACACTTTTCTATGATATGGAAAAATATCTACCTCATAGGGTTTTTGTGAAGTTTAAATGGAATAATGCCTAATGCCTGGCACAGTGCCTGGCCTGGCATATAAGGAGTGGTTAATAAATGTTGATTCCCTTTTCCCCCTTTCCAAATTGTATTTTATAGATTTGATACTTTCTGAACCCAAAATTCAGTTTAACAAGTATTTATTGAATCCTGTGAATAGAAAAATGACAAAGAGGCTCTTCCCTCAAGTTGTCCATAGTCTGATAAGAAAGATTTTGTAAACAAATACCATACAATATATGTGCAGTAATAGAGGTCTGCACAAAGTAGAGTTGTAGCACAAAAGAGAAAGTAATTCATGTCAAAGGATAGGGGAAATGGGGTGAGGGTGCACATCAGAGAGAAAAGGTATTTGCATATGAGTTTTTCAGGCAGATAAGGAAGTGTAGAGAACTTCAGGCAGAGAACATGTTCAAAAGCAGAGGCATGAGGACTTCCCTGGTGGCACAGTGGTTAAGAATCCACCTGCCAAAGCAGGGGACATGGGTTCGAGCCCTGGTCCAGGAAGATCCCACGTGCTGCAGAGCAACTAAGCCCCTGCGCCACAGCTACTGGGCCTGTGCTCTAGAGCCCGTGAGCTACAAATACTGAGCCTATGTTCCACAACTACTGAAGCCTGCAAACCTAGAGCCAGTGCTCTGCAACAAGAGAAGCCACTTCAATGAGAAGCCCGCGTACCGCAACAAAGAGTAGCCCCCGCTCGCCACAACTAGAGAAAGCCCACGTGCAGCAACGAAGATCCAAAGCAGCCATGAAGATCCAACGCAGCCATAAATAAATAAATAAATTTATTAAAAAAAAAAAAAAGCGGAGCATGAAATAGCATGATGTCTCCTGGGAACAGTGTGTTATTGCTGCAGCATAATGTGCAGGCTCGGGACTAGAGAGGTCGGTGGAGACCAGATGACAAAAGTCTTTTAACACAGTCTTAAGGAGTTTGGACTTTATCCCATAGACAATAGGGGCACTCTTTAGGAATTTTAAATGGGTGTGGGAGAGAAGTGGTTAAGCTAAGACTGTACACTATTATGTAGAAACAGAACAGATAATGGCCTGGAAGGCATGAAATTAAAGAAAAGAAGAGTGGTTACAAGACTTCTGCAGTAATCCAAGGTAGGGGCCAAATTGATAAAGTGGGAGCAAGAATGAGAAGAACAGATACATAAGAAAGATTATTCAGGTGTAATATTTTCAAGGCTTGGTTTTGGTTTTTTGTTTGTTTTTTGTTTTCTTTAAATTAGATGTGAGAGGATGGAGACATAACCTCTGGGTTTCCAGCTTAGGTGACCAGGTACACAAATGGTTGATCCTTGACTGAGACAGAATACAGAGGGATAGTGGAAGAAGGTGGTTTCATTTTTAAACATGTTAAACATTGGCAGTTAGATAACAGGTTTGGTGTCAGAAGGAGACAGGCTGGGATGCATGTAAAGTTGAGGTGTCATGAGCATATAGATTCTTAAAGTCCTGGGAGTGAAGAAAACTGCCTGTGAAGAACAAATGGACTGAGAAGACAAAAGGACTAAGGAGAGCATCAACACTGAAGGAACATACAAAGGAAGAGAATCTTAGGAAAGAAGATGGAGAAGGGAAGAATCAGAAGTGAGGGCAGGGGCCGTTAAGTGGAATTTCATGGAAAAAGCATTATATCAGGTGCCACAGAAGTGTCAAAAAATACAAAGGCTGAAAAGTGTTCGGTTTGGCAATGAAGGGAGTATTCATGATGGGATAGTCCTCTTACCGATTTACTAATCATGATATGTGATTTCACATCTCCAGACTGGTACTTTGATAGTAATCTGCAACTAACATATGTGTTGAAGTGTGCCCAAGGGGCTAGTGGTCTCAGAGGCAGTCCTGCTTTCCCAGTGGGGAATTGCAAAATCTGCATCTATTCTTTTAAAAGGGAAAATGGTACCTTTTTGCCTGGGAACAGCCTGAGGTCACTTGTGGTCCTCTAAGTCCATCCTTTAAAGATGTTTCTCTCCTTAAATACTGTTGTGGCATCAAAGGTTCCACCACAAGTAGGATGTCCGGGCAAACGCATCTCAGATCCCTTGTTGCGAGAAGATGAATAGTGCTGTTTTAGCAGTTAAACCTGAGTAGACCCAGTGTCTCTAAATCTGTGTTGTGGTTATCTCAAGTAATAGACCTGGCATTTATATTAGGAGTCTGTCAGGCACAGAATGTTCAGTAATCTGAAACCAATGAGGAATGGATTCTTCTGGCTTTTAGCCTTAATGCCCTACTTTTTAAAAATGTTTATAGCAGAGGCACTAGGTGATACCCTGCTTGGAAGCAGGAACTTAAAAGGACAGACAGCATTGTATAGTGGAATAGTTTTCAGCCTATGGTATTTTGGGGGCCACTGAGAGAGGAGTAGACTGAGGAGGGGATGGTAGACCAAGCAGGAATGGTTCTGGGTCACCCAAAGTTACAGGTGTTCCAGTACTGTAATTTTTTTTTTCTATTAAGTTTGCAAATCATTGGTGAAATAAAACAAAATCACTGAGTGACCTAGTCAGGTGACCTAGGTTCCAGTCCCAGCTTGTTCCATTAGCTGTCTGGGTGACCTGTGTCATCAGCAAAATTGAGGGTTAGACTGGGTGATCTTTAAAATATATTTGATGGTATCACAGGTGTATACTTATCTCCAAACTGATTAAGTAGTATGCATTAAATATGTCCAGGTTTTTGCATGTCAGTGGTACCTCAAGAAAGTAGTTAAAATAAAATAAATAAATAAATAAAATCTTTGAATTCTTAAATTTTGGTTCTATGACCCCTTTCACTAAGACTCGAAAGATTCGTTAGAGTAGTTCTATTCCTCTGCAGTTAAGCTGGGATTTTCAAAACTCAGTTAAATTTGTGAAATAGATTTTAGAAAGAAGGTGTTTTATTTAAGTTTCAGTGATCTATAAAGTTGGACTATATGGTAATCTGTAATCTGAATTCCAGTAAGTTTCCACCGTTGCTCTCTCCCTGGAGACTCATGGCCACATGGACAGGGAGGCCACCTGGTAGAGATGGGATGAAGAATGAGGCAGTTCCAAGCCAAGGTTCCACGGGGATTTGGACTCGAGCCTCAGATGTCAATATTTTGCTCTGATTTTTTACCGTATACATGCTTTTTATCATATTTTGTCACGTGATAGTTACTTTATATTTTAGTATCTAAAATAACTGTATATGTCTAGTAGCTCTAAGCTCTATAGAAACGCAAACTTTGCACATTGCTTGGTCTTGAAGAATGTGGGTTTTCTCTGTCATTTTTTATTGAATATATTTCAGAATAAAGTAAAAATCTGTAATTGTCCTTGACATGAGTGATTTGATAAATGTATGCAGTTCCTGAGTGTTATGTCTCCTAACCTGATTGGTGTGTACTTTTGTAGTAATTTTATGAGCGTTTGTAGTTTTTACACTTCTTCCTGAAAGTAACTATTTTTGTTGATGAAATTTGGAAATTTATTTTCATTTGATTTTTCTCTTTTTTCCCCAGCATACAGCATGCCTCTGCAATGCCATCATTTCCTTGCTGAAAGTTCCTCTTTCATTTCAGAGATATTTTTTCCAGAAACTGCAGTCTACCAGCATCAAGGTAATACAGGAAGAACAATCAGGTTTAATATAGTTTAATACCTTCTTCTGAAGATTATAGGGGGCATAGCTCTGCTTCAGGATCTTACCTTTGGTTTAGACAGAACTCCTACTCTTCAGTTGTAAGCCTTTCCTCCCTTCAACAAGTGATTTGGGAGTTAAACCCTCTCCTCTCCTTTCTTTCCTCATAGTGCCAAATGCAATGGGACAGGCATTTGGGTACCTCGAGCTCTGTCCCTGTCTTCAAGAATGAGTTGAGTGCTGTTCATCGTAGTAGCCCACAAGGATCTTGAGCTGAGTCCATGTCTGATCAAACTATTTAAACCCAACTTAGAAGGAATCAGGTCCAGTAAAACATCACCAGCCCTATCTCCAAAGCACTTTTGTCTACAAATAACAAATTTTGAGGAGCTGGGCAATGAGTAGAGTCACTATTTTAAAATATTTAAGCCACTCAAAATTCAAAAGCTATTTTGATTCAAAGAATGAAATTGTTGGGAAAGGGGGGAAATTGTCATTTGTAAGAGATTCCCTGGATTATCCCCATCAGTAAATGTCTTCAGTGCACTTTTGCATCTATTTGAATGTTTTTGATTACAAATAATAGAGCATTCTGTTTCAAAATGACCTGAATAACAAGGAAAATTGATTATATAGATGAGAAGTCCTAAGGTAAGATGTCTTCAGGGTTCAGTGGCTCAACAACATTATCAGAAAGACCCAATTTCTTCCGTATTTTTATTTAAGCAAGATTTGAGCTTTCTTTAATTAAAGGGTATTTAGGATTCTTAATATGTTTTTAAAGAAAAGCTGAGAGGTTAAAAATGTCATTTGGTTTATTTGCGGAAATTGACTTTTATACCATGCTGACTTGATAGCGTATGTAATCCTAGAATTCTAGATTCATTTACATTTGAATTTAGTTTATTTAAAATTACCTAAGACCATAGAGACAGCAGCTGGACATGAAAATTTATATAGTGCATTTCCATACTAGAGTTGGTTCATTGTCAAAGAAATGCCCCACCTCAGAAACTGGGAGAACAGTGCCCTTGCTATTCTCTAATCCTCTGTTCCCCTCAAACAGAACTGGGGTTAGGGGTTAAAAAAAAAAAAAAAAAAAAACAGTGGTATTGAAAAGGAGGCATTAGGGATAAGGAACCCTTGACTTTAAAGGTACATCTGTCTGGTTGTCCCAGCACAGTCAGGTCATTGTGGGTGTGTGTGTGTCTGTGTGTGTGTGTATCTGTGTGTATGTATGTGTGCCTGTGTGTGTACCTCTATAGTCAATGATTAGCACAGACATGTTTGTTGGAAGGAAGTTTGCCTTTGGTTGTTAGCATTTATTTTAATGTTGGCTTTCCAGCTTGCCCTGTCACCATCCCCCCGGAACCCTGCTGAACCCATTGCTGTCCAGAATAACCAGCAACTGGCGCTGAAGGTAGAGGGGGTGGTCCAGCACGGATCTAAACCAGGACTCTTCCGCAAAATTCAGTCTGTCTGTCTGAATGTTTCTTCCACACTGCAGAGTAAATCCGGACAAGACTACAAGGTAATTTAGAAAAGAGGCAGAGTTGTGATGCAGGTTTTATCAACTCATTGATGGAAGTTTTCCAGTGTTTCTCATGGTTAAGCAGATTGTAGTTATACCTCCCAAGGGATCAGATGGACATAAGTTAAAAGTACGTATTGGGGTGTAAGGGGGCTGATAAACAATACTTCTCTTTTCCCTGCCCGAACCAGTTGATAGACAAAGCATCCAGGCAGGCAGAGATCAAAATATGAGGGTCACTACTGTTAGAGCTGGGGAGAAACCTAGCTCAGGTGCCTGGCAACAAGGACTGCCTAGCCTTGTGGCTCTGAATTGAATTTTCCCACCAGCCTCCTCCACCAGTACACACAAGAGCCTGCCCCTATAAAACTGGGAGGAGCAGTACCTTGAAGCCCAAAGAAGAAGGGAGAGAGAAGGTGCTTAGCTCCCCAGGCCCAGTCCCCACCCCACAACTTACCAATCAGTAGGATGCACCTTCTCCCCTAGAGACCAGTACTATTCATCTAATGAAAGGTCCTTCCACATGGAGGGAAGCATCAGGAGTGGGGAATAACTTCTCCCTAACCCCCAAAGAACACATCTATTTATTTTTCCTGTGTTTTAAGTAAATTTTAGCATGTTCCAAAAAAGTATACTGTATTGACATACAGTGATCAGATGAAGTAAAATCTTTCATTAAGGGTTTAACCCTAGAAATTTGTTACTTTGAGAAATCATGAGGTAGGTTAACCAAAATCATGCTTGCTTTGTTAGCCAAAACTAAGATTCTGAATCTGTGCCCATGAAACACTAACGTTCCAAATGTAGAATGTTCCTTTCTTTGGACATCTCTTTCTAGTTCCTTGGTGGTTTATTCACAGTAAATGGAACAAGTGAACAAGTGCACAGTTGTATGAACAGAGTTGTTTAAATGTCCAAATTGGTTATGTCTGGGTTTATTTGTGGGCATCCTTGAACTGAGGTCCAGAGCAAGGAAAGGGGTATCAGTAAAGATATAAAATGAGAGCATTTTATTCTCTTTGGTGGTTTTAGGCTAAAAGGCCAAGGGAAGGTCTGGTTTAAGCCATCACTACTTTCCTTACTTTGGTAACTTTCTCTCTCTCTCCGGGGCTCTGTACCCACTCTGAGAAGGCTCAGCCTTCATTCTCTCCCTCTCTTTTGACTTCGAGGGCACAAAGCATGGCACCTTATGTAGCCACTCAGTAGATATTTGGTGAATAATGAAAAAAATCATTTACTGTATTTAGTACAACTCTCTTATGTTTCAATGATCTCTGTTGTCACAGAAGATCATAAGGAGAACTTACATAGTCAACTTATCCCTGTCTGCAGCTCTTTTCATTTTGAGTTTGAAAGAACAGTAACCATGATTCTCTTTGTTCTAGAAATCACAGTAGTGATTTCTACTGTTTTAAAAAAAAACATTCAAGATGAGAAGTACTACTGGTCTTCTCATTGTTGACTTACCTCTCAAGAGGCACTGGTTAAAGTCAAGAAGCTGACATAATAAGCCAGGTAGTACATGATTGCTTTGTAATGTTACTTGCAGTGAGTTTGCAACTTAAAATGCATCATGCATTCAGAGTGATCAGGTTGCCTACTAGGCCTATTTCTGGTCCTTTTAAGGCAGTTCTTGTTTGGTGTGCATATTCTTTAGGGAAATAAAAATCCTACAAAAGTTGAATGTGCAAACAAAAAAGGACTTATAAATAATTTTAAGATCTTGAATTTGTGGTGACTTCATTTCATTAATATTACAGATCAGTGTCTCTGGAAAACTGACCTCATGATAACTGCTTATTGAGACACGAAGCTTCAGGGCACATTTATGTAATTCATTACACAATAGAAATACACACATAAACATAGAGCAATCTAATCAAATATTCATTCTGATTACCTCTATATGCCTTCTTAGAATAAGTGTCTCTCTTGACATACTTCATCTTGGGTACAAGAAGAGATACACCTGCAGGTGTTACTCTGTTCTTTGAAGGACAGAGGTATGACTATCTAGCTAAATACATAGATGAATTCCTAAATCTGTGTTTCATAATAAGTTGTACTGCCCATCTGAACAAGACACTGATTTTAAAGTAAGCAACATGCAAGTTCTAAAGTTAATTTGTTAAAGGAGGGAAGAATCACTACATTACTTAAGTAATATAAAATCAGAGTAGGTAGGAGGGGAAAAACCATATATTTGCATAGCATTATGTTCTTTTTCAGTCTTTCAGATTTTAAACTCACTGAAACAGGTGGTTGCATCCAGTTTCTTTAGAATATCTCTTCACAGGTTAAAGAAAGATGGGAATTAGAGTTGGGGTTGGGTGAACAAGGAGAGGGGAGGAGAAATTTCTCTTTTACCCTCTTAGGCTCTCCAGCTAGGCCTAAGATTGAACTGACCTTAAGGCAGATTAACAAGAGAAAAGCATGCCAGTTTTATTAGAATTTTACATATATATGGGAGTCTTCACAGGAGGATGAAGACCCGAAGAAGTGACCAGAACAGAATGCTTAGATACCTTTTAGACACACGGATGATAAATTCCTGACAAAACAGCAAGACAGAGGGTTTGGAGCTAGGGACAGTAAGTAAAAAGACTAGGAGATCTGTTGGGGCATTGGGGGAGACTAGTCAAAGATACGGGTTATTTTCTTAGGTTGGTTTGTACAGATCCATCTCAACATAGATTCCCAGTCTCTGGTGATAGTCTTCTCTTTTTTGGTGCAGGGAGGTTTCCTTTCTCATGGAAAATTTGATTTATGTTTTAGGTAAAAAGGGGCAGGTCAGAGAGCCCTTTCTGTATCTGTTGTTTTTCAAGTGCCCTTAGCTCAAAATAATTGCTATGCCACAGCAGCGTATTTAGGGTGGCATGTTCTGAACTGCTTCACCAGGCAGAAAGGCCAGCATCGGAAGGGGTTGAGAAAGCTCCTTCTACTCAAGCTCCTTCTAGTGAGGAGGCAGTGTCACCTGATATTAAGAGTGCAGGCTCTGGAGTTAGCCTGCCTGGTTCAGATGCCAGCGTCACCACTCATTAGCTGTATGACCTTGGAGAAGTTACTTAACCTCCCCACCTCAGCTTCCTCATTCATGAAGCAAGGATAATATTAGTAAACAACCTTTTGGTTGTTTGCAAGGATTTAAATAGCACTTAAAACAGGTCCTGGCTCACAGCATGCACTCAGTAAACGTTAGCTCTTGTTATATAACGATTTTTTTCATTCCAGATACCCATTGACAGTATGACCAATGAGATGGAGCAGAGGGTTGAGCCTCATAATGATTACTTCAGTACTCAATTCCTGTTGAACTTTGCTATCCTTGGCACACACAACATTACAGTGGAGTCTTCTGTGAAAGATGCCAACGGCATCGTATGGAAGACTGGTCCCAGAACCACCATATTTGTAAAATCCCTGGAAGACCCTTATTCGCAGCAGATTCGCCTGCAGCAGCAGCAAGTCCAGCAGCCGTTACAACAGCAGCAGCAGCGAAATGCCTACACGCGGTTTTAGCCGTGCAACAGAGGCACTACAGACTTTCCAGGGACTGAGCAAATTAGCGAAAATAGTTTGCTTTTTCATATGGATAAAGGTACAAAAGTTAGAATATGGAGTCCGTTTATTCATTGGTTTCTGTGATAGAACATTCTGAAAAAAAATTTCTTTTCTTAAAAATTTACTTGGAGAAATCATGGGGTTCCTAACCAGAAAGATTTTTTCCCCTTATTTCTTCTTAAACCAAGTCCTTCATCTCCTATTTAGCATTTTCATTGTTTTGCTATTATTACTTTTATTTTTGCTGAGCCTTCTCTTTTTCTTTCAGGAAAAGTCACATATTGGGATCATTGAATTAGTAAATTTGACTGCTTTCCTACCAAAATATATCACTTGCTGCCTGACATAGACCTCTAATTCTGAGCTGCACATTTGGAAGTTCTGACCAGTATGTGCCGGGTTTACCCAGGGTAGTAGAAACTGAGTGCTCCCGTAGTTGGACTTGAAAGTGTCCCCTGAAACATCCAGTGTTGTGGATTATGAGAGCATGCAGTGTAGCAGAATGGAAACATCCTGCCATATTATTTCAACTGTTCTCTGCTAAAGCAATCTTAATTTATTGTTTTAGTATTTAATTGACCCAAAGAGCAGCTAACAATTACATAGAAAGATTGGAAATTAATAATTTGTTTTTTCTAATATATGTGTGATTTTATGTAATACAGACTTTTTTTATTGTTTCTAAGAATGAAACAAATCACATTTAATGTTAGGAGGGCAGATCTTTTCCTTTGATTGGTTTAGATTCTTCTTGGCAAGTTAGGTAATGCTAAACTTGATTGTCTAGAAACAGCAGTCTCTTTATAATAATACACCCTCAGTAAGTTGGGATGCTCAGGGAATAGAAGTTTTCTCATTAGCCAGAAAACCCCCTTTTTTTTCTGTGTCAATACTGGTTGAAAACCATTATAAAAAATAATAATAATACACTTTCTTTTCTTAACACAGTATACTACATGTAATTTAACTGTCCTTTCTTGATTTGGGATCGTTCAGTGCTTCAGGATCATGATTTCTAGACATCGGGGATCACAGGATTGCAGACACTGATGATGTGGGCACTTGGGCTGGAAGTAGCTCCCAATGTGAAGCGCAGGGCACATTCCCTGGAAGTTTTCTTTTAAAATAAATCTCTCAGTTGCTTTGCTCGTTTTGCCTTTTTCTCTTTAAAGTCGACATTGGCTCAAAGGAGGGATAGAGTTTAAATGGAAAAAAATGAGTTTGGGGGATTTTTGTGTGTGTGTAATGTGGCCTCTAGGGGTGAAAGTGATTGGCAGGCAACTCGTGTCCCGCTAAGATCTCTTGGATTCATGAGCTATTGTCCCAGCACAGCACTTCTTCTCCCAGTGGCCAGGGCATTGTCATAAAACGTGTGTAAATCTACAGTGTCCACTGTGGTTGATGCCCAGATGTACGCAGTGCATGATGTGCACAGGCATGACAGCATCTGAGAACATAAGCCTTAGGAAGAATTGCTAGAGAGTAGTGGGGGGGGGCGTGTGCAGGACCTCTTGCCCTTCTACCACGTGTGGAAAGAGCTGACCGGAAAGCCTAGGTTCCACTGCAGGCTCCGAAGAGTTAGCCCTGTGACCTGGGCAAGTCTCATCATCTCTGTAGACGGAAGTTTCTTTGTCTGTAAAGTAACTGGATTAGATAGGACCTCTTGACTCCAGTCTAGACTTTTGTTATCTGAAAGACTAAAGACAAAAAAAAAAAGGTTCTTTCTTAAATTGAAAAAATCTTTTTTCTTTTAAAGTGGCTATTTTCAGAATGAAATTTTACAATGTTAATTTTAGGTCTCTGGTGCTGTTTCAAGGCAGAATTGTCTGAAAAGAAGCAAATTTTGTAAACCACCAATTCCCGCAGTTCACTTTGAGACCTTCCCGTATTTTATGTTCTTAAAAGATAGACTTTTGATAGCTGTAGTTATAAACTGATTGATTTGGTATACTATAGAGCCCCTGGTACAAATTGGAAAGGAATTATTAAAATAAAAACAAATCCAAATAGTTTGGAGTGAAAAGTAACTCTGAAGCAAAAAAGGCTATTTTATTTCAGGATGTCCATTAGATCTGGAGTTAGGACACTGATTTTATTTTTGATATAATATCTACTGCATTTTTGGCATCAACTGTTAAACATTTATTTGAGGTGGGGGGAAACTGTGTTTATAATTTCAACAGTACACTCAACAGTACACTCAACATTTTTCCTTTCATGAATGAAAAGGAAAAGAATACTCAAGGAAAGATGCAGAAAAGAAAGATAAACATACTGATTATGAAGTGAACATGTTCCCTGATTTTAGAAATATGAGTAATAAGGGCACTGGCCGATTGATTTAAGAAGACAGCACTGATTTTTCCCAGTGTTTAGTGACTTTGCAGTATAACCTGGTGGCTAAAAGCCCGAGGTTTGGAGGTTTTGGAGCCACTCTGTCCAGTTCCAAACCCTAACTCTACCTAACTTTGTGGCCTTGGATGAGCTACTTAATCTCTCTATACCTCAGTTTCCTTATTCTCCAAATCAGGAAGCATAATAGTGCTTCATGGGTTAGGTGTGAGGATTAAGCAAGTTAATACAGAATTAATATATATAAAGCACTTAGAATGTGCCTCGCACATAGTAAGCCAGATATACATGAGTGTTTGCTGTTATTATTACCGTTATTATTATCCTCCCTAGTATTATTTTTCACAGTGTTAGATTGATTCTTTTTTTAATAAGTTTTTGTTTGTTTGTTTGTTTGTTTTGTTTTGGCTGTGTTGGGTCTTTGTTGCTGTGCTCAGGCTTTCTCTAGTTGCGGCGAGCGGGGGCTACCCTTCGTTGTGGTGCGTGGGCTTCTCTTTGTGGTGGCTTCTCTTGTTGCGGAGCATGGGCCCTAGAGCATGCAGGCTTCAGTAGCGGCAGCATGTGGGCTCAGTAGTTGTAGCTCGCATGCTCTAGAGCACAGGCTCAGTAGTTGTGGCGCACGGGCTTAGTTGCTCCGCGGCATTTGGGATCTTCCCAGACCAGGGATCAAACCCATGTCCCCTGCATTGGCAGGTGGATTCTTAACCATCGCATGACCAGGGAAGTCCATAGATCAGTTCTTAACCTTAGCATTTTATTTATTCAAAATAAAAGTTACCTTTTCTCTGCTAGTCAACACACATTTAAGCTGTCTTCCCTCGTATTCATTTTGGGCACATTGATTAAGAACAAAATAGCTTAATGTTGACCTAAACAAAATGGAATTTCTGTCTACTGCAGTGCTGAAATCCTATTTAATTAAAATATTTAAAGAAAAATGTACAAAGAAAATTATGGAAATACTTTCCAAAAGTACTGATTGCCTTCAGTGGTGATGGCCATAGTATATTGACTATTTAGAAACTAAAGTACTATTGTAGTCCAACTTAAACTAAGACATCTTGTGATGTGGCTTTCCGGCTCAGACCCACCAAGGTAGCAGGTAATTTGCAACTGAAGGCTGTCAGTCACTTTTCACATTGAAATATGGTTCAGAGAAGAACAAACCAGCCAAACAAGATCTTCAGTCTAGGGTCCCAGAGATGTCAGTTTAAGTTCTATTTATAAGACTCACTTGCCATGGATCCTTGGATAGGTCACTTGATCTTTTTGTGCCTATATATGCCAGCAGTATACTGAGAATAAGATGACCCTGCCATCTGGTATACAGAGTATATGCAGAGCTGTCTACAGAACTTTCTGAGATGATGGAAATGTTCTAAGTCTGTACTATCCAATATAGCCACTAGCCACATAGAGCTGTTGAGTATCTAAAGTAAGCCTAGAGTAACTGAATCGTTTATTACTTTTAATTCAGTTAAACTTAAATAGCCTCATGTGGCTACTGCCTATAGAACTGGACAGTGCAAGAGTAATAAGTGAAGAAATGAGATTCACTCCTACCTTAGGACCTAGATAGTCCTTAAGTAGGTTTCTAGATAAGGTGTCTACATTGGAATTATTTGATGCACCAAAGCTTTCACATGGAAGAGTGTGGATGACAAGGAAGGCATCGGGGGTTCGTGTGTTTGCTTTGCTTCAGATAATACAATAATGTGTTGCTCAGCCACCTAGCCCTGTTCTCTCTATAATGTGCCCTTGGATTTAGGTTTTATCAGTCACCAACATTAAAAGTATGATGGGGGCTTCCCTGGTGGCACAGTGGTTGAGAGTCCGCCTGCCGATGCAGGGGACGCGGGTTCGTGCTCTGGTCCGGGAAGATCCCACATGCCGCGGAGCGGCTGGGCCCGTGAGCCATGGCTGCTGAGCCTGCGTGTCCGGAGCCTGTGCTCCGCAACGGGAGAGGCCACAACAGTGAGAGGCCCATGTACCGCAAAAAAAAAAAAAGTATGATGGGAGTACTGAGAAGTCCAAAAGTCTGGTGAATTGGCTTAGATTTCCTGCCAACAGCACTCCAGGAGGTTGTGGTCTTCCTTTCCATTTCTTGCCCAAGAACACAAAGACCTTTCCATGGGCTGTGTATTTTATTGGCTTAACTGGCATTAGTCCACTATCCTATGGTATCTCCCAGTCTACTCATTCTATGAGCAATTTGATGTTTAATTGTAACAGATTTAAACAGAGTAAGTCCTGTTTTTTTTCTTAAATGACATACCAAGATCTGGAGTCATTGATTTTCACAGTATAATGAAGAATGCTAAATGTAAATTTACTTATTTCAAATCTACTACAGTTACAAAACATTTTTTCAGTCTATATCTTTTCCCTTATCCTCCTGCTTACTTGCCAATCTCTCCCAGAGCAGTCCTCTCCTGCACAGTCCAGTTTGTTGTGCAGTAATTGTGTTCTTTGCTTATTATTTAGGTCTAGTTAAAGATTGAGACTTGGTGAAATGAGTTTGGGGATTGTCTTCTTCATAGATCATGACTACGGGTCTAGCTTTTGTCTAGTGATACTTAGCTGGCAAGCTGAGACTAAAAATGTTTTTATTGCTGTTTCCAGATAATTTTCTCTTAATAAAATTATAAATGTGAGATAATACCAAATGAATCAGAACAATCAGGAAGATGAACATCTACCCAGTACCCTCAAAATTCAGATTGTAAGCAGAGAAGAAATACTCTTTACCTTTTGGTTTTCTCGGGAGATTTCGTTTGTGGATTTTGATGAAGCTTATTTGTGGCTTATATGTATTTTAAAGAAAGATTTAAAATAGAAGACTGTGACAAGTAAAATAGAACTGAGTTAGACTGAGGAATTATGAGAAGATACCAATGTTTGCTTTTCCTGTTTCCTAAAATCATGGAAGATGAAAGTAGGCCGGGCTGCCTCAATTTCTACCACTCCCACCCCCAGCTCCCCCATTGGAAGCAGTGAGGCTAAAGATGCTTTCTGTTTATGTGTCATTTCACACTTAGGAGATGAGCAAAGTGATGGTGACTTGTTAACACTTGTGTCCCCCATCCTTGCTTTCCCCTCCCACCCCCACTGCCAGCAAAGGCAGCCGGTCCTGTGATTAGGCGGGTTAGTTCTGAAATCCCCCCAGCCCCTTCTCCCACTTGACAGCAGAAGCAGATGAAAAGCCTACTGTAGAAGTGCAAGTTGGAGAGAGGGGCTTTTCTGACAATGCCGGGCCCTGAACTGGGGTGAGAAATGCAAAAGGAAACTGACAGGGAGACCCCTCAAGCAACTTTCAGTCTCATTTGACAGAAAAGACCTATTTTTAGAGAATGTGGAGAGGGCTTTATAAAAGCTGTTGACAGAGCACAAAAGATGCCATTTCTGAAATTCTAGTAGCACCCCGCTTATATGTAACAGGACAGGCTCTTAGGTAATTAGAAAACTGGCCGTCATGTGGCATTTTCTCCTTTTCCAGCACTTTGAATGCAGTGTCCTTTCCTCCTCAGAGAGCCTCTTTTTGACATAAGCAGAGACAGTTGGGTACCTACTACTTGGAAGCCAGAGAGGAACAAAAGAGCATTTGGAAAAAAAGATAACACTCCTAAAGTGTGAAGTCAGTATTTAGCCTTGAGGAGATAGGAGCTTACACTCAGAATTAAATATTGTCTCCTGTTGCAGAAACTACTGCTTCTGGCCAGGCCGTTGGAGGACACGAACCCCTCAATGTCACGTTTCAAGGTATCAGGGCATTAGGGAGAAATGACTGTAATCACAGAATCACTTAAGCAAAATCATATCTATCCTACTTAGTGGTTACAGTGTCCCCCGGGGTGCTCAGGAGAGTATTAGCCCGGCCTGGAGTTGTCTCTCTCAGGGAGTGAGCACGTCTGGAATCTCCTTGAGGGCCCTTGGTGCAGGAGGGGGCCCACGCGTCTGCCCCAAGCACTGCCTCTCTCCGCTGCATGCTGACCAGGTTAGCTGATGGAAAGCACTTTTCCTTCATCCTAAGCACCAAGGTAACTCAGCTGACATCACAGGGCACTGGAGCTCAGTCAGCATTTGTCCATTTGTCTGAGCAGGCGTTTGTGAGCTCAGATTTATCAGATCTGTGCAAAAGGCACAGCCAACTAGGACACAAACAATTTTGGAAACAGGTGATCTTTTATTCTTCACCAAATGTTGATTGAACACATACAGGGTACCAGGAACTGGGAATACAGTCATAGACAAGTTCCCTGGGTTCACGGCCATGCCACTGCTTGTTTTTGCACAGGCTGTGGGAAACCCACCCTGGCCTTGATTATGCCAGGGGGGCCTTAGCTTCCTTGGTAGTTGATCATTTTCTCCAGTGAAAGTGGAGAGGAATGTGTTTAGACAGGACCATCCAGATCAGAGTCGCTGCTGGTTCCTGTGTGGGCTTTGGAAAAGCTCTCTCAGCCTGAGAGTCTGCTCCTTTGGTATCTAACCATCTTCCCAGTTCACTAAACCTTTCCTTACATCCCAGCTAAACCCCTCACGGCAGTCTTAACCTCCTGCTTCAATTCTGTGTTTGAGGGGATAGAAAGCTCCCCAAAGCCTTGGTCATAGGGAAATAGCTTTAAACAGAATGCAGTCTCCCCTGACCCCAGCTACACCACATTGAAAAACCCATCTGCCCCTCCAGACCCAGCAGAAACCCTGGCCCTGATTCCTTCAACCAGACATGGTGCTCCGTCTCCCTCTGTGACCAGTATCAAATCCAGTCTCGTGTATGTTCTGCTGCCTGACCCTTGGGGTTGGCATGAATGTGGACACATGGTGGCTAAAATTACCATGTCCTGTTAATGGGAACAAACACCTCTGTCCACTGTCCCACACCCCACGTCAGCCCCCCGGCTGTGCTCTGACTCTCTGTTTACTCTCATAACATCTCTGCGAGCCTTGGCTTCTTCGTCTGTGAAATGGGGCTAATACCTGCCTGTTGAAGAGTTGTGAAGATTAAAGGTAATAATACATGCACAAAGCCGACTACTGGCGGGCCCAGCAAACGTTTGTTGCCTTCCATGTCAGTGGTGGAGTGGCCAGCGTGGCCTGGTGGCCCAGAGAACACTGGGGAAAGAAACGTCAGCTTCATAAAACAGTGATGTTTCAGATCATCTCTGCCTTAAAGATGATGTCCCAGGTTTGAGGACTTAAAGGGACAAAAATTGACAGCTGAGAGGAGGGGGGTGGTGAAGAGGTTATGTTTTCTCTCACCTCCTAAGTGTGTGTGTGTGTGTGTGTGTGTGTGTGGGATACGTGTCTAGGCAGGGAGAAGAGCTGGCCTACTCTGGAGGACGGGGGACTGTCCTTCACGGTGCTGCGTCCCTCCTGTTGGCACTGCCATCACCCTAGTTCACAACCTCATTATATCTTCCTGGAATATCACTTTCACTTCCTGTTTTTCCTGCTGCTGGTGTCTGCCTCCTCTGAGTAATCCTTATTCCCACTGCTTCCCAGTTCACTCATCTGGTCCAAAATCTTTATTCCCATTGGGTTCCCTATACAGCCTGAATTCTTCAGTATATCATTTAAAACCCTCCACAGTGAGACTCCAGCGTGGCAGCCAGGCCTCACCTCTCACCCCATCTCTGTGTATATCCCAGCCTGTAATAAAACTAGCTTCTTGGGCATCCCACGAGCTTGGTTTGCACACTCTCAACATTATGACTTTGTTCATATTTTCCCACCACCTGAAAGCTCTTTTCCATCACTGAAACCCTTGTCCATCCCTCCATGTTCTGATTCTCCAGCCAAGCCCAGGGTTCCTCCATGACCTGTATCATGTTCAGTCTTGTGTGGAGCAGTTAGCCTGCCTGGCCCTCGGAGTCAGCATTAAGGTGGACATGTAGTGGCTAATGTGACCATGTCCTGCTGATGAGAAAAATGGCTCCCTCCGCCGTCCCACCCCTCGTGACTGTTCTCCAGCCCCCAGCCCTGGTTCACATCCCTGCATGGAGCAGTCCCAACTGGTCTGCCTACTGACTCAGTGTTCACCTCGTAGGCAAGAGATATAGGGAAGGCTTTCTACTATTTCTGAGCTGCAAGCAGTGCCAAGGCAGGAGCACACACCACTGCCATTGTGGGGGGCCTGAAGTGCAGCTCACATTCTGATCTGAGGTCTGAGGCAGTAGGGAGGGAACCAGAGCCTAGACTTGCAAGAAAGTAAAAAAAAAAAAAAAAAAAAGAAGGCCTGTTCATCCGGTTTTTGTTTTGTTATGTTTTTTCCAGCCACGCAGCTTATAGGATCTTAGTTCCCCAGGGATTGAACCCAGGACCCCGGCAGTGAAAGCCCAGAATCCTAACCACTGGACTGCCGGGGAATTCCCATCATCTGTCTTTTTCTTTAGAGTCACCTTCACTTTCCTCCAGCACCAGCCTTCTCTTGATTAGAATTTGGAATATGTTGTTGCTTTGGGTGATTTGGGTTTCACTGTTGCCAGCCAGCTTTCTTCTGGGGCACCTTCCTCCCTCCTTCCCTTTCTCTCTCCCTGCCTTTCTTTTCCAAGGACTGATTGAGCACCTGTTATATGCAAAGCACTGCAGCAGGTAGAGTCCCTGCTCTCTGGAAGCTTTGGTTGGTGGTTGTCAAGTGTGTCAGCTTGATCCATGTTTGTCCACAGTGCCAAGGTGCTGAGGTGTCAGTCACACTGAGGTGAGACTTGAGCAGTCCACTCCATTGTCCTTCTCATAGACTGAGCTCATGTGTAAAGAGCTGCCTGAAAGACCCTGTGGGAGGTGGAGTGGGCAACGTTAAGATGCCAAGGAAGACAAAGACAAGGAGAGGAAGGCAGAGGTGGCCTTGGATTCTCACCACTCCAATCCAGCCTGACTCCAGAGCCAGGCGCAAATCAGACTCGTAGAGCTCCACGCTGATGCTTTCACGCCTCTGTGGGTCACCTGTTAGATGGCCGGCCAGCTCATGTTTTCCCCTCACCTCCCACACCCCATCTGCTTTCCTTTATACTTCTACCCCACGAGCTTTGGACCACAGACTCCCTTTGGATGGCTGGACCTGTGACAGGTAACCTTGGGAGTCATCCAAGACCATGTTTTTTGCTACACGTACAAACAATAAAAAAGGACAGCTGAGTTCCTGTCCAAGGTTCCCTGAGCTGCCTTCACGTCCTTATAATGCAGTGAAATATTCATCTTTCTGCTTTTCTTTTGGACATTCCCCAATATGTGATCTTTCCCTAGTCAGAGACATCCGCAATGCCCTAAGGAGAAGTGGAGGGTTAAAGCAATACGCAAAGACAAAACTACCCAGTGTTCAGTCTTTTTAACATCCAAAATAAGATATTGAGAGTAAAAAGGGATAGCGTTGTGGCTATAAAAACAAGAGAGAACAGTGAGATAACCATGGCTGCCGCTTTAGACGTGTTGACATTCTCATTGTTTCCTGAACCCCAGTGCATCTCACACCTCTGGACCCTTGTGGCACTTGGCATTCAGTGTGCGATGCTTCTTCTCCCCCATGGTTCTGCTTAGCAAGCTCAGTCCATCTCTGTAGATTTACCCGGGTTGAAAGTCCTCCTCTCCAAGAAGCTTTCCCTGAAAGCCCCACAGAGTTGGATGCTACCCTAGCCTTCAGGTCTACTCTCTGCTTATGTGTATCTCCCTGCTTACATAGCTATTTCGCCTTCTATCTAAAACTGTGAACATCCAACGGGAGGATTGGGAGTTCATCTTTGTATGCCTGCTGTCCAGCATGGTGCCTGGCACATAGTAGGCAGTCATTTGAGTTGAATTACTTAATGCAGAATTCAGTTTCTAATGACCTAGCCTTAATAGAGTTACTGGTCCTAGGAGCCTAGCCACTGAGAACTAACTGTAAACTCAAGAGCTATTGCATAACTAATGCTGGATATTTCTGGTCCTCAACTCAGTAACTCAACTGCTTAGGTGACCCTACTACAAAGGACCCAGCACTCAGGCAGCCTAATAATTCTGCAGCCAATGTTGCAGAGGTGCCCTTCCTAAACTAGTGGCCTAGCCCTGACCCTACAGCCTCTGAGTAGGAGTCAGAACTGGGCTGGACTCCTTTGTGACCAAGGCGAAGCTTTGTCATCCCTGTCTCTGGTCTTCAGTTTCTCTGTCTGTCGTGTGGTTGTGGTCCTAATTAGAAAGCTCTTAGAGGATCCTGAAAGGACTGTTATTGTACAGCTGCACAAAGGGTATTATGTCACAGTGGTGTAAGAGCAAGGCAAATAGTGTGAACTAGGAATAATAAGGGCATTTATTCCCAGAAGCACATTGACCTAAACCACAAAAGCTGCTTGGCACAGGGCTTGAGGATTGTAAAACCTGAGTAATCAACAACCCCTGGGAGAGGGGAGCCCAAGCCAGCCTACGGCTGGAGAGTTTATTTGGTCGTGGTGGGTGGGCCGGTGTTGTCCCTCAGGTGTTCTCACTTTGGTGAAATTTCCCTGCTGGAGTGAGCGCAGCCCATTTGCTGGGTTCTGGGGCGAAGTGGCCATTACTTCCGCATCCCTTCTGCATAAAAGAAGCAAAGAATTGGCCTTAGCAAATCTCAGTTAACTTTTCATTCTCTGTAGGATGAAGACAGGTCTCTAGATAATAGAATTTCATGGCCACTTTTGCTTCTAAAATCTGTATAGCTGAAAAGTCATCTGGGTCACACCTTGACCCACTGTTGCTACCTCTGGTCAGAAACTTGGGAAAACCAGCCAGGTGCACTGTGTCTATGAAAAACAAAGTCACCATAACAACCTGGTCATCCTGGAGTGGAAAACGATGTTTAAACATGGCTCTGGTAGGAAGAAGGGCAGAATCTACAAAGCAACAGAATGGTGGCTCCTGGAAGAGACAGGCGCATGTGCTAGCGCCTCCAGAGTTTCCACCCAGGAACCTTGACTGATGAAAGTGGGCTTGAGAACCCGCTTGCCATGTTTGCATAGGACGTCATCTGAACTGGGAAAACATCAGCTATTCATAAGAAAGAAGGAGGTTTGGGCCTCCCTGGTGGCGCAAGTGGTTGGGAGTCCGCCTGCCGATGCAGGGGATACGGGTTCGTGCCCCGGTCTGGGAGGATCCCATATGCCGCGGGGCGGCTGGGCCCGTGAGCCATGGCCGCTGAGCCTGCGCGTCCGGAGCCTGCGCGTCCGGAGCCTGTGCTCCGCAGCGGGGGAGGCCACAACAGTGAGAGGCCCGCATACCGCAAAAAAAAAAAAAAAAAAAGAAAGAAGGAGGTGAATGTGTGTGGCCATGGGGTGCTGGTGGAGGTGAAGAGGGGGTGGCTAAAGCCCTCAACCCTGCTCTGGAAATCAGCATTAGGCATGGGTAAAGATTCATCCTATATATACATGAAAGAAGCATTTAAACATGCAACAAGAGTCGGGGAACTTGGCCTCTGGGATCAGCTTTGCCACAAACTGACTAGGGCAAGTCATTTTCTAATCTAGGCTGTAGTCAGGGCTCTGCTGGCTGCCCATGGCGCTCCAGGAGGCTCTGAGGACAGATGTAGGACAGGTGTGATGTGTAGGACAACCAAATAAACCTTGTCAAAACAACGTCAAGTAAAGGCCACTGCTCACCTGGTTTACCTCATCAGGTCACCTGACCTTGATTTCATTGGCCTGGCAGAATCCACCCAGTCCAAATAACCAGAGGAGTTATACACCTGGGGAATGTATGTAGACGACAAAAGGAAGAGGTGAGAAACACTAAATCTCTGTGGCTGAAAGGAAACTGCATTGTTTAATCATAAATTTACCCAACCAACCATGGATGTGATATGATAGGACATGACATGACATATGATATGGGATGATAGATGATATAATGATATGATGTGTTGGTTTCCAATTTCCTTCTGACCAGAAACCTGGAAAAGCCCCGTAATCAAGCATGACTGAGAGATGGGTAGAGAGGTATAGGATTATACATGGAAAAAGAACAGAGGTCGGGGTCACCCCAAAGTGTCTGGCATCCCAAATCTGCCACTTACCAGTTGTGCAATTCAAGGCACATTGCTGGAGATCACTGGGTCTCAATTCCTTCATTTGTAAATTGGAGAAAACACAACTACCTCATAGAGTTGTTGTGAGGATTAAATGTCAACACAGATATAAAGTATATAGGAAGTACTAGATGCCCAGTACCAGCAGCTACTTGCTTGATTCTTGTTTGTAATACATTCTTCTTCCTCTTGCATGTTCCCAGTTCTCTCAGTCCTCTCCTGCTGTCCATGTCTCATGTCAAACTGGGCAGGAGTGTTCTTTTAAAAATTTAAGGTGCCTAAATAAGTATGGAGAAAATTCCACTGTTAGACAGTTGTCCCAACTCTTGGACAGAGTCCCAACAGAGGCCTAAGTCACCATCCCCAGCCTTTGCCTGCAGTGATGAGACAGTGGTGCATGGCCACAGGGCCCCAGTTGAGGGAGGGGTCAAGCAAAGGCAGAGGGGTTGGATGGAGATAAGCAAGGGTCAGCTGCCTGAATTAGGGATAACTCCGCATGTTGCTTCCAAGCCTGAGATACCATGATTTTTAAATCTTTCTCTGTCTGCTTCATTAATCCATATAGACCAGCTGACTCAACCAAGGTCGCATATTGAGCAGTGGCCGGGCTGGGGTTAATAGCTCTGGCCTTTGAGCCATTATCACAGAACTGGCAGAGACCTTGAACCCATCCCAGTGGAAATTTCAGGGCTGTTCATGGAGCGTTCGATGGACCAACAGCATACCATGTTGATTTTTTAAATATTCCCTGATAATTTTCACATCAAATAGTTTCTGCTATGTTATTTATTATTATTTTTTTTTTTTTGCGGTACGCTGGCCTCTCACTGTTGTGGCCTCTCCCGTTGTGGAGCACAGGCTCCGGACGCGCAGGCTCAGCGGCCATGGCTCACGGGCCCAGCCGCTCTGCGGCATGTGGGATCTTCCCGGACCGGTGCAAGAACTCGTGTCCCCTGCATCGGCAGGCAGACTCTCAACCACTCTGCCACCAGGGAAGCCCGTTAATTCATTTCTAAAAATATTTTTTTGGCATCTGTGGGCAACACGGAGTGCCCATTAAGTTCTCATTGAAGGTATTTATTTCCTTCTCTAATGACATTTCCTAACTGGAAATCAGGAGTGGGAGGCTCTGGGCAGGACGTCCTGGCTTTCGCCTTAGCTGGATGCCAGTCTGTGTTAAATCTCCAGGCCACCTGCCAGACAGTCTTGTGATTGGACTGGAGAGTAGGAAATAGTGTAAAAGTGAAGCAGGCAGAGGCCACAGGCAAGAGTGGCTTGAGACAGCAAATAACACAATGGTAAGATGAGCAGGAACAGGATCAGATCTTCCCATGAACACATGGAGGTGTGGAAAGATGAGCAACCAGAGGGGAGCAGCACCATGGAGACAGGAGGACTGGGTGTGAGCTTGAAGCAAAGAAAGGAAGCAGGGAGCTCCTTAGGGTCCGCCCAATGACATTTGTCTTAGGGTTAAGTTATGGAAGCAGAACCACTATGAGTCTTACGGAATAAGGAATTTATTAATACTATAAGAATTAGATCATACACAATTGTGGGAGGAGCTGGGCAAGTAAAGAACTGAAAGATCTTGAAGGATCACTGAAAAGTCATTTACCAGCCATGGTGTGGGTGAACAAAGCAGAGCTTACAAGAAAGAGCAAGGCAGGTCTGGCTGCTGGACTGGGGCCACCAAGGGGCTGGGGTGGAATCTTTGGAAGGACGTGGCTCTTTGTAGCTACTGCCTCTGTGAGTTTGCAGCAAAGCATCTCATGGTGTATGGGGGCGTCACTGTTGGTCAGCAGGGCCGGCAGTCACAGAGGAGCGGGGAAGAGCAGGGACACACATGAGCCTGGCTGCCTCTCGGTGTGTCCCTCACCAGCTCCAGCCAACAGTGGCTTTCAGAGCGTGACGGCTGCTGTTTCACCGCCAGCACCCACATGCAACTTCACTTTTGGCCAACTTCTCTCAGAGAAGGGGGTGCTGGGAAATATTACACCAGAACCTTCCAACACTGATCTAGGAAAGACAAGAACACACTCAGCTCACTGATACACAGAGCCTCGCATTTTTGAAGTTTCAAAAAGTGTATGGTAGAGAGGAAAGCTGTCAGAGTATTTCTGTTCATCAAGACTCTGGGTTGCAAGTGACAGAAATTCTAAAACTGGCTTAAGTGAAAAAGAGGCTTTGAGGCTTTGGGGGGTGGAAATCTTGGGGTAGCTCAAAGAATCCAAAGAATTCTTTGGATTAAGAATTAATCAGAGGGGGACTTCCCTGGTGGCGCAGTGGCTAAGAATCCCCCTGCCAATGCAGGGGACACGGGTTCGAGCCCTGGTCCAGGAAGATCCCACATGCCGTGCAGCAACTAAGCCCGTGCGCCACAGCTACCGAGCCTGCGCTCTAGAGTCCATGAGCCACAACTACTGAAGCCCGCACGCCTAGAACCCGTGCTGCACAACAAGAGAAGCCACTGCAATGAGAAGCCCACTCGCTGCAACTAGAGAAAGCCCGCATGCAGCAACGAAGACCCAACGCAGCCAAAGATAATAAATAAATAAATAATTTTTTTAAAAAAGAGTTAATCGGAGGAAACTTAACACCATAAAACATACTCTCTTTCCTTGTTTCCATGTCTGTCTCTCACAGCCTCACCTCTGGATGGTGGCCTCATCCTCCCATCCTTATGTGGCAGCTCTGGTGTCACAGTTATGTAGCAACTTGACCAGAAAGAAGAGTTTCCCCACCAGCTTCATTTAGAAAAATCCCTGATTTTTTGGGGGGAGGGAGGGAGTTGATCCTTAGATGAATCCTCAGACCAATTGCTGTGGCCGGATGAGTGGGCTGTTGTTACAGTTAAGCTGGGGTCACATGTCCACCCCTGTGGCCCCAGAGGAACAGTCCAGGGCACTTGGATCAGCGGCCTGGAACCGTATGGAGGGAGAAAGAAGCGGTTCCCCCAAGGAAGGAGGCTCTGTCCCCAGAAGAGGGGAAGGAGGTGCTGGGCAGACAGAAGTAACAGTGTCTACCTTGGTGTCTTAGGGGCTGAATGAAATGCTCTTCAAATTTATGCTTCTCATTCCTACCCATTTTCTTTAATGTTAAGGCCACTGCAGCAAGTTTCTGATTACACTGCACTGGTACTCCGAAGAGAACTGCTATAAGGAGGGAAGTGCTACCTTGTAAAGCGTGATGAGCAGGTAATAATAATCATCTCGGAGACCTAGAGATTGAGCAATTTGCTCAAGGCCACTCAATTATTTAAAAAGGAGAGCTAGGACTCTGACAGATAGTCCCAAGCAGTACATTAGCAGTCGGGTTTATAGAGCACCCTGTGGAGATTTGGGCTACTGTGAGTCCATTTTCCAGAGCCTAATCAGATTGTTTTCCTGGACCTGAAAGAACAGACTGGGGCCAGAGTGATTACTCAGTGGTCAAAGCATAGAAGACATGACTTAGAATCTGACTTCAGCACAGAGACAGGTGGAGGTGATTCATGGTGTGTGTGTAGACTGCAAGGTAAGAGAAATGTCACTGAAGTAATATACATCTTTTCTAGAAGGAAAGGAACCTGAGATTAGCGTTTTGAGTGCCCTGAAAAAGGCAGTTAGTTACCAACTCTAAACAGAGTTTAAAATGTGCAGATAATTCTAAGACTTCTTTTTAGCTAACAGTGTAATTTATTTCTCCTCTCCTATTTGTCTTTTATACTTTGTCAGTGGTTTCCTCACTTGACTGTGCATCAAAATCACCTATGGAGCTTAAATAAAAAGAAGACATACAGATGGCCAAGGGGCACATGAAAAGATGCTCAACATCACTAATTATTAGAGAAATGCAAATCAAAATTATAATGAGGTATCACCTCACACTGGTCAGAGTGACCATCATCAAAAAATCTACAAACAGTAAATGCTGGAGAGGGTGTGGAGAAAAGGGAACCCTCTTGCACTGTTGGTGGGAATGCAAATTAATACAGCCACTATGGAGAACAGTATGGAGGTTCCTTAAAAAACTAAAAATAGAGCTACCATATGGCCCAGCAATCCCACTACTGGGCACATACCCTGAGAAAACCATAATTCAAAAGGACACATGTACTCCAGTGTTCACTGCAGCACTATTTACAATAGCCAGGACATGGGAACAACCTAAATGTCCAATGATAAGTGAATGGATAAAGAAGATGTTGTACATATATACAATGGAATATTAGTCATAAAAAGGAATGAAATTGGGTCATTTGTAGAGATGTGGATGGACCTAGAGTCTGTCATACAGAGTGAAGTAAGCCAGAAAGAGAAAACCAAATATCATATATTAATTCATATATGTGGAATCTAGAAAAATGGTACAGGTGAACCTAATTGTAGGGCAGGAATAGAGACATAGATGTAGAGAATGGACCTGTGGACACGGGGGGGAAGGGGAGGGTGGGACGAATTGGGAGATTAGGTTTGACATAAATACACTACCATGTGTAAAACAGATGGTGGGAACCTGCTGTATAGCACAGGGAGCTCAGCTCCGTGCTCTGTGACGACCTAGATGGGTGGGATGGAGGGGGATGGGAGGGAGGTCCGAGAGAGAGGGGATATAGGTAGACATAGAGCTGATTCACTTCACTGTACAGCAGAAACTAACACAACATTGTAAAGCAATTTTACTCCAAAAAAAACATAAAAGCTTCCCAGACATCAGGTCCCACCCTCCCCCCATCCCTGCTCCACCACCATACCCCCTCCTCCAATCTCAAGCTCCATAGAGGATCCCAATGCACAGGAAGGAGGGAGAACAACTCATGGTATAAAGGGCTCTCTCTCCCTCAGAGATCCTGTGTGCTTTTCCTTGCCCCACAGCTGTGGGAGCAAGGCTAGGCTAGAGAACCACAGATACAGCAGTTAAATGGTGTTTTTAAGGTCAGACAACTTGTAAGTTCTGGAACCAGGTGGACTGGAACCTGGATTATTCTGCTCATGATCTAGTTAAAAAGGGCAACGAGGGCTTGGTCTTGACCCCTGGTGGAGTAGTAGCGGGTAAAAGAGGCCTGACTAATAAGGATACGTCTACTTCTATAAACAATCAATCAGAGTAATACTGTTAGGTAGTATGCAGAAATTAGCACCTCTGACAGGCAGAGCCCTTCCTAAAGTGTACCATTCATGGACTCCTTCCTCACTGAATGAAGGTGCCATTTTTCCTGTTCTGGCAATTACTGCTGTATGACCTTTGGAAAGCTGCTTGACTTCACTGTTTCTTGGTTTCCTCATCTATACAATGAGAGTGTTGGGCTTGGGTCCTTTCTGCTCTTGTGCTAGATTATTATATCTCTTCAGTGAAGAGCCCTTGGGCATGATGTGATTGCAGAGCTGAAAAGAGCTCTCTGTTTTCTTAATGTCCATTGGACAAAACTTTTTATGTTGCAATATGATACAAGAAAAAGCATAAAATATGGTGATCCCTGGAAAAGATGTCTTATGACTCAGTCGCAGGCAAGTAAAAAATGAAAATGTTTGACAGCAAAGAGAGTAGGAAGTATGCAGAACCAGAAGGCAGGGAGGCTGCAAATCCATGAAGAGGAGTGGGGATGGAGCTGAAGAGTGCCCTCAGGGGCTGGAGTTGACAAGAGAGGGGTGGCAGCCGCAAATGTAGCTGACTTATTCCAGTTCTGCCTGAGGAATGTCAGTCCTCGATGGATTATTGGATGAACATTTGAAATCTAATCCCTTACTTCTGCCGCAGCCCTTCTGGAAGGGCTTAAGATTGTTTCCCCTACATTTTCCACTGCAAGCCCAGTAAACATAAAATAGACATTAGTATCCTGAATGAATGAAACATTTATGTTGGTCCTTGCCCAGCCTGGCTACTAGAGCTGGGAGGAGAAACTCAGAAGCTAAGAGGGGAATTCAAAGGGAGACACAAACTCATGAGAATGACGTCAGGAGGGTTAAATCCCCTACAAAGAAGGGCCTTGCCAACCACGATCAGGGCCAGAAAAAAGGCCTATTGAGTCAGGTTCAGAGCAAGAAGATGGGCTAGTCCTATAGCATGGGAAATAGCACAGTATTGACAGAGAGACAGCGGAGCCATTCAGCTCCTAAGTGCTTTCTCTCCTTCCACTACTGGAGATCCAGGAAAGTCTCTGAATACCCAGGCTGAGCTCAGGGCCTGGCACGTAGTAGGGGTACAGTAAAAGTTTGTTCCATGAATGAAGAATGAATGGGAGGCGGATGACAAGGAGAATGCTTTTCTTGAGCTGAACGGAGAGCCCAGGAGGTTTGAAAAGGTCTTGAGAGTCTGTGCTGTCACTTCAATCCAAATCAGGGGCGGAAGGTCACTGTGGTAATCAGTTCCTTAGGAAGCTGACCGAGATGGAAATTGTGGGCAGGAAGTTTACTGAGTGCCCTTGGCAGCCACGCCTATGGGTGACTGAAGGGAGTAGAAATGGCAGAGGGATGAATTGAACTGTGATGCAGATGTAGCAAAGGTCTCAGGTCAACCCTATGGGAGGGTTCTTCAGGACTGGCTCACCTTGAGGCTAGGGGGCTGCGTCTTCATGCTTCCTCATAACTAGTCACTGCATACAGGCTATGCTTCTGGGGGAGATATGGTCTTGGGTCACCTGTGAACTATCAGCCACCCCAACAGTTGAGGGAATGAGTGACTCAGTCTTGAAGAAGGTATGTGTGGGCACACCACAGCATCCACTGTGAAAATTAATCCAATCTCCTCACTTGATAGATAAAAACAGCCCAGAGATGAAATCATATATCTGGTTAACAGCAGAGCCAGGACACCTCTCAAAGGACTACCAGAAAATTCCCACAGACTTAGTGTACATGAAATTTGGTATGGGATTTGACAGAGCTATCGATATGGATGAGGAGAAATGGAGATTAAATCAATGGTTCCCAAACCTAGCTGTCATCAGAATGATATAGAGGGCATTAGAATGCAGATTCCTGGGCCCCATTTTCAGAGATTCTATTACTGGAAGGTCTGGGGCAAAGCCTAAGAATCTGTATTTTAACAAGTGCCTATACAATTTCTATGTGGCTTATCTCCCAGCCTGTGCTCGGGAACCAGTGGCTAAGATAATAGAACCCTGGACAGATTCCAGTTTGTTGAACAATCTGTACTTAAAGAGTATTGCTAAATGATGGCCCTCTGGATGGACATCTCAGGTGGGTTCAAGGGGGTTCACTCCTGAACTCTGTTCTATTCAAATTTTATCAACAGCTTGACGACTTTAACACGCTATATATCCAATGAAGAGAATTTCAAAACTAGAAGAGATTGCTAATACTTTGGATAATTGACTCAATGTTTCAACAGATTTCAACATGTGGCCCTTAATTATGACTTTGTAGATTGATATTTATTGACCTTGAAAGTTGTTCATGTATCTTAAATGAGAGGAAGCGGGATGTGGTGGTTTAGAGCACAGACTCTGGAACCTGATGGACTGTATGGATTCAAATCCCAGAACCATCACTCACTGTGTGGCCCTGAGCAAGTTTCTTATTCCCCTGTGTCTCAGTTTCCTCATCTGTGAAATGGGGACAACAATATATACTCATAGTACTTACTTCATAAGGTTATTGTGAGGATCTGTAAGTTAATATGTATGAAGAATTTATAACTATGCCCAGCACATAGAAAACACTGTATTACCATTTGCTGTGATTATGTGTCATTTTTTTCAGCTATCTATTGCTGTTGTAACAAACTACCCCAAAACTTAGTGGTTTCAAATGACAACTCATGACTTTTTATGATCCTGTGGATTATTTTGGTCCTGACTGGGACTCTGGGATAACTGGGAGGTCCAAAAGAACCTCATTTGCACAGTTGATCATTGATACCAGCTGCCAGCTGGGAGGGAGCTCTGTGTGTTCTCAGACACCGGCTTCAGTTCTCCAGGGGGCTGTTATGCTTCCACATATCGTGGTTGGCCTCCAAGAAGAGTCTTCCAAGAGATGAAGGCCGAAGCCAAGATCTCCTTAGGCCCAGCCTTGGAAGTTACCCTGTGTTACTTCCACTACATACTATTGGTTAAAACCAGTCACAGGCCCAGCCCAGAAGCAGGGGAGAGGAAATAGATGCCACCTTTCAATGAGAAGAGTAGCAAAGAATTAGCAGCCGACTTTAATCTGCCACAGAAGTTTAATCTCACTTTTTTTTTTTTTTTTTTTTGCGGTACGCAGGCCTCTCACTGTTGTGGCCTCTCCCATTGCGGAGCACAGACTCCGGATGCACAGGCTCAGCGGCCATGGCTCACGGGCCTAGCCGCTCCGCGGCATGTGGGATCTTCCTGGACCGGGGCACAAACCCGTGTCCCCTGCATCGGCAGGCGGACTCTCAACCACTGCGCCACCAGGGAAGCCCTAATCTCACTTTTGTAAAACTAAGTGTGTGTATGTGTTATACATAGAAAATGATGTCTAGAAGAGTATATACCAAAATGTAAACAATAGTTATCTTTAAAGGGAAGGGTTACATTATAGTGATTATTCCCTTCATGTTTTGTTTTTTTGTTTCCCTGAATTTTCCATGATGATGTATATTACATTTATTTTTTAAAAAGTAATTCCCATTTTTTGAAAAAATGTATGATGATTTTAAAACTAATATGAGCCAAAATTATGATGGTTCTCCAACCGAAAGAAAAGCTAGCTCAAAATTACACACTATTAAAAAAAATCACAGTAGCTAGATAGAGAACAAAGGTCCCAATCCCACTCCCCTCAGCAATCAGACCACAGTGAGTGTTATGAGCTGGGTTCTGAACCCTAAGAAAGGAAAACAAAGAGAAACACAATATATCAAGGTGCCAAAGGGTTGACAAAGTGTCTGTAAACCATTTCTTATGGAGAAGGACTTAAGGACACTTGGGTGGAAGAGATGAGGCTCAGAGGGGACACGAGAGAGTGAACCGGGCCCTCATTCTGTGTGCGAGGAAGTCTGCCATGGGGAAGAAGTGTTACTACCCAGGGTTCTTGGCCTCCTTAATAGAAATTTGATCAGAGGCCGAACAAGAAATTCAGGCAAGGTTTTACTGAGGTCCCTGCTGCAGCAGGGGTGAGTGAGAACAAGTAACAGGTTCCCTTGCTAGCTTGCTCCCCAAGGTGGGACAAGCTGGTTCCTTACATGGGGGTGAGGGTAGGGGTGTGTCCAGGGGTCGGGCCGGAGGGGCGGCTTAGGTTTGCCCACCCCTTTGTGGTGTTATATGCAGGGGGCATGAGCAGTACCCTGCTTTTGCTCCCGACCCCCTGTTTTTGCTCCTGGCTCTTCAGAAGTGGAAGTTGGTCTTTTTGGTTTTTTTGTATCTTTTGGCCAGAATTTAACCCCAACTGTGCATGCACATCAGTTATTTTTAGTCCCTTATAGTTTCTTTGTATTTTGTAGCTCAAGGAGACTTTTGTCCAGGTGCAAGCACTGCAGCACTGTAGCAAAGAGTCCCAGGTCCCAGGTCCCAGTCCTGTCTCAGAGGCATTACTTCTGGTCTTTAAAGGGAAGGGTTACAATATAGTGGTTATTCCCTTCATGTTTTGTTTTTTTGTTTAGGAACAAATTAGGAACATTTAATGGAATTGACACAGAGGTAGATTTGAGATTCTTCATACAAAGAAGAACTCCCTAAACTGTAAAAGATAAAGCTGGAGTGAGATTTCTAGGATGGTAACAAGTGGAGACCAGATGCCCATGTCTCAGGGCAGGAATCCTGCCCTGCACAGGTGCCTGACCTAGACCTACCAGGCGCCTTCCAAATCCCAGGTTCTGTGCCTGTAGGCCTACAGGGAAGTGGAAATAAAACACACGACATTTAAACCTTACCCTGCCTAAAGACGGTGGCCTGAATTAAATGAGTTCTTGAGATTCATTTTATGGGTCTATAAATGGATAGATTGCCCTTGACGTGAAAACACGATGAATCAACAAATACTATCAAGTGAACACTAGATGCATGGCAATGTCCTGGGTACTCAGATGTGGTCTCTCAGCCCACAGGTCTAAAGTTTAATAAAGAAGAAAGACACATACTCACCATATAAACTTAACACTCTTAAGAACAGCCATTACCTGCGGGGGTGGCAAGGGCCCCAAGAGCAAATGATTGGTTCGTAATAGCAAAGAAAGCTTGGAGGCAAGTGGGAATGGGAGCTTTAGGTTGTAACTGTGAGATGAGAGATGAGAGGGATGGGGCTGAGGCAAAGGAAGAGGGGCCTTGCCCTGCGTCTTTATGTTAATGTGAACGTCTTTGGTGGAGGAAAGAAGGCTGCATGCCAGCCTCCTGGATTGGGTTTTCCTAAAAATAGATCACATTCTCTCTTTATTGACTCATAATAATTATAATCACCTCCATTTACTAAGGACATGCTGTATGGTAATTGCTTTACATATATTAACTCATCAAATCTGTTTGATGATCAGGTAAGGCGTGACTATTATCTTCAGGGTCTAGAGTCCCTGAAGAACTATGGTTGACCTCCTTTGGGGTGCCTGCCCAACTCACAAGAACACTTGCCCCTTGCCCACAGAGCTAGTTCCCGGCAGATATCTGTTCAGCATGAACCCTGCACTCCTGGCCTCAGCTGAGTCAGAGCTCTCCCCCAGGCATCTGGAACTGTGTCCAAAGAGAAACACGGGGTTTCCCTAGGGTAGGACCTGTAAGATGGAAGCAAGGACACTGTGGGTGGCCATATTCAGCTATGCTGAGACAGAGAAGGGGAGAGACAGACAGACAGACAGAGAAACAGTTGCCTAGAGAGAAGCAGAGACAGGAATGGTTCCTGGTGGGCAGCCACCTACCAGTCCTGGTCTTCCCTGAGACCTGGATGCCTTCCTTCCTCTGGTGTTAAGAGACAGACAGCCCTATATCTTTATGTTAAATTGACCTTTTTCACTTATCCTAGCTTGAGTGTCTATTACAGCTAATAAGTTCTTACTAATACAAGTGTTTTGTCCATCTGTTAAATAAGGAGCCAGGCTTCTAGGAATTCCCTGGTGGTCCAGTGGTTAGGGCTCCGTGCTTCCACTGCAGGGGGCATGGGTTCGATCCCTGGTCGGGGAACTAAGGTCCCACAAGCCATGAGGTGGTGTGGCCAAAAAAAAAAAAAAAAAAAAAAAAAAAAGGAGCCTGGCTTCCAGCTTAGTTTTGTCTACCTCCAGAGTCTCAACCATGGGGACCTCCAGCTCCTTTGTGTTTGCTCCAGAGTGGCAATTTTAGGGTAACATTTCCTGAAAGGAGGCTTAGTGGGACAGCTGACTCTTTGCTTCATCAGGGTGGCTCCTGTGCCAGTAGTTAGGTGTCAGCAGTATGATAACCAGCTGCCCTGATGAGGGCAAGGGGCTCCCAGCAGGAGTCCAACTCATTCATAAGGTTCAATAGTTCCCCAACATCACATTCTCCCCTGGAACATGCACCTTTCTGATATCGTTGTTGCATCCCAGGTGTCAATGGCCAAACAAAAAGTTGCTTTGGGAGCTTGGCTTTCTAACATTATAGCAACTGCCCTGGCACCACACCCCCTGAGCCTGCTCTCTACGTGCTGCTGCATCCTCACCTGTCACAGCTGACACCCTGGCCACCCCTTCTCGAAAGCCTCCTCTTGACCTCTGCCCACAGACTCCACAGATGGTTAGAATCAACCTGACCCTTGTACCCGTGTCTACAAAAGCTCTGATGACATATCTGTGCTTTCATTTACTTGACTTCCTGCCTCCTGCTTCTAGCTGTGTGGGCAGGGTCTCTGTGTCCTATTTGTTTTTGTGTCTCTAGTCCCTATTGCAATGGATGGCACAGAGTTGGTATTGAGTAAATATTTGTGGAGTGAATGACTGAATAAGTGACTCATTAAACAAACACATTTCTTTCACTGTCTCTTTATTCTGACATACTGACTATGCTATGTTTTATTTCACGAATAATGTTTCTTTTAGGACCATTCTGTCTTCCCCGTCTGTCTTCCTTGTCCACCTGAAGGACTGTAAAGCAAAGGCCTTCCTCCCACTTTCCTTCTCATAACTAGCACAACGGTTTGCAAATAGCTGATGTGTCAATTCATGGTGTGTGTGTGTTGTATTTGTTTTACAGAGCTCAGAATAATAATCGTAGTGCTTATTCTCTCATGGGAATTTCTTAGATGGCGATGTCTTTTTTTTTAATTAATTAATTAATTTTTGGCTGTGTTGGGTCTTTGTTGCTGCTCGTGGGCTTTCTCTAGTTGCGGCGAGCGGGGACTATACTTTCATTGCGGTGTGCGGGCTTCTCACTGCGGTGGCTTCTCTCATTGTGGAGCACGGGCTCTAGGCACACGGGCTTCAGTAGTTGCAGCACGTGGGCTCAGTAGTTGTGGCTCATGGGCTCTAGAGCACAGGCTCAGTAGTTGTGGCACACGGGCTTAGTTGCTCTGCGGCATGTGGAATCTTCCTGGACCAGGGCTCGAACCCATGTCCCCTGCATTGGCAGGCGGATTCTTAACCACTGCGATAGTGATGTCTTTCCTGTCCTGTCCTTTTCCCTCCTTTCTGTGTGGCCAGCCACCTCCTGACAGTGGACATAGTCCAACATAGAGCTTTAGAGTCAACATGAGTGAACTTTGGCCGAGGCAACCCAGGCAGGACTTTACTCAAATATCTAGATATAGAAGCATCTGTTTAATTATCCTGCTGAAACTTAGGAAAATCTATGACATCACATTCCTGCACTTTCCAACTTGCCTAAACGGAGCAAACAAGAACCCTAGTGGCCACTGGGAGATCACACTGTTCTCGCCAGTCAGGCAGCAGGTGCACACAGCCCAGTGGGTGAACTCCCCCTGGACAACGTACACCCTGCCTTTGCCCCCAGCTGCTGCAACCCTTACAGGCTGTGTTGCCTTTCCACTACAAGCAGAGAGAGTGGCTTAACAAAATGGGATTGGAGCAGATAGTCAATGAGGCTAGAGAGGAGAGAGGTGAGAAGAGGCTTGCCAGCCAGGACAGGCCTTGATGAGTGAGAAGTGGCTGTTCGTGTGTTCTATTGGCCGCCACTGCCTCATGGTGTTCAGGGTACCACTCCCCAGGGGGCAACCCCAGGTGCTACTTTGGTGCTGCTGCCTTTGTTCTCTGAGTCTCTGGGCTCTCTGGGGTGCATCAACTCCCTCCACTATCCTGGATCGCATTGCCTTTTCTTAGGTAAGCCAGGACAGCCCCTGGAGACAAATTAATACTCTGAAAGGGAACTCACAAGGCATGGGAACTGACATTTAAGTGCCTACTTTATGCCAGGCATGGCGTAAAGGCATGGATTTTTCTTTCTTTTTTTTTTCCAACAAAAATTAAAAGAATTTTAATATCCAAGTCCTTTTTTAGAAAGCAAGTTAATGCAATGCAAATAAGAATGTCTAACTAATAGAATTAACAACAAACCAAAGTAATTTTGCTACATAAGTTAACCCATTTATTATAGGCTAGCAATGTATCAAATGGTGGTGCTTCTACTGGTCCTTCAGTTCCTTCAGTCTTCTTTTTTTTTTTTTTCAGAAAAAACTCCACACCACTTTATTTCAACCTTTATCCAAAAATGTAAAAAATGTTAAAAATGTGTAGTCCTGAGCTTCAGATGCTGACCTCCAACCTCATAGGCAAGTGGGGAGAGAGGGTCAGGATGGAACTTCAGAGTTCCTCCCACTCCTGGTGCATGGTGCATGTGGCAGGCAGCTAGCTGACCAGGGAGGGCTAGAACCTGCCCCCCTGCTTCTTGGCAGGCAGGATGGGGCACAACTCAGCTTCCTCCTCCTCACTGCCCTCTTCTTCGCTCTCCTCCTCAGAAACATCATTGCTTATAGTAACAATCTGGTGCCGTCCAGTGATCCGCACAGGGCCAGAACCTGACTTCAGGCGGAAGGTTACAGGTGGTTGGAGCTGGAAGTCATCCAAACTGAGCATGGGTTGGCAGGACAACTTGAGGTTGGCCACAGGGACTGCGATCTCCTGGTGGTCATGATTCCGGGCCACAACTTCTATCACATTACACTCATCTGTGGCCCCCTCGGTGAGGCAGAGCATGGTCAAAGCCAGCACGTGCTCCGCATCATCCTCTTCCTCTACCTTGAAGGTGAAAGAGCGGGTGTGGCCTGAGAGCTCACAGCCGAAGAAAAAACTGTCCATAGTGACCGGGGCAGGGACTCGCAGACCGCCGACCCCCCCGGCCCGGGCTCGGCTCTCCTGACTCAAAAAGGCCAAGGCGGCTGCAGCGCCGGCGGCCATGCTGCCAAGGGCCGTCTGCCCCTTCAGTCTTCTGATGGCAGACTTTACTGTGATGGCAGAAGTGGTGTTGTAGGTCCACAAACCACCAGCTACCATTTTCGTGCAGGAACCACAGTGCCAAATGCCCACAGCTTGTCTGTTCATCTTGGTCTTGCCACAGAAGGAGCAAGTGTACTTGGCGTGCTGGCTGATTTCAATTTTCTTCACCATTTTCCTCAGGGAGACACCATAACATGTCCCATATTTGCCCACGATTCCAACCTTCTTGGTGTGTTTCGCCATGACACCGCAACCTAGGTCCAAGCCCAGAGAGCTGGGTTTTTCTTTCTTTCTTTCTTTCTTTCTTTCTTTCTTTCTTTCTTTCTTTCTTTCTTTCTTTCTTTCTTCCTTCCTTCCTTCCTTTCTTTCTTTCTCTTCTTCTTCATCACCTTTTTTATTGAAGAACATAGCTGTGAATTTTTATAGATGTGAAATTAATACTGAGACCTGCACAATAAATTTCCTTTTACTGTGTCTGGCCTGCTAGAAATTGTTAAGATCACAATGTTCCACTGTTTCAGCCAGATGCTTGTGAAATTATGTGGCTTTTTCATAGATAATATACATGAAAGGGGAACTTCTGGTATTTTTGGTCTTCTACGTAGCTCTGACTTTATGGCCAACAACCTGAGTCTCAATCTATTTCCAGAGCTGCCAAGTAAACTGAAGACTTGAGATTGAAGATTTGGGGGTAATATAACTCGAATGGCCCACCCAAATCTGTTCTTTCTTTTATCCTTGTCACATCTCCCAGCCTTCCTTGAAGTTAGATATGGCCAACAGGCTAAATAAATTTCCTCCAAAGGAATGTGAGTGGGTCCACTTCCAGGCCTACACTTAACACCTGGATGTGTCTCCTCCCCAGTCTCTTCCCCCTTCCCACACACTGAGACCCTGGCAAGGCACTGACTGAACCTTGATTATGCAGATAACATCAAGGCCTAGGGATTGGAGAAGTGGCTTAACAAGATGAGACTGGAACCCTGAGCGAAGGAAGTTGGATCCCTGAGTGATCAGGCAGAACAGAGCCACCCTGGACTGTTACCTGAGAAAGAAATAAATTTCTGTCTTCTTAAAGGTGTGGGATTATTGATGGGCCTCTTTTTTATCCGTCTATAACCTTACCCTAACTAATATAGAAATTGTTTCCAAAAGTATGGTATTGCCGTTACAAAAACTCAAAATACGTGTCATTGTTTTTTACTGGAGAGATAAGAAATTGATGTTTTTTTTACTGGAAAGCCAGTGTCTTGTTATGCTGAGGGAAAAACATTTGACAAGATCATCATCTGTGATAATTTGAAGGACAGACCACTTGCCTACTAAGCCCCTAATTCTAAAGGAAGTAATTGCATAAAACTCCATTGTCAGTGTGTACTAGCTGCTCCTTCCCGCTTTTTAGTAAGATATTACAACAAGTTCAGGCAAGAAGTGACCAGATTGCAGAGTATGTCCAGAATCGTGGATTTTTACAGAGTCAGACAAGTCAATTTCTTCTTTACCCCAAACAAGAAGAGCTAAAATTGTGGTTGTTCAAAGCATTTTTCAAAGGGTCATTAAAACTTCTCAGCCAAACCAAGAGCCAGGCCTGTTCCAAAGATGAGACTAAGGGACTAAGGATCTGGGACTTCCCTAGTGGCGCAGTGGTTAAGAATCTGCCGGCCAATGCAGGGGACACGGGTTCGAACCCTAGCCTGGGAAGATCCCACATGCCACAGAGCAACTAAGCCCATGCGCCACAACTACTGAGCCAGCACTCTAGGGTCCCCAAGCCACAACTACTGAGCCCGCATGCCACAGCTACTGAAGCCCACATGCCTAGAGCCTGTGCTTCGCAGCAAGAGAAGCCACTGCAATGAAAAGCCCTCACACCGCAACGAAGAGTATCCCCTGCTCGCCGCACCTAGGGAAAGCCCGCGCACAGCAACAAAAACCCAACACAGCCAAAAATAATAAATTAATTAATTTTTTAAAAAAGGGACTAAGTGTCATTTCAGGTGGACTCAAGGTAGCCATCATTAAAATGAGAGAGAAAATCACTGGTTGATCAAGAAAGCAAAGAAGTAAAGCAACTTAAAGACCTATGTTCGGAGAAGAACTTGGGAGTGGTGACTGGCTCATGGAACTGACTGAAGCCTTCTCAAGTTTCAAGGCAATTACATTCTCAAAGAAACTACAAGCATTTAAAAAAAAAAAAAAAGTCTCCAGGTGTTTAAGGCAAAAAACAACCCTTGGACCCCAACATTTGCACCAGCAGGAAGCTGGCTGTGAAATCTGCATAGCTCCAAAGAGGGCTTAATCCAAAGCTCACTTCAGACGCTGTGAGAGAGGAAACAGATAAAGAAGAAGCTCCCAGAAGGCAAAGCCATCAGCCATGAAGGGCAACGGCCATATCTCTTCCATACTCTTTTACTGCCAGCTTGGCTCAAACATGTTATTGCATATTGCTATTGCTCATTCATTTTCATTGCCCAATAGTCTTTCATTGTAAGAATATGCCATAATTTATTTATCCATTCTATCATGTATAGCTATTTAGGTTGTTTCTGCTTTTTTTCCTATTATGTTCTGAACATTCTTTTACATGTTTCTTGGTGCACTACGGACAGATTTCTCTGGGGTACGTTCTTAGGCGTGCAGTTGATGAGTCATAAGGTACTCAGTAATGCCAAACTCTCTCAGAGTAGTTGTAGCAATTATACTCCCTCCTGCAGTGTATTTGTGTTCCCCTTGTTTCATACCCTTGTCTATGTTATTTTCAGATATTTTAATTTTGCCAATCTGGTGGTTGTATAATGGTGTCTTGTTGGGGCTTCATTCACATTTCCCAATGACTACTGAGGCTAAATACCTTTTCATATTGTTTATTGGCCATTTGGACTTTCCCTTTGGTGCCTATTCAAAATTTTTGGATAGAGCTATTGGGTTGTGTATCTCTTTCATGTTAATTTTTAGGAACTCTTTTATGTAACGGTCACTTACATAATGTTGCAAATATTTTCTCCCACTTTATGGCTTATCTTTTCACTGTCTATCTGGTCTTTTTTGCTGTATGCGGGCCTCTCACTGTTGTGGCCTCTCCTGTTGCGGAGCACAGGCTCCGGACACGCAGGCTCAGCAGCCATGGCTCACGGGCCCAGCCACTCCGCGGCATGTGGGATGTTCCCAGACCGGGGCACGAACCCGTGTCCCCTGCATCGGCAGGTGGACTCTCAACCACTGCGCCACCAGGAAAGCCCTATCTGGTCTTCTGATGAACAGAAGTACTTAATTTTAATGTGGTTGAGCTTAATTTTTTCATTCCTCTTTATGTGTCCCTCTCTATCTGTGGTTCACGTTCAGAATCTCTGAGAGATGATTTACCTAGTTAGCCAAGCACAGTATAAAGCAATGTGGTTGGATGATACTCTCATGTAAGACCATCTCCTAGGTCCTGGGCAGCTTATGGATGTCTGCTTTAGGATCACGGCCGATCTCTGGCCCATTTGCTGTCCCTAAGATAGGGGAGTACCATTTAAAACAATAAATGATGGGGGCAGGAGGAAATTAGACACAGGATAAGATATTCAAACCAAGAAATACTACTCACTGACAATACAGGTCTTAATAATCTACATCCAGAAATGAAGAAAATAAACAACAGAAAACTTCTTAGAAATTATATCATTCCATGGGACTTTGCATCTCAAATATTTGGTGATTGAATACTTAATAACAATAATACACCCTAAAATGTGACTTGTAGATCGCTTATTGATTAAATTATGTGATTCCAGTGTTATCCCCAGGAAGTAATAAGTTTAAAACTTCATGAAAGTATGTTGAAATGATAACCACAATTGCCATCTAAAGGTCGAAGTCCAAAGTCTAGAAAAAGGAGGGTCAGTGAGTTTAGATTTGCCTGTGTTCATCCAGGAATTTCCAAGAGAGAGCTGGACTGGATAGACATGAACATTCCTGTCACTTTAGGATGCTTTGTTTCAGTTTTAGAAAACAACCTACTCCTACCAAAAGTTCAGATGAGGAGGGGAGCTGATGGGGATTTGTGTGGAGAAAATTGCTCTGCAGGCAAGATCCAGAGAGCCAGCGGGGAACCATATTAGAATCATGGGCTCATCCAACCCACAAGCATTTATTGAATGCCTGCCATGTGACAGATATACAGTGGTTACAAAGTTGAAGATAGAGTCCCTGTATCCATTAGGACTCTTCCTACTACAAGTTACTTCAATTTAATAAATAATATTTTTGGCTCATGTAAATGGAAGTTGAGAGATAGGGCAGGCTTCAGGGATGAATTAACTGGGTGGCTCCCAGGTCATCTCCCCTCTGTGCATGGGCCTCCTCTTCGGGTTGGCTTCCCACATTGTGATAAATGGCTCTTCTAGATACCAGGATTTACAAAAGAGAGGAAAGCTTTTATGAAGTTTCACTTTTAAAAGCATAGACCCTGCTTTCCCAGAATGACCTAGCAAAGTTCACCTGATTTTCCACTGGTCAGACTAGGTCACATGCTCCTTTCAAAACCAATCCCCTTGTGGAAAGAAATATCAGGCATTGACTGGTTTAGAAACCCAGGCCTAAGCTAATTGCCTTGACAGGCAGAATGGGATTACATCTAGGCAATAAAAACCTACCTCTTTAGCTGGAAGATAGGGGTTGTCTTTTCCCAAATCTAATAGACCAGAGAGTAAATACTTGAGTAAAAATCAGGGTACTGGCAGGGAATGGCAGAAAGGATGCTATGCCATCTCCCTATTATAGCCTCAGTCTGCAAGAAGCTTACAGTTGGGGAAGACAGGTTTATAATCTACTCATAATGAAAAACGACATGAGAGACACAAAGTGCTTTGGGAGACTAGAGAAGACCGTTTATAATGCCTGAGGGATCAAGGAGCTGGGTCCACACAGATACATTTTTTTAAGGATGCTGAAGTAGAAATGCATTCTAGGCTAAGAATGTTGGATCCAGAGCACAGGAAGGGAAGTGTGGTTTAGAGGAAGGAGGCAGGAAATTAGTTAGATTTATAGTAACATTGAGATATCCAAGTGAGAATATCTGGAGAAAATTTGGGACCAGACAGAGATGGAGAGGTTGTGTTGGAAGCCATTGGCGTAAAGGAAATGATAATAATAAGAGTTACCTTTTATTAAATATATATATTACATGTAAATTTTATTATATATTATTTTATATTAAATATATATGCCAGACCTGTTCTAAACACTTCGTTGGTATTATTTCTTTTGATTCTCACAATCCAGTACAGGTATTCTTGTCTCAGTTTTACTAAAAAGGAAACTGACACTCAAACGAGTAATCTACCAAGCCCATCCATGTGATCAATGGATGAATAGGGTTCAAACTCAGATACTTCAGGGGTCTGGGGCTGGAGCTATGAACGTGGATAAGGTTATTCAGGAATGCGTTTCCAATCTTGTCTCCAAATGCAATGATCCTCAATATATGTGGATACCTTGACTTTTTAGTAATACATTTGTTCAAAATTATTTTGTTGTCATAACTCTTTTTTCCCCCCAACATCACCTGGGATCTTTTTGGCTACAAGTATCTGAAAACAGTGACTCAGCAAGCCAAAGCAAAAAGAAAAAGTATTATCTCATATAACAAGAAGTCTCAAGGTAGGGTAGCTCCAGGATTGATTACTTCAGCAACTCCATGTCATCAAAAACCTTGGTTTGGGCCTCCCTGGTGGCGCAAGTGGTTGGGAGTCCGCCTGCCGATGCGGGGGATACGGGTTCGTGCCCCGGTCTGGGAGGATCCCATGTGCCGCGGAGCGGCTGGGCCCGTGGGCCATGGCCGCTGGGCCTGCGCGTCCGGAGCCTGCGCGTCCGGAGCCTGTGCTCCGCAACGGGGGAGGCCGCAACGGTGAGAGGCCCACATACCGCAAAAAAAAAAAAAAAAAAAAAAAACCTTGGTTATTTCCATTCATTCTGTATCTTCAGCATGTCAGTTGGGTTCTTAAGCTAGTTCATCTGATGGACAAAACATAGCTAGCTGTCAGAGTTTAAGTAACTCATCTAAACCTGCCAACATCCAAGGGAAAAAGTTAGACCATCTCTTCTGGTGTGTCTATTTTTTGTCATGAAGAAACCTTTCCCCAAAGCCACCTGGCGGATTTGCCCTCACATCTCGTTGCCCAGAATTGTATCACACACCCATTCCTAACCAATCACTAGTGAAATCACTAGCAAAGAGAATGGGATTACCTAATTGGCTTAATGAAGTACATGACCACATGCATGACAGTGGATTAACATACATACATACAGACATAAATAAATAAAATATTAGGGTTCCCTTGGAAAGGGGAAAGCAGTGGGTTGGGGATGGATGGATGGGGTAGTCGTAGGAAGATGAAGATGGCAATAAGGACATTGAATAGGCAATCAACATGTCTGTTACATTTTCATCTACATCATGCTATCATGCTATCATTCTCAATAGCAATGATATCCTCCCGAGAGGGCAAAATATTGGTTGGGGTAGGACTTTATTCCTTTTCTATGTAAAGCACAAATCTACATATAGTACATGAACACATGAATATACAGTATAGCTATGCTATTAATATTTCATGAGGGTGTAGATTAGGGAAAAGATGTCTAAAAAGGCTCCCGTGGGGCAGGAGGGGTGTGGTAATAGTGAAAAAAAAAAAAGAAGTGGAGAAACACTGAGCTACATCACTGTGTCTTTATCCAGATTTGGAGGCTCCTTAAGAAAAAGTGTGCTGAAATACCTCCGTGTAGCAGAAGGCAGCATTTTAAGGAAGTATGAAAACAGGAATTGCTGTGAGGCATCTAATGGTAGACGATGATTATTATAACACATTGATACTCTGTGACCTTTCAGTGTCTTCTATCTCCCTCTGGTCCAGATCTGTAAATATAATAGCAGCCACTGTTCACTGAATCTTTTATTTATGTCACTCTGCTGAGTACTTGACAGGCATTAACTTGTTAAATCTTCACAACAATTAGCAAAATGAATGCTACTGTTATCCCCATTTGACAGGTGAGGAAATTGAGACACGGGAAGATTAAATAATTTTCATAAGAAAGTGGTTGAATGGGGATTAGAAAAAAAAATATTCAGTATTGAAAATGTCAAAATGGAAACCTTCCACAGTAGCGCAGGATTGTGAAAATGGTTGTGTAAGCTGAAACCACGCAAAGCAATCTTAATAAACAACGAAAAAATTACAATTCGTTTGTGACCTTCAAACATTTTTGTCAGAACATTAAAATTTCCCTTACTGTCAGTTGTAAATACATAGGGAGATGAAAAAAAGAGTAAAGCTAATATTTATTTAGTACACTGTAATTTAAAACATTAGACACTTTGAAAAGGAAAATGTTTATTTCTTTGTAAGAAATGTATCAAGAGTAGTTTGAACAGTGCTTGCCTTCACGTCACACGATGAGTAAGCATATTTTCTATGCCTTGGTGAATTGTCATGCTCTTTCTAAGTGTAGATCAGCTTCTAACACTTCGTCCTTTGAGCTTTCCATGTTGTGAAGCACCTCCAAGAGTACCTTCAATGTGAAGGTTTTTCCAGGTGTCACTTCCTCTGGAATATCATCATCTTTTCGTCACAACCACTGTTTTCCCTGAGTTTGCCTTCACTGACTCCTCTGGCTGTGTCCACAGCCTTGAATGGCGGCAATGTCGACCTCCCCACAGTCGGCTATTTATCTACAAGTTCACCTGTAGATAAGCTCTAATTTCATTTTCAGTGTCATCACTGTTCATTTCTTTGGTCCATTTTCATTTCTGTTGGTCAAATCTCTCTTTTTGATTATCCATTTTTGTAAAATGTCACATAGGTTTATCACTAGGAGACAAGGAGGCAACTCAGCACATGCTTTGTGTCTGTGTGTTAACCTAACAGCAGATGGGCAGTGACCAATAACCAAAGACAGACTTTGAAAGAAGTGTTGTGACAGAAGGCTGATGATAATGGGCACCTGCTTTTTATGCAGTAGTTTGTGCACTAAAGTGTGTACTTTATGCAATTACTCACAGTTAATATCCTGTGGTCACTGAAATTTGAGCTGTGTTGCGGGGAGACTGGTACTATTTAACTAAACCATGGTAACTGCAATCCATGCATATCAGAACCATGCAAAGTGAGGACTGCCCGTATATACAATGTACGCAGATTGGTATAATAAACCCCATATATCCATCACCCAGTTTCAGCCATTGTTAACTCATGGCCAGTCTCATTCCACAACATCCCCACTGACTCTCCCCTTCCTGCACTATTTTGAAGCAAATCCCAGACATCTCATCATTTCATACATAAATATCTATTTGTAATTTTAAACGGGGATTTGAACTCAGTTCTGTCAAATTCCAGAGTCTGAGCTCTTAACAATTACACCCTACAGCTTCCTGGGGAAGGTAATTGACACCCAAAAATGGAATGCCACGTTACAGTATTTGCTCTTTTCTTGCTGACAATGACCCTGTGAAGTATTATTGTCTTGACTCTTTCTGATGAGGAAACTGAGGCACAGAGGAGCAGAGGAACCTGTCCAAGACCACATAGTGAATGAGCAGTTGAGTCAGGCTTTAACTTCAGATCTGCTGACGCCACATCCCATTCTCTTTCCTGTGCATCACAACTGCCCTGCAGGTGGTTCTTAAACTCCCATCACTGAATTTCTCCTGTACCCAAACTCTTGTGCCAATTGGCCTCCCAGCTGTGGCCAAGAACTATGGAAACCACATATTACTTCCTTCTCTCTGCACCTCCAGTCTTACTGGAATATGATTTCAATGACAAAACCAAAAAACAAACAAGGACTCAGCGCAAATCCTTGTGCAGGTGCAGTCGTCCTCGTGCCCCTGATCCTGGTTCCCACTGGCACTGAATCCATTGCCAGGGCCACACTTGCTACGGGCTCAGGAGCCTGGTTTGTCAACCATCCTCCTCTGCAGATGTCTTCTGGGCCACTGACTCCAAGAAAAGCCTCATGGAGCAGGTTACTGGACTGAAACCAGTTATGCCTACACCCCCAGGTCCATCAGAGCCCAAGTTAAATCACTCTCTGCTTCCTGCTTCAACACCTCAGCTCTGGACTGCAGCATTCCCCCTGCTGAGCCTCTGTCAAGGGAAGGAACATTGCCTGGAGGTCTCTGATAACGCGGAAACAGCGAAGAGAAAAAGCAGGAGGGAAGAGAGGAGGGGAAAGAGAACAGTAACCCTGCGTGTCAGTTGAATGGCACCTCTCTGAACCCTGCCACTAATTCTAATGGGATTTGCTGTGACCCAGCTCCTAACTCCTCAGGCACTCGAGAGAATAGGCCTTATGGCCTCACAGTGCTAGCTTTCCTTTCTTTTCTACTACAGCTTTCTTATTTCCCTGTGAACCTTCCTTCTGTTCCAGATCAAAAGCATTTTCTCTCCTGCTCCTGGAGAGAGTCAAGCAGGGGAGGGTCCTTTCAGCTCCCTTCGGCTGCCGTTCCCCAACAGTCCCAGAAGTGACTTTAGGTGCGGCTGGGACAAGGATATTTAAGGAAGGAAGTAGGAGGCTCCAAGAACAGAGGGACTGGGAACTGCCCAAAGAAGGAGGAAATGGATGGCTCAGTTTAATGTCTATTTCAGTACAAGGCCCTGTCCCCTTACCTATGGCATCCCATCCATTGAAATGGACAGTTCCTATTTTGTGGGCCCAACTTCCGCTTCCTTCCCACCCGCACCCCCCAAATCCTTATTTTTGGTAACAGAATTTACAAATACCCTTTCCTCTGGGGAATTTTCTCTCTCCACTTTACCAGGAGATTCTGGTGGGACTGTCCATCACAAAACCCTTCTCCCCTCCCTGGGGTAAGCTTGCAACTCAGATCTGGCCAATCAGAGACTTCCTTGGACTTGTATATGCTGATCAGAGAAAGAGAAGTCCTTCCCCACTCTGGGTTGCTAAGCAGAAATGAGATAAACTATTTACAAGCAACGCCACCACTTGTATGGAGGAAGCTCATTTGTAGGAGAAGATGAGGGCAATACAGAAAGAAGCAGAATTGAGTGTGTGTGTGAAAAAAGAGAGACATTGAGAGATATATCTCTATCTCTCCATGTCTAGCTCTCCATCCATCCTTCTATCTGTTTATGAGAGAGAGAGATCTGAAAGTCTTAGAGTCTCTGGATTAAGTCATAATGTAAACTATTAATACCTCTGTGTATCAATACTTTTCTTCATTTGGGGTTTTGTTTGTTTGTTTGTTGTTTGTTTTTGGTGAAAGCTTGAGTTGGGTTTTCAGTACTTAGGATAGAGAAAATTCTAACAGAAGGCTGATCCCCCAACTCCACTGCTGGCATTCTGTCAAGCTGTCCCCTGAAGACAGGTGAAACCCGGTCCTACCCCCAAAGAAATGAAGTCTGCAAGGGAATTAGACCTTCATAAACCACTATAAAGCAAGACAGAACACAGTGTTACAAAAGAGACACAAATGAAATTCAGTGGGATCCACAGGAAAGGGAGCGTGTGAGACCATGGTTGTGCCTGAGGTCAGCCCAGGCCCAGCTTAGAGGGATTCCTGAATGTGTGAATGCCCAGTCTTCCAAAGTCTCTTTGGGCTTTCATGGTCACTGCCATTTACTAATGTACAACCAGCAGTTATCACAGCCCTGAACAGAAACCTCTGGCTGCGAGCTTCGGCCACTGTTTGCAGAGCTCAGTGTTGTTTGTGCCCCTGCCTCTCATATTTACAGTTGCCCTGAAACCTTTGCTCGGAACAGCCCCACCCCCTCCCATTCATTACTGCTGCTCTGCCGCCTGATCCGTCAGACTCCATTGCTTCCTGCTACAAGCACAGCAAGCCTGCAGCTGAGTAGGGGGTGAAAGAAGGTAAGTGTGGACATTCATTTCCCAGGCATCTATCAAGGGGAACGAGTTTGCACATGCCACTTATAAGCTATTTGCAAGATGTGCTGTATATTCAGTTGTTTATTCCTCAAGTGTAAGACAGTGGTTTTCAACCTTTTCTTTTCCTCCTTGAGCCCACTTTAAGCTGGGCAAAATAGCCCACAGCCAATCAACCCCATCCTTTCTCACGTCCCAGTGGAAAAATAACTCAGGGATACTATTGAGGGGCCATTGTAAAGTATATTTGGGGGGAGTTAAGTGTCAATGTGCTTTAGCAACTAGGGCATACATGATTCATATTCAAATTGCAATGCATAATTGTCTTTAGGTATAATTACTGGAAAATTAGAGGCCAAAAAATACAGTTGAAGCAAATATGCGACACTAGTTGCTTTAAGGCTAACCAAATTGCAACTAACTTGATAATGATGAAGCTAAGTTAACAGTAAATTATAATTAAAGCAAGAATGGCAGCAATTGAAGACCTTGACCCAAATATGGCAATACTAACTGTAAACTAATGACAAAGCACTGGTCTAGAGACAGTCAGGTGTGGGCGAGGCTCCATCAGAGCTTTCCCTGGAAGCCAGACTTCTTGGTGGGATACTAAATTAGAAATTAGAAATCCTCGATAAGAACTAGTATCTCATTGATTTTGGTTTATGAATTCTAAATTAGATTATCTTTTAATAATTCACTTATCAAGCTACTAGAGACTAGCTCCTAGATGTACCTAAAAACTAGAGTGTATGGACTTGTAAGTAGTTTGGCCGAAAGGACTAAAGGAAAGAGTCGCTTTCTTGGGTCTGTTTGAGGCCCGTCAGGTTGGCCTTGGGTAGTTTTGAGAATCAGTGGTTGGAAGGCTCTGGAACACAGCTGAATTTCTATTCACAGGATCTTAGGCAAAACCAGGAGCAAAATATGAAAGTTGAGAGTCAGGGACATTTATTCCAACTCTCTTGCCTTCTACAATAAGAGTTTGCTGGGACCTCAGGAGGAAGGGAAGTGTTTTAACTTGCCACTCCCAGTTAGGTTAGCACGGAGGAGGTTAATGTGCCTTGGAAGTTTTTCATGTTTGCTGATTATAACACAAACCTCCTCAAAGCGATGACGATGGATGCTGGTGACTTACAGAAGAGTTACAATGTTTTATTTGTGGCTAAAAAATTAAGTGAAGGATGGGCTTCCCTGGTGGTGCAGTGGTTGAGAGTCCGCCTGCCGATGCAGGGGACACGGGTTTGTGCCCCGGTCTGGGAGGATCCCACATGCCGCGGAGCGGCTGGGCCCGTGAGCCATGGCTGCTGAGCCTGAGTGTCCGGAGCCTGTGCTCCACAACGGGAGAGGCCACAACAGTGAGAGGCCCGGGTACAGCAAAAAAAAAAATTAAGTGAAGAAAAGACGAGGTAGCAGTCTGTCAGAAAACCAGTTTCCAAAGGGTAAAATGTCGTGGTATTTCTGCCTTAGAAAATAACACTTTACAATTGCATAACACTTTTAATCTTTGAAAACATATTTACATATGTTACTTTGATCTCCAGCCAGGAGGTGCAATTTAAATCTCAGGTGACTGAAAGCAGTTTGCAGTTCTCTGACCTCCTTTTTCTTTCCTCTTTCCTCAACACTCCACTTCCTTCTCCTTGGTTTCACATCCCTCCTAATATATCCTTTCTCTCCTTTCTGTTCCGTTTCTCAGTGGTTGCTTTAGTGGCTGGCCCAGGCCTTGTTTATTCTTGAAACGAACTTACAGGAATTTCTAGGGTCACTCAGAGTTAAAGAGGTGGCTGATCCTGGAATCAAAGTCTAATTCAATCTAGATCTTTTGGTACCTCTTCAAAAAATCAAAATATTTGACTTTTTGGTGTGTTAAAAAACAAATTCACTGAGTAAATTTAAGGACCCAATTGGTTTTATCCAGCGATTCATGAATGGGGCAGCATTACATCCAGGGATTAGAAAGGAGCTCCGAGGATCATACAAAATGGAAGGATTTTATAGACAGAGGGGGGCAGGCAGAAGAAAGAGTGATTACCACATCCTTCTTTGGGGGATGGAAGGGGTCTATTGAGGGGATTACCACACTACTGCTGACCAGGAAATTCCAGATTGACTGGTTTAAAATTACATTCCTGGGAGAGGCTGAAACTGCAATTAGGTAGGTACTAAGTTTTATTTTGGTGACGTGGGTTCAGCACAAGTGGCTCCATTTGGGCCCTGTTGTTTTGTTTTTAGCAAGTGAATCAGGTAGAATGCTTCACTCCTGGAGAGTGACCCTAGTGAGTGGGTTTATGAACTGTGAGTGACTCATGCATAGCATAGGCTGTCTCCTGCCTCTACCTCACTGAGGTGGCCAGCACCAGCTTCCGTGTATCTTTGTTAGGAAACCTACAGTTCAGTAATTTGGGGATTGTTATGGGTTGAACTGTGTCCCTCCACGCCCCACCCCGCAATACTTGTGATGAAGCCATAACCCTCAGTACCTCAAAATGTGAACTTATTTGGAGATAGGGTCTTCAAAGAGGTAATCAAGTTAAAATGAGGTCAATAGGGTGGGCCCGTATCCAGTATGACTGGAGTCATTATCAAAAGGGAAATTTGGACACAGAGGCAGATTCAAATAAAGGGAAGACAATGTGAAGAGACACAGGGAGAAGCCCAGGCAACGAGAGAGGCTTGGAACAGATGTTTTCCTCACAACCCTTAGAAGGAGCCAACCCTGACAATACTTTGATCTCAGACTTCCAGCCTCCAAAACCCCTAGCAAATGAATACAGGGAGCAACAGAGCCCAGGGGACTAATTTTACTACCTCCTCACAGAATTATTTTAAGAATGAAATGAGCTAACCTAAGGAGGTAAAAAACCTGTACTCAGAAAACTATAAGACACTGATGAAAGAAATTGGAGGCAACACAAACAGATGCAAAAATATACTGTGTTCATGGACTGGAAGAATTAATATGGTTAAAATAACCATACTACTCAAGTCAATCTACAGATTCAATGCAATCCCTATCAAAATACCAATGGCATTTATCACAGAACTAGAACAAATAGTTTAAAAAATTGCATGGAAACAAAAAAAACCCTGAGTAGCCAAAACAATCTTGAGAAAGAACAGAGCTGGCGGTAACAAGCTCCCTGACCTCAGACTATCTTACAAAGCTACAGTAATCAAAACTGTATGGTACTGGCACAAAAACAGACACATAGATAAATGAAAGAGAATAGAGCGCTCAGAAATAAACCCACATATTTATGGTTAATTAATCTATGACAAAGGAAGCAAGAATATACAATGGAGAAAAGACAGTATTTTCAATAAGTTGTGCTGGGAAACTGGACAGCTACATGTAAAAGAATAAATTAGAATATTTTCTCACACCATATACAAAAATAAACTCAAAATGGATTAAAGACCTAAATGTAAGACTGATACTATAAAACTCCTAAAGGAAAACATAAGCAGAATACTCTTTAACATAAATTGTAGTAACATTTTTTTTTTTGGATCAGTACCCTAAGGCAAAGGAAACAAAAGCAAAACTAAACAAATGGAACCTAATTAAACTTAAAAGTTTTTGCACAACAAAGGAAACCACTGACAAAACAAAAAGAAAACCTACTTGAATGGGAGATAATATTTGCAAATGATATGACCAATAAGGGGTTAACATCCAAAATATGTAAACAGCTTATACAACTCAATATCAAAAAGCCAAACAACCCAATTAAAAAATGGGCAGAAGATATTTAGATGGCCAACAGGGACATGAAAAGATACTCATTGTCACCAATCATCCGAGAAATACAAATTGAAACCACAGTGAGATAACATATCACACTTGTCAGAATGGCTGTCATCAAAAAGACCACAAATAACAAACGTTGGAGAGGGTGTGGAGAAAAGAGAACTTTTGTAGACAGTTGATGGGAATGTAAATTGGTGCAGCCACTGAGGAAAACAGTATGGAGGTTCCTTAAAAAACTAAAAATAGAACTACCATATGATCTAACAATTCCACACCTGGGTATATATCAGAAGAAAATGAAAACGCTAATTAAAAAGATACATGCACCCCAATGTTCATAGCAGTATTATTTACAACAGGCAAGATATGGAAGCAACCTAATTGCCCATCAGCAGACAAACAGAAAAAGAAGATGTGGTACATATATACAATGGAATACTACTCAGCCATAAGAAGAATTAAATAATGTCATTTGCAGCAACATGGGTGGACCTAGAGATGATCATACTAAATGAAGTAAATCAGACAGAAAAAGACAAATATCATATGATATCACCTATATGTGGAATCTAAAAAAATGATACAAATCATTTACAAAACAGAAACAGACTCACAGACATAGAAAACAAACTTATGGTTACCAAAAGGGAAAGGCGGTGGGGGAGGGATAAATTAGGAGTTTGGGATCAACATATACACACTACTGTATATAAAATAGTCAACAAGGACCTACTGTATAGCACAGGGGATGCTATTCGATATTCGATATTCTGAAATAACCTTTTGGGAAAAGAATCTGAAAAATAATAGATGTATATGTATAATCGAATCACTTTGCTGTACACCTGAAACTAACACAACATTGTAAATCAACTCTACTCCAATATAAAATTTTTTTAAAAACCAATTTTCCCATAAAAAGATGAAATTTTGAAATTTGCAACAACATGGATGCACTTAGAGGGTATTATGCTTAGTGAAATAAGTCAGAGAGAGGCAAATACTGTGTGTTCTCACTTATATGTGGAATCTAAAAATCTGAACTCATAGAAACAGAGTAGAATGGTAGTTGCCAGGGACTTGGGGGTGGAGATGTTGGTCAAAGTGTGCAAACGTCCAGTTAGAAGATGAATAAGTTCTGGGGATCTAATGTAGAGCAAGGTACTATAGTTAACAATACTGTATTATATACTCAAAAGGTGCTAGGAGACTACATCTTAACTGTTCTTACCACAAACACCACCACCACAAAATGGTAATTATGTGAGTTGATGGAGGTACTAATTAATCTTATTGTAGTAATCATTTCACAGTATGTACGTGTATTAAATCATCACACTGTACACTTTAAACTTACACAATGTTGTATGTCAATTACATCTCAATAAAGCTGGGGAAAAAATGCAATTTTTAAAAGAGAGGTGACTCACTAAGGGTGCTGACCTTGTAGCCTAGGCTGTGCCCATGAACAGTCAATAGTACTGAGCACTCAAAAGGAAGGTCACCCTCACATGCTGTTTTGGGGGCCCCATCAAGTAGACAGTGAGGCAAACCGTGAGGAGAAATAAAATAAAAACCAATAAATCAGAGCAGGGATATGCAAAGCCCCTTTAAAAATCAAAAAATGAAAGTCTCCTGGATATACAAAACAGGAGTCTTATCTGATTAATATATTAGCATAACTCAGTACAGAATGATTTCCCCTGGGGCTGAGGTGAGGAGTGGGGATTGTCAACCAGAAACTTTGGTTAGGAAAGGGAGAACTGAGGTGCCTTTGTCAGCTAAGCCTGGCTAAGAGTGCCCAGACTGGGGATGAAGATATCAGACTTTCCTGGGAGGTCTTTGATGGGAACTAAACCCCAGGGCCCATCTGGGAATGGGAGAGTCCAGTGTGGCCAGGAAGTAGTGCCAAGGTAGGGCTCAAATATAATAGAGTGATTCAGAGTAAGAATCCTCTGCCTCTGTGAAACCCGGTGTCGCAGTTTGCATTTAAAAAGGATAAAGCACAGGAAAGAAAATCTGTAAAGGTCCTTGTGCTCTGAGTGAAGAATTAAGGATCTCTGGCTGGTGCTTCTCATCTGCAAGGAACAGGAAAGGCATCAAGCTTGCCAGACTGACCCGCCTTTGGGATTTCACCATCCCAGGGAGTGGTAGTCATCCTTTTGTCCATTCATTTATTCATTCAAACATTTTTGAGCCAGACCCTGTGCTAAATCTTGGGGATACAAAAATAAATGTTAACTACCAGTCCGACTAAGAACCTTAACCTAAGGAATCTGTGTAATCTATAATCCAGTTCAAACAAGCATCTGCTGGCTTCCCCAGAGGGTTAGGAAGGGCAGCTATAACACGGAGGAGCACGAAGTTAATCGAGCAGAGCAGAAGCCGTGTAAAACGCCAGTCCACCTGGGGACCTGGTTCCAAAACCTCACAACCTCTTGCTGTGCACTGGGACACGTTACAGCAAAAATACAGCCCCAGTTAGGCTACAAGCACTGCCACTGATAAGCACTTAGCCAAAATTATCATGAGCTAAGCAAGGTTAGTTAAGCAGATAACTGAAAAAAAATGCACAACCTAAAAGCTGAGAATTGTATTTCACTCTGTGGACTTACTGAGGACCTAAGTCCAGGAGTCAGACACTCAGATGGCTCTGAGGGACTGTTCCAAAGAGGTAAGGGAGGAGCCAGGGTATATAGGAGTTTTTGTTGAAAAACAAAGAAACAAACAAAACATGTAGTCCAACATCAAAAGATTACTGCTAATCACAAAAACAGACATCTCAAGTTAAATGATTTTAGTGTTTTTCTATGTATGGGAAGATGCAAGAGTTTGGGCTCATTGAAATCATTCCTTTGCTATGCACCTTAACTATTTTAGGGCCAGTATCCTGTTTTTCTCCATCTTGAATCCCCTCAGGGCACACTGTCAGGGGCGGCTACAGTGGCTGATGGCTTTATGGGAGCAACATCCTTTGTTTACTAAAATGGCAGGTGATATCCTTTGTCCACACAGATCTTTCTAGAATGCCTGCAGGGGCCTTTCAGATATGTTCACCGACTGCCCCATTGGCTGGCTTCCCTGACTGAGCAATCCCTGTTTGGTCCAGAAACAAACCAGCCCAAAGTCATCCCAGGATCCTTAGGCTAGATGACACTTTGCTAAGACAGTGCCCTATATTTTCAAAATTTTGTCGTTGTTCAAGGCAGGTTGCTCAAGCACGGATGTCAAGACTAGTGAACCTAAGAGCCACCTTTCTGGGATCAGAGCAGATGGAGAAAGTGTACTGTTTCCCTCCCAGTGCTTTGCATGAATTTGTATATTCCAGCATACAACTTTCTATGCTGAGGTTCAAAAGCATTTATTCAAGTAGGCAGAATTAAACAAAGCAAAGCACTTTAGCCCTATTCCAGATCAGGGCTCATTTCCCTACCTACAAAATACAGAGATTGGTCTTTTTTTTAAGGATTCTTTTTTTAAATTTTATTTATTTTTGGCTGCATTGGGTCTTCGTTGCTGTGCACGGGTTTCTCTCTAGTTGTGGTGAGCGGGGGCTACTCTTCATTGCGCACAGGATTCTCACTGCGGTGGCTTCTCTTGTTGTGGAGCACAGGCTCTAGGCGCGTGGACTCAGTAATTGTGGCTCGTGGGCTCTAGAGCACAGGCTCAGTAGTTGTGGTATATGGGCTCAGTAGTTGTGGCTCATGGGTTCTAGAGCACAGGCTCAGTATTTGTGGCGCATGAGCTTAGCTGCTCTGCAGCATGTGGGATCTTCCTGGACCAGGGCTCGAACCCGTGTCTCCTGCATTGGCAGGCGGATTCTTAACCACTACGCCACCAGGGAAGTCCCCAAGATTAGTTTTAATAATCTTCATTTGTTGGGTCCTTCCATGCTAAGAGCCACTGAATTATATTGACCTGAAACAGCTGATTGAGACCCATTGGAAGGTATAATAGTTACCTATTGCTGCATAACAAATGACTACACAATGTAGTGGCTTCAAACAACAAATATGTATCATTTCAGTTTCTTTAGGTCAGGAATTCGAGAGCAGCTTAACAGTGAATAGTTCTGCTCAGGGGCTCCCATGAGGTAGGAGTCAGGATGTTGATGGGGCGGCAGCCATCTTAAGGCTTGACTGGGGTTGGAGGATCCACTTCTAAGATGGCTGAACTCACACAGCTGTTGGCAGGATGTCTTGGTCCCGTGCCACAGGGACCTCTCCTCATGACATGGCAGCTGGCTTCCCCCAGAGCCAGTGATCCAAAAGAGAGTGGCCAAATGAAAGCCACATGACTTCATCTCAGAAGTAACACAGTTACTTCTGCCATATTCTTTCCATTAGCAGGAGTCACTAACTCTGGCTCATAATCAAAGGAAGGAAGGTCAAGCTCTCTTCACCTGTTGAGGGGTGGCAGATCAAAGGATTAGTGGACATAATTCAAACCACCACAGAAGGGAGTGGGAGTGAGTGCTCCATAAGGCTATAGGATGAACCTGCAGCAAAATTGTAAATGGGAGTCTCATCTTGTTGCCAGTGTCACCCCAGTGGCCAGACAATCCCCATCCCCACTTCTTTGGCTCAGTTCCTCAGGTGTGTTCTCACCTTTCCTCATCAGTCCACCTCAGCCCATTACGTATGTCACCTCTCCCTATGGATAACTGTGCCCCTGAGGAAATGGTCAGATAAGCTGATGTACTAAGCACCCCCCTTCTGCCACCCCCCAGGCAATGCCAGAATTTTATTAGAGGAGCCTGACTTTGCTGTGAAAGTAAAAGCTATCCTCCTGGAGAAAGAATGAATTTAGAGGCAGCTCCCTAGAGGACATTGTGGGATAACTGCCCAATGTGGTCACAAATATAGAGTCTCTTACAGGGAGCTTGCAATGCAGCAAAGACTCAAGAATAAATGTCCAACATGCTACATTCCCCCAAGCCTGCTCCATTCCCTTCCAACCTCTGACGTAGGATAAACTGCAGGGCTGGACTTCCAGAGAAGTCCTTCCCATCAGCCTCTGCTTCCGATCCTGCATTAGGACCACAAACCCAAGAGAGATGCTTCAAGCCCTTACTGAGAGAGCACAGTTCTGCTCCCCAAGCTCCCTTGTTCCTTTCGCCCCTATTTCATCAATTAAACTGAACTACCTCCCATCCCAGAGTGGACAGCAGACTCAAACCAGTTTCTTGGAGTCCTTCTGGGTTGGGCCTCTAGAGCCACCATTGGGCCTCTAGCCAACTGTGTCCACCAGTAACACAGGGAGCTGGACCTGCAGCTGGTCAATAGTTCTCAGATTTGCCTTCAGTGGTTGGTTCCAATCACCAGATGATGTTCTTCAGGTGTCCAAAGAGAGTGTAGAGCCGCCTAACATCTAGACTGAGTGCTAAGGGGCTAGATCTCTTCTAGTTCTTTGCTTCTTCTCCTCTCCCTTACCCTGCAAGGTTCAGGCTCTCCTGACCTCAAACCAGACAATTGCAAGGGCTTCCCTACTGTCCCTCAGGTTCTGCTTAGTGCATTTCAAACCACACACTGATTCTGGCTTGCTCATCTCAACAAATTTCAGTGGATCTTTAATTATTCTCCTAAACTAAGGATGCATTCTACTCCCCAATTTTCTAGCCTTTCCCCACCACTTGACTTCCCATATGTGGTTATCATCCAACCCTTTTCTGACACTTGCTCACTTTTACTATGTTGTTCTCTCATCTGTAATGTTTTCCTTTCTCATCTTACTTCCATGTCTTTCTCCTTCAAATGTCTTCTCACTTTCACTTAATTCTGACCAAAATTTTAGCAAATCAAATCTAACAGTATATAAAGGATAGTGTGTGGTGACCAAATAGGGTTTATCCCAGGAATGTAAACTTGGTTAAGCTTTTGAAAATCAACCAATGTAATTCATCCTATTCATTTTCTGTTGTGTAAAAATTATTACAAACAGCTCAAAACAACACAAATTTATTATCTCCCTGTTTCTGTAAGTCAGAAGTCCAAGCCATGGCACAACTGCTAGATTCTCTGCTCAGCATCTCCCCAGGCTGGTATCAAGGAACTGGCCATAGCTGTGCTTCTCACATGGGGCTTGGGGTTCTCTTCCAAGCTTGGAAGAGCCCTTTATTGTGCCTCTTCCATGGTCTATTTTATTGTAGAAGTTCTTGCGCCTTTGTCTTATCCCCACCACATCTGCTGTGCTAAAGGCAGAAACTGTCTTCTTCATCTTGGTTTTCTGAAATTGAACCAAGAAGTCCCAAAGTGCTGGTACTTTCCACTTCAGCATTTTCTAACAGTGAATAAAGAGAGAGTCATTTCAGGTTATATATTTCTCCCATTTTGCCACCGAACTTGTCTGCTTTCCTCCCATTTGGCAGTACTTTTCCCAGTCTGGTAGTCAGCACTTCTGACAGCTGTTTGGCATGGCTTTCAATTAAAGGCAGCCATCTGTAAAAGGGACATTTGCCACACAACCCATTACTGCTCCAGATATCGTGATAGTAGCAACAATTACTATTACCTATTTACCGTCTAATGGGCGAGGCACTTTTTTAAAAAGAATTTGTACCCCAACATGGGTCTGTCATTTCTGGATAAAACTTTCATTTTAAGAAATTACATCCAGCAAATTGAACTAGTCATAGACATATCAGGAACTGGGACAAATACCCAGGCCCCTGTGGCACACAGTTCAGAATGGTTCTATACATCTTCCCCCATCTCAGCTATACCTACTCTGAGTCCTTTTTGCATTTTATTTTCATTTCCAAGTGATGGGAGCAGAGGATTGTGGCTATAGGAACCACCTGGGGCTCTCCTTCCCTTCTAGAGATCTCTATGGATGAAGTGAGTCAGTCAAGGATGTTCAGGTATATAATAGCAGTTAATAGCTCAGACTTTGGAGCCCAACTGTCTGGGATTGAACCTTAGGACACATGTCTTAATATAATGTACCTCAATTTCCTCATCTATAGAATGGGAACAATAATAGTACTTACAAGCTATTCCAAAGACTAAACAAGTTAGTTAATTTAGAACAGTGACTGGCACATAGTACTCGGTAGTAAAGGTTAGCTATTATTACTATAATAATGATAAATTATTATTATTATATTCAAATAATTGGAAACATTTTGAAAAATGCTGATGCTCAGAGCCCCATCCTAGATCAAGCCTTCTCATCTGTGATACCATGGGTATTCTTGATTAGATAATTCTTTCTTGTGGGAGCTATCCTGTGCATTTTCAGATGTTTAGCAGGGACTTCCCTGGTGGTGCAGTGGTTAAGAAAATGCCTGCCAATGCAGGGGACACGGGTTCAATCCCTGGTCTGGGAAGATCCCACATGTTGCAGAGCAAATAAGCCCCTGTGTCACAGTTACTGAGCCTGTGCTCTAGAGCCTATGAGCCACAACTACTGAGCCTGCACTCCACAGCTACTGAAGCCCAAGTGCCTAGAGCCTGTGCTCCACTACAAGAGAAGCCACCACAATGAAAAGCCCTTGCACCGCAACAAAGAGTAGCCCCTGCTCACTGCAACTAGAGAAAGCCTGGGCACAGCAACGAAGACCCAATGCAGCCAAAAACTAAATAAATAAAATTAAAATTAAAAAATAAAAAATAAAATACTGATCCTATAAAAAAAAATAAAAAGATGTTTAGCAACATTCCTGGCCTTTAGCTATTTGAAGCCAAAAGCAAATTTCCCCTCACTTTCAGTTGTGATAACCAAAAATGTGATAACCAAAACCAGACATTGCTAAAAATCCATTAGGGGGGAAAATTGACCTCAGCAGATATCTACAGCCCCAGATCAATGAAATCATAGTCTGGAGATGGGGCTTGGCCATGGGTCTTCCTAAGGGCAGATCCAGATTTTGTGGGACTTGAAGCTTATACAATTTAGGGGTTCCTCTTTCAGAAAAATAATACAAATTACAGGTATGGAAGTGAATATTCATTTAGAATGAGTAAAGAAACCACAACAAAATACTGGTGACTTGGAGATTCATATCCCTTTCTTTTGGGATCAATGTAGGTAATTTACCAGCAAAAATTCTTATTGATAACAACCTGGCTTTCTCTCCCCACCTAGAATACAGGTGCCCTGATGTTTAAGCGTCCTGAGAAAGCTTTATGGGAAATTTACCTCTGGGTCTTCCTTTGCTGCATGCAGCACACTGCTTTGGACAGAGGTCCAGCTGGGTAGAGCAGGCACAAGGCCCACGAGACCTAGCTACCTTCATCACAGTTCAGAAAACTTGGCACTGGGAGGTAAGTCAGAGGTGGGCAGGGAGTACAACAAGAGGAAATCAAGATTGTAACCCCAACTGGAAGTCTGGAGAACCATGACCCTGGCAATGAAACAAGTAGTTCCAACAACTGTGTTGAGTTTTAATTTTCAACCTCAGTATTGAGATCCTGGGCAAGGTAAGTGGTCAAAATTCAGGACTAGGGTGGTGGGAACAAGGCCATGAGGAGAGGTGTGCTTTACAGGTCAGCACAATCACCTTCCACCACTCCTTAAGAATGCTGAGTCCCAGATCTGCCCAGAAAACAAAGAAACTGGGCAATGGATAAGTCACATGGGCACCTAGCAGCCATAACTAGGGAACCAGACTCTTAGAGAGTAAACTTCCTTCTTAGCCCCATGAAATGAGGTTGTAGGGAGAGACTAAGCCTATAAATACTGAACTCTGTTATAGACTGAAAAAATTCATATGCTGAAATTCTAACCCCTAATGTGATATATTAGGAGGTGGGGCATTTGAGAGGCAATTAAGTCATAAAAGAGGAGCCCTCATGAATAGGATTAGTGCCCATATGAAAGAGACCCCAGAGAGGTCCCTTGCCCCTTCCATTATGTGAGGACACAGTGAGAAGATGGCAGTCTGCGAACCAGGAAGTGGTCTTTTACCAGACACTGACTCTGCCGGCACCTTGATCTTGAACTTCCCAGCCTCCAGAACTGTGAGAAATAAATTTCTGCTCTTTGAAAGCTACCCAGTCTATGTCACTCTGTTAGAGTAGCCCAAATAAAGATAAACTCCCTGCCTCAGTTAGGAAGGACTCCAAAACTGGGTGTGAGGAGGAGCAGCTAGGACTGGGTATAGGAATAAGCCCTCAACCCTAGCTGTGATGTGCTGGGAATTACAGAGGAAGAGAGAAAGGCCAGGGGTGACACAGGGTAAAGGCCACTAAACAGAGGCTCTCTTGATCTTGTGGATGGAAAATGGGGCTAGGCGAACTTTCCAGCTCTTCATGACATCATCATGGTTGCCCATGGAAGCATCTTAGAATCTGCTAAGATAAAGGGATGAAATTAGGGGTTTTCTAAACTCATGAAATCAAGAGTTGAACCCTGAAGTTAGCCCACAATTTGAGTTGGCTAGATACTCCTTTTATCAGAACCGGAGATGAAGACCATTTGACTGTGAACTTTGCTCCTCAATGTTAAATGGGTAGACCAAAGATCACATAGGCTATTTCCATGAATTTCTACTTTTAGCACACTTAATAGAGTGTCTATATTATCAACATTATTACTGCTATCATTTCAGTAACTGAGTCCAGACAAGTACTACGCTTTCTTTCTAAGAAGGACAGATTCCTTTTCATTCAGAATTCTCCTGGTGTAGAGTTTTGGGTGAAGTTTTTGGGGAGATTGATTACAGCCTGTGTGATGCATGAGGGAGATTGATTACAGCCTGTGTGATGCATGAGGGTCAAAATAGAAGAGGGCGTTTCTCAGATGCACTCCCCTGATAACTGTTCTCATATCCTCATCCTGTGTTCCAGTTATCCATGAGTATGGCTGTATGTGTTCTAATCTTTATGTTATAAACCACCAGGGAAGAAACAATCTGTAAACTAAGGTGTGTTTAGCTGATACCCTAGTCAAACAATGAACCAACAGAATCCCCATCCTGGTTCCAAGTGTTCTTCTAACCATGGGTGTTTGAATTACTCAACTAGCCTAGAAAAGTAATTTTAACCAGTGACTTCCTCCCCTTCCCCATTCTTTTATCAAATATTTTATCAAAGTATCTAATGGGACATGAGTCCATCTTCCTCTTCTATTGCCCACTCATTGGGAATCCTGCAAATGGATATAAAGTGGTCCAAAGCAAGCAATGATAAGAGAAAAAGCAACAATTTTGGATAATTTTCAACCTACAACTTCAAACCATCCCTTAAGTGATGAGGACAAGTTGCCTAACATTAGAAGTATATCTTTTTTTTCCCAAAATAATCAAAGTCTTTCCTGTCATATTCCCTAATTCTAGGAACTCATTCCCTATGGGAAGTTGCTGTCTTATTCTTCTGAGTTTTCAGGTTTGTTATTTGCAAAGAACAACATTCAGCTCTTTCTTAGAAAGAATTATATCAATTCTCTAATGCTACCTCTTTCCATGCTTTCCCTTTTAACCTCTATGATACATGTTAGAAGGCTGAGATATCACCCGACTCCCCAAAAAACAAGTTGCTGTATCCACAGCACACTAAAAGGAAGGTGATGAAGGAGTTGGAGCATCAGCTGTGTCGCTCATAAGATCTTTGTAGTTGCTGTTTTCTCGTGTTGGGAGCTGATTCCAAGTCTATCAGAGTCAGGCCTGTCTGGCTTCAACATCCATACCCTATCCACTCTCTTCCATTGCTCATTCTCACACGAGAAGGATGAGGAGAAGGAGGAGAAATTGGAGGAGGAGGAGGAGGGGAAACAGATGCTAAATGTGGTTTGCTTTTGAGGGAATTCAATATCAGTTTTTCATACTTTTGAATGTAACTCTCCTCAAGATATAATTAATAATTAATAAGGTAATATCCTATAAATATCTATAATAGCTACCTCAGAGAATTGTTGTAAGACTACTATTAATATTTAATAAGGTAATGATACCTTATTAATACCTAGGTATTATTTAAATCTACTTCACAGGGTTGTAGTGAGGAATAAAGGTAAGTATATAAAGTGCCTGACACATAAATGATATTTATTAAATAGTAATTATGACTAATAACATGAATTTGGTAGAAACACATGTTCCAACTCTGGAGTCAGACAGACCTGAGTTTGTATGACCTTGAACAACTTAGTTAAGGTCACAAAACCTCAGTTTCCTTATCTGTAAATGGTAGGAAATAGTTCCTACTTCATAGTGTTGCTGTGAAGATTAAATGTGATAATGCTATGATATTTAGCATTGTGCTTGTCATGTAGTAAATGCTAAATAAACATTAGTTATTATGTTAATATTGTTATGAGGAGCTTATCACTCTGTTTTTGTTTGTTTTGTTCCTGATATCATTACAGATGCTATGATTTCCTTGTCAATGACTCCACATGCCTTTTTCCCCTCTTTTGGAATATGAATGCTTTTGAAATTCTGAAATCAACTTGGAAGAATTCCACTGGATTCTTTCCTTCTGATTCTCACTGAGTCTACTTTGATTATTTCTTTTAAAATTTATTTATTTATTTATTTATTTAACTTATGTTTAGCTGCGTCGGGTCTTAGTTGCAGCAGGCGGGATCTTCGTTGAGGCATGCGGGATCTTTCGTTGCAGCGTATGGGCTTCTCTCTAGTTGTGGTGCAGGTTTTCTCTCTCCAGTTGTGGCACGCGGGCCCAGAGTGCATGGGCTCTGTAGTTTGCGGCTCAAGGGCCCTGTCATTGAGGTGTGTGAGCTCGGTAGTTGTGGCGCCTGGGCTTAGTTGCCCAGTGGCATATGGGATCTTAGTTCCCTGACCAGGGATCGAACCCACGTCCCCTGCATTGTAAGGTGGATTCTTTACCACTGGACCACCAGGGAAGTCCCTGATTACTTTTTTTCTCTTAAATCTATGAGTCCCCTCTCTTGGCCATCACTATTTTAATTTAGGAATTCTTGGTGCACAACCCATTATTAAAACCCAGCACAGGGCCTCCCTGGTGGCGCAGTGGTTAAGAGTCCGCCTGCCGATGCAGGGGATACGGGTTCGTGCCCTGGTCTGGGAGGATCCCATATGCCGCGGAGCGGCTGGGCCCGTGAGCCATGGCTGCTGGGCCTGCGCATCCGGAGCCTGTGCTCCGCAACGGGAGAGGCCACAACAGTGAGAGGCCCACATACCGCAAAAAGAAAAAAAAAAAAAAAAAAAAAAAAACCCAGCACATCTTGTAACTTGGAAAACTGTTCAAAAACAGTCATGCCCTTGATTATAACCATGATATTAGATTCATGTCTGCAGCAATTGCTTTCTCCAATCTTCCATTTTAAGCCCTTCATTACCATGAGTGAGAACCCACCATTATTTTCCCAGCAGTACCTTTTCCCAGGTATTTGGATGGCTTTCTTCACCTGTGACTGCCATCCTACTTTGTCTCTATTTGTTGCCCAATCATTCTTAAAACCTGTTTTTTGTTTTTTGTTTTCCTGCCTGTCTTCCTTTCCTTTGCAGCTTCCACTTTTTTCCTTTTTTTTAAATTGAAGTATAGTTGATTTACAATGTTGCAGGTGTACAGCTAAGTGATTCATATATATATATATGTATATATATATTCTTTTTCAGAGTCTTTTCTATTATAGATATTACAAGGTATTGAATATAGTTCCCTGTGCTATACAGTAGGTCTTTATTGTTTATCTATTTTATATATAGTAGTTTGTATCTGTTAATCCCAAATCCCTAATTTATCCCTCCCCCCCTTTCCCCTCTGGTAACCATAAGTTTGTTTTCTGTTTCTATGAGTCTTTTTCTGTTTTATAAATAAGTTCCTCTGTGTTATTTTTTTAGATTCCACATATAAGTGATATCATATGATATTTGTCTTTCTCTGTCTGACTTACTTCACTTAGTATGATCCACTTCTTTTTGAGGCTATAATAATGTGATTTAAATGATTGTACCATTTATGAAACTCCAGCTTCCAAATTAAAGAATATGCTGAGTGACTTGGCTAGCAGAAAGACATAAGTATACTATAATATATATATAATGATTATGTTCTAAGCTATAAATTGAGTTTTTATACATAAAATTTTACTTTAAATATCCTAAGGGAATTTGTTTCCCATAGTAAATTCCTCTTTAAAGAAGATAACTACCCATTAATTTATGTTTGTATATAAAAATATGAGAATGTTGATATTGTGTCAGATCTAGAATTCATTTGGGATTCTGTCTCCAGGAAGAGTTTGTGAAGATCATAGCTATCAGACCTACTTAAAAGTTGAAAGAGACCCTACAACTTACAGTTTTCTGGGTCCCTTAGCCATAATTTTTTAAAGTAATCTTACATGAAAAATAAATAGGCTTCTGGATAACCTAATGAATTAGTCATATTTATTTGTCTCTGTGTTCTTCCAAAATCTCAAAAGGTTAAAGTTGGGTGGGGGGACTTAAAAAAAGAGACAAATCTACAAGGACAAAGAGAACAAGTGAAAAGACCACAGCAAATGAGAGATGTCAACAACATTTTGGAAGATGGAAAGGGGATAGGTGATGATAAATGACTTAGTAAAGAGGAGAAAGCAAAAACACTAGTGCTTTCTGGGAGATAACAAGAGCCAAACCAACACCCATGCAGTACCCCAGAAGGAAATTGGAGGCACTGGATTGGGGTGGCCCTGAAAACCAAAGGATTGAATGAAGGTTTGTATAAAGAAGAGTTCCAAGATTGCCTGCTGTCCCTGCCTAGGTACAAGTGTACACCTCCCCCATCCCAGTGGAATACTAGATGGAGGTTTACTCTCTGGTGAGGCTGACTCAGAGAGGTTTTATGCTCTGGGATCCTTGATGTGGCTGAGGTCAGAGGGTGAAGCACCTTACTAAAAACAGAGAAATTACATGAGAAATGAAGAATGCCTTTGATGGGTTCATTAGTCAACTAGAGATGGCCGACATGGCTGTACCCTGTGAAGTTATCCTTCAAAAGTGAAGAAATAAAGACTTTCTCAGACAAACAAAAATTGAGCTAATTTGTTGCCAAAAAATTATTCAGAGAGAATGAAAATTATATAGATCAGAAATAGATCTAGATAAAGAAATGAAGAGTTTTAGAGAAAGAATATAGAAAAATAAAAACCAAAGCTAGTTCTTTGAAAAGATTAATAAACTTGATAAGCCTCTAGCCAGGCTAAGAAAAAGAAAGAAAGAAGATACAAATTACTAATATGAAAATGAAAGAGGAAACATCACTACAGATTCCATGGATTTTAATAGTATATTAAAGGAACACTATGAACAACTCTATGTCCACAAATTTGATAACCTAGATGAAATGGACCAATTCCTTTAAAAACAATCTGCCAAAACTCACACAAGAAGAAGCAGGACCATCTGAATAGTCCTACAACTATTAAAGAAGTTGAATTAATCATTAATAACCTTTTAAAACAGGAAGCACCATGCCCAGGTGAGTTCACTGGGGAATTTTATCCAACATTTAAAGAACAAATTATACCAATTCTTTGCAATTTATTCCAAAAGATAGAAGCCAATAAAATACTTCTAAACTCATTCTATGAGGCCAGCATTACTCTAATATCAAAACCAGTCAAAGATAGTACAAGAAAAGGAAACTATAGACCAACAATGGACCATGAACATAGATGCAAAAATAGTCAACAAATTGAATCCAACAATGTACAAAAAGAATTATGTACCATAACTGAGAAGGATTTATCCTTGGTAGGCAAGGATGGATCAACATTTGAAAATCAATTAATGTAACACATCACATCAACCGTCCAGAAGAGAAGAATCATATGAACATGTGAATAGATGCAGGAAAAATATTTCACAAAATTCAGCACCAATTCATGATTAAAAACTCAGTGTGAGAGACTGGACATGTGTAAGGCAAGAATTATATGGGAACTCTCTGTATTTTCTGCTCAATTTTGCTGGAAATCTAAACCTGCTCTGAAAAATAAAGTTTGTTAATAATTAAATAAGTAAAAAAGATAATGTGTACATGTGAGAAAATATATAATATTAGTCTTTAACATACCATTCACTTTGACATTTGTCTCTTTTTCCTAATACATAGTTATTGTTGAAATAGTGTCTAATTGGAGACCCCTTTGAGATCGTAAGACTCAAGCCAAAGGGTCTTCCTAACACCAAATGCCAACTCCAGGCATCCTTTGTCCTCTAGCTTTGGGAGCTTTATTCATAATGCTAATCTCCATCATCAAGAAAGTAAAAAGAAAATCCACAAAGTGAAAGAAAATATTTACAAATCACCTATCTGATAAGGGACTTTTATTTATTTATTTTTAAAATTTGTATTGGAATATAGTTGATTTACAATGTTGTGTTAGTTTCTGCTGTATAGCAAAGTGCATCAGTTATACATATACATATACATATACATATACATATACATATATCCTCTCTTTTTTAGATTCTTTTCCCATATAGGTCATTACAGAGTATTGAATAGAGTTCCCTGTGCTCTACAGTAGGTCCTTATTAGTTATCTATTTCATATACAGTAGTGTGTATATGTCAATCCCAATCTCCCAATTTATCCCTCTCCCCCATCCCACTTTGACAACCATAACTTTGTTTTCTACATCTGTGACTCTATTTCTGTTTTGTAAATAAGTTTATTTGTACCATTTTTTTAGATTCCACATGTAAGAGATATCATATGATATTTGTCTTTCTCTGTCTGACTTACTTCACTCAGTATGACAATCTCTAGGTCCATCCATGTTGCTGCAAATGACGCTATTTCATTCTTTTTTATGGCTGAGTAATATTCCATTGTATATATGTACCACATCTTCTTTACCCATTGCTCTGTCGATGGATATTTAGGTTGCTTCCATGTCCTGGCTGTTGTAAATAGTGCTGAAATGAGCACTGGGGTGCATGTGTCTTTTGGATTATGGTTTTCTCTGTATATATGCCCAGGAGTGGGATTGCTGGATCATATGGTAGCTCTATTTTTAGTTTTTTAAGGAAACTCCATACTGTTCTCCATAGTGGCTGCAGCAATTTACATTTCCACCAACTGTGTAAGAGGGTTTCCTTTTCTCCACACCCTCTCCAGTATTTACTGTTTGTAGATTTTTGATGATGGCCATTCTGATCAGTGTGAGATGATACCTCATTGTAGTTTTGATTTGCATTTCTCTCATAATTAGTAATGTTGAGCATATTTTCATGTGCTTTTTGGCCATCTGTATGTCTTCTTTGGAGAAATGGCTATTTAGATCTCCTGAAGGGACTTGTATTTAGAATACATAAAGTACTTTTACAACTTAAGAGTAAAAAGACAGTTAGCACAATTTAAAAAGGACAAAGCATCTGAATAGGTATTTCTCCAAAGAAAATTTACAAATGGCCAATAAGCACATGAGAATATACTCAACATCATCAACCAACAGGAAAATGCAAATCAAAACTACAGTGAGGTACCACTTCACACCCATTAGGATGGCTATAATCAAAAAGAGGGAAAAAGCAAGTGTTGGCAAGAGTGTGGAAAAATCAGAGCCCTTATACATTGCTGGTGGGAATGTAAATTGGTGCAGCCATTTTGGAAAACAGTTTGGCAGGACCTCAAAAGTTTAAACATGGAGTTACCATAAGACCCAGCAATTCCACTCCAAGGTAAATATCCAAGAAAATTCAAAAAGTATGTCCATGTAAAACTTGTAAAGAATGTTCATTAGCAGCATTACACATAATGGCCAAAATACAGAAGCAGCCCGAATGTCCATCAACTAATGAACTGATAAATAAAATGTGGTATATCTAGACAATGAAATGTTATTTGACAATAAAAAGAAATGAAGTTCTAATACATTCTACAACATGGATGAACCTTGAAAACATTATGCTAAGTGAAAAAAGCTGAACACAAAAGGCCAAGTATTGTGTGGTTCCATTTATATGAAATGTCTAGAATAGGAAAATTCATAGAGGCAGAAAACAGGGGAACAGCTTCCTGGGATTGGGGAATTTGGGAGGAAACAGGGAATGACTGCTAATGAATACAGCGTTTCTTGTTGGGATGATAATAATGTTCTAAAATTGATTTTGGTGATAGCTGTACAACTCTGTGAATATACTAAAGACTGTTGAATTGTATAATTTAAATGGGTGAATTGTATAGTATGTGAATTAAATCTCAGTAAAGCTTATATATATTTACTATAAATCTATAAAGCTGTTTTATATATACAGGTATATATAATATCAATATCTACTTATTGATATACATAGCAATTTGAATACATATAAATAGAACCTTCAAGTCTGTGTCTTTTCCTCCTTTCCTCTTAGAAATAGCATTTATTCAACAGGTCCTGTTCACTACTTAGAAGTTTGATGGTTTTTAAATAGTAACAGAAAATGAGGAAATTCCTAGTAACCGTTTTATTTAATGTGTCTAAGAAACATGAATTAAAACTTCTCTAGATGATCAACAGCACGTAAAGGTAGCTGCAGATAGGTTTCCAGTTGATGAGGCCTTCCAATGAGTTTGAGGGGAGAGAATGCAGATCAGAAATTTAAAGTAAAGAGGAGACTGTGTTTGAAACAAGACCAATGGGATGGGAAGCTGATCAGGGATATATGAAAGGATATCCAAGTGGCTCAGGACACCTGGCTGAGTCTGGAATCCATAGCGTGTTAATACCACCATTCCATTCAGAGCTGTGTGATTTTTTTTCAGCTGAACCCAACAGCCCCCATAGGAGTATGACTAAAAAATGGACTCAGGAACCATCCCATGTTTTGCAGGGCAGGTGTAGTTTGAAGACTATGGGAAGGGCAAGTTGAGGGGAATGATGAGAGCAATTAAAGTGAAAAGTGAGGTAAGAGAAGCCCAGTGGAGAGAGATGGAGAGGGAGAAAAGCAAAGATTGGGGAGTTTTAGGGGAGCAGGAGTGAGAGGGTCAAGCTGAAGAACAGGAGATTGTGGCCAGAGGCTGGAATACAGAGATTCAGGTTTCATAACTGAAGCAGTCTGGGTGGTGACAAGGTCCAAGGTGACCCTGAGAGTGGGTTGTGGCTGGGTGGGTGCTACTTTGTCCCCAAACTGGCTTCCTTAGAACTCCTAGATGTTGGGGCAGCCTTTTAGCTGTTTTGACTGAATTAGTTATCCTCAGGGATGGAGGCTGGATTTATTGCTACCTTTAAAAGGCAGACAGAAACATGCTTGTTCCTGCCACACACATATTTGACCCCCAAATCATCCAAACTCATCCTGGTCACTGCCATAAGATTTTCAGAATTATTTCATTAACGTTGTTTTTAGTGTGGTTGTTTGTTTGTTTGTTTGTTTGTTTGCGGTACGCGGGCCTCTCACTGTTGTGGCCTCTCCCGTTGCGGAGCACAGGCTCCGGACACGCAGGCTCAGCAGCCGTGGCTCACGGGCCCTGCCGCTCCATGGCATGTAGGATCTTCCCGGACCGGGGCACGAACCTGTGTCCCCTGCATTGGCAGGCAGACTCTCAACCACTGTGCCACCAGGGAAGCCCCTATTTTTAGTGTTTTTATAATGAAATTAATTTAAGTTAAAAGTGCTAATTATTGCAAAGTAAAATAATTGAGCTCCTATAGAGTATAATTTAGTAATATTAAGATATGCTACTTATTATTTTGCTAAGAAAACATTTATACACTTTACAGGTGTAAAAAACACTAACAAAGAAGTTCCTACAGGTTTATTAGAAACTTTAGATTAAATATAAACGGGAAAAAAAGCATAATTGTGTTTAAGTGTAAATTTTGATTCTACAACATCAAGCTTTTTTCATCATTATTTGCTTGGTTCACAATCCTAACCTTTCATTTCCTAAGCTACCAATTAGTTTTATGGTGCAAAAAGAGGCAGCAATTAAGAAGTTATAGCCAACAAACACATGAAAGGATGCTCAACATCACTAATCATTAGAGAAATGCAAATCAAAACTACAATGAGGTATCACCTCACACAGGTCAGAGTGTCAAAAAATCTACAAACAGTAAATGCTGGAGAGGGTGTGGAGAAAAGGGAACCCTCTTGCACTGTTGGTGGGAATGTAACTTGATACAGCCACTATGGAGAACAGTATGGAGGTTCCTTAAAAAACTAAAAATAGAACTACCATATGACCCAGCAATCCCACTACTGGGCGTATACCCTGAGAACACCATAATTCAAAGAGTTATGAGCCACAATATTCATTGCAGCACTATTTTCAATAGCCAGGAAATGGAAGCAATCTAAATGTCCATCGACAGATGAATGGATAAAGAAGATGTGGCACATATATACAATGGAATATTACTCAGCCATAAAAAGAAACGAAATTGAGTTATTTGTAGTGAGGTAGATGGACCTAGAGTCTGTCATACAGACTGAAATAAGTCAGAAAGAGAAAAACAAATACTGTATGCTAACACATATATATGGAATCTAAAAAAAATTGTTCTGATGAACCTAGTGGCAGGACAGGAATAAAGATGCAGACATAGAGAATGGACTTGAGGACACAGGGAGGGGGAAGGGTAAGCTGGGATGAAGTGAGAGAGTAGCATTGACATATATACACTACCAAACGTAAAATAGATAGCTAGTGGGAAGCAGCTGCATAGCACAAGGAGATCAGCTCAGTGCTTTGTGACCACCTAGAGGGGTGGGATAGGGAGGGTGGGAGGGAGACACAAGAGGGAGGGTATATGGGGATATACCTATGCATATAGCTGATTCACTTTGTTATACAGCAGAAACTAACACACCATTGTAAAGCAATTATACTCCAATAAAGATGTTAAAAAAAAAAGTTACATGTACTGTTTGCTATTCCTACTAAAAAGGTAGAACATCTTGCAAAGAATGTTAAAATGATCATAAAACTACAGTGACAATTATAAGTAAATAATAATTTCCTGGCGATTCCCTGGTGGTCCAGTGGTTAGGACTCTGAGCTTCCCATGGCGGGGGCCATGGTTTGATCCCTGGTCAGGGAACTAAGATCCCACAAGCTGGGTGGCATGGCCAAAAGTAAATAAATAAATAAATAAAAGGCAAAAAAAAAAAAAACCCCAAAAGCAACTACTCAACGCTGCAACTGTAGGATGAAAGCAACTACAGACAAAATGTAATCAGATGGGGGGGAGGGGTGCTGTGTTCCAATAAAACTTTAAAAAAATTTTCCTTAACTGTTATCAGTTTATAAATATCAGTTAAGAAGTAAGAGAAGCAAATGATTACTTGGAAATACTGTCAGATCACAAGTTCTCATACAAATAAAACCTAGATCAATAGCTCATGGTAACTGTTGGACCAGGAGGAAAAGTAGGAGGAAAAGTACTTTAGAGGAGGTGAAAGAGTTCCTGGCTTCATTTTGGGGTTAGGTGTAGTTGTTAGGCTATAAAAAATATTGTTTTCCTTGGGGAACACATTGATCTAAGGTGATTTAAATGGCCCTTGCCTAAAGGCAGCAAGTTAAGGAGCCATAATGTTTTCTTTATAGCCTTTGATTCTTGAAACCAAGGCTTAGACTAGATAGTTTGTGCTTTGGCTAAGGTGATGTCCTCTTGGGTCTACCCTAGTATTTCAGTGCTTAGAAGAATATTATCAGAGGAGCTCCTATGTGGGATTTGAAGTCCAGATTTCACTTTTGAAAGTGAAATAACTTGAGTTAATCCATGTGGTCTTGGAAATAGCATTTCCAACCTCTCACCATGTCCTGCCAATTTTACCTCCTAAATTTCTCTCAAATCCATCCTCTTCCCCTCAACTTCACTGCCACCACCCCAGCCCAAGCTACTGTCTTCCTTTGCCTGGATACTCCAACAGTCTAACTGGTCTTATTAATTCCATTCCTGTCCTCCTATACTTGGTTTTCCATATGGCAGCCAGACTGTAATCTTTAGGAAAAATTAGATCACTAAGCTGACCAACCTCTTGGTTAGCCCAGAACTGTCCCAGTTTTAGCACTGAAGTCTCATATCCCTCAGTCCCAGGCAAACCGGGATGGTTTGCCGTCCTAAGATTCTGCTCAAAACCTGCCAGCAGCCAATCATCCTTGGGACAGAACCCTTTATGATGGTCTACAAGGCCCTATAGGACCTGTCTCTTGCCTTCCTCTCCAGCTCGTCTCATACTAGGCTCCCCTGTGGGCTCACCACTTCAGGTACTCTGGCTTTATCTTATTCATGAGAACTTATGCTGCTCCTTTCCATCTCAGGGCCGTTGCCTTTCATTTCCCTGCAGGGGATGTATTTTCCGCCTCCTTTTACTTAGTTAACTGAGGTTCATCCTTCACATCTCAGCTGAATCCTACCTCACTCTGTTATTCGCCTCTAACACAAGCTCTCAGAACATTTTGTTTCTTTCCTTTGCAGCGCCTACCATGGTCATATCATTTACTCATTAGTAGTTTAATGTCTGACTCCCATACCAGGATGTAAACTCTGTGAGTGTAAGAACATGTGTGTTTTAGTTTGTCATTGTAGCTTTAACTCCTAGAATGTGCCTGGGACAGAAAAAGGGCTCAGTAAGTATCTGCTTCAGTTCCAATGCTAATGCCACAGGCTAGCCTGAAGACTTTCTGAAGCACTTCCGTGCTTGTAGTCTATTCACCTTTTAAACCATGAAGTCCACTACTGCCAAACTTATCCTCTAGATGTAGATACCCTCTGACTTTTCACAGCCACTGTGTCCCATATTGGTCTGTTGCTAGGTCCCTGTATATAATTAGAAAGAGTATATTTATTAAGAGCGTGCTGTACACCAGCACTGTGCTAGATACTTTATATAATCTAATTTGCTCCTCATAACCACCCTTGAGGAATGTTCTCCCTATTTTACCTATGAGAAGACAAAGGCTTAGATTAGGTAACTAATCTATTAGGGTCATAGGGCTGGAGCCCTGGAACCAGGATGGTGCCTGATGCACAAACACTTGGATTTTTGGCTTTCAATTACATGTTTTATGAATTCGAGTTAGGTTTGGCTGTGCATGACAGAAGAGTCAAAGTATAATATTAGTGACTTAAGGAAGATATAAAACTACATCTTTCTCATGTTAAAGAGACCAGAGGAAAGCAGTCTGGGGTTAGAATGGCCTGATCACGAGGGACCCAGACTCCTCCTACGTCACTGTTTGCTCATGTTAGCCTGTGACTTCCAGCTTCTGGTCCAAAATTGTTACTTGAGCTCTAGTTATCCTCATCCCTATTTAGTTAACAGGAAAGTGGAAGATGTAAAAAAGGATGTGCCCCCATCCTTTAAAGGTACTTTAGAGAAGTCACAGCTGATATAAACACTTCTGTTTATATCTCATTGGACAAAAGACAGTCATATGATCACACTGCCCTGTAAAGGAGGCTGGGAAATGTAGTCTATGTCTTGGTTGGCTATGAGCCCAACTTAAAAAAAAATCCCCTGAGTCAACTATACTACAATTAAAAAAAAACTTCTTGTAAAGTAGAAAGAAAAAATGGATTGGGGAAAATAACCAGCATTGTCCAAACACATGCTATAGCACATTCTACTTCTGACTTTCAAACCATCTACAATTTAGTTTCCTCCTACATAACCTTCTTGTTTTCCATCCTTCACTCCCTTAAAACCTTTGCCATAATAGGGCAGTTCACTTCTCTGTCTCCCAGACAAATCAATCTCATTTTAAGTTTTACTCGCCTTGCTCTCTTTCCTTCTTGGGAAGGCCTTCTGTCTGCTTCCATAACACCTCCCATACTTTACCCACCCCCTCACCTTCTCCTCCATGGAGGTTCCACTGACTCTTCCAGTCAGCATACTTTCCCCTTGTTAGAACTCCAATTGCAAACATCAAATGCCCACATAGCATCGAGGCATTTCATTATCTTCTATAAGTCTTTTCTATATTATTTTTCTTTCCCCCAACTAGAATGGGAGAAGCAAAATTCTGGGCACATGGAAAACACCTAATAAGTAAATACTTGGTTTTTTTTTTTTTTTTTTTTTGCGGTATGTGGGCCTCTCATTGTTGTGGCCTCTCCCGTTGCGAAGCACAGGCTCCGGACGCGCAGGCTCAGCAGCCATGGCTCACGGGCCCAGCCGCTCCGTGGCATGTGGGATCTTCCCAGACCGGGGCACGAACCCGTGTCCCCTACATCGGCAGGCGGACTCTCAACCACTGCGCCACCAGGGGAGCCCAAATACTTGTTGATTAATACATTTTAAAAAGTCTCGTCTATATACTCAAACACTTATCTAGACCTGTGGTTCATTCATGATTTTGTCAATGCAAGTTAGTCTACACAATGGGACTTCCATGGTACCTATTCCGTGAAAATATATTCATCTAATGAATATTTGTTGAGTACACATTAAAGGCCCCCATGGAAGAAGGCTTGCTCCAGGTTATCCATTGATAGCTCTCACTTAGTTTCAAGTTTTGAGGTAATGTGATGTTGTTCGTTGTATTGTAATGCACTGCTTATCAAATGTTATGTACACACAAACCACCTGGGAATCTTATTAAAATGCAGATCCTGATTCAGAAGATCAGGGCGGAGCCCTAGATTTTGCATTTCTAATCCATCCCAGGTGACACTGATGTTGGCAGCCCACACAGTAAATAGCAAGGTTTATAGGGACCTTCAGAGCACCTGCCTCAGATCACGTGAAGATGCTTTTTAATGCTGAAGATCCCCAGACCCTAGCCCAGACAGACTGAATCAGAATCTTTGGGATGAGGCCCAGGAATCCACATTTTAACAAGCTCTCCAGGAGATGATTATATACACTAAAGTCTCAAATTAAAAAGAACTGCAGATGTTTCTCATGATTAGGCATATTTAAAAACATTGAAATAGAGTAGGTACCTTTTCAGAAGAATGTCATTCAATTCAACGTGACGTGGAGTTGCTGAAACTTTACCAAAACCTAATGTAAGAACTTAAACTATAGAATTACTGTAAGTTGAGTGGCTCCAAACTTTAAAAATCCCATCCTCTTGTTGCAGGAAGGGGGACCCCTTCCAGGGCCTGAGAATGGGCTCTTGTCTAACACTCGGAAATGAATTGTCCGAGGAGACACACTTACTGACAAAGCAAGAGACTTTATCGGGAAGGGGCGCCCGGGTGGAGGGTAAGGGAACCCAGGAGGACTGCTCTGCCACTGTGGCTCGTAGCGTCGGATTTTATGGTGATGGGATTAGTTTCCGCGTTGTCTCTGGCCAGCCATTCTGACTCAGGGTCCTTCCTGGCGGCGCGTGCAACCACTCAGCCAAGATGGATTCCAGCCAGGAGGATTCTGGGAGGTTGGTAGGACATGTGGACTGGCGTCTCCTCTCTCCTTTTGACCTTTCCCGTATTCTTCTGGTTGGTGGTGGCTTGTTAGTTCCGTGTTCCTTACCAGGATCTCCTGTCGTAAAATAATTCATGCAAATTGTTACTGTCTTTGCCTGGCCAGGGCGGGCGGTTTCGGTCAGTGTTTCCCCTAACACTTGAAGAGGCAGCATTTTAGCCTCACTCTTTTGCCGATAGCCTTGTTTAATTCACAGAACTTAAAACAGGAGCTGGTGCTGCGAAGACCTCATAATAGGAAACCCAGAGATGAGGGATTCTTTGTCGACGGTTCCCAATTTAGAGTCAGGTTCTCTTTTAAGAGCATGTAAGTTTGCATTTCCCCATAGAAATAATATTCTAGGTGAGAGGAAGTAGAGAGGCAGGGCCTGCCAGGTTTTGGGGTGATGGAGGGTGGGACCCTCCCTCCAGGGCCTGCGGCTGGCTATGCTGGGAGGGAGGAGCTGGGATCCCCCCAGCCCTACTCTGGGGTTTCTCCAGGCTGTGTGGTTGCCAGTAGCTGATTCTTAATAATTTAGATCTCCACTTCAGTTTATGCTTTGAAGACAGAAGTTAAGAGAAACAAAGGATTGGAAAGTATGTTTTATAAATTGTTTCTTAAAGACATTTCAAGAGAAAACCACTTGTAAAGAAATTCCTTCCTTACCCCACTTACTTCTTTCAACCAGTAAGTACCTGCCTACCTCAGGAGGTTATTGGTAACACCAAGCAAGGGGTGTCTGTGTGTGTGTGTGTGTGTGTGTGTGTGTGTGTGTGTGTGTGAGTGAGAGAGAGAGAGAGAGAGAGAGGGAGAGAGAGAGCACTTTGTTGACTGCAAGGCACTGGGGAAATGCAAGGTGGCATGATTTTCATTACGACAGTCTCAGCCAACAGGCTCAGTCCCCGAGATGACAAATCAATCTTAAACACACAGTGCGAAAAGGAGCAGGGTGAAAATTTCTGCTCAAACCCCTTATGATTTAAGCTGATGAGAACCTCGGAAAGACCCAAGCTGCGCTGCTGAAGACTTGGATAAGAGGGGAAATTTAACCCAGATAAGGACAAGTAATAACGCTTTAGAGGAAACATTAAACACACTACCAGACCTGAATGGCTTGTTAACTTCTGATGCATCAAATCGTCAGAGAGCAGGTGTAGCAGAGAAAAGGTAGGCTGGGCGGGGAAGCTGGACCTCTGTAACCTGGCTAAGGGACTGCATGGGGACCCAGGACACCATAGAGGGTCACCAACCCTTTGCCAGGACTGAGTAGTTTCCTGGGCTGTGGGACTTTGAGTGCTAAAATGATGAAAGTCCTAGGTAAACCAGGAGTTGGTCACCTTAAGACCACAGCAGCTGTGTCTGGTTCTCTCTGGGATGAACAAGCCATGTAACTCCCCCATACCTTCTTTCCTCTGTTCATAAGTGAAATTATCCTGTGTTCCTTTTCCACAGGGGAATTCCTATTCCTTAACAAATATCACTAAATTTCAGCACCCCAATGCCAGAACAAAGATGCTGCAGTGGGTTTTTTTTTTTTTTTTTTTTTAATTTGTGGGAAAACTCAGAAACATAGGATACTTATGAGTTAAAAGCTTCCAGACAAGTTAGGAGTCCGTTGTCAAGGGTAGGACTTGGAATTGTGAAAGAAAGCTTCAGACATGTGATTCCATGGGATCTCCTGAGGATAAATGTGAGGTCAGAGGAAAGGGAGAAGAAGCTAGTACAAAGCAGATAGGGTACTCTTTCCAGAAAGAAGTCAGTGCTGGGAAATTCTGTGGACACAGTCCAGGGAAATTGCCAAGCTGGAATTCAGGTTAACTGTAAGGAGAGCAGCTTTGTCTGGAAGCTAAGCAGAATCCAGGACCCTGAAAAGACCTAACTTTTCTGAGGGTCTAGAGAAGCTGAAGAAAGTAGATTTGGCTTTAAACTGGAGGATGGACTGTGGAAGGACAGAATGATTGAAAGGATCAAGCTACTGAAGGACCATCAGAGAAAGAAGTGAGAAGGAGGGGCTGGAACTTGTTTGCAGTCTGAGTGGGGTAATGTGAAATTAAGCACCTGGAATTTCTCGATCTGCACAGTTTATATGCCGAGACCTCCCTGTACTGCAGTCTCAGAATCAGGCAGGTGATTGTGCTATCCACTGCAACAAGCATGCAGAAGGGATGTGTGAGAGCAAAGAATTAAGTCAAAACTGTGGGGTGCTCTCTATATAAATGCAGTAGTTATTCAGAGAGGGGACTCTGGAGTCCCGGACAAGAAGACAGCCTTCCCGTGGTTGTTAAAAGATGGTCAGAGAGAAAGAAGGATGGCTTTCCAGGTAGGGGAATAGCCAAAGCAAAGCTACAGAATGTGTTTGTTTAAAAGTAGAGGAGGCTGGTTAGGAAGTAAATGAGAACTGAAGTAGAATTTGACAGTTTCCTGGCCTTTTTATTTCACGACAGTCATTGACAATGGTGAAAATAGGTTGGGGTAAATGAAGGCCACCAGTTTGTACCCTAGAGTGCCAAGCTCTGCCTTGGGAACCTCACTGAGACACAGCAGCGTGCATGGCCCGTTGGTTGATAAACTCTAGGATAATGAGTGAGGAATCTGGTGTTGAGGTCCTGAAGTAAACCAGACAGAGAGAGTCACACTTGACTCTCTAGGATGTGGAAAAGCAATGTCAAAACTTGAGCAGGAAACTAAAATGTTAAAAATGGTACTTTAAGCCAAATACTACAACCACATCATCTAGGACGGATTGGGAGTAGATGATAGCTTGAGAATGAGGAAGGAAGATATTTTAATAATAAAAGGGGTAATATTATTTTGTACACTTAGTGATTCAGCTGAGGTGCTTCTAGCCACTGAAACAATCTTTTTTTTTTTTTTTTTTTTGTGGCTGCGTTGGGTCTTCGTTGCTGTGTCCTGGCTCTCTCTAGCTGCAGAGAGCAGGGGCTGCTCTTCGTTGTGGTGTGCGGGCTTCTCATTGCGGTGGCTTCTCTTGTAGCGGAGCACAGGCTCTAGGCGTGTGGGCTTCAGTAGCTGTGGCTCGCAGGCTCTAGAGCGCAGGCTCAGCAGCTGTGGTGCACGGGCTTGGTTGCTCCGCGTCATGTGGGATCTTCCCGGACCAGGGCTCGAACCCGTGTCCCCCGCATTGGCAGACAGATTCTTAACCACTGCACTACCAGGGAAGCCCAAAACAATCATTTTTAAAAGGTTGAAATAATTTTAAGATGAAGTATTAGCAACATTTATTGCTTCTGGCTATGGTTTGGATAATGATGGTGATGATGACAAAGGTGATGATGTCACCATTCAAGGTATCCTACTGTCAACTTTAAAAAATGAAATGATTTAGTCTGAATAAATTAAGTAAACATTGAATTCAATTTTTTTTCCTACCAAATATAAGGCACTAAGCTAGACATTGGAAAAAAATGAGAAAGACAGGTGATACGGAACCTCTAATTTTAGCAGAGAACCTGAAATATAAAACATCCAAGCCTGTTACAGTATGGTAAACATTGGGATATAAGAATGCACACAGAGAAAGAATGAATTCTGGGGGTGGGGCTGGGGGTATGGATCCTTTGATATCTTAGCTGGACCACAAAGATGACTAGGATCAAAAAGACACAGAGAGGAGAAATTCCCTGTTGGTCCAGTGGTTAGGACTCCACGCTTCCACTGCCGGAAACCTTGGTTTGATCCCTGGTCGGGGAACTAAGGTCCCACAAACTGTGTAGTGCAGCACCCCCCACACACACACACAAAAAAAAACCACAGAGAAGGGAAAAGTATGAACAAAAAAATGCATGAGCTTGTATGTGTGAAGTTGCACAGTGCATCCTTTCAAGACGGTGTGAGAAGGGAGTGATAAGAGATGAGGCTGGAGAAGAGTAGCATCCTCTGAAACTTCCTCTCAATCTCTCTTTCTCTCACCCTCTTGGTGGAGAGTGCCTTTTCTACCAGCTTCTCCTAGAGAGGCACTGTAGTTTGTGGTCAGGAGAATGGGCTCTGGAGCCTGAGAACTGGGAATCGAGTCGCAGCCCTGCCACTTGCTGGCTAAGTGACCTGGGGCAGATCCCTTAATCTCTACACCAGTAAAATGTAGGTCCTTATAAGGTCTTTGTGAAGAATGAATCAGCTGATGCATGGAAAGCAAGCACTGAGAACAGGGCCTGCAGTGTTGAAAGTGATCAATAAATGTCTGCTATTATTACTATTTTAACATAATCATCAATAACATGTCATTATTTTAGTTATTCTGTTAGGAAAAGACAAGTTTAAATCTGAATTTGTCTTATTCTTAGGGGTACAACATGATTTCGTAGGTTCTGTCAGCCAAGGAACTTGCTGAAATAGCCTCTCCAAAATATCTTACAAGAATACTTCTCCACTACAGTACGTGGGGAATCTACCGACAGAAACGCTTTTAAGGAAGTCCTTTATAAAATGTTAATACTTCAGGAAGAGGGAATGTGGGTTTTAGCCATTAGCAACTCAGCAGGGATTAGTTTACCACACTAGGCAGGAAAGACTGGGCTGAACTAAGGAAAGGCAATGTTGGATAGGTGAGAAAGAAGGTTCTAGCTTAAAGAGTGTTGTCTGTTGCGGGTGGAGGTCTTAGGTGGGGTCTTCAGTGCCCCTTGGAAACTAATACCATTTCAGTATCAAGAGGGGAAAAGGGAAATTAGTCGAAGAAGAGAGGGACATAGAGAAGAAGAGAGAATTGTTTACCTCACAAAACTGTTTAAGGTCAACCTTGTTAATAACAAGAGTTGCTGAAATGGCTTAAATAAAGCTGTAGTCAAGTCTTGTCTAAAAAATTCTAAGCTTATAAGTCCTAACATATTTTATGTAAAATGATTATGGATACTAATATAGAAGAAAACTATATATTATATATTTCATATATTTATATATATTTAGGTATATATATATATGATCCCCACTGTGCAAGGTATTGCCCAACCTCTGGCCCTTTTCTGGGCATGACTGATTGGTACTAATTACATCTCAGCAAGTGCTGGAGTATCTGAAGCTCTGGCAGATGCTCTGTGATCCAGGAACCCAGTACAGATCACATGGTAGGTTCTCTCTCTCCAGGTGTCAGCCAGTGTTTGCCAGTATGTGAGGAATGCTGAATGGGATGGACCTAATGGAATCTTAGGGGAGTTTATTCTTGATTCTTGGAAGAATATGTGCCTTACCTGTCTTACCCACTTAAGAGTATAATGATATTTTAAACAATAATCTACAGTACATATATTATTTCTCTCATGAGATTTATTTAAAGATGCTATTGCCTGGCACCTAAATTCTCAGAGGAAATACAAGGAATAGAAAGGTCATATTTAACTTTTCTATTGCTGTACATCATTTGATCTTATACAGAGAGATCTCTGACAAGGTCTGTGCCTTTTTATGCCCTGTATAGTTAGAATATAATATTGGTGAAATAGATAAGCAACATATATAAATAAAAACAAATGAATAATAAATGGAAGTAAATCTAATAAATTATTTCAGCCAGGCTTTGTGCTTTCATATTTCCTCATCACCCAAGGGAATAGAAATAGAATATATTCTTTCACATGTTCGTAAGGCAAGTTTTCTTTTCTTCATCTGTGAGCCAAAGAGGAGCTGAAGTTAAGGGTTGAGAGAGAGAGAGAGAGAGAGAGAGAGAGAGAGAAAGTCGTTGAGAGTCCAAAACAAACACAGTGATAAACATTTTGTAGGCAGAATAAGTGGCATTCTGATTTAAACATGGCAGCTCACTAGGAGCACAAAAAAATGCGCACCCCCCACCCCCATTTAAGGGATATAACAAGATTTTATAAGTTTTTTTTTTTAATACTGAAATTTAGGTAGGCCATATGAGAATATTCAGGTGGGCAGGCCATTGGGCTATTTCTCTATTTTTCTTCTGGTGGTCCAACCTTTGAAACAGAATGCAGCTACAGTACCTCGGGAATAACCAGGCCTGTCCGGGGTACTTATGGCCACAAATTTTTGAGCACTTACTCAATGACTGTCACTGCCTACGTGCTTTTCCCTCCCTGACTAACTAAATTTCAGTGTCTCTGTGTAGACCGCTCATTCCCACTGGATTCTTTTTGGGGCGGAGGGGTCGAGAGGATGGATGGGGCATCAGAATTGTCATTAATGTTCTTCCAGGTGCTTTCCAGGAACAAGAGTTTTGGCACTTAACATGAATTGATTTTAAACTCTAGACCTTAATACTCTGGGGAGATTCAGAAGAAAAGTCATGAGAGCAACTGGGTTTCATTAGGAAAGAAAAGAGGACATTCAGTCTTCAAGGAGACAGCTTTCCAGTTTGGGCAGCGATCGCGTTTGTCAGGAGGGAGAGCCCTAACAATGAAAAACGGCTGTTTTGGCTAAAAAGCGGCTCTCAATTTGGACCAAATCACTCGTGTGGTGTAAGGATTGGTGCTCATTCCTAGATCTTTCCGAGCGGCCCTCTTCCTCGGCCCTGGGCTGAGCCAAGTCCCGGCCTAGGGGCCAGGCAGCCCCAAGGGCCTCGATCCGCGGACAGCGGGATCCCTGGCGCCGGCGCGGGTTGAGCAGGCGGACGACGGCGGCCGCGCCTTCATTAGAGGGCGCTCTGGGGGCGGCTCTGCAGCAGTCCTTACTCCCGCCGCTTCCTCCCGGCCGCCCCTCCCCGCCAGCCCCGGCGAACGCGGCTGGGCCCTGGGGACCGAGTCTCGGCACCGCCGTGGACGGGGCGCGGGGCGCGCCGCAGCCGGAGCGGGACCGGGCCCCGCCGCTCCTCCTTCCGCCTGCCATGCATTCTTCCGGCTCCTCTGGCTCCCGTAGCCCCAGCGGGGGCCGGGCCAGCCCGAGGTAACCCCAGGCTCGGTGGGCTCAGGCCCCGGGGCTGCGGCGGGCTGGGCCCGGGGAGGAGCTGGGGGGCCGGGGAAGGGGTGTCGTAGTCGCGTGGCCCGGGGAGGAGGCGGCGGCGGCGGCGGCGGCGGCGGCGGCATGAGGGACGAGAGCGCGGTAGGCCCCAAGAAGGAGGCGGGGGTGCTGGGCATCCGCCCGCCTCCCCGGGACCCGCCCCGGTGACAGGTCTGGCCTCTGAGTCCCTGCCGTCCCTCTGTCCGCAGGCAGCCGCGAGGGGAGTAGGGCGTCCGCGCGCCCGCTCGCGCCGCGCCTTGGCCGCCGCTGCCGGGTCCATGACCGCGACCCCTCGGCCGGGGACACCCGCCGCCGCCGCCGCCGCGCAGCACCGCGTCCCGGGCCGCCGACCCCTGGCCCCAACGTCTCCCGCGCTCCACCGCCCGCCGCCCGCGCCCGCCGAGGTGAGCCCGGCGCGCGGGCCGAGACCGCCGCCCTAACCCTTCCATATCGCGGAAACCGCGGCGGGCCCCACCCGCCCCCTGAGCGCTGCCGTTGCCTCCTCTTCCCCGCTTCTTTCATCATCCCTGGTTTCCCTGCCCTCTGGTCGGGAACGGTGCTCCTCATCCCTGGCCCTTTGCCTCCACCTCCTTCTGCTATTGCTCCCCTCCCCCTACTCCTGTCCTTAATCCTTTTTTCCTTATTGCCCACTTTCTTCCTTTCACCCTTTTGCCTTCTTTTCTGCCGCCCCCCTTTTTTTCTGTAAAAAAAAAAATAAAATAAGAAAAGGAACACAAGACCCGATTTGCCGCAAATGAACAATTTTAACTTAACTCTTTTTGCTAACGCGAGAGACCTTTTAAAGGAATGAATCAGTGCAGGAAGGGTCGTGGTGAGGGTACCGATGTCGCAGTGTCTGGGAGATCTGATCGAGAGGTCCCCGTTTTAGTCTTCTTTTCACCCGTATCGTCAGTTTGGAGATACTGAGGGTGTGTGAAGCAAGTGGGTCTATTTTTCTTCGTTAAAGTCCAACAGAAGACTGCAGTCAGACGCGGTGCTGGCCGGCCACAGATTACTTGGTGGGAATAGTGTTATCATTTGCTAAATATATTGTGACTTAGCTGTGCCTCCGTGAACAGCTCCCTTGACCTTGTGCAGCTCCTCCTCCCTTGCTCTCTGTCCCCATCTGGAATTTCCCGGACAGATCGCCGAGGTAATACACTAGGAAAGCTTAGATCCTCGATTTTTTCATTTATTTTTGTGCTGGAGGTGATTTCTCTGTTGGTGACTATCTAGATGTGTTTAATCCATTTTCCTTTTTAAATGAATTTTCTTTTCATCTCAGAAAGACAGGACAGTCTCCAATGTGAGAATGGCTGTGACTTTGGAAGAAGCTCCGTGGCTGGGCTGGATCTTGGTGAAAGCCCTGATGAGATTTGCCTTCATGGTCGCCAACAACCTGGTTGCTATTTCCTCGTACATCTGCTATGTAATTGTGCTTCAGCCCCTTCGACTGCTGGACAGTAAGCGCTTCTGGTATATTGAAGGAATCATGTACAAATGGCTTTTAGGAATGGTGGCTTCTTGGGGATGGTATGCTGGATATACAGGTAAGAGTGAGAGCACTTTTTTAATGCATATTAAAAATTTTGTAATGTTATGCTTAAGTCAGGAGCCATGATTTAAAAAATATATATATATATATATATTACACTTTGGGCAGAAGACGCTTTGACTATTGAAAAAATAAATAGAAAACAATTCTATTGAGTTGTTTTTTTCCATAATTTTCAGAAGTATAATTTCGTAATTATATATTGATAAATTCCTTAAGTAATGTTTTAAAATGATTGACGTCTATTAAAACCAGTCTGTGAAAGCTCTCCTAGAGGAATAGGAGTGAGTTTTATAGGGATTCAGGGCTTGGAAAATGAAAAGGTGAGACATTTAGCCCATAATCATTGGGCATTAAGAAAAAGTACTGAGCCCCATTTGTGCTAAGATAGTTTAATAAGTTTTGTCACAGTCTGTCGTACTGTGTTCACATTTGAAGCCAAGCAAAAAATGGCTTTCTTTTCTGTTACATGTTTCTTTTGTTTACTAGAATCTATGTTTTATCTCATAATTCTATATTAGAATATTAAGTATAAGAAATTAAGTTTTATCCCTGTTAAGCTAATTTATCTTCTGAGTGTCTTTTAGTAGATTTTTATTTTTATTTATTTATTTATTTTTTTATTTATTTATTTTTTTTGTGGTACGCGGGCCTCCCACTGTCGTGGCCTCTCTCGTTGCGGAGCACAGCCTCCGGACGCGCAGGCTCAGCGGCCATGGCTCACGGGCCCAGCCACTCCGCGGCACGTGGGATCTTCCCGAACCGGGGCACGAACCCGTGTCCCCTGCATCGGCAGGCGGACTCTCAACCACTGCGCCACCAGGGAAGCCCCAGTAGATTTTTATTAATTCTATTCTGAAGCAAACTTTTAAAGAACTGAATAAGTAGTGTTTATTTTCTGTTTATAAGCCTTATGTGCTTTGAGAACTTATGCCCCTGCTGTGAAAATTCTGTATTGTTTATTATATTTATTTGACTTTTTTCCCTCTAAGAATTAGGATAAAGAAAAAAGCACTGAGGTTTCTGGCATTTGTCTTAGACATTGAGGCTTTATCATAGAATTTTATAGCTGATAAGCTCCTTAGAGATAGTGCCGCAGATGCTGTAGGTCGTATCTTGGAAGAGTGAGGAGGGTACTCTTAGGGTGGAACTGCACTGCAGTTCCCCATTGAAAATTTTCTGTCTCCCTCTTTCCTGCCCAGGCTACATCTCCAGATTTTAATCACACATGTGAGGGCACTGACAGCACACAGCTTTTATGGAGTCTGACAGTCTCTTGCTAGATCAGAGTGCTCTTAGTTGCCCCAGATGAAGCCTTTTCTCCTTCTGTCAATGCCATTTATTATTCTGCAAGACCTGAAGCCTGGGGAATAGTGTAGGCATTGCTTCTTTGTTACGTGTCTTGTTGAGATCCCAGTGCTCTTTAGATACAGTAGGTGAACTTTGAGTCCTTTTTTTGGGACCTGGTGGTAGCAGTAGTAGTGGGAGAGAAAAAAAAATGAAGTTTTCATCTATGGTGTTGAATTCTTACCTGAACTGCACTGCTGTCATAGAATTGCTTTGCTCTGTATAATCTGAGCTTTCCCCAGTATGCTATGCGGTATTAGTGTCTTTGTTCTTTGCACAGTATACCTAAGTTTGCTTGTTTTAAATGAGCTCATAGTATTTTTAGATACAAGTTCTAGAAGTTCACTCTACTTAAAAATAATGAAATTACTGAAACACTTGTGCCTGTGTGTGTGTTTGTGGAATATTTGCATGTAAGTATTAGCATGATGAGAAGCTTGAAAAAAATAATTTGGCATTTACCTTGAGATTGTAAGGAGTGCAGTGGTGCTGATTGAAGTTAAAGTTAGTTATCCTATGGCCACAGCAAGGCTGCAGTGTATTTTTAAGCATATTTTCTTGGGGAGTCTCTTCCTTGCTGCCTATAGAACTACGCATTTTCTTTTGCCACCTGCTTGGAAGGTGGTCTTGGCATGATCTGCATATTTTAGTCTCTCTGAAGCATCTGCTCTTCTTCAAGCTACTGCTTTTTGATCATTTGATCAGTTGGTCTCATTTAAATATAGGATATTTTAGTATGTACATTTTAAATGGTCTTTCTATAAGTAGAATACTTCTAGAGGGTCTGGTCATAACAGAGCACAGTCAAGAGGTCAAGCAAATGTAGGAATGACTTTTGTTGAAAGCCACGACTGGGTCTAAAGAAGCAAACATAGGCAAGGGTTGGTGAGCAGATGTTCCCAGAAGAATCTAGGAGGTTGTATTAGGCTTTGTATAGATTATGTGTTTTATTTCTTACCTTTGTATCAAGAGGAGGGTGGGCCTAAGTTGTTTTTTTTCCCCTTTCCCTGTGCTTAAGTTTCACAGATGGAAAATTGAACGTTGCCAAAGGAATCCTGCTCTGCAGATCTAGTATGTTCACGTTCTAGAATAAAAATTGCCAAACTTTGTTGAAAAGCCACTTCTGAGGAAACCTTAAATGTTAATTAACTAAATATTAATTAGGAAGCTGAAAATTGAATATTGGTATAGAATATATTTTCAAATTGTGACATTCTGTCTAAGGTAAGTCAATTACTCAGCTTTGCTGCTGAGGACTTAAGTTGATTATCTAATCTACACTGCCCCGTATGGTAGCTGCCAGCCATATATGGCTATTTAAATTTAAATTAATTAAAATGAAATAAATTTAAAACTCAGTTTCTCAGTCACACCAGTCACATTCCAAGTGCTCGGTACTAGGTGGCTAGTGGCTACTGTATTGGACAGTGAGATAATAGAACACTTCCATCATCACAGAAAGTTCTACTGGATGGAGCTGATAAATAATAGGTATGACATTCTCCTTTTTCTTAGAAAAAAATGCATTTTATCTTTATAAAAGAATATTTTTCTCAACATAGTTCTAAACAGATTTCTTTTGGGGAAGACAGGAAGATTTATTAAAGTTTTATAAAATTGTCCTTTAATTTGAGGCAAATGTCACAAAAAATGAGTCCTTTAAACTCAGACATGCTTCTTGGAAGGGGAATGGTGAGGCTAGTAAGCCCAAGAACTTGACTGAACATTCTTGTACTTAATCTGCGTTCTCAGAGCTGGAGTACTGTCTGTGGACACAGAGGAGGGAAAGGGATTTTCTGGTCTTTCTGCGTCTTTCTGACTTTACATCTGTTCAGGGGAATACATTTCTTGAAATAACTCAGAATATTGGGGTTTCTTCATCTCTCATATGCAGCTAGGTAGTGATGATTGTTGTTATCACATTTCCTTTAGTGGGAAGTGCTGTATAAGCATCTTACGTTGAGGAAAAGCTGTGTACTGCCTTGCTCTCTTATTTCAAGAGCAAACAAAAAACCTATTACCTTAATTAATGATTCAATTCTACATGCTTTATTCAGATCTGGGGTAAATCAGTACACTCCCCTGCCCTCAATTTAAGTGAAGATTGGCAAATATCAGTGAGAGATTTTTTTAAAATAAGATGTTTATTTTGATTTTCATTCACTTATTCATTGTTCCCCATCCAAACACATTTAATTAAAGTCTCTTACACAAAATAATTTTAAAATATTCAATGTAAGTGGAAGCTCCAGAATTTCTTGTGTAGAATGATGAGAGTCTTTTGGGCCACAGCCTGGCTGGAAGAGAGCTGAGGTGCCAGGGGACTTGCCACCAAGCCCCCTGTTTTTGCTTAGCAATAGCTGTTTCCCTTAGATCGGGTATTTACTTTAGAGAAAGCTGATGGAGATTAGGTTTAGCTTCCTCCCACTCCCCAAGTGACAGCTGTCATGGCTCTGTGTTAGTCTTTGGGGGTTATTTGATTATTTGATAGTGTTTTACTTTTTTTTTGCTGGGACATTCATTGTGTTAGAAAAATTAATTATTAGGAATTATATCTGACTTTGACATTTTAGGGAGAGTTTTAAAATATATCTTCTAGAGCAGTATTTTTCCACCTTTGAGTCATAAACCAATTTAATGTGTCAAGATGAACATTTTAAAAAAGTGAAATAGAAAATAATTAAATAGAAAAGATCAGAAGTATATGTGTCTGTACTGGGTAGTGCTACAGAATACATTTTTTACTATGAGCCCTGTCAACATTTGAAAGGCATTGTTCTCGTGGAAAGAGCACTGAAATTTAGGAGAATTCTGGGCATCAGCTGTCTTGATCTAGCTTTAACATCTCTACTTAACTAGTAGGAGGGAGATCCTTACCTGCTCCGTGCCCACCAGGCTGTGAGCTCTCTATAGACAGAGATGTGGTCTTCTTTACAACCCTAGAGCCCGGTTCATTGCCTGGTGCTCACAGGGTACTCTGTAAGTGTCTAAATATTTCTTGAAAGATCCCGTCTTTCATTCGTGGTCCCAGCTGAACTGCCTTAGCTGCCTACCTTCCTGATCTCGATAACAGACCTTTCAGGAAGGTAGGCAGCTAAGGCAGCTCAGTCTGTAATCAAGATCATTGCAATCCACAGAATATAAACCCTGAACTGGATCATGTTTTTCACACACTTGCGCACACACACACACACACACACACACAAAACCTACAATACCACATTTGTTAATTTAACACACCTTAATTGAGCTTATATTATGTGTGGGAACGGGTGCCCTGGAGGTGTAGAGATGCATAAAGACATAATCACTGACTTTAAGGAGTTCACAGTAGCCTTGGTGGGGAAGACAGTGCCAACAACAATGAACACATCCTGGTATAATGCTCTAATGGAGATGTACCATGGGATGAAAGAGGAAGGGCTCCTGATCTCGCTCCAGGGGTAGGTGGTAGCAGAGAGGGAGTGGGGCATTTAGGAAAGGCGCAGCTTTACTTTCTTTTTTTTTTCCATTAGGGAAATATTTCTCTGTGGGGCTAATTCTATCATCAGTAATTATAATAGATTTAAAAGATTTGAATAATACATCAGTTTGAAATTTATATCTTTGTGATGATAATATTAGCTAACATTTATTGCAGTATAAGCCAAGCAGTGTACTAAGTGTTTCAGTCATTTAATGCTCACAACAATCTTGTCAGGTTGGTACTATTATTATCCCCCCTTTTATTATTGATGTTGAAATTGAAGCACAGATTTCACAATTACTTCCTCTTATGCATTAACTGAGTTGATGCTGCCACCAGTGTATTTTGGTATTTATAGAGCCGTTATTGACCTTTATATAATATTCCTAGAATGTTTCTTAATTTTTACTACCCATATTTTTGTTTCTGAGGCGTGAAATCTCTTTCTGAAGCTACAGATCTTTAACACCTGAAAGCAATATTATAGCTGTGGATTTCTGCAAGAGGTTAAAAGAAAATTGTTGCTTCAACAGAATAATTTGTTGTATGCTATAAATTTCATAAAATGCCACTTCCTTAAGATTCAGAGAACAACTCAAATTTTAGTATTTGAGTGCTTGACAGTAGATTGTCATAGAATAAGGAGCTACTGCATGCTTTTAGATCGACAGCTGATCTTGACATAAATCCAGGTGAGGAGTTTTCAGTAGTGTTTTGATTGTTATATGGAAAAATTTTTATATATCATTAAAGGTAAATATTACTAAATTCTTTAAACTCAGAAATTTGATATCTAGTCTTATTTCAAAAACTGTATATAATTGAGTAATTTGTTACAGTTTTTAAAAATATATAAGGTATACTCATTCATGTACACATACCCTATACATGCACTATTACAGAAGCACATGAAACGTTATTTGCAGTTTTTGTTTATAGGTAAGACCTCAGATTCTGGAGTCAGAAAGAGCTGGGTCAAATAATTCCTACTTTCTTTTTTTTACATTTGCCGTGTATATCTTTGCCCATCCTTTTGTTTTCAAACTATTTAAATTATTTTGATTTAGATGTTATCTGTAAATCAGCATGGAGATAGGTTTTGCTTTATGAGTCAATTTGAGAATCTCTTTCAATATGAGTTGAATCCGTTTACATTTATTGATATGTCAGACATGTTTTGTCTGGGCTCTGTCATTATATTTTGTGCTTTCTGTTTTTAATTATATAAATGTTAAGTCTTTCACTGTGTAGTCTTTCTTTGCTTTTTTGTTCTTTTGATATTAGAAAGGTTTGTATTTTTGTCTTATTAGTTACTTTATAAGATATTTTTAGTTCTCTATTCATAGTAACTATTAGCTTTTTTCTATGAAGAAAGGTAAAATTCTTTTTAAATACTCTCTTCTCTCTTCCCCTTTCTCTTCTGCATCAGTTTTAGTTTTAGTAGTAGTGAATAGTATTTATTCACAATTGTATTTACATTTGCACTATTATGTATGCTTTTACTTCTACTGCTTGATTTGTGAGCTTTAAGTCTATCTATTGACTCCCAGCTGTTACATCAAGGTAGGCAGTAAGTTTATTATACTTCCTGCTCCATTTCTCCCTTCACCCAATTTTTGTTATTTGAATTTATACATTGTTATAGCCTATAATGTTTGTGTTCTATTTTATCACCTTTATCTCTTTCTGTTTTAGTCTTAATTTTTCAGTTAAATATATATAATGCTCACCCAAGCACTTTTGCAGAAGTTTTTCCCAGTTATCCTGCAGCTGGTTAAAGTTTATCCTCTGGTAGTTTCTCAATAACGAGTCATGAAAATAATATGGGAATATTATTCTTACAACATTTTCAGAACTTCTTTTTGTTGCTTTACACTTAGGATGGCTTAGCAGGTATAAAATCCTTGGCTCACTCTTTCGTTCTTTGAGTATCTTACAGGTGTCGTGCAGATGTATTCTGGCATTAAATGTTGCTGTAGAGATGTGTGAAGCCAACTTGAATTTTTTCCTATGATTACTGATTTGATCTTTTTGCCTATTGGCCCCAAAGGATTCTCTCTTTGTCTCTAATATTTAGTAATTTTACTAGGATATGGTGGTGTAGGATATACTGGCACATGTGTGCCTTTTAATATGTAGATTCAAATCTATTTTTGTTTCAGGAAAGTTTTCTTTAATTATAACTTTAAATATTTATTTTGTTTGATCATTTTGGTTTTCTTTCTTGGTGACCCTAATTATATATCTGTTGGATCTCCCTTTGTATATCTTTTTTATTTATTATTTTCTCTTTAATCCTTTTAAACACTTTTTCACTTGTTTGTTTCTGTCTTTAATGTCTCTTACAGTGTCTTCTGCAATGTCTCTTTGTTCTGCTTTCAGTTTCTTCTTCAATTCTGTGATGCTTTTGTTTTTTCTTCTGTTTCTTCCTTGAGTTCTGCCAATTCATGCTTCCTTTGTTCCTGTTGTCTAGACAGTTCTTCCTTGAGTTCTTATTTTATTTATGCTTTGTGAGCTTCTTCGTAGTGGGGTGGCTTCATTGATTTTCTTAAATTCATGCAAGAATATTTATAGTTTTTATCTTCTCCATTGTAATGTTTTTCTAGCAGTATTGTTTGACAGCTGGTACGTTATGCTGCTCGTTTCTACCATTTTTCTTATAGTATCTCCAAGTCAGTGCTGTGCCAGTTACCTTTTTATTCCCTGTGATTTAGTGAATTGGATTTTCCTCAGTTATTTGTAGGAGGTGTGGATGGGGCCAAGGTATATTTCCATATTTCTGCCTCAGAGATAGTTTTTTTTACATATGACGCCTGTGTATGTTCTCTGTGTTGCCACAAGTCCTCTGCCTCTCCAAACCAGACTGAGTCTAGGAGGCTTTTTGCCATCAATTCTGGACTTGCCACTCCTTCCTTTGCAGCTGTGACTGGAGGGACACAGCCACAGCATGCCAGTGTAAATCCCTCTCCTTAAGAATGTGTGTTTTTGCTGTTGCTTTCTGAGATCTGCCATTATTGGGCCCTCCTCATCACATGCCACACGTTCTGTCTCTGTCTCTGCTCTCCACTCCCAATATAGATTCTGTCTGATATCAGCTTTGTTTGATCTCAGTCAGATCTCATGTATTTTGGAGTTTTTATATTTTTGTTTTTCTCCTAGGTTTGCTGGAAAAGTTTTGTGAGGTTTTCTTTTCCTCTTTCTCCTTGTTGCTATGTATATTTTCCAGGAAGATTCGCGTCTATAACTCTACTGTGTTCATGCCAGAAAGTGCAACATAAGACTTTTATTCAACTATGTAATTATAATTCAGTCAACTCTGTCTCCATTCTAATGCACTACTAGTTGATTATTATAAAATGGAGACCAACTTTGTTACATAATTAATTTTCTTTAAGGTCTGTCCAAAAGCAAGAAATAGCCTCCCCAAGTTTTTTTTCCCCCTAAACTGTTTTGGGTTTTGGTTCTCAAACTGTTTTTATTCTTGGAATACTTATCACTGGAGTATAGTTAAGATATCCACTTGGCTACAGTCAGAAAATGTCACCAAAATGTATGGAAGAAGTGAGTTACCTTTGATACTTGAGTAAGGAATATGAATGAAATGTAACATTACTACTGCTCTCTAGTGTCTGGTCTATAGACCACCTTGAAAACTTTAAGGATGACTAGTGCTCCCAAACTTTGAAAATATATTTATAGTATATTATGATTAAATATATTAAGTGTATATAATATATATTAGTAAAATAAAAAGTGTATTATCTCTATTAAATATAGTATATTTATAGTTTATCTGTTACAAACTAGTTTCAAGAGTTTCTTTTCAGAGTTTGCAAACTAGTGGCCATATTCAGCAGCTGATGGGCTTTATTTGACCTTCGCAGTATTTCAACTTTTTTTAAAATTAGTTGCCAACATTTCAAAATTAGGGGGATTTCCCAAAACATGAAAGATAAAACCAAGATTTCCAGCTCTTGAGAAATTAGAAATCTGGCTGTGTGGGCCTCTCACATCTGGCAGCAGTTTGCTGGAGCTAAGTGATGACCGCCTCCTTCAGATGGGCCTGTGCTCTCCACTTCACCCAAGAGCCCATGCCTTCCTTGTTTTACTCTGGACCTGCTTTGCTCGTTTACATTACCTGCCTGGACCCCAGAGGCTCAGATGATGTTCATTTAAAAATACTCAAGTAACAATTACTAGGCTATTTCTGCTGGGCACATGATAGTTTTGCATTTATATGCCTTAATAGTGCCTATATACTAATGAGTTCTACCATTAAAACTGAAAGCTTGTTAGTGACCTCATGATTTCATGTAGCAGAGGCATGTGATGAAAACTGAAGAATAAAGTTCCATTAGTAAGAACTGTGGTCACGGGTTTTTCAAGTTTCATGTACCATATTACTAGCCCAGTGAAATGTTTCCTGTTATTTGTGCACTCATTAATTAGTAGAATGTCTCAATTCTTCTTTTGAATATAGTCATATAAAAATCTAGATTATTAAAAATTAGTTATTCCCTTTGCTTTTCATGTTTTGAATATGAAAGACAAAGCAAGTCTAGTTGATTTCTGTTTCTTTAAATTATAGTGCAGATAATTTTAAAATAGTATTGTAAAAAGCATGAATAAATTTTAGTTATGAGGTTATACTTTTTCTTAAGGTTTGGTAGATCTGATCAAGCTTTGCTAGTAAAACACTTTTCCCCAAACTTTTTTATTACTCATTAAACTTAAAGAAACCATTATGAATCAGGTATATAAACACATTTTGCATATGCTATTAACTTGGAGTTTACATTATTTGACACTTTAAGGGATAAAACACCTGTAAATTTAAACACATCAAGATGTTTTTGAATCATCAAAAGACTAAACTATGATCAATATAACTTTACTGTATATGTTAAAAATTTATATGTATATATAAATTGAGATAGAATTCACATACCATAAATTTCACTATATTTAACAAATAAGTGGTTTTTACTATAGTTACAATATTGTACAACCATCAGTGCTGACTAATTCTAGAACATTTCATTACCCCAAAAGAAACCCCAAACCCTTTAGCAGTCACTCCCCATTTCCTCCTCCATTCAACCCCTGGCAACCTCTAATCTCTACTTTGTATGGATTTGCCTGTTCTGGACATTCATATAAATGGAATTGTACAGTATTTAGCCTTATATGTCTGGCTTCTTTCACATAGTATAGTGTTTTCAAGGTTCATCCATATCATAACATGTGTCAGTACTTTATTCCTCTGTATGTCTGAATAATATTCCACTGTATGGATAGACCACATTTTGTTTATACATTCATCAGTTGATGAACATTTGGGTTGTTTCCACATTTTGGCTATTGTGAATAATGCTTCCATGAACATTCATATACAAATTTGGGGGTGAACATATGTTTTCAAATCTCTTGGACCTAGGAGTCCAATTGCTGGGTCATATGATAATTCTATGTTTAACTTTTTGAGGAACTGCCAAACTATTTTCCATACCAGCTGTCCCATTGTACATTCCTACCAGCAGAGTAGGAGAGTTCAAATTTCTCCATATCCTCACTAATACTTATTATTTTCTGGGTTTTTGTTGTCGTTGTTGTTTTAATTTGGCCATCATAGTGGATGTGAAGTGATAGCTCATTGTGGTTTAGATTTGCATATCCCTAATGACTAATGATGTTGAGCATCTTTTCATGTGCCTATTAACCATTTATCTGTCTTTTGAAAAATGTCTATTCAAATCCTTTGCCCATTTTTAAATTGGATTATTTGTCTTTTTACTATTGAGTTATAAGATTTTTTTTTGTATTTTATATACTATACCCTATCTATTTTTTCACTGGTTGCTTGTGCTTTTCGTGTCATCTAAGGAACCACTGCCTAATCCAAGGTCATGAAGATTTACACCTATGTTTTCTTTTAAGAGTTTAGGTTTTATGTTTAGATCTTTGATCCATTTTGAGTTAATTTTTCTATATGGTGTAAGGTAGGGGTCCAAACTTCATTCTTTTGCATGTGGAGGCCATCCAGTTGTTCTAGCATTGTTTGTTGAAAACACTGTTCTTTCCATATTGAATGATCTCGGCACCCTTGTTGAATATCAGTTGGCCATATGGGTTTATTTCTGGCCTCTCAGTTCTGTTCCATTGATCTATATGTCTGTCCTTATGCCAGTACCACGCTTTTTATATTGCTGTAGTTTTGTACTAAGTTTTAATGTTAAGTATATTTTGCTGTATTTTAGTTCTTTAAAAATTCATGATCCTTTTTGATATGTATAATGACTTAAATAATGAGGCTAGTTCACTAATCAGAACTAGTTTAAAGCTGTTTGGGATTTAAAAGTGTTTACTGAAAACCGTGCTTTTCAAGAATTAACATTCATAATTGGGTTAAATCACCCCTTTTTACCTCTGTGTTGAAGAAATGCTTACTAGTTATGTATTTCACTAGGAGTTGTCTTAGAAATAGTGTGATTAGGAATAACTATTTCTTTCCTGTTGCTCTGTCAAGAAAACAGGACCTTAGTTGTAGAAGTATCTTGTGTGATTGATCAATCAAATGCTTATTGACTGCCTACTGCCAGTTAGCAAAGTTATTGATTTGTATAATACTGTGTTAGAGAGTGTAATTTAGATTAATTTCTACCAAAAGGCTTTTGGGCATAGTTTCTACTTTGATGGATGGCTTTGGGAATAGTTGAGTTTGCTATGAACTATGTGTTCAAAATGCTCCTGCGAAAAGTTTTCTGAAAAATGGAGCTCAATATACAGATTTCCCACTCATGTGATGTTAAAGTTAATTTAATTTTAAAGTTAATTGAGGTCTTTGCAGAGAAGAAAATTAACTAGAAGCTAAATTTATGTTGCAGAATAAAGTATGGATTACATGGATAAGGAAAAAGGGTGTCATTTTGAATGAGTCACAGGCTGTTTTTTATGGGTGGGATAGAATTAGTTTTTGTATATGAGAGGCTAAATTAGGCAGTCATTTTAAAGCTGAAATAATCATTTAAAGCTGTTTTAAGCCTCAAATACTTATATACAGATGTTGTATTTTTAACAAATAATAGTTATTGCTAAATAAGTATGATATTGGAGACAGCATGACGTATTAGAAAAAAACATTGACCTAAAAAAATTTTTTTTAATTTATTTATTTTTGGCTGCGTTGGGTCTTTGTTGCTGTGTGCAGGCTTTCTCCAGTAGCCTCGAGCGGGGGCTACTCTTCGTTGTGGTGAGCGGGCTTCTGATTGCGGTGGCTTCTCTTGTTTCAGAGCATGGGCTCTAGAGCGCAGGCTCAGTAGTTGTGGCGCACAGGCTTAGTTGCTCCACGGCATGTGGGATCTTCCCGGACCAGGGCTCGAACCTGCATCCCCTGCACTGGCAGGAGGATTTTTAATCACTTTGCCACCTGGGAAGTCCCAAAACATTGACTTATGAGTTAGTATGAGTTTGAGTCCTGCTACCACCCATTGTTAGTTGTCTAACTTTGAACTAGTTACTTAACTTCTCTGAGCCTCAGTTTCACCATCTTTAAAAATGGAGGTTATAATATTTATCTCTTGTGAAGCTTAAATGTGAAGTGAATAGCATGATGTTTGGTACTCTATAAATAATAATAATATTATTATTACCATTATTATTATTATTATTATATTAATGCCTAGGAAAACAATTATATTAACCTTTGGGGGAAAGGTACGTCTAAATGAATAAAAGCTAACTTTATGGAATAGTTTTAGAAATACATTTGAAGATATTTACACTTAGCTAATAGTATATCTCAATATAGTTCTTGTGCTTTGATCAATAAATAAAAATAATTTATTATCAGTAATTTAAGCCATAGTCTAACTAAAATATTAACTGAATTTTATGTTTGTAAATTATGAAATGCTTCAAAGTAATTTATGTTTAACTACCTTCTAATTCATTCAGTCACCTATTCTAATACCAAATATTTGAGTGCCTTCTCCGTCAAGCACCATGCTGGTGGTGGAAATAAAACAGGGACAAATAAAACAGGACAGCTCCTGTTGACTTTTTCATGTGGGAGACAGAAGGAGTCACATGATAACCGTGTACTCACAAGTGTGAAAACAACAAGTATAGAGGCTATAAGAGTAAGTAACAGAGAGCTTGTTCTGGAGATGATGGTGTCAGGGAGGAATGGCCTCCTTGAGAAAGTGATATTGAGACTCAGACTTCAAGTATGAGTGGACCAGTGATGCTAGGGGAGGGACCACATATACAGAGGATGAAAAGAGTTTGTTGTGTTTGAGGAACAAAGGGAAGGCCAGGTTGGCTGCAGCATGGAGTGAATGAAGAGCAGAGTAGTAGGGATGGTGGTGTTGGTGGGGGTGAGCCGATGAGGCCAAGTCTACTGAGGCCTTGTAGTGCTTACTGAGGATTTTGAAATTTATCCTAAGAGGAAACAATGCAAGGATTTTAAGCAAGGGAATGATGAACCCAGGTTCGTATCTGAAATTTGTAACTGTAACGATGAAATCAGATTTGTATCTGTAATTCTGCCTGTTTTGTGGAAATGGACTAGAGAGAAGTGAGAGTGTGCAGGCGATACCCTCTGGAAGAGTCTCAACTTCCCCAGGTGAGGTGATAGTTGCTTGTTCCAGGGGTGACGGCAGTGGAGATGGAAAGGAGTGAACTAATTGGAGAGTTTTATAGGAGGAAATCTGTCAAGACTTGCTGAGGGATTGAACATAAAGGATGGAATACATGCACAGGTGACGGGGGCGACCATGAGGTTTCTGGTGTGAGATGCTGGGTGGATAGGGAGGCCCAGAGAAGGAGCGGTGTTGAGAGGAAGGATGAAAATTGAGCACAGGCTGAGTGAGAAGCATCTAAGTGTAGCTCCGAAGTAGACATGGTTATGCAGTCTAGAACTCAGAAGAGAAACCTGAGCTAGAAAGATAAATTGGGAAATTACCAATGGTATTTAAAGCCATGGAGATGGGTGGGTTCACCTAGGGAGATTGTAAGTACTGAGGGATGAGAGGCCCAGGGTCAGACTCTGAGGGCATGCCAACATTTGGAGGTTGGGGAGAAGAGGGTGGTAGAGCCTGGGAAGGAGCAGCTAGAGAAGTAGAACGAATGCCTGCCCTACAAGTGTGTGTCAGAGTCAGCAGTGTTCCAGGGCTGGGGCTCTCCATGAGAGCTGCTGAGAGTTTTACCTTTTGTAAGATGAGAGCTGGTTTAGCCTTTCACTGATTTGGCAAGAGCAGCTTCGTTGAGGTGGTAGAAGTGGAAACTAGCTTGGAGTGGGTTGGAGATGAATGTGACTGGAGGAGCTAAAATGGAAACATGAATGTATGACTTTCCAGAAGCATGGCTCTGAAGGAATAGAGAGTGATAGTTGCAGGAGAGAAACTGGGTCAAGGGAAGGCTTTAAAAATTTTTTTTTAAGATTTAAAAGTTTAGCTTTCAATCCACTTAGAGTTGTACCTGATGAAACCAGGGTCATTTACTTACACGCCTCAAGTATTTAGGAATCTATTCTAAGACTGAATGAGAGAAAGCTTATCATGTTATCCATGATACGATGAAACATGGAAAGCACTTAGATCCTGGCTCTGGTGACAGAGGCAGGCAGCAAGGCAGGGCCTCCATAATTTGATCCTGTTCTCAACTCTCATTCAGTAAGGCTGCTCTCCCTTGGCCCCTCTGCATTTTCTCATTGATATTCTTCCTGTCCCTAAAATCTGTGCCTCAGTTTCTTTGAAAATTTTCTCCTATCTAAGCCTATGATGTCCTTGCCCCCTACTCCAGTTTCTACTGTTTCTGTCTTTCTGAACCTCTTTGGCATCTACTCTGTAACTGTGGTTATGAACCTTTGGGCTGAGAGTTTCGGCAGTGCTTCAGAGTTCTCTCAGGGGGTCGAGAATCCATACACATATTAAGTAACATCTGTGATTGTATAAATAATGGGTCTTATAAATACATGTTAATACTTTTCAAATATATGTAGCTGCTGTTTTGATTAATAAGAAATCCCTTAAAAGCATTATAGACTTTACAGTTGCTTTTTGTTACAGATCTTTTCACTCATTGCTAAAAAAACTACTAGCATAGACCTCTGCCACATTTTTTTTTTATTTAAATTAATTTCAGATTGCTATACCACTCACTTTGAGAAACAGGCTATTAATGATGGAGGGGGTAAATGTTACAAGATATAAAGCCAAATATTTATTAGGCTACTAATCTAGGACAGTAAGACAAGTGTTGGTGAAATGCTCAGATTTCATGTATCATTTCTCTGTGCTCTGAGTGCCCGTATTGCCAGGCCCAGGGCTTGTCACATTTTATGACATTAAAAAAGACTCTTCATACTTGAAACAGTTAGGACTCACTGCTCTACAACATAAAACATTCAGAATTCTGCTTCATGTTTCTCACTGTTGATTTCACCTTTGCTGTTCCTGTCTCTTTAACTAACTTGTCAGTTGCTTCAGGGCAGGGGCTGTGGCTCGTTCTTCTTCCTTACACCTTCATGAAGAAGTTGACAAGCTACAGCCCTTAAGCCAAATCCAGCCCACTGCCTGTTTGTTTTGCAAGTCCTCTCCAGCTCAGGTTTTTTATAGATGACGGTTTGCAACTGATCTTGAGCTGATGATAGGAAACACTAACTTTGAACCCCAATTAAGTAAAATCTTACCCCTCGCAAGAAAGAATTTTATTCTTCTCATTAGTAGACCAATATTGCAAAAAGTTGTATTCAGTTATGTTTATATTTTGAATTTTGTCAATAAAAAATTTGTAGAAATGTGTTGGAAAACAAATTTGTTATGTAAATACCTATATAATATCCTCAATTTTGCCTCTTGGCCTGCATAGCCTGAAAGTTTTACCATCTGACCTTTTAGAGAAAAAGTTTACTGATCTTTGCCTTATAGTAGTAGTTCCCAAACTTGTCTGCACATCTGCATTACCAGAGGAGCTTTAACATGTACATATATGAACTTCTCTACCCTGCAGATTCTGATCAATATATTGAGATGGAGCCTGAGAACCTATATTTTTAACAGGCTGTTTAATTGTTTGGGAATCACTGCCTTTTAATGCATTTGTAGGGTTGAACTCCAAGAGATAGTGAAATGAATATTGGATTAGGTATCATAGGAAAGTTTGTTATTTTCTTACTTCAATATTTACTAACTATGGAACCTTATCCAAGTAACTACTTGTTCTGCAGGTTTTAAAAAAATTTCTAGTTCCTTTGTTTTTAGATGGTTTTGCTTAATCTTCTACATAGTAGATCTTTTACCTTTTGGGTTTCATAAGAACCTCTTCTAGAGTCTGATGAAAGCTCTGCACCCTCTCAGAAAAGTACACCTATATTAATTTCCTATGGTTGCCATTACAAGTGACTACAGAAGCACTTAAAACAACAGACATTAATTCTGTCACATTTCTGGAGGGCTGAAGTTCACATCAAGGTGTCAGCAGGGCTGAACTCCCTGCAGAGGCTCTAGGGGGAGATTCCTTGTCTCCTCTAGCTTCTGGTAGCTCTCAGCATTCCTGGGCTTGTGGCTGCATCACTCCAAGCTCTACCTCAGGGTCCTGTGGCCGCCTCCTCTTCTCTATGTCTATTCTCTGTGTGTCTCTTGTAAGGACACTTGTCACTGATTGAGGGTCCATCTGGGTAATCCAGAATTAGCTCCTCTTCTCAAGATCCTTAACTAAATCACATCTTTTACCATATAACGTAACATTCACAGGTTCCAGAGGTTTGACATGGGTATCTTGTGGAGTGGGGGTAGAGAAGCATTTTTTGGCTTACCACAGCACCTTTGCACGTGCTCACAGTTTTACAAACAGTTTCAAGGGGTTCACAACTCTTTGAAGTCCATTTATGGACCCTGTGGACTCCAGGTTTGAGCTCCATGCTCAGTGAGAAGAGCTTTACACCTTAGTGTATTCTAGTCTATTTACTCTCTCCTCTATGTCATGTCTCCTATTAATACCAAACTAGAAATGATGTTTTCCTCTTGTGACTTAGATTCTTCAATTTATAGTATGTTTTTTGAGTTAGTTTCTCTGGTTCCCTTAGGAACTATTTATCTTCTAATAAGATTTACTGTTAAAATAAAAGCCTTTTCCAATCCCTTTTACTTAATTCTGTTGCAAGGAGACTAACTTCTATGTAAACTATAGATAACTGGTAATCCTGACAGTGAGAAGAAAAACTTACCTTGATCAAGTACCTGATGTGCCAGACCTTTTAGCAAGTGCTTACATGTGGCTTCCTATAATTATTGAAAGCAGTCCTGAGAGGGAAATAATATCAACCCCATTAAACAAATGAGAAAAGGAAGACTTCTGGAAGTTAAGTAACTTGCTTAACGTGGATGACAGAGCTAGCAAGGGATAGAGCTAGTCTTTGAATGAAAGTCTTCTACTCTAAAGCCCGTGCTGTTTTCGTTATACCTTGAAAACAGCACACTTCCCTTTTAATTGAATGGTTAGTAATTTCATTAGACAGGGGCTATCCATAGTTTGGTTTTAGGGTCCAACAGACTTAGATTTCAGTCAGATTTATAGTGCTTACTTACAGTATTATCTTTTACAATATCTTCTCAGATTCTTATCTTTAAATAAAATTGATATAATGTAAAATAGATAGCTAGTGGGAAGCAGCCGCATAGCACAGGGAGATCAGCTCAGTGCTTTGTGACCACCTACAGGGGTGGGATAGGGAGGGTGGGAGGGAGGGAGACGCAAGAGGGAGGAGATATGGGGACATATGTATATGTATGGCTGATTCACTTTGTTATACAGCAGAAACTAACACACCATTGTAAAGCAATTATACTTCAATAAAGATGTTAAAAAAAACATTATTCACCCGCATAAAGAAAAAAATAAGATTGATATATGGCCAGTTATGCCTTATAGTGCTGCTGTGGCAATTGAGAGAATGTGAGTGAAAGTCCTTTAAAATAAGAAAGTTTTCCTAATATGTGGTACAATTAATTCGTTTCTCCTTTGATTATATTCTTAGTACTTTCTTCTTTTAGTATCCTAGGTTTCAAAGCTTAGGAATATGGCCAAGCCTCAACCCAGAGGGTATATTAGCTCCATCCATGAACTCCTTTGCTTCAGGCTTCCTGGACAATTGGCTGGCATGAATGCTTGTATGTGCTTTCTGCTCTTTCATTTTAAGGGGTATCCCCAGTTTTGTCTAGCTCAGCGCCACGTAGGATATCTACGTTCGTGGTGATTTTCTGAGCAGTTCTCTTCCCCAGGTCAGTTTTTAACTCCTCTCATTGCCTCTTTGCCATGGGCTTTGTTAGTGCCCTGGAACTGTGCTGTGGAGAGTCTCCCCCTTTTCTCTGTCCTCCTCCCCCAACTTCTTCGCACCCTCATTCATCTGTAGATAAGTCTGTTACCCAAAGCTAACATCCCATCTCTCTTGCTTCACCTTACTGATTACTATCTCCTTCTATCTTTGCTCTTAGTCTTCCAGGATATGAAGATACTAAAGAGGGCTTCCCTGGTGGTGCAGTGGTTGAGAGTCCGCCTGCCGATGCAGGGGACACGGGTTCGTGCCCTGGTCCGGGAAGATCCCGCATGCCGTGGAGCGGCTGGGCCCGTGAGCCATGGCCACTTAGCCTGCGCATCCGGAGCCTGTGCTCCGCAACGGGAGAGGCCACAACAGTGAGAGGGCTGCGTACAGCAAAAAAAAAAAAAAAAGATACTAAAGACATTCTCACCTTAAAAAAAAAAAATCCCCCGGGCTTCCCTGGTGGCGCAGTGGTTGAGAGTCCACCTGCCGATGCAGATACACGGGTTCGTGCCCCAGTCTGGGAAGATTCCACATGCCGCAGAGCAGCTAGGCCCATGAGCCATGGCCGCTGAGCCTGCGCGTCCAGAGCCTGTGCTCCACAATGGGGGAGGCCACAACAGTGAGAGGCCCGCGTACCCCCAAAAAAAAAAAAAAATCCCCCACTTAACAACTAGCTACTCTCCCTCATCCCTTCATCCCTTCCCTCCGTCCCACATATTGTCAGTTCCTTTCCTGCTGGGTTTCTGTGGTTTGTGAGATAATGTGCAGAATTCTGGTGCTCTACTAGCCTGGCCCAAGCCTACCTCTTAAGATGCATCTTTTGGTACTCCTTTCCTTTATTCTTCCTGTTACATTGCAGAATGTCCCTTCTATCAAGAGCCAGTCCCTTTGCTTAGATTCCATTCCTTCCTGCTTGCCCAGGAACCTTCCTCCATTGTTGATCTCCTCTTTATTTAACTTTCATAAGAAATCTCAAACTTCCAATTACTCTTAAAAAATTGGAGGGTCTGGTAACCGGGGTCCACATTCCCAGATATCGGCAACAGCCTGGAGCTGGATAGGTAGCTGCCCTCTTTGGGGGTGGGGCATGCACTCTGTTTTTCACACAGTCCCACTGCTCTCTTCTGTCATATAGGAAGCCCACTTCCCTCACTTATGTCACCTGCTTGGTGACAAAAAAAGGGATTTTATATCTCCTGGCCTAAATTGTACTATCTGACTTCTAAAAGTACCTCTGTAATCTGACCTCTTATTTACAGATACAACCTCATTTTCCATTTTTTCCAGTAGCAACTGTCTGTTCAAGGCCATTTCCCCCATGTCTTTGGTATCTCTTCCCTTCATGTTTTAGCTCCCAATGATTTCTTCTTTCCCTGCCTCCTGTGGTACATATCTTCATGTGTAATGCATTAATCCCCAATTTATCTTTTATTCTCAATAAGTGAGCAGACCTCTTGAGGGCAGGGATCATATTGCATCAATTAAAAAGTTTGCTTAAGTTTTTTATGGAAGAAAATGTATTTTTTAAAAAACTGAAATCATCCAGCTCAGTGAGCTGCTGCCTCAGTAAGGTGCTGGCCTGATGACAGGCACATGCCCGCTGAATTGACGAGGAACAGCAGATTCACAATTCCAGTCTCAAGCTTCCTCCAGGGCATAGATCTGAGGACTGGAAAGGCTGGCAAAATTGCTTGTACTATTTAAAATGTTCTCTGTTTCAGTCTTTTATTTCTGCCCTTCCATGCTCTCTCTTCTCTCACCTTTTACTTTTTCTCTCTTTCTTTTTTGCTAAGTTCCTATAGTTGAATTTAATGAGTTAATTACCTTGTGATAGAATCCCTGTATACATTTATGTCCCCCACAGTGGTAGAATCCTATTTCTCTATGAAGAGAATAAAACTAGTTGAATGAATGAATGCATCAGTAAGTGCTTTGGGGGATAGTGAGCAGGAGGTGCTGTAAATTAATTATCCTTACCATCTGTATGTTTTTCTTTGCAACTAATTCGGTCAGTCAAGAAGCAGCCGTAGAGTTCTGTTTCCTGTATTTGATAAAGTATCTGTGAAGTGAGGAACTTGGATTCAGATATCTGTAAATTCCTTTCTAGCTATAAACTTCATTAAAATCAAAACCCCTACCATATGTAATAGTCTGATTCTAAAACTATTTAGAGCTCTAGTAGCAAAGCAGAGAAGTACCTACATTGCCCACTTATTTCCTAGCAATTTGGTGCAATCCTTTACCTTTAGGAGAAGTTAGAATTTCCCTTCTTCCAATTACTCATTTTAGCAGCCTAAGGCAGATAGTACTTAATCCCACTGCTTACACTTTTCCCAATGGAAACAAATTAAAGTACCTTTGATTTAAATCCCCATCTCTGAATTTAGTATAGTGTTCTGTTGGTCAACTTACAACTGAATGTAAGAAGCTATTTAAAAGGTTGAGAAAACAAAACTTTGAGCAAGTTGAGCATTTTGCATAGTGAAGTACTTTTATTGGAACATACTATAAAAAGAAACTTAAGATGTAAAGTCTTAGCTATTCAACTCTCAGTGGTTTAATAAAATACATTTGAACCAGACTACTCAGGGGGAGAGGTTTTTAGTTAGTGAAAGTGAAAAAATGAACATTTAAGAAACAAATAAAAAGAGTGCAGCCCAGTAGTAGTATCTTCATTAATACTTTGATCTGGGGAGAAAAACCTTCCTGAATTACAAAAGTAATAAGTCAAATGCTGAAAACAGAAAAATATAAAGAAAAGAAAGAAAAATAACAGAGCAAAAACTATCTGTAGCTCTGCCATGCTTTAGTCATCATTATCCTTGGTAATCACATTCTCCCCCAACTTCTAACCCTGGCAATCCCTGATCTGTTCTCTTTCACTATAATTTTGTCTTTTTTGAGAATGTCATAAAATGGATTCATGCATTATGTAACCTTTTGAGACTGACTTCTTTCACTCAGCATGCCTTTGAAAGTCATCCAAGTTGTTGCATGTATCATTAGAATGTTCTTTTTTGTTGCTGAGTCGTATTCCATTGTATGAATGTACCACAGTTTATATCCATTCAGCTACTGAAGGACATTTGGTTTGTTTCTAGCTTTTAGCAATTATGAATAGAGCTGATATACATTCATGTACAGGTTTCCGTATTAACTTAAGTTTTCATTTCTCTAGGGTAGGAGTCAACAAACTATGCCCAATGGGCCAAATTTTCCTGTTGCCTGTTTTTATATGGCCCTATGAGCTAAGAATGGCTTTTACATTTGTAAAGGTTTGTAAAAAACAACAACAACAAAAGAAGAATTTGCAACAGAGACCATATGTGGCCTGCAAAGCTTAAAATATTTAATGGCTGACCCTTTGCAGAAAAAGTTTGCTAACCCCTGCTCTAGGGTAAATACCCAGGAGTGGGTTTCCTGGGTCAGATGGTAAGTGTATTTTTAACTTTATAAAAAACTGCCAAACTGTTTCCAGAGTGGCTATACATTTTGCATTTCTATCAGCAGTGTCTACAAGTTCCAATTTTTCTGCATCCTTATTAAAATTTGGTATTATAAGTATGTTTAATTTTAGTCATTCTAGTAAATGTATAGTAGTTGCTTGTCATGGTTTTAATTTGTATTTCCCTAGTGGCTGATGATGTTGAACATCTTTGCATATGGTTGTTTGCCATCCTTATATCATCTTTGGTGAGGTGTCCAAGTTTTCTGCCTGGTTTTTAATTGGGTGGTTTGTTATCTTATTGCTGAGTTTTAGAAGTTCTATAAGTATTCTGGGTACAAAGACACAAATCCTTTGTTGGATATGTGATTGCACGTATTTTCTCCCAGTCTTTTCATTCTCTTAACAGTGTCTCTTGCTGAGCAAAAGGTTTAAATTTTGATGAAGTGCAATTTACTGATTTTTTTTTCTTTTATGAGTTATGCTTTTCCTGTCAAGTCTAAGAACACTGCCTAACCCCAGGTCATGGAGGTCTTCCCTAAATTTTCTTTTGGAAGTTTTGGAGTTCTAAGTTTTACATTTAACTATATGATCCATTTCAAATTAATTGTTGTATAAGGTATAGGTTTAGGTTTCATATTTTTCTAACATTGTTTTTTGAAAAGACTATTCTTTCTCCATTGGATTGACTTTACACCTTTGTCAAAAATCATTTAGCCATATTTGTGTGGTCTATTTCTGGACTCTCTTTTCTGCTCTTTTGATCTGTGTGTCTGATCCTTCACCAATACCATGCCATTTGATTATTGTAGCTTTATAGTAAGTTTTAAAATTGGGTAGTGTGATTCCTCCAACTTCATTTTTCCTTGTCAAAGTTATTTTGGTTTTTCTAGTTTTTTGGCCTTTCTTTATAAGTTTTGGAATCCAATTGCCTGTATCTGCAAAAATTCTGATTGGCATTTTGATTAGAATTGTGTTTTACTTGTAGATCAATTTGTGGGAGAATTGATATCTTTAATGTGTTGAATCTTTCAATTCATGAACATGGTATTCATTTCATTTTGGCCTTCTTTGATTTCTTTCATCAGCATTTTGTAGTTTTCAGCATACAGATCCTGTCCATGTGTTTTATTTATTTATTTCTTTTTCTCTTTTTTTCTTTTTGCGGCACGCGGGCCTCTCACTGTTGTGGCCTCTCCCGTTGCGGAGCACAGGCTCCGGATGCGCAGGCTCAGCAGCCATGGTTCACGGGCCCAGCCGCTCCGCGGCATGTGAGATCTTCCCGGACCGGGGCACGAACCCGTGTCCCCTGCATCGGCAGGCGGACTCTCAACCACTGCGCCACCAGGGAAGCCCGATGTGTTTTAGATTTATACCTAAGTATATTTTTTGAGCTATTGTAAGTGGGATTTAATTTTTTAAAATTTCCTATCATTCATTACTAGTATAAAAATATGATTGATACTTCCTGTTAGTAACTTTGCTAAACTCACTTATTAATAATAGGAGCTTTTTGTAGATTAATTGGGACATTCTACAGAGACAGTCATGCTATTTGTGAATATGGGCAGAATTATCTCTTCCTTTCCAACCTGTATGACTTTCATTTCTTTTTCTTTTATATTTATTTATTTATTTTTGCATTATTGAACTGGCTAGGACTTCTGGAATAATGTTAAATAAGAGAGGTGAGATTGGACATCCTTGCCTTGTTCTCAATCTTAGGGAGAAAGCACTCATATATAATTAATACTAAATATTATGTTAACTATAGGTTTTGTGTAGAAACACTTTATTACATTGAGGAAATTCCTTTCTGTTCTTAGTTTACTGAGAGTTTTTTTCATAAATGTATATTGGAATTTGTTTAGTGCTTTTTGTGCATCAATTCATATGTGTCTTAGTCTGTTTGAGCTGTTATAACAAAATGTCACAGGCTGGGTGACTTATAAACAACAGAAATTTATTGCTCATAGTTCTGGAGGCTTGGAAATCCAAGACAAGGTACCAGCATAGTCACCTTCTGATGAGGGCTCTCTTCACGGTTCATAGCCTTTTCACTGTGCCCTCATTTGGTAGAATGGGCTAGACAGCTCAGTAGGATCTCTTTTATAAGTGCACTAATCCCATTCATGAGGGCTCAACCCTTATGACCTAATCACTTTCCAAAGTCCTCATCTGCTAATGCCATCACCTTTGGGGGTTAGGACTTCAACATTTGAATTTTAGGGGGACAGAGACCTTCAGACCATAGCAATATAATCATGAGGTTTTTCTTCCTTAGATTGTTAATATGGTGGACTATTACACTGATTAATTTTTAATATTCAATCAACCTTGCATTCCTGTGATGATAAACCTTACTTGGTTGCAGTGTATATTGTTGGATTCCATTTCCTAACATTTTTTGAGGATTTTAATGGATATAAGCCTATAGTTTTGTTTGTTTGTTTCTGGTTTTGGTGTAAGGGTAATGCTGGCCTTATAAAGTAAACTTGAAAGTTTTCCCTTCTTTTCTATTTTCTGGAAGAGATTGTATAGAATTGGTGTTATTTCTTTTTAAAATGTTTGGCAGAATTTGCTAGTGAAATCATCTGGGCCAGAAGAATTATTTTTTGGAAGATTTCTGACTATAAAATCAATTTCTTTAATAGGCTGCTTTATTTTCTGTCTTTCACATTAAAGGCTTTTCCTGGGTATCTGGTAATACATGACGATCTGTTCTTATTTAAGAGTAGGGGACTATAAAGTTGATTGGTAGCCCTGTTAGTGGCTGCGTCTTGTCCACACTAAGCCTCGTTGTAGGATAATCTGATTGGAATACTTCACTGGAGAATCCTAAATGTCAATATTTTTGGATCTTTTCTCTTGAGCTGATCAGATTTCCTAGAGAAGACTTCTCCAAACTCTTGCTGCCATATCCTGGGGCTGAGTGGGTAAAGATTAGGCATCAGAGGGCTTGATCTTTGTTTTTAATAAGCACATGTTCACTTAGTCCTCATGTTGTCTGTACTATTCTCATTTGTTATTTAACCTCACTCTGATTTTACCACAGGTTTATATTGACCTAAATCATTTTGAACTTTCTAACTTAGTGGTTTTAAATGGATAGAGGTGGGGGTGGGATGTTTGGAAATGTGTAGGCTCTTTAGGGTTGTAACAGAGAATGTTGTCCAGGTGTGCTAAAAGTTTTACAGTGCTGATGACTGCAGGAAGAATTGCTTCTCCCGAGATACCAATATCTCCCCTGTTGGAAACTGTCTAGGTTTAAGTTAAAGCAAATCTCAATACCAGTTAGAGTTAATTATCACTTATTATCTTTGACTTTCTTGCTCTTTCTTTTTTCCATTCTTGCCAGTGGTGATTTAGATTATACTGGTATTTGAAATTAGCAACTTTTTTTTTTTTTTTTTTTTTTTGCGGTATGCGGGCCTCTCACTGTTGTGGCCTCTCCCCTTGCGGAGCACAGGCTCTGGACTCACAGGCTCAGAGGCCATGGCTCACGGGCCTAGCCGCTCCGTGGCATGGGGGATCTTCCCGGACCGGGGCACGAACCCGTGTCCCCTGCATCGGCAGGCAGACTCTCAACCACTGCGCCACCAGGGAAGCCCTAGCAACTATTTTAAAGTTTTCTTTTAAGCAGGTGGCTAGAGTGGAAGTGAGAAGACTAGTTAGGAGGTCACTTCAGAAGTCCAAGAAAGAGGTATTGATGGCTTGGCCTAGAGTAGTAGTAGTAAAGAAGGAGAGACATAGAGGTTGCAGGATGTGTTTTGGAGATAAGAGTCCAAAGGACTTAGAGATGGATTAAATATGGAGAATTGAGGAAAGGGGGGAATCAAAAGTGGTCTTAGGTTTGGTCTTGAATTGACTGGGTGAATGATGGTGTCCTTCGCTGAGATGGAGAAGACTAGGGTAAAGAGCTGGTTCTGTATTGAGCACATTAAATTTAAGATACCTGTATCCTGGGCCCAAAGACAATGTTGATTTTTTTTTTCCTTAGATACTCTTTGCCTCTTTAGACTTGTTTATTATTCAACTGTCATGCAAAAAACTCTTGATCCTTGGCTTCTGCACCATTCCTTATTGTTGCCGCCCACTAACCTTATTTGTTGAGGACTTTGGGACTTGGCTTGTCCACCCCACTTCTTGGCATAGTCATGGGCAACGTCAGGGGCTGTGCGGGCAACTTACCCGTTACTGTTCTCAAGGTTCCTTGATGTAGCCTGCCAGCAGTGACAGCATGATACAGTGGTTTTGAATCCCAGTTCCCCTACTTCCTAACTGTGTAACTTTGAAGATACTGCTTAACCTTTTGTGTCTCAGTTTCTTCAACTGTAAATTGGGGATAACAGTGTCTGTACATTTGGGATTTTGTGAAGATTACATAGGAAAATAATGTGAATTATTTTCTCTTACTAATTATTAATGCCTGACACATAGTAAGCATTCTATAAATGTTGGCTATTTAAGATTATTAGTATTTAATTATATATCTATTTAATAATATATGCTACTATTATTCTTTTAATTAAGCAGCCCCTCCAAAAGCTACACCTTGAGCCTTGCCTCCTCAAATTTAACCTCTTAAATTAAATTAAATTAATTAAAGTGCCAAAAAAAGGGCACTGACCACAACTTCCTAGTATGTTCAGTATACTTGTTTTAAGAAAATAAAACTGAACTCATCAGAGCTAAAATTCCAGTGGTTCTTATTTACAAACATACATTAGATTCACCCGGGGGCTTTCTCACAACGTCTGGGCCCTATCTATGGGGGTTTGAGTAGGATGGGTAAAGGTGGAGATGGGGGATGGCTTCAAGTATCTCTACTGTAATAGCCCTCCCTCAGTTTTCTTTAGTGAATTACCCCCTTGCTTGGTTACTTTCCTCACCAGTCTCCTCTCCATTAATCAGTACCTTAATCTACTTTCTCACGGCTACCCTTCAGGTCCTCACTCCCTTTTTATCTTCCTCTGCTAACCCCTAACTTTGGACGAGTCCAACCCACTCTGCCTCCAATGTGTGTTACTGAAAGCCACAGTTCCTGAGCTGCATGAGATTCTTTCATGTGTTTTTTTGCTCTCTAATCTTTACTATTCATATTAGAATACCTGACCTTACGTGACACAGTAGTTGTATGACTCTTTTAGTTAATAGTGATTTCAAAAGTAACTTCAACTGTCATGTAATCTAATTGCCCAGGACATCTGTGATTCTGTCATTTATATCTCATTCATCTTCACAGTATGTTTGAGTAGCATAATGATATTATTAATGTTTCTTAAGTGAGTCACAGAATGGTAAAATAGTTTGTGGCATCAGCTTGCAGGCATTTTTTTTTGAACTTTTTTTTTTTTTTTTTTTTTTTTTGCGGTATGCGGGCCTCTCACTGTTGTGGCCTCCCCCGTCGCGGAGCACAGGCTCCGGACGCGCAGGCTCCGGACGCGCAGGCTCAGCGGCCATGGCTCACGGGCCCAGCCGCTCCGCGGCATATGGGATCCTCCCAGACCGGGGCACGAACCCGTATCCCCTGCATCGGCAGGCGGACTCTCAACCACTTGCGCCACCAGGGAGGCCCTTTTTTTTGAACTTTGAGAAGTAAGCTATTATGGTCGTGTATAAAGCAACCTTTCTTCTCCACATTAATTCTGTTTTCTGGGTCAGTATAACAGCTTTAGCATCACTGTTTTTAAGGAAATTATGATGGTTTATTGTTTTTATTTTCTTTTTGAGATGTGAACTGTCATGATCAATTTTAGTCTAAAACTTTGGGGGGAGGTTTATTAATGTGTGTGTGTTTGTGTGTGTGTGTGTGTGTAGTAGGTGATAATCTTTGGCTTTGGTTTTTAACAAGAATTTTTAAAAATTCTATTACAACTAGGGAACTTTTCTTCCAGTTTTTACTCAGTTGTCTTTCATTCCTTTTGGAAATAGTGGACCTGACCCAGTTCTTTTTTGAGAATTCCTTTCACAGAACAGTGTGTTAAAATATTTTTGTCCTTCTAATCAAGTACAATGTAAGAACTGGCAGGCATCCATAGCTTCTGTTCTTTAACATGACAATAATTCTATTCCTTGATTAAGATACTGGCTCCATTATTATACTTACTGGTTTGGATAGCAGGGTATGATTTGAGGAACATAGCTATTTCATACATAAAATAAATGCTTTTTCTCTACAAGCATTTTTTAATCTTGATTTTGTTAGTCATATAACTTTCTAACAGTGATCTTTGAAGTATATAATGGTTTGGTAAAAGAATACCATAGATACTGGAAATGAAATTTATTGTTGAATAAAATCCAACATGACTTTATTGCTACATTAGGATAATTTTAAAGAGTTGATCCTTCTACCTTCACTTGTTTGATTTAGTATGTGTGAGTCTTAGCAAATTAACATGTAGTTTGAAAATTAATTTTAGCTAAGTTGTGGCTGAGAGATAAAATATGTATTGGATTAACTCTTAATGATTATACACTGAAAGTATTATAGAAATAAACATTGAGAACCATTTATAATACGTAATGGTAGATTTCTGTTATAATGTTCTGGATGTTTAAAATACAGTGCTGTTGTTCTTTTCCTATAGTTGGTTAGAAAAAAAAAACTAATTTGGGGGGAATAGAATGGAAAAGAGAAAGGATGGGGAAAATTGAGGAGGGTGGAGTATATTAGTTTCAGAGGGCTGCCATAACAAAGTACCACAAACAAAGTTCCTGTGGCTTGGGCTTCCCTGGCGGCGCAGTGGTTGGGAGTCCGCCTGCCGATGCAGGGGACACAGGTTCGTGCCCCGGTCTGGGAGGATTCCGCATGCCGCGGAGCGGCTGGGCCCGTGAGCCATGGCCGCTGAGTCTGCGCGTCCGGAGCCTGTGCTCCACAATGGGAGAGGCCACAGCAGTGAGAGGCCCGCGTACCGCAAAAAAAAAAAAAAAAAAAAAAAAGGTAAAACAACAGGAATTTATTCTCTCACAGTTCCAGAGGTTAGAAGTCTGAAATTGAGGTGCTGACAGGGTTGTGTTCTGTCTGAAGCCTCTGGTGGGAAGGATCCTTCCTTGCCTCTTGCTCGCTTTGGGTGGTTGTCTGCAGTCCTTGGCTTGTAGACACATCACTCCAGTCTTGGCCTCCATTGTCGCATGGCATTCTCTCTGTGTATCTCTGTCCAAATTTCCCTCTTTTTATAAGGATACCAGTCATATTGGATATAGGTTTAGGGCCCATCCTAATCCATTATGACCTCATTTTAACTTGATACATCTACAAAGCCCCTGTTTCCAAATAGGGTCACATTCACAGGTTTTGGATGGATGTAAATTTGGTGGGACACTATTTAAGCCAGAACAGAGAGTTCTAAATTCAATTTATATTTTGAGATTTAAACCAACACACTAGATTTATCTACTTTATATAAAGCAAGTAAGATACATTTTAAGTAGAAAACTTATTTTTATTTGCAGTTATATTCACACATATGCTTTCCTCTGCACAGGCCTAGATATCTAGTATTTTCCATTCATGTAGCAGAAATTGCATTAAAGGGCTATTTGGTTATGAAACATCTATTTATATAGATGTGGAACTAGAAGACTTTCCACATTACCTCTTAATAGCCTAATATTTATAGAACCAAGCTAGACTTTTCTTGAGTGTTTTAACTGCATTAGAATAATACTTTTGTTCTTATTTGTTTTATATCCACAGTGCCTGATGCTGATTTATTGAGTGAAGAATGAATTAATGAAAGAATGGTGGTGTGTGTGTGTATGTGTGTGTGTGCGTGCGCGCACATTCATTGAAGGGTTGTCAACAGAGACATGATATGAGGAGTTTTCATTTAGTAATTCTCTCTTCACACACTGTTCTGCACTTTGCTTTTATTACTTATAGTATATCATTCCATATTAGTGTAAAAATGCTATGATTACATAATATGCCATTGCATGGATATATTATAATTTATTTAACTAGTCTCCCTTTTTATTTTTAATTGTGACAAAATACACATAACATAAAATTTACCATCTTAACCATTTTTAAGTGTCAGTATTGTTAAGTATATTCACATTATTGTGTAACCAATCTCCAAACCTTTTTCATTTTACAAAACCAAAACTCCATACTAATTAAACAACTCCCCAGTTTTCCCTCCTGTCAGCCACCATTTTAGAAATTTCTATGAATTTGAACTAGTCTCTCGTTTTAGTTGTTTTCATCTTTGCTCTTATAAGCAATGCTGCAATAAAGAGCTTTGCATATGTGTCATTTTACACATGAATAAGTATATCTGTAAGATGAATTCCTAGAAGTAGAATTGCTGGGTAGAAGGATTTTCACATTTCTTAGTTCTGATATATATATCGCCAAATTGACTTCCAAAACTCTTGTACCAGTTTATACTCCCCCTGCTCCCACACACAATGTATATCAGCTATTCAATATGTTTCAGTAAAGTTAGCTTGTCAGCTAAACTTCACTGGCAACTTGGGAAAGGAAAGGCCGCTCTGAAGGAAAGTTGGTGTTGCTGGGCTGTCCCCAGTGTTCTACATCTATTCCTTAAGGATTACTTGGCATCTGTAATGTAGTTTCCATTCTGCATTCATTTTTAAAACTTTCACCATACAGTGTAAGCTATTTGTATGTTAGTAATAACTTCTGAGAGAATGACTGGAATACCTCACTTTGCAAGTAGGTACCACAACTGAATATATGTTCAGCCCAGCTGAAATTCCCTTAATACAAATCTTTAAGATCCTTAAAATGAATGCATAGATGCCTTGCTTAAGTGGCTGGTTTGGGTTTTTTTTTGGCTGCATTGGGTCTTCCATGCTGCACACGGGCTCTCTAGTTGCGGCGAGCGGGGGCTTCTCTTGTTGCGGAGCACGGGCTCTAGGTGCGGGGGCTTCAGTAGTTGTAGCACACGGGCTCAGTAGTTGTGGTTTGCGGGCTCTAGAGCGCAGGCTCAGTAGTTGTGACGCACGGGCTTAGTGGCTCCGCGACATGTGGGATCTTCCCAGACCAAAGCTCAAACCCGTTTCCCCTGCATTGGCAGGCAGGTTGTTAACCACTGCGCCACCAGGGAAGCCCTTAAATGGCTTTTAATAAAAAGAAAAAATTAACAGAACTCTTTTCTCAAATGAGGAGCTCCGCTGTATTGGGCTGACAGTGAAAGGTGACTGTGAAGGAGGGAGGCTGGCAGAGGTAAAGCAGGTGAGCAGCAGGTCTCCCATCCCTATTTCATCCAGAACTATTAACACACAGGTGACTCAGCTTCTTTCCTTATAGCAGTGAGTGAGATGAGTGAATGCTAACATATATTCAGCCTCTGGTAATTCACGTCAGACATTTGAGGAACCTAGAACCTTCTTTGTAGAGTCCTGATGTTTGACACTGATGCTCAGTTTTATTTTTTTGCGTGTAGTAAATTTGGTATAAAATGAGGCGTAACTACTTGGAGATATCACTGTTTTCCTTAGAGTGTACATATAGGCTTTGGTGCATTGACTTTTCATCTGGGGATTTTTAATAAATGTAACATCCTTAATTAGTTTTCTTGTAAAATGAAAATGCCTACACATTTTATAATATTTGCATATTTTATTATAAAGTAGAATTTAAGGGGGCTTTGGGAACCACCTCCCAATGATGATCAGTATTAAGTTTTGAATTCATTTCCTCAGACTTTTTTCAATGTATTAAGTTACATGTAAATTTTATTCCTTCTTTGAAAAGATAGGATTTTATTATATATACTGTTTTGTGGTATGTTTTGTTTACTTTATAAGAAGTCCTTTTGGGTTAGTGTATAGAGATATCCTCCATTCTTTTAATGGGTTTATACTCTTCCATTATATAAAAATTATCCATTCCCCTGTTGGTGAACATTTAAGTTGCAATAAATATCCTTTGTGCATATCTTTGCCTGTTTGGACAAATGTTTCTATAGGATAAACTCTTAAATAGAATTTCTAAATCAAAGGTATGGCCGTTTTACATTTTAACAGATATTTTGGGTCTCTATAAAAGATGAACATCCTGATTTTTATAGGAAATAAACTTAGTTCTAAACTTTTAGAAGTTTTAGCTAAGTGATGTATCATCATTAATGTGCACCAGTGTTTCTAATGTAAGTCTTCTAGAAATGTATGAATTTTTTAAATGACAGCTTTGAAACTTTTTGTTCTTACAGTGATGGAATGGGGGGAAGATATTAAAGCAATTTCAAAAGATGAAGCAGTAATGTTGGTGAATCATCAGGCAACAGGAGATGTGTGTACTTTGATGATGTGTCTCCAGGACAAAGGACTGGTAAGCCATCCTGAAGGCAGAGATAGACTGCAGAACGGGGAGGTTAACAGAGAATCAATTTACGGATCTTACCACAGTTGGGAATGTAGACTTACACTTTAATATGTATACTTTTCATGAAAATTTAGAAAAATTTAAAAAGAGAAATATACTATGTATATAACTCTAAATTATTCTAAGAGAGGAATTTACAGACCTAAAGAAAAATAACTGGGATAATGTGGATTATATCTCCACAAAGCTGTTTTTTAAAAAAGATAACTGAAATGGAAGCAAAGTTAATATGGTTCAGCATGGGGCTGTCTTGAGGTGAGTGGTGGATTGCCAGTTTGAGAAGTACAAACACAAAAAGCAGTTTGCTTAAGATAGAAGAGTAAAATTGGACAGGGAATTAGGTGATCTTGGGGATCTTTAGCCAGAAGAAAGTAAGGTAAATATTTTGGATTTCACTTAGAAAGCAAATTGAAAGGAAAGATATTAGGGCCATTTTATTCAGTGTTCTAGGGCTGTGTTTGAACTGTTGATTTCATATTGCTTATATTGCTACCTAAAACATACCTATAAACTGGGAGGGTTTAACATAAAGTCAGTCTTTAACATTAAAAGAATTGTTACCTTAAGAGAAGGTAAAGCGGTTATATTCATAGAAAAGTAAATAAATAGAAAATATATAAAATTAATGGAATTAATATTTGGCCTAGTAGTGAAGAAACAAATCAGTTGGTATTTTATAGGTGTTTCATATTCATGGTCACCGACTATAAATATAGAAGACCATCCTATAAGATACTATCCCCTTAAAGCAACTAATAATCTAGTGGTAGGTGGAGAGAGGGAATAGCAAACAATACTAAATTGCAAAGTGAGAAATATTCAGTGGAAAGTGAGCTCACCATGTACTTGGTGGATATAGAAAACTTTGTGGAGGAGAGAGGACGTAAACTTGACCTTGAAGGGTGAGTAGAATTTAGTTAGGCAGAGTAGTGGAGCAAGGGCCTCTTCTTTAGTGAAATAATCTTGGCCAAAACACTAAGGCAAGAATACGCCTGGTGTGTTTAGGTCCCAGAGAGTTTGATTCAGCAGCTCAGCGGTCAGAAAATGAGGTGACAGTAAATGGAAAATATGTTTGCTTATTATGGAATCTGTTTTTGTTGTTCATCTGAAAAGCAGAGGCATAATTTTGCTGGAATGTAGAATAAATTCAGTCCTTTCTTATATTCAGAATCTTATATTCAGAATTGTTAAAATAAAAGAATATCACTATGTAGATATATTTGCATTATAATAATATTTACTGCCTGTCCCCTCAATTCTTGATGTTAAAATTGTGTAAAAACTAGTTTGTTTGGCTTTGTATCAAGGAGAACACTTTTATGCTTACCGATAAGATACTTACATTTATAGTGATTTTTCTGAGGGCCTACAGTGTCTTCTATTGGTTTTTGAATCTCAAAGAGTGCTTAAAACAGTGAGTATAAATATGCCTAACTTTGTTACTCTAACTCCAGTTTGGCAGAGGTGAGAACTGTATTAACCAGAGTATCAGGTAATCTGAGATTCACCGATATTGTGGACAAAAAAAAATTTTAGTTTATTTGTTTGCTTTTGTAAAAAGATTTTAGTTAGTTGGTCTTTGGTTCATTTTTCTGTCCAGAGTTATTTTGTTTTTATTTTCAGATTAATTATACTGATATTACTATCTAATATTACAAAATAATTTGAAACCTTGAAGAATTTTTTATCTTGTTTCATGAAGGAGTAATTGAAAAATAAAAAGGTGGAAGCATTAAAATTTCTGCCTCCTGCGTAATAAGTATAGGGCAATATTAATTTACATTCACAAGTAGGAATGTTTACTTGATTAATTGCTCCATGGGCACTTTCAAAGAAAGAAAGCTAATGCTAAATTTGGGGCCAGTTTAAAAATACTAGTTTAATGGTGATATGAGTATAACATAGCTTTTTGAATTCAGGAATTCCTGTAGCACCTGTCATTGTTCCTCAGTGGGGGCACTGCTTGCATTTTGGTAGGACGGCACTGTTGTTCTGGACTGTCCTGCTGCACATTGTTTTCCTTACCTGGCTGCAACCTACTACATGCTAGTAGAACTCCCTAGTCATTGTGACAGCCAAAATTGTCCTTGCAGACTTGTAAACTAGAAAACCATTGACTCCACTAAAATTTCAGAAGGCTATGAAGAATGGAGCCATTCATGTAAGCCTCCCCAGATGTTTTGACATGTAGAAAATTCGTGCTTCCTGGTAAAGAATAATTGATGTAGAGCAATTTTGTCCCTTGGAAATACCTAACAACGTTCTGAGTGACAGCCTGTCACGTCGACAGAGTTGATTCAGGCAGCTTTTGTTTACTGACCTCATTTTTTCAGAAATATGAAACAAAGGATTAGTTATATTTTCTATACGTGCTGGTACCTTTTTAATAAGTATCTGTGAAGTGAGGAGTCTTGCCCTTTTGTGGCAATTGATGATAAAACTAAGAATTTTTATTTCTATCAATAGAACTTTTAGATATGTAATAAATAGTTATTGACTTGTAACGTTTCCCCTAAAATAAGTTAGGACAGAATTATCCATACAAATCTCAGAAGATAGCTTGGCTGTTTTACTGAATTTGTTTTACGTTACCCTTCTTACTGAGGCGGTAAATCCACTATAAGTGTAAGATTAAACATAAAAGCTAGTTACTTTAGTGTTGGTATTAAACCCAGAGAGCAATAAATTGCAGCCACACTTCATACTGTGTATAAAGCTCAAAGGTTTTACAGGTTGAATCCACTTGCTTTTTGTTTTGTTTCTTGGGGCACTTTTCAGCAAATTCCATTTAGTTCCCATCTCAATTTATCTAAACGAAGTGGTTATCATTACCAAGCAAAACAAGATTCAAAAATGAGATGTTGGTGATTATTTCATTCTGCATTAATTGATTTGGAAATCAGTCTTTCATATATGTATCTTTATTTTTTTAAAGTTACTTTATATGGTAAAACTGTTGGAATAGGAGTCGTGTAAATGAACTATTCAGTGATACTGAAAAATTACATCAGAAGCTTGAATATTATTTGTGGGCTTTTATAATGTTTTTGTAAAAGCAACACGTGGATGTCAGTGCTTAGTTTTTTCCTTACATGTTAGTTCATACAATTTGGTGCTCAGAGATGAAGTTTACATTTGTTATTCCTATAGGAACCAAAGTGGAGCTCTGTTGCTTTCTTGATGGAGGCTGTAGTTTTCACTTGATTTATTTAAGGCTTATAACAAGGGATGCTGTTATCTCAGCAGGGGAGAACAATTAACCAATTCATTTACTAGATCCTGTTTACACTTACTTTTAATTTTGAAATTTGCTTGAAATAAAGTCTTCTGCTCTTGATATGGCTATTAACTCTTATCAGCAGTGGATAATATTTTTGTGTTTAAGAAACTGAGTATTTTTATGCTGGCAAAGAGTATGGCCTTGTATAAACTAACAAATACTCTTCATGATATAATAGAATGTGTAAATCATTCTACTAAATGAATTTTCTAAAAATTTACAGTGTATTTATTGACTAAATTCTTTAATGTTCTTTTATTTTGGATATTTTTATATTTTTATAAATTTTTATATTCATATCTTTGTATTTTATGACTTTTAATATTTTAGCCATTAAGTTAAGGTCACATGTTATAAAGCCTTAGTGCTTATTAATTAAATGTGTAGCCCTCATTTGATAACTTAGGCATATTGTATTGTTTCAAAATAACTTTACAAGTTATATAAGAATTTCCAAAGGTTTTGTTTACATAGAACAAATTGGAAATCATTAAGTTCAAATTTAAGCAGTTAATTCAGTTTTATTTGTTACCCAGTGATATGTATATACCTGTGACTTAGGAATCCAAGACTTGGAATCAAGACCTGTAATTTTTTTTTTTAAGCACTAACATAGCAATAAATATATTATGTTTAAATAGTCTAAATACAGCAAGTTACAGAAAGATTGGTGGAGTAGATAAACATATTATTCAACAATATTCTGTCTATAAGAAACTTCAAATACACTGAACTAGTTAGTTTTAAGGTAAAGGATATAAATATAAATATAAATATATATATATATATATATATATATCTCATGAACACATTAATCAAAGAAAACAGTGAGATTGGCCATATTAATATCAGAAAAAGTAACCTTCAAAGGAAAGAAAATTAATAGAAACAAAGAGGACCGTTACATAAAAGGACCAATCTTCCAGGAAGGCATAACAATCTTAAATGCATAAACACAAAACAACAAAACCTCAAAATGCGTGAAGCAAAAACTGATAGAGGTGAAAGGAGAAATAGATAAATACAAAATTATAGTCAGAGATTTTAGTACCCATCTATCAGCACCTGATAGAATTTACAGACAAAATCAACAATGATCTGGAACTCAATGACACCATCAACCAATAAAATCTAATCAAAACATGTAGAATACTACACCCCAAAACACAGAATACACGTTCTTTTTAATCATCTGTGGAACATATACCATGATATTCTATATCCTGGGCCATAAAACAAACTTCAATACATTTTAAACATTGACCTAATACAGAATAGGTTATCTTAATATAATGAAGTCAAATTAGAACTCAGTAGCAGAAAACAGCAGAGAAATCTCAAAATCCTTGGAAATTATACAACACATTTCTAAATAATGCATGAAGACCTGTAATTTTTCATATAGTGCTTTATTTGTAGAAGTAACATTAGATTTAAGATAGGTTAATTAAAAGTATGCTTGGATGATTATACTTAAAATTTAGAGACTGGCTAGACTATAGTCAGGTTTTTTTTTTTTCTATTCAACATTTATTTCTTGCTTTTAAATATTTTAGGTTGTTGCTCAAATGATGTGGTTGATGGATCATATTTTTAAGTACACAAACTTTGGAATTGTTTCTCTAATTCACGGAGACTTCTTTATCAGACAGGTAAGTAATGAGCATTTTTTTCCACAGTGATAGCCTGATCAATCTGATTCTTTATTGTAAAAAGAGGCATCACAAAACCAGTTATAATAGGTAGAGCCAGTTCTAGTTATCTGAGGGAGCTGGGAATCTTTTTTCCTAAAACATTTATTTCAGTTATTTCAGTCTGAATTTGAGTATGCATAAACATTAAAATGCAAATATTTTCATCTCTGCCCTCCTCGCTTCTAAACAGTTTACCAAGCGCCTGCCACATTCTCAGCTCTTCTGCTTCTTAGCTGTGTGAATTGGGCAAGTTATTTAACCTCTCAAAGTTTCCTCATTTTTCAAATGAGGATAATGGTTACTCCTCTCACAGAGTTGCTGTGTGGATTACATGAAGTAATACGTGTTATACGCTCAGAACAGTCCCTGCTACTTTCATCATCTTCATCATGACTACCACTATCATCATCTATATTATTTTTATTTACAAGTCACCATTATATGATACAGAAGGTATCTATGTTAGCAGTTAGGAGATTGTTAAATAAATAAGATTACCAGTCGGGAGAATATTAAATAAATAAATAAGAGGAAATACTTCGTGAATTCATAGTATGAAAAGTGAGTATGTCAAATTTCTGTAAATCCAGAAAAACCTTAGAGAAGAAGATGATATGTGGCATACATTTAAAGAATGAGTATGGGTTTGATGGAGGAAGGTGGATTGGGAATGGGCCGCAAGCATTAGGAATAGTTTAGTATAGGAAAAAGAATAATACCCTCTTATCAAGTCAGCATACAGGGACTTCCCTGGCAGTCCAGTGGTTAGACTCCGCGCTTCCAGTGCAGGGGCTGCGGGTTCAGTCCCTGCTTGGGGAACTAAGATCCCACATGCCGCGCAGCATGGCAAAAAAAAAAAAAAGAAGAAGTCAGCACTACATTATAGTGTTTCCCTGATATGCTACATGCTTTATTTTCTCAAAAATGGATAACCAAAATATGATATCAAGAGTTTTTATGTATGGTAATGCCACACTTATCTGGTGTTTATATATTTAGCCACTTCATCCTGGATGGTGCAGTACCTTACACGTAGTAATTACGTAATGAATTGCTGGTGAATCTAATTAAGCCTCTTTGAGCATCACAAATTCAGAAATAAGCTAGAAGTGTGTAGAAAAACTTCTAAGCTCTATGAAAATAGGTCTCCCCAAACACATATATTATACTTTGCTCCAAACAGTTTTTTAAAAATATTTATTTATTTGGCTGCACCAGGTCTTAGTTACAGCACACGGGATCTTTGTTGTGGCATGAGTACTCTTAGTTGTGGCATGCATGTGGGATCTAGTTCCCTGACGTGGGATCTAGTTACCTGACCAGCGATCGAACCCAGGGCCCCCTGCACTGGGAGCACAGAGTCTTAACCACTGGATCATCAGGGAAGTCCCCTCCAGACAGTTTTATATACAAAACATATTTTTGTTTTTCATATTCTGTGTAATTGTCTAGTTTTTTCTGGAAACACCCTTGGTTTTTCTGAGCAGAGAGATGGAAAAAAGCAGGCACTGGAACCCCAGGAAGAATTGGGAATGGGGATTGGCCACAACAAGGTTGAGACAAAATAAACAGTGATCAGAATAACTTAAGGAAGAAACTAACCTAATATCTTAGAGTGTCACTGGAGGGGAAGACAGGAGAGATTTATAAATTCATTTCTGAAGAGCAAAAATTTTTTCCCTGTTAGATAGTAATAAAAATCTATAACATGGGGGAAGGGGAGAGAAAAAAAGTATTAATGTTAAAGAAAATCTCTTGGGACTTTGCTACTAAACATTTTTGACAAGATATTTCCAAGAATATTAAAAATATTTTACATGTACTCTAGGGAACTTAAAAGTAAAGCTTAGGGCTTCCCTGGTGGCGCAGTGGTTGAGAGTCTGCCTGCTGATGCAGGGGACATGGGTTTGTGCCCCGGTCCGGGAAGATCCCACATGCCGCGGAGCGGCTGGGCCCGTGAGCCGTGGCCGCTGAGCCTGCGCGTCCGGAGCCTGTGCTCCGCAACGGGAGAGGCCACAACAGTGAGAGGCCCGCGTACTGCAAAAAAAAAAGTAAAGCTTAATTATAATCAATTCAATTCCGTAAATTAGCTAAGAAAATTGTTACTTAGTTTGCATTTAGACTAATTTAGTCTAAAGACTGAAAGTATACAAATTATTTTGGGGAGCTTCTGTAATTGTGTTGGCTGGAAAATTATTCGCGAATTGATCGTACTGAAAGGAAGAACCTTCTTATATTTAGTCATGGGTTTTGGGCTTTCCTAAAAATGCTTCTAGGTTCCTTTTTTCAGTCTCCAAGTTATCCTCTTTCCTCTCTTTCCCTCACAACTAAGATCCAGCCTATCAGAATGTCCTGTTAGCTTTCAGATTTTTCCCTGAATGTGTGCACCTCTCATCGATATCCCACAGTTGAATCTCATCAAACTCCCTTGTCCAGACTCTACAGGAGTCTCCTAACTTATTTCCTATAGTCTTTTTGTCACTGGAGCCAGCAGATTTTTTTTTATGTAAATAAGATCATGACTCTCCCTTTTTGAAAACTGTCTAATGATGTTCCATCCCAAACTACTACTTAACCAAGCTCAAGGCCTTTCTTATATGTCCTCCACCTCTCTCTGCAATTTTTGGCCACACTGGCCTTGCCACAGTTCTCTGAACATGCCAAACATGTTCCCACCTCAGGGCCTTTGTCCTTTTTCTCCTCATCACCTGGAGTACTATGCCACTCATCTTCTCATAAACTCATCTGGTTTATTCCCTCACATTATCAGCTCTTTGCTCAAATTTCACCTCCTTGGAGCTGCTTTTCCTGACCCTGTTGAGCTTCTCTAGTCTCTTACTCTTCTTCCTAACCTTATCACCAGTTGCATTTATACATATGCACATATACATATGCATATGTATTATATATCTTCCCCATTCAAGTAAGCTTCATGAGGGTCTCTTACTTCTCTATCTCCAGGACAGTGCCTGGCAAGTAAGTAGTAGGTACTCAGTAAATACTCACTGATGATGAATGAATGAACTTTCGGGGGCAATTAGAGCAATTTTTTTCTTCAGAGGGAAGGGTTTATTTATGTAAGTGCTAATAACTTACTTTTTCCAGTATGGTCAAAAGGGGAAGTAAGTGGGGGGAAATCACTATTCTAGCCTATGATTGGGATTTACTCTAGAAGCAGTTATTTCTATTTAATTTTACAGCCTTTAAATTTCAAATGTGACTGTACTTACTCTATGTGTGTCTACCTTCTAGGGAAAATCTCATCGTGACCAACAGCTTCTTCTTCTCAGGAAGCACCTAGAAAATAATTACAGGAGCAGAGATCGAAAATGGATTGTTCTGTTTCCAGAAGGGGGCTTCCTCAGGAAGAGGCGAGAAACCAGTCAGGCATTTGCCAAGAAAAATAACTTGCCATTTCTTACACATGTCACTTTGCCAAGGATTGGGGCAACAAAAATTATTCTGAGTGCACTTGTAGCACGACAGGAAAATGGAAGTCCAGCAGGAGATGCTAAGGAATTAGGTATGATGGTTTTTAGCATTTTTTTCTTTTCTTGGAATTAAAGGATTTTCTGGAGTTCCAGAAGATAACATTGTTCTTTTTTATATTTATAATTTTTGTCAAATAGAAATAATACTGAGGGAGAAGATGAAAATATAACTTTTTAATGTTTCTGTTTACAAAAGTAGTCCATGCTTACAATAATTTATTCAAATAATATAGGAATGTATGAAGTTGAAGGTATCTCTCCCTTACTGTACACCTTACTCGTGGCCATTCCCACTGCTGCAGTCAACATTCCTGTAAATATCCTTACAGATTTGTGGAACATGTCTGTAGTATAAATTCCTAGAAGTAGAATTGCTGGATTAAAAGATACAGGAATAGGGTCTTCCCTGGTGGCGCAGTGGTTGAGAATCTGCCTGCCAATGCAGGGGACACAGGTTCGAGCCCTGGTCTGGGAAGATCCCACATGCCGCGGAGCAACTGGGCCCGTGAGCCACAATTACTGAGCCTGCGCGTCTGGAGCCTGTGCTCCGCAACAAGAGAGGCCGCGATAGTGAGAGGCCTGTGCACTGCGATGACAAGTGGCCCCCGCTTGCCACAACTAGAGAAAGCCCTCACACAGAAACGAAGACCCAACAGAGCCATAAGTAAATAAATTAATTAATTAAAAGAAAAGATTTTTTAAAAAGATACAGGAATAGAAATGACAAATTTGAGAAACTAATCATAGATATGCAAATGGAATTATAATTTATATTTTTTGCATTTATCAAATTTAGAAAGTTTCTTTGTTTTTAATACAGAGAATGAGTTTAATGAAGTTTGGCAGTATTTACTAAGAGTCTTAAAATGTTGATAAATTACTCAGTTATTCTACTGCAAATAATACTTATCAAAAGGGAATGATCTGAAATACTGGCAAAGTAGTTTATCACAGCATTATTTCTAATGGCAAGAAATTGGAAATAGCCAGAAGAGAGAACAGATAAGTAATTATTAAATATCCATCTAACAGAATACAACACAGCCATTACAAATGATGTTTATTGGCTTGGAAAATTCTTATGCTCTATAATGTTAACGGGGTGGGAGAAACATACAACTCTTGTGTAAACAATACAAGCTCAAATATGTAAATAATAAGGCAGTAGAAAATCAGTGAAAGGAAAGATTTCAGAATATTAGCAGTGATTGCTTCTCTGAGTTGTAACATTATGGATAATTTTTCTCCATTTCTTAATACTTTCCTGAATTAAAAAAATCTATTGAGTATATATTACTTTTATGGCCAGGAAAAAGTAAACCATACTCAAAGATGCAACTCTGGACTTCCCTGGTGGTGCAGTGGTTAAGAATTTGCCTGCCAGTGCAGGGGACACGGGTTTGATCCCTGGTCTGGGAAGATCCCACATGCTACAGAGCAACTAAACCCGTGTGCCACAACTACTGAGGCCTATGCTCTAGAGCCCGTGAGCCACAACTACTGAAGCCCGCGTGCCTAGAGCCCGTGCTCTGCAACAAGGGAAGTCACCGCAATGAGAAGCCCGGGCACCGCAACGAAGCCACAACTAGAGAATGCCCGCGTGCAGCAACAAAGACCCAATGCAGCCAAAAATAAATAACTAACTAACTAACTAAATAAATAAATAAATAAATGTATTTAAAAAACCAAAACTGAACAAAAAAAGATGCAACTGTCTTGGAGATAGCCTAGTGAATTGAATTGTGCATATTTGCAGAAGATATTTGTGCCAACAGCATGAAGACTGTTTTGAACAAGTTTATCCAAGACACTATGAAAGTTTGGTGATAAATTATAAATTAAAAAGCTGAAAGAAACTTACTAGGCCTGTTTCTGTAGTAGCATTATGCTATTTCTTTTAATCTTCTTCAGATAAAATAAAATGGGAATGATTGGCCCTCAGAAATATGTGTTATTTTAGATGATGGTAAGGACCAAACATGGAAATAATGCCTGTGAGATTGTGCTGAGCTTTCCTTTCATTTGTTTTTTCCAAACAGCTGCCTGGCAGTCAGCTCTCTTAATGTTTCATCATCTATTAAAAAGACAAATTGAAAGAGTCTTTTAATAGAAAAGGAAGGTTCAGAATAGCTTCACTGCTGGAGAGACACTGTGCCAATGTCAGCCAAGCCAAAGCTTGAAGGCAAAGGTCTTCCAAATAGGATTAATTGCACTAATAAATACTGCTACTTTTAAATAGTTTTACCCAGTCAATATCCTGTGGTCTAGATCTCAGAGGAATGAATGGGCACTTGTCATACTGATTACACAAGAGGGATGAAAAATGGTTTTTTCTTTTGGAGAGAAGCAATCTCTGTTTATAACCAAAGTGAAATTGTTTATTACTTATCTTACCTTAGTTAAAATTTAGGCCTCTCGCCTTCTGAGATGGCCCACACTCTGTGGAATGTGATTCTCCCAGGGCCAGTTTTGCCTTTCGAGATGGACAGCATTCTGTCTATGGAATGTGTATCTCTCTAAATAAATCCACTTCTTACCTATCAAGAAAAAAATTTTTATTCTAGCAGTTTAGGAAAATCATAAGAAATTTTAGAAAACCGTACACCCCAAAACTAGTTTTACTTATATTTTACCATTTGCTTCTCTGCTTTGGTATCGATATTTTGTGTTTTATTTTCTTTAGTATTCATACTCACTACTTAGTATTTTATTCCATATAAACACAAACTATGCCTTCATGTCTGTTTTAATGTGCAGTCAGTCCATACACATATAAAAATTAAGTTGTATCTAATTAACTTTAAGTTTTTATATATTTATTTATTTTGGCTGCCCCGTGTGGCACGTGAGATCTTAGTTCCCCGACCAGGGATTGAACCTGTGCCGCCTGAAATGGAAGTGCGGAGTCTTAACCACTGGACCGCCAGGGAAGTCCCTCTAATTAACTTTAAAAGGATTAGTATTTTTTTGTTTATTGTATGATTTAATAGATATTAAACTGAACTCTGGTGATTTTTCCCAACCATTTTATTATAAAAATTTTCAAACATACATAAAAGTTGAAATAATTTTGCAGTTAATATCCATGAGCTGACCAACTAGATTTTATAATTAACACTATACTATATTTGCTTTATCACATCTCTCTCCATCCTTCTATCCATCTATTAGTCCATCTTGGTTGGTTTTTTTTAATGCATCTCAAAGTAAGTTGCAGACATCAGTGTACTTTACCCCTAAACATTATAGCATGTACATCACTGGTAGCTTGTTAAAATGTGTCTCTTTACATACATTCTGTTCCTTTAGCAATATGTTATTTAAAAATTAAATTTTTAAGCTTATTTCTTATATGATTATTTCTTCCCCTTCAGAATGTTGTCTAAATTTTTAAAAGAATTTAAGGCCAGTTTTTAATTATTTGATATTTTAAGTAAAATATTATTGATTCTTACTGTACGTTTGGCCTTATATTTAAAAATAAGTTTTATTTTTTTAGGGATCCTTTAAATACTTCAAACAAAGGATAGACCATTACACTTTAAAGTCTAGCTATCAGCGTTCCCTTTGAGAATTCCCGTCTCAATTCTTGATCAACTTTGTACTCTGTGCTGGGAATAAAAACAGCGCGCAGAGGACCAAAGTAAACAGAACTTCCCCAGCCCCTCTCACAACGGTAGTTACCTGTTGTACCTACCAAAGGGTAGACAGGTTTATTGCTTTATTTTTATATAACTCTTGCTAAAATGGGAGGAGTTTTTTGTTTGTTTTGAACAAGAGCAGCAACTGATGATCATGTGCATCAATAAAATGCTTAATTTTATTGCCTTATTTCAATATTTATTAATGCCTCCCAAGAGTATCACAAAACTTGGTGTTTGTATTATATTGTGTTATATTTAGTGAGTGGAGTTTTTTGTTTTAAGGTCTGCTTTTCGCTTTTGTGATGTGATACTTTAGCTACTGACTTTTTTTGTAGACCAGTTTTTATGAGTGATAAAATGTAAATTAGACCTTGATACTGCATAATTGTATTGAATGCTTAAGTGATGCATGTCCAATAAATTATAGCACTCTGTTGTTTAATTTGTTTGAGATTCAGCCATTTTATAATGTAATAGGAAATGCTTAATTTCATCCTAAGTGCATCATATAGAACAGTAACGCCAAAGTTCATTCTCTTAAAGCAAAGGATATATCAGTATGCTTTATAATTCTATACTATGTTATTTGCTGCAAATAATATAAAAATTGATCCAATTTTATATTGTTCTCAGACAGCAGATTGAAAGGCCTCCAGTGGATAATAGATACAACCATAGCTTACCCCAAAGCTGAACCCATAGATATTCAAACCTGGATCCTTGGATACAGGAAACCAGTAGTCACACATGTACATTACAGGTAAGAATTCCACATTAGTACTCAGCGTAAAGCCAACATAAAGTACTATCTCAGGACATTGTGAATGTTTTAATATTAAATTATAATTGATAGTGAAAACAGTTGGCTCAAAATCATTCTTATGCTGAATTTTTAATATGAAAATATCATTTGAAGTAGTTATTTTCACTGAGTGATAAAAGTCTCTAAAAATGGCATCCTAGAGGCACTATGGTTATTAGATCGCCTGACACTCTTGAGTGAAAGTAATTAACTTAAAGGGCAAATATCAAGGATAAATATGTACTCAGTTGGGGTAAGTAGATTTGTATTAATAGAAATGGAATTTGTTTTAAATCATTAAGTCATGTAAGATTTTCTAAATGATTGAATTGATAATTTAGCAATGACTTACACTTTCAAATTTTTAATATTTTAATATGCCTATGTCTTTTGCATAAACAACAGCAAAACCATTTATTGAATATTCTGCAACAGCTCCTTGAGATTTTTTTAATATAGACCTTTCTTTTTTTAAAGTGTTTGAGGTAAATGTGCATAGGTATTCATATCAAAAAATCATGCCGATAAGACCTGGATAGAATTGATCGCTTTATAAGCCATTTATCTCCTCGTCAAAGATCTCAACACATGGCAACTGAGTTACTAAGGGAGTAGTTGGTCCCAAGGAAGATCACAATTGCCACAAAAGCCTGCCTTTAAAGAGGAAAACTACCCAAATTACATATTCATTGGAAGTAAATAGGTAACATACTTTCATAGGTGTAAACCATTAGAGTTTTCAAATATAAAAGCAAAGTTAGAATAATTTGAAACAAATTTTAAAACTCAAAATTATTAAGTATTACAGTTTGGGGTTTTTTTTCTTTTTTTTTTTTAACATCTTTATTGGAGTATAATTGCTTCACAATGGTGTGTTAGTTTCTGCTGTATAACAAAGTGAGCCAGCTATATGTATACATATATCCCCATATCCCCTCCCTCTTGCATCTCCCTCCCACCCTCTCTATCCCACCCCTTTAGGTGGTCATAAAGCACTGAGCTGATTTCCCTGTGCTATGTGGCTGCTTTCCACTAGCTATCTGTTTTACATTTGGTAGTGTATATATGTCCATGCCAGTCTCTCACTTTGTCCCAGCTTACCCTTCCCCCTCCCTGTGTCCTCAAGTCCATTCTCTACGTCTGCGTCTTTATTTCTGTCCTGCCCCGAGGTTCTTCATAATCTTTTTTTTTTTTTTAGATTCCATTTATATGTGTTAGCATACGGTATTTGTTTTTCTCTTTCTGTCTTACTTCACTCTGTATGACAGACTCTAGGTTCATCCGCCTCACTACAAATAACTCAGTTTTGTTTCTTTTTATGCCTGAGTAATATTCCATTGTATATATGTTCCACATCTTCTTTATCCATTCATCTGTCGATGGACATTTAGGTTGCTTCCATGTCCTGGCTATTGTAAATAGTGCTGCAGTAAACATTGTGGTATGTGACTCTATTTGATCTATGGTTTTCTCAGGGTATATGCCCAGTAGTGGGATTGCTGGGTCATATGGTAGTTCTATTTTTAGTTTTTTAAGGAACCTCCATACTGTTCTCCATAGTGGCTGTATCAATTTACATTCCCAGCAACAGTGCAAGAGGGTTCCCTTTTCTCCACACCCTCTCCAGCATGTATTGTTTGTAGATTTTTTGATGATGGCCATTCTAACTGGTGTGAGGTGATACCTCACTGTAGCTTTGATTTACATTTCTCTAATGATTAGTGATGTTGAGCATCCTTTCATGTGTTTGTTGGCAATCTGTATATCTTCTTTGGAGAAATGTCTGTTTAGGTCTTCTGCCCATTTTTGGATTGGGTTGTTTGTTTTTTTGATATTGAGCTGCATGAGCTGCTTGTATATTTGGAAAATATTAAATTACGTAGGCATTCTTATTGTTGACCTTGCTTTTCTTTTTTAATCAATCCTTTGTCAGTTGCTTCGTTTGCAAATATTTTCTCCCATTCTGAGGGTTGTCTTTTCATCTTGTTTATAGTTTCCTTTGCTGTGCAAAAGCTTTTAAGTTTCATTAAGTCCCATTTATTTATTTTTGTTTTTATTTCCATTTCTCTAGGAGGTGAGTCATAAAGGGTCTTGCTGTGATTTATGTCATAGAGTGTTCTGCCTGTGTTTTCCTCTAAGAGTTTTATAGTATTTGGCCTTACATTTAGGTCTTTAATCCATTTTGAGTTTATTTTTGTATATGGCGTTAGGGAGTGTTCTAATTTCATTCTTTTACATGTAGTTGTCCAGTTTTCCCAGCACCAGTTTTTGAAAAGGCTGTCTTTTCTCCACTGTATATTCTTGCCTCCTTTATCAAAGATAAGGTGACCATATGTGCATGGGTTTATCTCTGGGCTTTCTATCCTGTTCCATTGATCTATATTTCTGTTTTTGTGCCAGTACCATACTATCTTGATTACTGTAGCTTTGTAGTATATCTGAAGTCCGAGAGCCTGATTCCTCCAGCTCCGTTTTTCTTTCTCAAGATTGCTTTGGCTCTTCGGCATCTTTTGTGTTTCCATACAAATTGTGCAATTTTTGTTCTAGTTGTATGAAAAATGCCATTGGTAGTTTGATAGGGATTGCGTTGAATCTGTAGATTGCTTTGGGTAGTATAGTCATTTTTACAATGTTGATTTCTTCCAATCCAAGAACATGGTGTATCTCTCCATCTGTTTGTATCATCTTTAATTTCTTTCATAAGTGTCTTATAGTTTTCTGCATACAGGTCTTTTGTCTCCTTAGGTAGTTTTATTCCTAGGTATTTTTTTCTTTTTGTTGCAGTGATAAATGGGAGTGTTTCCTTAATTTCTCTTTCAGATTTTTCATCATTAGTGTATAGCACAGTTTGGGGTTTTGATGTGTGAGGGATGACTATAAAATTACAGTTGATTCTGCTGTGTAACTTACATTGCCAAACTATGCATTCATGTATAAAGTAAGAAAGTAATTCTTGGTGATTGTTCTGACTCCATTCTACATGTATTGTCCATTTTACTTAACTTATTGAGCACTTAGTATATACAAGGCAATGTACTTGGCCCTGGAAGAATTTCTCCAGGAACAGTTTCATTTTCATCTATATGAAACATGTCTAGCCTTCAGTAAGTCTTTAAATTGTAATCTATAAATGAGGCTCAGTTCCAGTGCCCAAGTCCAGAATACATGGCTGTTGGATATATGTTTTGGCCACATGTTCATTGTATCTGCATTGGATATATGCAGCTCTTCCTAGCATATCATACTCAAAAAGAATTGAGACAAGAAAGAAAATATTAAATTATGTAGGCATTCTTATTGTTGACCTTGCTTTTCTTTTTTAACCAACAAATAGAAGAAATTATAGTTTATAGAGACAGAAAAAAACCTGAATGGAATCATAAGGGATCTTAGAAATTGAAGAAATGTCCATTTTTAGCAAAATTATTTTAATAAGAGCAAGTGCAACACTCAAATTCACTCAGAGAAGGAGTTTTTAACCCTGGGTCTCATGGATGGACTTTAGAGAATTTTTTAACTGAATCTCTATGCAGAATTTTGTGTATGTTTGTAATTTTCTGTGGAGAAGTTTCATAGCTTTCATTCTATTCTCAAAATAGATTAAGGATTAAAAAAAGATTAAGGGGCTTCCCTGGTGGCACAGTGGTTGGGAGTCCGCCTGCCGATGCAGGGGACGCGGCTTCGTGCCCCGGTCCAGGAGGATCCCACGTGCCGCGGAGCAGCTGGGCCCGTGGGCCGTGGCCACTGGGCCTGCGCGTCCGGAGCCTGTGCTCCGCAGCGGGAGAGGCCGCAGCGGTGAGAGGCCCGCGTACCGAAAAAAAAAAAAAAAAGATTAAGGACCCCTGATTTAGAGATTGAAACCAAATACTGTAGTAGACAGAAGATGAGGAGTGGTTTGTTTGATACAGAAAAATACTTCTATTAATAAAATAGAAGCTTCTCAGAAATAAATTTTTTATAAAAACTTTATTATCAGACATAGCAATAATAAAGAAAATTCTAACATGTTAAATTAGCTGAGATTAAATTATGACATAGAATCATATCCCAAAATATGCATTAAAGTACAAATTATGCCCGCTGTTTATTTATACATACACACACAATGCACACGAACACACAAAATCCTATGAGTCTTGGGACAGACTCTTTTCTTTCCAGAAATTTAATAAAGATCATTATTATCTAACCAATGTTAGGAAAAGAGAAGGACCTGTGTTCAGGTGGGAAGGGGAGGGCAGTTGAAAGATACAGGAGAAGACAGGTGTCTTGGCGTCAGGATAATTTTGAGGACTTGCAAGAAGCTTGTGAGAAGGGATGTGGGCCCTGTACTTAGCAGCTCCCAGGAATAAGTCTCTATCAGCCATAGGTTGACTAGGTTTCCTTATGTGTTATTCTAGGCCACCAAGATACCCTGGGGGATAGGGAAAAAAAGATTGTTTTTTTGTGTGTTTCGTTGTTGGGCTTTTTTTGGCTTTTTGGTTTTTTTTTACCCCTAGCTTTCTCAATTACAAAATAATCTGTTTATTGCATATCTTGGATTTGTCCTGTCAGGAATAACACCATTGAAATTTAAGTAAATTTAAACAAACATGGCGCTCCTTACCCATTTTTGGTTTTTCGTTTGTTTTGTTTGTTTGCTGTTCTCAGAAGGATTGGTTTCTGTTCAGACTTTCCAGTTGTGTGGTTATATTTTAAAATTTTTAAACAAGGATGAGGTGTTTCCAATTAGAATAAGAGATTTAAAATGCAGCATTGGAAATCATATATATGCAAATGTGAATAATACAAATAATGGGGTTGGATCTCTTTCTCTTTTAATATGAGGAGATTGGCAAGAAAAACTAAGTAGCATTGACTGATTAAAGTGGGGAATAGGTGCACAGAGAGATAGGAAAAGGTGGTCTGGAAACTAAAGTTCACTGAAAAATGGTGGTTTTGCTTAATGTTGGCTTACTTATCTTGACTTATAGGCAGATTTAAAAGTCTATTCATGAATGTATTCTTTTTCCTGCAGTTAAACATATTTTATCCAGAACATTACTATTAAACCAAATTGGTCCAAGCCAATTTTGCTTCACATGACAGAAAGTGTTTGTTTTCTTCTTAATCCCAACTGACTTTTTAAAAATAAAGCAGCACCCATTCTTAGAGAATTTAATTGAAATGATCACTTTGGTGATTTGGTGTAGCTGGACAAGTTAGTACTATTGCTAGTTTTTTTTTCCAGTATAATTTAGAAGACTATACATGTGAGAGTCAGAAATGAATTATTCCATTCTGCTCAGCATTTATCAGATCCCACTTAGAATATTGCATGTATTTTAATTTCACCATTTCAAAAGAAATAATACAATTAGTAGAAGGTTTTGAAAAGAGCTAATATAGAGAAATCCTAGAGCACTAGTACCATTTAAAATGCAGTCATTTTAGATCAAATCAAAGCAAACCTGGAGATAGTAGTGACTAAATGAAACATAATTCTAGGAGAAACTCCAAGTTGAGAGCACCAAATCCTGGCCACTAGACCACCAGGGAAGAGAAACTCCAAGTTGAAAGTACAAACAGGTTAAAGAGAAGTTTAACAATTCATAAGTATTGAATTTGTAATAAGTTTCTGTATATATGAAGTACTTTTATCATATTTTAGGTAGATTTCATGCAAGGCAGTAACTGTCCTTGCCTGTGTGATTCCTTTTGGAGTCTGCTGAGAGCAGCACAGTGTTCCTCTGGATGGCTGGAGTACTCTGGTATTATGCTGTAACGTTACTGACCATCAGAGTACACTTGGGAAATAATACAATTGCCATCATTTATTTAACATTGATCAGTGGTTGGGCCATTTAAAATTTCTTTAATACACTTCTTTTCTCTTCTTGGAAATTATTGTCAGGGCTACCAAGGATTCCACTACCTGTTCTATATCTCACTGGAACATAATGTGACAGGTGTATGGAGATCTCTGAGCAAGAAAGGCATTTTCCCTACCGAGTAACTTCAGTCATAATGCGTTAGTAAAATTAAGTGCTTAGAAAACATTAGGTCTTTATTTAAATAGGAAAAGATTATCTAGTTACCAGAATGTGCAGCAGAATGTTCTTCTAGATTTTACATTACTGTACTGATGCTTAGGAATAAAAGGATAAGAATGCAATAGCTAATTTTAAATGTTCTGAAATAAACTTTTTTCTTCCAATAGCAGTTTTCTACATTGTCAGTTCCCTTCTTACTTCTTAGGTTTATGTTGATTTTTAGGATTTCTGGAAGAGATAAATATACATGTTATTATATGCTGTGAAATACTTTCCTAAAATACCATGCAAATGAAAAAGTAAAAAATTTGTGACATGGTTATTTATTAGATCCTATCCTACAAACAGGTAGTAAATAACAGTGCCGTGAATACAAATGATACACTGATTTTATTTATTTATTTATTTATTTTTGGAGTATAGTTGCTTTACAATATTGTGTTAGTTTATACTGTACAGCAAAGTGAATCAACTATATGTATACATATATCCCCTCTTTTTCTGGATTTCCTTCTTAACTTAGGTCACCACAGAGCACTGAGTAGAGTTCCCTGTGCTATACAGTAGGTTCTCATTAGTTATCTGTTTTATACATAGTATCAATAGTGTGTATATGTCAATCCCAATCTCTCAATTCATCCCACCCTCCCCCTTTCCCCCTTGATATTCATAAGTTTGTGCTCTACATCTGTGTTTCTATTTCTGCTTTGTAAATAAGATTGTCTATACCAGATACACTGATTTTAAAAGTGTTTTAAAAACTGCAAAGCACCTTACAAATACAAAGTACTATTATTAAGATATTTAAAGTATGTATGGGTTATTGATAAATCCAGTACTAACAAATTAGCATTCCCCATAGTTTGGATCTAAACTACTTATTACTTTAAAAGATGTCTTAGGGCTTCCCTGGTAGCGCAGTGGTTGAGAGTCCGCCTGCCGATGCAGGGCACACGGGTTCGTGCTCTGGTCCAGGAAGATCCCACATGCCGTGGAGCGGCTGGGCCTGTGAGCCATGGCCGCTGAGCCTGTGCGTCCGGAACCTGTGCTCTGCAACGGGAGAGGCCACAACAGTGAGAGGCCCGCGTACAGCAAAAAAAAAAAAAAAAAAAAAAAAGATATCTTATTCTTTACTTCCCAATATTATATATTATTTAACTGGGGAAATATTTTTTGTTATTTTTGTTTTTTTAATAAATTTTAAAATATTTATTTATTTATTTATTTATTTATCTTTGGCTGCATTGGGTCTTCATTGCTGCGCGTGGACTTTCTCTAGTTGCAGCGAGCAGTGGCTTCTCTTGTTGTGGAGCACGGGCTCAGTAGTTGTGGCTCGCGGGCTCTAGAACGCAGGCTCAGTAGTTGTGGTGCACGGATTAGTAGCTCCGCGGTATGTGGGATCTTCCTGGACCAGAGCTCGAAGCCGTGTTCCCTGCATTGGCAGGCAGATTCTTAACCACTGCGCCACCAGGGAAGCCCCTTTTTGTTATTTTTGGATACAACTACGTTATGGATCTCTTTCAAAAGTGAAGCTTGTTTTAAAAGAGGAATTAAGGCTTAACTATGAGAACCATTTGAGGGGAACAATTTTTTCCTCCTCTTCACATTACTGTCGCATTGGAAGACAGCTTATTTCTATTAAAGTAGTAATGGGCACAGTGTGCTGTTGTTAAGGAGTTAATAGCAAAATTAAACATGAATTAGATTTTAATTACAGGGATAGAATGTTTATAGAGATAAAAGCAAAAGTAACCCCTGTCCTTAATACAAATGTCTGCATCACTCCAAATTAGGAAATTGAGTTGGAGAAGATGATTCTCTTGTGCAGAAATAGCTTATACTTTTATTTTTAAAAATCTTAAAGTAAGTTATAACCATGAATGTAGTGGCATAGATAAGTTACTGAAAGCAGAGGTGTTACTTTCATGTCTAATTTGACTGGAACATTGGTAACTTTGGAGAAGGCGTTCAATTAGGGACTTTGGGTAAGAAATTATTTACAGTTTGCAGGGGGAATTAATTCAGAAAAGGAGTATTCAATGAATATATTTATATATATATATATATATATATATATATATTTTTTTTTTTTTTTTTTTTTTTTTGCGGTACGCGGGCCTCTCACTGTTGTGGCCTCTCCCGTTGTGGAGCACAGGCTCCGGACGCTCAGGCCTAGCGGCCATGGCTCACGGGCCTAGCCGCTCCGCGGCATGTGGGATCTTCCCGGACCGGGGCACAAACCCATGTCCCCTGCATCGGCAGGCGGACTCTCAACCACTGCGCCACCAAGGAAGCCCTCAATGAATATTTTTAAAGAAAACATGCTCACTAGCAAGAATGGACAGGTGTTAACATTCTGACCTATTTGCCTCAGGATATTTTTATCAATAAAGGAAATAAAACATTTCTAGAATGCAATACTTACTGAATGTGTGACTGCTAAAGTTCATGCTCTCTAGACATGCACTGTCCAGTTACAGCAGCCACTAGCCACATATGCTGTTGAGCACTGAAAATGTGGCTAGTCTGATTTGAGATGTTCTGTAAATGTAAAATACACAGTGAATTTTAAAAACTAGTAGGAAAAAGGAATATAAAGTATCTCACTAATAATTTTTGTTGATAATATGCCAAAATGATAATATTTTAGATTTGGGGGATTAAAGGATTAAATTTCTTTAATGTTATTAGGTATTCTCTATTGTGTTCTTTGTAAAGTATTAAATTTATTTTTAAAAATAAAAGCATGTAACTGAAAAATATGTCATAGAGGGGAAAAAAATCTTTCCCAGCATGTTCACATAAAATTCCTTTTTCATATTTCCTTTTAATATTTGTTTTATGTATGTTTTTAGTGTAGCTATAGTTGTAATATGCATAAAAGTTATTTGTATTCTACTTTATCCCTCATAGCATTTTAATGAACATTAAACCTGTAGTACACATGGACTAGGTGTTAAGATTACAAATTTTGTAAGCATTTTTAAGTACTGTTATGAAGTCTTTACATTTTTAGTGGCTTTCCAAAATCCTGGTTAGTAGATACATTGAGTTACCTATTTCCCTATTGATCATAGGCTTTGCAGGTTTTATTCTTGATTTTAATAACACTATGCTGAATGTCTTAGTACATACATATAGCTTACCCTACCCCATGTTTTAGTTGTTTTTATAATAGATATATTTAACCTGTTCTAATGTTAGGTTGGAGAGTGTTATTAAAATTACAGAAATAAGAAAAGTTACCAACATTTTAAAAGAATTATAGGGCCTCCCTGGTGGCGCAAGTGGTTGAGAGTCCGCCTGCCGATGCAGGGGATACGGGTTCGTGCCCCGGTCTGGGGGGATCCCATATGCCGCGGAGCGGCTGGGCCCGTGAGCCATGGCCGCTGAGCCTGCGCGTCCGGAGCCTGCGCGTCCGGAGCCTGTGCTCCGCAACGGGGGAGGCCACGGCAGTGAGAGGCCCGAATACCGCAAAAAAAAAAAAAAAAAAAAAAAAAAAAGAATTATAATATTTTGGTAATTTTGGTAATTTGGTAATTTTATGCATAAACCTATAAATATTTGTGATAATATGATAATATTATCATATTATATCATATATTGTGATAATATATGTGATTAATATATTAATATATCACTTTTGTTTTTCTTTGTTTTGTCCCCTTCTTAAAACAACAAAACAAAAAAATTTATCAGTTTTAGGGGCTATAATTTAAGAAATAGTTTCTTCCTCCAAAACTTTTTATTATGGAAAATTTCAAACCTAGAAATTAAACCCCATGTACCCCATTGTACACTTACGGTGTACACTTAGGTACTTATGGTGTACACTTATGGTTGTCTCCTCTGTGTTATCTCCCAGGTCTCAGTGGATTATTTTGAAGGAAGGTTCAGATATTGTATCATTTCATTTGTAAATGTTTTATTATATACTCTATAAAATATAATAATTCTTTTTGTAAAATCATTATCTATTATCATACCTGAAATATTAATAACAATTCATTAATATCATTAAATATCTAATCAGTCATCAAATTTCCTGGATTGTCTCATAAATTATTTTTTTAAAACAGTTTGGATTCAGTTAGATTGCAGTTGGTTGATATATCTCTTAAATTTCTTTTGTGTACAGATTCCCCCCTCTACCTTTTATTTTCCTTGTAGCTTATTTTTTGAGGATACCATATTATTTGCCCTGTAGAGTTTATACAAATTTGGTTTTGCTGATTGTATACTGTGTATTCCTCTGCCCCCTATATTTCCTATAAATTAGTAGATACATACTAAAACTTCACCAGATTGAGGTTTGAATTTGCTTGACTAGAAATACTTCATAAGTAGTGATGCTTATTACTTCTGTGAAGGAGGTAAATAATATCTGATATCTGTCAGAAATAGTTTTTGAACACTGTTGCTAGTTTATATTTTTAAAACAAGTATATCCAGTGTGTTGAGGAAAAAGTGATACTTTCTTATTCCATCCCTTTAACCCCAAACAATGATGTTAGAAGTTTCAACTTAGAATTGAGGCCTCTTCAGGCAAGTAACACATAAAGAGAATCAATTTGCCTAAGATACCCTCATAGTAATGGTATAAGAGGGTCCATAGTCTTATTTTGTTTGATGAGCCATTAAAAAGGGGTTTTCCCCAGTGTGTCCCTAACTATAAAGATGTTGAAAATGTTCTAAACCTAATTGGAAAATGAGCTACAAATCATCAATTGGAGTGACAGATATGACAGATAGTTGTATTAGTCAGGGTTCTTCAGAGAAATAGAACTAATAGGATATATAGAGAGACCAAGAATAGATTTACTCTAGGAGTTCGCTCTCCTGGTATGGAGGCTGAGAAATCCCATGATCTACTGTCTGCAAGCTGGAGAACCAGGAAAGCCGGTGGTATAATTCAGTCTGAGTCCCAAGGTCTGAGAATGATGAGGAAGGGAGTCTGAAAGCCTAAGAAATAGGAGGGCTGATGTCCTAGAGCAGAAGGATGTCTTAGCTCAAGCAGAGAGAGAGAGGACTCACCCTTCTTACACCTTTCTGTGCTATTCAGGCCCTCAGTGGATTGGATGCTGCCCACCTGCATTGGTGAGGCCGATCTTAACTTAATCTACTGATTCGAATGCTAATCTCTTTCAGTGACATCCTCACAGCACACCCTGAAATAATGTTGTACCAGCTATCTGGGCATCCTTTAGCCCAGTCAAGTTGACATATAAAGTTAACCATCATGAGCTTCCCTGGTGGCACAGTGGTTGAGAGTCCACCTGCCGATGCAGGGGACACGGGTTCGTGCCCCGGTCCGGGAAGATCCCACATGCCACGGAGCGGCTGGGCCCGTGAGCCATGGCCGCTGAGCCTGCGCGTCCGGAGCCTGTGCTCTGCAACGGGAGAGGCCACAACAGTGAGAGGCCCGCGTACTGCAAAAAAAAAAAAGTTAACCATCACAATGGTCTACATAGAAAACCCAAGAAACTGAGTTCACCTTCTATTTATCGAGTTTAGCAATCTTGATATAAAATCATCACAGAAAAAAATCAATATTATCCCTTTTTACTGACATAAATAGAAAATGTAATGTTTTTAAAGATACTTATCTGAGAAGCAAGAAGACTATAAAGTATCTACCAATAAAACTTAAGAAAAAATGTAGAAGACTTTTATGAAGGAAAATATAAAACTGCATTGAAGAACATAAAAGACCTGAAAAAGTGGAAAGAGATACTGTGTTCATAGAGGGGAAGACTGAAAATTATAGAGATGTCAGTTCTCCCAAATTAATCTATAAATTTAACATAATTGCAATTACATTATATCCAGGAGGATTTTGATCAGAATCCAGGAGGGTTTTTCTGGAAACTTGACAAATGGTTCTAAAATTCATTTGAGAGAGTAAAGATAAATGAATAGCTAAGATAGTGTTGAAGATGAACAAGACAGAGGAATTCTTCCTACCAGATGTCAAGGCTTAGTGTAATTAAAGCAGTGTGGTATGAGGGCAGGATCAGATCAATGGAAAGATTTAAAAAGCCACATTTACTTGGGAACATGTGTATGACTGATGATTTTCTAATTATATTTCTTATAGTTGATAGTTATAAAGGTGATATTTGAAGCCCATCCCATAGAGATAAAGTAGTGTTACTTCTTAGATACTACATTTAAGTTCTGAAAAACACAGTCAGCAAGACATCATATACCATATTTCACCCATTAAGATACATATTTTTTCACATGTTAGCATCTCTGAAACTGAGAGGCCTCTTAAAAACCAGTATAATAAAGGCTTAGTTATAATTTAATTGTATATTTGGCATGCAGCACTTAAAAGTCCAAAAAGTAATTGCTGCCTCTCCCCTGTCCCCCCCATCCCCCCAAAAAAGGCAGTGCAGTGACTGCTGAATGGTTGGTATTTGACTGTTGACAGTGAATGCCTCTGGGGAGGGAATCTTACTTCTCTTTGTACTATTTAAGGCCTTTTTTTTTTTTAACAGTGTGAATGTATTAATTGAAAAAATTAGTTGAAAAAAGAAATTGCCCACAATTTAGAATTTTGGTTTAATAATCATTTGAGTAATTGCAACAAAAGCATTTTCGTCGGGTAGTTATAAGAATTTAATAAGTTCACATTTAAAATGCTTACTATTTAATAGATACCAAATAGATTTTACCCCTTTAAATCAAGGTATTGAAATGCTCAAATTACATAGATAGTCTAGATTTTCATATTCTAGTGTTTCATCCATAATTTTTGTGAGGCTGAAATTTCTATAATAATTTTTTAGTATAAAATCTAGAATAAAGTAGAATATAATTAATATAGTAAAAATCAGTTATTCAACATAATGAGGTTTCACGTCACCTTTTCCCAGTAACTGTGAGTAACACTAAAGTGGTTCGCACCTAAGTGGTACACACAGGTACTAATGATGCAGGTTTAGAGGTTTAGCACCCTCAGCCCTGGCCCCCAAATTACTTATCTGGGAATGAGGTCATTAGATTGCCTCTTGAACTGAAAGTGGCTTTTTTCCCCAGCAGAAGGAAACATTGTCCTGTCTTCAGTTTTTCTTATGGGCCTTTTCTCTATCAGCACTTATAATTATTGCTCATCTCACCTCTACTTCTGATTCTCTTCTTCCTGTCTGCTTTTCCTGTCATCTCTTGTTTTCTATTGCTTTGCCTCTGGGCCCTAGCTTTTCCCTGGAAAAGGCTGGATGTTTTAGTCATAAGTCACTATTCAAAGCTTCCGGTTGGAAAATGGAAAGTTACACATTAAATTTAATCTTCAAGTTTTTAGGTCTGCTTGGCTGATTTTATTAATGTTCACCACCCCCAAGTTCTTTTTTCTTTTCTGCCCCAGCAGTTTTTTTTCCCTTTTCTTTAAGAAAACAAAGCATTTTAGTTTGGCACCATTCAGGATGCTGACGGTATTAAATAAGTGGTAATTGAGGTTTGACTGTATTATGGATTGAATTCTGTTTCTATAATGACGTTGAAGATTTGAAAGAGGTGAATCATCATTCAAATAAGATAAAATCTCTATCCTCTAGTTAGAAGATATGCTTAATTTCTTCTCAAATGTTTATAAGAAGTTATAGATATACATGAAAGAAATTTTTTACTGTTAACATAGAACCAAGACATAACCTAAAATCTGATTTGCTAAGTTATTTTTCAGTATATGAATCTGGACATAATAAGCTTTGGAAATGAAGTGCTGTATCCCACCTTGTTGGCCCTCTGGGGGCTCACCATGTCTTTTTTCACTTTCAGATTTCTCTAGAGTCAAGGACAATGCCTGCCATTAGTATTCAAAAAATGCTTTTCGTTTTCTAATTAAGTTTTGTTGGAAATATTATGTCCCCCAAATTTTCAAAAAAATTCTTAGAGTTTAAATTTTAAGTGAATAATGGTTAAGCATAACTCTCACTGATCATTATTTATATTTTAGTTACTTAAAGTCATTGGATTGGATCTGAGAAGTAGAAAGGGCTAGCTAGGTCTTTTTGTCTAACCTTCCATTTAATACAAGAATACACACACAAACACACAGAGATTACTTAAGTATAGACCTTCTCTAGGAGCTTGTTTTTAGTCCTCTTTTTTTCTTTCCTGTGGAGATTGAGTCCATAATAGGAGACTATGTAGCAGTGGATCCTCTGTAGGTGTACCTCTAGCTCTCAGTCTTTCTGCCAAGTTCCAAATCCTCACTTAACTTCCTTGCCTTCACCTGGATACCCTGTTGCTTCTTCAAACCTAATATGTCTAGAACTGAACTCATAGTCCTTCACACCAACTTGTTTCTCCTGGCTTTCCAATTGGGGTTTATGGTGACATCATTCTGCCCTCACCCAGAATAAAAATTTTGGAGTTCTTTGACTCTTCCACTTTAAAATTTTATCCTCTCTCTCAAATCCAACCGCCAGTTCCTATGAAAGTTACCTCTGCAATGTTTGTTTCTATTCCCTCTTCTTATTTCAATGCCATAGCCTAGCTCAGATTTCATTACTTCTTACCTGGAGTATATTTGCCTATTAAATATTCCCTTTATTGACAACCTTCAGAATGGGAGAAAATATTTGCAAACAAAGCAGCTGACAAAGGATTAATCTCCAAAATATACAAGCAGCTCATGCAGCTCAGTATCAAAAAAAACAAATAGCCAATCCAAAAATGGGCAGAAGGCCTAAATAGACATTTCTCCAAAGAAGATATACAGATTGCCAACAAACACATGAAAGAATGCTCAACATCATTAATCATTAGAGAAATGCAAATCAAAACTACAATGAGATATCATCTCACACCGGTCAGAATGGCTATCATCAAAAAATCTACAAACAGGGCTTCCCTGGTGGCGCAGTGGTTGAGAGTCCGCCTGCCGATGCAGGGGACGCGGGTTCTTGGCCCAGTCCAGGAAGATCCCACATGCCGCGGAGCGGCTGGGCCCGTGAGCCATGGCCGCTGAGCCTGCGCGTCCGGAGCCTGTGCTCCGCAACAGGAGAGGCCACAACAGTGAGAGGCCCGCGTACTGCAAAAAAAAAAAAAAAAAAAAAAAAAAAAAATCTACAAACAATAAATGCTGGAGAGGGTGTGGAGAAAAGGGAACCCTCTTGCACTGTTGGTGGGAATGTAAATTGATACAGCCACTATGGAGAACAGTATGGAGGTTCCCTAAAAAACTAAAAATAGAGCCACCGTATGACCCAGCAATCCCACTAGTGGGCATATACCCTGAGGAAACCATCTGCCATACAGAGTGAAGTAAGTCAGAAAGAGAAAAATAAATACTGCATGCTAACACATATATATGGAATATTAAAAAAATGGTTCTGATGAACCTAGGAGCAGGACAGAAATAAAGACGCAGACGTAGAGATTGAACTTGAGGACACAGGGAGGGGGAAGGGTAAGCTGGGACGAAGTGAGAGAGTAGCATGGACATATATACACTACCAAATGTAAAATAGCTAGTGGGAAGCAGCCGCATAGCACAGGGAGATCAGCTCAGTGCTTTGTGACCACCTAGAGGAGTGGGATAGGGAGGGTGGGAGGGAGGGGTATGGGGATATATGTACACATATAACTGACTCACTTTGTTATACAGCAGAAACTAACACACCATTGTAAAGCAATTATACTCCAATAAAGATGTTAAAAATATATTCCTTTTATTGATATTGATACTTCACCCTATGTTATTTATTTTTTTAATTTTTGGCTGTGTTGGGTCTTTGTTTCTGTGCGAGGGCTTTCTCTAGTTGTGGCAAGCGGGGGCCACTCTTCATCGTGGTGTGCGGGCCTCTCACTGTCGTGGCCTCTCTTGTTGCGGAGTACAAGCTCCAGACACGCAGGCTCAGTAGTTGTGGCTCACGGGCCTAGTTGCTCCGCGGCATGTGGGATCTTCCCAGACCAGGGCTCGAACCCGTGTCCCCTGCATTAGCAGGCAGATTCTCAACCACTGTGCCACCAGGGAAGCCCCCACCCTATGTTATTTATTTCACTGCTATTCTCCTCTTCCTAAAGCATGGTACCTTTTTTGTTTGTTTCTTGTTTCTTTATTCCTTTGTTTCTGTCTTTTTTCTTTTCTTTTTTTTGTTATAGACATTAGTGGGACACTTGGCAAAATTTGAATGAAATCTGTAGATTGTAGATTAGATAATAGTATCAGTGCTGATTTTGATCATTGCAGCATGGTTATATAAGAGACTGTTCTTGTATTTAGAAAGTGCTCATGGGAGTGTTTAGGGGGCACACCATCTGTAACTTACTCTCAAAAATTGAGGAAAGATCATATATATATATATATATATATATATATATATATATATATGCACACACATATATCAGAAAATATATACATCAGAAAAAATATATATGGAGAAAAAGAATGATAAAGTAAATATGGGAAATAATGATATTTGGGGAATCTGGGTGAAGTGTATATATGAATTCTTTGCACTATTTTTGTAACTTTTCTTTGAGTCTGAAATTATTTCAAAATAAAAAATTATTTTAAAAAGTCATTAGGGAGATATGGAAAAATCTCTGTACCTTCCCCTCAATTTTGCTGTGAACCTTAAGCTACTCTAAAAAAAAAAGCCTTAAGAAAAATTTTTAAATATCATTAGACTCATGGAAAACATAATAGTGATTCTCTTAAGCAAATATACCAATCTTATATTTTGCTTACTGGATAGTTCAGTTCATTCAGCAAGCATCTGTGTCTCAAAGAACGTAATACGAATAAAGATATAATAAATAAATTTGAGGTATAAACAATGCCATCTCATTGTTCATGCCCTCAGTGGCATGTTAGTTTGCTATGGCTTGGACGCTTTCAAGGAGCAGGACTCAAGGGGAAGGCGTAACAGGCTCAGTTGTCCCTGACTGTGAAGGGAAGCGGTAGTCTAGGTGCTGAGTATTTGCCATCTCCCTTTCTACACAAACCTTAAAAAGTCACTCAAAATTCTCTCCTATATGACCCTAGGTTTGCTACCTTAGAGCCTTGGTTTATTCCTCTATTAAAGTGGATAAAAGTTTATATCTGAGTTGCTGACATTTTTTTTCACATAGCTGAGTGGGGTTTTTTTAAACCTTTCTAGTAGATGCAGGAGGAAGCTACAAATATTACGTTTTAGAATGTTGAGGATGAGGCCTGAGCAGCTTACCTAAGGACGATGGCTCAAAACAAAACTTCTGGGAACTGAGTGCTGGGAGATCTTCTGATATGTTAAATTTGACAGGATATGTTCTTGTCCATAAATCTATTTTTGGTGACAAATAGTTTCCGCATTTCTGAGTTATTCTTGTCATACCAGCCCTGGTGGTGTCAGTTAACTGTACCTGTGGTATTGTGGCTGATTCCAGATGGCACCTCATCATGTTTTATGCTGGTGGATTACTTTGCATTTAATTCAGTTCAGCAAACTTGAGCTCGCACAAAGGAGCAGGCACTGATGTGCACATGGGTATGTAAAGATGAGTATAGCACAGTCTGATAGAGGAAACAGACACATAAGAAAATAAATAAAACATAAACTAATAAGCATAGTTATAAAGGACAGAGTTGGCACTGAGGAGGAATTATTAACTGTAGGAGAGGAGGAGGAGGAGGAAGCCAAAGGAGCAGAGGACAAAGGTAGAAGAAAGCCAAATCCTTATCTTCCTTAGTAGGAAGTCAATGAATACACTTTAAATTGGACAGTCTAGCATGTTTGTAATCAATGTGGAAGTGAACAGCAAAGAAAGTTGAAAAGGGTTGTATCTGGGGAACAGGGATCTGAGGAGGGAAAAAATAGGTCTATTAGTTTTCATTGTGAACCTTGTACTACTCTGATTCTTGAAAGCTATATGCATATTGTTACTCTGTTAAAAATTTGTTTTAAGTTTTTTAATCCTACTGACTCTTTTAGGACAACCCAAGTGATGCCTTTTCCATGTAGCCTATGTCATAAGTAGACATGCACACCCCTTCATTTAAACTTACACAGAAATTGTTTAAACGCCTTACATAACATTTACCACATTCTGATTTTAGATTTTTGCTTTTCTGATCCCTCTGCTAGGTTATTAGGTTTTAGAAAGCACAGTTTATCTTCTTCAGTGCTTATTAGCTCCTAATATGTAGTTGGCATAATTGAATTGAGGATTTAGCCATGGTGTTTGTTAGCTCACGTTTGGGAGTCTTTGTCATGAAAATTCTAGTGAGAATGTATAGGTGCCAGCTAAGCATTATTTTATATCTTTTTTTGGAAAGTATAATTTATCTAGTGCTCTTAAATCTAATCCTGTGGATTTTGGTGGAATACTCTGTGTTTAAGAGCACATTCTGGATTACTGATAATAATTTTTATTTCTTGAAAATTAAGAGCTAATTTTTCATTGGATAGCTATTGGTATTGGAAAGATTTGTTTCTGTTATTTATTTATATCCCACAAGAACTCCTTTTATTTGATTCCAAGAGGACTGGTATTCAGTGCATTTGACACTCTGCCATATTAGAAGATTAGTTGTTTTAATATTTTAATCCCATGGTGACCAAACAATCAGAGTAATAGAGGTAGATTGCTCTTGAGGGAGCATTTGGTCTGCCCTCCTGGCTGCCTCCTAAGGCAAGAGAATGTCCCAGCTGCTCTAGGCGAATGGAAGGGTAGGTTTTCGGTTAAAACACAGCCCCACTCCCACACTCACCCGATTTAAAGCAATAGGTACTTCACCAACCTCACCACATTCTTTCAAGAGTTTAATTGGTAAACCCACACTTCCTCTATTAATTCAGCCTTATATTCAATGTCACTTTTCTCCTTATAAAGATGCTTTAAATACTATTTCAGGAAATCAGGAAGTTCTTTCTTCCTTCCTTCCTTCCTTTCTCTCTTTCATTTACTATTGGCTGGGTTGGGTCTTTGTTGCTGTGCGCGGGCTTTCCCTAGTTGTGGCAAGCGGGGGCTACTCTTCGTTGTGGTGCACAGGCTTCTCACTGCCGTGGCTTCTCTAGTTGTGGAGCACGGGCTCTAGGCACATGGGCTTCAGTAGTTGGGGCATGCAGGCTCAGTAGTTGTGGCACGCAGGCTCAGTAGTTGTGGCTCGCAGGCTCTAGAGCACAGGCTCAGTAGTTGTGGCTCACGGGCTTAGCTGCTCCGCAGCATGTGGATCTTCCCAGACCGGGGCTCGAACCCGTGTCCCCTGCATTGGTAGGCAGATTCTTAACCACTGCGCCACTAGGGAAGCCCAAGGATATTCTTTATCTCTATGGTTCTTGCTTAGTTATCCTTAGGTTGATTAGACCTGCTTTTATATTTACAGAAATAGTATATTTTTAGAGGTTAAAAAGTAATACAGGGCTTCCCTGGTGGCGCAGTGGTTGAGAGTCCGCCTGCTGATGCAGGGGACACAGGTTTGTGCCCCGGTCCGGGAAGATCCCACATGCCGCGGAGGGGCTGGGCCCGTGAGCCATGGCCGCTGCTGAGCCTGCGCGTCCGGAGCCTGTGCTCCGCAACGGGAGAGGCCACAACAGTGAGAGGCCCGCGTACTGCAAAAACAAAACAAAACAAAAACAAAAAATTTGATTTTTAAGTTTAAATTGTTAATTTTTAATTTTAAAACGTTCCCTAAATCAACTATACTACAATTAAAAAAACAAACAAACACTTCCATGGAAGAAACACACAAAACATTCCACTAGTATCAGGATGATGTTAACTGACTTTCCTAAAAATCCAAATATTAAGGACATTTAATTTGGCAAAAAGAAAAAGAAACAAATGATTAAATTTCCTGAATAGTTCTATTTCCTGCATAGCTCTGGGCATCTCCCTTGTGCCCGCTGGCTTTATTCTGCTGGAGTCTGCCTCATACATACATAGTTCAGGGGTTACCCAGAGATCTGAGTGGGGATTATACTCAGAAGTCGTGGCTCCCACTCAGTGCTTACTTCTTTCTGGGATTCCTCACTTTACAACTGCTATGGTCACCCTAATCTCTGTCCTCAGATTCTTCAACCAGTAAGACTTACATAGGGGAACTATTCTCAGGTTAGGAGCTATAAAAACTGGAAAACCAGTGCCATTCCTGTCTGCCAAGTGTTGACTCTCCTCCAATAACTGTCTGCCTTTAGTCACTCTCCAGTGCCTTCCACTAATTACTTTTTGCTTTTTGTCCAGAATTTATAACTGTTACCTATGAATTACTCTACAATTACAAGAAGCAGAACTCCTCTCTTTTTTTTTTTTTTTTTTGCGGCAGGCCTCTCACTGTTGTGGCCTCTCCCGCTGCGGAGCACAGGCTCCGGACGCGCAGGCTCAGCGGCCATGGCTCACGGGCCCAGCCACTCCGCGGCACATGGGATCTTCCCAGACCGGGGCACGAACCCGTGTCCCCCTGCATCGGCAGGAGGACTCTCAACCACTGCGCCACCAGGGAAGCCCCTGTCTCATTTTATTTTAATGGTTGTTAAAGATCACAGGGAGAGGTGACTTTTAAGAGGTGAAAGAATAGATTTTGCTCTTAAGTATGCCCCCCGTTAACTTCTCTGGCCTTTTAAAGTAGTACTGCATTGCGCCCAAATGACTATAAACATAGGCACCAAAGTCACATGGCAGTACTTACATGTTTATATGATTCAGAATATTTTTATTAAGGTTAATATTAAAATGAAAACATAACATATCTATTTTCTCAAAGAGAGCTCATAGATGGATTCCCAAGAATGTGTCCCCAAATTGGCATATCCCAGCTGTGAAACACTGCTAGCCATCTTCTATACCTAAATCAGAGCTTTCTGATTTTATTATTCTCCAGCTTAAAAATCTTTCTGTGAGAGGCATTCTCATAAATTGCTAGTATAAAGTGGTATAATCTTTATGAAGACAATGTAGCAACATCTTTCAAAATTACTAACACGTTTAGCCTTTGACTTAGCAGTTTCACTTCTGGAATTTTATCCTATAGATATACACATATGAATGGACATTTGCACAGTGTTATTCATTGTAACATTGTTTATAATAACAAAATATGAGAAACTGCCCATCAATAGTGAGTAGAGGAATTTAATGTTTACCATGTATCAAGAGATTGCAATGAAATTAGAAAATATTTTTAACAGAATGATAATGAAAATATGATCTATAAAAATGTATGGGATACACCTTAATCTGTGTTTAGAGGAAAATTTATAGCCTTAAAAGCTTCCATTAGAAAAGAAGAAAATTGAAAATCAGCGATCTAAATATCTATCTCAAGAAGTTAGAAAAAGAAGAGTAAATGCAATCCAAAGATAGTAGAAGATAGGGGATAATAAAGGAGAATTTACTGAAATAGAAAACATACAATAGAAGGAATAATGACACCAAAAATAATTGGTTTTTTGAAAACACTGTAAACTTGATCAACTCCTGGCAAGGCTGATCAAGGGGAAAAAAAAGGTCCATGTTACTGATATCAGGAACGAAAAAGGGGACATTACCTCAGATCCTATAGTCATTAAAAAGAAAAATTAAAGGACATTAAGTGCAGTTATTTCAGAGCATCAAAAAGAGGGAATACTTCCTAGCTTGTTTTATGAGACCAGCATAACTTGGATACCAAAACCTGAACCAGGGATATTATAAGAAAGGAAAATTTATAGGCAAATCTCTTACATGATTATAGATATAAGACTAACCCAGCAAAATATTTAAAATGCATCATATTACTGAGAGCATATATTCCAGGAATGAAAGTTTGGTTTAACATTCAAAATCAGTCCCTTTAATTAATCACATTAACAGAATAAAGGGAGAAATTATATAAGCATTTTAGTAGATGGAAAAAATTGATAAAATGCAACTCTTATTCATGATAAAAAAGAAAACTCTTGGGCTTCCCTGGTGGCGCAGTGGTTGAGAGTCCGCCTGCCGATGCAGGGGACACGGGTTCGTGCCCTGGTCCAGGAAGATCCAACGTGCTGCGGAGCGGCTGGGCCCGTGAGCCATGGCCCCTGAGCCTGCGCGTCCGGAGCCTGTGCTCCGCAATGGGAGAGGCCACAACAGTGAGAGGCCCGCGTACCGCAAAAAAAAAAAAAAAAAAAAAAAAAAAGGAACACTCTTAGAAACTAAAAGTATGATTTAAAAAAAAAAACTCAATAAAAAGTTTGAAATTAAATAAGAAATCTCTGAGAAAGGAGCACAAAAAAACAGAGACGGAAGAAAATGAATTCCAACCCTAAATCCTATATCTAGTCACATTATCAACCCAGGTATAAGGATAGAAAAAAAGACATCGGCAGAAATGCAAGATTTCAAGTACCTTTTCTCAAGAAACTGCTGGAGGATGTACTCCATCAAAATGTGGAAGAAATACAGAAAAAGGAAGTCATGAGATGTAGGAAACATTAAATCCACTTCAGGAGTACAGAAAATCACCAGGATGATGGTGAAGGGGCTTTGCGGGATGAAAACTACAGGCAGGAAATCCAGAATCTGGGTGAAGTTTCCTCAGGAGGGTGAAATTGAAAGGATTTCTGATGTATGTGAATACCCTGGGAGGAGATCTAGACCACAGGTCGATCTGCCCCACTGCCTGGTTTTTAAATAAAATTTTATTTGAACATAGCTACGCTAATTTATTTATACCTTGTTTATGGCTCCCTTCACACTGCAAAGCAGAGTAGAGTAGTTGCAAGAGAGATCTTAATAGCCTGCAAAGTCTAAATATTTTCTATCTGGCCCTTCAAAGGATAGATCTAGAGAATTGATTTTAGACAATTGGTCCAGAGTTTGTGGTTGAATTGGTTATGTATACATAGAAAACAATGCAATTGCTCAGTCTAAGGAGAACAAAAATTGGGGAGGAAAGGAAAAGTAGCCATGATTTACTACATGGCTTACCTTTGAATACATTTACATGATTATAATAGTGTAAACATCAAATATTGTGATCATTAAAATGACCATACAAGTGTATTGGGAAGATGGGAAGGATGTACATGTGTGGTGGGAACAGGAAGAGGAAGGAGCTTAGTCCTCATCTTTGATAGTCAGTAGATAAGCCCTAAAACTGAAGAAGAAATATGGCGATAAATACCAAGAGGTAAAAATCGATTCCTCTGTGGGGGTAGAAACAAAGGGCAGAGGAGGTGGGTTGCATTTTTTCATACAAACAAATCTTTTGCAGATTTTTAAAACTGTACCTTTAGACCTTTGATGAAGAAAAAAAAAAACACCTCCCCCTCAAAATTGGAAAACAAAAAAGAAAAGAAACTCCTTTTCAAGGTCAATTCTAGTATCATACTCACTCATGCTGCCACTGTTCTGTTCTCACTCGTAATGGATATATATCACTGATCATCCCAGTCCATTTCCTGTTGAGTAAGGACACAGACACAGATTCTTCAGAATCACTTTCCAGCAACCACGCCCAGTCAGTAAGAGTTGGCCCTGCTCATGAAACCAGTATCTCTGATAATGATTAACAAAGAGACACCAATTTAGGGAGATTCTGTCTGGTTCATAGGCATTCCCACCAAAGGAACATTGCCAAGATGCATTATTTGGCCTAGCGTCTGAGTACTCTAAATGTGTTTTAAAGAAACTGCATTTTAAAACTTCACCTGTTCCAAAAACCATTCCTACTTAAACCTACAAACGTGGGGAGACAGGTATTTCTCAATAATTATTTGTAGATATAGGATAATCTAAAGCTAAGTTGTGGTTCTGAATGATTTTGACTTCTGAATTAAAGTAGTTTTTGCTTTTTTTCTGACTCTTGATAGGATCTTTCCAATTAAAGATATACCCCTGGAGACTGATAACCTTTCTGACTGGCTCTATCAGCGTTTTATTGAAAAAGAGGAACTCTTATCGCATTTTTATGAAACAGGTACACAGAATCCTATTATACATGTTCCTGGTGTTACTGGTAGTTTCAAAGATGTACTTTAGGGGAGATAACCATTTTTTGATTCTTCAGATACCCTAAAGGAATCACAGTATTTCTGTATTTAAGAATTTCAGCTTAGAATTTTTATAAAGACAAATTTTTGTGAAATTTATTCAGGTTCTTCATCAACCAGTGTGGAAAGATCAAATGGTGAGTATCCATTGTATAAATGGATCTAGTTCAAGAGAGTACACAGTATGGAAGACGGCCAGCATACATTTACAATTATATGGTCTGTTATATGAAATAGCAAATAGCATTCATGTGTTGGCATTGTACTTGATTGTTTGACTGATACCATCACCATACAGTTGTTTCAGATCACTTTTTTTTTTTTTTTTTTTTTTTTTTTGCGGTGTGCGGGCCTCTCACTGCTGTGGCCTCTCACTGCTGTAGCCTCTCCTGCTGCGGAGCACAGGCTCCGGACATGCAGGCTCAGCGTCCATGGCTCATGAGCCTAGCCGCTCCATGGCATGTGGGATCCTCCCGGGCCAGGGCACGAACCCGTATCCCCTGCATCGGCAGGCGGACTCCCAACCACTGCACCACCAGGAAAGCCCTCAGATCACTTTTGACTGCATTTTCAGGGACTTCCCTGGTGGTCCAGGAGTTAAGACTCCATACTTCTACTGCAGGGGGCATGAGTTCAATCCCTGGTTGGGGAACTAAGATACCGTATGTTGTGTGGCCAAATAAATAAATAACTGCATTTTCACATGCTTTATTCTTTTCTTTACATGGAGGGATAAAATTTACATGTTAAGTTTTCATGGATATAACCTTATTAAATTTTCTCCTAGGGAGACATTTATCCTAAGATCCCTTTTCTATACTCAATATTCTCTACGTTCTGTGACAACTACAATGAGCGAAAAAGACCTAGGAGGCAGGGAAGGGAGAGGGAGGAAAAAAAGGAAGTTAAGAAAGAAGGAAATAATATTGGTAGAACACCAGGCATACCAAAGTGCTTTCCCAGTTAGCTGTGCCATAGGTCTATTTTATAGACCCTGCAATAGGGATAAAAAGTTGAAGAGAAAGTTGTCCTGGGCCTGAGAATAGCCATAGGGTTTTAGATCAGTAGAGGCCCAATTTTCTTCCCACCTAGACTTTTTTGGTACAGAATTAAAGTAGATATTGAATCAGACTATAGAAGGTCTACTACTAATAAGCAAAGGCTGATACTGTTAATTACCTTTGAGGCTTTTTTCTTTATGTTTAGGGTTGTTTCACTTTGTCCTCAATAGGATTCCTTCCTCAACTTTCCGACCCTGGGGCTTTTGAGTAGTGCATGTTAATATGACAGGAGTAGGACATTGTGTATACCATTAGAATTCCTAGTAAGACTAGTTGAACAAGATGCCTCTGTCTGCTGTGTGCATTCCTTGGTTTTACTCTAGAAATTTCTTTCAAGATGAGATAGGATGGATATCTAAGAAGGCATCAAATGATTAAAAGGCCAGCAAGATCTGTCTTCTTTTTCAATCTCAATCTCTTTATGATATTTGGCCTAAATAGTAGCAACAATAATAGAAACTCTTTTTAAGAAAGCTATTTGTATAACAGACCTTGAAACTTAAAAGCGTTCTCTGTAAATTGTTTGTGAGAAGCAAATCCTCTCTTGAATCAGCTTATCCTAGGGGATTATCAGCAAGGACAAAGACTATTTGAAATGCTGAAGAGTGTTTTCAGGATGACCTTAGGTAATATTGCTCCAAAGTGGTCTAGCCTTCCTTTCCAGAAGAGAATTTAAAGACATCTGTTTATTTTGTGTTTCTCCTTTTTATTAAGACATATTCCATGAACCATATTGCCTTTTGAAAATAATATCAGTAATTTACAACCCCTTTTGTGGCAAAAACATTTAATTTGTAAATAGAAGAATTAGTATAAATTATGCTATTCTGGAAATATTCTCTTTTTTATTGGCCTCGCCACATGGCTTACATGATCTTAGCTCCCCGACCAGGGATTGAACCCAGGCCCTTGGCACTGAGGGCACAGAGTCCTAACCACTGAACCGCTAGGGAATTCCCTGGAAATTATTTAATTGAGTCACACATCCTGTGTCCTGGCCATTGTGGAAATCTATAGGGATGCAGTGGAAAACAATGCAGCCGTAGTGCCTTCTGTCACGCAGCTTATATTCCAGCAGGAGACAGAGAGTAAACCAGTCTGTAGAAAAAAGAAAAGGTAGATTGGAATCAATACGGATTGTGGAAAGTGCCAAGAAGGAAATAAACACGGAGATAAGAGTGACTGGCGGGGAAGGGGAGACTAGATGGGTGGTATTTTTCTGATATTGGAAGAATGCAAGGAGCCTGCCATTCACTGAGGTGGAGAAGGAGCGTACCAGCCAGAGAATAAAGGCAAAGACTCAGGGAGGCAGGAAGAGGCTTAGGGGTTTGAAAATTGTATTTCAAATGACATCTCTCTTTAAGAGCAACAAGAAGTCACAGAAGATGCTTTAAAAAAAGACAAGAGCAAAAAACTCTAGTTAAACTCATGTTCAACTTTTATTCTAGGACACCTACCACCACAGTAAAACAAATTAATATTTCTATCTTGTCTTTTAGGGGCTTTTCCACCTTCCAAGGGCCATGAGGAAGCTGTTTCCAGGGAAATGACGCTCAGCAATACGTGGATATTTCTCATACAGTCTTTTGCATTTTTGTCAGGCTATATGTGGTACAGCGTCTTTCGGTATTTTTACCATTGCCTGTTTTAGGAATTGACTTGGACTTGTCAAGGTCACCACAGGAGCTTGGGCTTTCATAAGCGTGCATTGTTTTACATGTACAAATCAGAATATAAAAAAAAAAGGAAAAGGAAATTCAATGGATGGATTAATATTTATCCCCCTTTGGGATATTTTAAAACTCTACTAAAATGAGGATCAATAATATAATGACCTGCAGATATGTTTTAAGGACTTTTCATGTTTTAAAAAGATACACTCCACCACACATTTAAGCAAACATCACTTTGGGAGAAGAGGAAATCATAAAATCATCCTAGAAGACTCTCTGAGACAAATTCTGTTGCCACCAGATATACCTGTTAATCTAGTTGAAGTTCAGAAAGTTGTACGCATCCGTTCCTTTTAGCTAGTAGTCTCTGTTAGGCAGTGCTGTAGAGCGCCCTCATCTCCACCAACTCTTGCTGTGTTACTGGTAACCTCGAGGGGAGCTGGTTGGCACCTTCTGAAGAACTCTTGCCCTGTTGTTCGCAGTGACACTCCGGTCCTCCACAGCTACATGAAGTTCAGTGTCAAGCATACTCTGGGGGGCAAAGCAGTGTCCACTGGACATATTCTGGTACTAGAATATGTTCTTCAGAAAGACCAGCTCAGTCCAATGCTGTGTTTACATGCACTAGTGCTTCCCCTTGTATGAAGGGTGGGTCACTTGATTTATCTTCTTGTATAGAAGGCATATCATAGGTTGATGATTGTCTTTTACAAAATGCACTTTTATCAGATGCATATATAGCAAAGGATTAGTACTATAACCTAAAAACAAACATAAGCATAATCAGTGAGTGGGATTTTTGAGAGGCTGCCTGTCTGCACGTGGATCTGTGTGCTGGTGCTCTCCAGCGCTGCCTGCATTGGGCACCAACCACACTGAGGCTTCCGTCCCGCTCAGAGCCTTTTTTTTTTTTTTTCTCCATTTTGCATATTAGCATTAAATGCATACAGGGATGGTTGAAACAAATTAAGGTAAGACATTTGAATGATAAATTTAAGGTGAAATAGACTAGTTTATTAGAAAAATAAGAGATAAGCCAGGCACTGGCTTCAAATGGTGACAAGTTCTCACGTGGCACCCCCGGAATCTGTGTTCCCTTAGCACATCAAGGAGCTGCCCATGTCAGAGTGGTGTAACCAGGAGAGAGACCAGCAAAAAGGCTTCTCAGTCTCTTCCAATTGCTTTTGGAAAGGATAAAGTCAAGTTTCTATTTCTAGAAAACTTCTTTTCCTTAAATTTGTCACTATGTTCATGTGATTGACCTCATAGTAGAACCAAACACTTCTCAAAAAGTGCTGGCATGCCATCAGTTCATCACCTGCACTCCCAGTGTTGAGAGAGAGGCTATTTTTTTGGCTTGGGACTATAAAACTATTTAGATCCTAGTGAGTCAGTGGTAGTTATCTGTGATGTGAGCATTGTAGGTTCCCCTATCGCCACTAATCGTACAAATGACAATTTTGAGAAGTAGCCAGAAAAGAAAAGTAAAGGCTAGTGTTATCTATTTTTCAATAAACCAAAAAAACTGAAAAGATGTGAATTTTCTCCCAGTTATGTGGGAAAGGCAAAGCAACACCAAATCAAAGCCCGCAGCATCTTCATCTTTAGGGTTAATTCAATGCCTGTGTGAAATAGAATGATGCGTTACCTGAAATACCTCATTGAATATTAGACTACTACTGGTGAAATGCAGAAGACAGTGTTAATGTGTTTGGTTTGGTAATGGTTGTTATAAGATGCAGTTTTTTGGAAATCTAAGCACTTCCTTATGTGTTTTACAGTGACAGTGAATAGGTGAAGCCAATCTCAATATAGAAGTATGGATAATAATAGGAAGACGGATAGAAGCTTAAAGATGCTTTTGTTTGAGGCCCAGCAAACACTACTTGACAAGATGAATTGAAATTGCTCATTTGAGAGATTAGTCAGCCATCTGGAGGATAAGTTGCTCACTGTCGAGTATGGCATGCACAGTCCTAGCCAATAGACCTTTTCCTCGTTGCTAAGCAAGCCACAGATAGTGTGGCCAGTTCTCCCATCCAAAAAAAAAAGGAGAGAGGAATGCATATATGCATATATAAAGCATATATAAATGTGGTTTAGGGCCACTTTTGCCATCACTGTGCTCCAAAGGAACATGGTATTGTTTAATATACTGTATATGTTAAACAGACTATTATGTAAGATGCTTTACTTTTCAAGCGCAGTCATTTCAACAGTCTGTAGAGTGACAAATACCAATAGATGTGTGAGTTAACTTTTGAAAATAGATCTGTGAGTTGTAAATAGATGTGTATTTGATCTGCCCTATCCCTCTTTGATTCTTCATCAACATGTTCTCTCTCTTCTGTTGGCAAAATGTTTGAGAGCATTGATAGTGCTTTCCTTATCAGTAACTGGAGTTCTCCTGCTTGTACTAGGGAATGTAAAGAGAGAATCCATGTTTTTATATGGCAATCAGGGAAGCAGCAATAGGCCACTGTACAGAACTGAATTAAAAGTCCTAATTTGTATTTTCTTTGCAAAGTGAGATCAAAGGATGTTCAGAAAATACACATTTTGTCAAGGGGAAAGAAAATAAAACTGTGCCAGTTTTATGCCTGTAGCTTGTAGAATCTCAGCACTTCTTGATCTCAGCTGATCTGCCTAGATTCACACAGCAGAGAGGGTTGAGAACTCCCTGCTGGACCCTGGTCTCAACGAGTCGCAGTGAGGGGAGCATCTGCTTGGCCACAGGCAGGCGCAGTGACTACAGAAGTGACCACCCCAGCAGTTCATGCTTAACTACAGAAACTATCATTTGTGTTGAAATATACAGATATTGTGGAGAAACCTATATGCCAGTAGAAGGTAAAGAAAAATTACAGAATGAAAAATGATATTTTGGGTGGGCAAATGAGTTGAGAATCTAAATAGTGGATTTTTTTAAAGCTAGCTATGAGTTCAGATCTGTCATGTTATTAAGTAGTTGTTAATATTACAACCAACCCTTAATTTTCCACAGTAAAAGAACTAGAGATTACTGGATAGTTAATCCAGTAATAAATCATAGTAAGCCAAAAATCTAATTGTATTTAGGTGTTTGAGTTTTTATTATCATCAAACTTTTTTTCTTCTAGGGAATGCCTATTAATTTAAAAAAATGATTTGAGTTTATTAGTTTCTATTGCCTATATATTTATGACTGTTAATGAGTAGTGAAAAGATTTGGAAAGACAGCTTCAGGAAGAGGAAACACAAAAGCCTAAATAATCCATGGGCTAGAAAAGGAATCCATGAATAATCAAGAGTTGGCGGTATTGTAATTTTTCTCGAGCCTTTTTGTGAAAATGAAATGTTAAATCACCAAACGTAAACCTCAGAACATCCCTGTAGCGTTAATAGTGTTTGGATCGGTGTTAAGAATGCCTCTCATTCTTTGCTCACGTTACTCACTTCTGGTGGATTTGTCTTAGTAACGTTTCTTGACAATCACTTCCCTACAGACTGTTCTGAACTATTGGGACCTGGTTATAATCATAGAAAATTAAATTTTATTTGCATTGCTGAATAGGAAGTCAGTTATTTCCTTCATTACATAGGAGTTCCTTCCAGAGTTACCATTATGAGTATGTCAGTCCACAAAGGATAGATAAAAATGGTTCTTCTTTTTTTTTTTTTGCAATGTAGTGCTGTGAATTTTACATCTGTTAACATGAAAGGCAAAGTCAAAGCCACCCTGGGCAGCAAGTATACTTTATGAGACAGTAGAGACTAATACATTTGGGACCAAAACCACCTAAATTGGACATTTCTCAGTCACAGAGGGGCCAGGTGTTCTCTGGAATAGTCGCTGGTTGGTGCTTTATTGTAATCATTTTGCATTGATACCCAACAATTAGGAACTGGACCCTGGGGATCAGCTAAGGGTGCTGAACTGTTGGGGGAGGGTGACTGTAGCTATATGGAAAATAAAATAAGGGTTTTTCTGCAAATTTCCATTTGAGGATTTTTACATTTAATATTTTTTTAAAACAGTTAAAAGAGCAAAAAAAAGTTTTAAGTGTAATCTAGTTGCGAGGTATGCACACATATGTTGAATGGCTTTATTTTTATTGTGTAAAACTGTTGAACACATGACTGTGATGCACAAATTCTTTACATGTAAGGAGTCTATGCATTTTACAGTCATTCATTTCATGATTGGGTAATGAAACAGTTGTACATTGAATTGCCATTGTTGTATTAAGTGCTTTCATTTTCTTTACAGTTATTACAAAGTTGTATTTATTTTATACAGGTGGATTTTCATTTTCCTGATGCCATAATGTTTACTTTAGCTTGTTGACCTGTCTTTCTTTGTGTATCTGCATGTTGTAATATATGATAAGAATGAATGTAAAGGCTGTGGCAACTGTAATTAAATTTTGCAAAGGGCTGGTCACATGTGGATCTGGTTTATGAATGCATTTGGGATTATTTTCGTAACCAGATCACCTTTTCAGAAATTTAGATGTGAACACCAAAAGAAGCATTTTCTCAACAAAAATTAATAGCTGGTTCTATTTTTTTTAACCTAGAAAAAATAAAGTTGATTTTTTTCAAGTAAAGTGCTTTTAATTCTTAGTAGTGGGGATGGGTGGTTGTATTTTACTGGAGATATTTAGGCATTAACATCTGTGGACGTGTATCATGGCAGTTGGATGCTGAGGGCAAACTGAAAATCCAAATGAAAAAACATTGTACTTCCTCCTTTGGTTTTAAACTATTCCCCCCACTCCTTCCCACTTTCCCCATCCAATGGTATACTGGTAAATGTTGAATAGACTGCTCTCCTAGAAAAAAATTCTGTATTCAGGTGTGCATACGTTTGTTAAAATTTTGCTGATAGCAAGGACATATAAACACAGTTAACAAATAATAATAAAATATACTTTATTGTAAATCCCATATAGCCAGTTGATTCTCCCAAGATACTTTAATTGATTTTTGCTGAACTCTTGTAGCCAATCTATGATTGCAATTCAACCATGATTTAAAAAATGGAATTACATCGTAATCCACTTATTTCTCAAATTTATTGTCATTCTGTTAAACTATTTCTTACCCTTGTACAAATTATACTCATTAAAATGAACCACTTTTAGCTTCAGCACTCATTGTAAGCTTATATAATTTAATTTTAATAACAACTGTTTAGCAACTGCTGGCAAAACTCTAAAATTTAACAATCAGCTGTAGGGAGCCAGTAGGGGCTGTCTCCAGCACACCACTGCCCTGTGCTTTTTTTTTTTAATGTAACTGTTAGTGTTAAGTAAACTCACTGCTCTCAGGAAATTCCTATCACTGACCCTTTAAAGGGTGGGAAAGCATTAATATCTGTCCTACAGAGCGTGCTTTTGATTTGAAGAATTTGACAACAGCAAATCTTTCCTAAAGTGCATGGGAAGCTTGCATATTTCTAAATTTGGTTCTTTGCTTTCATTTCTCAAAACGAAGTAAACTGATAACAGGCATCTCTAAGATTTTGTTTTGAGCACTGAAAACATTTATTGTGTAGGTATTTTTTTGGACAGTATGTTTGATCCCACTGAAAATTTTAAATGCATTTAAATATCTTACACAATTTACCAAATAAGTTAAATAGTTACAGTTCAGCCTACCTCTTCTTTTTCGATCTGGATTTAGGCTGCTGTTTTGGTGAGGCTGTAATTTTTTCCCCAGTGTGGTTTCTGTGGAAGACAAAGAACATACTGAGGGCAAAGGCCTGAAAGCAAATTTGAAGCACTCTGAGATCTGTTGCTGACCAGCCCTATTCTTCATGAGTTGGGAAAAAAAGAAAAGCCATTGCTTTTAACTTCCACTTAATAGGAAAATGTTTGTTTTTAGAAAATGTTTCTTCCTGCTGAAAAAATGTATTTTTAAAATTTTATTTATTTATTTATTTTTTGCGGTACGCAGGCCTCTCACTGTTGTGGCCTCTCCCATTGCGGAGCACAGGCTCCAGACGCGCAGGCCCAGCGGCCATGGCTCACGGGCCCAGCCGCTCCGTGGCATGTGGGATCTTCCCGGACCGGGGCACGAACCCGTGTCCCCTGCATCAGCAGGTGGACTCTCAACCACTGCGCCACCAGGGAAGCCCAAAAATGTATTTTTAAAAGGAAAAAATTTCCTCTTTTGGCTATAAGAAAAAATCAGCCATGTGAGCAGGTGTGACCATATCATAACATGCTGATACAGTATAAATCATGAAATTTTTACCTCTCAGGACTTTGATAACCTTGTTCTTAACTCTTAGAGGCTTGAGAAATGTTAAACTAAGTATCAGTTACCCAGATCACATATAAACACAGGCACAAATGTATTGTGGGAGCAGGGTTGGCTAACCACTGGAAATGAGACAGGCTCCTTTCCTAGTCAGAAAAATACTCTTAATTAGGTGAGTAAACCCATTTTACAAAGGAAGAACTTGGAACTATTTTTTTTTCTTTCTAGAAATCATGAACATATCACAAAGCTCCTTCCTGAGTTTTCCCCTGGAAAGTTTCTGTTGCCTCTTCTTGGAATACTTTCTGCCTTTTAGGTGTGAGATTCACTCTAGAGATGGTGGTAAAGTTCTCACTGTTGAAGAGGGAACACTGGGCCATCCTTGCTATCATAGTAGCTGTCTTAGTGGTGTCATTGAGAAATCACGTGGCTAGGATACCTCCTCTAAAATATCAATTGCTGCATCTTCATTCCTTTGTTTCGTTTTTGGTGCAAAACTCCCTGAAAAGGTCTTCAGTTTTTATTCTTTAACCAACACCTAACACTCTATCAGGATCAGCTGATGGACAGCTAAGGGAAAAGAAAATAGATACCTAGAAGTGGGGGGAGTTGGGAGGGGATTAGAAGAGCTTGGAGTACTAGGAAGAGGAACACAGGAGTGTTAAAAGACAAAGAAAATGCCTAAGTCTGCCGTCTACAAACAGGTACACACACCCCTGATACGTGAGGACCCCAGGGAGTATTCAAACATGGTGGTCTTAAGGAAGTCGACTTCCATGTGAACTGTCCTCAGACTGCCATTCCTGAGGGCTCACCTCTAGAGGATCCCAGCTGCCATTTTCGATACTCTTGCCCTCTTAGCAGAAGAAATATGCCTCTGAGCCATTAGGCATCTCCAGGACGCCAGACAAAGGGACAATTCAATATTGGTGACAAGGAGCCTCTTTTAATCAAGGAATCTAGAGCCCACAATAGGGCTTTTTCTCTTTCCCCGATATGTACACTTTGTAATAGGGATGAAGGATGGCATTGGAAATGAGGCATCTGGGCCCGTATTGGGTCTGTTGAACTCTGATATGTTTAGTGTGGAACAGTGAGAAGAATGGCAGTTCAGGGCTACCTCAAAGCACAAAAGTAGCAGCAACCAAGACTTCTTTTGGCTTAGAGCTAGGACTGGCCCAATGTCACTTTGGCTAAAGTGAGTCACAGGGCAATATGGGAGGGTCTACAAAAGGGTATGAACACCGGGAGGCATGGCTCATTGGGAGCCATCTTTGAAGACCAGTTATCACAGTCAAAAAAAAATTCCTCAGCTATTTGAATAATTAAAGGAGGCTACATAGGTCTAGAAGAACTCTCTCACTTCGACAAGTTTGCCCATAATTTCAATAGCTGGAAATTTTTTGAGTTTCCAAATACTTTAAGAGGATTAGATCTGTTGATCCATCACTCATTCATATAAGTCACATTAATCAAAGGGACACCCATCTAAAACAATGGAGGTTTTGTTTGGGAGTAACCTTTATATTATCTTTGGCACTGATTGATGTGTAACTCATTAGCCCTTAGAATTTCAGAGCTACTGGAACTTTAGAAATCACCTTGTTTTGAGATGGTAGATTTCATTCTGGTGCAATTTTGGTCCATTGCTGTTAGCCTCAAATGGCTACTTAATAGTATTGTGGGAACTACAACCAGGTCTTTTGATTTCCATCCAAATGTTTTCCTCAAAACAGCAGAATGCCTCGGTTGAATTTCTGTTTTTAGTGAATAAGAGTTAAATCTAAAGGATTAGGTATGCTTGTTAAAGGGGTAATGGACCTAAGAGCTTCTATAATTTCCTTTTGCCCGATTTTAAAGTAAACATAATAATTCCCAAACCCTAGAAGATTACTTTTTAGTATGTGTTCCCCTCAGCTGTTGCAGAGATACAATTAGCCACTAAAAAGTCGGAAATCCATGCTTTTTATCTTTTTGGATATGGACATGAAATGTATTTTGTTTTTATTTTTGCCCTGTAGAGTACAACATAAAGAGAATGCCTTTGTTTCAGACTGAAGGGGATAGAGATTTCAATCTCATAATGATTCCTTTCATTTCTGAATTCCAGGTATGAAACTGGCAGCAGGTAGTAAATTCATGACTACCTCTAGTGCCCAAATGTCCCTCCATCATGGTGGCCTCTGGGTTCCAGGGCTTGTCCAAGTAGGAGCCCGCAGAGAGGCAGCAGAACCCAGGACTTGTCCCATGAGCTTGAATCTCAACCCCTTTGGCAAGTTTCCTATCCTCTCAACCTCATGCTCATGTGTTAAATGGGAAACTTTCAAAGAGGTATTTTCACTGTTAAATGAGATCGTGTATGTGAAGCACATTTTGCTGAATGCTCAGTAATGGAGGCTGTTTTATCCCACCCCAACTAGGTTTAACAAAGGGTATAAATTATTCCTACACCTAGCTGTGCCTAAGGTCCAAATAACCTGTTCAGTTCATTAGAATTGTATCACTGTGGCATAGGCTATAATGCCCACCATCTCATTTTCCAGAGCCCTGGGTCCTTTGGCCCAGGTAAACTGAAATGCAATCAGCATAGCCAAGCTCCTAACTTCACCTAGTCAGACTATATCTAATTATCTAAGGCTCCAGACGGTAGCAAGAAAAGGCTTTGTGGTCAGAGAGCCAATTACAAAGGTGAGGAGACTAGGGCCTAAAGAGGAAATAGGACCTGTTAGACAGAAGACATTACCTAGTCTTAATAGGGACCTATTTTTGCTTCTGAGACATGATGTCACTTGTGGTGAAGACCTTGAACTAGTTATCAAAAGGGAGGGAAATATAATTTCTAGTAGTTAGAAGCTATCCACCAGCCCAACAGTTCTCTTATGAATAATTTATATGATCCTAAATATAAAAGGCTGCATTGACAGCATCCTAAAGATTTAGGAAGCTGCACTAATTTTGAAAACCTTTTCCTTTCTAGGTGCCGAAGATTCTGAGATTTATATCTTGAGAACTGACATTTTATCTTCCAGTCCTAAGTGCAGTATACTCAATTCTTGGAAATCTGGGTACCAAAAGGAAGTAGGCAGATTAGAATCAAATGTTGCCTGTGGTTATGGAGGTGTCATGGTAAACTACAGAGGAACTTTAGGCAGAGCTGGGACAGCAGGCATGGGTTTGAAGCCTGGCTCTGCTGAGGGTTGGAGAGGAGAAGTGATATAAAGGTGATGTTTCAAAGTCCAATCTGGCCCTAAGGGCCTTTGATTTCCCAGCCTGATAGCTAGCAGGCTGTTCAGTCCACCACTCACAGAACTTCTTCCGAGTATTGACACCAGAAGGTGGAACTCCACAAGAAAGAGGATGAAGGGCAAAGATAAGAGTGCAGAACAGGTCTCCTAGAAGAGATTTGGAAATACCTAGAAGCCATCGGCCGGTGATGACACATGGAGATACATCTGTGCCTGCCCCGGCATGATACTATTCAGAGAAGTCCTGGGCTGGCTTCTAATGAGGAGAACCTGGCTTTGTTTTCCGAAAGAACTACTGAAAAAGGCAAGGGACTGAGTGAGTTAATGAATGTGGAATTTATAAAGCAGTTTCTCCTTGGAGGCAAAGACATGATCTAGTTGACTGCTCAACCTGCAGAATCCGCTGCCTTTTAGATCAGGAATAGTCACTGGAATACATCGGAATCCTGTCTGAATAGTGAGGAAACGTGGTGTGTCAGGTGAAGCACTGACTCAGACTGACTTACTCTTTACTGAAAGAGGAAGAGGAGGAGTGACAGGAGGCCTACCTGCCCATCCCCGCTGGAGCTACCTGTCTTACCCAGGGGTAGATTCTAACACAGACCAGCCCAAGTGGAGGCCCCATGGGTTTTTCATTTGAAAGGTATTTATGGTTGGGGTCCGGTAGGGAGGAGAGGTGGTGGGCACAGAACAGAGCAACAGAGAATCTGAAAACCACGGACAAGAAGGAAATGAAAGTAAAGGCTTTTGCTTTGCTATAAGTAAGGGAAGCGGGAGAGCACCAGTTCTACTGAGCAGGTGAGAAGCAGCAAGCGTGGCCACATGCTCAGCCACAGACATCTGGGCGGTGCAGGGTGTGCTCACTGGCAGGGCAGCATGTGAGGCTTATTCTACCTGTGCAGCCCCTCCAGGGGCTCCAGCTCTTCATGTCAACCCTGCACCCACCGGGCAGACAGCAAGCCAAGGACAGCCCTTCCTGCCCACGCAGGCCCCCGGGTCCTGGGGACCTCCGCCCTCAGGTAGTTCCTTGCCCTTTCCTCTCCCTCTGGTGGCTGCCCTTTGAATCCGAGGACACGGGTGAAGGGCTCAGGATTTTCTCAATGGACCTATTTCCCCAGTCTGGGGTGGGATGAAACCACATGGTTCTAGAAGCTTCTGCTTCTTTCCTTGACTGGCCCTTTTAAAAGGGCCATGTGTTCTACCCTCTTTCCTTGTATGATGGACTCTTCAGCTGTTTGAGGTTGTTGGGTTTTTGTTTTGTTTTAAATTTTCTGTGTTATTTCTTTGGGCAAAAATGGAATGAGGTTCTGTGATCCTGCTTTATTCCACCATCGTTAAACAGAAGTCTAATACCTCAGCTCAGTTTTCTGAGTTTCAGTTCATTGAAAGTCTGCTTAGCTCATGCCATTTTCATGACTGTTATTCAAAGAAAGCACATCTGAAAAAAAGGCATTATGTTCCCCACAGCCCAGGGGGGAAAATAATTTAGTACTAGAAAGAATTAAGGAGTTTTTTCTTCTCCCTTGATAGGGGAAGTGAGGTTTCAATTGCTGATAGAAGGAAGGGAAAGGATGAGTGGGGCAACAAAGGCTGTTAATCTGGAACTTACAATTTCCTCAACTTCTACGCCTAAGAAAACGCCTATCGTGACAGAGGGTTGGTGAGAATCCAGTGAGATAATCCTTGTGAAAAGGTTTGGAGAACCTCAAAACACCCCACAAGGGTGAGGGGCAGTTACAATTAAAATCGACAATGAAAGGAGTCCTTTTTGGCACTAGAAGAATTCACAAAGAGGCTTGGGTAAGCCTGTGCCAGGGGTGCCGGGCAGGAGATCATGACTCCGGGAGCGGCTGGACCAGCTGGCCCCTAAGGCCTGTCCCCACCCCAGGAGCCATTGTCAGTCACACTGGCTGTGATAAAAGCTCCCACTGTGCCTGCATTTTCTGCTCTGCTCAGGGGTGGGAAGAAGCTGAGCCCAGCTTGGCCAGAGGACAGGGCTCCTTTCACCCTCATCATTTGCAGAGGCCTCTCCCTGAGATTCAAGCCACCAGCTACACAGTTCGTGGGACTTAGTGCAAAATGAAGTGTGGAGCCTATGGTTCAAAAACTTAAAGTTTTTCAAGATGGGAAACAACAGAGCATTTAACCAAGTGCAGGTCACTGGTTTATGAAGTCAGCCTTGCCACCAGGACCACCAGGGAGGAAACGAGGAATGGAAAGGAGCCAGGCCCCTGGGAGTCCTCAGGGTCCCCGCTCTGTCCCTCTCCCCAAGGCACTGCACAAGGAGCCCTTATGGAGGAGATAAGAGTCCCAACCACAAAAAGCATTGCCGTGAGCCAGGCAGTGTTCTAGGCATGTCCCACACAACTCCTCTAACCTTCACAACCCTGCAGGCAGGTACTATTATTATCACTGTTTTACAGATGTAGGAAATGACACAGAGTTTAAGTGACTTACCCAAGACCGCCCAACCAGCAGTGGCGGAGCCGGAATTCAGATGCAGGCAGTCTGGCCTCAGAGTCTGACCTCTTAGCTGCTATGATTTCCTCTTTTTCCATGGGGGTCCCGTGCAATGGCTCAGGCGGGTGAACAGTTGCAGGCGAAACTGCTGCAGCAGGAATGGAAATGGATCACCGGGCTGTAGCCTCTTCTCCTTTATTGCCCTTAGTAAAACCACACCAGACCCACCGAGGAGGCAGGCAAGGCTGCCGGGAGCTCTGGCTGCCCAGACAGGCAGAGAGAACCATGCATCTGAGGGGTGTCTTAGTTTGGGGTCCCTCTTCAGCAAAGCCTGAGATAAGGTTTTGGGTGCAGGTAGTTATTTGGGAGATGATTCCTGGAATGAGACAGGGAGCAGAGGGCATGGAAAGGAAAAGGAAGGAGGAAAAGTAATATTGGGGACATTATTGAGGCCACCATCACAGGCAGTGGGAGCTCAGCTCTGCCGGAGGCGGGCCGTCACTCACCACCTCCTGCCCCGCCCTGTTGGTGAGGGGTTGGCCCTGTGGCTGGTAACATCCCCAAACTTGAGGGTTGCCCCTGCAATGAGTGTCCTCCAGCCACTCCCCCCACACACAGTAAAAAAGCCCCCAGGTCAAAAGCAGAAAGACTCAGGGTGCGTGCTTGAGGTGAGTGTGAGTCCCCAGGAAACCGGAGCCCTCCACTGCAATGACAGCTGAAGACACTGGGCCAGGGGACTACGGTGAGGGACATCCAAGAGGTCTGTCTAGGGGCCACCAGATTTCCCTAGGAACTGGCTCCCCATGGGGACAGGGGGCGGCAAGAAGCTCTGTGGACTAAACGTCATTTGCATTCTTCTCCTGTGCATCTCTTTGTTTCCTCTCCCTTCCTCACTGACTGCAGCTGTTTGTTATTTGAGACGTCTTCTCAGCCCGCCCCCTGCCCAGTCGCACCACGGAACCAGCACCAGAACGTGGGAAAGTGGGACAGTGGGGTGGGGCCAGTCAGCTGTTATTTGCTGGGTGTGTTTACTGGGTGGCCTGGAAAGGGGGTGAGGAGAGGAGAGAGGACACAGTTCTGTCACCCTTCCAGCGGCGTGTTAACACACCCCAGGTGGCATCACTGAGATTAGCTGTGGCCCTGCTGAAGGGCTTCAGAGGAGGGGTTAATCCCAGGAGGCTTCCTGGAGAAGGAGCCTCGAAGCCGAGGCAAGGATTCAGAGTGAACCTTTGCCGTTGTCCAGAGAACCCTGGAGATCCCCCCAACCCCAGGCCCCTCAGCCCCGTCCTGCTCCCGGGGAGCTCCCCGGCTGCTGGCCTGAGGTGTCCGGGCTGAGTCAGGGTTGCTGGCTCTGAGGGCCTGCCCCTAGCCTCTCGCCAATTCCTTTCTTCTCTTGGCCCCATTTCCTCGAAACCGCTTTCTAGGCTCTGGTTGCCTCCCTTACTGTTCTGAGAAACTGGTTGACAAGCTGTCTGTCTAGCCCAGAAGCCCTGAGCCTGGGCAAGTTTATGATTGTTTATGATCGTTTTTTGGTTGTTTGACGGTTTCAGATTGATTTATGATTGTTATGCATCTGTGAGGGGAAGAATTCAGGCCTGGGAAATAGGAACCTTAGGGTGAGGTCCCAGCTCATCTTCTTTGTAGCCAGTGAGGTCACATTACCTCTGTTTCCACATCTGCAACAGTAACCAGCCCTGCTACGTCCACCTCACAGAGCTGTTGTGAGACCAAAAGGAACAAGATCTGGGAGTGGGATTTTTAAATCCCTGGAGTTTTCTGTGAGTGGAACATAATAACCATTGTTTCTGCCCTTGCGCCTGGCATCGCTTTAGACCTTCCTGGCACACGCAGTGGACTTTGTTATTTGGAACTTGTTCACTTGGCAAACTCCTGCTTGTCTGGAATCTAAAATGGACACTCACACAGGCCAGCTGTGAGTTGTCTGGGGTCGTGGTGCGATGGAAGGGGCACGCAATCCTGGGCCAGAGCCAAGAATTCTCCCTCCAGATCCAGCTCCTAGGAGCTCCGCGGCCTTGGGCAACCTCCTTGATTTCCTAGAGCCTTGTGATGCATCTGACAAAAGGGCTTATTATGCCTGCCCTGTCTGCCTCCTGAGTGCTCATGAGGGTCAAGCTAGATGAAAAGGGCCAACTAAATGTTCAAGTTTTGTGTAAACGTTGGGGGTCACTATAGAGGAAAGGCTTTCTGACTTGATTCCACAGCACACATCTACCCACCAGGCCTGATGAGATCCTGAAATGCTTCCTGAATCTCCTGAGAAAGTCAGTGCACAAGAGAAAGACTTTTCCTTTTATCAACCAAGGGTACTGGTAGTTGTCACCGTTTCAGTGGTGGTTGTTGTGTGAAGGTATTGGGGGTCAGAAAGAAGAAAGGGAAGGGAGTGGACTTTGAGTCCCAGAAAAGGAAGAAGAAAATGGTAAGTCTTGGGAGGGATGGCAGGAGCCAGAAAGAAGGATCAAGGCAGGGCCCACAGTGCAGAGCCTGGAAGGAGGCAGCGAGAGAGGCTGGGGGCTGGGGGAGGAGATGCAGGAGGGGATGAAACAGGGGCTGCAGGAGGGGATACAGTAGGGGATGCAGGAGATGGTGCAGGAGGGGATGCAGGAGGGGATGCAGGAGGGCCAGGAGAAGCAAGGCAGCACATATGGCAGGTGATCTTGACTCCTATGCCCGCAAGGGCCCTCCCCCCACCCATGAACCATGGATGAAACATGATTGGTTTAGAATCCCATTCTGTACCAGTAATCAGCTTATTAGTGTGACCCAGTCCCGGGCAATAGAATCTGAGAGTTAGTCTATTGGGGGCTTCCGAGAAAGATTTTTTCATCCTTGATTAAAATTAAATAGATGAGGGAGCCTCCTCCCTCCTCCCCATCAGCAACTCCCCCGGTGCCTGTGTCCTCCCACCTGACATTAAGCACCTGAGCTTGACAACAGCTGGTTCACGTTTCTAACCGGCTCCCGCACTGCCCGCACCTTCCTGTGGTGACTGGCGGTGTGAGAGGCTAAAGCCTGGAGCGGCTACATCCTTCTAGTGACGAAGTCAAGAGCATGGTAGAGATGCTAACCCAGAGCCTGGACAGTGTCAAGCTGCTGAATCTTGGAATTCCTTCCAAGCTTCTCAGTGTGTGAGACAAGGATCGGTTTAAGCCACTTGTAATCTAATATTCCATTGACAAGAGGACCAGGGGTAAAATAACACTGATAATACATGCCATTGGAGGGAACGTTACAGTTTGCACTGCATTTTTATATACACTTATGCTATTTGATTGTCACAAAAGACAAGAGGATAAGTGACCTTATTCTTTTTTTAAAACACATGAGGAAACTGAGGCCAGGGAGGGGAAATGACCCCCAAAGTCACAGAGCTAATTGGTGGTAGGTCTGATATCATAAATCAGGGTTTCTGACTTTTGGCCCAGGAGACTTTGCACTATGCCTGCGAGAGACCGAAATCAGAGTTAAACAGAAGCAGGTGCAAATGCCCGCAGACACTAAACTGGAAGGTCAGGCAGCTTCTTGCTCTCACCTCCCAGAAGAGTCCAGGGGAGAATAAAAGAGAATCTAATCATCAACTCTTGGTCAGACATTGGGTTGGGGAACTGAGACCAGGGTGTTACCTGACAGCATGGGGTGGGGAGGTGGCCAGACGAAGAACGTGGTAAGTTCCTCCACCACCCCCAGAGGAGCTCCCCCGCATCCTCCCGCCTTCCTTCCTGCCTTCTATTTTTTTCTTCAATCAACAAACATGTACTGAGTACTTCCCATGTGCTAAGCATTGTACCAAGAGCTGGGAACGTGGCAGTGAACAAAGCAGACAAGTTCTCCTGGAGCTTATCTTCTAGTCAGGAGAAATATAACACAACTAAATACAGTTGATCCTCCTTAATTTCAGATTCCATTATTTGCAAGCTCACCTATTTGCTAGAACTTATTTGCAACCCCAAGATCAATACATCCAGTACTTTCCGAGTCATTCAGAGACAAGTAAAGGGCAGTGAAAATTCTGAGTGGCTGATGTGCACATTCAGATGAGGTGGAAGCTTCTCGTTTCAGCTCTCATACTATAAACAAGCGTCTTTTTGTGGTCTATTTAGTGCCACTTTTAAAAAAAAAACATTTATGTGCTTTCTGTGGGTGATTTTGCTGTTTAAAATGGCCCCAAGCATAGCACTGAAGTTGTCCATCTAGAGTTTGTAAATTCAAGAAGGCTGGGAAGTGCCCCGCGGAGAAGGCGAGTGTTACGTAAGCTTCTCTCAGGCATGCGTGCTGTTGGCTGGGAGTTCAATGTTAATGAATCAACAGAATCTTTTAAAGAAGGTGTGTTTAAACAGAAACACACAAAGAACACGGTTAATAGGCTCATAGGTGCCTAAACCTGTGTTTCCCCGATGGCTCAATATTTGCTAATTCATTGTTCAGGGCGACTTTACAGAACATAACTACCTCCAGTAACGAGAAAGACTGTCATTTTATTTATGATGAGTGCCATCAGAAGATCAAACAGGGAGATGATCAACGTGTGGTTGGAAGGGGGTGTTGATCAAGGGAGATGTCTCCAGGAGGTCACTGGAGCTGAAATCTGCATGATGGGAAGCGGGCAGCCAGCCAGCAGACCTGAGCAGCGCGTTCCAAGGGCAGGAATGGGGGCTTGCGCTCTGGTGGGGAAGCTGTGGGCAGGGCTGGGCGGACAAAGCCTGTGCAGCTGAGGGTCTGTGAGAGGAGGCTAGAGGTCGGGCCCCCGAGGACACACAAGGACTTCAGCCTTTACTCTGAGTCCTGTGGAAGCCATTGGAGGGTTTTCAACAGAGCAATGAAACTGATTTCTGGGTTTTCAAAGATGCCTGGCTGCTGTGTAGAGAATGGGTCAAAGAGACCACAACGGAAACAGGGTCCAGCTGGGCGGTGACAACGAGGTCCAGGCTTGAGGTGGGCGTGGCCTCAGGGGTTGAGGCACCGGAGACAGATTGTGGTGTATTCTTTTTTTTTTTTCTTTTTGCGGCATGCGGGCCTCTCACTGTTGTGGCCTCTCCCGCTGCGGAGCACAGGCTCCGGACACGCAGGCTCAGTGGCCATGGCTCACGGGCCTAGTCACTCTGCGGCATGTGGGATCTTCCCGGACTGGGGCACGAACCCGTGTCCCTTGCATCGGCAGGTGGACTCTCAACCACTGCGCCACCAGGGAAGCCCTGTGGTGTATTCTGAAGAAGAGTGGAAGCTGACTGGCTGATGAATTGACTGTGGAAAGTGAAAGAGAGAGAGAGGAATTGAGAAGACCCCTGGGTTGGGGTGCTGAAGCGACCACATGAATCAGGGCGTCATTTGCCCCGGTGGGGATGACTGGGACCAGAAGAAGACAACATGTGAAGTTTCAGACAACATAGCCAGTCGACTATGAAACAGGACACATCACATAAGTGATTAAAAACACAGATCTGAAGCTCAGGGGGTGCTGGAGTAGGAGAGGTCACTTCGGACGTAAGGGGACTGGGTGACCTCACCCCGGGCTGGTGTGGGTCGGTGACTCCTGCAGGATTCAGACGGAAGCGGGCAAGGCTGGGCCTGAGGACAGGGCCTATGGAGGTGAGGGTAAAGGCTGAGGTGGCTGAGGGCTTATGGCTGTGGGAGCGATAAAAAGGGGACCTGAAAACTTCTGAAGCTCAAGACTTAGAGACGGGAGGCATCCCCCGCAGCCCTGCTCTGCTGAAGCTGGCAGGACCAAGCATCCTGGTGAGAGGCAGGACCTAAGGCCAGCCGGGCGCCCACAACAGCTCCTCTAGGGCCTTGTGCCGTGCCACTTGCCAGGAAGCACCTGAGCGTGGTGATAGCTGGTTCCCATTTCTAACCAGCTCATTTCCATTGCTACTGGGGGCTGGGCATCCAGTGAGGAGACCAAAGGCCAGACTGGTGGAGCGGGATTAGAGAACACGGGGATTTTCAGAGTCTGCCATCGCTTTGGATGAGGGGGCAGAAATGGGAGGAGGAAGGGCAGGCTGGCAGCCCAAGGCTCTGGTAATAGCTGTGTTGTCCCCAATAAATCAGGAAGGGGTGATCCTCACTGCCCGAGGGAGCACAGTGAGGCAGTTCACGCGCACAGGCTCTGAAGCCTGACCCTTGGATTCTGCTCGTAGCGCCGCCACTTTCTCACTGCGGCGCTCAATCTCTCCATCTGCAAAAAAACCACCGAGAGCACGGTGCCCTCATGGAGTGCTTAGAACAGTGGCAGCAAGTGGGCGAGCACTCAGTGGTCAGTGTCCAGAGCTGTCCGCTTAACTTCCTCCTCGGAGCTCAGCGATGATTTCCAAGCTGCAGGGCACACCTGCACAGATGACAGAGAGGCGGCTACGGGCTGGATTAAGGCTCTGGATGTGGCGACAACAAAACGAACAGGTCTGGGCAGCCCTCAGGACCAGGCAAAAGATCCCTGAATTCAGTAGGTTTCTGTGTAATCACTGTGCTGATGCTAATAACATTCTTGATCCCACAATGCTATGTGTTTCTCACGCTTTTCATCTTAACCTTACGTATCGTTTCCTATGGCTGCCATAACAAATTACCACCAACTCAGTGGCTTAGAACAACGGACATTTATTCTCTCACAGTTCAGGAGGACAGAAATCTGAAGTCCAGGTGCCTGCCGGACTGGTTCCTTCTGAGGGCTGTGAGGGAGAGACCTCCCTGTTCCTCTCTCCTGGCTTCTGGTGGCTTCCCTCAGTGCTCACCATCCTTTGGCTTGTAGGCGCGCCTCTCCAATCTCTGCCTCCGTCTTCACGTGGCCTTTTTCCTCTGTCTCTCTGTGCCCTCTCTCTTTTTATAGGGACAGCAGTCACTGGATTTAGAGCCCCCCTAAATCCAGGATCATTTCGTCTCAAGATCCTTAATTAATTATATCTCCAGATACTCTTGAAACAAAGTCTCATTCCGAGGTCCTACGTAAACATGAATTTTGGGGAGACACCATTCAGTCCTCTACAACTGGCACTCACAGCCTCCCTCTGGAGCAAGAATGACAGGTACTATAATTCCCTCCTCATGCATTGTGAAGCCAGGGTCTAGAGAGAAGTGAACCAGCCTGTGGTCATATAACTAGTGGGTGGGGATAGATCCCAGATTTCAATTCCTGCCCCACCACCCAAGTTTTATTCCCTTGTGAGAGAGACACACAGGGAGGGCAAGACGGAGCTCTCGTCTTATCTATCCAGCTCTCCTCCCTCTTCAAGCAAATTGGCTTGGCCTTTTCCAATCATGTGTTGCCATGGAGACAACCATGCTCTGACCGAACCACCACTCCCCAGCACAGGGGCTGCCCTGGGACCCAACACCCGCCCCAAGCTGAGCGCCATGGCACCACCGCTGACTGCCCTTGACTGGTCCAGAGATGGGCATGTGACTCGAACTGAGGAAAACAGAGCCTCTTCTTAGCAATTTAGACCTCAAGGCCTGAGAGCATGAGTCTCAGTTTTATTCTACTGGCCAGGCTGGGAGAGGGAGCCTGGAGCTCTGGGTGGCTATGAGGACAATGCAGACACAAGGTGTGCAGAGAGAGGCCTGGTGACACTGCAGGTCTTGTTGTGGCTGTCCCTAGGCCCTTCCCATAGCTCGGTTACTGGAGCCAACTTATTACCCCTCTTGCTTGCAATCACAACACTCTGATTTATCATCTTAGCCCCAAAACATATGTCAGCTCACTTTGGCAATAAGGAGGTCAGTAAACAAAGTTAGAAACCATTTGGTTTTCAATTTAATGTTAGACAGCAAAGTATCTATTTAAATAAATAAATTTATTTAATCAGGGGCTTAACACAAAAGTGTTGATGGAGCTCTGTTTTTATTCAGTATGAAAGAGCAAAGATGACATTCAAACAGTTTCATGATTTTAATGGCTACACCCTGTGACAGGCAGACTCCTAAGACAGTCCACAGTGACTCCATCCCCTGGTACTCACAACCTTCCCTAGAGTATGTGCTGAATCTAGTAACTTGCTTCTGACAAATAGAACACAGCAAAGGTGATGGAATGTCACACCTGTGATTAGGTTACAAAAGATTATGTAGCTGACTCTGTCTTTTGCTGACTTTGATGAAACCAGCTGCCATGGTGGAGAGGCTGACCTGGCAAGGAACTGAGGGTGGCCCCCAGCCAATAGCCAGCAAGGGACTGAACCCTGCCACCACCCATGTAAGGGAGCTCGGAAGTGGATCAGGCCCCAGAAACCTAGTTACAGCTGGGTGACACTCCCTGAAACAGAGGGCCCAGCTCAGCTGTGCCCAGATTCCTGACACACAGATACTCTGAGATAATGCGTGTGTAATATTTTAAGCCACTAATGGTTGGGGGGATTTGTTACAAAGCATTTCCTGTACACACACACACACGCGCACTGCAGACTTCAGTGTGCAGTGATAGGCAAGGTAGAAAGTTCTGTCAACTGAAGAAAAACGCACAACCTAAAAGTTGTGAGTTAAGTTTTATCTGGGAACCCGCTGAGGACTATAGCCCAGGAGACCACAGCCTCTCAGGTAGCTCTGAGGAACTGCTCTGAAGTGGTAAGGGAGGAGCCAGGATATAGAGGAGTTTTTTTGCTGGAAAACAAACAAACAAACATGTAGTTGAACACCTAAAGATTATTGCTCATTACAAAGAAAAGACATCTCGAATTAATGATTTTAGTACTTTTCTATGCATGGGAAGAGGCACGAATCTGGGATCATGTGACATTATTCCTTAGATATGCATCTTAACTATCTAGGGCCAGTATCCAAAGCACAGAATGCTTCCTGCTTTTCTATATCCTGAATTCCCTTAAGGGCATGTGGTCAGCGGGTGGCTGCTGTGGCTAAAGGCTTGATCCTTGTCGAACTGAGATGAGGGGCAACCTTCTTTGTTTATGGAATGGCAGGCAACATTCCCTGTCCACGGTTCCATAGAGAGAGGGAAAGTGAAAAGAGGAGCTGGAAGGATAGAGAAAAAGAGCATGAGCACTGGAAGTTGATGAGGAAAACACCATTGTTTCAGAGGGCCTCACTAAGGCCTTAGAATGTTTTTTGTTTTGTTTTGTTTTCAGTTATGGGTGCGTTTAAATTTGCCTTAGTGGCAGGAGGTGGGATTCATTTATTCATTTGTCTTTTCATTGATCAACAAATATTTACTCAGTGTCTATAGTGTACTGGACACCATCAGCGCAGCTGGGGTACGAAATGAACAGCAGGGTCATGCTCCTGAGGCATCCACAGAGCCTATGTACACAGAGCATATGGTCAGAGCCAGATGGTGCACAGTTACAATGCAGAGATGACTGCTATGAGCAGGGTGTGTACTATGGATGGAAGCAGAGAGAACTAGGTCTAACCCAGCCTGGGCTGGATCACAGAAACCTCCCTGGAAGAGTGGATGCCTTGGTCTAAGTTAGCAGGGCCCACCATAGTAGTCCTTGCAAGAACAGACCTGGGCCTGAACTAAGACAGTGCCATAGAATGGAAAGGAATGGCTAATGTGGAGGGGATCCAGGGAGAACTTGGCTGAGGGAGACAGCCCCAAGTTCCCCAGATTTCAGCTCATGGAACTGGCAAGATGGGGATGGCATTAACTGAAATAAGGAAGAAAAGAACAGTTTTATGGCCAAGAGGATTTTTTCCCAAATATAAGAACCTGATCATATAAATACATGATAAAATATTTTCCCAAGATTCTCCATAGCTTGTAGGATAATATTTAAACTCTGTTGTTCAGCACATATGGCCCCCCAAATTCTTTCTTCTTCTCTAGGTTTATTTCTTGCCACTCATCCAAGTTCATCCTTAGATCCAGCTACAGGAAACTACCAGTAATTCTCAGGCACATTCCATGGCTGTTGTATAGGTTTGTACATGGGATTCTCTCTGTTTAGAAAGTTCTCTATTACGAATATTGTTGTTTTTGTGTTTTCAGAATCCCCTCCTTTGGCTTGCCTCCCCTGTCTCTTTCCGTGTAGCCCTGATGGAGCTACCAATCACAGTATCCTGCTCCCCAGCCCCAGGATTGGGCAGGAGATCCAGGCCTCATCAATCATAGTATCCCAGACCTCAGTGATTGGTCCAGGATTGGCACATGACCCAATCTGGACCAATCAGAGCCCTTCTCTGGGATTTTATATATGGGTGCTAGGATAGTTTTCTCTTTCTTGTGGGGCCAACAAACTGAAGTGATGTAAGCCTGGAACTTCCTGTGGCCATGCTCCTTCTGCCCCCTGAAACACAGAGGATGCTTAACTGGTTAGGAGAGAATGAGTCCAACATAGAGGGAGAGACAAGAAGAGCAGCAGATCTGAAGGCTTTTTTTTTTTTAATACATCTTTATGGGAGTAAAATTGCTTCACAGTACTGTGTTAGTCTCTGTTGCACAACAAAGCGAATCAGCCATATGCATACACATGTCCCCATATCCCTTCCCTCTTGAGCCTCCCTCCCATCTTCCCTATCCCACCCCTCTAGGTCATTGCAAAGCACCGAACTGACACTTAGGTTGATTCCATGTCCTGGCTATTGTAAATAGTGCTGCCATGAACATTGTAGTACATGACTCTTTTTTTTTTTTTAATAGATCTTTTTTGGAGTAAAATTGCTTCACAGTACTGTGTTAGTCTCTGTTGCACAACAAAGCGAATCAGCCATATGCATACACATGTCCCCATATCCCCTCCCTCTTGAGCCTCCCTCCCATCTTCCCTATCCCACCCCTCTAGGTCATTGCAAAGCACTGAACCCATCTCCCTGTGCTATGTTGCTGCTTCCCACCAGCCAATTATTTTACATTCCGTAGTGTATACATGTCGATGCTACGCTCACTTCGCCCCAGCTTCGCCCTCCCACCCCAGGTCCTGAAGTCCATTTTCTATGTCTACCTCTTTATTACTGCCCTGCCACTAGGTTCATCAGTACCATTTTTTTTTTTTTAGATTCCATATATATGTGTTAGCATACAGTATTTGTTTTTCTCTTTCTGACTTACTTCACTCTGTATGACAGACCCTAGGTCCATCCACCTCACTACAAATAACTCAACTTTGTTTCTTTTTATGGCTAATATTCCATTGTATATATATGCCACATCTTCTTTATCCATTCATCTGTCGGTGGACATTTAGGTTGTTTCCATGTCCTGGCTATTGTAAATAGTGTTGCAATGAACATTGTGGTACATGACTCTTTTTGAATTATGGTTTTCTCAGGGTATATGCCCAGTAGTGGGATTGCTGGGTCATATGGTAGTTCTATTTTTGAGGCTCTGAGGCCACTTCACCCGGTCGGCCAAGTTATATAGTCCTGGTTTGCTTAAGTTAGTCCTGTCACTTAAAATTGAAAGAGTCCTGCAGCCAGAATCCCAATTTCTTCTACCCACTTCTTATACATCCTTTAAAACTCAGTTCCAACCCAATTCCTCCAGAAAGCCTACTATGACCAGTTGCTCCTCCCTTCCCAGTTTGTTGCACTTCCCTGGGTTCTCATAACATTCTGGGCAGATTTCAGTTGCATTCCTTAATAATCAGATCAGTAAGCGTTGGTTTACATATCTGTTACCATCAAATAAGCTCTTTAACCCTCATTGTACTCACCTTATGGCTCAATGTCTGTCACAAAGAAAGTATTTTACAAATGGCTGATGAATGAATAACAAGTTCAGAGTCTGCCTGTGGAACAGTCAGGTGCCCAGGAGAGTTTGTGGGTATGTAAATCATTGGGGTGTCTCTGTGTCAGTGGAGCAGGTGGAGACAAGTGGAATGTGGGCAGGGTGCAGCGTGGAGGGCGTGTTGCCCTCAGTCTCCTTCCAGTGGCTGATCCAAGAAGGGAAGGAGAGAAGGGGGCTGGTGACTGGAGGGACAAAGGGGAATTTATTTTAAGATACCCAAGTCCCAAGTGTGTTTATACATTGAGGGAATGGAGCCAGTGGAGAGAGAAGGGTGCGGATTCAGGAGAACCAAGGCATGGGACACAGGGAGGGGATGAGCCTGGAGGACAGGTAGAGAACAAGGAACAGGCACGATCAGCAGACACTCCAGTTTGGTCAACAGCAGAGACAGGGTGGGGAGTGAGGCACCCACACCAGAGTAACCTCATTCAGCAGCCCCACAGGCTAGTGAGGTTGGGCAAAACAGAGCCTCCTTCTTTTTCCTAAGGCTCCCAGAGCATTCAGCCTCCTCTTTCCCAATTACCCTCCACCCCCAGCAAGTGAAAGGTCACTGCTGAGCTTAAGCGGCCCTATCAGGTCACTGGCCTCCTGCCGGCTCCGGCTCGGCTCCGGATCTCCCTGAGCTCTGGCCAGAGTTCAGGGTAATCCTTGCATTGTTCGCCTTGTTGTTGTTACCCGACCTAGGAGATCAGGTTCCCCCCGCATAGTGTTCACCCACTTTGTCCGGGGCCATGTGATCCCGTCCAGGGAGGAGCATGGATGTAAATTATGGAGGAAACCTCAGGTTCTCAACAACTCCCTAGCGATTCCGATCTGCCAGGAAACCTGAGTGCACCGGCCCTGGGGGCCCTGCAGCTGGGATTGACCAGAATCACTGCCCAGGCCTCCAGTGATTGAATCCCAAAGGTTGGTTGCTCGCTGGGGCCTCGGCAGCCAGGATTTCCCAAGATCTGTAGGGGAGGGTGTGCAACAAGTCACTGAGAAACCCAGCTCAGAACCACTGCTCCGGGGCCTTCCGGGTGTGGGAAGGTGAGGAGGAAGCAATGCCTGTTCCCTTGGGAGGAGCCCAAGGGAGGCAGGGTGCTCCCTCAAGACAGGCTCAGCCTCATTGTAGAAGACACGCTCCCTGCCCTTGGGGAGCTCCCGGGCAGAGGACACACACACACACACCCTTGCTGTTTCCAGCTGCTGAGCATCAGATGCTGTGTTTCCTTACGGGGGCAAAGCTGCAAGGGTCTAGCTAAAGTCCCAGACCACTTTCTGGAAAAGAGGAAAAGAAGGCGTTCAGTGTTCAGCCCCTCCAAGCATCCTTTGGCTTTGGTTATCAGGAGACAGCCCATGCATCTGCTCTGGGCTCTCACTTCCTTGCCCTTTAACAACTGTGATCACACTCGCTGTGTTTCGTGGGCTCTCAAAGACTGCTGAGTGTGTGTGTGTGTGTGTGTGTGTGTGTGTGTGTGTGTGTGTGTTCACGTAAGCCTCATGTGCATCTCTACACGCCTGGCCATCCAAGTGCACATCTGCACATTTACATGTAGGTGTGACCTTGTGTGATAATTCCTGTGTTTGCCTAAGTGGTCCCTGTACACACACAAACGTGTGCAGGTGTACGTGGTGGGTGTCCTCTTTCACAAACACACTGAGCATTCCTCTACAAGGTTTTAATGTCCAGCAACATGATGACGTCAACACGGCAGGCTGGACGTTGAACTGAGTCTTGCCACTCCCCTGGCTTTGCCCGGAGCTGACCCATGTACCCTAATGGCCTAAACTGCCCCCCTCCTCAGCCTGCCTTGAGCCCCTGAAGAACTCTGATTTGCTACACCCGAGACTTTCCTGGAAGGGCCGAGGATGTCTGCTCTTTGCAGCTTCCACTTGACCTCAGTTCATCTGGTCATTTACTCCTCAATCACTGAGCTCCTGCCAGGCCAGGCCCTGTATTAAGAGCCAGGAATACAGAAATGAGTATTTCATGGCCCCTGTCTTCATGAAAGGCACACTCTAGTCAGGGAGAAAGGCCCGGACACAACCAGCCGTGTTCAAAGGCAGACTCTGATGAGATCATGGGAGGGCAGAGAAAGAAGTCACTACCTTGTGGAACCCGGGATGGTTTCACTGAGACCCCGTTTAACTAGGCCCCATGTAACTTGAGTAGAATTTCGACAGGAGAATGTGAAGAAGAACATTCCAAGCAGAGCAATGGTGTGATTGGAGATTAGAAGTGAGGAAGCCCATGGAGTGTCTACTTTCAAACCCTTCCTTAGGGCTGAGTGTTGCACGACTCCAGGGGAATGCAAGTGCAAGGCACCCTTTGAAGGTGTGCAGATTGGGGATGGGAGTTCTGAGGAGCTGCTGTGACAATGGTAAACAAGGGAAAAAGGATTCATAAACTCATGGGCAGATGGTGTGGCAAGGAGATGCATCATCTATCTCACTCCATCCAGGAAGACATCCTGGAGATGTGTGGCCTCAGGAACAATCAAGGCAAGAAAGGGCAATCTGAAGGGATTGAAGCGTAATTTGTGTCACAGGAAAGCAAACAGGTATTTGGGGGAGAATAACCAGGCAGTAAAATGTGATGGACTTAAATATGCTTTGAAGAAAGGATAAAGAGGAAGGAGGAGGCCCAGGTCTTATCTGTGCTTGAGCAGCACCCAGTCTGATAAGAGCAAGCAAAACACCTGCTGGGAGTTCCTAGCCTGATGGAGGGACATAGGAAATGAGGCTTCTAAGACACCAGACATCAGACAACAAAGGTCAGTGATACCCAAGAGATGCCCCAGTTTACAGCCTTGAGAGAATGTCTAAGCCACAGTGCAGAGAAGGGGAACCGAGGTGGAACCCAGCAGTATTTATGAATGGGGAGAAGGAGCTGGGGGTCTGGGGAGACCCAGGCAGCAATAGTACATACAAGAGAGTATCTAAGAGGAGAGAGTTACACAGAGAAAACCCTGGAAATCTTCAAATTTTCAGCAGAGCGCAGATCAGCATATGTGTGTAAGGCAACTACCCGTGGCTGGGGAAATGACCACCTAAAAAATGAAGGAAAGAGTGCCCAGAGCTCACACAGGGCTGGGAATACTTCCTACTCCCACCAGATTGGAAAAATTCATAATTTTTTTTTGGCTTTATATTTTTTATTTTATTTTCCCAGTTTCCATCCCCATTACTACAAAGTACAGAATAATATTCCCACATTTATACTTCTGTCTCAGGTATTGTAGTATTAAGGATGTGTCCTTCTTTTCAAGGTTTTGATAGAATAAACTTTGAGGTAACAGATCTTGATAAGGACCTCCTGAAGCTGATTTCAGGAAAGGTAATGCAGAAATCTATAAGTAAGCCAAAATATTTAGAATAATGTCACCTAAATCCTCAGAGTTTTATTTCAATGTTATTTCTAAAGGTATATCTTAGTCTCCAAATTCTATCTCCCATTTCTCTGAGATGGTGTTATTTAATACATAGTCTCCAAATAGGGTACAGTAGAGGTCAACTTCAGTCAAGTCTGAAACTATCAAATTACCCAGGGAAAAAATTCATAATTTATGGGGAGATTACTCAAAAGGGTCTTGCTTCAGTAGTGAAAAACAATTAGCGTTAGACTAAATAGTGCTTTCATCTCACCTAACACATCTTAAAGACCTGAAAGGATAAAACTGCTGCATCCTGGAACAAGTTCAAGGACATTTATATGAATCCAAAAATATCTAGCGCCCATCAAAGTAAAACTCCCAATGTCTGGCATCCAAAACAAAATTACCACACGTGTAAAGAAACAGGAAAATACAACCTATGATAAGGAGAAAAAATCGTTGAAACTGACCCTACCATTAGGTGATCAATTGTCCTAGTTTGCCTGGGACTATCCCAGTTTTAGCACCGAAAGTGGTACACCCCAGGAGATCCCTCAGTCCTGGGAAATCTGGGACAATTGGTCACTGTACCTATAACTAACATCATTTTTGTGTGTGTGTGAATTACACGGCCCTCTCACTGCTGTGGCCTCTCCCGTTGCGGAGCACAGGCTCTGGATGCGCAGGCTCAGCGGCCATGGCCCACGGGCCCAGCCGCTCCGCGGCATGTAGGATCCTCCTGGACCGGGGCACGAACCCGTGTCCCCCACATCGGCAGGTGGCCTCTTAACCACTGAGCCACTGGGGAAGCCCCTAACATCATACTTAGTAGTGAAAGACTGAATACTTTCCCCCTAAGATCAGGTACACAGCAGAATGTCCACGCCCACTACTTTTACCCACATTGCATTGGAGATTCCAACCAATGCATAAGGCAAAGAAAAGAAATCCAAACTGGAAAGGAAGAAGTAAAACTGTTTTTATGCTCAGATGATATGATCATCTATGAAGAAAATCTGATTGACTCTACAAAAAAGTCACTAAAACTAATAAGTGAGTCTAGTAAGGTTGTAAGATACAGGTAAATATCCACAGATCCATTGGATTTCTACACACTACAAGTGAACAAACAGAATTGAAATTAAAATAACAATATCCTTTTCAATAGTATCAAAAAATATGAAATAGGGATAAACATGGCAATAGATGAGAAAGACCTGTATGTTGAAAACTATAAAACATTGCTGGGGGAAATTAAAGAAGATCTAAATAAATGGAGAGATATACTTTGGTTATATTTTGGAAGACTCAATGTTGTTAAGCTGTTAATTCTCCCCAAATAGGTTCAACACAATCTCCCCAAAATCCCACTAGTCCTTTTTTGTAGAAATTGACAGGCTGATTCCAAAATTCACATGAAAATACAAAGGACCTAGAATAGCCAAAACGACTCTGTAAAAGAACAAAGTTGGAGGACTAATACTACTTGATTTCAAGACTTATTATAGGACTTCCCTGGTGGTGCAGTGGTTAAGAATCTTCTTGCCAATGCAGGGGACACAGGTTTGATCCCTGGTCTGGGAAGATCCCACATGCCATGGAGCAACTAAGTCCGGGCACCACAACCACTGAGCCAACGCACTGCAATTACTGAAGCCCGAGTGCCTAGAGCCCATGCTCTGCAACAAGAGAAGCCACTGCAATGAGAAGCCAGCGCACCGCAATGAAGAGTAGCCCCCGCTCACAGTAACTAGAGAAAGCCTACGTGCAGCAATGAAGACCCAATGCAGCCCCCCAAAAAAGACTTCTTATAAAGCTATAGTAACCAAATAGAGTCACGCCAGTAGTGCGTGACTCCTGTCCCCCTCCATGAAAATCATATGTCTACCTGGAACTTGTGACTGTGACCTTATTTGGGAAAAGGGTCTGTGCAGACGTAATTAAGTTATGGATCTTAAGATGAGATCATCCTGGATTAAGGATAGGCCCTAAACCCAATGACAGTTATCTTTATAAGAAGAAGGGAAGACACAGAGATACTTGGGGAGAAGGCCAGGTAAAGGCAGAAGCAGAGATTGGAGTTACACTGCCACAAACCAAGGAATGTCTGGAGCCACCAGAAGCTGGAAGAGGCAAGAGAGGATTCTCCCCTAGAGCCCCCAGAGGGAGTGCTGCCTGCCAATACTTTGGTTTTGGACTTCTGGCCTCCAGAACTGGGAGAGAGTTAAATTTCTGTTGTATTAAGCCATCAAGTTTGTGGTACTTTGTTAGGTAGTCCTAGAATCCAAAGAATACAATGCATAAGTAATATTCTGCAAAGGTGCAAAGGCAATTCAGTTGAGCAAAAATAGCCTTCGAACAAGTGGTGCTGGGAAAATTGGATATACATATGCAAATAAGTAAATTTGGTTTCATACCTTTTAGCATATATAAAAATTAACTCAAAATGGATCATAAACCTAAATGTAAAACCATATCTATAAAATATCTGGAAGAACTCATAAGAAAAAGCCTTTGTAACCCTCTGTTAAGCAAGGATTTCTTAGACATGACACCAGAGCATGATCCATAAAATTAAAAATTGATAAACTAGATTTCTTAAAATCAAAATTTTGTACTTTTCATAAGACCCCATTAAAAGAATTAAAAGACGAGTCACAGACTGCAGTGCATATATTTGATAAAAGACTCATGTTTAAATTATATTTTTAAAAATTCTCCAAACTCAATAATAAAGACACAAACAACCCAATGTTAAAAATAGACACTCCGGGCCTCCCTGGTGGCGCAAGTGGTTAAGAGTCCGCCTGCCGATGCAGGGGATACGGGTTCGTGCCCCGGTCTGGGAGGATCCCATATGCCGCGGAGCGGCTGGGCCCGTGAGCCATGGCCGCTGGGCCTGCGCATCCGGAGCCTGTGCTCCGCAACGGGAGAGGCCACAACAGTGAGAGGCCCACATACCGCAAAAAGGAAAAAAAAAAAAAAAAAAAAAAAAAAAAAAAAATAGACACTCCACCAAAGAAGATATACAGATGGCAAATAAGCATATGAAAAGATGCTCAAACTCTTTAGTTAGGGAAATGGAAATCAAACCCACAAAGTACACTTATTAGAATGTCTATGATTAAAGACCTTCAGTGCCAGGACTTCCTTGGCTGTCCAGTGGCTAAGACTCTGCACTTCCACTGCAGGGGGCACAGATTCGATCCCTAGCTGGGGAAATGAGATCCTGCATGCTGCACAGTGTGGCCAAAAATTTTTTTTAATTAAAAAATAAGTGGCGCAGTGGATAAGAATCTGCCTGCCAATGTAGGGGACATGAGTTCGATACCTGGTCCGGGAAGATCCCACATGCCACAGAGCAGCTAAGCCTGTGCACCACAACTACTGAGCCTGCGCTCTAGAGCCCGCGAGTCACAACTACTGGAGCCCGTGCGGCACAACCACTGAAGCCCGTGCGCCTAGAGCCCGAGCTGTGCAACAAAAGAAGCCAACGCAATGAGAAGCCCGTGCACTTCAATGAAGAGTAGGCCCCGCTCGCCGCAACTAGAGAAAGCCCGTGCGCAGCAACAAAGACCAAACGCAGACAATAAATAAATAAATAAATAAATAAATAGGGAAAACAATAGAAAAAAGACCTTCAGTGCCAAATGCTGGCAAGAATGCGGAGCAACTGGAATCCACATGCACTGCTGATGGGGATGTAAAATGGTACAACCAATTTGGAAAACAGTGAGACAGTTTCTTAAATAAACATGTACCTTTTATGTGATACAGCTATTCCAGTCCTAGCCATTTACCCAAAAGAAATGAAAGCATATGTCCACACAAAGACCTGTACACAAATGCCCATCATCAGTTAGATGGACAAATGATGGTGTTTATACAATGGACTACTACTCGGCTACAAAAAGGAATGAGCCAGTGATATATGCAACAATGAATGAATCAAAAAATAATTAAGCTGAGTGAAAAGAATCTGAACCAAAAAAGAGTATATAATGTACCATTCCATTTATGTAAAATTTTATAAACTGAAATGAATTTATAGTGACAAAAAGCAGATCAATGGCTGCCTGGGGGAGGGGGGATTAGGGAGGTATGGAGGGGGAGGGGGGAAATTGGAGGGGAAGGTGGATATGTTCATTATCTCGTGGTTTCATGGGGTTTACATATATCACACTTATCAAAGTGCATACTTTAAATAGGTGCAGTTTATTGTATGTCAATTAAGCCTCAAAAAGCTATAAAACAAGAAAGAAGAAAAACCAATGTCTCCAGCGCTCCCAGCATTACTGCTGCAGCCACTGCCTAAGGATGGAGGGCAGCGGGAAGGGGTGAAGTGCTGAGGGGTCCCGCAGCTCTTACTCTTAGGCAGCCATGCAAGCCCACCGCATCCACGCTCACACCCTGGACACTGGGTGCAAGAGCAGCAGGCTGTGGTCCCCACTCCCCAGTCCCTCCCTCAGGAGACCACTGTGCTTGCCTGGGGCCTGCCAGAGGGGAAAGTTAGGGGAAATGAGGTCATTAGAGGCCTTGGAGCGAGAGCCCAAGAGAGTTAATACAAATGTCAGAAAACATTTGGTCCAGCAGATGCTGTAAAACCCCTCATTAGTCTTTGCTGCCCATCTGCAGCTGGATCTTTCCACAGCATTGGGGGACTCTGCTCAGTTGCCATCCTGCAGCCACAGAGGGGGGACAGCGTGGGGGGCAGAGTCCAGGACCAAGGATTCACTGGGGTAGGACCCCAATATAATTGGGGGCTATGCTTCCTGGATTCACAAGGGTGTGATTTTTTTTCCTGTCAGTACAGTTGTTTATTAAATGTCATTACATTTTATATTGTCATAAGGCTTTTAAAATGAATACATTTTTAAAAATTGCTATGAGGATCTATCTACTCAACTCGAAGGTGAGACAATTTGCCACCATATTCCCAGAAAGGCCTGCCGAAGGACTTGGAGGTCGTTTATTCTGTTAAGAAGTTCAGAAAACTCTCCTGCACTCGGCTTATCCGGTTTGTACCAAAACTGAGTGCAGCTCACCCTTTTGCTAGGTAAAAGCCTCAGAAATTCCAGCCTGCTGTGCATAAGTTTAAAATGATTAGAGTCTACATAACTGGGAGACGTTGGTGGTTCTGCTGGGACCCATATGTTGAGGTCAACAAGCCTTGAGGAATTCCTCCTTCTTTTTTTTTTTCTTTTGCGGTACGCAGGCCTCTCACTGTTGGGGCCCCTCCCGTTGCGGAGCACAGGCTCCGGACGCACAGGCTCAGCGGCCATGGCTCACGGGCCCAGCCGCTCCGCGGCATGTGGGATCTTCCCGGACCGGGGCACGAACCCGTGTCCCCTGCATCAGCAGGCAGACTCTCAACCACTGCGCCACCAGGGAAGCCCGAATTCCTCCTTCTTGTGGGGCATATTCCCAAAGTCCCAGAATAGACTCCCCTCCCCCAAAACACACCTCCACCATGTCATCCTGCCACCTCTGTCCCCTTTCTCTGAAAAATATATCTTCGGATTCGCCCCCCTCCTGCCCTGCTCAACCTGAAACATTAATAATGGTAATAGCTGACACGAGCACACTCAGACGGCCAGGCACGATGTGAAACCTTTATATATATTACCCAGAAGTCCTTATGACAACCCTATTAGCTGGGTAGCATGATGATTCCTATTTTACAAATGAGTAAGCTCAGGCAAAAAGAGGGGAGGGGTGTACAGAGTTTCCAGCTTTGGGTTTTTTTTTTTTTTAGTTTAAGATTTTTTCATTGTGGTAAATTACACACAACATAAAATTTACCATCTTGGCCATTCTTTAAAATGTACAGCTTGATAGTGTTTAAGTACATTCACATTGCTGTTCATCCATCTCTAAAACTCTTTTCATTTTGCAAAACTGAAATTTTGTACCCATGAAACAACAGCCCCCCACTTCCCCCTCTGCCCAGCCCCTGGCACGCACCGTTCCACTTTCTGTCTGTATGGATTTGACTACTCTAGTGACCCCCATATAAGTGGAATCATACAGCATTTGTCCTTTTGTAACTGGCTTACTTCACCTAGCACAATGTCCTCAAGGTGCATTCATGTTGTACATGTGACAGAATTTCCCAGAGTTTCAGTTTGGCAGGACAAAAAGAATTCTGGAGATGAGTGGTGGTGATTTGCACAACAATATGAATACACTTAATGCTGCTGAACTGTACGCTTAAAAATGGTTTAAATGGGGCTACCCTGGTGGCGCAGTGGTTGAGAGTCTGCCTGCCAATGCAGGGGACACGGGTTCGTGCCCTACTCCGGGAAGATCCCACATGCTGCGGAGCGGCTGGGCCCGTGAACCATGGCCGCTGAGCCTGCGCGTCCGGAGCCTGTGCTCCGCAACGGGAGAGGCCACAACAGTGAGAGGCCCGTGTACCGCAAAAAAAAAAAAAAAAAGGTTTAAATGGTCAATTTTAAGTTATGTGTGTTTTACCACAATTAAAATAACAACCACAAAAATAGGCGAGAAGATGTGCCCAAGGGCACACGGTAAGTGTCAGACCCACACCCAAGTGGGCAGGCGCTGGCGTCCGGCACTGTGCTTAACTGCCACTCAGAACAGAAGTGACACACAGAAAGCCTGAAGCCCCGAGGCTTTCCAGGCCATCACACGGATGTGGGCATGGCTGCAGATTCAGGCTTGGGGGTAATTACCAGCAGGAGTGGGCAGTCCACGCAGGGCTCTCAGTGGAAGAGGGCATCAGATGCAACAGTATGCTGGGGGCTTCGGGTCAGACAGAGAGGAAAGAACCCTGTGTGGGGAGGGGAGAGAGCCAGAAGGTCTGGGAGCCACAGGATGGCAGAGCCTGGGACGAGCTGGGCAGGGAGGGCCGCAGGAGGCTGCGTGAGGACAGTTGTGACAAGAAGCCTTGTTTAATGGGGGCAGGGGTAGGGTTAACAGGAGGTGGGACACCTTCTTCCCTTGCCTCTGTGGGGCTTCCGGAGGAGCAAAAGAGCATTGGACCCTCTTCTGTGGGCAGGGACTAGGGGAAGAGGGTGGCAGGGAGAGAGGGACCGAAGCTGAAGGGGCACAGTAGCCAACTCACCAAGACCCCAGCACTTTCCATGTATCTTAGACATGACTGTGCCCTGCCTTGGCAATCATTTTCTTCCCATAATTATATTTCACCCCCTTTGAGATAAGGAGTGGACTACCACTGAAAAATATGTCTTTCATCAACAATTTTAGGTGGTTTTTCAAGAATCCAGATAACAAAAAGACATATAAATCATGTCATAAAAATCAGGATCATTGGCAAAAATACATACCTGAATGTAAGGTCAACAGGAATAGATGACAGTTTTTCTCTCTCTCTGATTTGTCCCTGGCCTGGCATATCTTTTGCTGGGGTGTTAGCCTTTTTGCCCCATTTTGTGAGCCTCGTTGGGTGGGGTGGGGTGGCAGGAGAGCACACCATGGAATATGCCAGAGCCTTGTTGGTTATCTCTGCAGGGCTTGGGATGGGATTAGGGCCGGGAAGCCCACTGCAGAGGGAAACCCAAGTCAGGAACAGACCAGGAAGGTGCCACCTGTGCATGCAGGTGAGGCCACCACATCCCAGCCACTCCAGGGCTGTGTCCTAGCAGGCAAGGACTTCAAACTGGGCTGTGGCTCCCCCTCTGGGACGGAGTGACCTTGGCATGGTGGCCCAGCGCCCGGATTACCTCTCAGGGAATCCTTGGAAGGAGCTGAGGAAGAGACTTGTTTGGCCTCCGTCCTCTGAAGAGGGGTGTGCGCCCCACCTCCCGCCCTGTGCCAGAGGAGGCTGGCCGGTCTCTGCCCAGTTGCACCATGCGGCCAGCCCTGGGAGTCTTAATGCCACGGGGGGCCCTTCCAGCATCACCCAGTTAAAACTTCCCGGCAGAAGAGTGGGGCGGGGCAGGAAATGCACATTCTGGGAATTAGCTCAGTGTGTGAATACATGTCCCGTGGTTTTCTTCTTAACTGCTCAGGGCAGCTGTCTCTAGCAGTGGCAGAGCTGGTTCAAGCACAGAGCTTTATTACAGCTTTAAGCAACCTTCTACTCCCTGGGTAGCTGAACAGAGGTGCTTAAAGGGCCCTAATCAAGAAGTCAAAGAGGCAACATGAACACCAAAACTGTGCTCCCACACTGCCTGGTGCCTGGCTCCTCCTGGGAAATCCATGGCTCCCTGCCCTTTCACACACACCTATTTATCACCTCGCCCTCCTGCACCCAGACCTCCCCCAGCGCCCACAGCCTTCCTTCTTCAGATCCTGCACCAGGCACTGATTTTGCACTGTCTGCTCTCGTGATGACAGCATGCGTGTGTAGCCTTATCTGAGGCCATACTTCCTAGAGCAAGTCAAGGCCAGATTCCTGACAACTCTTGCCTATAAGCCCTCAGGGTCACAAGACAGTGAGCTAAGCAGCCTCACCAGTCCTGCTGGGTGGCAAAAAGCACCTAGCCAGCCAGGCAGCCTGTTCAAGAGAGGCCTTCTCAGGTCACGCTGAGGTTTTTGACAACCTCTCAATGCTCCAAAGCTAGGGTAGGTAGGCCTGCTCTCCATATGCAGACAAGAGAAAAACATCATAATGAAAGAAAAACTAGCTGATGTTTACTGTACTTGTGCCAGGTCCCAGGCGCGTACATGCATTAGTTAATACCCTCTGCATAACTTTAGAAGTCGGTACCGGAAGTTAGGTGCTATTTTTATGCCCTTATAAGACAGGAGAACTAAACCTCAGAAAGCAGAACGCCAGTTCTCACACTGGACTCCATTTGTCCGGACTGCCATGCTTGTACCTGATACCAGTGTTTCTAATCTTTGGGGAGCAGTGGCAACTCCTGAGGTCCCCATGCCAGAGGTCCTGATTCAGTAGATCTGGGGCCGGTGGTACCAGTGGTCCCGGGAGTGACCCTTCGAGTTGCACTGCCCTGAACTACACTTAGGGTCCCCAACCTCCAGCAGAGACCATCCGAGTCTCTCACAACCCTGTGGTGTTTTCACCTCATGGTCTTTATCGAGGAGATCCAGCCAATGCAGGAGTTATGTGTCCCTGCCACCTTGGCTAGAAAACACCTCTCCCAAAATACCCAGCTGCAGGGATGGGGCAGACACAAACTAACATCCTTGTCTGTACCCAAGATACACAGCCTTTCATGATCGGCAAGACCCTTCAGAGCACTACGAGGCTGCTTATCTATAACTGAGCCATCCTTGTCCTCAACTGGTGGAAGCAGGTGGGGGCCAGGGTCATGGTTAGCTGGGACATCAAGACCCCCAGCTAATCGCTGTTTCTGTCATTGCAGCTCTTACCACTGTCAGAACTAACCCTGATTTCAGCACTGTTTGACTAATGCCTTGTCCTCTGACCATAAGGAAGTGCCGTGAGGACAGGCCTTTTGTCTGTCTCATTCCCCACTGTTGCCAAACATCTAGAACAGCAGTTTGCACACAGGATGTGGGCAAGAAAGACATGCTGAATGAATAAACAGATGCACAATGGACAAATGAAGACGTGAACGACCAAATGCAGAGAGTCATGTACAGGCCCTGGAGAGGGCCGAGCGTGACTTGTTGAGAATCTGGAATAGAAACTTGAATAGAGAAGCCAGAAGACTGTTCTGGGACACTCAGCTCCCTCCTTTCCTTCTCAAAAGAAGTCACTTTTTCACAGGTGTGAGAGGTGGGTCCTGGTGGCCTGACCACGCAGTAATCTGGGCAGAGGTGTGCTTGCCTGCTAGGGCTGCTGTTACAAGTATCACAAACTGGACGGCTTAAGCAACGGAAATTTACTGTCCCACAGCTCCGGAGGCCAGAAGTCTGAGATCCAGGTGTGGGCAGGGCCAGTTCCTTCTACGGCCTGAGAGGAGAATCTGTTCCATTCCCTCTCCTGGCTGCTTGTGGTTTGCAGGCATCTTTGATGTGACTTGGCTTGTAAAAGCATCACATTTCTCCGTCTTCATCCTCACTTGGCATTCTCCCTGTGTGCCTGTCTCCAAATTTCCCCTTTTAATAAGGACACCAGTCATATTGGATCAGGGACCACTGAAATGACCTTGTCTTAACTAATTACATCCACAATGACTCTATTTCCAAGGAAGGTCACATTCCAAAGTACCAGGAGTTAGGACTTCAACGTATCTTTTCTGGGGGGGACATATTTCAACTTATAACAGAGGTATATTTAGCAGTTGGGCTTCCAGGCACAATTTCCAAAAGTAGGTCCTTTTCTTTAGTTTCTAGAGGTGGTCTGTTGACACGACTTTTAAGTCCGTAAGGAAAATATGCTGCAGGCAGTGTGAAAGTAAGACCATGAGAAGACCCGCTGAGGAGGTGGGCCAAGGTGCTTGTCCCCAGGGCAATGGGCTTCAGACCACCCCAGCAGAGCAGCTGCACCTGCTCCCTGGGATTGGCAGACAAGGTGGAGGGCCTTATGGGGGCCAGGGTGCAAGCCCCATCCCCCATGTGCTGCCAGGACCCAGCTCTCCCCTGGGAGGCTGCCTACCCGAGCCCAGCCCACTACACTGCCGGCAAGAGCAAGAGTGGCCAGAGGAACAAAAAGGCTGATGCTCACCTTGCAGACTTCCCTTTCTGGTGCTTCCTGGGCAGCGTGCACATTTCAGCACTGCGCCCTCTCTGCCACCTCTTTTGTGTGGTGCAGGAAGGAAAGAAGGTCACTTCCGGGCATGGACCCACTTGGGCCAGGCTGAGCTGCTGCAGTGTCGCCCCACACCGCTCGCTGCTGCTTCTGGGCCTTTCCTCCTGCCTTGCTGCCAGCACTCCTACCGCCCCCCTCACTTCCTCCCAAGGCCCATCACTGCGCTGTGTGTGGTGCTTGTACTGGGAGGAAGGAAGGCATCTCTAACTCTCTTCTATGTTCTAATTTTCTTTCTTTCAATCAGGCTCAATAAACTCAGTTTTAATGCTTTGATCAGTAGATCTTAATGAAGGCAGCAGCCAATAATTACATAAAACAATGTATTGGAGAGCTACTTTCACTTCCAGACACCATGCCTAATTTAGTGACTGTAGGCAGAATTTGGCTGGTTTCGGATTCGTCAGAACAGGAGCTTGCAAAGTCATGAAGATGGAGAGTTCTGTCCCCACACGCGCTGCGTGGCTGGTGTCTGCGCCCCTGTGCCCCTCTGCTCACCTCACTCTGCCCTGCACTCTACCCCACCCTCCCGGCCACCTCATCTACACCCACATCTGTGGCTGCCACTACCATTTACCTGCTGATGACCCCATATCTCTATGTATCTCCTTCCCGGATCATCTATCTGCCTTGTGTCAGAATCCCCAGCGGGAGGGCCACAGGCCCTTCAGAGGCTCCACGTCTGGGTCGGCACGAGCTCCTCACCAGAGCTGCGTCTCCCTCCTCCTTATCTCCGAGGATGGTCCCATCATTTGCCCGGCCTGCACGCCCAGGAGCCTGGGTATCTGCCTCAACTCCTCCATCCCATGGGCGTTGATTTTTCCTGATGCCATTTCATCTCGGTGGTCAGAAGATACGAGACCATTAAAAATCATGTCCAAGCATGTGCTGGTCTATTTGTATTAAATGCCTATATCTAAATCTTACAGGCCACTTTCTTCCCCTCATGCCCACGGCAGGTGACCTGGCCCTGCACAGAAGTTGCCCTGGCGTCCCTGCCCAGGCGGCTTCTGGACAATGTCACACAGTGCAGCAGTCTGATGACTGCAGCCCTGGTCTAGATTTGGTCCTGTCTCCACCCTGCCATGTGCCCTGTAATTTGTGTAGGAAGGGGGACAGTGTCCCCCACAAGCATGACAGTGTCATGCTGGTCCTCTTCCCCTCACAGGGCTGATGGCGGCATGAGGGCCCTTAGGGGCTCCTGGAGACACAGGACTTCACCAGTATTTGATAGAGCCTGGAAAAGCCTGGACGCTGCTCCAGGAAGGCTCTCACACATAGTCTACACACAGTGTTTTGGGGAATGCAGCCATACTCTGGCCCATGGGTTTAGATTCCTTGAACTCAGAGTGTGTGGGTTTGGAATACAGTATACTCTGGGCTGGGGTAGGGAGAGGCTTCTTAATGATAAAATATATTAAAATAAGCGCAGCTTTATTTCTTTAGCAGTGGTTAGGATGTGAACTTTGGAGTCGGGCAGAAGCAAAGGCAAGGTCAGTTCTGGCATTTTCTGGTGGTCTGAACTTGGCAAATTACTTAACCCCTGGACCCTTGGTTTCCTCATCTGTAAACAGAGATTATTATAGTATCTGGTCTTCAGGTTGTGGTGCCTTGTGCCTCGGCTGGCACACAGTCAATGCCCCAGAAGAGTAGCTACATTATTGTCACTGTTAGTGTCACAGTTTCACAGGCCGCTGGAGAAGGCGCCTGGCAGGACCCCTGATGGGCCTCCTTTAAGGAGCCACTTGTCATTGGCACACAGTTAGTAACTGAAAGCTCCAAGATGCTGCCAAGCAACTTGAAAAGATGTGTTAAAAATCCACATTTGGTAAAGGAGAACAAAATTCTCAGTTCGCAGAGCTTAGAGATCAGGCTGACTTTTTTTTTTTTTTTTAAATAAATCTTTTCTTTCTGAAGAGTTTTCAGTTTGTAGAAAAGTTGTAACGCTAGCACAGAGAGTTCTCACATACCCCACACCCAGTTATCCCCCATTGTTTACGTCTTACATTAATGTGGTCCCTGGGTAAACGGGTGATGCTGCACAGCCTCATCCTGCCCCAGCCTTGTGTGCCCAGGGCAAGTCCTCCTTATCTCACCAGCTCCCTGCTGGGCAGGACTTGCTGTGGCCAGTTGTTCAGTTTCTGTCTGGCTTCCCTTTTTCTGTGGCAAGGCTGTGAGAAGGCTGCAGCCTTTTCATCTATAAAAACAACCCTCGTCCCCACCTGTATCCTTCCCTCTGTGTGCAGAAATGCCTACCCTTGGTATATAGCCATCCAGGGTGATGAGCACGCCCACCGAGCCAGGGGTCTTGCTGACCCCTGACTTGTCCCCCTGCAGGCACTAGTTCCGACCAGAGTCCTTGCAGGAGCCTATGATTTCTAGGTGGTCCGGAGTGGAGGGGCTGGGATGAGGGAGCTTCCTCAGAGACTCGTGAGCCAGACCTCTAAGAATCTGTAAGGTGGGTGGACACATTTCTGCTTTCTCTTTTTCAGATGAGAACTGTTATAGTGGCCTGAAACCTTAGGCTTAACCATCCTGAGCCTCGGTTTTCTTTCCTGAAAAATGCGAATAAACTGACACTCCAGTTATGGGTACGTGGTGAAGAGTGAAGGAATAAGGTGAAAGGCACAGTGCCTGGCACAGAGGAGCGGCTGTTATCATTCCCGGCTCCACGGGCCACATCCATCAGGTCAGGTATACCTGTGCCCTCAGCTCACCAGATGCTCCAGGACAGCCCTCTACTGCTGCCCAGGGTCAGGGTCAGTGTGAGGGTGGCAACGTGATGATGCAACCGCCTGGCCTGAACCTGAAGAGTTGTATGTTTGACAGTTGCCAAGACCTGCTCAAATTAGGTCTCTATGCACGACAACATTGCTCCAGAAAAACAAAAGTGCAAAGAACATTTTCTACTTAAGCTGTGTTTTAGGAGGACTCGGGAAGATTGGTATTTAAAATAATCAGTAGCAAATTCTTTTATAAAGTGATGAGTGGTTTGTGTCTCCAATCATCCTCTTCCCAGTTACTGAATTCTAATTTCAGGTGTTGTGGTCTCTTAACTAAGAGATTTAACGAACAACATTGTGCTTTGGGTTCAAGCTATGTATTTGGGAGACAGATATATATATATAGATATATATATATATATTTCTCATAATATTCAACAAACAAAGAACTCTGGCAGAATTATGCAGGAGTCTGAAGTTCACTAGAGGCCATGTGACAGATCTCCCCAGCGGAGCTTCCAGATGTTTCCTGAAAAAGAAGAGAGGAAGAGTGAGGTCTCTGCATCATGTCGCAAACCTGAGTGAAGCCCGTTCTGGAACTCAAGGCTTGTGGGAGAGGGAATAAAGTCTGAAGGGCCGAGGACCAGGGCCTCTCGTCTCCTCAGATACCCTCTCTGCCCTGTATGGGTAGCTGAGGATGGGAAGAGAAGGAAACAAGGGAGAGAGAGAAGGTAAGAGCAGAAAAAGAAGGCTGGCAGGCACGTGGGGGCTGTTTGCACCTGCTCATCAATGGGGAAGTGGATTTTAACACACCCCCAAAACAGCCATGTCTTGGCCTTGCTCCCCTTGCCTTGTCTTGAGAGATATGTGCTCGAATACCCTCGAATGCAGGCTTGAGAACCCACCCGAGGCAGGATGCCACGTACAGGCAGAGAGAACAGAAGCCAAGGGAATGAGCCAGGCCAGCGGAGGAAGTGTTTGCCCTTAGTCATGCTGGCCAGGGTGGCCAGGTTGGATAAAATGCCCCTCAGGAAACCTTGGCAGTCAGCAGAAAGTCTAGGGATTGCGCCGTCCTCCAGGGTTCCATCCAGTGAGAGAATTGCACTAAAGACCCTAATAGCCACCCTGTCTGGGGCATCTGCAGTGGGGCAGACACTATATACATTATTGCCTTCAACCTTCAGTGAAGCCCTGGGAGGTTGGCACCATCTCCCCCCCTCTAGAGGGTCACTGCCGTGGTCTCACCCAGCTTGTGTGCCAGGCTGGGCATCCACCTCAGGTCCGGGTGATTTGGGAGCAGAAGCTCAGAGCCCCTCTCACCGCGGTGTCTAACGGTTGCAGTAGCTGAGCTCTCTGAGGTCCAGTGAGGGTGGGGAAGCCTGATCAGCAGGCAGATGCCAGGCCTCGAGGCGCAGCTGTTAAGACCGAACCTAAAGTAGACGTTTGGTGGTTGTTATTGCTGTTGAAAATCCTCTCCCCCTTAGACGAGACCAGTTAAGTCACACAAACTAGCTGTCAAGATCCTGGACCCCGTACTGGACGCCACCGGGCCTTCAGTTTGGATCTGCCACTCAGCACCCTGAGTCAGTTACTTAACATCTTTGTGCCTCCAGCTCTCCATGGGCATTTGTGAGACGGAACGAGACAGGTTTACCGGATGCTGGACCTGAGCTCAGTGACCGGTCACTGGTCACCGTAACAGGCTGTTGCTGCAGGCTTTCCTTTCTGCCTCTGCGGCGTCCTCCCTAACGAAAGGCAGCAGCACGGAGGTGACTCTCTAGCTGGGCTTTGTTAAAGGATTAGCGCAGAAAAGCAACACAGAAGGCGCGGGGCTCTTCCGGGCTGAATCCAGACTCAAGTCGGCTGCTGATGGGGGCACCTGGGAGCTCGTGGAGGGCCCTATAGTGGAACAGGCCCGAGCCGGTGTCTTTGAGGTCTGCCTCCTAAAAGTCGAAATCAAAGTACCTCCTCTGACTTCTTTCCAAACCCTCCTCACTAAGCAAACGCAGCCTCTCCCAAGGTCTCCGTGGGTTGCATTCAGGTCGCCGTGGCCACCGTGCTGGCAGTGGCTGGCAACAGCTGGGAACCTGGGGCAGGCGCTGGCTGTGAGGAACCACTCGCTCCTCTGGGTGACATGTCATGAGTGTGTTACATGACATCAGCTGCAGGCTAGTGTCATGGAAGTGGTGACAATGAGGGTGGAAATGCCTTGGGGAGAGGTCACTCATTCTCCAGGGGCACAGGACCAAGGTGCAAACAAACAGAAAGGCCGGGCCCGCAGCTGTTCTGGAAGGCTGTGCGGGGCTGTCCACACACACACACTCTGTTGCCCGCCCTCCCCATCTGGTCCAGCGGCAACCCCCGCAGGCTGGTCTCTGCCCCACTCAACTTGCAAATGCTCTCAAGGAGGTCACCTGTGCTCTCCAAATGACCAAATCCACTGTTTCATTTCTCCCCGTCCTTTCTGTGCTCTTTTTGCAACATCCGGCCCCATGGACCACTTCCACATTCTTAAAAACGATCTCCTCTACTGGAACCTGGGTTGGAGATTATTTCCATATTGCCTTCTACCCCTTTGGTCATGTTTCTTGGTCTCCTTTGCTGACTTTTCTTCCTTTACAGCCCAGTATAACCTCCAGGCTCCCTTCTCTGCCACTCTTGGGGCATATTCATCCCCACACCTGGCTTCTGCCACCACCTACTCCCAGTTCTCTGGCTCCAGCCTAGACTATTCTGTTGAGACTCTGTATCCAGCTGCCCACTGGCCAGTCCCCCCATAGGCCTGCGGGCTCATCATGCTCTCAGTGTCCCCCACCCCAACCTGCTCCTCCTTCAGCATCGCCTCCTGCAGTGGAGGACACCGCCATCCATCTGGTCACTCAAGCCAGGAGTTGTCCTCCCGACTTCCCCTACATAGGGTTGCTCACCGTATCTCATCTAATCTACCACCCAAACGGTTCTAGACTCCCTCCTTCTCCTCCATTGCCTCATTTCAGCTGATATCATTTCCTCCTGAGTTGTTACCATAACCTCTCGTAACATATTCCTGTCCTCCCACGTTCATTCTCTATCTTGTTACTGGGGTGATCTTTCCAGAGCACAGCCTGGTAATATTCGTCTGCTCAAAGCTTCCACTGTGACTCCATCACCTTCAGAAGATTGCCTCAACTCCTGGGTCATCCTGCTTACCTAACTGGCTGTCTCACGAGGTAACCACAGGCAGCCTTTGGTCCACTAACCTGCAGGCCCCTGCATGCCTTCAAGTTTTCACCCACAGTCTCCTCTCTCCTAATTCTAATTCATCCTTTAGATGTAGTTCAGGGGTCACCTCCCCCAGGAACACGTGTCCTGATCTGCACTCCCTGCCATCCCTATCAGAGCCTGGCTCCTCCCTCTGGGTTCCCTTGACATTTAGGTAAAACTCTTTCAGAGAGATTATCACACTGAATAGGGATAGCTGATTTACACGTCTCACCTTTCCAGGGGAACCTCTTTGAGAGCAAGTGCTGATCTTTTATCTTTCTATCTCCAGCACCTGTCACTGTGTCTGTTACTCAATAAATGTTGCTGATAAAAGTCAAGAATGAAGAGGATGTTGAGAAAGCTAATGCAGACATAGCTTCTTAATAAAAACTGTTATCTGGGGTCAAATCAAGGGCTAAGCAGACCAGCTTTCTGGCTCTGATAGCAGTTCCGGTGAGTTTTCAGGAGGAGGGTTTTCAGTTTTCAGTTTTCAGGTGAAGCTGGAAGGATCATTAAAGGTCATCACATTTAAAACCCTCATTTTACAGGGAGGTGAAGTGGATTCCCTAGGTCATACAGTTCATCAAAACAGAACTAGCCGAACCTGGGTTCCTAGACCTCATGCTCACTGCTCCTACAATTTCACTGTGCTGCCCGCTGAAGGGAAAATTAGGAGTGTTCTCTAAAAGCTCCTGAAGTCCCTTAGATACACATTATGGCTTCAGCATCTGTGATTCGTTCTAACTTTCTTCTTAACCAATTTATATTATCAATATTCTTAGAGATTTGATAATGTATATCCTGAATATACAAATATCATTTAAAAAAAAAAACATAGAATTTGTGGGTGGCTCTTTGTCTGAAAGTTTATCCTTGTATTGAACAGAAGCCAGCCTTTCCCTAACTTGTACCCTTGGGTGCAAGCATGATGCTATCCCTCTTTAAAATGTGACAGAGCTAGAACTAACCACAATGTGGTCTCAAAGAAAAATTTCTTATCATCCTTTTCCATCAGCTGCCTGCCATTAAACCCAAAGCTATCTCCTAGCTTCATCTTGTCCTTCTGTTTAGATCAAGTGGTGGGTCGCTATTAGGGTCAGTTTCCATAACATCTCATTCTTTCCTCTAGAACATGGTTATTTATGTCGTGCACCTTTCTTTAACATCTTTTAGCTTCTACTCTTTCTAAAGAATCTCTCTCTCTCTTTTATTTCTAGAAATCTTTATTAAGCACTTTAAAGAATTTCCATAATCCATGACTTCAAATGGCTCCAAGTAACTGTGGAGATAAGACACACAAACATCTTTTCTGAGATTTGACACGCTAAATATGCAAATCTCCTAGTGACCTGTCAGGAAAGGTCTGGGGGTGGGCTGGGGCAGACGTACTGACTCCTCGTTTATCATGCAGTGATTTACAGCCCTCTAGTGGGTCTTTAATGTAACATATAAAGGGAAGCCGAGGGCAATGGAGTATGATGGCTCATTTGTTTGTTCCTTCGCTGGTACATTCTTTCAATGTACAAATGCCAACTGAGTGCCTACTATGTTCCAGGCACGTTTTAGGTGCTGGAGATATTGCAGTGAACACAAGAAACAACAAAAAAATCACCTGCATTAGTTACTTAAGACGAAGAAAACAGTGCGTAGAACAAATCTGGGACAAAGCTCAAGAGTATGATTTTGGACATGTTAAGTTGGAGGTGCCCATTAGTCTTCCAAGGAGCTTCTTTTAAAAATTTGTTGGTGTCTTTGGGAACACCTGTAGAGCACTTGTGAGCAGAACACACAGACATAGTGCAAAGAATCTCTTTATTTGAGATTTCACCAAATTTAAATTAAAACTGACAACAATGAGCATATTTAGCAAGAAAATTGTGAAGACACTGAATCAGACCCTGGGTGTGGGAGCCTGGTTATAGACAAGTTCAAGCCTTGGTCCCACCCTGATGGAGCTGGTCATCTCTTAGTTCTCTCTTTCAGTGTAGTCTCTGTAGTCTTCTCCATTTCTGTCTCAGTTCTTTGTTTTCTTAATTCTTAGCAGAATTTGTAATGGTTGCATTTCTCTGTCTCCTTGGTACATCTACTGTCTCCACCTCCAAGACCGCACGTCAGTCCCACTCACTGGGATATCTTCAGCACCTGGCGGGGCCTCGATTTATATTTGTTGAAGGATGAGTTTTCGATTTAATAGGTCAGGTAGTAATTCAGACTATTATATGGCACATCCTAAATGAGTAAAGAACACAGTCAATTGCTCTTTTAGGAGGGCACCTGTGGGTTGAAGGCAGCCAGGGAAATTTTCAGGGAAGAAACTGGGCTTGAGCTGAGTCTTACAGGATGGGTGGAATATGAAGGAAGGAGGGAGGAAGTGATGGGGGAAGGGGTATTTCCTCTAAAGTGTTCCTGATCGACCTCCACATGTTCCTCAGCCACCAATGTCTCTTTCTTCTCAACGTCTAGGCTGTCCTGCCCCTCACTCCCACCCAATGATATGGGCTAACTTTGGCATGTTTTTAGGGTTTGTCATGCCATACCCATGTCACTCTTTACCATCTCTGTCTCTTTTCTAATGAACACTCAGCATATTAATTCCTATCATTATATCTGGCACATAAAAAGTGCTCAATAAATATTTGTTGAATGAACATATGTGCCTAGGAGCCACTCTCCATACTCTTGGGATGGCTCTTTACCCAGTATTTAGTCTCTGCCACAGGGCTGGAGGCTATCGAAACGTGAGTACTTGAGGGCTCATCCAAATTCTTTCATGATTATTAATAAGCTGCTTTCTCATATTTTCATTTAACAAAGATTTTTTGCATGCCTCTTTTATTACAGGGCTTATGCTAGCTACAAGGAATTTGAAGTTGAGCCACTGTGAGATCCATATAAACAAATAATGTTAAATAACAAGTTAAAGTGGACTTATGTACAAGGTGGTTTATGAACACTATAGATGGAGGAATTGCTTGTTCTAGGATGCTAGGAAGGGCTTTCCACGGTACAGGAGAGAAAGTTGGTACCGAGTCTTTTTTTTTTTTTTTTTTTTGTGGTACGCGGGCCTCTCACTGTTGTGGCCTCTCCCGTTGTGGAGCACAGGCTCCGGACGCACAGGCCCAGCGGCCATGGCTCACGGGCCCAGCCGCTCCACGGCATGTGGGACCCTCCCGGACCGGGGCACGAACCCGTGTCCCCTGCATCGGCAGGCGGACTCTCAACCACTGCGCCACCAGGGAAGCCCGGCACTGAGTGTTGAAAGACAAGCTGTGTCCTCTAGACAGGCATGATCAGGGGTAGGGGAGTGGATAAGGGAGTGGGATCGATAGTATCCCAGACAAATGGAGTAACAGGTGCAAAGGTGGTGGTGGTAGGAGGGAACTGAGAAAGTGTGCCGGGTTTGGGGAACTGGGGCAAAGCATCAGAGCATAAGAATGGCCAGAGAGAAGGTGCAGGGTTGGATTTGAGGCGGGCCAGTGAAGGAGCTCCAGGGACGTCCATCTTTAAGAGGTACTAAAATAAAAAAGATATGAAGCCAATTAACTGAGCCACTTGTGGCTCCTTACATAACTTTTGAAAACTAAACTGGTTCCATTCCCTTGAGGTAAGACAGTGCCCTTGAATGTTACTTTAAAAATCTCCTGGCTGGCAATTCCAATTATGTTATATTCAGTGCAGGTAATAAATTCCTTATTTTTAACATAGAGAGGTTTGTAACTCTTATTAATAGGAAATCAAGTTACTTTCAATCCCATGCTGAACAGATATTTAAAGAAAATTGACCTATTTATGCATTGCCAAATTATTAGCCTTCTTGTAAAGTACTCCTCCACCTTTGGATGGAGGTCTCCAGGTCCCCTCTCCCAGCTAAAAGTGGGACTGTTCCATCTGGCTGGGCGAGCTGAAAATGTTGGTCTCTGTGCATGCCCAGAAAAGGCTGCACTCAGTGAAGTACTGTCAATCAGCTATGTGCTTGGCACCACTGATAACCTATTTGGTAGTCTTTTCTAATAAAAAAAGAATTTGTAGGAGTCAAAGGTAAACCTCTCTCTGCCTTAGAGCCACCATATTCTCCTGGATATTCCAAAACACCAGGGACTTCCATATTCCGCCCTGAGATTTTGTACACATCCTCGCATGTTAAACAGGCCTCTAAGTTTGGTGTTCAAAGATATAGTCTCTCTATGAGGACTACATCCTAAAGTCATGTGTGAACTTTAAATCATTACTATGAGTATCCACTGTTTTTGCATTTATTCTTCTCTTCCTGGATGTTGGACCTAAGCAAATACTATAACCTTCCTGTGCTTCCATTTCCTCATCGGAAATAACGCCAATTCCTGCTTTATAAACGAGACAATACATGTAAAGTGCTTGTCCTGCAAGCACTTTACACAGTCCCGCAGCACTGTCAGCACTTATTCGCGCACCCTTCAAGGAGAGACAGTCCTTTTCATCTCTGTACTCAGCTCTTACCCAGACTTTAGCGTGACCCTGCCCCGGGCTCAGGGTACAGGAACCTGAGAGAGGAGGGCGCGTGCAGACAATGGGTTGTGTGAGAGGTCAGAGTGCAAAGGCAGCTGGTTGAGGCAGTGTGCAGAAAAGTCTGAAAAGAGGTCTCTGGACTTCGGTTGCCTTGGCGATCTCAGCCAGAGGAACAGGGTGGCGGATGACCGCCTGGCACTGCGGCTTTCTGTGCCCCGCCCTCTCTTTGGTTTTAGCTCCGCCCCTTTGTCCCGAGACGACGGAAGCGGACGTCGACACCGACGCCGACGCGGTTGCCTAGCGATACACTTTTCCCAAGATGCCCAGGGAGTTGTGTTCTTCTTAGCCAATCAGAAAGGCGAAGCGGCCTTACCGCAGGCCAATAGACTGCGAGGCGGGGGCCCGCGACGGTTAAACGGGCCTGGAGACTGGGGCGGCCTGGTGCTGTGGCTTGAGGTCTCCGACTCGGTGGCTGCAGCTCCGCGACGGTGGTGCGACGTTCAGGTGTCCTGCGTGAGTCCGGCCATGCCGACTCGGGCGGAGGACTACGAGGTGCTGTACACCATTGGCACGGGCTCCTACGGCCGCTGCCAGAAGATCCGGAGGAAGAGAGACGGCAAGGTGAGCGCCGGCTCGGTGACTGTCTCCGCCCCCGCCGCGGTTGTGCAAACTGCGGGGGGCGCGCCCTCTGCCGCCGAAGGGAAGCGAGGGGCCTGGGGCTGTGCGTCTGGAAGGCAGGGTGCTCAGAAGAGTTAGCCATCTCCCCTCAGGTCTGTGTCGGTCCTGGGTCTCTAAAGGGATGGGAAACTGTGTCCCTTTTTCCTTTTTTTTTAAATTTTATTTGTGAATCTGTCCTTAATCTTTAAATAAAGTTAATAGAATGTGCCAAATAGAATATTGTCAAATACATAACACCGCTTTTGCTATTTACACGAGACTACGCATTTTTATATATTTATGTTATATATATATTTTTCCATCTTTTTTCCTTTCCCTTCCATTTTCTTCCTTTTTTCCCAATTTGACCTGCTAAGGGCCTTCAGTTGGTGACAGCTAGCTGACTCCTGAGCTGTTTTTTGTTGTTGTTTTTTTCTTTTTTTGCGGTACGCGGGCCTCTCACTGTTGTGGCCTATCCCGTCGCGGAGCACAGGCTCCGGACGCGCAGGCTCAGCGGCCATGGCTCGCGCTCACGGGCCCAGCCGCTCCGCGGCATGTGGGGTCCTCCCGGACTGGGGCATGACCTCGTGTCCCCTGCATCGGCAGGCGGGCCAGGGAAGCCCTCCTGAGCTGTTTTTAGAGAAGAGCCCTCTCGGTCATGACCATCAGCACCTCGAACTTTTATGTCTTGTAGTCAGAATTCATTTAAAATACCCATTATTCAGATTGTTGAATTCAGATTTCCCAAGGTGTGTAGGTAGACTTTACGCAAAGAAACAATGGAGAGGAAATTGGCTCTGACGGGAGGACCTTTACTAAGTTCTCTTACCTTGGAAATCTTGACTTGGAATGCTCGAGGACTTTGACTACCTCTGCACCAGCTTTGACTAAGCAACGGAGGTTAGGGGGTTGGGGGAGGCCTAATGTACCTCGTCACCCTCTGTTGCATCATTTACTGCTGAAAAATTAGGGGAAGATTATGAAAGTAAACTCAGGGGTCCTTAGGTTCATTGAACTACATTAGTTGATGTCACTATGATCTACTTACTAGAGAAGTAATTTTTAAAAGTTTTAAAAAAGGTTTTGAGTATAATGAGTTTATTTGTACCTTGGAAATTTTTATTTCAGATATTAGTTTGGAAGGAACTGGACTATGGCTCCATGACAGAAGCTGAGAAACACATGCTTGTTTCTGAAGTGAATTTACTTCGTGAGCTGAAGCATCCAAATATTGTCCGATACTATGACAGAATTATTGACCGAACCACCACAACACTGTACATTGTAATGGAATATTGCGAAGGAGGGGACCTGGCTAGTGCAATTGCAAAGGGGACCAAGGAAAGGTAAAATCTCTTAAATGGGCCTAGTTTTGCTTCTGTTAAGCATCCTGTATTAGGATCAGGGACAGAGTACTTAGTAATGGGGAAGAGTCTTCTGGTGTTTGTTTGGTGGGTCCACGGTACTTTAGAAAATCCCTGGTATGTCAGCACCCATATTTCATATCAATTTATTTCCCTATGTGTACACTTTGAAAACTAGATAATTCACATCATCCCATCTTTGTAATGGTTTTATTCAGAAGTTATAGGCTATATAACTGCTTTGATTTTAGACAATACTTGGATGAAGAGTTTGTTCTTCGAGTGATGACTCAGTTGACTCTGGCCCTAAAGGAATGTCACAGACGAAGTGGTGGTGGTCATACTGTGCTGCATCGGGATCTGAAACCAGCCAATGTTTTCCTGGATGGCAAGCAAAACGTTAAGCTTGGAGACTTTGGGTTAGCTAGGATATTAAACCACGATACGAGTTTTGCAAAAACATTTGTTGGCACACCTTATTATATGTCTCCTGTAAGTATTTCAGAATTTAGATGCTTTTTAAACATCTTAATGCTAAGCACCCAACTTTTTGTTTGTTTAGTAATATCCAATAGCCAAGAATTAACAATACTGTTTTATTTTAAATTTATATTTTTCCAAATGGACCACCAGACCATTAAGTTCCTGTATTAGCAATATAAATCAAGCTTTCATTGAATGACTGCCAAGTGCTAAGCTCTGGGATCACAAAGATGAGATAGGTTTTGTCTCTGCCCTCAAGAGCAGCACTTCCCAAAGTGCCATAGGTCCTGGACACCAGCTGGAACTCATCTGGGGTGATCGTTTGAAATGCAGAGTCCTGAGCCCCAAATCCAGTGAATTTGGATCTCTGGACAGGTCTTTGCACTCAACTTTTTTTTTCTTTGTTTGTCCTCCACCACTTTTTATTTTGGACTTTGTATTTTAACAGACCTTCTAGATGATTCTTATGCATGGAGATTCAGGGCTCAGGAGACTCACTCACTTCTGACAACATATTTTTGCAGTGTTAACTTTTTGTACTTATTCTTTTTTTATTGCCTTTTCCTACAGTGCAGCTGCAGAGTCCACCCATTTACCTGTTTCCTCAGTTGCTGAATATTTTGTTTCCCAAATGTCTCACCATTCTAAAGAGCACTGCTATGCATGTCTTTGTATGAATGATTCTTTCTTCCTTTTTGGTTATTTCCTTGGTGTTTAGCTCTCGAAATGAAATTTCTGGGTCAAAGGGTATGAACTGTTTATGGCTCTCTAGTGACTTTTGAAAAGCTTGAATCAATAAGTGATAGCACCAATGTGTTGTATATGAAAGATGAGCAGATAAAGATGGAGACAGATTTATTTTTTTAGCTGTTCACAAACATTTTCAGGATTTTCTCAGTCTTTTTTAGTCATGTTAACCAATCTGACTACAGTATAAAACTTTGTAAATTAGTGATTTTGTTTTTGACTCAGATTAGACATGGCCAGAGCAGTGTCATTTTCTCACTGGATCAGATTCCAAATAGAAAGGCTTTGATATAAAGGAAAATTATCCAGAGGTGGTTCTTGGAAAATTTGAAACCTGCACAATTCTTGTGTTCCTGTTCCCTCCTGCCCTTGTAAATAGATCAGTTTAACCTTCCCTATGGGATTGCTTGTCAGGAAGTGGTGCCAGACTCCCCTGTTGGACTTTAAATTACTAAGAAGACTCCTGAAGATTTCAGTACAGTACTTGCCTCTGTGCCCTCTGTTGAGAATAAGAGCCATGGTGGACTCTTGTTACTGTAGGTGTGGAAGAAAGGCAAGCAATTAAAATAGGAAGTGAGAATATTACTTACTACTGTGGTATATAAGTGGACTAAGGGAAAAATATATAAATGAATGATTCAATTAGCCATTTATGTCTATATTCATTTAAATGTGGGCGAGATGTTATTCTAGAATTTTCTCTGGTTCTTTTAAAATGGAGTTTCTAGATTATGAATTCTTTGAGGGTAGAGGGTAGAGCTATCTCATGCTCACCTTTAACTTGCCAGTGCCTTGCCTGTGGTAACATAATCAATATTTGTGAATGAAAAATAAGTGAATGAATTATATATGACAAAGTGTATTAGGATAAGATCATTGCCTTTTTTCCATTATAAATTTGAATATAAAGTATAAAGTACCATCTTTTTGTTGTTATGATACAAGATCTAAGGTAAGAGGAATCAGCCTTTTGTATTTGAAAGTTTTGTTATAGATATAAAATATTTATAATATAAAGTTTGTTCCCTTCTTTTCCTTGAGTGAATATTACCAAACTTTAAGGTTCCATTTTTGTCCCAGGACTAATTTTATAAGTTTTAAAACAAAATGAACTTTAAACTCCTGTTTTCTTACCTTTTTTTCCCCCCTTAAGGAACAAGTGAATCATATGTCCTACAATGAGAAGTCAGATATCTGGTCACTAGGTTGTTTGCTGTATGAATTGTGTGCATTAATGTAAGTATAATGAAGACAGGTTTTTAGTCTGAGGTTTACACTTAGAGAGATTTGTCACCTTTCACCGGGTTCAGCTTTTTGAGCATCCATGCACATTCAAGTCTGAAAGAATCATACCATAGGTTAAAATTAAGGTAGATGGACAGGTTAAAAAAAATTATTTACAAATTAATAATATAATCCCTGAGGTTGGATCTAGACTTGTTCAAGCTTCTAACCTGGTTAGCTGTTTCTCTGTTAGACTGAGCTTAGCTCAAGGGGAGAGCATATAGGTCAAGCCTGTGGAAGAAATGAAATAAAGATCTAGAGAAGCAGTCTAGGGTTTGGACAGGAAAGAGTTCTGGTTCTTTCCCTTTTTTCTTTCCGTGTTTTCCCTTCTAAAGTATTCTGTAGAGCAGTGGTTCTCAACCAGCGAAGGGGAATTTTGCCCCCCCGTTTTGCCTCCCATGGGACATTTGACAATGTCTGGAGACATTTTAGTTGTCACAACTAGGGATAGCTACTGGCGTCTAATGGACAGAGGTCAGTGATGCTGCAAAACCTACTAAACAATGCACAGGACAGTCCCCATAACAGAATCATATGGCTCCAAATGTCAGTAGTGCCAAGGTTGGGAAACTTAGCTACAGAAGAAGATCCCAGAAGTAGAAACATAAATACAAACTGGACCTTAAACTCTGCTTTTGGTTTGCTTCTTATTATATATCTTCATTTTTACATTAAAAAAAATTTTTTTTTTCCCCAGGCCTCCATTTACAGCTTTCAACCAGAAAGAACTAGCTGGGAAGATCAGAGAAGGCAAATTCAGGCGAATTCCATATCGTTACTCTAATGAATTAAATGACATTATTACAAGGATGTTAAATTTAAAGGTAAAGTTTATAAGATGATATACTGTATGTTTCCATCTCTCAGTTAAGTTTTGCAGTGTATGCTCTCGTGGAGCAATGAGTCTAAAGAAACATTAAATATATTTCTTTAGCTAAATCTACTGTTACCACGAGTGAAAACATGTATCCTTGGCACATTGCTGGCCTGCCTTCTGTGCTTTCTTTATGTCTCCTCCCACTCTGCCATGCTAACAGATGGTTGGTAGCAAGCAAAGATTGCAATAAGGATCCAAATCCTCAGTTCCCCTTGTCCTTGCCTACCTCAAAGAGGCAGGTGGTACAGGAAGGGGCGAGGAATAATACCTTATTACTCTGCCTCTAGCTCTGAGAGATTAGAGATCATTAGAGATGGGAATGGTGGGGGAGGGCTGGCTAAAAAGAGTAGAGGGGAAATCAAGAGATTATGTAGAAAAAAAGCTGGCAGTGGGATGGGGAGGGAGATGCCCTAGGGATCAGGCTGTGTAAGAATAGAGTTAAATGCTGTGGGAGTTCAAAGAGAAGGAAGGATGCAGGTAAAGTAACAGGATTGAAGGTCGGTGAGAGAGCATCCTGCTTAATGTAGTTTGGAGATGCAAGGGCAGTACGTGCCCTGAAACAGACCGACCCTAGCAACGCTACCCAGCACAGCACAGGGAATGAGCCTTCTTAGGCTAAAAGGGGAACAAAGGTAAGTTAAAATCTGCATGACTTTGTGGACCCAGAACCTCATGAGTTAAAGCTACCAGTGAACTTATTTTTCAGGTGTTTAAGACCCATGTGTGTGTGTTGGGGTGGGGGGAATGGGCAAAATGGGCGAAGGGGGTCAGTTGCATGGTGATGGATGGTAACTGAGCTTGTGGTGGTCATCACTCTGTAGTATATACAGATGTTGAACTATAATGCTGCGCAACTAAAAAAAAAAAACCCATCTGTAAAGGAGTCCTTTCTTTTGCCTTGGAAATATATGCTGTTTTAAATGTAACTGATCTTTCAGGATGAGTAGTCCATTATGTAGTGTGCCTGTAACACTGAATATTTTTTTCCCAGGATTACCATCGACCTTCTGTTGAAGAAATTCTTGAGAATCCTTTGATAGCAGACTTGGTTGCAGAAGAGCAAAGGAGAAATCCTGAGAGAAGAGGGTGGCGATTAGGAGAACCAGGAAAGTTGCAGGACTCCAACCCTGTATGGAGTGAGCTGAAACTGAAGGAAATACGGTTACAGGAGCGGGAGCAAGCCCTCAGAGCAAGGGAAGAAAGCCTGGAGCGTAAGTCTGAGTGGGGGTGAAGCACAGAGAGCTCCAGAAAGCTTATTCTAATGTATGTGAAAATCTATCTGAACAGAGGATCTCATGTCTGTGTTCTATTAGAGCGTTTTTATAAATACTTGCGAAACCAAGATATGCACATCAAGCTTGCTGCACCTTCATGTTGAGCCTCTTTCTCTGATATCAGCTGTTGTCGTCACATTGTTGGGCCCTAACTGTGACAGCCCAGCACAGTAGCCATCACACTGTACTGTAGAGTCACTCTTTTCTTTATCTTTCTTAATATACGTACCCTGAGGTTTCGCATTGTAAAGAAGGTCTTAGAATTTGCCAGCGCTTCTCCCTTCTGATACGCTGCTCCAACACAGCCCGGGTCTGAAATCCTACAGTGTGTAAGACTAGATGTATTTGGGCAGTTCCACAAAGCATGTGGGTACAAGATATTTAAATACTCTGATGGGTATTGACGGACTGGGTGCTAATGAGTTTTTGATGTTGAAACTCTGTCTACTCCACTAAAGTGAGAGCTGCTACCCAGGTTTTAGGATTCTGCAAGGCAGCAGCAGCAGTGCAGCTCTGCATTTTGACATCGAGGGATAAGAGACGGGCCGCAACTGTCTTCTTCCCCCCTCATGGCTCACCCGATCTCGCTTCTGCAGCTCTATGCCAATGCAGACTTCACAAGTGTTTTTCTATTTAAACGTACTTATAAAGCATCTAAATGCGTTTTTTAATGTTTTACTTCCTAATGATAATTGTCTAGTACTGTGAGATATGCTGTCTGTGGGAGGTACAGCCTGTGCTTACCTGAAAATCTTTGTCTCTTCCGTCAAAAGAATTCTTTAAAAAAAAAAAAAAACCCACAAAAAACAAACAACCAAAAACTTTACATGACAACTTTCCCCAGTGTTTTGTAATTTCACATAGCAGCTGAAATCTGAACTCTCTGAATGCTGGGCCATGAATAAATAATAGCCTTTGTTACTGATCTGAAGAAGTACCACCTAACTGAGCTGTGGTTTTTTCCCTTCTATTTGGGTGCTGTCTTTCACCCAGAGGGCGAAGCGTTTGTACCGTGCAGCCGGGTAATGCCCGGAAAATGAACTGTTGCCCCTTCTCCGCGGAGGGCAGGGTTGGCAGTAGCTCTTTGTTTTCCCCCATGAGTTATTCCCACAAATCACAACCAAAGGTTGAAGCTGACTTTGTCCTTGTGCTTAAGCCAGTCCTTAGGAGAAAACCTAAGACAACATACAACATACTAACCACACAGCATTATGAAACGGGAACAGTCTGGTTGGCTGGAGTATACAGTAGGAAACCCTTCACAAAACATGACTCATCGGAGGTCAGGCTGTTAGCCTTAGCGATAAGGAAAAGTGGTAAGATTACCAAATGTGAATTGTTTATGCCACTTGTTAATTTCTTTCTTTCTCGTTCCATTCCCTTCTTAAAGAGAAGGAACGTGAGCTTTGTGTTCGTGAGAGACTGGCAGAGAGCAAGCTGGCCAGAGCAGAAAGTCTGTTGAAGAATTACAGCCTGATGAAGGACCAGAAGTTCCTGTCTCTGGCGGGTGGTCCAGGTATGAGAACCAGCTCAGAGAACAGAAGTTGGTGCCACAAATGAGGAAATGGGCACCAGTGTTGCCCCGAAGGTGGCTTTGGCAGCCCTTTAAATTTCCAGAGTCTTGAATTTTATGATGGAGTTAATTGAATATATGCGTTTCAGTGGAGATAAAAATTCTGTTTTAGCAATGACTGACTTAACTGTGATCAGAGATATGAGGCAATGAGTCAGGATGATTTCATCTTCGGTTTTATTCACTTTATCAAACTGTGTGTTCAGTATTTGATATTTATTTTTAAAAACTAGGTCATTTAAAAAAAATGCTGTGCCTTTCAGATTTTTCTCTGGGTATATTTTCAAAACTCTACATTTCTCTCCATTTTCAAGTGAAAATCCTGGCACCTTACTATTACCACACAACCAACTCATATTTGCCACATCCTTCATAGAAAGTATGGCTTAAAAGGTGTGATAAACCAACTGTAGAATAGGCCATCACTTTTGGATCTTTGCTAAGACCCGTTTCAATGGAAACATGTGTATGTCAAAATGTGATTGCTTAATACCTGCATATGCTCTGTAACAAGTGCTGGAAACAAATGAAACTAGTGATGGAAGTAAGTATCTTTTTTCTCAGTATTGCTATCTACCATTTCAGTATTTTTATAATATTTCAGCTTTTCTTAGATTCCACACTGCCATCCATAAAGATAAACTAGACTTAAATCATGATTACTGTGATAGAGTGAGGAGGAATTTTTATCTGGGTAAGTGTCATGCATCAAGCCCATTGCCAAGAATTATACTGAAGGTCCTGTTGGGAACGGCTCTCCCAGTTAAAGAGTTTATTTACATCTTGCCCTGAGAGTCTTTGAGCAAAGGGTGAGAAGAGCTGGCGAAGGATGATGTGTTTCACTTCGTAGGATACGTAGGTAGAAGAAGCTACCGGTATGCGAATCACGGCAAAGACTTAAAATGAGCTGTGGGAATGGTGTCCAGTGTGGGTACGAGGTATTTTAAAGTACTGTCAGAGCCTAAAGCATGTCAGAGCCCTAAGAAAAGCAACAAAGCAGTGGGGAGGGGGTGCCCTTGTGAACTCAAGACAGTTGGAAATATCCTCTCCCCATCCTTGGGTTATAAAATTCAGACATGAGGAAAACAAATAAATTGAGATCATCACAGTAAGCAACAGCATCTTTTTAAAAGCTCTAATTAGTCTATTTAATGAAATACTAATTCTTTTTTTAAACACTTTCTTATAAAACTGTCTTATTAGTAGGATTTACAGTTTACACTGTCTGTTTACAAATGTATAGGTGTTTGTGGTAATAAAGGTGGATCTATTTGAAACAATGGAGTTGAGGCCTAAAAGCAATCTCCTAAAATGCTTTGCAGAGAAGCGGTGTATGAAATAGGAAGTTGGGACAGTCGGAGGGCAGCGTTTCTCTGTGCAGCCTGCTCCTCCCTCAGGGCGTCTCCATTTCTTTGGACTGGAACATTCATCTCTAGATAGTCACGTGACTTCTTACTTCCTCACTCTCATCAGGTCTCTGCTCAGAAGTCACCTTATTATGCAGCTTCATCACTGCAAACACCCCCAGCACCTCTGTCTCCCTCTCTCCGTGTTAATTTCCTTCACAGCACATACCATCCTCAAATATTCCTTATATGGGCTTGTTTATTTGTTTATGGTCTATCTCCTCCTACCACAATAGGGCCTTTGTTTGGTCCACAACGGCCCATACAGTGAGCTCAGTAAATATTTGAACACATTTCCTTTAAATGAACGCAAAGGAAAAACCAAAAGGTTCTAGAATTCAAACCTTCAAGTCCCTAACCCCCAGATAGTTGTCAGTTCCTAATAGTGTAGCCACTTTAAGTAAATTATTATTTTTTTCATGTTAAAAGTACAGTTCACTCACTGTTAACTCGATTTACTTTTACCATGCTGAATCTTGCTTAGGTTCTTTTTGGAAGAAGTTTCTGGTCAGTTAAGCCGCTTTAAAATGTGTTCTTAAGTATTTAGCCAAAACTGTAGGTGCTCGCTATGAGAAAGAGCTTCTGCTTCCGTACTTTTCTGGAAGTAATGTGTTCTAGGTAGAATGGCACTTGCTTTCAAGAATAGAGATAAATAACATTGGTTTCCAGAAGTTTTATATTGTGGCCCATAATCCTCAGTGCATTTAACCTTAAGAGGAATGTTGATGGTCGAGAGAATAAAACATAGGTTCCTTGATTTTGGGCTACAGATTAAAAGGCTGATTAACTTCTGCCAACCTCATGCCCCTAACTTGTTAAAAAAGAGACAACAGGTCCAAAATGGAGTCACTGGTCACCAAACGTCACCAAATCAGGACTTAATACCTAACTTACTGGCAGTTTCAGCCTCTCTCAGAAATGGAATCTTAAACCAGTCAATCTGGAATTACCTAGTCAGCACTAGTGAGGTCATCTGCCTGATAGACCCCTACTGTCCCCTAAAGGAAGGTGACCTTGCCACAGACAATCCCCCCTTTGCTGGTGTAACTTCCTGGTCCCGCCCCCCTCTACCTATAAAAGCCTTTCCTTTAGTACAGCTCCTTGGAACTCCTTTCTGTCTTCTGGATAGGATGCTGCCCGATTTATGAATTGTTGAATAAAGCCAGTAAGATCTTTAATATTTGCTCAGTTGAATTTTGTTCAACACTCCTATCCCAGAGAGAATAAACAGGTACCCAGATTTCACATGCAAACTGACAATAAATATTTTGGTAAGTTTGATAAGTATGGAGGAGTTCATCTCCTGTTCATGAAACTCAAAAACCTTTTTCTTTTTTTTTCTAAAGAACTTTTTGATCTTACATCCTCGATAATGAAGAAGAAAGTTCATTTCCGTGGGGAGAGTAAGGAGAATGTCATGAGGAGTGAGAATTCTGAGAATCAGCTCACCTTCAAATCCAAGTACAAGGACCTGAAAAAAAGGCTTCATGCTGCTCAGCTTCACGCTCAAGCCCTGTTAGACATTGAAAACACTTACCAACTGAAAAGCAGACAGATCCTGGGCATGCGCTAGCCTGACCCAGAGACACAGACCTGTGTACCACTGTAATGTTGCCAGCCCTTTCGAGATGGGTATTCCACTGCTGTAGCCTGTATACTTGGTACCGCGAGCCGTGCCTTTTCTATAGTAAGCAGGGTGGTTTGGTATTACTCTTGCTGTTCTTCAGCAAGAATTGTACCAATGGGGCTTCCCTGGTGGCGCAGTGATTGAGGGTCAGGATGCAGGGGACGCGGGTTCATGAAGATCCCACATGCCTTGGAGCGGCTGGGCCCATGAGCCATGGCGACTGAGCCTGCGTGTCCGGAGCCTGTGCTCCACAATGGGAGAGGCCCGCGTACCACAAAAAAAAAAAAAAAAAAAAAAAAAAAAAGAATTGTACCAATGTCCACCCGTTTCATTTTTCTTTCTTTTGTAAAGAAGGCTTCATAGGAAGAATAACACTTTCTTGGCCGGTTGGGTTTTTAATCCTGTGTGTGATTACTACTGGAACGTGAAATGTTATATTCTATATGTTGGGGTGGGGAAATAATATTAGAAAAAGATATTTACCCAGGAGCAGCACTTACTGAGAAGTTTTAAGGGACTGAAGTGGTGTGCTTACAATTGTCACGTCTAGAGTTAAAATTTAAGTCTGAGGTTTTAAATGTTCTTGAGCTTAGAGAAAACCTAATTGGATATAGATTGGTCACTAATACCTTGACATCTTGCTTGTAAATATCCCCTTGCTCTGTAGTTTAAATCTGTCACCTTTTGTGAAAATCCATCACTATGGCGTCTCTACTCTTTTTCTTCCCCTTTTTATTCTATTTAACAGTATGTGAGCTGTCTGTCATTTGCCCACTCTTTTTTCACTAAATAAAAGAATTCTTTAGTTTTCCTGTATTCATGTCACTTGTATTTGTTGATCTTAGTTGGAGGGAGTCTGGGTTTATGATATTTAGACATTGGAGGTTAGGGAAGAGAATGTGATGCTCGCAAGAGCTATACGGCACTTTACTACCCATCTCATTTGTCCATCTAAGCCAGTGGTTCTTACAGGGGCAGTTTTGCCCGCTAGGATATATTTGCAATGTCTGGAGATATTTTTAACTGTTATGATTGGAGGGAGGATGCTACTGGCATCTAGTGGGTAGAGGCCAGGGATGCTGCTAAACATCCTATAGTGCACAGGACGGCCCTCACAACTAAATGTCAGGGTACCACTCCTGAGAAACCTGATCTCAGCTGAAACTTGTTGGAATATACCCCACCCTTGAAGGAAACTTATTTTGGTTTTGATGGATTTTTTTTACATGTCTGACTTTTAATATGAATTAGCAGTCCTTGCTGTGCCCATCACATTTTTCATGTGATGTTTTCCTGGCAATGCTAATCCTTTTAGCTTAATGAAATAAGACCAAATTATGAAGGGTTATAATGTCATAAATGGGAAGAAATAGCTCCTTTATTAGCTATTTTATTATAGGTTTATTACACAGTTGATAACGTAGTTCTATGAAAGATATAATATCGAAATACAATCAGAAACTGATTACCAGGCCTTTATGGTATACCCACAGATTAATCCTAACAGGACCACTTTGATGTAAATGTTGAGTATAATTTGCAGGGCCTAGTGCAAAATAAAAATGTGGCTCAAAAAGCAGGAAACAAGTACCATTAAAGGTACATATGGGACTTCCCTGGGGCGTAGTGGTTAAGAATCCGCCTGCCAATGCAGGGGACACAGATTTGAGCCCTGGTCCGGGAAGATCCCACATGCCGCGGAGCAGCTCAGCCTGTGCGCCACAACTACTGAGCCTGTGCTCTAGAGCCCGTGAGCCACAACTACTGAGCGTGTGTGCTACAACTACTGAAGCCCGCGCACCTAGAGCCCATGCTCTGCAACAAGAGAAGCCACTGCAATGAGAAGCCCATGCACCACAATGAAGAGTAGCCCCCGCTCGCCACAACTAGAGAAAGCCTGCGCGCGGCAACGAGGACCCAACGCAGCCAAAAATAAATAAAGTTTATAAATAAATAGATAAAAATAAAAGTATATATAAAGGCTTGTCCTTTCTTCCAAGATCCCTCTGCTTATTGTGGTGGTGTTTGCTATTTAATTTTATAAGTAAAGAGAATTTGAAATTTTAAATTATTAGCATGAACTTTACTATTCATCTTTTATGTAGTGTGATGCCAGTTTTAAATGCAAGTAGCAGCACATTTAGCTCATCTGTGGGATCACTGAAATTATGTAATTCATATTTTGTGACTCAAGCTGGCCAGAAGAGACACACACACATGCCTGTGACAGGTGCCTGGGGACGCATGACTCTGGCGCCTGCCCTACACACTACCAGTTTGGAGAAGTGGAGCCCACAGCCTCCACTGCAGCAGATAGGTCCCCCCAAGGATCTTACACCTCCAAGCTGGGCCTTTCTTTGTACCTTGATCGAGGTGCCTCGGTCGCCCCTGCCAAGATAAGGCCTCTAGCTGGCTGCCCACCAGCCATGCTATGGGGCTGCCAGCCCAGGAGGGGGGAAAGGCATTGGGAGGCAGCTGCCGCCATACCCTCTCCCGAGAAACTTCTGGGCACCCTTCCCCTGCCCATGCTGAGGCCCCTCTGGGAACAGAGTGTGGGAGGCTGGGTGGGGCTCGGTGCCCCAGGAGCAGGAGGCGGGACCATGTGAGCTGAGGCCCTGAGCCCATACCTGCGCCCCTGCCCCATTGGACTTGACGTACAAAACACGAATTCAGTAACACATGAATTTCAAGACTGCAAGCACAGAGCATTAGACTCCTGGTGGACCCTTCTGAATGCCAGCTCCTTCTATGTGTGAGGCCTATGTGACTACACTGGACCCGCACTCGTGAAACCAGCCCTTTCTTTAGGAAACTCCTTTCCTACCTTAGGAAATGAGGTTTCTTTCCAGTTTTGATCCTGTGGCATGCAGAGCTTCTCTAGTTTCCCCTATCTCAGACTCCACCTTTGCTTTCATTCCTTCCTTCAATCAACCAACCAACAATTACTGAGCACCTACTACAGCTAGGCACTGTTTAAGGTGCTGAAGTTACAGCAACGAAGAAAGACTAAAATCCCTGCCCTCAGGGAGGTGCCGTTCAAATGGGGCAAGATAGTAAACAAAGAAGAAACAAGTAGGGGGAGTCAGTGCTGAGTGCCACTGAGAGGAATGAAGCAGGAAAGGGGCGGAGGATTGGGTGGGTACAATTTTAGAAGAGGTGGTCATTAGTGTTGAAGTGGGGTGGAGGAGAAAAGGAAAAGGGAGGTTTGAGTGGGGTATGTGGTCGGGGAAGAGATATCAGTAGGGGAGGGGAAAGTCGAACCTGACTGGGAGATGTGATAGAGCAGGACTTGAAAGCAGGCAGAAGCTTGGAAACTGAGGAGAGATGTTTTTATTTGCTTATGCATCTCCACCCGTAAAGCTCGGAACATCTGAGGGTATTTGGGCAATGATGGTCGTAATCAAAGAAGAGGATTTCTTTGACGGGGGAGACGGGAGAGTCCTCCCAAATGATGCTTCTTCAGCATCACTTTCTAAGATATTTCTAAGGTGCATTGCATGACATCAACACCATACTTACCACTACAGTCTTTTATTGTTTAAACAATAATGAATTTCACCAAGCACAGCCTGCTCATAGGCATTTGAAAAAGGGTCATTGGATTTGAGAAAGATTAAACAGATGCTCTGAGAGACAGCAACCACAAGGTGGCACCATGGGTCTGTTAGACCGGAAAGCCCACCCTGTCCATACAGCCTGTGCAGTTGGTTTGCTACTGAGAGATTGCACGTGGGCCTTGGTTAAATGCCTTATTCTCATTATTTCATTCAGTCCTCACAACACCCCCTGAGAAGTTTACCCCCTGAGATAGTGTCACATTCTACACGGGGGAACTGAGGCTCAGAGATCACAGCTGGGAAGAAGCACGGTTGGCTTCTGACTCCAAATCTCATGCTCTTGACTATAACCCTCTACCGGCCTGCCTCCACAAGACAGCAAAAGTTTACCTTTGTCCCCAGGCCATCTAGTTTCCCCTAATGATGAGTTAAGGGTGAGATAACCCATAGGCTTACCCAAGACACTTGAATGATGCTGAGCCGGCATGGTTAGGGTCCAGGGGCCTTTCAGACCTGCTTGCTTGGGGAGACAGGTTACTGTTCGGGGAGGGGGTGCCCAAGAGGTGGTTTTCCAGTGACCCTCACAGGACCCCAGGCCTTCCCCTCTTTCTTCAGCATCTTCTCCAGGGCCACCTTACTCAGGCCTGTCCTCCCTGGAGATATTTTGTTTCCAGGTGACTTTCCTTCCAGGATAAAGCCCATATCCCTCAAAGACTCCAGGTAAGGCTTCCCTCCCAGAATGAACTGAGGATGAAAGCAAAAGATGATGCAAGGAAGCTGATTAGAAAAGAATGGAGAGAATGTCTATGTTCCAACAAGAAAGGATTATCATTCATTGGCCTTGATGGCTTGGAAACTATGGATCCATATTGGATGGATGGGTTGCACAGCGAGGAGGATGATGAAAGCTGATGGAATCCATGGGTGTGAGAGGGCCCGCCTTCCCCGTAACCCCGGCTCACCCCACACTGGAAGGGCAGAGGTCAGCGACCTGGGAACCTCCCACATCTGAAAGGCTGGGTTCAACACCGTACTCAGAGGGACCAGTAGGGGCACCCTTGCTTACCTCCACCAAGGCTCCTCCTACATTTCTGACACCATGGCCACAGCCAGGGCTCTGAGGCTCCACAGCTCTGCTGGAGCTACTGAAACCCTAGACATCTAAGGCTGCCCATCACTTGACACCCAGCTAGGAAGGAAACCCCCCCTCCTCCCACCTGCCCCGACTTTCTCTTGAGACAACATGCTGGCCCGCTCGATGCCACTGGGTGCTCCGTAATCTTAGCCACACATTCACAGGAAATGTTCACAGCAGTTGATTTTATTCAATACATTTGTTTTTAAAGTCCTTAAATTATGAAGTGATAGCATCAGTGTAAAAAATCTTAACAATATGTCCATTGCATTTTGTTCAGAGATTGTGACCAGATTTTAGAATGTGATTTTTCTTTGCAGCTTAATATGTGACCAGTGAAACATTCTATGAATTACAGGAGACAAAAAAAATCTATGTTCTTTTGTAAGACATGATGGTTAGTTTTCTCTGGACAACCCTGACTGATACATAATGTATATCTTTTGATACGCATATTTACTTATGTCCTTGCTTATTATTCATCTGTTTAGTTTGTTAAAAACTCAAAATGTGTCAAAATCTTTCACTGCTATTGTTGTTGTTTCTTCTCCTATTTCTAACACCTTTCCCTTCAATACACTGAGATAGTGTTATTTGTCACTTAAAGGTTTATGAGAGTTTCAGGTTTGAGAATTATATCCTTGTTAGTAAAATGGTTCTCTTTGTGTAAAGATGTTTGTAAAAATTAAGTTTTGTCTGACATTGATACTGTTCACAATCAGTATACTGTCACTGATACTGGTATTGTTTCTTGTGAGTTGCATTTGCATAAAATACTTTTGTTGTGTTTACTTATAAATTTGATTGCAATTTTGCTAAATAAGTTTCTGATAAACAGCATATAATTAGTTTTTTTTTTAAAACACAGTCTAAACGTCTTTGTCCTTTAATGGAGGAATTCATCTAACTTAGATTTATTTTTGTAAATTGTAAATTTGGTCTTTGTCCTTTTGTGGTATTCTAATCCATTAAAAAATGTTTTCTTGTTATTTCTGTTTTCAGCCCTTTGATAAACTACATGTTCTCTGCATTTATGATTTATAGTTTTTGGAGCATATAAGCAGTTCCTAATTATATATGTAAGTAGTTCCTCATTTAATTATATCATTGGTTTCCAACAAATTTTTCAATAGCACTCTGTTAACTTGCATTTCTTTAAATTAAAGTGGAGAAAACAATAGTAAAAAAAAGATTCTAACAATATGGAAATATATATAGTAAAAATTAAAAAGTAAAAGTTCTCTCATCCATGATCCCACTTTCTGTCTCTCTTTTCAGAAGCAGCTGTTAACTGTTTGGTGTTTCCTTCTAAACCTCCTGTGTGTGGCAGGGTTGGGAGGGGCTTTCGAGTGGGGAGTCGCTATGTATGGAGGTCTGTGGTGTGTGTGCGTCTACATATATGTATCTATCTGAGTATGTGTATTTAAAACACACTCACACATAGGATCTTAATACATGTACTGCTCTTTTATTTGCTTTTTTCAATTAGCAATAATCCTTTCCTTTTGGTGCATATAAACTCTCTTCATTCTTTTCTGAATAGCTCCTTTGTGTCAGCTTTTGCATTTATCCCAAACTCTTTCTAGGAAGGCAGCCTTACTTCGGGTTGAGGAAAACAGCATACCTGGAGTACCCAGCATCTGAAGAACACAGCCCCGTCTCAAGAACTCAGAGCCTTGGGGATGAGGTTGGCACACACCTTTGAAATACTTATTCCCACAAGGCAGTTTACCTGCTCCAGTCACAGGATCACTGGCCCCAGCTTGGCCCTTGAGAACCTTCTTGGTCAATAAACTGGGGAAATGGTGGACCCAGCAAAAGGAATCCTCTCAAGCAGGGCTGGCTGCCCCAGAGCATGCTGGGTAAATTCCCATGATGCTTGATGGAGAGTCCCAGGGTTTGGAACAAATCTGACACGAATCTCCCCTCTGCTCCTTCTCAGCACAATGTTGGCTCACCTGCCAAGAGAACCACGTCCAAGGGCTTCCTACTGGAGGTCAACTCTGAACACAGAGAGCTGAGAGTCTCACTTAGACACTCAGCAAGGGCCCTGCCTTTGGCCTGTTTGTTTAACCTCTCTGAGCTTCAGTTTCCTCATCTGGAAAAAAGATTAAGTGGGACAGGGACTTCCTTGGTGGCACAGAGGTTAAGAAGCTGCCTGCCAATGTAGGGGATGTGGGTTTGAGCCCTGGTCTGGGAAGTTCCCACATGCTGCAGAGCAACAAAGCCCGAGTGCCACAACTACTGAGCCTGCGCTTTAGAGCCTGAGAGCCACAAGTACTGAGCCCACATGCCACAACTACTGAAGCCCATGTGCCTAGAGCCCGTGCTCCGCAACAGGAGAAGCCACCGCAATGAGAAACCCGTACGCCGCAACAAAGAGTAACCCCCGCTCAACGCAAATAGAGAAAGCCTGCATGCAGCAACAAAGACCCAACACAGCCAAAAATAAATAAATAAATAAATAAATAAACAAATAAATAAAAAATAAAAACACCAGCATCTCATTTAAAAAAAAAAAAAAAAAAGGTTAAGTGGGACAAACTGTAGTCAGGGACCTAGAATTGTACCTGCCCATGAATTTATTCCCCCTGACTTCAGGAAAGATTTTAAAGTGGCTTATAAGAAAATAAAATGCATACATTAAAATTAAGGAAGAAGGATGGAGCCAAGAATGGGTTCAGTGTGAGGACTGCATGTAATTAAACACTTACTATTGTTGGGCCACAAATTTGACTTTAAACTTCCTAGCAGCCAAAACAAAAGGGGGAAAATGCTTGGTTTTCCCCTATTGGCCTAGAAAATAAAGGCAGTCTGCTTGCTCAGGAAATGTGGGGCCATCGGGGTGCTAAGGTGAGAGGGTCCCCCCTTTGCACCCTTGTGAAGAGGACCTTCTATCCCCCATGTGGGATACTGGCATCACCCAAGCTTGAGTCACTGAAAGCTGCGATAACTGGGAGAACAGTTTTTGAAATAGTGTGTTTTTCTCTTTCACAGTCCTGTAACTTTGCCTCTTTCCCCACCCCTATTTTCAAGAAGCATGCCTTGGGGAGGATCAGGCCTGTTACAGTAAGAATGTTGAGAGAGACCACCAGTCCCTCCCATCACGAACCTTGTGCAAGCCTCTTAGATAGCCTCATCCACCAGAGAGCAGACAGCAGAAGCAAGAAGAACTACAATCCCACAGCCTGTGGAACAAAAACCACATTCACAGAAAGAGACAAGATGAAAAGCAGAGGGCTATGTACCAGATGAAGGAACAAGCTAAAACCCCAGAAAAACAACTAAAGGAAGTGGAGATACGCAACCTTCCAGAAAAAGAATTCAGAATAATGATAGTGAAGATGATCCAGGACCTTGGAAAAAGAATGGAGGCAAAGATTGAGAAGATGCAAGAAATGTTTAACAAAGACCTAGAAGAATTAAAGAACAAACAAATAGAGATGAACAATACAATAACTGAAATGAAAAATACACTCGAAGGAATCAATAGCAGAATAACTGAGGCAGAAGAATGGATAAATGACTTGGAAGACAGATTGGTGGAATTCACTTCTGCAGAACGGAATAAAGAAAAAAGAATGAAAAGAAATGAAGACAGCCTAAGAGACCTCTGAGACAACATTAAATGCAATAACATTCGCGTTATAGAGGTCCCAGAAGGAGAAGAGAGAGAAAGGACCAGAGAAAATATGTGAAGGGATTATAGTCGAAAACTTCCCTAACATGGGAAAGGAAATAGCCACCCAAGTTCAGGAAGAGCACAGAGTCCCATACAGGATAAACTCAAAGAGAAACACACCGAGACACATAGTAATCAAATTGACAAAAGTTAAAGACAAAGAAAAATGACTGAAAGAAACAAGGGAAAAGCGACAAATAACATACAAGGGAACTCCCATAATGTTAACAGCTGATTTCTCAGCAGAAACTCTACAAGCCAGAAGGGAGTGGCATGACATATTTAAAGTGATGAGAGGGAAGAAACTACAACCAAGATTACTCTACCTGGCAAGGATCTCATTCAGATTCGATGGAGAAATCAAAAGCTTTACAGACAAGCAAAAGCTAAGAGAATTCAGCAACACCAAACCAGCTCTACAACAAATGCTAAAGGAACTTCTCTAAGTAGGAAACACAAGAGAAGAAAAGGAACTGCAAAAACAACCCAAAACAATTAAGCAAATGGTCAGAGGAACATACATATCGATAATTAGCTTAAACATGAATGGATTAAATGTTCCAACCAAAAGACACAGGCTCGCTGAATGGATACAAAAACAAGATCCATATATATGCTGTCTACAAGTGACCCACTTCAGACCTAGGGACACATACAGACTGAAAGTGAAGGGATGAAAAAAGATATATTCCATGCAAAAGGAAATCAAAAGAAAGCTGGAGTAGCAATACTCATATCAGATAAAATAGACTTTAAAATAAAGAAAGCTACAAGAGACAAGGAAGGACACTACATAATGATCAAGGGATCAATCCGAGAAGAAGAAATAACAATTATAAACATATATGCACCCAACATAGGAGGCATAACAATACATAAGGCAACTGCTGACAGCTATAAAGGAGGAAATCAACAGTAACACAATAATAGTGGGGGACTTTAACAGCTCACATACACCAATGGACAGATCATCTGCACAGAAAATTAATAAGGAAACACAAGCTTTAAATGACACAATAGACCAGATAGATTTAATTGATATTTATAGGACATGCCATCCAAAAACAGCAGATTACACTTTCTTCTCAGGTGCACATGGAACATTCTCCAGGATAGATCACATCTTGGGTCACAAATCAAGCCTCAGTAAATTTAAGAAAATTGAAATCATATGAAGCATCTTTTCTCACCACAGTGTTATGAGATTAGAAATCAATTACAGGGGAAAAATGTAAAAAATACAAACACATGGAGGCTAAACAATACGTTACTAAATAACCAAGAGGTCACTGAAGAAACCAAAGAGGAAATCAAAAAATACCTAGAGACAAATGACAATGAAAACACGACAATCCAAAACCTATGGGATGCAGCAAAAGCAGTTCTAAGAGGGAAGTTTATAGCAATACAAGCCTACATCAAGAAACAAGATGGGCCTCCCTGGTGGCGCAGTGGTTAAGAGTCCGCCTGCCGATGCAGGGGATACGGGTTCGTGCCCCGGTCTGGGAGGATCCCATATGTCGCGGAGCGGCTGGGCCCGTGAGCCATGGCCGCTGGGCCTGCGCATCCGGAGCCTGTGCTCCGCAACGGGAGAGGCCACAACAGTGAGAGGCCCACATACCGCAAAAAGAAAAAAAAAAAAAAAAAGAAACAAGAAAAATCTCAAATAAACAATATAACCTTACACCTAAAGAAACTAGAGAAAGAAGAACAAACAAAGCCCAAAGTTAGCAGAAGGAAAGAAACCATAAAGATCAGAACAGGAATAAATGAAATAGAAACAAAGAAAACAATAGCAAAGATCAATAAACTAAAAGCTGGTTCTTTGAGAAGATAAACACAACTGATAAACCATTAGCCAAGCTATCAAGAAAAAGAGGGAGAGGACTCAAATCAATAAAATCAGAAATGAAAAAGGAGAAGTTACAACAGACACCACAGAAATACAAAGCATCTTGAGACTACCACAAACAACTCTATGCCAATAAAATGGACAACCTGGAAGAAATGGACGAATTCTTAGAAAGGTACAACTTTCCAAGACTGAACCAGGAAGCAATAGAAAATATGAACAGACCAATCACAAGTAATGCAATTGAAACTCTGATTTAAAATCTTCCAACAAACAGAAGTCCAGGACAAGATGGCTTTACAGATGAATTCTATCAAACATTTAGAGAAGAGCTAACACCCATCCTTCTCAAACTCTTCCAAAAAATTGAAGAGGAAGGAACACTCTCAAACTCATTCTATGAGGCCACCATCATCCTGATACCAAAACCAGACAAAGATACTACAAAAAAAGAAATTTACAGACCAATATCACTGATGAATATAGATGGAAAAATCCTCAACAAAATACTAGCAAACAGAATCCAACAACACATTAAAAGGATCTTACACCATGATCAAGTGGGTTTTATCCCAGGGATGCACGGATTCTTCAATATATGCAAATCAATCAATGTGATATACCATATTAACAAACTGAAGAATAAAAACCATACAATCATGTCAATAGATGCAGAAAAAGCTTTTGACAAAATTCAACACCTATTTATGATAAAAGCTCTCCAGATAGTGGGCATAGAGGGAAACTACCTCAATATAATAAAGGCCATATATGACAAACCCACAGCAAACATCATTCTCAATGGTGAAAAACTGAGAGTATTTCCTCTAAGATCAGGAACAAGACAAGGATGTCCACTCTCACCGTTGTTATTCAACATAGTTTCGGAAGTCCTAGCCACGGCAACCAGAGAAAAAAAAGAAATAAAATGAATGCAAATTGGAAAAGAAGAAGTAAATCTGTCACTGTTTGCAGATGACATGATCCTATACGCAGAGAATCCTAAAGATGCCACCAGAAAACTACTAGAGCTAATCAATGAATTTGGTAAAGTTGCAGGATACAAAATTAATGCACAGGAATCTCTTGCATTCCTATGCACTAATGATGAAAAATCTGAAAGAGAAATTAAGGAAACACTCCCATTTACCACTGCAACAAAAAGAATAAATACTTCGGAATAAACCTACCTAGGGAGGCAAAAGACCTGTATGCAGAAAACTATAAGATACTGATGAAAGAAATTAAAGATGATAGAAACAGATGGACAGATATACCATGTTCTTGGATTGGAAGAATCAATATTGTGAAAATGATTATACTACCCAAAGCAATCTATAGATTCAGTGCAGTCCCTATCAAATTACCAATGGCATTTTTTACAGAACTAGAACAAAAAATCTTAAAATTTGTATGGAGACACAAAAGACCCCAAATAGCCAAAGTAGTCTTGAGGGAAAAAAACGGAGCTGGAGGAATCAAACTCCCTGACTTCAGACTATACTACAAAGCTACAGTAATCAAGACAGTATGGTACTGGCACAAAAACAAAAATATAGATCAATGGAACAGGATAGAAAACCCAGAGATAAACCCACGCACCTGTGGTCAACTCATCTATGACAAAGGAGGCAAAGATATACAATCGAGAAAAGACAGTCTCTTCAATAAGTGGTGCTGGGAAAACTGGACAGCTACATGTAAAAGAATGAAATTAGAACACTCCCTAACACCATACACAAAAATAAACTCAAAATGGATTAGAGACCTAAATGTAAGACTGGACACTGTAAAACTCTTAGAGGAAAACATAGAAAGAACACTCTTTGAGATAAATCACAGCAAGATCTTTTTTCCCTGCCTTTTTTTTTTTTTTTTTTTTTTGGCGGGACGTGGGCCTCTCACTGTTGTGACCTCTCCTGTTGCAGAGCATAGGCTCTGGACGCGCAGGCTCAGCGGCCATGGCTCATGGGCCCAACCGCTCTGTGGCATGTGGGATCCTCCTGGACCGGGGCATGAACCTGTGTCCCCTGCATCGTCAGGTGGACTCTCAACCACTGCGCCACCAGGGAAGTCCTAGCAAGATCTTTTTTGATCCACCTCTTAGAGTAATGGAAATAAAAAGAAAAATAAACAAATGGAACCTAATGAAACTTAAAAGCTTTTACACAGCGAGCGAAGGAAACCATAAACAAGACGAAAAGACAACCCTCAGAATGGGAGAAAATATTTGCATATGAATCAACAGACAAAGGATTAATCTCCAAAATATATAAACAGCTCATGCAGCTCAAGACTAAGAAAACAACCCAATCTAAAAATGAGCAGAAGACCTAAATAGACATTTCTCCAAAGAAGACATACAGATGGACAAGAAGCACATGAAAAGCTGGTCAACATCACTAATTATTACAGAAATGCAAGTCAAGAATACAATGAGGTATCACCTCACACCAGTTAGAATGGGCATCATCCGAAAATCTACAAACAACAAATGCTGGAGAGGGCGTGGATAAAGGGGAACCCTCTTGCACTGTTGGTGGGAATGTAAATTGATACACCCACTATGGAGAACAGTATGGAGGTTCCTTAAAAAACGAAAACTAGAATTACCATATGATCCAGCAATCACACTACTGGGCATATACCCAGTGAAAACCAGAATTCAAAATGACACATGCACCTCAATGTTCATTGAAGCACTATTTACAATAGCCAGGTCATGGAAGCAACCTAAATGCCCATCGACAGACGAATGGATAAAGAAGTTTTGGTACATATATACAATGGAATATTACTCAGCCATAAAAAGGAATGAAATTGGGTCATTTGTAGAGATGTGGATGGATCTAGAGACAGTCATACAGAATGAAGTAAGTCAGAAAGAGAAAAACAAAATTTGTATATGAATGCATATATGTGGAACCTAGAAAAATGGTACAGATGAACTGGTTTGCAGGGCAGAAATTGAGACACAGATGTAGAGAGCAAACATATGGACACCAAGGGGGGAAAGCTGCAGAGGGGGTGATGATGGTGGTGTGATGATTTGGGAGATTGGGATTGACATTCACTAATATGTGTAAAATGGATGACTAATAAGAATCTGCTGTATAAGAAAATAAATAAAATAAAATTCAAAAAAAAATGTTGAGGGAAATAAAAAGTCGCTGTTCAGCTTGTGACTTCCAAGGCACTGAAGCAAGATTTTTGAGTCTGCAGCATTCAGAAGTTGGGTTTCAGCAAGAAGGAAAAGGATTTCCCAAACTTGCTGAGCTCCCATGAATATGTTAAGAACCAGGCCAAGAGGACCAAATTATAGAGTCTGACATCAAAGAAGACAGAAAGCACCCATGATGTAATGTGAGCAGTTGTGCTTCTCAGACTATAATGTGCACACGAATCACGTGGGCATCTTGTTGAAATGCAAATTCCAATTAAGTAAGTCTGGGTGGGGCCTGAGAACCTGCATTTCTACCAGGGTCCCAGGTGATACTGATGCTGCTTGTCCATGGACCACGCTGGCAACAAGGGTGTGAGAGAGAGCAAGGTGAAAAGTGAAGCAAGAATAACCCTCCCCGCCTGGCCAGGGAATTGCGGGAAGAAGATGGGCCGAGGTCGGGGACGTGCTGGCCTTCTTGCTCAAGGCGGAAGTCCCAGAGTGAGGAGGGAAGCTGAATAGACTGAGGGGAAAGGCAAAAGCAGAGGGCCTTTGGGTTCCTATCCCCATTTAGAACTCTGGTAGTGGGAGGGTTTTGGGTAGAGGAAGCCCTGTGCTGGGAACTATGGCAGTGCAGGGGTTAGAGGGTGCTCGGTTTGCCATAAGCCCTGGGCACCACATGATGTAGAAGAGACTGGCAGAGACCCAGCTTGCTTCATGTCCCCATGGCAGGGTTCCAGTAAGAATCTGGCTGGCGGGAATTCCCTGGTGGTCCAGTGGTTAGGACTCTGCGCTTTCACTGCTGAGGACCTGGGTTCAATCCCTGGTTGGGGAACTAAGATCCCACAAGCCGTGTGGCGTGGCAAAAAAAAATGTATTTTTTAATAAAAATAAAAAAGAATCTGGCTGGGTCCATAGGGCTACACAAGGGTCTTGGGCTGAATAGGAGTTACAGCCATGCTTTGAGAGTCAGCAGAGCTTTTGGGAACATGTCTGTGTGCCAAGAGAACAGGCCAAGGGTTACACCCGCCATGGATGCCGGCAGGAAGTGTCCCTGGGACCGCAGGGACAGACTGGCCATCCTAGCTCATGGACCAGACAGACAATCACCCAGAGCAGAGAGCCATGGAGGGACCAGCTGGGGATCTGTCCCCACCAGAACCCTGAGCAACGCCGGAGGGCTACCACTCCTGACGCCTCATTACCAAGGGCACTGGGAGAGGCGAAATGGCTCATTAGAGTTGAACTTTGAATTCACTGAGTATTCACCCCAACCAGTCAATTAAAGTCAATTAGCCTAGTGAACGTTTCTCTCACTACCCTCCCTACCAGGTGGAGATTGTGACAATATTTATTAGATGCGTTACAGGTAACAGAGGTCACAACTTTGCTCATCTGGGCCGAGTGTACTCATTTTTTTTTAAGCAGGCATAACAAAGATGATCTGTAATGCTGATCCATAGAGTCCTTGCTGCCTTGAAAGAGAGCGCATACACAGGCAGCGTTTCGTGGGCTCAGCAGAGACACAGGGACGCAGGGCTGGGACCACAGACCTGGGAGGGGTGATGCTTCAGTTGGAGGTCTGTCCAATTTGAGCAGAAATCCAGAGAGGAGACACCTGGATTGTCTGAGAGGGAGCAGAGGAAGGATATGAGGAGGTTTCAGCAAAGCGTGGGAGAAAGCCTCATTCATTTGTCTCGGAGTCTTTTATTAAGCTTCTGCTGTATGCCAGCCACCGAGCCAGTTACTGGAAGCTCAGAGAGCCATTCCATGCTGCGTGTGGTTCACTCTCCAAGGAGAGGCTGGAAGAAGGACAGCGCTTGGGGCGTGTTTGAGGTGGGGTGTTCAAAATACTCCCGAGAATCCCCTTGCTGCCCTGCTCTCTGCCCTCTTCCCTCTGCCCTGGAGATGCTGGTGCTGTGGAGGTTCGTGGGTGGAAGACCCATGTGGCATGTCTCCTCTCCCATCCAGGTTTACCCTGGGGAGGAGGGAGCAGCCATTTGTATTTATTTGTATTTATTTTATTTTATTATTATTATTATTTTTGCCCTCTGTATTTAGAAAGAGGTTCCTAGTGACCTGCCCTTTTCCCCTCCTCTCGCTCTCTACCCCCCTCACTCTCAGCCCCCGCCCCCCCACACATCCCCCCCTCCCGCAACACACACACACACACACACACACACACACATACAAGCAGGCTGATGGGTCTGGAGGCCGAAGTTCAAGCTGGGTCATGAAGTCAGGTGGCATCAGCTGCTGGGAGCCGGAGAACAGCTTGGAAGGCCTTTAAAGTCTCTCGTAAGGCATAATTGTAAGTGTATTACTACATTTTGCAGAATTTTTCAGCTGTGAATTCACTTTCGTGCAGTATAGCCCTTCATTTTACAGTGGGGCCCTTCAGGGTCCGAGAGGAGGGCTGGCCCAGGGTTGTCAGGCACCTGACAGCCGGTCCTGCACCCAGTCACCCTGTGCAAGGCCTCTTGAAGGCTCCTGGCTGCTGGCCTCCAGCACGCAGGAAAGGATTAATTATTAATTTTTATAACAACCCAGGTACTGATATCCGTGAACCGCAAGCCCTGACACTTCTCCTCCAACATCCAGCTACTTAATTGTGGTTTTTAGCTGGGTCAGCATAACAGTCTCGTAACCTCAGAAGTGGAGAGCCTTGAAGGCCTTCATCAGCCATTCCTCGGGGCAAAGGCCAGGTTCACAGGGGGCAGTGGTGGCATGGGAGCCAATAACGCTCTCTAAGAAATTCAGATGCCTTCACTGCCCATCAGAGCTGGGCCTCATCATACTCCCTTTCCTGGCATTAATTGTCTCTTACCTTCCTCATATTTAGCTGCAGTTTTCCAAGCACTTTTACAAACACAAGCTCAGTTGATTCCCAGACACTGCTATCACAGGACTGGGCAGGTAATTGACTCACTAGGAGAAAATAAAGATTCAGAGAGGGAAGTGACTCACCCAAGGTCACACAGGCTCAAGCACTTTGTCCTCAGCACCACCCACCTGGAGGAATTCATAGCTGGATCAACCTTTTAATGCAGGATGTTAATTACAGTCCTTGGATGTGTTTGGGGTCCATGAATCCTCAGGAAGTATTGGCAGCATTTGAGCATCTTTCTGAGATAAAGTCCATAATCTTCACCAAACTCTCTCTGACCCCAGACAGTAAGAACCACTGCTTTAAAATAAGCAGCTAAAACCCCTCTGTGCTCCTGCCTGCAGCTGTACCCACCCAGTGAAGCCTCCTCTTGTTGGGTTCTGGGATTTGCTGGGCAAAGTTGTGGCCAGGAGCTGGGCCGGGCTGGGAACTTGGCTGTCCCCAGGTGTTTAGTTGCCCTTGAATCTGGGACTGTCTGGGCAGCAAACACCAGGCTTGAAGACCTGTAATGCAAAAGGTCCCATTTACAATAGCCACACCAAGGTGTAAAGCTTACAGGAAATGCACAATATTCATAATAAAAAATCTGCCAAACTACACTGAGGGACATTAAATAAATGGTAAAACACGCCATGTTGAGAACTCATTACTGTAAAATGCCATTTGCTCAAATTTATAACTTTTATGCAATTCTAATAAAAATATCTAAGGTTTTTTGTTGGTTTTTTAAATCTGACACATGAATTTACATGGAACAATTCGCTTGGAAAAATAAACATATAAATGGAGTCATGAAATTTGGGGGAAGAAAAGAATAGTGTGGATTTACATTCCCAGATATTAAAACACATTATAAAGCTTCAGAGATGAATACAGAGAGGAATGGAATCAGGACAGGCAGCTCAATGGAAAAGAGAAAGCCCGGGAACAGACCCTATGTATTAGAGAAAATTAGTAGTATATGAGGAATGTGATGTTCAAATCAGTGTGGGAAAGATTAGCTGTTTAGTAAAAGATGTTCAAGTAATGTGGGGAAATAAAACTAAATCCCTACCTCATCCCATGTACCAGATTAAATTCAAAATCTCTGTTTCTTTATAGTAAGAAGGGCTATAGTTCCTGCCTTGTAACATAATTGTAGGTGTATGTGAGATAATGCATGTCAAGTTTTTAGTATAGAACACACCTGATAAATATTTCCTAGTATTATTATTGGTGTTATGATTACTCCAGATGGATTATAATCCAAACATGTAATGACAAGTTCATAACATTACTGAAAGTTCAGGTATAACCTCCCTGATCTCAGGGTGGGAATGGTTTTCATAGAAGCAAAGGAAGAAACCAGCAAAGGCAGGATGTGCCAGGAGCCTTAGAAGGTTCTTGCCCTGTGACTCAGCAATTCCACCACTAGGATGTCAATCCTAAGTATGTTCTCAGATCAATGTGCGAAGATGTTTACTAAACATTTTTTTATAGGAGCAAAAAGTAGAAACAACCTAAATGTCAAAAGGGGAATGGATAAAAAAACTTGTTCAACCACATGGTGGACTCTATGCAGCCATTAAAATTTTTTAAATTATCTCAGTGAACATTAATTGATTGATTTGGGGAAATGTTTAGGTTAGAATGCTAACCATGACCCAAAGTATTCAAAAGTGTATATAGTATGATAGCTTGAACCTAGCAAAATATACACCAAAACAGTTATCTCTGTGAAGGGAATAACTTGAGTTTTTTTTTTTCTTTATTCTTTGCAAATTCACTATGTTAAACCTGCTTCTTTTATGATTCTACCACATTTTTAAAAACTTTTAATTTTATATTGGAGTATAGTTGATTAACACTGTTGTGTTAGTTCCAGGTGTACAGCAAAGTGATTCATTTACACATATACATGTATCTATTCTTTTTCAAATTCTTTTCCCATTTAGGTTGTTATATAATATTGAGCAGAGTTCCCTGTGCTATATAGCAGGTCCTTGCTGGTTATCCATTTTAAATACAGCAGTGTGTACATGTCAATCCCAAACGCCCTAACTCTCCCTCTCCCCCAACCCTTCCTTCTTGGTAACCATAAGTTCGTTCTCTAAGTCTGCGGGTCTGTTTCTGTTTTGTAAACAAGTTCATTTGTATCGTTTTCTTTCTTTTCTTTTTTTTAGATTCCACATATAAGCTATATCACACCATATTTGTCTTTCTCTGTCTGACTTCACTCAATATGACAATCTCTAGGTCCATCCATGTTGCTGCAAATGGCATTATTTCACTCTTTTTAATGGCTGACTTGTGCTTTTAAAAGTTATTTATCGAGCAGACATTTTACAAAAGATACTTCTTCACCCTTGCCTCTCAAACTGGGGTAAGTTTGGGGTTTCTGCTAATCGGTCATCACAGGAACATGTCCACAATTTACTTGAATTATCTTCCTCTAGGTGCTCCTTTTATAGTCAAACAAATCCAAATGAATTGTGGGAAGAATACAAAATGCTTATAATTTCTCTTTTCAGAAAGAGACGCGGGGCTTCCCTGGTGGCGCAGTGGTTGAGAGTCTGCCTGCCGATGCAGGGGACACGGGTTCAGGCCCTGGTCTGGGGGGATCCCACATGCCGCGGAGCAACTAGGCCCGTGGGCCACAATTGCTGAGCCTGCGCGTCTGGAGCCTGTGCCCCGCAGCGGGAGAGGCCGCGATGGTGAGAGGCCCGCGCACCGTGATGGGGAGTGGCCCCCGCTTGCCACAACTGGAGAGGGCCCTCGCACAGAAACGAGGACCCAACACAGCCATAAATAAATAAATAAAAATTTAAAAAATAATAATAATAAAAAAAAAAAAAAAAAAAAGAAATAGATGCACGCACGCAACACTGGTGCCTGGATGGAGCTGCTTCGGGCAGGTCCCATGGATGAGCTCTTGGGAGGGCTCAGCTTCTTCTGCTCATGTGCTACTTTGGAGAAGCCTGCGAGGAGCCTGGTGTCATAGCCACGGCCCTGAGGTCAAGTGTGTCCCCACCCCCAGGCCTGAGGTGGCCAGCTGTGTGCTGGGCTTTCTTGAGAGTTCAAAGTCTCGGCCATCACAAGTCCCCAGAGTCAAAGATTTCCCTCAGGTGGAGACCCACCTCCCAGAAGCCTCCAAAACAAATAGTGATAAGCAAACGAGACGCAGGAAGCTGGCCGCCAGCCAGCTTGGGCCTGAATGCCAGGCTTGGGGTGGCAAGAGCCCAGAAGAGACCTAGCGTTCCCACCACACCAGCCTGTCGGCGCAGCTCTGGCCCAAGCACCTCCCCCTCCCTCAGCAGCCGTCCCCTCTGAGCAGGATGAGGTGCAAAAGTGGGAACACAGCCTGCCCAGGTGAACCTTGGCCGGGACCAGGGGCAGGGGCAGGCTGGCAGGAGTGCCGTGAGGCTGGCAAACTCTGTGCAGGAGCGAAGCTTGGGTTCACATCATCTGCCCATACAATGCCAAGGCCTAGGGCGATGACCGTGGGGACAGCTCAGGCTGCCGGAGGGCGCCGGGGGACAGACACCCAGTTGCCAAGCCTTGGTGTAGCCCGTGCTTTCTGGGCCACCGAGTCCATGGACATCAGCCCAAGCCAAGGAGAGCAGCCTCGAAGATTCAGGGGCGTGTGGGGCAGTGAACGTCCCACAGATGTGACCATGCTCTCACTGTGGGCTGCAGCCTTAACCTTGGCTTGGTATGTCGAAGGGTCTGGAGTGAGGGAGGTGGGGAGAAGGGGGTGGAGGCCACAGGACAACGAGCATTTATTGAGCCTTTACTCTCCATTAGACTCTGTATTGGCTATAACATGTCATAGTTCACATTTTTCATCACAATTACTAGATTATCTCCATTTTACAGCTGGGGAAACTGAGGCTTGGACACGATGGATGGGGGTGGAGGAAGGCCATACAGCTAGCGGATCACTAGCTGGAGGGGGAAGGATTCACATGCAGATGGAGATTTCTGAGTCAGGCTGTTTCTACTGTCCTGGGCTCTATGTCATTATGGAACCCACCCCTCAGGCCCCAGCCCTGGCCATGGACCTGCCACTGCACCACTCCAGGCCCCCTCTCAGGCCCACAGGCCCCACTCGTGACTCCTGCCTTCTTTCCCTGATCAAGTCCCAGGGACCTTGCTGAATATCCTGTCTCTCCAGGAAAGCTGTCACCCACTCCCGCGTTCCCCCCCCCTCCCCCCGGGGCCTGGCCCAGGACAGAGCTGGGTAGTGGAATGCTGACTACTTTCTACCTCCTTCCCTGGGCTGGTTTTCCTCTGGGAAATCAGGAAAGGGATCATCAAAATAGCAAGCATGAAGCTGCAAAGTTTTAGAACCGAACGGAGCTCTCATACTGCCCCCCACCCCCCGTCCACCCCCACACCCCGCCCCACTCCTGCCCTGGTCGGTAGTCCCTAACTTCCTCTGAGAAGGTAACTAGAAACTCAAGTAGAGTTGAGTTGATTAAACTCCCTGCCCAACCCTGCTTCTGCACTTTCCCCATCCTCCCCCTGGTCTCCAGAGGTGTTGAAGGCAGGAGGGCTCCCCCTTTCTCCGGTGGACTGTTTGCTTCTCTGTGATTTTCTAGTCCATCCCGCCACTCCCTTCCCTGGGGCCAAGGCTAACTTGTGACTTGCAGAAAATGGAGATCAGTTTCAGGTGTTTTGCATTCCTTTTCCCAGGGGAGGTCAGAGCAGGATGCCTTACCCGGGGTTGGTTCGTAGGCCCTGGGCTTCTGGGAGGGGCCGCAGCCGGCTGACACTCAGGCAGGGGGCCCTGCAAATGCTGTGAATGTTTGGGAGCCTAAGCTCACCTCTGCCTCGTCAGAAGGGAGGCGAGTGGAGTCCCACAGGCCCAGCTTGTAGGGCCTCAGAGTAGGGAGGCTGTCATCTGAAGGAGACTTCTTGGGGTCCCCATCATCTAGCCGCATGACATCCCCACGGAGGGTGACATCATCTCATACCTGGTCTTCCAGAGGCAGGAATGCCAGCTGGGCTGCTCTTCTTCATAGTCTGTTATGTTAGTGTAAACAACTCCCGACCCTCCTTGACCTGGGAGGTGGAGGCTGGCACAGGATTCGCTTGCACAACCGTACCTTGAAAACACTGAAGCTCGGAGTCCACTGCGTTAGTTTTCTATGCCTAATCAAAGATCTGAAATAATATCTATGTCTCCAGCCAGCGAGGGGCAGCCAGCATGGGTAGCACATGGCTGGTTAGCCGTATGATGGATGGTAAGGACGTGGAGCCACACAGATCTCAGCCACCAGCTGTGAGAGGTCAGGCAGGACGAGAGCTGGGAGCTTCCATTTCCTTGTCTGTCCAAGTGGGATGGGAACCTCTATTTCACAGTCGCTGAATACATAGACAGCAATTACATCACTCCTGGAAGGCCGACAGCACTGAATTTATGTTAGTTGTGACTATACTTAGAGTCACAAAGCACTGGGGGCCTCAGTCATTCACTGACCAATAGTCATGAATAGTCATGACTGTTGTTCAGAAGATCTGAGGACCAGCCGGTGGTGGCAAGCGAGCCCTTGCCCTCACTTGGGGAGTACAGTGGGAAGACAGACAGTAAACAAAGAACTGCACATGGTAGGCCCTCATTAAATATTTGTTGAACAAATTGCAAAAAGAGATGAACCTATGACGGGAGTACGCAAGGTGCCATGTGGGGAGGCATGGGGGCTTCCCCAGCCCAGGCCTCCCTGGAGAGGTGATGGTGAAGCCAAGTTTCAAGGATAAGGAAGGTTTGGCCAGGTCCTTCTCAGCAACCTTAAATGGGCATTTTCCAAGAGCTTAGGCAGGCTGGAATGCTACTCTTGGTTAGGAGGATAAACCATTTCAAGAGTTCAAGGTTCACGTGCAGATCAGGCCCAGAGATGACTTTTTCAGGTCTGGTGAGCATCCATTCTCTGACCAGTAACTTTTAGTGGAAGGAAGCTACTGGACAGGCCTCTCTCTCCCTTCCCACTCCTCCCCTTGGCCCTGCTCTGTCCTGTACACCGAGAATTCTGATACAGTCAGAAACCTTGGGAATTATCTCCTGGCAGACTTGTTTCTCACAAAGGCCTCCTTGCACTTGCACATCCAAACTATTTTATCTAGTCTATTAAAGCTTGTAATGATAGGGAGTTTAAGAGTCTGGAGCCAAGCGCTAACATTTGCTGAGCAAGATCTCCTGTCAAGTTCATAACAGCCCAGTGAGAGAGGTGCTACGGTTATCAGCCCAATTGGAAGCACACGAAAGTTAAGCAACTTGCGTAAGATCACATCGTTAGCTGGCGGCCAGGCTGAGATTCAAATGCACACGTCATACTCCCCAGTGCTTGGGCTCCACCCTTGAGCTGTTGGCTAAAGTTGGCCTAAGGAATTTCCCTCCCTCACCTCAGAGCCTGTGTCAACACCGACCCTTCAGATCTTCAGCACCACTGGGGCATTTCCCTCCAGAGGTGACTTCAAGACTCATGGAGTGTCACATTTACTGATGGGTCAGAACTGTCCCCAAAGGAGAATGTAAAGAGCCCTGTCTTGTGAGAACCCCCAGGACCAGCAGGCACCTCTGCTCTGGCTCCAGGGCCCTGGTCAGCTATAGCCAGGGGTGGGCAGGCAGAAACAGCATGAGAGAAGCACCCAAAACGGTGTCTACAGGCCTATTAGGGGTGGACCGGAGGGCTGCTCCCTGGGGTGCTGAGCATCCCTGAAATAAGTATGGGAATGGTTTCTGTCTCTGCTCAGAACTAAGACATGATAGCTGATCCATCTTCTGCCAAAGAAAACAAACCATTGAGTAGGAATAAAATATATATTTGTCCCTGGTCTACTAACCTCTACTGAAAGGTTTTCCACAGGCTGCCTTGTGCAATGTTGCTGGATCAGCAAGCCTGAGGTTGACAGTCACCTGAAGTGAGTGGTACCATGTGGCAGGTGCTATTTACTGGGAATAAGTTATTTATCATCAGAATTTAAAGCACGTTATTGTGTCTCCTGTAGTGAGCACTTTTGGTTGTACTGCCTTAGCCAAGGGCCTGTTAGACTGCTGTAACAAAGACGTCCAATAATGATAGAGGGTAGAGATCAGTAAATTTTTTCTGTAAAGCACCAGAGAGTAAATATTTTAAGTCATACAGACTCTGTTGCAGCTACTCAACTCTGCCATTGGACTGTGAAATAGCCATCAGACAATACATAAGTGAATGAGTATGGATGTGTTCCAATAACACTTTATTTATAAAAATAGGCAGTAGGCCTCTGTTTGCCTACCTCTGCTGCAGATGAATGATGATAGAAGTTTCTTTCTCTTGCATGTAACAATGGTGTAGTGAGCAGTTCTAGTCCGGGGGACAGTTGTTTAGGGATCCAGGCTCCTTCCATTGACTTGCTCTGCATCTTCCATCCTCCAGAGGCCATGTCCTCCTCTGTATAATGGAAGGTTTAGGGAAAAGTAAAAAGAGCATGGAGGAGGGAGACCCACTGCCTTAAGGCTTAGAGATGAAACAAGACCTAATCACGTTCCCCTGGCCAAAATTTAGTCCTCCAGCCCCACATAACAGCAGAGGAAGCTGGGAAATGTAGTCTGGTTCTGTGTCCAGGAAGAAAGGAGAAGGATGTTGGAGGATGTCCGACAGCCTCTGCTATACCCAACCAGCCTCATTTTCCCTTCCCCTTCTTCTCACCACCTCCTCCATTGTTTTGTTCATGTGTCCATCTTCCCCCCACAACCCCTGCCCAATAAGGCTCAGGGGAAGTTGACTCCATCCCTTCCTCAGAGGTTGGTCTGACTGGTCTAAGGATAATCCCAAACCTTTCCACACAGCGATTGGGTCAGGGACCTGGACTTTAACCAATCAGTGCAGAGCATTTTTCCTGGCCACAGGGATGACTTAGGAAAGAGAACGTGACCCTAATGAGAGGTTTGATTTATTAGGGCCATCTGGAAAAGAAGCCTTCTTTCCCTTAAAAGAGAGTCCTTCTCTTCAAAGTGGTGTGAATCCTGAGGTCACTGTAGCTATTTTTTTTAAATTGTGGTAAAATATACTTAACATAAAATTTATCATTTCAACTATTTTTAAATGTACAGCTTGGTGACATTAAGTACATTCACATTGTTGTGCAAACATCACCACCATCCATCTCCAGAACATTTTTCATCTTCCCAAACTGGAACTCTCTACCCTTTGAACAATAACTCCCCAATATCCTACTCTCTTCGGCCCCTGGTAGCCATCATTCTACTTTCTGTCTCTATGAATGTGACTACTCTAGGTACCTATGTAAGTGGAATCATGCTGTATTTGTCCTTTTGTGACTGGCTTATTTCACTCTGCATATCTTCAATGTTCATCCCTGTCACAGCACATGTGAGAATTTCCTTCTTTCATAAGGTGAATAATATCACGTTGTACGTATAGACCACATTTGCTTATCCATTCATCTGTGAATGGACACTTGAGTTGTTTCCACCTTTTGGTCATTCACTGCAGCCATTTTGCTCCTAGGACCTGAGCCAGCTTGTGCATGAAGCCAAGGCTTGGAGGAAAACACAGCTAAAAGAATCACAGGGACTGGGCTGAGCTACTGGCCCTAGCTAATCCCGAGGGCTGCCATACCTCTGGATTAGCAGATCTGTGAAATGATGAATTTCTTCTGATTGAACTGAGCTTTAGTTTCCTTATGGCTTTAACTGATGCATCTCTCAAGAAGTTGCCTAGTTTCACAACTGGAAAAGAAACCCCAAAACAAGCAGAACCACAGAAAAGGAGAAATGTTTTGTTGACATGAATGCCAGGAAAAAAATTTTAAGGCACGTTTTAAAATAGATTTTGTAACTATATCTTTGCTAGTTACTTCTCTCCTGATGAGTGGAAATGACTAATGGTATGAGTGATGGGAAAACTGAAAAGACAAATCCAGTTAGGTGAAAATGTTTGGTTATATACAGCGTATGTCATAAATACCTTATTTTGACCTTAAAAAATAGAAGACCTTTATTGAAAGGAAGAATCGGGTTTTCTTATACGTTGGCTGAATAAACGCTGTGTGAATATTTAGAGGAGGGGAACCAGATTATGAGCCTGCCTAGGGCTCTCACGTCCCCATCTGCCTCAACTATGGAAGAAGCTGGAGGGTTGGGGCTTGGAGGTCCCCTCTGAGCAGTGGCACAATTTTTGGGAAATGTCCTGAACTCACTGGCCACCCAGGGGTCTTTCCCAGCTGAGTGACCCTGGGAAAATCTAACTTCTCTGGGCCTCTGTTTCCTCATCTGTAAAATGGGTTTCTTGATATCTTTCTTATCTACCCTACAGGGTTGTTAGTGAAACTGATAAGTGCTGTGCACATTTAAGTTTCCAGGGGGAAATGTATGAACCCATTTTCTGTGCGAAGTTCAGCAGCCTGAGGGTGGGGCCGTAATCCCTCTTACAAACAGCCAGGACTGCCCTTTAGACTACAGTATGGGAACCCAGCAGCCAGAAAGCTTGTGGCAGCCGATGATCACGTGTCTCCCAGGGAGGAGGAGGAAATGGGCTCCTGGCCTGGGTTCCCCTCCTGAGCAGGTGGGTCCTGACACTGGGGCTGGTCACGTTCACACATGTTGTCCAATTTAAGCTGCTACAACTACCCTGGGGGATACTATCCTCATCTGAGAGGTGAAGCAACGGAGGCTCAGAGGGTTTACATCCCTATTGTCACATAGCTCATGAGTGGCAGAGTCCAGATTTGAACTCAGAGCCTGTCTTGGTCTCTGGAGCTCGCCCTGCTATTCCACGTTGCTCTTGTCTCCAAACGCTGGACCCTTCTCTTACCATATCCCTAGGCCTCTAAGGGTTCCTTCCCTCTGCTACTGGGCTATGATCCTGGATATGTTGTTGGTTGGTGGGAGGCATCTTGGAGGAGAGCAGATCCTCAGGGTAGAGACAAGGGGTTCCCGGGACACGTGTCAGCTCACGCGGCTCTGCGTTCATATTCCTCACTCTTGCCCTGCCTTTGGAGCTGCCTCTAGGAATAAACATTGACACTGAAGAGGTTGGGCCCATGATAGTTTTTCAGCGAAATAGTTCTCCATTTATTGGTCCCTAAGATAGAAGACTCCCCTGGAGGTAAGACCACGTGTCGTTGGGAAAGAGAACCGGAAGAGCGAGCTGCCCACCTTCTCGGGGTGCCACAGACTTACGGAGCCTTGGCTGTAAAAGCAGGTAGGCCTCCTCCATCACCTCGGCTGCCAGATGGCCTGGCACACAGCAGGCACTCCGTCGCTGTTTGTTAAATGAGTGAATGGATGAACGTTGGTGGCTGTGAGTGATCGCCCTGCTCCGCCTCACTTCTTGTGCCCTCTGTACTGCGCTCTCCTCCTGAGGGTCCCTCCTACATCTCCTTCTAGTCCCCGCCTCCACCCTCCTGACCTGAGTTCATCTCCCTCCCCCTGTCCCACCCTAAGTGCCCTTCCTTCCCCCTGGTGGCCTGCCCCACGATAAGAGCTGTTTAGCTGCCTGTGCCCAGATAATTCTCCTTTCTGGCCTCTGCTGAGTTCCCCTAGCCTGTGACTTAACCAGGCTGGCCAATTTGACCCAACCTTTGTCCTCCTTATAAAAAAATATTAACTCTCTTGAATTCAAATGCTTAATTTAAGGAGGCTCCCAGAGAGAGACTTTAGTTGTAAGCTGTCCAGAGGGAGCAGAAATGCAAGGCACTGTCCATGCTGTGATCCCGAGTCTTGTGCAGGCAAGGAGATGCCATGTGTTCCTCCTCTGGTGGTTTCCAGGAGGCAGCCTGTCAGGCACTCTGTTCTCTTTGGTGGGAAAACCGAGGGACAGGGTGCTCAATCTGGGTCTCCCCAAACCCCCAACTTTCATTTCTTTAAAAGCTAGAGATAATGTAGCAGATCTAGATTGAGTTATATTTGCTGAGCACCTAATTCTGTCTTCACCACTTTCATATGCATTTTCTCATTGAGCCTTCACCAAATTCTCAAAGCCACCTTGTGAGGTAGGTGGTATTGGGGTCTTATACAGGAAACAGGAACCCACTCAGACAAGTTCCAGTAGGAGGAAAGGTTTGTAGAAAGGATTCATTGCAGAGATTTCAAGGAGAAATGACGTGCAGCTGCATGACTTGCGAACATTTGAGAGGGGAGGTGTGTGCAGACTCACAGTGACTGATCTCTGCTCTGGTTGTCATCAGCACTGCTTCGTCCCACCTACTGCCCTGTGCGTGCCTATGAATTTGCCTCCCCATGCAGCAGTAGCTGCTGTCCTGACCCAAGTGAATGAATTCAGAGGCTGGCCTCAGTTATCAGATGTTTTCAAGACTTTGAAGTAAGAGTGTTGTAGCCAGACTAATGCAAACCACTCCCCCACCCCCTGCCACACACACACAAAGATGTCCCTGTCCTACCCAGCAATTTCACTCCTAGATGTATATCCATTAGAAATGGAAACAGGTATCCACAGAGAAACTTGTACACAAATGTTTATGCAGCATTATTCACAATAGCCAAAAGATGAAAACAACCCATTAACTGATGAATGGATAAACAAAATGTGGTATATCCATACAATGGATTATTATTAGACCATAAAAAGGAATGCAATACTGACATATGCTCCAACATGGATAAACCTTGAGTCCATTGTGCTAAGTAAAAGTTAGACACAAAAGACAGTATATTGTATGATTCCATCCACATGAAAGTCCAGAATAGAGAAATCTATGGAGACTGAAAGTAGATTAGTAATTGCTTAGGATTATGGGCCAGGGTAGGGGAGGGTAGGTGGGTGAGAGCTGAAGGGTATAGGTTTTCTTCTTGAGGTGATGAAAATGTTCTAAAATTGACTGTGTTGATGATTGCACATATCTGTGATATACTAAAAAGCATTGACTTGTGCACTTTAAATGGGCAAATTGTATGGTATGTAAATTATATGTCACTCAAGCTGTTAAAAAAAACTAACAGAAAAGAGGTCCACCTCATAATCTTCAGAACTTGTGAATATGTTACCTTATGCAGAGGGGATTAAATTAAGGATCTTGAGATGGGGAGATTATCTTGGATTTTCTGGGAGGGTTTAATGTAATCACAAGAGTCCTTATAGGAGAGAAGCAGGAGAGAGAGAGCGAGAAAGAAAGAGAGTAGAGATTTGAAAATGTTATGAGTTTGAAGATAGAGGAAGGGACCATGAGCCAGGAGTGAAGGTGGCCTCTAGAAACTGCAAAAGACAAGGAAACAGATTATTCCCTAGAGCCTCCAGAAGGAATGCAGCCCTGCGGACACCTTGATTTTAGCCCGGTGAAAGCCATTTCAGATTTCTGATCTCCAGAGCTATAAGACAATAATCATGTGCTGTTTTAAACCAATAAGCTTGTGGTAATTTGTTACAGCTGCAAAGGAAACTAATACAAAAAGTTACAAAGACAAGGTCAAGGGGTTGTGGGTTTTGAAGCTATAAGGTCAATTTGAACCAGTAAATGTAGAGAAAGTAACGTGGCTTCCTCCAGTAAGCCTTCCTTGGCCTCCTTCTCCCACCTTAGACTATTTTGGAGGTCACCTCTGGGATCCTACAATGCCAGAGTTAGTACCATTACTGCATGGCAGCCCTTGATTACCTCAGTTTCCCTCATTCGGTTAGAGATTCCTGGAGAGGGCAGGATATTAAAGGCTCATTTTTGCATCCCCAGTGCCTAGAATCGTGCCTGGCACATCATAAATGTTCAGCTATCTGGTGACTAAATGAGTAAGGCCCCCGAAGCTTAGAGATCATCACAAGTAATGATAACAGCTGGTCTTCATTGAATTCTTACTGTAGTCAGTGCTTTCTATTCACTTCCTTTTTTTTTTTTGCGGTACGCAGGCCTCTCACTGTTGTGGCCTCTCCCGTTGCGGAGCACAGGCTCCGGACGCGCAGGCTCAGCGACCATGGCTCTTTATGATCTCCATGACTCAGAAGAGAGAAAAAGTCTCCAGAAAGGGGAACATCCTGCCTAGCCTGCCTCAGATCTGCGTGGCTCCGAGCCTCTGCTCCACACCTGTGCTCTCCAGTGCCACGGGCTCCACGTGGCTACTTATACTGAAATGAATTACAATTAAGAAAAATGAAAAATTCAGTTCTTTGGGCACACTAACCACACCTCAACTGCCCAATAACCACACAAGGTCAGCAGTTACCCTGCTGGGCAGTGCATACCTAAAACATTTTCATCATCACAGAAAGTTTTATTGCACAGCATTGTTCTCAACCACTGAGCCTGTCACTAGATCAAATAAAATAAGTCATTTCAAATCCGTGATTGCCTTGAAAAAAATAGAAGCAGACCCAGCTCTTCATCTTTCCAAGGCAGGAGTATGGCTTCTTAAGAAAGCTTGCATCTCCCGGCTCTCATGAGAGGTGGGGTCCTCTCTCTGGAAGACTCAGGGCAGATACAGGCCAACTTTTCCCCTCACCTGAATAGATCTGACGCACAGGGTGCTGCCCACCGGGAGGGTTGTGTGGCTGGGTCACAGTGAGGACTCTTCCAGTTGACAGCTCCCTCCCTTTCAGGCCCAGGGAGGGTGTCCCTGGGGCTTCATCCTTCTCCCTCTGATAAAGCAGGCCTCAAACATACCCCAGGTTTGCAGAGATCCCATATGCTTGTGTGGTGACCAGCTTACCAGAAGCTTCCAGAAGCACAGCAGGAGGGGATAACAGAAACAGCAACAATACTAAAATAACATGTAGGGAGGGCCGCCTGGAGGCTTTACACTGCTAGAGTTGCTTTATAGGCATCATCTTAGTTAATCCTCACAAGTAGACATCGTTTTAGCCTCGATTCACCGACGATGATGCTGAGACCGCAAAGCCAGGTTGGCTTGCCCAAGGTCACACACAGGAAGTGGCAGAGCTGGGACACGAACTCCAAAATCGCTGAGAAAAGAAGCCATTTTTGTGTGATGGCCCCTCCGTCTGGGGAGCCCATCCCCTAGATGCAGTTTCCCCTGGAAACATCATGAGATGGAGGGGAGGGGAAGAGCCAGAGCTTAGCAAGCTTGCTGCCAGCCCTGAGTGTTCCCTGCCAGGCCCACGGCCTTGGCTGCTTCCCCGTGTGAGCAGAGAGGAGCAGTTGGGGTTGAGTAAGCTGCCAGCAGAGATCTTCCTGTTTGCCCTCCACAAAGACGCATCTGCTCCTGGGTTCCTGGCCCCGTGACGCCTGCCATTCCTCACTGTCTTCCTCAGGGACCAGGACATGTGGTACTGCCTGTGGGGTAGGGGGGTGTTTCAGGGGACTCCCTCTGACCCAAGATTATGCAGCAGGAGGGGAAAATCTCAGGCCAGTAACACAGTCTGTGGTTTCTTGGGGAAAACCACAGAAGACTCAGCTCAGAATGGCAAAACCCCCAATCTCCACCACACAGGGTGTGGCCCGGGAGTACCTTGGCCGCCAATACCTATGTTAGCACAAGTCTCCACTCGCGGCACCTTCTTATGGCCGTTAGCTCTTCTGTCTGTCTGTCTGTAACCCCTGGACCAGGTGGCTGTGCTGTTGGTGGCCCTGTGATGGGAACGCTGGCGAGGGGGGAGGGTGTGGCAGTGAATAGTGAGGAAGAGGGCTTCTAGCTCTGCCCTCAGCAAACTCCCAGCATGATGCAGAGACATGTGTTTTTACCCCAGAGAAGCTCCCAATCTGATGTGAGAGACATACCCCCTTCCCTCAAGGCTCGCAGTGTTTGAGAAGCCTCCTAGAGAAAATTCTGATCTAGTGAGGGAGGTAGGGAGCATCCACAGAGAAGCAAAATTTAGAGAAAATTCAGGAGTCCTTTCTCAGCCCTCCTCCACCCCAACCCACACCGGCCCCATCCTCCCACCCCTACGCCATTCGCCTACCACACCTTCTTCGCTATTTTGATCAGCGGGTCTCACCTCCCTCCCCCCATGACCTTGAGGAATTCCCAGCCCAAGGGCAAGAAACAAGCCCTTGTCTCCTATGAATATCCGAATGCAAGACAGGTGGTGCTGTTTGATGCATCACCTTGATTTTACTTGGACTGATTTTTGAAAGTAAGTAATTCATGAACGTTGATACTGTATTTCTGGTAACGTCTTCAGGTACATATTTTTGTGTGGACATCTGTATTTATGTCTTGGGTATGTACCTAGGAGTGGAATTGCTGGGTCATATGGTAGCTCAAAGTTTGGCAGTTTGAGGACCTGTTTTACATTCCCACCAGCAGAGGATGATGGTTCTGATTTCTCCACATCCTTGGGCAATTCAGTGTGAGACTCCCATTGGATGGCCGGTTGGTGATGTCGAGCCAGTGTGGAGTTCAGGGAGAGGTTGGGCTGAAGACTCTAAGGTCATCAGTGTAGAGATGGTGGTTAAGGTTCTGACACTGCGTGATGGCACTAAGGAGTGAGTGTGGGCCCAACAGCCAGAGGTTGGCAAGATGAGGAGGAACCGGCCAAAGAAAATGACAGGGGGCCTTGGGAGAGGTAGGAGCAGGCTCGGGAGATCAAGGAGGCCAAGAAAGGAAAGTCCTTCCGGGAGGATGGAGGGAACAAGCCAAGTCAGATGCTGCTGATGAGGAAGACAAGGGTAAGACCTGACCACTGCATTAGGCTACATGGAAGTTTCTGATGACCCTGACAGCAGCAGTTTCACTTCAGCAGTGGGCAAAAGCCTGACTAGACTGGGGTCGAGGGATGGGAGAAGACCCAGAGACAGTGGGTGCAGACAATGATTGAGGAACTTTTTTTTTTTTTTTTTTTTTTTTTTTTTGTGGTACGCGGGCCTCTCACTGTTGTGGCCTCTCCTGTTGCGGAGCACAGGCTCCGGACCCGTAGGCTCAGCGGCCATGGCTCCCGGGCCCAGCCGCTCCGCGGCATGTGGGATCCTCCCGGACCGGGGCATGAACCCACGTCCCCTGCATCAGCAGGCAGACTCTCAACCACTGCACCACCAGGGAAGCCTTGAGGAACTTTTTAAAAAAACAGCTTTATTTTTTAAAAAAATGTTTATTGAAATATAGTTGATTTACAATATTGTGTTAGTTTCAGGTATACAGCAAAGCGATTCAGATATATGTATATACACACACACACACACACACACACACACACACACACACTTTTTCAGATTCTTTTCCATTATAGGTGATTACAAGATACTGAATATATTTCCCTATGCTATACAGTAGGACCTTGTTGTTTATCTATTTTATATATAGTAGTTTGCATCTGCCAATCCCAAACTCCTAATTTATCCTTCCCCTACCCCCTTTCCCCTCTAGTAACCATAAGTTTGTGTTCTACGTTGTGAGTCTGTTTCTGTTTTTTAAATAAGTTCATTTGCGTCATATTTTAGATTCCACATATAAGTGATATCATATGATATTTGTCTTTCTCTGTCTGACTTACCTTACTTAGCCTGATAATCTCTAGGTCCATTGTGTGGCTGAAAAAAACAGCTTTATTGAGATATACTTCTCATAGCACCCACTTAAAGTACACAGTTCAGTGACTTCTGATGTATTCACAAAATTGTGCAACCATCACCATAACCTAATTTTAAAACATTTCCAACCCACTCCCCAAAGAAACCCTTTACCTTTTAGCTGTCAATTCCCAATCCATTCTTCCCCAGGCAACCACTGATCTACTTTTGGTCTCTATGGATGTGTCTAGTCTGGACATTTTACATAAATGAAATCATATAATGTGTAGTCTTTTGTGACTGCTTCTTTCACTTAGCATAATGCTTTCAAAGTTCAGCCATGTTGTAACATATGTCGATACTTTATTCCTTTTTATGGCTGAATGATATTCCATTGTGTGTATTTCCCACATTTTGTTTATCTTCTCTTCCATGCATGGACATGGGTTGCTTCCACCTTGTTGCTATTATGAATGATTCTGCTGTGGACTTTTGTGTATAGACATTGGTTTTTATTTCCCATGGGGAGGAGTTTTGTTATAAATAGGGAAAGATAGAGTGGTAGCTGGATGGAGAGGTTTAAAAAGAATATATTTTTTAAGACAGTAGAGTGATCCCGCCAGGAGGGGAGATACTGGTCCAGGAGAGGAGAAGCCACGTCCTCAGGTAGGTGAGAGGGGTGTGCTGTCGTGTATTAGCCAGAAGCCACGACAGTTTGTCTCATACCTGGAGGGAGGCCTCTGGAAAATGAGGAGGTGGGAGCTTCTGGAAGGTCTCTTTTTGTTCCCAAACCTTTCTTCTTTATCATGTGTGACAACCTGGGACACTGTTTCTCCTCCTACTTCTTTCTGACCCCTTCTTTACCCTCTCATTCTCTTGTTCTCCTTTCTTCTCCAATCCACCTGACTATGGGAAACCCTCAAAGTTCCCTTCTTGCTCATAAAGCCTTCTCTCTCTTCTAGGCAGACACTCACTCATCTGTTTCTTTCTCTGGGTGTTACCTCTCTCCAAAGTGCTAGCCCCACTTCACCCCCATGAAACCCCTCAGTTCCCAGTTAGGCTCATGAAGTCTCTCAAACCCCCATTTCTGAGTCTCTATAGTGACTATGCCAGGCATCACTAATCCATTTGTTCATTTATTCATTCATTCAGCAAACAGTTCTGGAGACTCTCGCAGGCACGAGGCCCTGAGCTAAGTGCTAGACACCCTGGAGTCATCTTTAACTCCGTCCCAGTCAGTCACACAGTTGGGTCAGCATTTCCCCCGTATATTGGGGCTCTCACCTCTTCACCCTGGGTGATCATCCCTGGATGTCTTCCTGATCACAAGCATGGGCTATAGAGACAGACAATGGGGGTTCAAATCCTGGTTCTGCCAGTTGTTCACTGTGTGTCTTTGGGCAAGTTCTTAACTTCTCCGAGTCGTCATGTATAAAACACAGTCAGTAATCTCTACCTTACAAGTTTATTGTGAAGTTAAATGTGATGATGCATTAAAGCTCACAGTGCCGAGCACGCAGTGAACATTCAATACATGTTAGCTGCTATCATTATTATTATTCCAATGATTATCATGTAATTCCTCTGCTCATTCAGTGACCCCACCCTCTCTTTCCAAAAAGGAGCTCTGGTTCCTTGGTCTGAACCCTTGAAGCTCATGCCTTAGCCATGCAGACCCATCAGCTTCTCTGCTCGAACATGAGCCCTCCTATGAGGTCGATGAATTTCTCTGTTCTTCCCGAACCTGCCGTCCTCCTCCTCATCACCTTGACTTTGCTCATGGGCGGGGGTTGTTGGTCTCTAGGGGAAATTCAAAGTTCTTCTCTCCCTTCTTAGTCCCCACCGCACCCCATTGCACTGCCACCCACGTAGGGGGCACTGACTGCTGGGCTTGTGGGAAGAGGCTGTGTCAGGTTTGTGGTGGGTGAGCGTGTGGGTGGGGCTTTTTTGCTCCCTGCGGTTTCCACAAGGCCAGATGATAACCTGAGCCCAGGCTGCAGCAGACGGTGGGATCGGGGATGGGTGGCTTTGTCAGCCCTGCACAGTGCTCCAAATCGGTCTCAAGGTGCTAGGGCTTACCTGATAACGTAATAAGGGAAAATGTGTATGTGTGGAAATGATACAGCTGTATCTATTGTCAGCATTGCTGGGGGGAATAAACATGCTTCCTGTATGTTTAGACACTTTCAGGAACTTTTTTCTTTTTCATTTCATTGCTATAACAACCCTGCGTGGTAGCTGTTGTTCTCACTTTATAGCCGAGGAGACTAAAGTCCAGAAAGGTTAGGTCACTTTTCCAAGGATACACAGCAAGCAAGCCGTTGAGTCATTAAGTTAAACTTGGGTCCTTGGACACCACAGAAACCTTTGGAGTTAACAACATGGCTAAAGTGGGTGTGGGGATAGGGGGTGGCACGTTCTTCAGGGTCTGAGGAAGTGTTTTTTTGTTTTTTGGGGCGGTACGCGGGCCTCTCACTGTTGTGGCCTCTCCCGTTGCGGAGCACAGGCTCCGCACGCGCAGGCTCAGAGGCCATGGCTCACAGGCCCAGCCGCTCTGCGGCATGTGGGATCCTCCCGGACCGGGGCACGAACCCGTGTCCCCTGCATCGGCAGGCGGACTCTCAACCACTGCGCCGCCAGGGAAGCCCTGAGGAAGTTTTCTGAAGCTTGATGACTAATCTTGGCAGGCTTGTGAAGGGGAGATGAGCCCAGAAGCCTATCCATAAAGCTCCACTCACCTCTTTCATGATGTTCCTGTGATATTTGGGAACTACAGAATTCTCAGAACTCTGTTTCCTCGTCTTGGCTCCCTCTGAGCGCCCAGGACAGAGCCCTTCATGGGGTGGGGGGGGTGACGGGGTGGGACGGTCCCCCCTGAGCCCTTCTCATCCCATGCTGAGATCTCTGCTTGCTTCACACCTCCTGGTGCCCCAGCTCCTGGGCGAGGAGGAGGATGAGCGTCATTCCCGGAATGGGCATCCTGGAAGGTTGGCACACTCTTTCTCCCTCTCTGGCTGGCACCATGCTGCATCCCACGACAATGTGTGGGTGTTTAGCCATGGGAGCCATGAGTTCCGGCAGGGGCTGCACTATGCCAGCCTGCTGAGGTCACCCCCGACCCGCCCATCCCCTTCCCCTGGCTTCCAGGCCTTCCTCTTGGCCAGCTGCCTCCCACGCAGGGCTGTGGCCCGCATGGACCCTGAGACAGAGGCTCACGGAGGCATCTGGTTCGGCCCCCCGCCGAGGGCAATTCCACGGGAAGGCGGGGTTAGGCAGCCTGCTTTACTTTCTAGGGCCCACCAGCCAGGTTGAGGTTGGGGGTGGAGCTTGGGGGACGGAGGGGCTACGGCCACTTGCTTTTCTTTTTCTTTTCCTTTTTGGCCGTGCTGCGCTGAACTAAGGTTCCCTGACCTGGGATGGAACCCATGCCCCGTGCAGTAGAAGTGTAGAGTCTTATCCACCTGACTGCCAGGGAAGTCCCGGGGTTATGGCCGCTTTGATCCCGAGATAGCCTGCAGCAGCTCCTCCAACCCTGGGCTCTCAGTCAGCCTTATTGCAGCCTCCACGCTAGTCTGGTGAGCCCCAGGGCTGGCTGGGGGTGGCAGAGGTGCTACCATTAAGAGTGCTCCGACATCCGCCTCTCAGAAATATATGGGGGTTGGATGCGTTGCTTGGCAGCGGTGAGTGGAAGGGGTACGTGTGGAGTTTGGGAGGGGGTGTGGCCTCAGAGGCATACATCTGGGCACCACCGTTTGTTTCTGCGGTAGGTCCTCGCAGAAACCTCCCATTATGCTTTCCCCTCCGGAGGCAAAAACGTTCCTAGGGTCCATTCCCTAGCTGTTAGGTCACTGGACAGTCTCCAGGGACTGGGCGATGCTGCTCCCTCCCATGAAACAAAGCTATAAACTGTTGTTCTGCCTTCCTAGGCCACAGGCCCCACCGCCCACGGTGGGCCTGCCTGTCAAAGCCAAGGTCAAAAATCACTCATGAACTTGGCAGAGGAACCTCAGTGGTCTTCACTCTGCTGTCTTCCCCATCTCCCCAGCCTGGAGGAAGGATGGGCTAAGAGATGAGCCTGAAGAAGGAGAAGCCATGAAGGGGGCTGGAAATCATTCTTCTCATTTACAAACGGGGAAGTGGAGGCTGAGCAGTAGGATGCCTTACTGAAGAGTAAAACTGAAAGCCTGACCCAGGTACTAGATTATATACACTAGCTCCTGTGTCTCTAAGGCACATACATCATCATGCTAGTTTGACAACTGAAGAAACCGAGGCTCAGGTTTAGGTAATTTCCTAGAGTCACATGGCACAAAAGGAGTATCGTGGTTGCTACCTCTGGCCAGTGGCATCCCTCCCCTCCCCCCACCCAGCCCAGGGACAGCCATCTCAGTGCTTTGAGAATGAGCCTGCACCCTTGAGGCTCCAGGAAACACAGAGGGTCTGGAACCACAGAGCCCCTTGGTTGAGCCTGCTAGCCCCAGAAGGGCACGCAGTGCAGACCCTCAGAGGGCGGACTTGAAGCCAGTCAGCTCTTAGTTCACTGCCGGCTGTAGCACTTTGGGCAAGTTATTTACCACCCTAAGTCTCACTCTCTTCATCGTGAAAGTGGGCCTTCGCGTTATAGGCTGTCGTGAAGATGAATGAGATCGCGTCGGGAAGGGCTCAGTACGGGGCATAGGTTCTGTGCTCTCAAGATAGGAGCCGGTATTGTTGCTGTCATCCCAAGACCTGAGGCTCTGGCATCCCCTCTCTCCTGTTAGTCCATCTTGTCTCTTCTCCAGGGGCGACATTTCAGATACAAGGAGGCTTAGCCATGGAAGATGGGCCAAACGTCAAGGGTTTAAGGCTGACCTCCAGTTTAAGAGTGTGAATTACCTGATCTCACGAGTGGCACCAAGGCCCAGGCTCTACAGCTGCCTCCCTCTCCCAGCCCAGGAGTAAGGATAACTAGAGCCCCGGGATTAGGGGCTAACTGCCCCTCCCTCCTGCCCCTCCTCCTCTTGGCAGTTGCTAAGTGTCAGAGTCGAGGTGAGGCAAAAGGCTGTCACAGGGGAACCTGGGGTTCCCAGGTTCACATGCAATAGTTACCTGTCCTCTGATTTGGAACCACAGACAGTAGCCACCAGCCCAGCCAGCCCTGGTTCCCCAGGAAGACCAGGAAAGAGTGTGGAGGGCTTAAGACTCACAGTTCCCTCTACTGATGGGGCCAGAGAGCCTGGCCTTCCCTCCTCTGGAGCCGAGCAGTGAGTGCCTAGGCCGTAGTGTTGACAGTCCACCAAAGCCTCCTCTGCTGGAGGGAAGGAAGCAGAATGAAAACAGCTGGGCCTGAGAGGGCCCAGGAATAACTCTCTGGGAGTGTGACAGGATGGTCTGGAGGAAAGGATGCTGTTTCTCTTCCCACCCTTTCAACAGCCCTGCTCTAGTGGCAACATGTAGAAAGGAATTATTATTATTCCATTTGAGATATAATTATAGCAGCTGCCAAAGCAAAGCCTCGCACCCTGGCGCTGAGAGGAAATTAGGCTTGTAAGTGCGTCCTGGACATACCACCCCACTGCCCTCCCTTCTCTCCTATCTGCCCGTCCAGCTCAGCGGGAGCTGTGGCCCATCCCCACAGACGTTCATGGGACTTCTCTGCCTCGGGGACAGTGAGATCATTTTGTCTCCCTTCCCACTCCCCACTGCCTCCGGAAGGCCCTACTTTTAGCTGCAGCCTCCACTGAGTCCAAACTCAGCAGCCCCCTGTGGGTGGAGCCCCCAGAGCTGAGGTCACTGGTCTGGGAGGGCTTCGCTCTGGATTCTGTCTCCTGTGGGGCCTCTGGGTGGGGGGGAGGGTGGTCTCTGCAGAAGACCGCAGCCACAGGACCCGAGTCAATGCGGCAGAGGGCGGAGGAGGTACAGGGATCTGGGCATGCAGGGGGTTTTGCAATCAGTCCTCTGACTGGCTGGGCCTCCCTTCTGGAGATTCCCTCTGGCTCCAGTCCTCCAGGGGGTGCTGAGGAAGGCAGAGTCAGGAATGTTGCCAGGTACTGAGAGGGCCCCGTGACCTGCCTTGGCAGGGAAGTCTGGCTGCACGTTCTTCTAGGAGTTGTCCAGTGGGGAAGGAAGGTGGTCTGGTTACCAGTTGGCTTCTTGGCCATTTGTTGTGGGTGCAGTGAGTGGCACCAGGGCTGCTGAGATAAGATAAAGCCTCTCCACTAAGAGGCCCTGAAGTTGCCTTCTTCTCCTGCTGGAGGTGATGACTCATGAGAGAGGCAGGGTAGGGAGGGCCCCTGCAGTTCTGTCTCTCTGTAGGAACACATGACAGGAATCTCCGCAGCCCAGGAAAGGCCTGTGAGCCTGGTGAGAAGGACAGGCAGCCCAGAGAGCCACGTGACTCCGCCGAGAGTCTGAGATGTGAAGATGGGGGCAGCCTGTGCCCCGCGTTTCAGGCGCCTCACTATTGGTCCAAGTTCTCTTATGGCAAAATCGCTTGCGATCTATGTTCTTGGCTTCCTTTCTGCTCCCGTAGAGTGTACTTTTGTTCAATCAAATTACTCAGGGGATTGAGATCATCCATAAGGAAGAGAATACCTATAAAGTGACCCTTGAATGATGGCCCGAGTTGCTAGGAAAGAAATTTGTGTTGATTTTCACCATTCAGAGAATCTACAAAGAATCAGGTAAGGGAACAAAGTTCTAATATATTAACCAGTCAGAGGCATCACATACCTACAGTCCGAGACTTGTTCTCTTCTCTCTACCCTCTGTCGGTGGTTCTGACTTTTCCCATTCTTTTTCTTAACACTTGTCCTTCTATGTTCTGGGTCTCCCCAGGGGCCAGGGGTGTTAAATGACAGGTTTGCCCACGAGCAGGGGATGCAGGGGGCAGGGCAAGGAGACGGGCCAACCTGTACTTGACAGTCAGATGTGAGATGGAACCACAGGGCTAGAACAATGAAATCTGCCTAGGGTGGAGTGGAGCATTGGAGAAAGCTTCTGAGACATGACATCTGGACTGGGCCTCAAAGGATGAGAGGTTCCTCAAGTGGATGAGCTCAAGAGGGTCTCTGGGCCCAGGTAGGGTTGCCAGGAAAAATGCAAAACATCCAGTCACATTTAAACTTCAGATGGAGAGTACAAAACTTTAGTACATGTCCCAAATACTGCTCTAGACATGCTTATACTAAAATGGGGTTTGTTATTTATCTGAAATTTAAATTTGACTGGACATCCTGAATTTTGACTCACAAAATGTGGCAACCCTAGTTCAGGAAACAGCGGGAGCAAAGATGGAAGGAGCAGTCATGGGAAGGACAAGTGATGATCAGGCTAGTTGGAGCCACAGGCCTCAAGGCCTCAGCGGCCATGATTGATTTTACCCACAGGTGCTGACTTAGCTCAGGATCACAGACCACCTGCCAGCGAGTGCCAACACTTGGGCCGTTGCTCTTAGCTGCTGCGCCAGCTCTTTCTTCTAGGACTACCTCACTACCAGCTGGAGAAACCCAGTATCTGATTTCTTTTTTTCTTTCCCAAGCTTCTGCATCCAGCCCCTTCCCTTGGGTCAGTGGTCAGCCAAGCTATTCAGCATACGTTTACTGAATACCAGTCCTGTGCCAGGCACTGTGCCTGGCACTGGGGATACGGGACACAAAGAACGGACAGAGCCCTCGGCCACATGGAATTTACAATGTACACTTTTTAAAACCTCTTTTGACCGTATATGGGATGAGTGGGAGTAGGCAGTAAAAATGTACATATAAAAACATGTACAAACACAATTTCTCCTATCCTCTTTTTATTTTTTTTTAATAGTTATTTCAGAGAAAGGAAACTTCTGAGCCAGAGGCCTCTCCTGGAAATCTTAACTTCTTCTGCATTTACATCGTGGATCTGGAACAACTGAGTCCTCAGAGTTCTCTCTGTCATTCGCCTCGTGCCCTGGGAGCAGGACACTGTTAAAAGGTACAGGAGGATGGTGACTGTCCCACACCCCAGATGCTAGTCTGATGTGGGACACAGAGTGCCTATGACAAACAAACATCCCCCCCCACTCCCCAATCCCAAACCACCTCTAATATAAAAATTTAGTTAGAAACACAAATCGGTAACAATAGGACCATTATTTCCGTCAAGGCTAATGAGGGCCTCCAAGTGTCAGGCATGTACTGTACGTGCTCTGAGCACTTCTCATGCATCGTGCCATGTAGCATCTGCCCCGGAACAGTCCTGTGAGGTCGATGCTATTATTGGCCCCTCTTGGCAGCTAAAGAAACGACAGCCCAGAGAGAATGGGTAATATGCCCAGGGTCCGACAGCTGGCAAAAGGCAGAGCCAGGTCTGAAGTCGGGGCTTCAAGACTGCAGACCTCCCAGATATAACCACAGCGCTAAAGACCTGGAGGGATGGTCTGTGCACTGAGGTCTGGAATTGCCCATGAGTAAACGCAAGTGTTTGTACATTTCCACAAGCGTGTTTGCATCCACACCAAGGAACTGGTCTCAGCCAAACTGTTCACTGGCTAAGGGCAGTAACTGAGCCAGGAGACTTTAAGTAAATTATCTATAGGGTGGAGACACAAACCTTCCTTCACTGTTCTTTCCTGCCTGGAGGATCACTGTCTGGTTTGGAATCTCTAGGGCAGTAGTTCTTAAAGTGTGGTCCCCAGACCAGCGGCATCAGCATCCCAGCACCTGGGAACTTGTTAGAAATGCACATTTTCTGGCTCCACCGTGACTGCCACTGAATCAGAAACACCGGGGCTCAGCCACTTGTGTGTAGCGAGTCCTCCAGTGATTCTGTTGCTGCCTTGCGTCTGAGAACCACTATTCTAAAAGGGCTTACACTTTCCAGATGCTGCCAAGTTTCTCGGGCCTTTCCTCTATTGATGAGGCAGGAAGCTGCCCTAAGGGGCTAATGGCTGGGACCAGGGCTCACTGGGCCTAGTGCCTGGCACATGATAGATACATAACAGATGAATTTTGGATAATGAATAACTGGCACCCAGGGTTCACATTTCTGTCACTGCGACAGAAGGGGATTGTCACCAGGATGACACCTTGGCTGGACTGCAATGCCAGGATCCTCAGGGGTTCAGGCAGGCCAAATGCACCCTGAAGAGCAGTGGGTGAAATTTTACTTCTGCTTAAGTCTCAGGGTGAACACAGACCACGACAGGGCTCACCATGCTTCCAACCTTTGGAGTTTTAAGCAGGAGGTGTCAAAAGGGTTAAAAATTACCACAGGCATAACTGGCCTATCTAGTGGTGTGCTGATAACCCAGCTCTCTGAGTAAGGGGCCCTGGTCTGCAGCATTTGAGATTCCCATGATGTAAATACTTTCACCCCGGCCCATGGATACGTGCAATGCGCTCCCGCACACCGCTGGTCCTAGACACTTGTTTAAAACTAAGAGACTGTACACTTCTTTTAAAGGTGTATAAATACTGTATATGTACAGGGAAAATCAAACAGCACAGAGGACTTTAAATGAGAAACCTCCTTGTCACCTTCAGTCTTACTTCCAGAGGGAATCGCCTGCCATGGTTTCTGGTTTCAGTTCTACTGATGGTCCCTTCACAGCTGCCAGTGGTGAGCGTAACCTGGCAGGTATTGGTCCACCCTCCTCGGTGTCCACCAATGCCGTGGCTTGACAGACTAGGAACCTAGCTCATCTCTAGCATCTTCCACTCCTGGCCACACCCACCCCCACTTGGTTATTTTGATGATACTTTACAATTCTATTGGTTACCTTTACGTCTTTAAATAAACATAGCAGCACTCATCTAGTGTTTGTTCTCAGGACAGGTGCTGTTAGACCTACCTGATACATATTAATGATTGAATCCTCACAGCCCTCTGAGGGTGGTTCTATTTTCATACCCATTTTATAGATGAGAAAACTGAGGCACAGAGAGGTTAAATAACTTGCCCAAACTAGTAAAAGGCAGAGACGGGATTCAGATCCAGACAGGGTGGCTCCAGAGTCCATGCTTTTAAACCACCCGGGAAAGGTCATATAAAGTTACTTAGCATGGCGGGGCGGGGGGGGGGACAGTTGCACGGGGAATGAACAAAGGAAAATACATATATCAGCAAGCTGGAGCCTATTTGCTTTTATTGCCCTACAGTAAGCAAACCAGGGGAAGGATAACGTCTGCAAGCCTGCCCCTGCCCTCTCAGATAGGTTGGGCTGGAATGGCTCAGGGCCCTGCCGGCCATTAGAAATATGGCAGGAGGGAGTCGCTGAAGGTCTGTGGTCAAAATACCATTTACACTTGCATAGGAAGACCCAGGTAGTTCCATGAAGATGTGTCTACTGATGAGGGCTGTTCTTCCCACCGATTCATCCTATATGGCACATGGTGGGCCCTTTCAAACTGTGAGGTTTGAACCTTTTTTCAGATTTGGGAAACTTTCTTATTTGATAATTTCTCTCCCTTTATCTTCTCTCTTGGATGTTTGGCTACTTAGATTGATTCTCTGTCAATTTCTTTTGGGCTCACATTCTGGGAGACTGGTTCACCTTTTTCTTCTAGGCCTTATAGTCAATATTTTATTTTAGCAATCACAGTTTTAATTTCCAAGAACTTTTTTCTTTAATCATTCCTTTCCCACATCACCTGGTTTGGGTTTATAGAAGCAATCCACATCTTCTAGGATAGCTCTGAAGTCACAAATTAGAATTATCTTAGAGTTCCCTGAATTTGTTCCATTTCCTTGGGGGCTGGTGGTTCTGATTTCTTACCTTGAGTTTTCTACATCCTGATTTTTCTGTTCTTTGAAACCAGCTCACATTCAGCATTCATTCGTCCCAGCTACATTCATTGAGCCCCTACTCTGTGTCTCTGTGTGAGGCACAGTTCCTGGGGCTGGGAATACGAGGATGACAAGTCCCTGTCCTCATGGAGTTTCCATTTCACAACAGACTATCATGATAGATCAGATTCACTAAGCATTGGCCCACCCTGTGTTTTGTATTCTCCACACTGTATTTCACATTTTGGTTTCTTGTCTGCCAGCTCCACTAGGTTGAGCAGGGGCTCACATTTTCCATATTTATTCTAAGGAGGCCCTTGACTGTTGATATATTTACACACACTCACACCCACACACGCTGATGCTGTAGAGGTGTGCTTCTGGAAGGATGGGAGTGAGCAGAACCAAATGGCATTCCTCTGGAAGGTTTTGCAGAGGCATGAGAATCAGTGTAACCCCAAGCCCACTGCCATTCCCACCCACCCAGCACTCACTTTCTCAGCAAGCATCAAGGCCACCATTGCCTCTTCTCTCTCTAGCAGATACAACTGTCATTTCTGCCTGCAGTGTCTCAGCATCTGACCTTCTGCCTCATAAAGCCTGAAAACCCGCAGTTCTATAAGCATAGTCATTAAAGGATAGTAGGGTGTGTGTGTGTGTGTGTGTGTGTGCAGGGGGCGGGGGAGTGTGGAGGGGCAGGAGTGCACTGACCAGGTGCTCTCTACTGCTCTCCCAGAGCTGGAGGTCTCCTTCTAGAGGACAATGGGCCACAGGACCAGAACCTCAGTTCATTCATTTATTTATGCATGTCTTCATTCACTCAGCCAGCCATCCTTTATTAAGGGACCCTTATGTATTAGACTAAGTGCTATGCTCTAGAAACTTGAAAAAATATATATGGTGGGACTTCCCTGGTGGTCCAGTGGGTAAGACTCCATGCTCCCTGGTGAAATGAAAGCATTTATCTATAGAATGATCTGTAGGTGAATGTTTATGGGGATTTATTAACAAGCGTCAAAACCTAGATTCAACTCAAGTGGCCTTTAACAGGTGAATGGATAAACAAACTGTGGTACATTCATAAAATGGAAAACTACTCAGGAATAAAAATGAACAAACTACTGATACACACAAAGTGGATGATTCTCAAAAATATTATGCTAAGTGAAAGAAGCCAGACACTGAAGACTGCATACTGTACAGTTCAATTTATATGACATTCAAGAAAAGGCAAAACTACAATGACAGAAAGCAGATTCGTGGTTGCCAGGGTCTGAGGTGGGGGCAGAATACTGAGCACCAAAGGCTAAAAGGAAACACTCTGGAGTGATGGAAATGTTCTATATTAACTATCGTGATGGTGGTGGTTACATGACTAGATACATTTGTCATTGACATTTTAGAATTTTATTGTGTATAAATTATACCTCAATAAAGCTCAGAAAAAGTTTTTTTTAAAAAAAAGACTCCATGCTCCCAATGCCGGGGGATGGGTTCGATCCCTGGTTGGAGAACTAGATCCCACATGCATGCCGCAATTAAGGAGTCCGCATGCTGCAACTAAAGATCCCACACGCCACAAATAAACGTGCCACAGAGAAGATCCTGCATGCTGCCACTAAGACCCGGTGCAGCCAAAATAAAAATAAGATATATATGGTACCCTCCTCACAGCTTTCAGGAGTTTACAGCCTAGGAGACTAAGGCATTCGACACTTGTCCAGGAGTGAGCAGCATGACCCTGCTTTCCTTGCCTGCCCCGACCCTGTGCTTCCACTGAGTTTAGTCTCTGCTCCTGTCTCCCTGCCCTGCTGCTCCCTCCTTAAGTAGGTACTCAGTTCATACACATCGAATGCATGAAGGACTGAATGAGTAGCAATGCCTGGCTTGGTGGGGAAATGCCCGGCTTCTTCACCCTGGGAGGACGCAATGCTGACTCCCAAAGTATCACGGAATCCCAGTGAGAGTTTGAGACCCAGGATGAGCAGAGACCAGAACTCTGCAGCTTCCAACTTCCTAGCAGCACCCACCCTGGGGGAGGGGTTGACTCTCGTGGCCCAGGTGCCTGGCTGGGGAGGGCTGAGACAGTTAAAATCTGGATCAAAAAGGGAAAGAGGAATGCAGACTCTCGTTAACAGAGGGACCAGCCAGCCAGGCCAAGGCGGGGCACAGCAGGCTCTAGGGTGCTGGGAGTTGCTGCTAATAAGCGTCAGGGTTAAAGGAAGAATTATACGTGTTGACGTTAGGGCCAGGGCCCTCTGGGATGCCTGTTCTGAAGCCAGGGTTGTGGTAACCGTAGAGGAGGAGGCCTAGGCTTCCTTGGGGCGTTCTGCCAGGTAGAGTCCCAGAGCCAAACTGAGCTGTGAAGTCACCGGTCAATGACGAGTGACATTGGAATTCTCCACTTTCTCGGCTTCCCCAGTTAGAAGCAAGTGGCCTGCCCTTCTCTGTCAGAGCACAGGATCCTCCCTCCGCTTCCCAGGGAGTGGGGATGCCCTTGCTCTGAGAAATCTTCTCTTATCCACGCTCTGGTGCAGTGGGGTTGGACTGGAGCTGTGGACCCCGAGTTCGCTGAGGTGGCCGTGGTGCAGGCTGGGAGCTCAGGCTGGGAACCCAGAAGAGGGAACTTCTTTGTCCAGGATGCATGAAAACGCTGCAGGAAACCATGGACGGCAGGGGGCTCTGGGAGTGGAGGGCAGAATCTGAGGGCCGAGTGAGCCTGCTAGCAGAAGCCTTCCCTGCCGTCTCCCCAGGGTGGCTCTCGGCAAGAACACAGGCAGGCAGGACAACGGGAGGACGGAAGAATGTGCAGGCCCCGTTGTGGAGGAGTCCGAGGCTGGGCCTCCAGCCCTGTGGGCATCCAGGGACTGGTTAAGATACCGGGGTTCTGTTAGTAGGGCCAAGGCTGCTGGGCCTATGCAGTGTGGTCCCGGGCATGGGGAGTACCAGGAGGAAGGCCTGGTCCTGGGGTGGATGAGCGGCCTGGGCGAGAAGTCTGGAGATGGAGGCCGGGACCGGAGGCCCAGTGGTAACAAAGGTTACAAAGCTCTGTAAGCTCTTGGGAGGACCCAGGAGGGTGGGAGGGTAGGTTTCCTGAGGCTGGTTGAAAAGCTTGGAGGGGCTTGTTTGCAAAACACCTGGAAGACCTGGGTCTCTAGCTAATCAAGCTGCAAAGTTCTGCCTGGCTCACGGTTGGCGGGGGAGGGCGTGCAGCACTGACCACAGTGGAGACATGGGGATATTGGTCCCCAGAGACCCAGACCCTCTGTCCTTGTGATGAGACGAGAACTGTCTTCAAGAAGAGAGCAGTGAGGTGGGGAGTGCCTTCCACTTGCGTGTTTTTCCTGAGAAATCAGCTTTCCCCCTTCCCTAGCTCCATCTCTCCCTCCCTGGCAACGCTACACAGCCCTGACCTTGCAGACCGAGGAGTGCAGTGGTGCCCGCCTCAACCTGAGCCCCAGGGGAGAACCAGGGAGCAGCAGGGGAAGCCAAGGAGAAGAAAGGGAGCTCCGGAGAGCTTTCTGGTGGTGGCCAAGGCTGGCCTGCCAGGGCGGGCACCTCCCTGCCCGGGCAGTGTGGGGAAGCCCTCGGGGATAGTCCTCTGCCTCTGCTTGTCTCCAGCTGCCCCAGGGATGGCGGGGGGAGGCGCAGGCAGAGCCTACTTCCTCCTCACATTTGGAAACAGCTAGGGACAAAGTCCTGCCGCAGCTCTAGACACCCGCCCCCACGTTCAGTCTGTGAGCGAATGTGCGTGTGTAAGCGTGGTGTGTGTGTGTGTGTGTGTGTGAGAGTGAGCGTATGGGTGTGAGTGCCTGTGTGTCAGTGTGTGTGATGTGTGTGCAAGGCAGCATGCAAACAAGGGTGTGAGGGTGTGAGCCTGTGTGTACGTGTACTGTGCAAGTGTGGTGGGTGTGAATGTGTAAGGAGGCTCCCCAGCCTGTCGGGCCCTGCATTCCCCACAAGGACCCTTTTGAGTTGATCCTGATGTCATCCTGGAGTGATGAGGGCTGATGAGACAGAGAGATCATGTTTCCAGCGGGTCCAGCACTGGGCTTCAGGTTCCCTAGAGAGAGAATCCTTTCTGGTTAAAAGGACTGACAGCTCCCGGCCTTTGTCTTCCCCCCTCAGGCCGCACCCCATGAGTATGCGTGTTGTGTAGCTGCCCACAGCATACCGTGGGTTCACTGCACGTGGGATTCTGGGGGTTCATGGAGCCGACCCCAGGTGCACGTGTCTCACTGCGCATGGGCGGCTTCTGCCTCTCTGGATGAAGATGTTCTCATTCTGCGAGGATTCTGGACATGGCCTTTGAGCCTCTGTCAGGAGCTCTGTGGCCCCCTTGGGAATCGAGTCCACTGCCCTGATCACCGGGGCCTCTGCCTCTCCCAGCCCCATGGAAGGTATGTTTGGGCTTCAGGGGACGGGGTGGTGAGGAGGGCTGGCCCACAGAGCCCTGGAGCAGTGTCAGAATTATCTGGGGATTTTGTCAAAACCCAGATTTCTAGGCCTACTTCACATGTATGGAGTCAGAACTCATGGGGCGGGGCCGGAGTTCCGCTTTCTCTCCAAGAACTCCAGACGCTTTTGCTAGTTAGCCAGTTTGGGGGCACTAGGCCAGGAGAACAGGGTCTGACATGGTGGAGTGAACACGGCAAGCTCGGGGCAGTGACCTTTCCCAGCCCTCACAGTCCCCTGAGCTGGTTTCCCCAGCGTGCCCTTCCTTCCCCCTCTAACACACGTCAGAAATTCTCAGGGGGCCTTGGGAAAAGCGAGCAAGTCACGACCTTCAGTCTGCTCCCGGTGAATGTGTCAAGGCAGCTGCTCTTGCCAAAGGGGCCCAGGCTGGAGCTGGGAGGCCGAGAAAGCGCTCGGGCCGCAGCTCTGCGCTCACCAAAGGATGATTTTGTCCTGGGCACCTTGATTTTGCCCCAGGCACCTTGGCCAGTGAGGGAGCCGGTCACCCAGCCCGCAGCCAGGGGTGGCCCTGACAAATGGCCGCCAGCCAGCCTCCAGTGTTGTTTGGCTCCGGGAGATGGCTGTCTCCCACAGGAAGCCTTTAATCTTCACGGCGGTAATCTCGAGTTCAGAGGGACCAGCTTCCCTCTTCAGGGAGCTCAGTGGAATTGTGCAACCTGGGCCTTTGCAAGGAGAACCCCCTTTCATCTGAGCCTGGCAAGGGTCTTGTTATCCATGAGGCTTGGGAACAGAGGCACCCTCTGTGTACATGCCGTTTGGCTGTGGCTCTGGGAATAGATGGACAAAAGCGGATGGGGGAAGGCGGGTGCCTAGGCTGGAGGTGGGTGGCTGGAGGGCCCACAATCTTCTGGGATGGGGCGCTTTCCAGAAAGTGTCCCTGCTCTCCACAACTGGCTTCAGACACTGCCACATCCCAGTGGGGAGACTCCCAAGAATGGGAATTCCCTTAGATGGGGTGGAAACTGTGTCTTTTTCATCCTCTGTTCAGGGCTTAATAGGTCTCTACATGGGGCTCTTCATAAGCATCAGCTCCCTGTCTCTTCCCCCAGAGAGCAGAGCCCAGGGAGATGCTCTTTCTGGTTGATGCTGAGGAGAGCGGAGGCCAGGTTTAGAGGACTCTGACCCCCATTCCCCAGAGAAACCAACATGGAGGATATCTCTGTGTGGTTAAATGACCCCGCAAGGTACACTCACTCATTCGCTCATTCATTTGACACACCTTTACTGAGGGCTCCTTACACATTCCAGCCTCTGGGGAACAGCAGTGGACAAGCAACAGAGTCCTGTTCTTTCGGAGTTTACATTCCTATGGGCGAGAGGGGAGGGAGGAAATAAACAAACAAGTTAATACACCATGTAATGTGAGTTAGAGAAAAGGGCTATGAAAAAAATTAAGGCAGAGCAAAGACAGAGGAGAAGGGCTATTTTCAACAGGGTAGTTGGGGAAAGAGGCTCAAGAAGAGTTGACTTATTACACCTTTTTTTCCCTGGTGTTAAAAATATTCTGGACTCTGTCATTGTCCCCACCACTTGAAGTTCTTAGAAATCAGAGGTTAAAGTACCCATTGAGACCCCTTCTTTGTTCCCTCACTACCCCTTTTGTACAAAACTTTCCTGAGAATCAAATATTCCTGTATCTAAATTCACCAACCATAAGCCACAGAACTTTTATGATGTGATCACAATTGGCAGGCTGATATTGTATCTGTTACATTTAAGGCCACTTCATTCAAACCTGGGGCTGAGAGTAAGTTCTGCTCATATCACCATGGGCTTTAGGTCACTCTCTTAACTTTTGCTCTCCTGAACGGACACTTTGGGATCAGCCCCGTGTGGTCCCCAGCTTTCAGGAGGGTGGAAGGGCAAAGCGTAATCTGGGATAAGAGAAGGCCTGCCCAGAGGCCAGTCAGCCAGTGCTGATAGTGGGCACCCCCAGACTAATGGGCATTCAATCAGGGCGTTCAATCAAGGCAGAGTGCTTTCCTGGAGAGGCAGTGGGTGTGGTGGATTTACAGGCAGAGTTGTGGCTGGAGTCTCTGCTGCCCTGTGGCTTAGAGGGGGCACCAACTTGGGAATCAGGCAGACCCAGGATCAAGTCATGGCGCTACTTACTGGGTTGCCTCTATTTCTCTGAGCCTCAGTTTCCTCATCTGTAGAATAAGGATCTTTACCTATCGTAAAAAACTGTAGGTCCCTGGCATATGTTAGCCACTTAATAAGTGATATTGGCCGTGGCTCCTTCAGCAAATAGCTTAATCTCTCTCAGCTGTGATTCTCCATCTGTGAAAGCAAGATATCAATATCTTGGACTCATGGGGTTATTGTGAGCATGGGAAGATATCTGTAAGATCTCCTGTCACGGGGCCTGGGGTTCAACAATGTGTGTCTAATCTACAATGGGAGCTCGTCCTAGAGTGAGTCGGCAGGTAGACAGGTGTACAGAGGGGCATAAACACTGCCCACGCAGCCCGCCACGCCCCAGGGGACGGGCACTCTTCCCTGGCCACCGGCTTAGTCCATGAAGAGAAAGTAAGGGAGGGGAAGTGGGAAGATGGACTTTCTGGATGTTTTTGCCGATTTAAATTCTGGTTTCAGAATGGGAACTGACAACACCCATAACGCACCAGCTGAACAGATCACATACTCGAAGGAGGGCGGGGTGGGATGCACCAGAGGTTGGTGAAAAGTGCACTCTCACAGCTCCACTTCCCCTGCTGGAGAGATGGTTCTGCTTCTCCAAGTTCATCATTAGCCTTTCCATCTGCTGACTCATTCTCACAGCTCAAGCCCCGGAAAGTTGAGTGTGTGGAAGGAGGCCTATTAATAGCATTTTCCTGGGACACTCATCCTGGCTATTTCTAAGACAGTTTGAATGCAAGCCCTGATGTCCTACCCCTCCTTCTCGCCCCCATCCCACCAGCATGCGCCTCAGAGATGAGAAGCAACAGTTCTAGGTGCCGGGGATTGCCCAGCAGGCTCTGGAGCTTCCATTCTGTCGCGTCTAGATTTGTTGGGATTTCAAAATGGTGGCCTGTTAATTCTGGCCAGAGAGCAAGGCATGGGGGCCATCCTCCTCTAGTGTTGACAGAGGGCTCCACGAGGATCCCCACTCAGCCACTGCATGCAAGGCCGTAGCAGGTGAGCAGGAGGGTGCAGAACACGCCCTCGGAAATGTCCCGAGGCCCGGCAGAGGGCAGGAAGCCTGGGAGGCAGAAAGCAGCAGGGCCAGCCAGCACGGCTGGGTTTGTGTGGGGAGGGGCTCTGTGGGCCCTGGGCTTCTGCCCACTCCAGGGCGCAGCCAGAACCCTGCTTGGCCAATGGGTCACGGAGTCCAGAAAGCACCTGCACTGTGTGTGGCAATGGGGGCCGTGACGCTGGCCGCTGCCTCCCTGACCAGAGCCACACAGAGCAACACGCCTGGGGAGCATCATCCGCTACAGGGGAGGATGCTACTGGAGGGAACAGAATTTGGGACAGGGCAAACTGAGGTGCTCGGGCAGGCTTGAAGAGCTAGGAAGAGGTCCAGCTTCTTGGACACCGTGCTGGGAAGTGGCTGGCATGTTCTCCATGGGGACCTTTTGCATGGGTGGCTGAATAAGAGGCAGCCCTGGGCAGTCCAGAGCACGGTTTTGCGGGGCTCAGCTTTTGTTTTGTTTTGTTTTTTGCGGTACGCGGGCCTCTCACCGCTGTGGCCTCTCCCGTTGCGGAGCACAGGCTCCGGACGCGCAGGCTCAGCGGCCATGGCTCACGGGCCCAGCCGCTCTGCGGCATGTGGGATCTTCCCGGACCAGGGCACGAACCTGTGTCCCCTGCATCGGCAGGCAGACTCTCAACCACTGTGCCACCAGGGAAGCCCGCGGGGCTCAGCTTTATTGCTCGTTAGCTGTGTGACCTTGGTCAAGACGTGACCCCTCTCTGGGCCTCACTTTCTTCAACTGTAAAAAGATAGTGTTCCAAGAGGAGTTCCAAGGTCTCTCGCAGGCCTGACCTTCCTACTTCGTGTTATGTGCCTACTCAGAAAGAGTAGCTCTGAGAAGAGAGAGGCACAGCCAAGTGGGTCAGGAGATGGACTGGTGGACTAAACGAGGGACAAAGAGGGGAGGGTCGGAGGTTCTCTCTTTCCCTCGGAAGCCCTCTCCATCCCTTTTCACTAGAAACCCTCGCCCTCTCTTGCTGCACCTCACTGGCAGGTGCATTCCTGTGCTGGCAAACAGTCCGGCGTGTGGATTTTCTGGGCCTGAGGCATGCCTTCCTCCTTCAGGCGCTGTCAGCTGAACTCAGGCTTCCTCCTCCACCCCTCTCCGGCCCACAGCTCTTCCCTTTTCCTCCAGCGCCTCTTTGTTCAAGTCAGGATTCAGAAGGCTCCAGCGACAGGAGGACGCCGTGGAGGAATGAAAGTGATGGGAAGGGGGTCTGGGTAATGAACAGAAGCTTGGTTTATTGGGATGGGGGTAGTGGGAAGACAGGCAGAGGGAGGGGAGCCTCGGAGCTGGAGGGGACCTTGGCAGAATACGTGAGCGCTTCCCCAGCTCCCAGCAACCAGCAAGACCTGCGTAGCTCCAAAGACGTCTTCTGCCTTCACTTCTCCATCTTTAAGGTGGACAGACCTGCCCTTTCCTGCCTCAGGAGGCAGTCGGGAGTGTTCGCGTGGCCCTTAAACAGCCTGCTGCTTCACTGGCCCTGGCAGGGCATCAGGGAGGGGGGCACAGGCACCTCCGACAGGGGAGTGTCACTGGGGACCCGGGAGTGGAGCCAAGGATCCAGAAGGCTCATAGATCAGAATTTGGAAACATTCAGAAACATACATTGTTGTGTCGGTGAGGATCCTTCCAGTTGCTCATAAAGAAAACCCCACTAAACCCTCATTAAACTCTAACAGGAACGGACTGGCTCATGTTTGGGAAAAGTCAGCACGTGAGGCAGGCTTCAGGCAAGGCCCAATCCAGAGTTCAAAGGCCACAACAATGGCCTTGCATCTGTGCCTTTCCATTCTTCTTCTGAAGGAGGCGGCATCCTAAGCCCACCGGCCTGGCTCTGAGTCAATCTGCCAAACAACCAATTTGCCAAAAACATAATTGAAGGAATATTCTTTTTTAAAACCGTCAATGAAACTGTGTATATTTTTTATTTGATTCAGTAATTGGCTTTCAGGAAATTGTTTTTAGGCAAATTGCCCTGCTTTCAGCTATTCCTGAGAATGAAGATAGCTGGTAGCAGCCCTTAGAATTATATTAACTTCTCTGTTTATGTCCAAGAAGAAACAAAAAAAGGCCTCTGTGTCTCAGCCTGACAAGCAGAAATCCCATGGTTCACTCTGGTGGGTCATCTGGGCTCAAAGACCATTCCCTGAGCCAGTGACAGTGGCCTGGAAAATATGCTGGCTGGCGTGGACCTATCTCCACAGCTTTTCTTGAACCAGTCACTAGGACTGGGGTGATGGGGCATTGCTGGGGGGCTTAAGCCATTCAAACCCCGCTCCTGAGGCTGGGGTAGGTGAAATCATATCCTGGGTACAAGGCTGGGCGATTCACTGGAAAGACTTTGGTGGTCACAGGTGCTGAGAAGGTGATTAAGGATGCCGATTACAGCTGGGGACCGTCTTGAGTAGCCAGCCAAAGGGACGGGACTTTATTCTATAGGCAGTCAGGTGACACTGGAGTTTTTCAGAGCTGAGATGTAACCTCTTCCAAGTGGTATTTTAGGAAGGTTAGTCTGGCTATAGAATGGTTAGGAGGAGGGGAAAGCCTGGCAAACCAGTGGGGTCACTAGAGAGTGCAGGAGGTTAGGCAATGAGGACTGCAACCAGGACATTAGAGTCAAACAGGAAAGAGGGGGGCAACTAGGAAGTGTTTTGAAAGCAGTAATAGGAGTGTCTCATTAGACATTAGGGAAGTGGGTGGGTGGTGGCAGAGAGAGCGGTCAAAAATGACCCCACGGTCTCTGACCTGGTTAAATTTTTGGAGTATCTGTCCCACATCCTTAACCCCTTCTCTGAGAACTGTCCCCTCACTCACAGGGAAGGGTCCTTATCCTAGAGTCCCATTGTTTTGGCAGCCTAGCACTCCTCCCATTTCTGGGGATGGACCCTTCCCTCCTCCGGGAACTCCCCACTCCCCACCATCCCTCCATGGTTATTGTGGAGGCCACTGTGCTAACACACAAGCCCTGTCTACGGGCACCTGACCTGGAATGGAACTATCAGAACTCTTCCTCAGCTTGGCACTAGAACTGAGAAAGTGATGTCTGTCTCTCTCTGGGAGGTTGAAGATAGGATAGGCAAGTCTGTGACCTGCTACTGGTCTTGTTCTTCTACATGGACCAAGGAGCACAGGAAGCCAGTCTGCAATATGGAGAAGAATGTCACAGATGCAGATATGGCTTCCAAGAATGCGCCTGGGAGATGCTGCCTGGATCCCTGAAGGCTGTCAATGTTCTGCATGTACTTCCTGTTCCTGGGGTCTGTGAGACACCCTCTGGCTTCTTCATATACATTTTAAGCAACTAGTTCTGAAGTCAGGAAACCAGGAGGGGCTGCTGATGCTAAAGTGAAACTACATCAACGTGGGACTTATTTGCATTGCCAGTGAGTTTCCTGGAGGTATTCAAAATGCACCATCATGTGGAGATGTCATAAGGAAATGCCAACACTTGGTGGGCAGACCCTTAAGTAAAGAAGGAAGCCATGGGAGTAGTGAGATCTCCCAGAGAGAGGGTGTGGAGAGAAGGTCAGAGGAAACTTTCAGAACAACCACTTTTAGAGATTGGAAGGTTTAAGAAGATAGAGATAGAAGGCAAAGAGACAGAAAGATTTACCAGAGAGTCAGGGGAGCTAGGATGGTAGCGTCCAAATAATCCAAGGGAAGAGTAAATTCAAGAATTTTTTTTGATGGAAATTTACTTTCTGATTCAAATTTTAATTTTAATTAAAAGGTTCAAGAATTGCCAATGCAATTTTGAAAAATAACAACATCTTGACAAAACACGTGTCAAACTGACCTTACTATCATTCTCAATTAAGTGCTCTTAAACCAATTAGATTTTAGGCAAGGTGTGAGATACTTTAGAATAGTTTTACAAAATAATAAAAGAGGGCTTCCCTGGTGGCACAGTGGTTAAGAATCCGCCTGCGAATGCAGGGGACATGGGTTTGAGCCCTGTTCTGGGGAGATCCCACATGCCGTGGAGCAACTAAGCCCATGTGCCACAACTACTGAGCCTGCGCTCTAGAGCCCCTGAACCACAACTACTGAGCCTGCGAGCCACAACTACTGAGCCCACATGCCACAACTACTGAAGCCCCGCATGCCTAGAGCCCATGCTCCGCAACAAGAGAAGCCACCACAATGAGAAGCCTGCACACCGCAACAAAGAGTAACCCGTGCTCGCAGCAGCTAGAGAAAGCCCATACGCAGCAACAGACCCAACGCAGCTATAAATAAATAAGTTCATTATAAAATAAAAAAAGATCCTCAAATACAGAAAAGTTATGGTGTCTGGCAAAAAAATGAAATAATTGGTAAATTCAAGGATCTTAACCAACAAGGAAATACGGGTGATTTCAAGCTGGATTTGGGGTTGGTTGATTCAGCAGCTCAATAACGTTACTTAGAATCCATGTTCTGTCCACTTCTCTGCTCTGCTGCAAGTGGCACTGGATTCATCTAAGTAAGGGTGGACTCCTCCCTTGGCTGAGCAGCTGGAAGGGCAGAAGAGAGATAGTGAAGTTTTTCCTTATCTCCCTTAGTCGTGGAATCTAACCTTCTCTCTGAAATCTGATTGGGCCACTTTAGATCATGTGCACACCCCTAACCCAGTAAGACTCACTAGAGAAATGCCCTTGACTGATTTCTTGGACCAATCAGGAGCCACTCCTTACGTTGGGGGTGGGATCAGCATCCCCTGAGGTTCCTGGCAGTGTAGAGGATGGCAGCTCCACCTGAGGCTCCAGGGAGCATGCCCAAGGTCGTGTTGGGGAGGAAGAGAGGGGATTGGAAGCATCAGAGGCAATGAACAGTCCCCTACAAGTGGCCCACAAGGCCTGCATGAGCTGGCCCTGCCTTACCTTGCTCTTGCTCGATGTGCTTTGTAAAATTCCCAGGACGTACTAAACTTCTTTCTCCCTCATGATCTTCTCACAGGCTGATCCCTTTGTGGGGAATAGTCTCCACGATATTTGATATTTGTTGCCTAACTAATTCCTGCTCTTATGTCATCTCACTTAAATGTCATTCTTTAAAGAGAACTTTCCAATCCACCTAAACTAAGTTAACACCCCCTCACCCCACTGATGTCCCTACTAGAAGCTATTAAGTTGTAATTATGTTTATATTATGTTCATTTGTAGCTCTGTGGGGCAGGGGCGGTGTTTGTTCTGCTCACCAATGAACCCTCCGAGGTTGGTACACAGCAGATGCTCAAGGAATATTTGATGACTAGATGAATTAGAGAGTTCATCCGCTTCTTTTTCTAACTCACGTGTATTGTCTTTTTTAAACTTCTGAGACATCTTTGGAGGTTACTTGAATGTAAATATTTCTACAAAAAATATCTCTTCCAAAAGAATGACTTTAAATGAACTTAAATAATAAGGAATGCTTTGAAAGCTTATAGAGTCCAAGCAATGGGACTTTTAAAAAACTATATATTTTTATCACATTCAAGTAATTTATGCTTCATGTCAGTTATATAATTAAAGACAAGACTAGGGAAAATTGGCGAACTAGTTTAACTCTGTCTTTGTTCCACTCCCTGACTTATTAGTAATTATATTATCAAACATTTGTTGAATGCCTTCTCTGCACCAGCCATTGGGCTGAGCTATAAGACTTGGCCCCATTTCACGAACATGTACATTAGGGCCACTCTATCTACTAAAGCAAGAACTCAATAAACACATCATAAGCATGGGTTTCTACCACAGAGACTGAAGCAAATAAGTTTTTCTGGTTACTGTTAGATAACTCAATTAACTTCGATTACTAAAACATTCTCGTCTGCTTTTCTAGACATAGCTTCTACACGGGAGAGGCTTAAGGGCCAGCAATCTGTTGGAAAGGAGGCTGGAAGCTTGTCCTGAAATCATGTTCACACAGCAAGCATGCTGTTTCTGCTCAGATTGTATGACTATTTGGCAAAGCTAGAGGTGGCTACCAAAACAATTATGGGATAATTAAATCATTGCCTCCTCCCAGCCACCTCTTGGAACTCCCATTGATCCTAGTTAACCGAAGCATAATTGTATTTTGTTTATAGGGCTTTCGTGGGCTTCCCTGGTGGCGCAGTGGTTGAGAATCCGCCAGCCGATGCAGGGGACACAGGTTCGTGCCCCGGTCCGGGAGGATCCCACGTGCCGCGGAGCGGCTGGGCCCGTGAGCCATGGCCGCTGAGCCTGCGCGTCCGGAGCCTGTGCCCCACGACGGGAGAGGCCACAACAGTGAGCGGCCCGCGTACTGCAAAAAAAAAAAAAGACTTTCATTTATCTCAAGCTTCAAAATTCACTAAGATTTCTTTTTTTTAAAATAAATTTATTTTTATTTTTTGTTTGTTTTTGGCTGCATTGGGTCTTTGTTGCTGCGCGCGGGCTTTCTCTAGCTGCGGTGAGCAGGGGCTGCTCTTCGTTGCGGTGCACGGGCTTCTCATTGTGGTGGCTTCTCTCGTTACGGAGCACAGGCTCTAGGTGTGTGGGCTCAGTAGTCGTGGCGCACGGGCTTAGTTGCTCCGTGGCATGTGGGATCTTCCCGGACCAGGGCTCGAACCCATGTCCCCTGCATTGGCAGGTGGATTCTTAACCACTGTGCCACCAGGGAAGTCCTCCAAATCCACCAAGATTTCAAAAACAAAATTTCAAAGGGTGGAAGCAGCAGTGGTCTTCTCTGATAACTTATCGACTTATTTTCCAATTGCTCTGGCTGCTTCTCTTGGACGGAGGCATTGGTGAGAACCTGACTCTCAGGGCTGATGTCCACGACAGGCTACGAGACAGAGAATACTTAGTCTTTTTTTGTGGGGAGGTGGGGGAGGGGAAGGGTAGTTTTGGACCTTGAAAAGAAAAAAAAAAGAAGAAAAATGTGGTTAGAATGCCAAGTTAAAATCTGTAAGCTGGCAATATGGAAGCATATATTCACCTACTTTATAGGGACATCACGGCATCAAAATCAGAGGATTGTGCTGTGCAAATACAGAGGATGTAATTAATAGTTTCCAAATGGTCTTTCTTGTGTATTGAAATAAAAAAATAAAAAACTTGTTTGTATTTATCCTTCTCACTTCTGCTGAATGAACATATTTCACTCAAGGAAAGCAAAACTAGACAGGTCCTGTTTAATTGCACAATTGGATACACTGTTTTTGAAGATAAACGCTTAATGACCTCAGAATGAATCAGCTCTCGATGCAAGGAGACATGAACCCAGAGGCAGGAATGCCTGCTGTCCGCTGCGTGTGGTGTGGTTGTAGCCAGTGGGGCTGAGCTTCACGGTCATACAGTTTACAAGCTGGATAAGCAAGAATATATGAACTTGGACTTCATTCTCTTTCTCTTTCCTAAATTCTGTTCGGGAAGCTAGGTTTTGTGGGTATGAAATCCTATTGGGGTGAAAGCTCATATTGATAATGACACTCTTAATAATAGCTAACATTTATTGTACATCTCTCACAGGGCAGACACTGGGCTAGGTGCTTTTTGCCCCCATCTTTGGAGCCCTCCCCACACTACCATGAAGTGTATTTTATCATCTCATCATTTTTCTCATTTTGCAAATGAGGACGCGGGCAGAGAGCAGTTTAGTCACTTGCCCAAGATCACACGGCTGGGGTTTAAACCTAAATGTGCCTGGCTCAAAAGGGGCTTTTGAGAAACTCACAAGCTGATGTTTCACTTACCGGCCCCTTGTAAGGCCCTGTGCCTAATTTTGTGCTCATAATTGTGTGTTCTTTTTCTTAAAGAGGGCCCCCAAAATATGTTTGCTGTAGTCCTCACAAAGCCTGGCTCCATCCCTGGCTTCACTTCAGAGCCTTCATTTTAATCTCCAAACTGTAGTTTCTAACCAATCATAAATAACCTGAACGTCAAGGACTATCTAATTTCCAACCCAAAGTCGGTGCTCAATTCAACCCAAGGTTTGAATGAAAGCATAGATGACTGAATAAATGTCCTACTTGAAAACCATGCTGTAGGTTGACCATTACTGTAGGTTGAAAACCATGGGATAGATTAAAACACTGGGAAGTCAGAGCACCTTGCGAGCCCTTAAAAGAAATGGATTCTTTCCTGACGTAGAGTAGCAGCCGAGCTTTCACCAGTGCCATAGGCAGACGGGAAGTGTAGATTCTTCTCTATATCCCTTTATTATTGGCAAATCCCAGAGAATCCCACACTGGTGCATTTGCAGTGACTTCCTTTTTGCAGGCACTTCCATAAGAGATGCTTCATTTCACTGATCTTATCCAATTAACAAAAAGAGACAAACAAATTAAAAGGAAGTCCCTGAGGTGGCTGAGATTCAGTGCGCCTAAGCGGATAAACAACATAATTGCAATCTCCTACCCTGATGAAAGCACCATGCTCAGGGCTGGCTTTGAATAAGTAGTTCTAGTTTTGAAGAGTTTGCTACTGCCTTTTCAAGGAAAGGCTAGAAGGAAATGTGTTGAAAACAAAAGTTTTGGTTTAGACACAGATGGTAAGGGTTGATACCTATTGGAAGTAACTACTGAAGGAAGTCAGAGAATGTATGTTCCTTGTGCCTCAAATGTAACCTTGTCTCCAAGCAAGGAGCCTGGGGAGTTCTTCAGGACTCTTCCCACCTGGAAATTCCAGCGTCCTAATGGGATGCATTTTCCCCATGATTTATGCTGAACTATGTGTCAGAATGGGGAGATTCTAAAGAGGATGGACTACACTTGAGAACAATTAGTGGTGGTTCTGAGGATCACCTATGCTTTTCTGGATCCTCTATCCACAGGTTTCATGCAGTTGTGCTCACCTGACCCAGGGGAATTTGGCCCACCTGGGTCTTGATGGCTTGCACACGAAGGAAATGACTAGGTTGTATATATAAATTAAGGCGAGAGGTATTTGCTCTTGTCGGTAAGAGTGGAACAATTAGCAAAGTCACAAATTGTCTGTTTATCAGGTATTAAGGCTACTCATGGTTTAGTTTTAGGAACTTGTCGCCTTAGTAAGAGGTAACATGACCTAAAATAGGTGGCTTTCTACACAAATCAGCAAATTTAATGTAACTCCAGCTGATATCCTAATGGAATAAAAAGGAGGAGGAAGAAAAGAAGGAGAAGAAGATTAAGAAGAGTAATAAGATAAGGAGGGAGTCACTTTCCTTTTCATATATGAATACACATGACAATGTTCAGATACATATGTGGCAATTAAAAGTATGAACAGCAATCCCACTCCTGGGTATTTATCCAAGTGAAATGAAGAACTATATTCACACAAAAGCTGAATATTTACAGCACCTTTATTCATCAGCTTCTTTATTCCAGAAGCTGGAAACAGTTCAAATGTCTCTCAGTTGGGGAATGAATAAACAGACTGCCGGGCTTCCCTGGTGGCGCAGTGGTTGAGAGTCCGCCTGCCGATGCAGGGGACACGGGTTCGTGCCCCGGTCCGGGAAGATCCCACATGCCGCGGAGTGGCTGGGCCCGTGAGCCATGGCCGCTGAGCCTGCGCATCTGCAGCCTATGCTCTGCAATGGGAGAGGCCACAATGGTGAGGGGCCCACGTATTGCAAAAACAAACAAACAAACAAACAAAAAACAGACTGCTGCACATTCATACAGTGGACTACAGCTCAGCAGTAAAATGGAAGGAACAATTGATACTTGCAACTACATGGAAGGATCATAAGGACATTGTGCTGAGTGAAAGAAGCCAGACTCAAAAGGCTACAAACTGTATGGTTCCATTTATTTACCATTCTGGAAAAGGCAAAACAGGGACAGAAAACACATCAGTGATGGCTGGTGGTTAAAGGGAGAGGTGAGATTTGACTGCAACAGGGCAGCATGAGGGAATTTGGGGGAATGATGGAACTTCTCTCTCTTGATTGTGGTGGTTGCACAACTCTATGCATTGGTCAAAACTCAGAACTGTGTATCCCAAGGAGTGAATTTTACTGTATGTCAACTGAAAAATAACATAAACCAGTGTTACACTAGTACAAGTATGGACAGATCAACAGAACAGCATAGTGAGCTAGAAATCAAATGAAACATAGTTAATTAGTTTTGCTAAAGATGGCATTTTAAATCCATGGGGAAAAGATGCATTATTTAATAAATGGTGTAGGGAAAACTGGTCCTTATCATTACAAAAGATACCTACTTCATTCCTTAAATCAAAATAAATTCTAGAAGGATTAAAGATGTAAATGGGAACAAAAATGAGAATAGTAGAGGAAAATAGATTTTTTAAATTAACCTTGGAGTGGGGAAGGACTTTTTAAGGATGATATAAAAGTCAGAAACCATTAAGAAAAAAACCAAGTTGACTCTATAAAACATTTTTAAAAATTCAGTAAAACAAGCAAACAATAACTATGAACTAGTCAACAGACAAATGACAAAGTAGGAAAAACATCCACAGCATACATGATAGTCAGAGATATCTGTAGTGGATGCTGGGGTGCATCACCCAGATCCCACCTACAGTACTGGGGTCTCCCCAGCTGTTGGGAGTGTAGGTGTCCAACAGCTCACAGCTGGGCTCCTCTTCTACAACTGTCCTCAGCTGCAGGGAGCCACTTTGCACGGTCATCCCCGCTTCCTGGGGACAGCTCTCATCCAATGACTGGTCAGTAAAGGAGTATAAAGACCTGGTCCTCTTGCCTCAAGACAGAACTGTGAAAGGCACCTCGTCTCCAGAGCTCTCCATGGGGGTCAGCTGAGTGAGTCCTTCTGCCCAATCCTGTTTTTTTTTTTTTTTTTTTCACTCCCTCTTAGGTCTTGATCCCAAGGGATAAACTCCTGCATGGGAATCTATCTCAGAGTCAAGTTTCTGGAAATTTCAACCTGAGATAATATCCTTAATATGTAAAGAACTTTTATAAATCAACCAGAAAATAGATAAATGAGCAAAAGACATAAACAGCTAGTTTTTTATATGCACCATAATTAAAACTACCTGTGCCTTTTGTCACAGCAGTTTCACTTCCAGGATTTATTTTTTTTTTTATTTATTTTATTTTATTTTTTTTTTGCGGTATGCGGGCCTCTCACTGTTGTGGCCTCCCCCGTCACGGAGCACAGGCTCCGGACGCGCAGGCTCCGGACGCGCAGGCTCAGCGGCCATGGCTCACGGGCCCAGCCGCTCCGCGGCATATGGGATCCTCCCAGACCGGGGCACGAACCCGTATCCCCTGCATCGGCAGGCGGACTCTCAACCACTTGCGCCACCAGGGAGGCCCTCACTTCCAGGATTTATCACAGAGAAATAATCTCACAAGTGTGTAAAGCTATATGGTCAAGGCTGTCCATGGGAGCATTGTTTATAATAGTGAAAAATTGAAAGCAATGTCCATTGATTGGTTAAATAAATATCATACTGTGTGGTTATTAAAAACAATGATTTAGATATTTATAAACATGAAAAAATGTTCAACATTAAAATATATTTCTTAAAATACTTTCTGTAAAATAGATTGCACAATACACAACACATATATAAAATTAAAAACGGTCTGGAAGTTACAGAAAAGATTTTAGTAGTTAGTATTTTTTAGGATTATAAGGGATGGTTATTTTCTTCCTTGTACTTTGCTGTATTTTCTGAAAAATTTTTATAATGTATAAGTATTACTTGCATAGCCAGAAAAAAAAGTTATTTTTGAAAGGATCCTGTTGGATAAGACTTTTGTATAAAGTTTAAGCATATTTTCATTTTCACATTTCCATTTATTTCAACTAAAGCAAAATAATTACTCACAATATTAACCTTAACAGCGATGTATAAACAAAAATCTTAATTTGTGGCTTTGTTGTTCATATTAATCCATGAAAGTCACATACTACCTGTGCTGGACACCTGCTGTTTCTGTGTTTGTTTTGCCTGAGCAGTATCTAGTCTCATTTTTCAGGTAAGGGGCCTGGTTTGCCTTTGGAGAACCTTCCCTCCCCCTCCGGAAGCCAAGAGATTCCTGAGAGGCTGACCCTACAGCCCCGGTGGAGGAGTACATCACCCATCCACACCTCCCAACTCTCTAGCCACAAGGGCATTCAGGAGGCTCATGTGTCCTGAATCAGTCCAATGAGAGTCAACCATGGGACTTTTGTGACAACTACTGGGAAAGCAATATTTGCTTTCAACTGGGGTTGCTAAGCTGGTCACAGAGAAGCTTGGAGAATTGCTGCTGAGTATGAAGTCAACACAGAACAAAACAGAGCAGAGGGATGGAGAGAGAAACATTCCTGAAGGCAGTGTTTGTGTCTTTCAATCCAGCTGTGCTCAAAGATTAATTCCTGGACTTTTCAGTTACATGAAGCAATACAGTCTCCATTTTTGCTTAAGCCTGTTTGAGTTGAGCATCCTTAGCATCTCAGAGGATGTGGTATTATACCCATCCTACTATACCTCTATGGAAAGCAAAATCCTATTCATTTGTTCAGTCTTTCACTCATTCAATTAAAATGTATGGAGCCCTATCTTAGCTCAGGCTGCCATAACAAAATACCATAGACCGAATGGTTTAAACAGAAACTTATTTCTCGCAATTCTAGAGGCTAGAAGTCCAAGATCAAACTGCTGGCAAGGTAGGTCTCATTCTGAGGCCTACAGAATGAAGGCTTGCAGGTGGCTGCCATCTGTCTGTGTGCTCCCATGGCTTTTTCTCTGTGCATGCTGAGACAGAGAGCAAGCTCTCTTGTGTCTCTTCTTATATGGGTACTAATCGCATCATAAAAGCCCCACCTTCACGACTTCATCTAATCTTAATGACCTCCCAAAGGCCCCATCTCCAAATCCCATCAAATTGGGGGTTAGGGCTCCAACATAGGAATTTTGGCACATAGACACTCAGTCTATAAGTACCTGGGACCCACCATGTGCCAGTAAGGAAAACAGGGGAGAAAAATACAATCTCTGCTCTTAACAAGAGAGGTACACTTGGTGGGAACTCAACCCCAGTGAGTGGTCCTTGGGGATGCCAGAGTCTCTTCCCAGCTGCCTTCCCAGCTGCCTTTAAGCAGAAGGTGGACCATCATTTTTTTTTCTCTTTGGACACACTCTCCTGCTGGAGAAGTAGCGTCTGCCTTCTCTTTGGCTCTCTCTGGCATTCCTTTTTTTTTTTTTTTTTTTGCGGTACGCGGCCCTCTCACTGTTGTGGTCTCTCCCGTTGCGGAGCACAGGCTCCGGACACGCAGGCTCAGCGGCCATGGCTCACGGGCTCAGCTGCTCTGCGGCATGTGGGATCTTCCCGGACCGGGGCACAAACCTGCGTCCCCTGCATCGGCAGGCGGACTCTCAACCACTGCTCCACCAGGGAAGCCCCTGGCATTCCTTTTTTGGGGGACTCTTCCAGTTGTCTGTCAAGTCAAACAGGCTACAGCTGCCCCTACCTGGGAGGCCTGAGGCAGGCAGTCTGGACCAGCTCTGCTCCCAGTAGCGGCACAAATGCCCTTTTGCCCTGGAGTCGTGCACTTTGTGCTCTTCTCTGATTGCCTGGACTGTCCTCTCCTCTAAACATGGTGAGAACCAGCCTTGGGAGTGGACTTATGTAAAAAGGATAAAGGAAAAAAGCTGCCTCATGCCTAAGTCAAAGGGGTTCTGTGTGAACTCAGTCCAGCCTAGACAGTGGGCTCCGTGTTGGGGGTCGGGGCCCGTGGCTCAGAGTCGCAGTCCTTGTTGCCACCTTGTTCTCTGAGCATGGGTTTCCCTTGAGGACCTCATGGAGAAGGGCTGCTGGCCAGAGGACAGGGTCTGGGCCTTCCTGGGCTCCCTACCAGATAATCTCACACCCGCAGATGTGTGTAAGACCTTTGAAGGAAAGTGCTCAGATGAGAAAACTGTTGTGAGTGTAACCCTTTTCAACATCTCTAGCTCGGCCAGATGGCTTTCTCAAAGGTCCCTGTTAGAGAACCTAGGTGGTTGTAGATCACAGCTCCAGAAGGGGAGAAGAAGCGTTCTCTGAAGATTCCATTAGGATAAAGGTAACTCGTGAGGTCATGTCTGGTAGTTATAGAATTATCTTAATTATTTTTTAAATGTATTCAAGGCTTGAGCACACTGGGATTTTCATTAGACAGTATAAACTTTCAAAACCAATCCCCAACACTACAGGAGAAACTGCACAAACAGGCAGTGAGCCCCTGACCACACTTGGAGATGGAGGGCCCTAAGCTGAGCTAAGGGATAAACTGTCAGCTGTATGGAGCTACCTACAGCCTTTCGTCTTTCCTCTCGATCCTGGAGAATCAATCTTAATCCAGTGGTCCTTTTTTTTTGGTGTGCACATCAGAACCTCCTGGGGAGCTTTTGCAAACTTCACTTATCCAGTCCACACCTTTAGAGACTGATTCTGTAGATCTGGGTGGGGCCCCAGCATCTGAATTACACCAATGAATCTCTAAATTAGCAGAGGCAGAACCAAGACCCAGAGAGAGAAAGGAATTTGTTTAAGGTGGCAAGGACTATTTGTCAGACCCATGCCTAGCAGCCACATTTCTTGATCCTGATCCAGTGCTCTTTTTACTATGTAAGTAGAAGAACAAAGAAACAGGCATTCTTACCCAAACTGCCTAGTTGTCCTCTGTTACCCAAGTGCCCACCTTGAAGAGTGGAGTGTGGCTCCAGTCTGTGCCTGGGAGCGCTGCTCAGTGATTTCTGCCTCTGCCGAACAGACAGACCTGCCATTTAGGTAACAGCTGCCAGATAAATCTGTCCTTCATTTCCAAAGACAAGGCCACTTGCCCTTTGTATTCCACTGTGGCAGACAAGATAGGGAAATGTGTGACACATGTCTCCTCCAGCTTCTGTACATGAACTCTTAATTCCCTGTGGTTTGTGGTTGTGGTCACTCATTTATAAAACCTGGCTCTCAAAGTTATGGTCAACCCAAAGTCTTTGATGAAGAAGAACGCACTATTTATGCTATAGCTTCCCAGAGGGGCCTGTCGGCTGCTGGCCTTTCTTAGTGGTCAAGTTTGAATGTGGGCATTTTCACTGAATGCAGGAGACACATCCCACAACATCAGTCAAGAAATAAGTATTTGTTGGGAGATAGTACACACCCAGCATCGTGCTTATGTTTAACTCATGCTATAGTTAGAAGGCATTTCAGGGTGTTGGGGGAATAGAATGTAAACTCCTCAGAACTCTCTTTTGGATAAACAAGGTCCCCTATTTGCAGCACGCCTAAGAGTGCACTAAAATGCATTACTCCTGGGGGAAAATATCCTTTGGATACCCTGGAAAACTTCCATTCAACCTCTCTCCACTAGGCCTATCTGCAGGAGCTCAGCCACACACCATTAACAACCGTCTCAAAAGTGCCACCTTATTTAGAAGAAATCTGGCCACTGCAAGTCATACAGCTTCCTGGCCCCTTGGACTTGCCACCCATTACAACCACCGGTGATTTACAGTTCAGGAAATCTAGAGACTGAGTGGAGTGATTAAAGCCCAGTCAAGGTCACTCACATGGATTTCAGAGTACAATCAGAGCAGAATAGAAACTTGCTGGGTTTCTAGAATCAAAGGACACTAAAGCTGGAAGGCATTTCAAGAGGTCATTTGGCTCACTTGCTTCACTGCAGGTGACCAATGAAAGCGTCCAAGACTACTGATTGTCTGGGGGCAAAGGCTTCATAATGCCTCCAACCTCTTGGTTCAAGTTTATACTTTCCTACAGTTCTTCCTTAAGTCTAACCAAACACTCTCTTGCTGTAACTCTTTCTGTCATCCCAACCAGTGTTCCATGGAGAGAACAGGGCTTCTCTATTGTGAGGCCTCACTTGTTCTTTTGAAGAGTCGGCTCCAGGGGAGCCTTGAAAGACCCTCTCAGAGAGGCTCTGTGGGGAGCTTCTGCAGGCGAAGGCAGACTAGTCTGTATTTTTGGCTCTTTTGTGCTTTGCCTGAATGCCAGACAATTGCACTTCCCTGATTCACCCTCCTCAAGGATTATTTTCCCCAGAGAAGAGAAGGCTGAAGACGAATCAACGGAACACGAATACAGAAGATAGTGAGCGACGGTATCCACAACCTAGGAAACCGCAGAGTGACGGCTTTCGGGTTAGCCTGATGGAAGGGATTTTCTCTCATTCTGAGCGCTATTATTAAAGTAAAATCTGATCTAGAGGGAGGCTGTGGCACCTCCTTCCCAGGAGGACTTACAAACGGGAGAAGTTCTCAACACAGGGATGATTTCCCTGTGCTCCCCAGTGGGAGAAGAAAGAAAGAGAAATTTTTCTTGGACTCTTTCCAACTTTGCAGTGGCTCTTCCCCTGGTCTGAAAAAGCACCAGTTCTGAGCATTTTGAACGATCAGTTTGTGTGGGGGAACTAATAAGCAAACTGCAGCTCAATGAGATTCCCTTTGAATTTGGCTCTCACCCTGCATTAAACCAGCATGGACAAGCCTAACATGAGACGGCTCTTAGACGGCACCTTGGCAAAATGTTGAAAGCTAAAACCTGACATTTTTCTTCCTGATATTTTCCCACCCTACTGCCTCCTTCCAGTAGACTGTGCAGTGGGGGAGATGCAAAGTTCTACGATTATTCCCACGTACAGGATTTGAGTTGATTTTGTTAAGTCTCCTTTGGGGTAAACTATTCACTAGCATTGGCATCAACTGCTCCTGAATCACTACCTAGCATGCAATGCTTCAATTGAGAGAAGGATTTCTCTTAAGCCAGTTCTCCCTAAAGGTAAAATGAGATATTTCAAATTCTATGTAGTCAAGCTTTAAAGAAAAAAAAATGACAAATCTATAGACTATTCTTTACATTGACAGTTTTCAGAGCACTTTCACCAATCTCTTCCAATCTACCAACAAGCATGTCCATCAGTTAGGAAGGACTGACTGAGGCGGGCTTTAGGCCATGCAGTGTGGGCTTTACTCCAAAGTATAAGGTTTAGTGTCTGCCCTTAAAAAGTGTCCAAGCTAGGGGGCTACAAGACTAACTCACACATTTAGGTGCTAAGAGGTGTTCGTAATTTAGTGGATTAAAGTAGTCAGGAAGATTTTATTAAAGGGTGCGCAGCCAGAAATGGCTTTCAAGAAAGGGCAGATTTGGGAGAAGCAGAGCGAAAAATAAACAATTAGAAATAAACGGGGGGTTGGGGGGGGAGGTAGAAAGTAAATTACGAAAATTTGAACTAGCATTTAAATACTTTTCATTACACATCATTTCGATCATATAAGAAGATGCAGAAGCCTCACGTACTCATCATTTATCGTTTCATGACCAATCTTGCTTCATTTATGCCCCCAACCCACTTTCCTCCACATACATGGATTGTTTTGAAGCAAATCCCAGACATCATAGCATTCCATCTATAAATATTTCAGTATTTTACTAGCATTTTGAAATAAGCAGGGTCAAATCATACAGGTCAGAATGTGCTTCAAAAAACAGCCCCAAACCAAAAATCTTGGCACAATGAAAAGATCCCCCAAGCCTCAGCCAGTGGCACGTTTATTCCCAGTTCTATTTGGTTCCACAACATCTTAGCACATCTGAAGAATCCTTAATTTTTTTCTTTTTGGAGGAGGTTGAAATAAAATGTATATGTCCAGAAATACACGCTTTTTGCTATAATGCTTGGACCTTAATGGAATGTTGGAAACATATGGACAAACACTTGTCCCTGTACATCTGCTGCAACTTAAGTATATTTCTTTATTCTATTTTCAACATAGCTTAGAGTGGTATTTCAGGAAGACATGTCTTTCTTAAACCAGAGTCCAACAGAAATGGCCAGTGGAATCTGAGGATGGTGGGACAGTCTGGGGCCAGGAGGTAACAGCGCAGCTGGGGAGGGGAGAGAACAGGGTGGGGTGGGGCAGGGAGGGCACAGAGACTCTCAGGGCTCCGGCTGGATGTAAAACTGAGTGGGAGGCAAAGAATGAAAGTGGAGCATGTTAGTTAATCTTGGAACGAGGATGAGTCATACAGAAAATGAGATACTTTCCCACTGATGCTTTGAATAATACCCCTTGACTGGGAAAAGAAACCAACTGAATGTCGCTTTTTTTTTGGCCACGGGATCTTAGTTCCCTGTCCAGGGATTGAACCCTGCAGTGGAAGTATGGAGTCTTCACCACTGGACCACCAGGGAAGAGTCCCTGAATGTTGCTCTTGATCGTGGTAGAGATAGGCTGTGACATACAGAGTCTGTAGTTGAAGACTGGGCACCCCTCGGAGCTCTTCCACTCTTCCTGGGTGACCTGGAGCAGTCCATCTAACCTCTCAGGGTCTCAGACTCCTCATGTTTAGCTAAAGGAAAGTGGGGCTAGATTATCTCTGGATCCCTGGAGACCTACAATGTTCAACAATTCAGTTAATTGACATGTATTGTAAAAGGGCAGATAGATATGCGGGGGTGATTTTAGATGGTAGCTGCTAGCAGTAGGAAGCAGCAGGAGCAACTGAGACAAGCCAGCTCATGTACAAGCTGTCATATGGGGAAGTGAAATAATGGCACCAACCCACAAGCATCAAGTACTTATGTATCCGTTCTTCTACTAAGCAGTTTACATGCATTATCTAACTTAGATCTCACAACAGCCCTATGCTTCTAATATTATCACACTATCATGAGGAAACTGAGGTACAGAAAGGGGTAAGTAATCTACCCAAGAAACACTGCCAATAAATCAGAAAGCCAGGCTCAACCCAGGATCTATTTCAACTCCAAACCCTAACCACCACTACGTTCTCTCCTATTATGCTAGGGTACATAGAATAACTATTAAAGTCTTGTATTTTACCTTTCAATCGAAATCTAGAAATCTTCATTAAATATCTATCTGACACAGGAGCCAGTCTGAAGGAGGTCCTGCTGGGTGAATCTGCAACAAATTCAGCACCAAAATTAAGTATAGTGATGAATTATAAACCACTGAAAAAAGAGTATTTATGAATGCCCTTACTGACGATAGATAGATAGATAGATAGATAGATAGATAGATAGATAGATACATACATACATACATACATACATAGAATACTGAGGGTTGACTGATAAATGTGGAGGGACCACTGGAACCAGAAAATCATTTGGTAATCATCAGAATAAAGATGGGATCAGGCAGGAACCGTCAATGGATACCAAATTTAAGGGGGGAATGTAAATAAGCAAGATATTTGCATGTTTTTTTTAAATTTTTAAATTTAATTTTATTTACTTTTTTATACAGCAGGTTCTTATTAGTCATCAATTTTATACACATCAGTGTATACATGTCAATCCCAATCGCCCAATTCAGCACACCACCATCCCCAGCCCCCGTGGCTTTCCCCCCTTGGTGTCCATACGTTTGTTCTCTACATCTGTGTCTCAACTTCTGCCCTGCAGACTGGTTCATCTGTACCATTTTTCTAGGTTCCACATACATGCATTAATATATGATATTTGTTTTTCTCTTTCTGACTTACTTCACTCTGTATGACAGTTTCTAGATCCATCCACGTCTCAACAAATGACTCAATTTCATTCCTTTTTATGGCTGAGTAATATTCCATTGTATATATGTACCAAAACTTCTTTATCCATTCGTCTGTCGATGGGCATTCAGGTTGCTTCCATGACCTGGCAATTGTAAATAGTGCTGCAGTGAACATTGGGGTGCATGTGTCTATTTGAATTCTGGTTTTCTCTGGGTATATGCCCAGTAGTGAGATTGCTGGATCATATGGTAATTCTAGTTTTAGTTTTTTAAGGAACCTCCATACTGTTCTCCACAGTGGCTGTATCAATTTACATTCCCACCAACAGTGCAAGAGGGTTCCCCTTTCTCCACACCCTCTCCAGCATTTGTTGTTTATAGATTTTCTGATGATGCCCATTCTAACAGGTGTGAGGTGATACCTCAATGTAGTTTTGATTTGCATTTCTGTAATAATTAGTGATGTTGACCAGCTTTTCATGGGCTTCTTGGCCATCTGTATGTCTTCTTTGGAGAAATGTCTATTTAGGTCTTCTGCCCATTTTTGGGTTGGGTTGTTGGTTACTTTAATATTGAGCTGCATGAGCTGTTTATATATTTTGGAGATTAATCCTTTGTCTGTTGATTCATTTGCAAATATTTTCTCCCATTCTGAGGGTTTTCTTTTCATCTTGTTTATGGTTTCCTTTGCTGTGCAAAAGCTTTGAAGTTTCATTAGGTCCCATTTGTTTATTTTTGTTTTTATTTCCATTACTCTAGGAGGTGGATCAAAAAAGACCTTGCTGTGATTTATGTCAGAGAGTGTTCTTCCTATCTTTTCCTCTAAGAGTTTTATAGTGTCCAGTCTTACATTTAGGTATCGAATACATTTTGAGTTTATTTTTGTGTATGGTGTTAGAGAGTGTTCTAATTTCATTCTTTTACATGTAGCTGTCCAGTTTTCCCAGCACCACTTATTGAAGAGACTGTCTTTTCTCGATTGTATATCCTTGCCTCCTTTGTCATAGATTAGTTGACCATAGGTGCGTAGGTTTATCTCTGGGCTTTCTATCTTGTTCCATTGATCTATGTTTCTGTTTTAGTGCCAGTACTATATTGTCTTGATTACTGTAGCTTTGTAGTATAGTCTGAAGTCAGGGAGTCTGATTCCTCCGGCTCCGTTTTTTTCCCTCAAGACTTTTTTGGCTATTCAGGGTCTTTTGTGTCTCCATACAAATTTTAAGATTTTTTTGTTCTAGTTCCATAAAAAATGCCATTGGTAATTTGATAGGGATTGCATTGAATCTGTAGATTGCTTTGGGTATATAGTCATTTTCACAATATTGATTCTTCCAATCCAAGGACATGGTATATCTCTCCATCTGCTTGTATCATCTTTAATTTCTTTCATCAGTATCTTATAGTTTTCTGCATACAGGTCTTTTGTCTCCCTAGGTAGGTTTATTCCTAGGTATTTTATTCTTTTTGTTGCAGTGGTAAATGGGAGTGTTTCCTTAATTTCTCTTTCAGATTTTTCATCATTAGTGTATAGGGATGCAAGAGATTTCTGTGCATTAATTTTGTATTCTGCAACTTTACCAAACTCATTGATTAGCTCTAGTAGTTTTCTGGTATTTGCATGATTTTAAAGTATCTCTCCAGGGACTTCACTGGTGATTCAGTGGTTAAGAATCTGCCTGCCAGGCTTCCCTCGTGGCGCAATGGTTTAGAGTCCGCCTGCCGATGCAGGGGACACGGGTTCATGCCCCGGTCTGGGAAGATCCCACATGCCACGGAGCGGCTGGGCCCGTGAGCCATGGCCGCTGAGCCTGTGCGTCCGGAGCCTGTGCTCCGCAACGGGAGAGGCCACAACAGTGAGAGACCTGCGTACTTCAAAAAAAAAAAAAAAAAAAAGAATCTGCCTGCTAATTCAGGGGACATGGGTTTGATCCCTGGTCCAGGAAGATCCCACATGTCACGGAGCAACCAAGCCCGTGCGCCACAGCTGCTGAGCCTGTGATCTAGAGCCCGTGAGCCACAACTGATGAAGCCTGCACACCGCAACTACTGAGCCCATGTGCTTCAACTACTGAAGCCTGAGCACCTAGATCTTGTGCTCTGCAACCAGAGAAACCACTGCAATGAGAAGCCCGCGCAACACAATGAAGAGTAGCCCCCACTTGCCGCAGCTAGAGAAAGCCTGCAAGCAGCAACTAAGACCCAACGCAGCCAAAGAAAAAAATCTCTCCAGAGACTGCTTATTAGTTCAAGGGAGAAAAAAATTAATTATACAGTGGAGAAACTGAGCAGTACCTTGATGGGTGAGAAAAATTTACATTACCAACAAGGGGCAGATGGACATTGTGTGCCTCCAGCTGTGATACCCTTAGAAGGACAAAATATCAGTTTGCAATATTCCAGCCAAGAAGGCATAAACAAAAACATTAGACAAATACAATATAGGAATGTTCTATTTAAAAAAGACAAAGGCAAAGGGAACTGTATTCTTTCAAAAATGTCAACTTCATAAAAGACAAAGAAAGGCTGTGGAAATGTTCTAGATTAAAGGAGGCTAAAGGGACAAGACAACTAAATTCAAGCTTGACCCAAAACTTGATGCTGTACAGGAGGGGGCAGTGTGGATAATGCTACAAAAGACATTATTAGATCAACTGACAAAATTGGAATATGGACGATGTAAATTTATAAAGTTGGTAAAAATGGAGCAGTAGGTGAAACGGAGCAGAGTACTTGGCTAGAAGAGCCTGTGAAGGGATTCCCACGGTCACCAGAATCCTACTGTGCCTTGCTAAGGGCAGGCTTTTCCATGAGGGTTGTGTGTTTTAAAGAAGTCCTCCCAGAATCTGCCTGCTAATGCAGGGGACAAGGGTTCAAGCCCTGGTCTGGGAAGATCCCACATGCCGCTGAGCAACTAGGCCCGTGAGCCACAACTACTGAGCCTGTGCGTCTGGAGCCTGTGCTCCGCAACAAGAGAGGCCACAATAGTGAGAGGCCCACACACTGCGATGAAGAGTGGCCCCCGCTTGCCGCAACTAGAGAAAGCCCTCGCACAGAAACGAAGAACCAACATGGCCCAAATAAATAAATAAATAAAAAGTAAAAAAGAAGTCCTCCCGGGACTTGCCTGGTGGTGCAGTGGTTAAGAATTCACCTGCCAATGCAGGGAACACGGGTTCGAGCCCTGTTCTGGGGAGATCCCACATGCCGCCGAGCAATTAAGCCCATGCGCCACAACTACTGAGCCTGTACTCTACAGCCCGCGAGCCACAACTACTGAGCCCATACGCCACAACTACTGAAGCCCGCGCACCTAGAGCTGTGCTCCACAACAAGAGAAGCCACCACAATGAGAAGCCCGCACACCGCAACAAAGAGTAGTCCCGGCTTGCAGCAACTAGAGAAAAGCCTGCATGTAGCAACAATGACCCAGCACAGCCAAAAATAAATAAATAAATTTATAAAAAATTAAAAAATAAAGAAGTCCTCCCAATAAAAATAAATAAATAAAGTTGGTAAAAATGCACTGTGGTTATGTTGAGAATATTCCTATTGTTAGGAAATGTACACAGTTTTTAGTGGTGAAGTATCCTAATGTGTGGAACCCACCTTCATATGGTTCAAAAGAGAAAGAGAAAGACAGAGAAAGAGCAAATGCTAAGGCAAATGGGGTAAAATGTTAACAACAGGTGAATCTAGGTAAAGGGTATATGGGGGATGTGTTCTTGAAACTTTTTCTTAAGTTTGAAAATATGTTCGAATAAGGAAACTTTTTTTTTTTAAGTCAATCTGATATCACATTAGCAAGTAGTGGTCAATCTCTGAGTTCTCAAACTGTGTGGAGGAAAAAAAAAAAAAAAAAAGGAGTGATCTGCATTGAGCCATGAGAATCACAGTCATCAGATGGGAGAAACTTCAGGCTGAGCTGGCTCCCTGCTGTTTAGGGGTTCACCAACTGATCTAAGGAGTTATGTGGATCACACAGGCTCACAAGTGAACAAATAATGGAATAATTCCACTGTGAGAAACACCAGGAAAACCAGTACCTCTGTATGTGGAAGGAAAGATTTTCAGGCATAGGCCTACAGCCCACTTATTTCAACATGAGTCTCCCCAGGGGACAAATTAGTCTGTTTGAGCTCATCTTCCTCTTGCTGTTCCTGGAAATATTGGGACTAGAAGGTTCTGCATTAGTTGGGAAAGGCAGTTAACACAAGGAGCAAACTGCTAGCATTAACAAGAACACAATACATGCTAGGGCTTAAGGAAACTCTAGAATGAGTAACAAATTAGTAGACACTGTTTGACAATGGGATTATTATTATTGCCACGGACTTGAGTTACTTACTCTGTGCTAAGCCCTTGGGATCCAGAAAGATAAAAGAAATGATCCTTGTCCTCAAAAAGCTCTGGGGACAGATGATATCACTTATATGTGGAATCTAAAAATAAAAAATGATACAAATGAACCTATATACAAAATATTAATAGAAATAAACCCACAGACATAGAAAACAAACTTATGGTTACCAAAGAGGAAAGAAAGGGAGGGATTAAAAAATAATAGATAAATAAATAAATAGTTTAAAAAAGAAGCAGCAGCAGCTCTGGGGGGAGAAAGACATACAAGGTACATCACAGGGCAGCAGATGAAAAATACCATGAGTGTTTTTGTCACTCTTTGTTAGAATTTATGGAATAGAACAGTCAGGAAAGCTATTGCAGGTGTGTAGCACCAACTAAGTGGTAGGGGTAGGCTTTCCTTCCTTCCTTCCTTCCTTCCTTTTCTTTCTTTCTTTCTTTCTTTTCTTCCTCTCTCCCTCCCTCTTTCTTTCCCTCCCTCCCTCCCTTCCTTCCTATAAAAATTCATTCTGTTTTCTAATTGTGCCAGACACTTGAAGAGAACAGTGAGATAAAAAATGATGCCGAGGGGCTTCCCTGGTGGCGCAGTGGTTGAGAGTCTGCCTGCCGATGCAGGGCACATGGGTTCGTGCTCCGGTCCGCGAAGATCCCACATGCTGCTGAGCGGCTGGGCCTGTGAGCCATGGCCGCTGAGCCTGCGTGTCTGGAACCTGTGCTCCGCAACGGGAGAGGCCACAACAGTGAGAGGCCTGCGTACCGAAACAAACAAACAAACAAACAAACAAAAATAATGATGCCGAGGGACTTTCCTGGTGGTCCAGTGGGTAAGACTCTGCGCTCCCAATGCAGGGGGCCTGGGTTCGATCCCTGGTCGGGGAACTAGATCCCACATGCATGTCGCAACTAAGAGTCCACATGCTGCAACTAAGAAGTCCGCATGCCGCAACTAAGGATCCTTCATGCCACAACTAAGACCCAGTGCAGCCAAAATAAATAAATAAATAAATAAATAAATAAAATTGCTTCACTTACTAAAAAAAATGATTCTGAGAAGAAACGGCAAAGGCACATTTTGTGATTAATTAATGATAATAATAGCTAAAATGTATTTGGCCCTGTATTAGTTTCCTGCGGATGCCAAAAAAATTACCATGAATGCAGTGGTTTAAAACAACAGAAATTTACTGTCCAGTAGTCTGGAGGCAGAAGTCTGAAATCAAGATCTTGGCAGGTCTGTGCTCCCTCCAGATGCTCTAGGGAAGATTCCTTTCCTGCCTCTTGCAGCTTCTGGTGGCTGTTGCCACTCCTTAGCTATCTCGGTCTCCATCTTCACATGGCCTTCTCTTCTGTCTCATCAGCCTTACATATCTCTTGCTAGTACACTTGTCATTGGATTCAAGGCTCACCTGGATAATCCAGAATGGTCTTTTCATCTCAAGATCCTTAATTACATCTGCAAAGGACGCTTTTTCCAAATAAGGGAACTTTCACAGTTTCCAGGAATTAGGACATGGGCATATCTTTTTTTGGGGGGGGGCACTATTCAACCCATTACAGGACCCTTCCATGTGCCAGGCATTGTCCTAAGCATCTTATACATATTAACTCATCTATTTCCAACAACTCAATGAGATAAGTTATTATGTTGGTCCACAATAGAGGAAATGGAGGCATGGTCATTAGGTAACTTGCAATCCTTACCTAGGAATAATTTGGTTTGAGTAGCAGGCTTGTGGAAGAGGAGCGAGAGATAAGCTTGGATAGACAAGGTCACATGCAGGATGCCTTAAATACCTAGATAAAATGGCATGCTTTATTCTGTGGTTAATGGGCAGCCACTGAGGGTTTTGAGCAAGAGTGTCATGTGAGCATTGATATATGGGAATATCGATCAGAAAGCACTGCGTTAAATAGATTGGAGGAAGGCGGGAATGGGAGACCTATTAGAAGTGCTCACATAATTGCTCTGAGAGACATGTAGGCCTGGACTGGAGGTCTGGCCACAGAAGCAGAGAGGAATGCTTAACAGCTCATCCTTCTTTTCATCCTAACATGTGGAGCCAGATGCTCTTTTCCATTAGACTTATCTCTTCCATCTTCCTAGGTTCCACATCAGGAGGCAATTGAGAGATAAAACAATCTCCATTTGCCCCAATTTAGCAGACACTGGTTTTTCCATTAAAGGATTGCTCTCACATTTGAAGACACCTGAGTAGCGCCTAGAAATGCATCCCCATAGTTCTGATTGTGGTTACTTTTAAGACAATGGCACTTTGGGGACTGAAAGATGTCTCTCTTGAGTTTAAGAGATGGTCAACTCTGACCTTATGGTGGAATAAGCCTTGAAGCCAGTGCAAAGCATAAATAAAGTCAATAACAAGGACTCATGGGAATGGTCTGTAGATGCAGCTACCATGAGGCTAGATCTTTGCTCTCTTCTAGAATCAGCAGACAGGCAGAGGGAAGCATCTCTAACCTCACTTCCCACTACTCTTTTTGGTGACTATTGCTGCTCCTGGTGCTGCCTAAATATTAAACACCCCTTATTCATTTTACGTCTTTTAGGCTCCTTATGAGGATTTGATCAGTAATTGATAGGAAAGGCTTTTCATGTTGGATAATGAAACGTTTGAGTGCAAAAGACCCCCAGTCATACTCTGAGTCCTCAGCCCAACCTATTATTCAGACTTCGGGAGCCATTAATGTTAGTCAGAATAACAAAAATATTTCCAAAAGCTGTCAAGTAATTATTTTTTTCTGACACAGTGAAGGCAAAAACTGAAATGCATATTCACACCTGGAGCTTGATTAATTTTAAGGCGTGCTTTCCTACAAGGATAAGACATTTGATTTCATTTAAAAATTTTAATATAGAAGTGATATCATTTATAAAAAAATTCAAATATGACAGATGAATATAAAATAAGTAAAATCAAAACATTTTAAAGTTTGAGGAATTTTTTTTGCATGGGAATAGCTTAACTCCACGGAATAGCCTCCTTCCAAGGTTAAAAACGAAAAGCTTCTAACATCTTAGTCCTCAAAGTGTGGTCTGGGAAACACCAACATTGGCATCCCCCAGGAGCTTATTGGAAATTCAGAATGGCAGGCTCCACGACTGACCTTACTGAATCAGCATTTTAACAAGCCACCCCAGGTGAGGGGTCAGTATTTTCCCTAATGTTAGTCCTTTGGAAGGCATCCCAGCTGTTAAAGAAATTGAAAGTAAGAGGTACATAAAAGCAGTAGGCAAAACAATGAGTAATTCACTCTACACAGTTATGTGTGATCAGGACCCAATTTTGGAACATACCACTAGAGAATCAGATTTTGGAGTGACCTGTTAAAGAGGTGTCACTCACAAGTAGGCCACCTCCCCTTAGTCCTTATAGTAATTACAAATTAATAAGAAAATCATAGAACCAGGGACCTTTAAGACTGAGATGAAAGATAGATTTGTAGTAGTTAGTGCATGTGAAGCCTGGAGCCTCAAACTGAGTTTGTTTTTCCCAAATTTGGGTATGAAGTTAAAAACAAACACGCTGCTGGTGCGATTAGGGCCTCAAAAGCAGTGGGACCTTGAGCAACTTTCTTCATTTCTTGGAGTCTCAGCCCATAATCTGTAGAATCTGCCCTGCAAACTTTATAGGGTCATCATGCCCCTTAAATAAGGGATGTGGAAGTACTCTGAAAACTATGAGAACCTAGAATGTTGCCGTGGTGGGTTTCAAGGGTGGGTCCTAGTTTCATTCAATTAATTGCACCTTGTGTGAGATAATATCACAGCAAAATGGTGGTAGCCTGCTTGAAGTAAAGAAAATGATGAGGTAATTAATAAGATTGTGTCACAGGGTTTTCTACACTGTCTAGAAGAAAAGGGTTCTCTGATTCTCATGTTCCAGTCTAGACAGGGAACCATGGATGTTGAATAAGGATCTGTTGAATGAATACACGAATTACTAAGCTTGAGAAAGGTAATTTATCAACATTCATTCATTCATTCAATAAACACTTACTGAGACAGGCTGGCTGGGGATAGATACAATAATGAACAAAAGCACACACTGCCCTTGCCCACATGGAGCTTACAGCCTAATCAAATATACAAATGGATAAATGTAAATTGCATCCTTGCTCTGTGTGGCAAAAGATCAGGACTAGGAGGCAAGAAAACTTGTACTAGAGTGATTTGACCCAGTCAGAGGGGTTACAGAAAATTTCCCTGAGGAAGTGGCCCTCAAGCTGAGAGCTGAAGGATGAGCAAGAACTAAGGTGGGGAAGAAGGGAGGGAAGAGTATCCCAGGCAGAGGGAACAGTGTGTGCACAGCTGTTTTGGCAGGAGGGAGCACGCAAAGGCATGGTGGTCAGAAAGGCCAGGCCTGTTAGGTGCAGTGATGGGATGAGGCTGGGGAGGGCAGCTAGGGCCAGACCATGCCCAGCCCTGTGCATTCGAGTTTGGCTTGTCTCCTCAGAGCACTGGGAAGCCACTGAGGGATTGCAGCTGTGATGGTGGTGGTGGTGGTGGAGGAGGATGTGTATTTTGAAATGATCAGATCTGGGTTTTGAAAAGATCACTCTGGCAGCAAAATGGAGTGTAACTCAGACACAGGAGGGCAGAGTGTATGTGCAAAGACAGGCAGGAGACTCTAACAGCTCAGGAGAGAGAAACGTTCCCTTCCGTGGAAGATCCAACTCCTCTGGCCTAGTTCTCTGCTCCCCATACAACCTTGCTTTTAAGAGGCCCTGCCCGCAAGAGAGAGGCAGGCTCTGTGCAATGAGCTCTCCCCTCTAAGACAAAGTGAATAAAGGGGAGGTTATGGCCAGCAAATTAGTCCATTTTGAGTCCATGTGAATCAGTTTACCCCAGGTAAAATGATAAAAATGTGGTGTCTGAATCTGCAAGTTAAAAATTTCAGCCCTGGATTCATGGTGACCCCAGGTACAGGTAGCCTGAAAGCCCCCCACTCCCACCCACCGTGAGAGTATCAGGCAGGCAGTACCATCTCCTTTACTCACATCTTAACTCCAGTGAAGTGGCCATCTCTCAGAATGCCTCACTAAAAAGATGGGGGAAGTGAGGCCTAAAGGGTTTAAAGTAACTTGTCCAGTCAGTAATTTTTAAGGAACAGTTCCCTGAATTTTCTAAAACTCATTAGGTGTGTAAAACTTTCAAAATAGTTTACTGGTCAACATCATCTTTATAGATAAGTAATGGACAGAGTCATAGAAACACGTTTTAAATTAAATTATATATTTTTTTAAAACTTCTGTACCTTGAATTTTAATTACAATCTCCAGCTCCTAGAGTAGAAGGGCTAAAGAAAGAATGGGCAGTCAGCCTAAATCTTAAAACTGACTAACTGTGCCTTCCACAATTTCTGGTATTACATAACACTGCACCCAAAAAATTCACAAATGCTTTTAACAAGCCTTTCTGTATAGGTGTCAGGGCCTTTATTTCTAGATTTAATTTCTAGGCATGACCAGAGACCTTGGATCCAGTTTTCAGTCTCTAAGAAAAATGAGTTTTCCTTTGCTATTCACTCTCACCTGCCATTCTTTAGCTTAACCAACAAATACAGAAAGCTCAGTGCTTGTCCTGGGCCTCTCACTGTACATTCTACTCCCTACCCTGTTCCTGTTTCTCCTTTGCTTCCGAGTAGGGTTTCCTGCTCTGACCCTTTCTTTCATATGGTTTCCCTTATACCTCTGAGCCCTTTTGTGATGTTTCTGGGCTTTATTACTGCACTGTTACTTGTTTATTCTTTTTTCTACTGCCTGTTCCCTCAGGGAGCAGCTAAAAATTCAAGCCTTGGCCCTCATGTCATTGCTAGAGATTTTAGTTTATATTTGTAATAATTATTCAATGCATTCCAAAAAAAAATAAACAGATCTGATTTCCCCATCATTTCTGCCTCAAGATTGAACATTAGAAGTGATTTGCCATCAACCAAAGTCAAATGTAATCTGGTTTTCACATGTTTTTCTTCATCTGTCTGTCCACGGTACAGCTTCATACACTCATGATTTTTAAAAACCAAGATTCAGAGGTGTGGCTGTGCTTAGCAGTTTTTGTTTGTTTGTTTTTTACAGGAATCCTTTTAAACCTACACTTTGGGTTGATAACGTGCAGGCTAGATCCTTGAGCTAGGAAGCTCCAATTTGGAGGAGCTTGGTGTTGATAGAGCAGGGAGAGGTCTTAGAGGGCTCTGAAATTGCAAAGTTTGTGTTAAACATTTGACTTTCACTCAAACTGGCAGTCTTTTTCCAAAAGAAGCATTATTTTCTCATCTTTAAAGTATGCTGAGTTTATTCAGTTTGGAAGCCAAGCAAATTATCAGGAGAGTTCTCAAGAATTAGGAAGAACCAGCCAAGCCATCTTACTCATCCTGGGGCCACAACTTCCAGGGGTGGTGGTGAATAATTGTATGGTTTCTCTTCATTTTAACCCCCTTCTGGCTGTGTTAATGCTATGCTAGGATAACCAGCTGAAAAAGGACAAATTTGAGTCAAGCTACTGAAGTATTTTGACTACACTATGCCGGGTGGGGGGAAGAAAAGTTTATTTGACTGAAATGTTTTGCTGTTATATAAATGATATTACTTTCTGGAATGCATGATTATGACTTTTTCCAACCTGGAAAATGTACCTCTGACACCCCTCCCCCCTTCTAGGTTATGAGAGTATAAAGCATATTGTCTGGGAAGTGGCTTACAAGAGGGGAAAAAAAAAAAGATGCTGCACAAAGCAGGTTCTCATAAGTGACTACTGAGTTGAATTAAACCTAAGAGCCTGCTTTTATGTGAGTCTAAACATCTCCCAATTCAGTCCGCTTTGTTTTTGAAAGGATTGCTACCTTGTTTGCTGAGAATCTTTGCCTTCTACATCTCCTTATTGATTCCTCTTTGGGCATTAAGCTCTCACACTTGGAGGAATCTTTTTTTCCCCCACCTTGGCCACGCTGCAAGCGGTTTGAGGGATCTCAGTTCCCCTGACCAGGAATTGAACGCGGGCCACAGCAGTGAAAGCACTGAATCCTAACACTAGACCACCAGGGAACTCCATAAAGGAATCTATTTTTTTAAATAAAGGGACACAGCCCCTCCCAATAGGAGGCAAAATGGTCTTCCAACTGCCTCCTGGCCATTTCCATAGGATATCTCGACCCAAACGTGGCTCCCCAATTTCTATATAGGAGCAGCTGGTTAGAAGGAGGTTTGAAGCTGTGTTTACATACATGAGCGCACAAACATCAATTGTCTACACCAAAGGAGAGGAGATTATGGAAGTCCCCAATCCCATCTCCCCACTCCTTAGAGCTGCCACCATCCAGACTTCAAATTCAGCACCTTAAAAACAGGCCCAGTATTTGCCCCTTAAAATCAGCTCTTTGCACCCCCTTCCCAACTTCTTCACCTGTTTAAAGCAATATTTCCCTTGTCAAGTTAAAAACTATCTTTGTTAAATTCTCCTCATCAGCTTTCACTCTCCCAATATCCAGTTAATCAAGTCCTAGCAAGTCTTCCGTAATAAATGTCTCAGAAATTTTCCTCCATTCTTTTCTATTCCAGAAGAACAGAAATAGATGAGGATCTGGCTCTCTAGTCTGGGTGGGGAGATAAGAAACACACCATACACAAGTGAAAAATCTTTTATAGAAATAATAAAAATATTTTTTTTAATGAAAAAACATGCCCCCAAACAAGCCTTATTTAACAGACCCCGAGGCACTGGCTAGCACTACCTTTGTCTTCCAGCAGTCCAGAGCAGTTCCAGGTCCTTCCTGCTGTTCAGGGGCTGCGGTGAGGCCTTTGCAAGTCCAGTTCAGGACACTCTGACTCCAGCCATCTCTCCACTTATGAAGCAGGAAGGCTTCACTTTCAAATTAGCTAATCTCCACTCAGGGCACAGCACATATGTATCCAATCTAAACTAGTGTTGGCACAATTAGGAGTATTTCATAGTAATTTAAAATTTTATATGTTTATATTTTACCTTCACCTGGACAGAAGCTCATTCTTCTGTATTCTTACTGCTCCTCCCCTTCCCCATGGCAACCGACACAGGGTTCTGCTGTTTCTAGCCTATAAATAAAATGTTAAGTCATAGAGCCTTAGAATTTTAAAGTCAGGGGGAATCTTAAGAGTTCCTCTTGTCCAATCCTTTACTTCATAGATGAAGAAACAGGTCTAGAGAGATCGGTTGACTGGCCCAAAGTCACACAGCTGGCTAGTGGCAAAGCAAGGACCAGAACCCAGGTTTCTCCTGCTTTAACTCTGTACCCTAAATGGTCCTTAAATAATCAGTGACAGAAATATCGTACTTCACACAAGCTCTCCTGGGGATGGTGGTGATAGGGGTGATCTGCTTTATTGAAACATTTACAAAGATTACTTTCATCCCCTCGCAGGACCGCCCTGAACTAACTCCTCAGCTCGGTGTTGAGCAGAGTCACAAGTTACGTGCTGCACTTGTTTATGAGTCTGTCTGCCTAATCTCGGTTCTCCGGACAGGAGCGCCCACCCGAGGGCCCCGCACACAAGGGCTCCCCCTCCCGGACCCTCCCAGGCTGCCGTCTGTCACAGAGCGGCCGCGCGGCCCGCCCCACGTGGACCCGGCTCGGAGGATCAAAGTCTGTTTGCTGCCCGGCGGGGGGCTGCGAGAACCCGCAGCCCCAGAGCAAAAGCCCCGCCACGCCTGGGGTACAGCTCCTGCCCCGCCCTGTCCCTCCCCCTCCTGCTGCACGCGGCCCGCGCCCCCTTCCCTCCCCCACGACGCCCATCGCTGCACCCGGCCGCGGCCCCCGGCCCACGCCCGGCTCCTGAAGGGAAAGGCCCCGCCCCCCATCTGTTGGCGCCGTGACACCGCCCCCTCCCGCCCCGCCGAGCCTCCATCCAATAGTGAGCGCGGATGGGCGGGACGCGACAGCTGTCGTGAGGGGGTGCTGGCCAATGGGAAAGCGTGCCGGGCCTGGTGGGCGGGACAGCGAGGCCTTGTCACGTTCGGGTCCGTGTGAAAACGGGGGTTCCGAGTGCAAAGCAAAGTTTTTTTGTAAACCGTCTGCAAAGGCGGGGGGGCGAAGAAGGCGCCCGATACCGGGCCGAGTGCAGCTGCTGTGGCCGCCGCCTCTTTAGCTCTTCAGGCGTTGGCTCCTCGGTCCGAGCGACCCCGGAGGGAGACCAGCGAGGGGAAGACCTGCGCGGAGAGCCCTCAGATGCTTGGAGCCTTTGCAGCGCGGAGCTGCTGGTCGCCCGCCCCCGCCGCTCGCCTGCTCCTGCTCCGGCTCTCCGTCCGCGGGCTCCGGGAGCCCCAGCTCCCCGCCGCCGCCGCCGCCCGCTCTAGGTGTGGGGGCTACTGGGGCTGAGTCGGGCCTCCGCGCCGGCTCCGAGGACGGACGCCTGAGGAGCAACGCGCCGCCGGCCCGCCGGGGACGCCCGCAGGCGCGGGGGCTCGGCGGCTTGACCCCGGGCTCGCCCCTGTCCGGCCAACGAGGCCCAACGGCAGACTCCCGAGCGGCCCGGCTCAGGCGGTGAGAGCCCCGCGCCGCCCTCCCTCCGTCGCCGGGTCGCCGGCCCTCGGCGCCTCGCCGCCGCCGCCTCACGAGTGTCCGGGCCGCGCTCGGCGGGCTCCTGAGCCGCAGCCATGGGGTGCTGGGGTCGGAACCGGGGCCGGCTGCTGTGTATGCTGATACTGACCTTCATGTTCATGGTCCTGGAGGTGGTGGTGAGCAGGGTGACTTCGTCGCTGGCGATGCTCTCCGACTCCTTCCACATGCTGTCGGATGTGTTGGCGCTGGTGGTGGCGCTGGTGGCCGAGCGCTTCGCCCGGCGGACCCACGCCACCCAGAAGAACACCTTCGGCTGGATCCGGGCCGAAGTGATGGGGGCTCTGGTGAACGCCATCTTCCTGACCGGCCTCTGCTTCGCCATCCTGCTGGAGGCCATCGAGCGTTTCATCGAGCCGCACGAGATGCAGCAGCCGCTGGTGGTCCTCGGGGTCGGCGTGGCGGGGCTGGTGGTCAACGTGCTGGGGCTCTGCCTCTTCCACCATCACAGCGGCTTCGGCAACGACTCCGGCCACGGCCACTCACACGGGGGGCACAGCCACGGCCTCCCCAAGGGGGGCCGCGGCAAGAGCACCCGCACCGGGGGTAGCGACAACAGGGCCCCAGGTGAACAGGGTCCCGACCAGGAGGAGACCAACATCCTGGTGGCCAATAGCAGCAACTCCAACGGGCTGAAACTGGACCGGACAGGTGAGGAGAGAAAGTCGCCGCCGCAGGTGGTTGGCATTGGGGAGCCCAGACCCCGGGATGGCCCCGGGCAGGATGGCCAGCACGCCCCCTGGTGTCCGAGCCGACCGCGCCGCGCCGCCTACCTGGCCACTCCTTCCCGCTCCGGCACTCACCCCGCCTCGCCCGGAGGAGGCGGCCCCCCTTTCAGCCCGGTGTAAGGAGCCGGGGAAGCGCGTCTGGGAGTGTAGATGGGCACCGTGGTGGTGAGAGCGGGCAAAAGGTCAGGAGGTGACCGTCAGCCCGCTGCGGTCTGCAGCCGCACTTAGCAGTCTTTACAGGCTGTCGTTTCAAGAGGCTGTCTGATTTTGGCGTTAGCAGGATCAAAAAATGCTAATTTCTTGGGCCTATTGGGAAACGGAGAGAATCCCCCTTGGTCCTTAGTCGTTGGCTGTTAGGAACCTTGCTCTGCCCAAGTAGTTCTTATGCCCTTCAAACAAGTTTCTTAATATTGTATTCGGGGCTATCTAGTGATGGACTTTCCTGAGCTCAAAACCCTCGTTAAAGGTTTCTACCATGAGCAGCAATATATGTTTCAGTTAATTTTCTAAAATCTAAACCTAATCCTGAAAATCCTAGACTTAGAACCTGTATGGGCATGTTTAACATTTCACTTAGGATTTTTCATAATCGTACTAAGATAAAAGTGATGGTAATTTATTGATCTTATATTTTTAATGGATAGTTTTCATTCTAAACATTAAGCGCGCTTGAAGGAAATTGGGAAGTGAATGTTGAAAGAAAGGAGACGGGAAAAGGAATTAACCTAATGCTCTTCTACCCAAGCTCAGTGATGTTAACAATTTGGTGTATTTCCTTCCACTTTTTTCCACTTACATCTATTTACCTAGTTGTATGATACCACATAGACAGTTTTCCTCTTTCCAAGATTTAGAATATCATGTTAATGAAATTCAAGTTGTACATTGAAAATGTTTAATAAACAATTGAATTTCCTCTCACGCCCACTCTGCCAGGTGTTATTCCAAAGAATATTAAGCTGCTCTGGTGTGTATAATTCCCTTAAAGGATCTGTACGTTTGGTTTAGGAGCTAGTAGGGTAGATAGTGATCGTTTAGTTCCAACTTTTCCCGAAGTCTCTGTGATTGCTGATAGGTTTATATTGTTGATTTGTCAGTTTCTAAACCTCTTCTATCAAGAGACTCTATCATTTATATAAATGATAAAAGTTTAAAAGTTAACCTTAACACCTTAATGACTACGAAAAGTGACTAGACCTCTGCATCAGGTCAGCCATTTGTATTAGACTTATCCATAGTTGCATTTAATTTTGGATGATAGCGTTCAATTTTGTTTTCTTTTTGGTGTATGCCAACAAGTATAGGAGAATGTTCACAGGACCCCACCCCCACAGAAAAGGTGAACTTTATTTGGAGGTGGGAAGGTAGGAGGGTGGTTAGGAGTATGGGGAAGCAATATCATCTTAATGACTTAATTTAGCCCTGGCCATTATGTCCTGGCTTGTTCCCAGTATGTCAATTTATATTAAATCACTGTGAGCACATTTCTTATTACGTTTTATGAAAAATTTTCACTTCTATCACTTAAATGGAATTAGTCAAGAATGTTTATATAAACACTTTAGATGTGTTTGATACAGAATTTTTATTTCTTTGTAGATCCAGAAAAGTCCAGAAATGATGCAATGGAAGTACAAGTGAATGGGAATCTTATCAGAGAACCTGACCAGGTGGAATTGGAAGATGATGATGATAAGGCTGGACAGCTTAACATGCGTGGAGTTTTTCTGCATGTCTTTGGAGATGCTTTGGGTTCAGTGATTGTAGTAGTAAATGCCTTAGTCTTTTACTTTTCTTGGATGGGTTGTCCTGAAGGGGAGATGTGTGTGAACCCATGTACCCCTGACCCCTGCAAAGCATTTGTAGAATTAATTAATAGTACTCATGCGACAGTTTCTGAGGCTAGTCCTTGCTGGGTGCTATATTTAGATCCAACTCTTTGTATTGTAATGGTTTGTATACTTCTTTACACAACTTATCCATTACTTAAGGAGTCTGCTCTTATTCTTCTCCAAACTGTTCCTAAACAAATTGATATCAAAAATTTGATAAAAGAACTTCGAGATGTTGAAGGAGTTGAGGAAGTTCATGAATTACATGTTTGGCAACTTGCTGGAAGCAGAATCATTGCCACTGCTCACATAAAATGTGAAGACCCGACATCATACATGCAGGTGGCTAAGATCATTAAAGACGTTTTCCATAATCACGGAATTCATGCTACTACCATTCAGCCTGAATTTGCTAGTGTAGGCTCTAAGTCAAGTGTAGTCCCATGTGAACTTGCCTGCAGAACTCAGTGTGCTTTGAAGCAATGTTGTGGGACACGGCCACAAGCCCAATCTGGAAAGGATGCAGAAAAGGCCCCAACAGTTAGCATTTCTTGTTTAGAACTTAGTGACAATCTAGAGAAGCAGCCCAGGAGGACTAAAGTTGAAAACATCCCTGCTGTTGTGATAGAGATTAAAAAAATGCCAGATAAACAACGTGAATCATCTTTGTGAGTCTTGGAAAAGATGTGATATTTGACTTTTGCTTTAAACTGCAAGAGGAAAAAGACTCCATTGAAATTCTATGTTTGCCAAGTAGTGTAATTGAAGTCCTTGTCTGGTCACACAGTTTAATTCTATTTTTGTAAGAACATAATGGGACTGCTTAACAGAGTTCTATATTACAACTTTGTGATTATTAGTGCAGAGTACAGCTATGCTGTAACAGTTTTGGAAAGCCAGTTTTAACACTATGTTACATTTTTGTTTAAAGTATAAACCTTATATAACATTTGATTTCCAGTTTTTCCATGGTAAAAACTTAATTAGGGGGATAAATAAATTAAAATTGTTACTGGAATTTCTCTGCTTTTCTTTTCCCCCAGTGTTATATTTTGTTTATTAGAATTATAAATGCTGGAACTTTAAAAATCATCAACAGGTTTGTTTCTTTTGACATTTTATGTAATATTTTCTTGCCCTTTGAGATCATTGCATAGCATAATGGCAACATATTTTAAGAATGACTCATGAAAATTATTAGGAAAAGTTCCTTTTTTTCTTCTTCACATGGGGGTATTTATGATACTGAAGATCAGTTACTATTCTGTATCTTATATTGCTGAGTATTATTCTAATAAATAGTGAAATAATTAACAAATTGAACTGTAGCATACATATAATAGGGCATATGGGGAGTAAGAGCAGGGAAGAAAGTTTACCAAATTAAATATTTAGATTCTTGTGTGTTAATATTCAGACTACATTTCTAAATTATTCTGAGAATTTTAACCTTTTTTTTTTTTTTTTTAAAGAAAAACATGGTCTAAAACATGGACATGTTCACCAGCATTACTTTCTTTGAAAGATTGGCATTGGGAACATTGAGTTGAAAGTTTACTCATAAAATATATATAGTAAATATTTTTAAGGACATTAAATTTAATCTAATAACTTACATGTTAAATGAAAGCTTATTAATCTAATCTTTTAAACTGTGGGTTTTAAAAATAACTTCAGAGTTAGTCATTTCACAGTGACCAATCATGAATGGATTCAAACAGCTTTTTGAGCCCAACCAGCAATGCCTGTGCTCTGCCAAGAGCCATTGACTTGGGAGAAAAATGGAATCTGAAGGTTAATGCAGTTTGGATATTAAATTCTCAAAAAGCAAAGTTAGTTAAGGCACAATTAATAATTGAGATTCTATAAGTCATTCTGTCTTGACATTGCTCAGATCTTCCAATAGTAGCTTATTTTGCAAGATGCCATAATATCTACACAGGAAATTGTTCTTAGCTATTTCATTGTTGGTATGGATTCCAAATCCATACACAAATACTATTTAAGGGTATTTAAGTTATATTTTTCTTGATAGGGAGGGGTTATGCTTTGTGAAGAAACTAGATTTTTGTCCTCAAAAGGATGGATATTAATATCAGTTATCATGTATAGCTCTATTTTTCTAGAAACGAGGTATCCTGACTACTTTAGTAACTTTTATAGCTGACTACTTTTGGGATGGCTACCTTTTGGGATTTGAAATAATTCATTATCTAATGGGTCTTAAGATGAAAATGGTGACATTTGACAGTTAACTTTTTAAAGGGATGATCTTTTGTGGTAGGTGGTGTGTTTTTTTCCTAGTATAAGCCTATTGCTGGCAATGGGCCTATTTAAGAAAACCCGATTTTTCCAGTGAGAATGAGGTAATTTTAGGAACACAGTTTGTAAGTTCACATTTGCTATAATGGGCCAAAACCATAACCTGCCAATTTGCAATACATATTTATCATTTAATACTTTTCTCTGATATTGTGTATTTCAATTCCTAAACTGGTAGTTACTTTGAATTTTGCAAACATTTTTTTAAAACATGAAATTGGGGGATCTCATGGGTGAACAAGAGAAAGCTTCAAATTGTATCATGTACATTCCTGATTTAACACTTTACAAAACCATTTTTTTTTTAAATTTATTTAATTTATTTATTTGGCTGCGTTGGGTCTTCATTTCTGTGCAGGGGCTTTCTCTAGTTGCGGCAAGCGGGGGCCACTCTTCATCGCGCTGCGTGGGCCTCTCACTGTCGCGGCCTCTCCTGTTGCAGAGCACAGGCTCCAGACGCGCAGGCTCAGTAGCTGTGGCTCACGGGCCCAGTCACTCCGCAGCATGTGGGATCTTCCCAGACCAGGGCTCGAACCCGTGTCCCCTGCATTGGCAGGCAGACTCTCAACCACTGCGCCACCAGGGAAGCCCTACAAAACCATTTTTTGAAGATCTCAAAACAGTTTATGTTACAGAAACATGTCAGTAATGATACAAAAGGATAACTGGTAAAATATATTACATTCAATGAGGTTTTCTTTACAATGCTCTGTTGGGTCTATTTCTTAAAGGTTGTGTAATTAATAAGACATCGACTGAATGAGGATTTTTTTAAATGGTGTATAAGCATGGGACAAGGGCTTTTTTTTTTCTTTCGTAAGTGCTTTGAAAGTAACAGCCTTTAGATTTCAGTTATTTCACTTTTGATAATTTTAAGTAGCTCATATGTAACAAAGTGGTACCATAGGATTCTCTTTTTTCAAAGGACTTTTGTCATAATAGCAAAATCAGTGGGCACTGACTCACCTTTTGAGTTTTAGCAGAGAATTATTTATTTCTTTACAATGCACTTTCTAACCCATTTTTAGCTATATTAGCATTATCTTTTTTTAAAATGCTTTTAAATTTAAATATTGTGGGATTTAAGTGTCTTTTCCAAAATAGCTTATTCCTTACTACAAGAAAATGAGGGAAATACCATGAATTATTAGGAGACTTAAACCCAATATTTAAATGCTGTTTTATAACACTGCATCAGTTTTAGGAGGTGCATCTCGCCTGCTGGCTCTTTTATATTTGAGCAAGATCAGTGTATTTAGAATATGTGTTTAGAAATGTGTCTGTTGTCTCAATTTAGTAAGAAGGAGGTGCTACATGTGCCTGAATTAAAATCAACCCAGACATTTTTTCCAAGCCAAATGCCGCCTTAGTGATGAGAGAGATTTAATTCTACATTGTCACATTTTAGTTTATATGATTTTTTAATAAGGTTTTTTTTTGAAGAGCATCTGCACTATATAAGTATGGACTAGAACCTAAAAGAATAGTCAAAAACTCACAAACACTTTGCTGTATGTATTTTAACATTTTAGAAAACAATATATTTGAATAACTAAGGTATATAATTTGAACAGGAAAAATTTCCATCAAGAGCACCTTGGAAAATCACAACAGGTAGAAGACTATGTTAATATGTTTGTATCTTGGTAACATCGTCTGTTAATTTTGAGTTTTTGAAAGTTTTGAGGGAAAAGTCCTATGGAATCTAATGTGAAGTATTTAGTAGGCTAACTGGTATTGAGTTGAAGCTTTTTACTGTTTTTAAGCAGATATCATTTGATGAAATGTCATTTACCTGCTGTCCTAAGATGTTCATACATACACAAATAAGGAGAAGAATCCTACCATATAGAAATATTTATTTTAATAGAGTTTCATTTAAGTCATAAAACAGTGTTAAAACTCTTGGGAAGGTGGAGGGTTTCTCATTTTTTAAATTGAAACTGTCATACAGTGTTTGACCATCTGAAATGGGAATTGTAATAGCACTATTTTGATGTAGCTCTACCAATATTATGTGACAATGCTATTTAGTTTTACTAACAAGCTCTGGAATACTTAGCAGTCATTTTCACTGGCACAAGAGCTTTTTGTATGTCATTCAATTTAAACTTTTAAACCAAAAACTTTATGGTTTAGTGTCTTTGGCAAAAAGATGCTGAAGGGAATGTAACATACAATTAATATGTGGTTATATATAAAAAGACAAAAAATTGCCATGTTATGGTTCTGCCTTGAAACAGCACAATGAAGTGTATCAGTGTATTCTGTGATTCTTTATGAAACTTACATGTTGTGTTGTTCTGTGTCTGCCATAGGGTGTCCTTTGGGCCAGATGTGGCACAGTTAAATGCAATTATCATCTCATGAAATGCAGATGCAGATAAAATGTCTTTAGTGCTGCAACATTTTACCTACCTTTTGTATGTTTTCTGACTGTGCGTTGTTTCCAAAGCTGTTCCTACCTCACCATGAGGCTTTATGGATTGTTATGTATTATAAATGTTCTTTATGAGACAGACTACTGTGTTTCTTCTCATTTATTAAAAGTTAAGTAGAAAAATAAACTAATTTTAATATTTAGTTCATTGTTTTGTGCATATGGCCTCCGCTTCTATGCTAAGCTGGGTTATGTAGAAGAGAGTTGGACTTCAGTCACTGAAAGGGAAATTTCTGCTTAACGTGTTCCTAGTGTGCAGGGTGACCAGGTTACAGGACAGTGGTGTGGAAGAAAACAAATGTCGGTAAAAATTGCCATCGAAATTGAAAGGGTAACAATACAAAGGCTCATTAACAAATATTCAATGGATATGAAATGTTTTTGTTATAAGCATTAAACTTACAAATTATGTAGTTACAGGTTAACCTGCTTTTGGTACTTGTTATTTTTTTCTTTAATTTGTAAGCATAGTTACTAACAAGGATTGAATATTTTACAATTATATAATCATCTGAAACTATTGACACAAGAGCACATTAATGCATGAGTTTGGTTGTATGAGTTCAGGAGTGTCATAAATGCAGTCTCATATAAAGAATTTCTTAAATGAAATTACTTCAGTTGGGAGATAAACAGTTGAGAAATCAATGGACAATAAATGGCAGTAGGTAATTAATAGAATTGATAAAGACAATAGACATTCCAAAAAAGGGATAAAAGTCTTTGGAGAGGATTTGGGTAGGTTAAAATTGAGAGGGGTAGGGGTTGAGCGGTAAGGGGGTGCAGAGTATAGAGGGTTGAGAGTTCAGAGGTAGGAGATTATGAAAAACAGGGTTAAAAGTGCCATGTCAACAGATTTGAATTTGGTTTTATAAGAACAGAGAAAACATTCAATTTTTGAGTGGATAAATGAGAAAGTGGAAAGGGTATTGTACAGGATAGATTTGTAAAGGGAAGTAGACAAAGAGACCGGAAGACATCAGTTTACTAGGTATTCAATGCTAAGAGCCTGAACTAGTTCCCAAATACACATGCCCACATCTACATATACAGTACAGCAGTCTCTCCTTATCCTTGATTTCGCTCTCTGAGGTTTCAGGTACCCAAAGCCAACCGTGGTCCAAAAATATTAAATGGGAAATTCAGAAACAATTCATAAGTTTTTGGGGGTGGTGGTGGGATGAATTAGGAGATTGGGATTGACATATATACACTAATGTATAAAAAAGATAACTAATAAGAACCTGCTGTATAAAAAATAAAATTCAAAACAAAAAACACCTCGTGTTTCAAATTGCTGCTGTGCTGCCATTCTGAGTAGTATGATGAAATCTCTCACTGTCCTGCTCCATCCTGCCCAGGCATGAGACTCATCCCTTTGTCCAGTGTATCCTAACCATTAGTCACTTAGTAGCCATCTCATCAGATATATCAGATTGACTGTCAAGGTGTCACAGTGCTTGTATACAAGTGTCCCTTATTTTACTTAACGGCCCCAAAGCCCCCAAGAGTAGTGATGCTGGCAATTGGGATATGCCAAAGAAAAACTAACTGTAAAGCGCTTCCTTTAAGCAAAAAGGTGAAAGCTCCTAGTGAAGAAAGAAAAAAATCATATGTTGAGGTTGTTAAGATCTACGGTAAGAACAAATCTATCTGAAATGGTGGAGAGAGAATTAGTGCCAGTTTTGCTGTTGCACCTTGAACTGCAAAAGTAACAGCCACAGTGCATGACAAATGCTTAGTTAAAATGGAAAGGCATTAAATTTGTACAGTAAGATATTCTGGGAACTTCCATGGTGGCACAGTGGTTAAGAATCTGCCTACCAATACAGGGAACACGGTTCGATCCCTGGTGTGGGAAGATCCCACATGCCGCAGAGCAACTAAGCCCGTGCACCACAACTACTGAGCCTGCGCCCTAGAGACCGCAAGCCACAACTACTGAGCCCATGTGCCATAACTAGTGAAGCCCCTGCGCCTAGAGCCCGTGCTCCGCAACAAGAGAAGCCACCGCAATGAGAAGCCTGCGCACCGCAGCGAAGAGTAGCCCCCGCTCTCCGCAACTAGAGAAAGTCCATGCACAGCAATGAAGACCCAACACAGCCAAAAATAAATTAATTAATTAATTAAAATAAGGAATGCCTTTCTTTCTAAAAAAAAAAAGATATTCTGAGAAAGGGAGAGAGACCACATTCACATAACTTTTACTACAATATTATAATTGTTCTGTTTTATTGTTAATTTCTTCCTGTGCCTAATTTATAAACTTTATCATAAGTATGTATGCACGTGTGTAGGAAAAAGCATAGTATATATATAGGGTTCAGTACTATCTGATTTCAGGCAGCCACTGGGGGTCTTGAAATATATCACTACTGTACCATACTTCAATTGATTCTACATTCTTTTTTCATACTTTAACATTTCTAAAATCAGAATGCCTCGATACAATCAGTGGTATCTTACCACTGCTTTTGGCCAACTTTTTTTCTTATTGGGCTGTATCTTACAATTAATGGTTCAGAAAAGAATTATCAGGCAATATGGTCTTTCCAGAAGTACTGCCAACATTTCCTAAAACCTTATTTTATGTACTATGCATTGCACATCTGGATGAGAGCTGTTGCTTTTGAATTAGGTGAAAATACTCTAAGAAAGTCAGTGACAATATTGTTTTTAAAGAAATTCCATAGACATTTCCCAGCCTTCAGAATTGAACATTTTTGCCCCCTCCCCACTATAGCCTATGTAGCCTTTTTTCTCTTAAGTAACATGACACTATCGTCTTTCTTTTTTTTTTTTTAAATTTTTTGGCTGCGCTGCACAGCATGTGGGACCCTAGTTCCCCCCACCAGGGATTGAAACTGCGCCCCCTGAATTTGAAGTGCAGACTCTTGACCTCTGCTGCCAGGGAAGCCCCAGAGTTATCTTCTATCTTTATTTCCTCAGGATCTGGCACATGGTCTAGCACACTGTAGGCATTCAAAGGTGTTTGAATGAACATTGAAGAATGGCAGGAGTAGAAGATAGAATGATAACACCATTAATAGCTAAAATATACTGAGCACTTATTATACACCAACCACATACGTTTTCATTTAATCCTTACCAACCATTAGCCACATTCCATTATTCCCATTTTACAGACAAATGGATATTAAGTACCTTACCCAAAGGCATCTAGCTAGTAAGCGATGGAGCCAGAACTGGAATTCAGCAAGAGACCTAGGACGCAGCAAAGTAGCTTGCTTCCCCATCACTTTGAACCATCAACGTCCTATTTCATAAGTAAATTCAGAATGAAGAGTTCTTTTAAATTTTCATCCAACAGCAATAGATAGGCAAAAGAAATGAGAATAAATGTAAAAGTATTTGATATTTATAAAAAACATCAAAGTAGTCACCAGATGAAAAATCAGAACTTTCTTATGTTATGGCTGTGTCATTCAAATTACATGGGGGAGAGGAATAATAATATCTTTTAGAATTTAGGGTCTCCCTTGTTTTTTTTTTTTTAATGGCCATCAGAACAAAGCCTGCTGTCTTTTTTTTTAAAGTAAATTTATTTATTTTATTTATTTTATTTTTCGCTGCAGTGGGTCTTCATTGCTCTGCCCGGGCTTTCTCTAGTTGTGGCAAGTGGGGGCTACTCTTGGTTGCTGCACCCGGGCTTCTCACTGCAGTGGCTTCTCTTGTGGAGCACGGTCTCTAGGAGCGCGGGCTTCAGTAGTTGTGGCTTGCAGGCTCAGTAGTTGTGGCTCGCGGGCTCTAGAACGCAGGTTCAGTAGTTGTGGTGCACGGACTTAGTTGCTCCGTGGCATGTGGGATCTTCCTGGACCAGGGCTCAAACCTGTGTCCCCTGCGTTGGCAGGCGGATTCTCAACCGCTGCGCCACCAGGGAAGTCCCTCTCCCTTGGTTTTAATCTAGCCTTGCAGACAGTGCCAATCATTACACACTAGTTAGCTAAGCTACCACATGTATTGTTTGAGGTAGTACCTTCTTCACCTGGAGCACAAAAACCTATGGCTTACATATACTTTTATGCTGAAAACAGTGGGTATTTTGGGAACTGGAGAGCAGAGGTGATTTGTATTGCTATAAACTTCCCTCTTAGAACTGCTTTTGTTGCATCCCATAGGTTTTGGATCATGGTGTTTTCATTGTCATTTATCTCTAGGCATTTTTTGATTTCCTCTTTGATTTCTTCAGTGATCTCTTGGTTATTTAGTAACGTATTGTTTAGCCTCCATGTATTCGTGTTTTTACATTTTTTTCCCCTGTAATTGATTTCTAATCTCATAGCATTGTGGTCAGAAAAGATGCTTGATATGATTTCAATTTTCTTAAATTTACTGAGGCTTGATCTGTGACCCAAGATGTGATCAATCCTGGAGAATGTTCCATGTGCACTTGAGAAGAAAGTGTAATCTGCAGTTTTTGGATAGAATGTCCTATAAATATCAATTAAATATATCTGGTCTATTGTGTCATTTAAAGCTTCTGTTTCCTTATTTTCATTTTGGATGATCTGTCCATTGGTGTAAGTGAGGTGTTAAAGTCCCCCACTATTATTGTGTTACTGTTGATTTCCTCCTTTATAGCTGTCAGCAGTTACCTTATGTATTGAGGTGCTCCTATGTTGGGTGCATATATATTTATAATTGTTATTTCTTCTTCTTGTATTGATCCCTTGACGATTATGTAGTGTCCTTCCTTGTCTCTTGTAACATTCTTTATTTTAAAGTCTATTTTATCTGATATGAGTATTGCTACTCCAGATTTCTTTTGATTTCCTTTTGCATGGAATATCTTTTTCCATCCCCTCATTTTCAGGCTGTATGCATCCCTAGGTGTGAAGTGGGTCTCCTGTAGACAGCATATATATGGGTCTTTTTTTTTTTTTTTTTTTGCAGTACTCAGGCCTCTCACTGATGTGGCCTCTCCCATTGTGGAGCACAGGCTCTGGACGTGCAGGCTTAGTGGCCATGGCTCACGGGCCTAGCCGCTCTGTGGCATGTGGGATTTTCCCGGACTGGGGCACGAACCCATGTCCCCTGCATTGGCAGGCGGACTCTCAACAACTGCGCCACCAGGGAAGCCCTGTTTTTTTCATTATTAATAGATGCATGTTTTATTAAAGGTATAAAGACCAAAGATTTGTAACTTTAATAATCCAGATTCTATTTTAAATTCACCAACATTATTATTTATTTATTTTACCATTCTTTTTTTTTAAACATCTTTATTGGAGTATAATTGCTTTACAATAGTGTGTTAGTTTCTGCTTTTTAACAAAATGAATCAGCTATACATATACATATATCCCCATATCTCTTCCCTCTTGCATCTCCCTCTGGGTCTTGTTTTTGTATCTATTCAGCGACTCTGTGTCTTTTGGTTGGAGCATTTAATCCATTCACGTTTAAGGTAATTATCGATATGTATGTTCCTATTACCATTTTCTTAATTGTTATGGGTTTGTTTTTGTAGGTTCTTTTCTTCTCTTGTATTTTCCACTTAGAGAAGTTCCTTTAGCGCTTGTTGTAGAGCTGGTTTGATGGTGCTGAATTCTCTTAGCTTTTGCTTGTCTGTAAAGCTTTTGATTTCTCCGTCGAATCTGAATGAGATCCTTGCCAGGTAGAGTAATCTTGGTTGTATGTTCTTCCCTTTCATCACTTTAAATATATTATTCCACTCCCTTCTGGCTTGTAGAGTTTCTGCTGAGAAATCAGCTGTTAAACTTATGGGAGTTCCCTTGTATGTTATTTGTTGTTTTTCCCTTGTTGCTTTCAGTCATTTTTCTTTGTCTTTAACTTTTGTCAATTTGATTCCTCCGTGTTTCGGCATGTTTCTCCTTGGGTTTATCCTGCCTGGGACTCTCTGCACTTCCTGGACTTGCATGCCTATTTCCTTTCCCATGTTAGGGAAGTTTTCGACTATAATCTCTTCAAATATTTTCTCGGGTTCTTTCTCTCTCTCTTCTCCTTCTGGGACCCCTATAATGTGAATGTTATTGCGTTTAATGTTGTCCCAGAGGTCTCTTAGTCTTTCTTCATTTCTTTTCATTCCTTTCTCTTTATTCTGTTCTGCAGCAGTGAATTCCACCATTCTGTCTTCCAGGTCACTTATCCATTCTTCTGCCTCATTTATTCTGCTATTGATTCCTTCTAGTGTATTTTTCATTTCAGTTATTGTATTGTTCATCTCTGTTTGTTCTTTATTTCTTCTAGGTGTTTTTTTGGGTTTTTTTTTGTGGTTTTTTTTGCTGTATGCGGGCCTCTCACTGTTGTGGCCTCTCCTGTTGCTGAGCGCAGGCTCCAGACGCTCAGGCTCAGCAGCCATGGCTCACAGGCCCAGCTGCTCCGCGGCATGTGAGATCTTCCCAGACTGGGGCACAAACCCATGTCCCCTGCATCGGCAGGCGGACTCTCAACCACTGCGCCACCAGGGAAGCCCTCTTCTAGGTCTTTGTTAAACATTTCTTACATCTTCTCGATCTTTTCCTCCATTCTTTTTCTGAGGTCCTGGATCATCTTCAGTATCATTTTTCTGAATTCTTTTTCTGGAAGGTTGCCTATCTTCACCTCATTCAGTTGTTTTTCTGGGGTTTTATCCTGTTCTTTCATCTGGTAGAAAGTCCTCTACCTTTTCATTTTGTCTACCTTTCTGTGAATGTGGTTTTCCTTCCATAGGTTGCAGAATTATCATTCTTCTTGCTTCTGCTGTCTGCCCTCTGGTGGATGAGGCTATCTAAGAGGGTTGTGCAAGCTTCCTGATGGGAGAGACTGGTGGTGGGTAGAGCTGGGTGTTGCTCTGGTGGGCAGAGCTCACTAAAACTTTAATCTGCTTGTCTCCTGATAGGTGGGGCTGGGTTCCGTCCCTGTTGGTTGTTTGGCCTGAGGTGATCCAGCATTGGAGCCTACCCGGCTAATGGCAGACTCTGGGATGGCTCACGCCAAGGAATACTTCCCAGAACTTCTGCTGCCAGTGTCCTTGTCCTCACGGTGAGACAGAGCTACCCCGCAACTCTGCAGGAGACCCTCCAACACTAGCAGGTAGGTCTGGTTCAGTCTTCTATGGGGTCACTGCTCATTCCCCTGGGTCCACATGTGCACACTACTCTTGTGTGCCCTCCAAGAGTGGAGTCTCTGTTTCCCTCAGTCCTGTCAAAGCCCTGCAATCAAATCCCACTAGCCTTCAAAGTCTGATTCTCTAGGAATTCCTCCTCCGATTGCCAGACCCCCAGGTTGGGAAGCCTGACGTGGGGTCAGAACCTTCACTCCAGTGAGCGGACTTCTGTGATAAAAGTGTTCTCCAGTTTGTGAGTCACCCAACCAGCAGTTACGGGATTTGATTTTATTGTGATTGCTCCCCTCCTACCATCTCATTGCGGCTTCTCCTTTGTCTTTGGATGTGGGGTATCTTTTTTGGTGAGTTCCAGTGTCTTCCTGTCAATGATTGTTCGGCAGTTAGCTGTGGAGAATACCAGACTGTTGTGATGACTGCAGTTTTGTAGTATAGTCTGAAGTCTGGGCCAGTGATACCTCCAGCTTCATTCTTTTTTCCTCAGGATTGCTTTGGCAATTTTGGGTCTTTTGTGGTTCCATATAAATTTTAGGATTATTTATTCTAGTTCTGTGAAAAATGTCCTGAATAGGGATTGCATTAAATCTATAGGTTGCTTTGGGTAATATGACCATTTTAATATTAATTCTTCCAATCCAAGAGCACAGAATATCTTTCCATTTCTTTGAATCATCTTCAATTTCCTTCATCAATGTTTTATAGTTTTCAGAGTGTAGATCTTTTACTTCCTTGGTTAAGTTTATTCCTAGTTTTTTGTTGTTGCTGTTGTTTTGTTTTTGTTTTTGCTTTTTAAAATGTGACTCTAAAGGGGATTTTTTGTTTTACTTTATCTTTCTCGTATTACTTTTTCTTTTCTTTTCTTTTCTTTTTTTTTTTTTTGCCACTCCTTGCCCTTGAGGCACATGGGATCTTAGTTCCCTGACCAGGGATTGAACCCATGCCCCCTTGAGTGGAATCGTGGAGTCTTAACCACTGGACTACCAGGGAAGTTTCTCATATTCCATTACTGTATAGAAATGCAACAGATTTCTCTATATCTATCTTGTGTCGAGCAACCTTGCTGAATTCATTTACTTGTTCTAATAGTTTTTGGGTGGAGACTTTAAGATTCTCTATATAGAGTATCATGTCATCTACAAATAGTGACAGTTTATCAGGACTTTTTATTGCCTGGAATAAAAGTGACCATCAATGACACCTGTCCTGGGTTTTTTTTTTTAATATTTGTTTATTTATAAATACTAGAGAAAGCTTGCAGTGCATGGCTTTCTCTAGTTATGGTGAGCGGTGGCTACTCTTCATTGGGGTGCATGGGATTCTCATTGTGGTGGCTTCTCTTGTTGTGGAGCATGGTCTCTTGGCACACAGGCTTCAGTAGTTGTGGTTTGCAGGCTCTAGAGCACAGGCTCAGTAGTTATGGCACATGGGCTTATTTGCTCCACGACATGTTGAATCTTCCCAGACCAGGGCTCGAGCCCATGTCCCCTGGATGGGCAGGCAGATTCTTAACCACTGTGTCATCAGGGAAGTCCCTGCCCTGGGCTCCTGCATCAAGTTTTAGATTTCTCTGGAAAGTGATGGTGATGTATTTATTGATAAAGTTATTGGGTCTTGAGTTTCTATACATTATTAAAAGTCAATGAGCTGAAAAAAATTAGGTAGCATAATATAGGCCCCCCTAAAATTTTTCATATCCTAATTCCCAGAGCCTTTGAGTATGTTACCTTACGGATTTTGCAAGGGTAATTATGTTAAGATCTTGAGATGGCTGAACCCATTATCTTGGATAATCTGGATGCACCCAATATAATCATAAGGGTCTTTATATAAGGAGGCAGGAGTCAGAGAGAAGATATGATAACAGGGATCTGGATGATAGAAGTAGGGGCTATGGTTAGAAAAAGACATTTGAAGATGCTACAGTGCTGACTTTGAAGACGGTGGAAGAGGCCACTAGCCCAGGAATGGAGGCAGCTTTTTTTAAAATTAATTCTTATTGGAGTACAGTGGCTTTCCAATGTTGTGTTAGTTTCTACTGTACAGCAAAGTGAATCAGCTATACATACATACATATATATATATATATATATATATATATATATATATATATATATATATATATCCCCTTTTTTGGATTTCCTTCCCATTTAGGCCACCACAGTGCATTAAGTAGAGTTCCCTGTGCTATACAGTAGGCTCTCATTAGTTGTTTATTTTTTACATAGTATCAGTGGAGATGGAGGCAGCTTCTTGCAGCTGGAAAAGGCAAAGAAACAGATTCTTCCTTAGACCCTCCAGAAAGAACACCTGAACCAGGGCAGTCCAGGGGTTTTCTTTAACTATACACATGGTCTGAGATTTTATGTGGAGTTATCAAGCTTAAGGCATAAACAATTTCTAAAGGGATTTGGTGGGAGTCCAGACTACCTCATGTGTTATAACAAGACCCATTCTGGGGACTTCCCTGGTGGTGCAGTGGATAAGACTCTGCACTCCCAATGCAGAGGGACTGGGTTCAATCCCTGGTCAGGGACCTAGATCCCACATGCATGCCACAACTAAGAGTTTGCATGCCACAACTAAGGAGGCTGTGAGCCACAATTAAGGAGCCCACATGCTGCAGCTAAAATCTGGTGCAACCAAATAAATAAATTAAATAAATAAATATTTTAAAAATAAATAAAAATAAAAAATAAATATATTGTTTATTAAAAATAAAATACCCAATCTGAATGAAAAGCGAGTTCATGCTGAGTGAATCAGCCTTGTAGGGATTAGAGATGTCATCTTGAAAAGCCCTGAGGCCACCTGAGGCACTCACCACAGCAGGCTCCATTTTCTTCTCCTTACATTTCTCCTCTTGTCCCACTTAGAACCTGCTCCTGCCTCCTTTCCGCCTTTCTTCTTCCTCCTCTCTCTTTTCCCTCTATCCCGTTCTTCCTCACCCCACCCCTTATTAGGCATATGATCTTGGCTGGTTCAATATTTCTTGGAGTTTCAGTTGTCAGATCTGTGAGATGGAGATAATGCATTCTTTATAGGTCCTTGTGAGGATCACATGGAACAAAAATGAACATATGTCTACCACATTCTATGCTCTAGCACTGTGCTAAATGTTTTAGCCCATGTAATCCTAATCACTCTGTGAACTAAATGCTAGTACTATCTTCAATCTAGAGATTAGGGTACTCTTACTGAGTGACGGAGGCTCTTCAAATTCCATGGTATGCAAAATGGTTAGTTCTGGAGTCAGACTGCAGGCTTCAAATCCCAGACTCACTGACTATGCGATGTTTGGTTAGGTGTCTGCCTTAGTTTCCTCATCTGAAAAACGAGGATAATAGTAATGTTTCTTTTGTAGGGTTTTTGTAGATTAGATGGATCAGCATAAGTAAAGCATTCTGAACAATGCTCGCTCTTCATTCAGTGCTCAATAAATATTAGCCAGTTTGTATTTTAGTCCCTTCTTTTTTCTTACTTTCCCTTCTTCTTTCCTCCTTTTTCATTTCTTCTTCTTCTTCATTCTTTCTCTTGTGTCTTTCTCTCTCTTCCTAACCCAATTAGTGCCCCTTAAGACCTTAATTAATCCCACTCTTGACTCTTAGGCTTATACCAGTCTCTTCAATGGTATCACATTTCTCTCTCTTTCTTAAAATTATTAGACTTTTTTTTTTCTTCAGGTAACATCTGTAACAAGCACTACCTGCAGGATAGAGAAGTATCTTGAGGACAAACAGATGTTTACCTAGTGATTGATTCTATGACAGTTATGGGGAAAGAGCTTGGGGGAGGAAGGAAAATGGCTGAGGCGCAAAACAAGAGAGAAAATCCCAACAGTTCATGTAGGCTGTGGAGGGAGTGGGCATGACCTGTTTCCATCAATGATGACGGTGTTTGGGTGTGTGCTCTCTGCCCTCATGTTGTTGGGTAACCTGGTGGTGATTTCTGCAAAGGGCAGAGTTTGGATCTGATACGTTTGAGAACTTTCTAGCTGAGATTCAGGGATTTTATGAGAAATCCTTTTAAGGGACAGTGGTATGGCAGAGTGGAAAGAGTCTTGGATGTGCTTTTCCACTGCATTAACCCAGCAGGCCTGGCCCACCATCAGCAATTCCAGAGAAGCAGAACCAAAGGATGCAATGACAACCATTTCCCTCCTCCTCCTCCTCCCCCTTCTTCTTCTTCTAAATCAATGGATGATATAATTTTCACCTTTTTTTTTTTAACCGAACTCTTTGAGAACCTCTGAGTGTGTTGACGGTGAGCAGCTCCTGAGGCAGCAGCTCCGGTGTTTCTACTGAGCATCACTAGGTGCTTTGGGGCCTTGGCTGTCGTAGGGTTTTCAATTGTATTTTCCATCTCTTAATTATAACAGACACAAGTCACAGAAGAAGCATCTATATGAAACATAAGTTAATGAGCAGCAAAAAATAATGATGTTGCACAATTTCTTCAATATCTGCTCCTCTAGGTTATTGTGTCACATTCATTTGATAACTATTATTTAATAGGGCATTAACCTGTCTACCCTCCTCCAAAATCCAATGTACGAAAGAGAAAAGATGGTGCTGATTCCATCCCAGGTGGTTTTTCATTTATTGGAAGTCAAGACTGCTCTTGCCCACAGTGTGGGATTTGTGGAGAAGGGCTTGCAAAGAGCAACCTGAAACCTTCTCTCTTACCTCATCATTAAAGCAAAACACTAGCATTTTGTATGCATTAAAAAAAAACCCAAAACAGCTAATTTTATTAAACGTATAAATCAGGTCTTGAAAGCACTTTTTGTCTATTTTTGATGCTGGAACCCATAGTAATATATCAACTTATATTTTAAAACTATGTATGTGTATATGTAAATATATGTTTCTACAAATACTTTTTCTTGCTTAAATAAATAAGTCAACTTACACCACTTGTTAAACAGCATTAGGTTGAATTGTGAGATCACGTTTAAAAGGAGCTTATAGAACAATTTTTGTGATATACTGACCTAAAGTAGAAATATTGTTTCCTTATATGTCACTTACTCTATGCAAAAGTGACAAAATACCGAGGCCTGGTGCCAAATAAGATCCTGGTGGGACAGGTGTGGTGGTTGCCGGAGGTGGGGCAGGGTGGTGGTGGTGGTGAGATTATCCTTGAATGTGAAAGACAAGGCAAGTCACCAGGCTGGAGAGGGCAGAGGGGTCGGCTGTCCCTGCTCTTATCAGTGGCAGGAGTGGTGCATCGGCATTGTTAGGAGCAACTCTGCTGAGGGATTGGGTGGAAAAGAAGTAAAGGGACATTGTGGGCACCTTTTCTCCATCAGGGCCCAGCATTTTATGCACACAAACCCATTCTACATCCAGGGTGGTGGTTAGGGTATGGGTTTTGGAGAGAGACAGATGAGGGCTGGAGTCCCATGACCTGTTTCCTGTCTTTATCACCCTGGGCACATCACTTTGGTGTGTCTTTGGGGATAATAGTAGTATAACTTCATAGGATTGTTGTGAGGATTAAAGGAATAATGCATGTACAGTCCTTGGCACAGGGCTCAGGAAACTATTATTCGTCCTCACTACAATCTCAGGAGGCAAATAGTCTCCTCAACCAACCACAAAATGAGGCTTAGTGAGATTAAGTATTACTCTAGATTATCCATTGAGATAAATTATTAAACTAAATTGAGTATTCATCTAAGCTAGGCCTAGATTCAAATCTGGGCCTCCAAAGCTCTTGATTTTTCTTTTAATGAACCACCTAAAACCTGTGGGAGTTTTCCAGGATTTCAGTATTCTCTGAAGCACAGATTGATTTCATTCAACAAATACTTATTGAATGCCTATTATGCAGAAGGCACTGTCCTAAGTGCTAGGGACAGAGCAGTGAACACAAATCCCTACCCTTGTGAAGCTTCTGTTCTAGTAGAGACAAGATAAAGAAGTAAAATATCACCAGATTAAATTCTAAGGAGAAAAAGATAAAGCAGGGAAGAGAGCTGAGTATGAATTTACTTGTGTCTATGTTGGAGAGGATGGTTGTTGTTGATATTCTAGATATAAAGGCCAGGAAAGCCTGTATGAATGAAAAACAGATATTTGAGTAAGAGCTAAGAGGGAGGGGAAGCAAGCCCCTCAATTTCTGGGAGAAGAGCCTTCCAGGCAGAGGAAATAACAAAGCAGGAGCCCTGAGGTGGGAACCGGCCAGCTCTTGGAGGACAGAAATGGAGGCCATTGAGGGAAGGTCTCTTCCAGGAAAAATTTCTCTATTCTTTGAACAGACTGGAAATCAGATTTCTTCCCCAAAGTAGGTTTTCCTAACATTTGGACTTCCCTTTAATCAGCCACCAGCCCTTTGTTGGGTCATTAAAGCCTGGGGTTGAAAAAACCCTGAGGAGCAGGGCTGGTTTAGTGGTGTTCTGGTTTGTTGTGTAACAGCAGTGACTGCCTTGGTGACTCAGCAGAGTTCTGTGTGTGAAAGTCAACCCACTGGATGACAGGCTCCAGCCCTAAGGCCTCCTAGGTCCCATGCATCCTAGGGGTCATTTCTCTGAGCCTGACTTTGACCTCATCTTGCTGCTTGGACTCCTGGAGCCTTGAGCAAATGCTTTATCCCAGAAGTAGGGATCTCCCAGTTTGATTTTGCCTCGCTGGAAGAAGGAGCCTGCTGACTGCAACAGACGAGAGCATGGACTTTGGAACTGGAGAATTCATTTAAGTGCTCAGTCTGGCATTCACGAGTTATATAACCTTGAGCAAGTTATTAACCTGCAAAAAGTCTTAGGAGACTAAGTTCAAGTGCGGTGATATAGGGAGCATGCCTAGCCCAGTGCTAGCTCTTAGTGGAAGCTCAATAGATGGTCACTACGATTATTTTTACATTTTTAGAGTACGCCCCTGCCAGCAGAACAGCCCCCCCACTACTCTGTCCAATTCTTAATCCTTACCCAAGACTGATAAAATTGTGGTCCCTGCACGTCCAGAATTGCAACTGAAAATGAGCATCATGACCTCCATATGCAAAGTAAACGTGCATTGGAGCAACAAGGACTGAAGTGGGGGTGGAGCCAAATCACAAAAGCTAGCTAAATTCAATCAATGTCTGATTACCTGCCCTTTCCTGATCTAGAAGGAGTTACATGTCTTTCCCATTTGATCTTGGAACACGGTACTCTCCTTGTTCCATTCTTAGGATCATCATTTACAGATGGATTCTGGTGAATTGAAACCTGTTTTGAATGTGGCAAAAGAGATCACTATTTCAAAAAAACCTATGTTGCATGTGTTTTAAGAATGTAAATTCACAGAGGCTTTGGTTTGTTAATTCAGATTTGTCTTTTTTTTTTTTTTTTTTTTTTTGCCTTGAAGCTGCTTTAATAGTTTACAGGAGAAATCAAAATGTGCCTAAAGGGGCAGGAATGAATAAACGGCTATGAAAGATATTCATGAAATAGAATTTTAAAATATGCAAAGTGACTTCAACCTGGTGCATAAGTGGTAACTTAAGGTGGAAAAACAGAACACGAATGCCAACTGATGCAATTTATAAGCTTTTCCTTGTTTTCTGTGGTGGTGCTGGTCAACAATTTCTATTGACCAACACAGTCATGTTTAAACATAACCCTCTACCACTAGATGTGAATCTTTAAGGGCAATTAATAACCACCATTTACTGAGTTAGGCTAGGAATCCAAGATTCAAAGCCAAGGTTTGCTGGATTCCAAGCCCTATTACCATCACACTTCACTAGATGAAACTGAAGGCCACTAACATTAGGTTTTAACCTATCCACAGCGTTTACTAAAATTGTAAACAGGTTCTTGTCCTCAAGTCTAATAGTGGGGACAGAATACCAAGTGGGTAGTCAAGGTTTTCATTTTAAATAAGCTTGCTACAGGTATCATCACAGAATACTGAAGGCAGGGAGGATAAGATGTGATCACTTCCCTACTGGATGTTTACCACATCCTATTAAAAATATCCAAGAAGGGCTTCCCTGGTGGCGTAGTGGTTAAGAGTCCGCCTGCCGAAGCAGGGGACACGGGTCCGTGCCCCGGTCCGGGAAGATCTCACATGCCGCGGAGCGGCTGGGCCCGTGAGCTACGGCCGCTGAGCCTGCGCGTCCGGAGCCCGCGCTCCGCAACGGGAGAGGCCACAGCAGTGAGAGGCCCGCGTACCGCAAAAAAAAAAAAAAAAAAATCCAGGAAGTAACAAAACCTAAAATGTGTTCCAACTAGACAAAGTAGCTTTAAAATATTCCTATTAATATGAAGCAATATAGAACTGATGACTAAAATCCGATTATGCAGCCAGATTACCTGGGTTTGAATCTTTGCCCAACACTATGCACCTGTACCCTCGGGCAAGTTACTTGTGACTCAGCTTCCTTTCATGTAAAATGAGCAAAATAAAACTTATTCCAAGTTTTTTATGAGTACATTATGTAAACTGCTTAGAATGCCACATATTAGATACTATATAAATACGTACCCAGTTTAAATTAAAAAGGTATTCTAGTTTTCAACACTTTTCTGAGCCCTGCTGCACGAAAGAGCTGAACAACTCAGAACTAACATGTAACTCACACAGGACCAGGAAGGGGCTTTAAACCATGTATTTTTATTTTTTATTTTTTTTATTTTTTTTTTATTTTTTTGCGGTATGCGGGCCTCTCACTGTTGTGGCCTCCCCCGTTGCGGAGCACAGGCTCCGGACGCGCAGGCTCCGGACGCGCAGGCTCAGCGGCCATGGCTCACGGGCCCAGCCGCTCCGCGGCATATGGGATCCTCCCAGACCGGGGCACGAACCCGTATCCCCTGCATCGGCAGGCGGACTCTCAACTACTTGCGCCACCAGGGAGGCCCTAAACCATGTATTTTTAAATAGTAGTCTTCAAAGTTAAGTTCCTGATCCTCAAAACACAGCTACTTAATTTATGATGCAATTATGAGCATCAACTTTTCCTGAGCTTAATTATAATATAACAGATAACTTTCATTCATTTTAAATCCTTTGTTCATAGGAATTTAGAGACTATTTTCAAACTAGGACAAATATTTTATAAGTAATATCTAGCAGTTTATTAACCAATGGAGTATACTGCACAACACACTACCTCACATCTTTCAGGAACAAAACCCACTAAATTTGAAAAGTAAAAAGATGTCACCCACTGAATTCAGACACAATTAAAATGTGCTTTAAATATTTGTTTGGGTAAGGGGGTCACACACTTCTACTCAATTAAGAGAATCATTTATACAGTCCAGGTCTTTTATTTTCTTTACACCCATCATGCCATGAATTCATAAGGAATGGGCTCCAACAGTTCAGGCTCCTTTCCATTGGTTCTCACGAAGTGTGCTTCTCTGGGTGGAGCAGGCTGGCGTTTCAGTTGAACCCAAGTACCTTTCTCTTTGGCTTCCTTCTTTTTCTTATCATTTTCCTTCACCCGTTTCAGGAAGCTATCCCGGCTCTTAGAGTGCTTAATATGCTCGATACGCACATTAATTCTCTTGGCAAGAATCTTGCCCTTAACTTGTTTGTTTACAATGATGCCAACAGCATGCTGGGTAACATTGTAGACTCTCCCAGTTTTGCCATGGTAACATTTGTGGGGCATTCCTTTTTTTTTTTTTTTTTTTTTTTTTCTTTTTGCGGTATGTGGGCCTCTCACTGTTGTGGCCTCTCCCGTTGCGGAGCACAGGCTCCGGATGCGCAGGCCCAGCGGCCATGGCTCACGGGCCCAGCCGCTCCGCGGCATATGGGATCCTCCCAGACCGGGGCACGAACCCGTATCCCCTGCATCGGCAGGCGGACTCTCAACCACTGCGCCACCAGGGAGGCCCGGGCATTCCTTTTTGAACAGTGCCCATTCCCTTGATATCTACAATATCACCTTTCTTGTAGATTCGCATGTATGTGGCCAAAGGAACAACTCCATGTTTTCTAAAAGGCCTAGAGAACATGTAGCGGGTGCCCCTCCTCTTTCCCTTTGTGTTGGTCATTTTGGCGAATTACTGGAAGATGGCGGTTCCGGCCGAAAAGATTTGTCATATTTTGATATTCTGTTTTTGTCTCTGTGTGTTTGCAGAATTATTTGCTTTCTGTCAAATAAATCTGTGGATATCCATGAAGTCATAGATTCAAAGGCTTTTCACTAGAGTTTTACTTTCCCCATGCATGTGGCCTTTTTGGGGGGTAGAGGGAAGGTCATTGGCCTGGTATTAAACTTTTCCTGGGGAAAACCTACTTGGAACAGTGGAAGTCACTGAGTTAATGCTAATCACAAGCAATTGAAGGCCTGCAGAGATGAAGAATCTGCACCCCAGCTGCCTTCCCCTCTGTCCTAAGGCTCCTCTGGTCAGTGAAGCCAAAGCAATCTACTCAACTTTGGGATTTAAAAAGATAAACTAAGTTTTAATTGCACAATTTATACTCAGATGCATTCTCCTAGTCAATAATTAATATAATACTGACAAGACTCAAGGAAGTTTCCTTCTATTTGTTTTCTAGGAGTTTAAAAAAAATAATGGCTTTTGAATTTATCAAAGGTTTTTTATTCTATTTTTATGATCATGTTGAAACAGGAGAGAAGGGGGCAGGGCACAACATTGAAAAGAATTACATAGCCATAGGACATGACAAAAACTGGTTAGAATCAACTAGATCCAAGATGGTGGAAGATTCGACTTCCAGTAGACCTTGAGCCTCATTATATGCTCATTGTAATACATTAGCTAAATGGCACACCCACCAGTGCCATGACAGTTCTGAGGCCAAGCATAAAAGTTCAAAAAGGGTGCAGTGGCCCAATTCCTGGAAATCTCCACCCCTCCCACAAAATAACGGGAATAATCCTCCCACTCATTAGCCTATGAACTTACCCAGCCCATAAAAACTAATCGCACCATATTTCAAGGCCTCTTTTGTCTTCTGAGATGGCCCACACTCTGTCTGTGGAGTGTGTTTCTCTCTAAATAAATCACTTCTTATCTATCACTTTGTCTCTCACTGAATTCTTTCTGTGAAAAGACGTCAAGAATCTGAGCTTCCTTAAGTCCTGAGACGATGTGTGTGATCTCAGTTAAAAGACCATGGGTTCAAGTCCCAGTGTGGGTTTTGGCTGGGTCCTGGTGCGTGGGTTCAAGTCTCAATCTGAGTTACATGGTTTCAGTATGGTTTTGTCTTTTAATCTCCATCCCTCTAAGATCCTCAATTTGGTATCGTTCAAGACCTTTTCCTATGTATATAAATACAAATACATATATATTAATATATATAAATACCTATGTGTATATGCATATATAGGTATTAAATTGATATGAGTTTTATATTAAAATAGGTTTTCAAGCCATATACATATGTATATATATTATTATATGTGTATATATATATTTTTATATATAATTAATACCTGTATTAACTTATGCAGGATTGTTTTCTGTGGAGGTGTTTCCCAACTGAATCATTTTGCAACATTCTGCAACTCCACAGATGTAGTTCTTAAAGATCTACCTTTTCACTTGTAACTGATATGCAGTGTTCCCTAGTGATGAGTTTATTTGGTCAGACTCCTATTGATGGATATTTAGGGTGGTCTAGTTTTTCACTCTTGGAGACAATGTGGCAATGAATATCTTTAACCATGTTTCCTCATGCACTTGGATCTGCCTTTTAAGAAAGTTAATTTTGTGACTTCCCTGGTGGCGCAGTGGTTAAGAATCCGCCTGCCAATGCAGGGGACATGGGTTCGAGCCCTGGTCCCAGAAGATTCCACATGTCGCGGAGCAACTAAGCCTATCTGCCACAACTACTGAGCCTGTGCGCCTAGAGCCTGTGCTCCGCAACAAGGCAAGCCACCGCAATGAGAAGCTCATGCACCGCAATGAAGAGTAGCCCTCGCTCATCACAACTAGAGAAAGCCTGCGTGCAGCAACAAAGACTCAATGCAGCCAAAAATTAATAATTAATTAATTAATTTTAAAAAAGAAAGTCAATTTTAAGAAATGTCATGGGGTATACGTAATTTAAATTTAATAGATACCACCAATTGCCCTTCAGAATGGCAGTTTGAATTCCCACCAACAATGCATGAGAGTTCTTGAAAATTTTTCATATTATTAAAGTAAGGTTTTTGTCAAAAGTTTGTGGTACTTCAATTTTGTTTTAATTTGTATATATCTGAATATCAGTAGAGTGTTTTTCATGTCTTTATTGGCTATTGGCCACTGATATTTCCTCTTCAGTGAATTTCTTTTTTTAAATTTATTTATATTTATTTATTTTTGGCTGTGTTGGTTCTTTGTTGCTGCTCGCGGGCTTTCTCTAGTTGCAGCGAGCAGGGGCTGCTCTTTGTTGAGGTGTGCGGGCTTCTCTTGTTACGGAGCACTGGTTCTAGGCACGTGGGCTTCAGTAGTTGTGGCACGTGGGCTCAGTAGTTGTGGCTCGCGGGCTCTAGAGCACAGGCTCAGTAGTTGTGGTGCATGGGCTTAGTTGCTCCGTGGCATGTGGGATCTTCCTGGACCAGGGCATGAACCTGTGTCCCCTGCATTGGCAGGCGGATTCTTAGCCACTGCGCCACCAGGGAAGTCCCTGCTGGTTTTTTTTGTTTGTATGTATGTTTTGTTTCTGAAGTCCAGACTTAATTCTTTTATAAAGACAATTTTTTTTAACTTTCTTTTTTTTTTTGGCTGCGCCACATGGAATGTGGGATCCTAGTTCCCCGACAAGAGCTCGATCCCGCCTCCCATGCACGGAAGCGTGGAGTCCTAACCACTGGCCCAGCAGGGAAGTCCCTACAGACAATATTTTTAGAGAAGTTTTAGGTCACAGCAAAATTAGAGGAAGGTACAGAGATTTCCCATCTACCCCACTACGTACACAGCCTCCCCTATTATCAACATCTCCCACCAGAGTGGTTACAAGTGATGAATCGACATTGAAAGGTCATAATCATCCAAAGTCCACAGTTGACATTAGGGTTCACTCTTGGTGCTATATAGTCTATGGGTTTGGCCAAATATATAATGACATGTATCCATCATTACCCCTTCACTTTTTCATGCCATTAATTTGGTGAAAAAGCTGGTCATTTGTCCTGAAAAGTTTCCCACATTCAAGATGTATCTGCCTCTGCACTCTGTCTTTAATGTACCCAGTATTTCCTGAACGTAGTTAGATCTAAAATCTTTATTAGATTCAGGTTCAAATATTTTGGCAAGTTTATCTATGACATTGTTTAAGGGGGTGACTAGTGTGTGAAAGCTACCGATTTTTTGTTCTGTTTTGTTTACATCTTGATTTTGTATTTGGCCATCTTGTTAAATTCTCTACTTAGTTCTAATAATCTGTCAATTAATTTTCTTGAATTTTCAATATTTATTTATTTATTTATTTGTCTGCGTCAGGTCTTAGTTGCGGCATGTGGGATCTTTTGTTGTGGTGCGCGGGCTTAGTTGCCCTGAGGCACGTGGGATCTTAGTTCCCTGACCAGGGATTGGACGGCGTCCCCCGCATTGCCAGACAGATTCTTAACCACTGGACCACCAGGGAAGTCTCAACTTTACAATTATTTAATATGTATTTAAGACTATGAATGTTCTTCTGACTACTGATATGGCTGAATTCCTACAGATCTTGATATGTACTAATCTCATTCTGGATCTTTTCCAAAGAATGCGTCATCACCATTTTGACTTCTTATTTAATCCAAAGGTATGTAAAACTTTGGGGAGCTATTATTTATTTCATGGTTTCTAATTTTACTGTATCTTGGTTAATGAATGAGGATGTATGAAGTCAACATTTTGGAATTTGCAGAAATTTCTTTTGTGGTCAATTCATGATCAATTTTGTTCAAATTCCACATGTATTTCATTTGTTTGTTGGGAGCAATTTGTTAATTTGTGTTATTAAATCCTCCATATCTGTAATTATTTTTTGTCTGCTTGATTAGTCATTTTCTGAGAGAAATGTGTGAACTGTATATTTGTCAATATCTACTTGTGAGTCTATCAGGTTTTACTTTATATATTTCAGTGTTTTTTTTTAATTAGTTAATTAGTTTTTGGCTGCATTGGATCTTCACTGCTGCACGCAGCCTTTCTCTAGTTGCAGTGAGCGGGGGTTACTCTTCGTTGCGGTGCATGAGCTTCTCATTGTGGTGGCTTCTCTTGTTGTGGAGCACAGGCTCTAGGTGTGTGGGCTTCAGCAGTTGTGGCTCGCAGGCTCTAGAGCGCAGGCTCAGTAGTTATGGCACACGGGCTTAGTTGCTCTGCGGCACGTGGGATCTTCCAGGACCAGGGCTCGAACCCATGTCTCCTACATTAGCAGGTGGATTCTTAACAACTGCACCACCAGGGAAACACTCAATGTGTTCTATGCATATCAATATCATCATTTTTATATATATAATATATATATACAACTAATATATATATTATATATAATATCTTCTTGAGAGTGCTCCTTTTATTAATATAAAATATTCCTTTTTATCACTTTTAATGCCTTTCACTTTGAATTCTATTTAGTCTGACATTTGTATTGTTACACCTACTTTCATTTTCTTTACATTTGCAGGACATATCTTCTTCCATTTCTTTATTTTCCATTTTCCTATGTCATTAAATAATAAATATCTCTTGTTCAAAGCCTATGGCTGGATATTTTTTTAAAATCCAATCATAGATTCAGTTTTTTAATAGGCAAATTTAACCTATTCATATTGACTGAGACTACTGATTTATTTTACACTTGGTCATGCCATTTTGTGTGTGTTTTATATTTCCATACTTTATAGTTTTGCTTTTATTTTTATTTTCTGCTTTTTGTTCCACTTTATTTCCTCTACTTATTAGAAAGTTTTACCTTCTACTTATATTCTTGCAGGTATTTCAACCCTTTAAATAATATATATATATATATTTTTTTTTTTTTTTTTTCAGGACGTGGGCCTCTCACTGTTGTGGCCTCTCCTATTGCAGAGCACAGGCTCTGGATGCGCAGGCCCAGCGGCCATGACTCACGGGCCCAGCCGCTCCGCGGCATGTGGGATCTTCCCAGACCGGGGCACGAACCCGTGTCCACTGCATCGGCAGGCGGACTCTCAACCACTGCGCCACCAGGGAAGCCCCTAAAATATTTAACATATATTCTTAAGTCAACTATTTTCTAACAATGTCTAAAATTCAGTCTTATCTATATTAATTCCTTGAGTAAGATATGAAACATGGCATGTCTTTACTTTTCTCCTCTCTCTTTTTACTGCACATCCATCCATGCTGACATTTTTGTGCGGCATATTTTTTTTTGTGATTTAAATATACATAACAAAGTGTACCATTTTAACCATTTAAAACATAAAATTTAGTGGTATTAAGTACTCTCACATTGTTGTGCAACCATCACCACTAACCTTTTTCAGAATGTTTTCATCATTCCAAACAGAAACTGCATCCCTGTTAAACATAACTCCTCTTTACCTTCTTCCGCCAGAACCTTGGTAACATCCATTATACTTTCTGTCTTTATGTATTCACCTATTCTAGGTACCCTACATAAGGTGGACTCATATAAATTTGTCCTTTTGTGTCTGGCTTACTTCACTTAGCATAATATTTTCAAGGTTCATCTATGTTGTAGCATGTATCAGAATTTTATTATTATTATTTTAAATTAATTAATTAATTAATTTATGGCTGTGTTGGGTCTTCGTTTCTGTGCGAGGGCTTTCTCTAGTTGCGGCAAGCGGGGGCCACTCTTCATCACGGTGCGCGGGCCTCTCACTATCACGGCCTCTCTTGTTGCAGAGCACAGGCTCCAGACGTGCAGGCTCAGTAATTGTGGCTCACGGGCCCAGTTGCTCCGCTGCATGTGGGATCTTCCCAGACCAGGGCTCGAACCCATGTCCCCTGCATTGGCAGGCAGATTCTCAACCACTGTGCCACCAGGGAAGCCCAGAATTTTATTATTTTTAAGGCTGAATTGTAAGGATATACGACGTTTGGTTTACACATTCATCTGTTGATGAAAATTTGGGTTGTTTTCACCTTTTGGCTATTGTGAAAAATGCTGCTATGAACATTGATATGTAAGTATCTGAGCCCTTGCTTTCAATTTTGAGGGGTGTATGCCTAAAAATGGACTTGCTGGACCACATGGTAATTCTATGTTTAAATTTCTGAGAAAGCACCATACTGTTTTCCACAGTGGCTGCACCATTTTGCATTCTTTTTTTTTCTTTTTTTTTTTTGCGCTACGCAGGCCTCTCTCTGTTGTGGCCTCTCCCGTTGTGGAGCACAGGCTCCGGACACGCAGGGTCAACGGCCATGGCTCACGGGCTCAGCCACTCCGCGGCATGTGGGATCTTCCCGGACCGGGGCACGAACCCGTGTCCCCTGCATCGGCAGGCGGACTCTTAACCACTGCGCCACCAGGGAAGCCCCCATTTTACATTCTTACCAGCAAGTCACCAGAGTTCTAATTTCTCCACTTCCTCCCCAACACTTGTTATTTTCCACTGTTATGATGACAGCTATCCTAATGGGTGTGAAGCAGCATCTTGTTGTGGTTTTAATTTGCATTTCCCTAGTTACTATTGTTGTAGAATATCTTTTCATGTGCTTATTGGCCATTTGTATATCTGCTTTGGAGAAATGTCTTTTGAAGTCCTTTATCCATTTTTTTAATGTGGGTTACTTGTTTTTTGTTGTTGAATTTTAGGATTTCTTTAGATATTTTGGGCATGAATCCTTATCAGACATATGATTTTCTCCCGTTCTGTGGGTTGTCTTTTCACTCTCTAGATAGTGTCTTTTGAGGTACAAAACTTTTTAATTTTGATGAAGTCCAAGTTATCTATTCATTCCTTTGTTGCTGTGCTTTTTGTGTCATATTCAAGAAATCCTCGCAAATCCAATGTCATGAAGCTTTTCCCCCATGTTTTCTTCTAAGCTAGTTTTAGGTCTTTCATTTAGGTCTTTGATCACTTTAAGTTAATTTTTGCATATGGCGTAAAGTAAGGGTCCAATTTTATTCTTTGCATGTGGATATCTAGTTTTCCCAAAACTATTTGTTGAAAAGACTGTTTGTTCCCCATTAAATGATGTTATGGGCTGAATTGTGCCCACTCCCCCAAATTCATATGTTGAAGTCCAAACACCCAGTACCTCAGAATGTAACCATATTTGGAGACAGGGTCTTCAAAGAAGTGATTAAGTTAAAATGAAACTGATAGAGTGAGGCCCTAATACACTATGACTGACATTGTTATAAGAAGAAAGAAGCATTAGGGATGTGTTTTCACAGAGAACAGGCCATGTGAGGACACAGTGAGAAGATGGCAATTTGCAGGCCAAAGAGAGAGGTCTCAGGAGAAATCAAACTGAATTTAGTAATTTTAAATCTTCCAATCCATGAGCGTGGCTGTCTTTCCATGTCATCCATGTTGATATTACAAAGAGTAATTACCAAATTTAACAAGGGTCTAGTTCTAGGAATTTTTGTTTGTTTTTGCAATAAACGTTTATATACACCTAAATATAGATACAACACACAAATATGTATGTTGTACCAATAGATATACATACGCACATACATATATACATACATACACTTTTGTATATGTACACATACACAGACACACACGTATTTCAGCTTACTACTTTTTTAAAAATAAATAAATTTATTTATTTATTTATTTTTGGCTGTGTTGGGTCTTTGTTGCTGCCCGCGGGCTTTCTCTAGTTGCGCAGCTGGGGTTACTCTTTGTTGTGGTGCACGGGCTTCTCGTTGCGGTGGCTCCTCTTGTTGCGGAGCACGGGCTCTAGGTACACAGGCTTCAGTAGTTGTGGCTCGCAGGCTCTAGAGCACAGGCTCAGTAGTTGTGGCGCACAGGCTTAGTTGCTCCACGGCATGTGGGATCTTCCTGGACCAGGGCTGGAACCTGTGTCCCCTGCATTGGCAGGCAGATTCTTAACCATTGAGCCACCAAGGAAGTCCCCAGCTTACTACTTCTTGAAACTTACGTATTCCTCATGGATTCATTTTTCTTCTTTTGGGGATATATCTTTATTTCAGAGAGAGTCTAGTTTGGCTGGACAAGGAATTCTAGGTTCTGTTATTTCCCCTTAACACCTTAGTCTTTGCAAACACCCTTGAAGGGAGGTACACTTATCCCTTTTTGACAGATGTAGCTACAGAGGCTTGGGGAAGTGAAGTAGTTTGCCCAAAGCTGCATAATTAAAACAAGGCAAAGTGGGGTTCGAACCCAACTCTTGCTTGTTCCAAGCTCAGATACCGAGGCACCTTTCAAAATACCAGGCTACCCTATGAGAGTGGACAGGAGGCACTCAACTGTTTCCGTCTGTCCCGTCTTCTTCTTCTTCCCTTCCCCCAAAATGGACAGAATTTTTTCTCCCCACAGGTGAATCTATCAGGCAATGAATCAACTTCATTGTATTTAGATTTTTAAGAGTAGGAACTGGGAAAACAGGAACTTTTCTCAGGTCAGGAGAAAGTGGAGATGCTGGATGGACATGAGTGCTGAGCTGGAAGAGCCAGAGGGAGACTGCTCTCTGTCTGAACTGCTGGTTCTCTTGTCTGACCTGTCATCTTTCAGGGAGCTCCCTTCTGTCTGATCTCTGTTGCCAACAGCCCTGCACTTGTGGGATGCCTGATCTGGGATTGGCCTGTAACCTGTGGCTGGTGACAGGGCTACCCTGGCTGCCCCTGGCTCAGCCTGGCGCTCCCCACAAGGCCCTGCAGCCTCATGAGGTGGTGTGTGCCAGGTGAGGCCACTAGAGCAGGGCTCGGGAGGTCAGCAGCCGGCAAGAATCCTGCAACCCCGCATGTGAGAAGGTAAGAAAGAATCCTGAACTCCTGAGTGCCTGGAGATGGAACATTCTGCCTCGCTAACTGTGATTTCCCTCCCGCTTCTTTGGCAAAGTTAAATAATTCGGTGCAGCTTGGCAGCAAAGTCAAAATTAATTTTGCTTCCTTCTGCAGTGTAAGTCCAGCTGAGTTGGGAAGGGAGGGGTTCTTGAAAGGTATTTCCACCTTGGCTTGATTTATTAGTTTAGTAGAAATGGACTTTTTGTTCTTAACGGTAGGTTATTAAAACCCTCAAGGAATGTGCAGAAGGCAAATTTAGTTTGAGGAGCTCAGTAGGCCAAAGAGATGCTGAATAAATAGTCCAGTTGTTTGGATAGCTGGAGTGTTGTTAAGAGGAAGCTTTAAACTGAGGGCTGCCCCAGGGCTGAGCGTCCTGGCTCCTGGGGGCTCCATGCTCAGAGGGTCGGCAGGCGGCATCTGCTCCCCACTCAGCCCCCATGCCTTCCTCACCTACTGTCTGGGGGACAGAGAAGCTCAGCTGGTCTCTCGCCCCTTGGACTTGACCTCCCCTGAAATCTGTTTAGGTCAAGGAGTGCAGGAGGACAAGGAAGGGTGGACTGGGTGACAAGGGAGGTAGGAGAATGTCACTTCGGGCATGTTCTAATGCTTCCTGGAGCAGTGAGGCCTCAGCAGGGTGGAGCAGGCTCCCAAGTGCAGGAGGTTTGGAGGAAGGAGGCGGGGCAGCAACCTGTCTCTGTAAAGGGCTTGAATGAGCTGCTGACTCAGAACAGGGCTGATTACCCATAATTACAGCCCCGTGTGGTATTGAGTCTTGTCAAAATGCAGAGACCTCCTTAGTCCCAGAGCCCTCTCCTCCTTCTAAGTGGAAGAGGCCTTTCTAGAAAGCAAATAATCCTATCTCCCCACAAAGACAAGAGTCACTTTCTAGAAGAGGTCTTCTCCCTCCTGGAGCCCAGGGAAGTTTTTCCAAACGCAGTCATGATCATGTCAGCCCTCCTGCAGATGTTTAGCAAGACAAGCAAGCCTGCTGATCTGGCTCCTGCCCACCTCTCAGCCTCATCTATCACCTGTGACCCCTAGAGCTACTCATTAAATTAATGCAACAAAGAGTAATGAACGCCTACCATGAGCTCGGCATTGTTTTAGGTTTTGAGGATATTCCTGTGAACCTCACTGCCCTTGATCATTTGAATCATTTGAGCAAAGGCCTAAAAGAAAACAAAGAACAAGTCAGACATGGAGGAAGGGCATGGCAGGAAGAGAGACCAGCAAGTGCGAAGGTTCTGAGGTGGGAACAAGCTTTCCATGCTCGAGAAAAACAAGGAGGCCAGTGTGGCCAAAACAGAATAGGAGACAGAAGATAGGATCCAAAAAGTACCAGGGCATTTGCACTTTGGCTTTTATTCTGAGTGAGAAGGAGGATTTTGAGCTGAGTACAATATGATCTGACTTTGGTTTTAAGTGGATCGTCTCACTGCTTTCTTGAGAATATAATGAAGGAGGGAGGGGGCAAGATTAGTTAGGAAGCTCCTGTAATGATCCAGGAGAGGGGTCATGGAGGCTTGGACACAGACCTAGTGTTGGAGGTGATGAGCGGTGGCCAAGTTCCAGACACACTCTGCAGAGCTGTCAGGATTGCCTGACAGATTGGATAGGGGTATGAGAGAAACTGAGGGGTCAGAGATGACTTCAAGCTTTTCCCCCAAACAACTAGAAGGATGGATTGGCCACACAGAGAGATGGGAAGACTATAGGAGAAGCAGGTTTGGGGGATCAGATCTGGAATTTGGTGTCAGATGTCTTAAATTTGATATAACTGTTAAACATTCCAGAGAAGGTATCAAATAGGTATTTGGATGTTCGAGTCTGGAACTCAGTGGAGTGATCCGGCTGGAAATATAAATTTAGGAGTTGGCAGCTAAAGGAGGTATTTAAAGCCATGAGCCTGGTTGAGAATGGGCCTAAATAAGTATCATGACCACCAATCTCAATGGGCTTTTGAGGAGATAGAGAAGTCCAAGGACAGAGCTCTAGGGCGCTTCAATGTTTTGGGGTCAGGAGACGGAAAAGAGCCAGCAAAGGACACAGAGAAGGAGGAGCCAGTGAGGTAGGAGGGAAACCAGGAGGAGGCAGTGTCCTGGAGGCCAGGGGAGGAAAGTGTTTCGAGGAATGAGTGATCAAGGGGGTTAAAATGTCCTGAGGGGTCAAGTGAGATGGGAACAGAGAATCAATTATTTGGCAAGGAATTGGTCACCTAGAGGTGTGTTTTGTGGAGAGGTGAGGGGGAAAAAACTGATGAAAGTAGGGTCAAGAGAGAATGGAGGTTAGGAATTAAAGGCAGTATGGGTGACCCTTTTGAAGAGTTTTGCTATAAAGTGAAGCAGAGAGATGGAGCGGTAGCTGGTAGGGGATGTGGGATTAGGAGAGGGCTATTTTTGAAAGGTAGGAGAAATAGCAATATATTCATAGGCTAATGGGAGTGATCTGATAGAGGGTGAATATCTGACGATGAAGGAGAGAAACTGTTGGCGTCTAAGTCCTTGGATAGATGAGAGAGGATGGGCTCTAGTGAAGGCTTTGGCTTCATGTAGGAGCGTAAACAGTTCATCCATACTAACAGGAGGAAAAGCATAATATAGGGGTCCAGACGTAAGCTGGCAGATGTGGTGGGAGCATGTGGAAGTTTTGTTATAATTACTTGTGCTTTCTCAGTAAAATGGGAAGTAAATGCAGCAGTTGAGATTTGATGACAGAGGAGAAGGTGTTGGGAAGAGAGGGGAGCATATGAAATAGTCCTCTTGGAGGGTGGGAGGGTGGATGGAAGAGGGAAATGAGGTGGGATTGCTGGGAAGCAGGTGTCCACTTGGCCTTAATTGGCTATGAATTTAAAGTAAGGTCAGTTTTAGCACCGTTGATGTTTTCTAGACATGATTAGCTGTTGCAGTGCAGGTGTTAAATAGGTAGAGAGCTAGAATTAACCAAAGTTGGTGTTTTTCCAGAAGGGTACAGTGACGAGTACACTACAGGGGCAAGGGAGTTGAGGGTGTATGCAAATGAGTGATTATAATGATTGACTGGATCATCTAAACTGGGTAAGAAGGGCATTGGGAAGTTGAAAGGAAAAGGAAACGTGGGCAGGTCTCAGGGGACTGAAGAATTATTGGAGTTCAGGTACTAGAGGGCGTGAATTGGGAAGATGGGAAGGTAAGAGGCATGAAATTGAGATTATGTAGTTTTTGGTAATAACTTATCTAGGGCATGACCATGGAGTGAGCAGCTGAAGTGAGGTAGAGGACAAGACCACTAGAAGTGAAGACGTCAAGGACTGGAGAGGCCAGGTGTGCCAGATTGCCTGTGACATCAGTCCCCCCCGTCCCCTCCGTGCTCTCCCCAGTACCGCAGGGGCTAGAAGCCTAGGAACTTCACTTCCCAGAATCCCCTACCAGGAAATATCTGGGTTAGTTTTCACAAACAAGAGGCACTTATGATAGACTTGGAAGTAGAAGAGAAGCAGAAATAATATTTCTCTAGCAGGGCAGTGGTGGACAAATACATGAGCTTTGGGTTCATAGACAGAAGATTTGCAGAGGCCTCTGAGTGCTTTTCTTCAAATCACCTGCCTTCCTAAAGGAGCGAGATCATTGTGGGAAGTTTCCTGTGTTTCTTGTAACTTCCTGACTCTCTGAAAGCTGACACCAAATCTGAATTATAGTGGCAGCTTTGCAGACTTGTTTTTCCAGCCATTCCAATTATTTTTCCCAGCCCTTCCAATTTTTTTAAAAAATTTAATTCCCCATATTAAATACCTTTGTGCTTGAAATACCTGGAAAGATTTCTGGTTGCTTTCTTTGTTGTTTCCCTTTTTTCTTTTTCTTTTTTTGTTGTTCTTTAATTTGCCAGATTCCTCCCACCAGAGGGCTTTTGTACCTGTTGTCCCCGCTGTTTGAAATGCTCTACCCCAATTCTCCACTCTTTACCCAGTTATACTTAAGCTCTGAGCTCAACTGATACTTCCCAATGGACATTGTTCCAATTATCTATTGCTGCATAACAAACTATCCCAAATGTGATATAAAAAACAAACATTTTAGTATGGTCAAAAATTTGGACAGGGCACAGTGGGGATAACTTGTCTCTGGTCCACGTGTGTGGGGCCTCAGCCTAGAAGGCTTGAACAGCTGGAGATGACTTGAATGGCTGAAGGCTGGAATCATCTGGAGATGTCTTAACTCACATGTTTGGTGCCTGGACGAGGATGGCTCAAAGGCTGGGCTCAGCTACCGACTAGAAGGCCAGCACGTGCCTTTCCATATGGTTTGGGCTTCCTTACAGCATGGCATTGCCAGGGCAATTGGATCTCTTACATGATAGCTCAGGGCTCCAGAAGTGAGTGTTCTAGTGAACAAAGCAGAAGTGCATGACCTTTTATGTTCTAGTCTCTGAAGTCACATATGGATACTTCCACTGACTCTGTTGGCTGAAGCAGGCACAAGCCACTCAGATTCAAGGGAGGGACACAGACTTCACTTCTCCATGGGCAGAAGGTCAAAAAGTTGACAATTGTTTCTTTCAGTATTCTTATTTTAGTTTGTATGTATTCATTATGGTGAAAGCTTGAGTCTGGGCTTGCAAATTCAAATCAATGACTGCCACAGCCAGCAGAACCAGGGAGTGAAGCTGGCCAGGAGTCAGAGACAATACGGGCTAGTGAACCAGAGAATATTCACGCTCTCTGAAGTAAGCAGCTACCTCTTGGCACTGGCTAATTGTTGTCCCGAGGGAAAGCATGCCCAGTACTGCCAGAGCTTCCAATTTGTCAAGAGGGTCCAGAACTAAAGCTGTTTATGTAAAGCGTTCCAATTTAAAAAAGACTATTCAGACCAACTGCCTGGCACATAGTAGGTTTGATAAATAATTGTGGAAGAAATAGAAAAGTATCCCTGAAATCTTCTTTCATGCTCATCCCCATGTCCATTGCCATTTCTATCCTGGTTTCCGCTGACAAGGAGAAAAAGGAAAAATACATCATAATGTGAGGAGCGTGGGTGGGGCATTCTCCCATCTGGTCAGAGTGCTTCAGGGGATCATGGGGTGAGACAAGGAAACTAGACACCCACAGAGGGCCTGGCATTTAGCACGATCCACACAGCAGCTTAAAAGGCATGTCACTGTGCCCCTACTTTGCTTTATATTTCTTCTAAGTGCTTAAAATGATCTGAGATGCATAATTGACTGTCTGGCTCCCCCATGCAAAAGATTAAGTCTCATTTGTTTTGTTTGCTCTGTGCCCAAGGCCTGGAGAATTGCCTGCCAAAAAATGGGGCTCACTGGATTCTTAAAGGAATGTCAAATGGCCATTACCGGTGAGGATGGGGGTGCTGAGCACCTCTACTAGGTCCCAAGGTCAGTGCAGCAGCTGGGATTAAAACGTATACATACACACACACACACACACACACACACACACACACAAAATTTGGTGCAAAAGTCCCACTATGGTTGACTCTTTGGTACAGAAGACGTTCCTTGACAGACTCTAGAGCCATGTTTTTGAAAACGATTGTGCAATTTAAAAATACATTTGTCATAATCAGTTCCCCTACATGATATTATAGGAAAGAGGGGGATAAGGGATTTTGGTAATCCCTGGGAGACATTACACGCTTCATGATTCTAGTCTATTTCAGGCCAAACTGTGAATATTTAAATATGTGATTTAGATGCAGATCCTGGGGATGGAGAGAGTGAGGACAGAGTTTTGGGAGCCAGGCAGGGGTGCGAAGGGCGGCTTGGCCTCCCGGACCTTGCCTGGAGGTTCATAGCAGCAGAGATGGCTCTTGTTTTTCCATTTCTTGCTTTAAAGACATCTGGAAGTGTTGACCTTCTCAGGCAGAGCTCACCTAGCTCAGCTAACCGGGGAGTCAGAAGTTTTATAGCGTAACAAATGTATGGAGTGTGGTGCCCATAAGCAGAGACACAGTGCAAAGGCACCTCTAGTGACGATGGCGTCAATATGCAGCCCTCACCGGTGACCAGCAATCCTCCCACACTGCCCACTGATGTCAGAGATGCTGGGGACGCAGAGGTGGCAGCCTACTGGGAAACCATTGGCAACAGCATGTGGATAAAAGCTCTGGGGAGAGAAAGCAAGCCCTACGCAGAGAAGTGCATATCCTTCTAGTCTTTTTTCTATGGAACTGAGGTTTGAACCAGAGTTGCCTGACCCCCAACCCTTTCTCTCGCCATGGGTTTTGCAGATTAGCCTCAAGTCTTCTTCCACTGCCAGTTGATATTTCAACCTAATAAACATCACTCATTTCTCAGACGGCAAGGAGTTAGGAGAGTTTCTGGGGGTCTCTCCCCATCTAGCCACAAGTCACATAAACCATGTCTTCCATCTGCTTGTCATCCAAGGCAGAATTCCAGCAGCAATTCTGGGCTGCAGCCCTTCATCTTGATACTGCTCATTAAGAGGGACGATTTCCCCCCCAAGGGGCCAGGTGAATTTAACAGTGCTTGGCATACAATAGACACCCAAGAAATAGGTATTCATGAGAGTAGTAGCCATTATTTAGCACCCATTGGGTACCGGGTGCAGCACTGGATTCTCTGCAAATATAACCTCTTTTTTTTTTTTGCGGTACGCGGGCCTCTCACTGTTGTAGCCTCTCCCGCTGCGGAGCACAGGCTCTGGACACGCAGGCTCAGCGGCCATGGCTCACGGGCCCAGCCGCTCCGCGGCATGTGGGATCTTCCCGGACCGGGGCTCAAACCCGTGTCCCCTGCATCGGCAGGCGGACTCTCAACCACTGCGCCACCAGGGAAGCCCAATATAACCTCTTTCAACCCTTATAACAACGCTAAGAGGCAGCAGCAATTCCCTCCCTACCGATGAGGAAATTAAGTAGACTTGTCCACACTCACAAAGCTAGTTAGTAGTGAAGCTAGGACTTGAATGGAATCAGTTTCCTTCCATAGCAGTTCCTGTGGTATCAAACACTCTAGGGGTGAATATGTGTGGGGCTGGGGCAGTATTTATGTTGTATCCAGTGCTGAGGGCATCCACATCAAAGAGGCATGTGTGTGACTGGAACTCGAGAGGCAGCTTCCCCTGGGAGGGAGGGGTTTTGAAAAGCTGTGAGGAGTGAATGAGAGGAAGCAGGTTAGGGTGATGGGTGGGCCACACGACAGGCTGGGTGACATGGGCAGGGAGGGTGACAAGTTCATCTGGGCTCCTCCAGCTCAGGACAGGAGGGTGATGAGGGAGGGACCACAGGCAGAGGTCACAGAGCTCAGTCCAAGCTGAGCAACTGTTGTTTTTAGTAAGATCAGCCAAGCTTGCCCCAGCAGCTTCCTGGCTTTCTAAGATCTTCTCTTCCTTGTTCCTAAGTCACTGGGCTAAGAAAATGCAGCCTGTCTACCTGGCCAGCTTTCCAGATAAGCCTCATAAAGTTCCTGCACACAGAGAAGTGAAAGAGGAGAAAGGAATAATCTCTCCATTCTGTCATCCGTATTTATTGAGCCTCTACTATATGCTAGGTACCATCAGAGTTGCTTGGGATACAGCAGAGAACTAAAAAGACAGAGACCCCTGGCCCCAGGTTGCTTCTGGTGGGGAATGAGGAGACCGTATGTTACAACCGTAAGAAAGAAGTAAATCAGATCATAAAGTCTGTGAAGTAAAGACAAAGCGGAGCAGGCAAGGGGGACCAGGAGTGCGTGTGCGGCTAGGGCTGGCATAGATGTGGCCGCAGTCGTAACAGGGCAGCCAGGGAAGTGGAGCAGTTCCCACTTAGTTCCAGGGGATGCGTGTTCCAGGCCAGAGGGCAAGGGCAGGAGGGCAGGAGCTGGAGTGAGTGATGGGCAGAGCAGAGAGAGATGAGGATCAGGGAGGTGGGATCCAGGGCTGGAGAGTGGAGGCCATTTCTGAGCAGAGAAGTGACGTGAGCGGACTTCTATGCGTAAAAGACCCTCTCGATGCTGTGCAGGGAAGAGGTGGAAACGGAGACCAGCTAGAGCCTGGTAGGATGTGCAGGCAAGAAACGAGAGGGGCAGACGCAGTGGAGGTGGAGAAGTTGGATTCTGGATACAGCTGAGGGAGGAGTCAGTAGGTTTGGATTTAGGGAGTGGGAGGAAAACAGGAGGCAGAGAAGACCTCAGGGCATTTACCTGAGCAACTGATGGAGCTTCCATCAGCTGAGACGGGAAGGTGAGGGAGCAGCAGGCTTTGGCGGGGGGCGGGGAAGCTCAGGAGTGAGGCTTAGAGCTACAGGTTTAGGGATATCCGTCACCCCTACTGCACAAGTCAGGCAGGTGGTTAGGCATAGGAGTCAGGTCTGCAAATTTATCTTGGACTGGTGTCCCATAGATGGTGCTTAAAGCCAGGAGCCTGAATGAGATCCTGGAGATTAGGAGTGCAGACAGACAAAAGGACAAGGGCTGCACAGAGGGTGCAGCTCCGACCTGCACAGAGGGTGGGGCCCTGGGTGGGTCCACAAGGATGTGGAGATTTGGGTGGGCGGAAGGGACAGGATGTTCACGTGAAGGGAAGGATGTTGCAGAGGTCCACAGAGACCTATGGGACCCGTTTGATTAGAGTGGTGTGGATTGGGGTATGTGTTGGGGGCACAGGGACAGTGGGCAAGAGGTTGGCAAGAAAGGTAGAGTGGGATCAGGTTACACAGCGACCATATTCTGGAAACCAAGAACCAGGCCACCAAAACTTGGGGTAGTGGCCAGCCCTGGGGCCCGCCGCACCCCGTACCTTCCCCAGCGCGGCCTCTGTCTGTCCGCCTTGCAGTTGCCTGGTTAGCAAGTCCTCTGTCACCCCTGCACCCTGAGCTCTGTGGAGGCGGGATGAGGCCCTGTTTGCTTAGTGCCCTGCTGGAGGTGCGGCACACGGAGGCTGCGGGAGAGGGTCCCCTGGGGCCATCCAGACAGCAAGGCCCCCAGCCGCATAGCTGTGCCTGGCTCCCTGCAGGCACCAGGTAACCGGGAATGGAGAATGGCATGAATACGTGAACCCAGCTCTGACTGTTCTGAGGGCCACCTCAGTGTCCTGGGGCCCATCACCTGCTCTTGCGAACCCTGATTAAGAGTCTTGAGCCCAGGTGCCTGCGAGGTCCCACTGCTCCAGTGGTCAGCTGCAGATCCCAGGCATTCGAAGGCCAGGGGGTCCCTGCAGGGACCTACTCCAGGCACAGACCCAGGTGGCACTTTCTTCAATCTCTTCTCTGGCCTTGGAACCCTTCCTGCCCTTCCCTGGTCCTGGCTTCCCTCAGGCTCAGATAAAAAGCTATTTTTGCTCTCCATCCCTCCCCCACCTGCCCCTCCTGTCCCCAGGCCTGAGGGTGGCTCTCTCAGAAGGGGATTCCTTAAAGGGCCTGCTTTTCAGGCGACAGGGAGGGGGTCACCAGCTGCCAGGCCAGGAGAGGACAGAGGGGAAGCAAGTGACTCGGAGGGATGGGGCCAGCAAGATGGAGAGGGAGCAACGGGAAGGACCAGGGGCAGGGAGGGGAGGCAATGGGGGCGGGGAGAGCAAAAGTGGACCTACAGGGTCAGAGGGGGGCCTGGGCAGAGAGGAGAAGAGAAGACGGAGGAGGGCTGAGAAAGAGAGACAAAGAGGGAGGCAGCATGCGGGGCTCACAGCAATGCCCAGGCTCAGCCTGGGACCCAGAAATCTTTGTGTGCCCAGCAGGCCCCAAAGTTGTGCTCAGATGCTTGGAGCAAGGGAGCCCTCAGCCTCTGCTTCTGAGCACGTGGCCTTCTGATGCTCTCACTGGTCCAGTGAAGCATCCAGAGGTGGCGGGGGGACATGCCAAGCCTTTCTGTCCCCCTCCGTCTGACCTGGGGGTCAGAGTTGGGTCTCCCCAGCTCTGGATCTTTGGGGGTGTTGATGGGCACAACAAGCAAGAAGTTCAGGGCTGAGAGAGGGGAAGCAGAGGGACACAGGGGTCTAGAAGAAGGCGAGGTAGAGGGGCAGGGCTGGTCTTGAAACAGGAGAAAATAGAGATTTTAAAAACTTCAATGACCCCCACTAACTGGGGCTCCTGAGCAGTAAACAACTTCACTACAGTATGTGCTTCGTGGGTTGGTCACGTTGTAGCTTATCTGTGAGCTGCTGGCCATCGAGGAAATCAGGAGGGATGAGGGTGCGAGTATGGGAGCGAGTGTGTGAGGGTGAGGGTGTGAGAGTGAGTGATTGTGTGTGCTTGTGTGTGTGCGTAGGACCCCTCAGAGTAGCCATGACAAGGGTCCCCCATTCAGGGGCCCTAAGGCAGCATTTAGAGGTGTCTGGCTGGTGGTGCTGACCTACAGAAGTCTTCTGTCTTTTGTTTTTTATTGAGGTATAGTTGTTTTACAATGTGGTGTTAGTTTCTACTGTACAGCGAAGTGGAGTTCCCTGTGCTGTACAGCAGGTTCTCATTAGTTATCTATTTTGTACATATTCGTGTATGTATGTCAGTCCCAATCTCCCAAGTTCATCCCACCCTCCCCCGACCTATAGAAATTTTGTCCCGAGTTCCTGGAACCACTGTGGAGACGATTTACCCCAGCAAGGTGGCAAGTCCCCAACATTAGAGGGGAGAAGTGACCTGCATGTCATCACAGGAGGGGACAGCCCAGCCCGATGCTGTCTGAGCCCCAGGGAGGGGACTCTTAATAAAACAGGAAGACCATTCCCACAAAGACTCTGGCCCCTCCAGTCAAGTGTAACCCCAAGGGGAGACGTATCCACCCTCACAGTCCAGAGCCAACGACGCCCAAGTTCCAAGCAACTGGCAGCTGTGACTGGTGACACCCAGTGCTGCACACCTGGGAGGCAGAAATCCAGGTAGAGGCATCTGGGGTCGGGGCAGGGCACGGGGAGTGTCGAGAGTTGGCAGGGGTTTGAGGCCTTGTGAAAGGGGGCGCAACAAAAATATAAGTCAGTGACATTTTACTGTGGTCCGCCTGCACCCATAGCTTGGGGGAGGACTGGGGGAAATTCAGGCACATAAAATAGGAACGATCGAAGACTATCCATCCTTTTCCTTAGACTAACATTTACCGAGCACATAGCTGTCCACGCCAGACACTGGGACCACTAAAATGAACAAAACGCCGACCTTAGGAATTCACCATCCCATGGGCAAGATGAGCTTAGAAATGGGTCATCAGGTGCCACTCGTAGTAAGGGTGACGATGATGAGAATGGCCAGCATGCTGGATGCTCCGTGTCCCGGGCTCCGTTCTCAGCAATTTGCAGGCACCAGCTCAGCACCAGGACGGAGGGACGGTTGGGGCATGGGAGGCATCCACAGAAGAGCCCCTTGTGCAGCCTGGAGCCGAGGGGTGGGTGTTCACTGTCTTCACCATTCACCTCAATCCTGGTGAGAAGCTCCTCCAGAAGAGAGAACAGTATTTTCTGCAGTGTTCTAGAATGAGTCAAGGAGGCCATCCGAGCTCCCACCCTCCCTCATGTCCACATCCTGCACCAGCTGCCCTCCCTGCTGGCCAGTGTCCGACCTTCCCATCTTGGGGCTGGCTGGATCAGACTTGTCTAGATCAGAGCAACCACTACAGGATCTCTCCAGCGCACGTCTGGAGCCGATGCCGTCAGGGCCCTGCTGGGGGAAGCAGATTTTGGGAGGCAGGGGAGGCCACAGGAGGGAAGCAGAGGGAGTCTTGTGGGTGGTGTTGGGATAGGGAGGGAGGGGCTTTGGGGCTGGTGTCTAAGGTGAGTCACTGGAGGCCCCCCAGTGGAGGGAGGAGAAGCTGGCCAGCCCCCTCAGTCCCTCCGGGGGATGCGGGGCTGCTGACCTAGAGATGGGAGGGCGGGGAAGGCAGAGATGAGTGGGCTCCGCTGGCTTGTGTGGGGCTCAGCACAGAACAAAGATATGTTCCCAGGCGGCGGCGCACCTCCCTTGTCTTCCCACTCTTGGCTCTGTCCTGTACCTCGAGGGGCCATCAGTGCCACGAATGACTAGGTAGACATCCCTTCCTGCAGGGCTACACTTTGCCAAACAGTAACCCCTAGCCACTCCTTGGACCCAGGGAAAAGTTGCAATATTTGGGACATACTTATACCAAAAAATTATTCCTTGTGTATTTGAAATTCAATGCAACTGGGCGTCCTGTATTTCTTTTTTTTAACTTTTTATTTGATACTGGAGTATAGCTGATTAACAGTGTTGTGATAGTTTCATGTGCACAGCAAAGCGACTCAGCCATACGTACACACGTATCCATTTCCGTCCACACTCCCCTCCCATCCAGGCTTGGGCATCCTGTATTTTATCAGGCAGTTCTAGCCAGGAGTGCTCCCACCGGTCATATGGCCGGCCCTCAGTAGGCTCAGGTAGGGACCCTCCCAGCCCTGCCAGTGGGCTCATTGGGCAGGGACTTGCAGGGTGCAGTACTGTATGCAGCGGGGCACAGGGGGACCCATCTTGGCCCTTCAGACTCTTCTGGCCGGAAGATGGTCAGATCTGGGTCCCCTAAATTTCAGGAGCTAGAGCAGGGGCCTTTTGCCTGTTTACTGACAGGCTGGGGTGAGCGCCCGCACACCTTCCCACTGAGAGCTCACCTCAAGTAAGAGGCGTTCAGGAACTCTCTTGGCCTCCTCAATGCCTTCACCTCTAGTTTCTCCACCACCCTCAAGAGACAGTGACTTCTGATGCTGGGAGATGTGTGATAGAGCAGCTGAGAGCTAGGGTTGCCAGGTAAAATACAAGACGCCCAGTTAAATTGGAATTTCAGGGACTTCCCTGGCGGTCCACTGGTTAAGACTCTGTGTTTCCACTGCAGGGGGCACGGGTTTGATCCCTGGTGAAGGGAACTAAGATCCTGTATGCCCCATGGCATGGTCTTTAAAAAAATAAAAATTTGAATTTCACATGAGTGATGAATAATTTTTTAGGATAAATATGTCCCATGCAATACTTGGGCAGACTTATACTAAAAAATGATTTCTTGTTTATCTGAAATTCAAATTTAACCCAGTGTCCTGTTTTTGATTTTGCTTTTATTTGTTTATTTTTGGTAAATCTGGCAACCCTACTGATAGCTGGGGCATTGGAGTCCCACGGGCTAGGCTCAGACCCCGGCTTCCCCACCTTCTGGCTGTGAGAACCTCTCTGGGGTTCACCTTCTTCGTCTGCCTCCCAGGGCTGGTGGAAGGATGAAATGATAACGTGCCGGGCACAAGTGACAGCTGTTATTACTGTCCCTGGCTGAGATCCCACAGCTAGAAGGCGACGGGCCAGCACTCACCCTCCAACCTCCAGGCCCAGGCTCCTAAGTCTTCTCAAGGACACTCAGCACCCGGCTCAGATCCCGCCCACGAGGGCCCCAGGCAGAGGGGAAGAGGCCTTAGAGGTGTTTGGGAAGGAAGCATTCTCCAGAGGAGCTCACGTGTATCCTGCGCCTAGTGTACGCCTGCCAGTTGTTTTCTGATTTCATCCTCACTAAACCTGCCTGCAGCTAAAGATGTATTCACGGCGGCCTAGGAGGAGGCACTGTTGCCGCTCTGTCTGGACCCCGGCTCCTCATGGCTCAGCCCGTTCTCACCTCCTTCAGGCCTCTGCTCACCCTCGCCTTCCCACCTGGGCTTCCCTGACCACCGCACTTAACAGGGAAACCCTCCCCCACGCCTGGGGGCTCCTTATTCCCCTTTCCTGCTGTCTTCTTTTTTCCAAAGCTCTTTCATCATCAAATGTATTAAATAGCATGCTTCTTTGATCTGTTGTCCCACTCCCCTTCCAGAATGTAAACTCCACGAGGGCAGGTCTTTCCAGTCTGTTTTGTTTACTGACATATCCCCGTGCCTAAAATAGAGTCTTGTGCGTCTTTGTTGAATGAATTAATACTGATAACAATAATGACAGCTAATACTTATTTAGCACCTACTTTACCCCAGAAATGATCAAAGCACTTTACACAGGTTCATTTACATACCCTCATCTCCACCACACGTCTATGAGGCCCAGAACAGGCACAGAGAGGGTAAGTAACTTGCCCAAGGTCACACAGCTAGTGGGCAAGAGTTGCGATCTGGTTGGCCTGAGTTCCCAGTTGACAATCTTACACACTCCACAGGTGTCTGTGACCCTGGCGTCTGCTCTTCTTGTGTTCATCATGGCCCATTGGTGGCACCCCTCCCACTCCTCAATCACGCTGTATTATGAGTGTCTCTTTGCTCATTTATTGCTGACTTAACCTCTCTGAGGGCAGGGACCGGCCTCTTTCATCTTTATTTCCTCAGCGCCCTGTATGGTGGCTAGCCCACTGCAGGGCCTCTTCTCCATGTCCCTGGTTGGCTTGTATGACCACCCTGGGAGGCGGGAAGCACAGGTATGATCACTCCACCACCCCCATTTACCAGTGAGGGACCAGGCTCAGCGAAGTAAAGTGATTCATTGCAGCTGGAGGAGCAGACGGTAACCAGACCCTCCTGAGTCAGCACTTTCTGGGCCACGGCCTGCTGGGGTGGGAAGCCACGCCGTGTAACCCCATGGGTTCTGGCTGCTTCCCAAGGCTTTGGTGGGGACCCTCCACCTCTTAGAACTGAGCAAAGGAAAACGCAGGCACGGGGTGGGGGAGGTGTGGACCCGAGGATCCAGTGGGCTCTTTCAGTGGAGGCCTGTGGGCTGCTTCCTGGAGCTGGAGTGGTGAGCCGGGTGAGGTGCAATTCCCAGCCTGTGATGCGTGTCTGCCAGGTGTGCTTCAAAGCAAACAGGATGCAAAGCAGGGTATATTTAGCCTGTGGTTTTGCTGCTGTGGTACCAGCCGTAGGCCAGTCCCTCCGGGTGGGGGAGACCCTTTGGAGCGTTTTCCTCTGACTGGGGAATGTGTTTCTTGAGGGGATGGGGGGATTTCAATGTACAGAAAACCTGAAACTCAAGGCTCAACCAAGAAAAGGCAACAAGTTGCCACAAAGAAATAGACCTCGGCCGAAAGCAGAAGGTCTTTAAGCCTGTCCTTCTTTTTGGCCCCTGAGGATGTTCTGTGGACAGATTCATGCTGGGACCTGGGAGTGGTGGGGAGAGGCTATGTTCATTCATTCATTCATTCACTCACTCATTCAACAAGTGTTCATTGTCCTTTTACTTCGTACCACGAACAGAGCTAAGAGCTGAGATTATACCAAGGAAAACAAGGTACCTGTCTTCATTGAACTTTCAGTTTCGCGGGGGAGCCTTGCTTGTATTTAACTAGTTTTAGCTGTCAGTGCTCTGAAGAATTATTGGTTGCCACAAGAGGGTAAAATAAGGAATTGTAGTCCGGGAAGGCTTCCTGGAGGAAGTGGTGTTTAAGCTGAGTCCTGGAGAGTATCTAAGAGTTCCTTGGGCAACTTGCTGGGAGTAGGGGGTGAGAGGGGCTGAGTAACAAACATTCCAGGGCCAGAGAGTGGCACATGCTAAGACCTTGAGGTGGAAAGGAGTGTGGCTTCTGGAGATCTTTGCGTGGAGGACTCCAAAGTGGCTGGTGTCTGGATCCTAATCTGATCTGGAGACACAGCCCCTGCCTACAAGCATCTCTTTGTCTCATGGGCAAATCAATAGGAGTTCAACCATAAAGGCAGCATCTCACTGCGGGGCAGAGATATGGAGGTCTGCAGTGGGGATACTTGCCATGAAGGGACAAGTTAGTTCAGGAAAGCTTGCTAAAGAAGGTGTGTCTTGGGATTTGAAGGTGGAAGTGTCCTGACTTGGCAGAGAGTGTAGGAGTTTGAATTGCTGGGTGCAAGGCGGAGGAAGTGGGAATAAGCCTCCTTTAGGTCAGAGTGGGAAATGGGTGAAGGACTTCATCTGCATGTGTACCTTCTGTCTCTCCAATTACAATTGACCCTTAAACAATGTGGGAGTTAGGGGCGCCGACCCTCGTACATTTGACCTAAAGTTGACTATAACTTTACAGTTGGCTCTTCGTAGCCCCGGTTCCTCTGTATTCAAAGTTCCGCATCCACAGATTCAACCAACCGTGGATTGTGCAGTTCTGTATTATTTACTATTGAAAAATATCTGCGCATAAGTGGATCCATGCAGTTCAGACCATGTTGTTCAAGGATCAGCTGTAACTTGAATAGCTACTATTTATTTCATGACCACTGTACACCAAGCAAGCACTGATCTATCTTGTTTAATCTATACAAATAGCTTTTTGAGGTAGGTATGACCATCCCATTTTACAGATGAGAAAAAGGAGGTGCAGAGGATGAAGTGACCTGCCCACAGTGACATGGAGAAGAGGTGATAGGACCAGGAATCAATCAAAATGTGTCCACTCTGCAGCTCATCAACCTTCCATTAAACTTGCCACCTTAATGACCTGACATGGTAGGGACTGTCCCTGCCTGCTCTGGGGAGATGACCCACCTTACATCGCAGCTAAAACTGCCTCTAGCCATTTGCAAACACTGGCAACAACTGCGGTCGACAGATCTCTTGGTGCACATCCCACCTTCCCTTCCAGCCCACAGAGGGGCAGCTCCCGGTTCTTCATTGGAAAAGGAGGAGGATGTGAGGGCCCCCAAGATCGTTCCTCCCCCCATAATCACTGTCCACAAGCCTTAATTGGTACCACTAGAACTGGAATTTTTGTCAGTTCTATTGCTATATCCCCAGTCTCCAGAATAGTGCATAGTAGGCACCCATAAATTTTGTTGAAATAAATTTCCCTGTGGGTGGTGCAGTGTTAAAGGGAATTTCACACGTACCATCCCTGCCCTATGGTGGTTCATTGTGTAATTGAACATAACGTAAGACATCACACACACACACATACACACACACACACACACCACACACGCACACTCACTCACTCACAGGAAACCAGTCTCTGACTTAGCCAAGACATTGGGGAACGGTTATTCTCTACCTGGGCCATAAATGATGAGATAGTGTTTATCTATAATAAGATGGACTTAGGTTAGACTTGAGCCAACCAGCTGATTTTTCCCAGCAGTGAAATTAATCAGATACAAAACAAAACAAAAAAACCCAAACTAAATCAAAACAAAATCATCTAATATTTTTACTGCCTTCTTTTTTGGAGGTGCCGGGGGGGGTGTGTTGGGTAGGTGGGTAGACATAACTTACATAACAAGAGTTACAGATCTTGAGTGTGCAGCCAGATGGATCTTTACATATGTAACATATGTGTGTACTTGTGAAACCCCAACCCAGATAAACGTGGAGAGCATTTCCAGCACCCCAGAAGCTTTCTCATGCACTCTCCCAGAAAATACTCTTGCCCTAGGCAGAGGTAGCTGCTATATTTTACTTTGCCTGTTCTTGACCTTCACAGAAATGGAATCATATCATAAGCACTCTTTTATGCCTGGCTTCTGAGATTCATGCTTGTTGCTGTATGTAGCAGTTCATTCTTTTTCATTGCTATACAGCGTATATTCAATTCATTTATCCATTCTCCTATTGAGGGACATTTGGGTTACTTTCAGTTTGGAGGTATTTTGAATAAAACTACAATGAACACTCTTGCACATGTCTTTTGGTGAACATAAACACTAATTTCTATTGATTATATACACGAAATAACCTTGCTAAAGTAGGCTTATGTTTAGCTTTAGTATATTTGTCAAAAAGTTTTCCAGGTTGTACCAATTTATACTTCCACCAGCAGTGTATGAGATTGGAGAGTTTTTAACATCAGGAATATGACACCTTATCCCCCTTCAACTTTCCTGACCATTTCCCAGAAGATAGGACTGGAAATATTGGGTTTTGGAGCCAAAATCTCCATGTCTTGGTGAAGCTCTCAGCAGGGAATCAAGGACTCCTCGTGGACCCAGGAGGCCTGGGGCTGGGGAGCTGTGGGTAGCCAGTGGGCTGGGTAGGGGTCTGTGGGATGGGCCTGTGGGACAGTCCAGGTGCTTCTGAGACCCCAGTGGGTTGTGCTAGTGTCAGGGTGACATCTCCAATCTGCCCACAAATGAAAGGTGGGTGGTGCTCTTTATTCTGGAATGAATTTAAGCCTGGAAACCCACCTACCATGGTAGAATCTGGTCTTGTCCCCTCTTCCCTAATTCTCCACTCAGCTGCTTACTTCCTCCCTTTCTATCAGAATTAATAGCTGCTTCGAGAAGATGAGACAAGCACTCTGGTCCAAGGGAGAGGGGAGAGATGGGTGAGATATTCCATGATGTCTGTTGCCCCCACTGAAGAGGCTGAAGAACCAAAAATCTTGGACGCCTGGGAGAGGAAGCAGTATCCAGACAAAGACGGAAGATGGGGAGGGCTGAATGGAAGAGGGGCTTTTGCCCCAATTAACTTTAAGACGTGTCTTCCAGGGACACTTGCCCTGTTGTTGCCATTCACATGATGTGATGTTGTGAGGCTGTGATGGTGCCCACAGTCCAAAAAAGAAAAGGTCAGTGTAAGTCCTTGCTTGGTGAGCTCACCTCTGCCGCCATGATCTAGGAGCACGTGGGGAGCCTGAGTGAAAAAGGGAGCCCAGAGCGGTCATTAAGGAGCCAGTCAAACCCGGATTCCAGTCCCAGCCCCGTCCTTTACTAACAACGAGGCCTTGAGCAAGATATCAGAGCTTTCCAAGCCTTCATGCCTTTGTCTGTAAAATGTGGCTTGTCAGAGCACATACCTCCCAGGGATGTTCTGCTGAGTAAACAGGTGAAGTACATAATGACATTAGCAAAGCTATTAGCAAAGCTCAGGCCGGAGGCTCGTGAGTTGCTTATGCGCTGAAGTGAGAATTCAGGTGTGAGCAGGCAGACTTCCCTGGGATGCCCTGTCTGGGTAGACCCAGGAGGCGGTCAGTGTGGGGTGAGGAGACCCCCTGCCTGGCTTTATCAAGATCCCTTTCAGACTCAGTACTCTCTTTCCTGATAACAATGAGGAAAAAGGGACTTAGGCTGCAGCTGAAAGCACTACAGTGAGACATAAACTGAAGGGTGGGCACCAAGGTAAGCTGCAGAGTCACTGTTCTAAAAGTCTTTGACATGTGAAAAGATGCTTAACACTGCTATTCATCAGAGAAATGCAAATCAAAACCACGATGAGATATCACCTTACACTTGTCAGAATGGCTGTCATCAAAATGACCACAAATAACAAGCGTTGGCATGGATGTGGAAAAAAGGGGACCCTTGTACACCATTGGTGGGAATGTAAATTGGTGAATTTACTGGGGAGAGACTCCTCAAAAAATTAAAAATAGAACTACCATATGATCCAGCAATTCCACTCCTGGGTATATATCGGAAGAAAATAAACACTAATTTGAAAAGACACATGCACCCCAATGTTCATAGCAGCATTATTTACAATAGCCAAGATATGGAAGCAACCTAAGTGTCCATCAACAGATGAATGAATAAAGAAGATGTGGTATATGCATACAATGGAATACTACTCAGCCATAAAAAGAATGAAATTTTGCCATTTGCAACAACAGGACTGGACCTAGAGGGTATTATGCTTAGTGAAATAAGTTGGGCAGAGAAAGACAAATATTATATGTTATCACTCACATGTGGAATCTCAAAAGTGAAACAAGTGAATGAATATAACAAAACAGAAACAGACTCACAGATACAGGGAACAAACTAGTGATTACCAGTGGGGAGAGGGATGGGGGAAGGGCAAGAGGGGGTAGGGGATTAAGAGGTACAAACTACTGTGTATAAAATAAGCTACAGGATGTATTGTACAGCACAGGGAATATAGCCAATATTTGCTAATAACTTTAAATGGAGTACAATCTATAAAAATATAGAATCGCTGTGTTGTACACCTGAAACTAATATAATATTGTAAATCGACTGTACTTCAATTTAAATAAATAAATAAGAGTCTTTGAATGGAGGAGAGAATTTCACCCCTTGGGGTTTGGGGACAGAGTACCACTTGGTGTCACGGGAATGATATCCCGAGATGGGCTCACTTATAGCCACTTGTCTCCCACCTCTGGAGGCCAGACCATGAAGGTATAGCTAGTGTAGGAGCTGCGAGTTCAATTGTTCATGAGTGCTGAGTTTAGGGGCAGATCTGGGTCCTCTTCTCTGCTCCCTCTGGACTCTATAGCTCAGCCACAGGCAGGATCTGGGACCCTTTTCCCAAGGCCCCACGCCTGGCATCCTCGTTTATTCCCCCCTCTGGAAGGACCTTGGTCTGCTCTTGGAACCCACCCTAAATGGCTTCCTTCCCTTCGCTACAGAGCCTTTGAAACTGGCTGAAGCCTTTCCTGTCCTGGGCCGGGTCAAGCTAACAGGTCCTTGGGCTTCCTCCCTACCCCAGAGCTGTTGCCAGGCCCAGTCTGAGCCTGGGCCAAGCTTGGGAAGGTGAGGGCCTTCTTTCCAGTTGAACTGTGGAAGGGCCAGCAAGAGGCAGGGCCAGGCTGAGCTTGCCCTGCTGGGGTCAGTGATGGACCAGGTATGGGGGCAGAGGCACCCCAGCCCGGCAGTTTGAGAACAGGGGACAGGGCTCCATTTCTGTCCCTTAAAGGCAGCCTGGGCCCCAGGCGGCTCTCTAAAAGAACCTGTGTCTGTGAAACTACTCCAGGTAGCCTGTGGCAACTGTTTTACATTTAACTCTCCAAATGCTTAAGTTCTAAACCTGGCTGATTATCTCAGTCCAGGGATGATATCCATCCCTTCCCCTCCCCCTCCTCCTTCTTTTTTCTTTGTCAACAACTAAACATTGTAAATTTTTAAGGTGTACCATCTATGTTGAGGTGTACAATCTATGTACAATCTATATACACATTGTGTAACGATTACCATAATCAAATTTCACTCTGCTTCTTGAATCCCACTCTCTGGGGTCCAGGGACTCTTTCTTAACGATAAAATAGCATTAGTAGCAGTAATCATAACAGGGGGTCTGGCCTGGGTAAAGGGCCAGAGGCAAAGCACACCCTTGCCGCACCCCGTCTGGAGTCTTTGGAGTCTTTGGACTTTGGCAAAGTGCCTAGGGGTCAGAAGCTAGGAACGGATTCCCCAGCGAGGCTCTTCCTGTGCTCCACCCCATCCCTGTTTTAGGGTCTGAACCCACAACGAGGCCCCTCCTGGAGGTGCCGCAGCCCAGGTAGGTGGCAAGCACCCTGTTTCTCAAACTACTGAAGGCAGGCAATTGGGGGGTGGGGTGAAGATAAGGAAGGACTGGGGTTAGCGGTAGGGAAGGGAAAGCAGAATAAAAGTGCCCGAGGCTGTTAGGTGGGGAGTATAACAAAACCTCTTCCTCCACGGCCTAAAGGATGATGGGACCCTTGGGGGAAGAGGGGAACATAAAGGATGAATTGGTGGAAGATGTGTTGATTTGCATGTTATTTTTGCACTGCATTTGCATGCTTTTCATGTACTGTCTAGAGTACAGCCCAGGGAGATTCCCCCGGGCCCAATCTCCCCTTCCTCCTTCTCTAAGGTGCTGGGGCCCAGGAGCCCTGGTGGGCGAGAAGGGGGCTGGGCTCCCCTCCACCACAGCCCTGGTTGGGCAGGGGCTGCAGGGGTGAGGACCCTGTGTCCTGAATCTGAACAGAGGATGGAACCCACCCGCCCCTCTCCCTGTGGTAGGGTGGGGAGGGTGAGTGGGGGAAGGGAGCCCCCCTGCTGGGAGGATGGGGGTAGAGGGAAGTGGGGGTGTGTGGGGATGAGGAGCTTTCTGGCTTCAGGCTGTTTTCTAGACCAGGGCCGGAAGGAAGGAAGCCAGATGAGGTACCTTCCCCTGAATCCTTGTGAAGTTTTGTTTCCTGCTGCAAAGCAGGCTTTGACATCAAACGCCTTTCTTTTCCAGAGACCCTGCACTCTACCACCCCCCTTGCCCTGTTTCAGCCACAACTCATCTCTGTTCATCTTGGGGCCTCAGGGCAGGAGGGAGGGGGCCATCAGGGACAGGGCCCTGTATCCCTCCCACATGCATTCACAGTGGCTGCTGGGTTCATGATCAAACAAGAACAGGGCTCCTGAGTGGCCCTGGGGTACCTGAACCCCAGCTGGCTTCTGATTGGTCAAGGACAGGACTCCGGGTAACCTGGAGAGAATTCAGCCCCACCCTGGCCTGTGGAGGTCCTACCCCTTTGCCCTTCTTCTTTCTGTCTTTCAGTTTTCTTTGCTCACTCTCTTGACATCTATGTGATTTTTTTTATCATGAACATATAATTATGACCCCTTAGCCCTGCTAGCCTTTCCAGGGCACTTTCTCACTGCTATCCCAGCCTCTTCCACGGTGCTGCTGACAGACTCCCTCTGTTCTGGGTGGGGAGTGGGTCCGCCTTATGCTCCTGCAGACACGGCTCCACCACCTGAGAAGCAGATGGGGCAGTGGGATAGCTGGATGGAGGGGAACAAGAGGAAGCGTGTTGGGCTGGGGAAGGCTTGGCACATGGGTGAGGCCTCTGCAGGGCCCAGAAAGCAGGAATGGCCTGGCCGAGCTTGGTGACAGCAGCCCACGCATGACAGGCTGTCGATTCATCTCCTCGGGAACGGCTGGAGTTCATCTCTCTGAGGAGAGGCCAGCCTAGAAGAAGTAGGAGGCAATGCCCAGAGGCAGAAAGCAAACACCCACAGGCCTGGCAGACTCAGGAGATCTTTGCACACGCAGTCTGGAATGCTCACAGGCTGTGTGCATGCCGGGAGCTGGGAGGTCTGTATGGGATCTGTACACACTCCCTGAGGCCCTGTGCACGTCCACAGATTAGAAAACAGAGGCAGATTCTAGCTAAGTTTATGCCCCAGTGTTGTTTGCCTTAAGGTGAAGCTCCACCTCCTCCTGATTTGTACAATTACACCACCTCTGTGCCATAGTGCACCTTGGAGTTCATGTGCTCCCCCTCCCCCACACCTCCCCACCACCACCATCTTGCACTTGACAAAACTGAGACCAAGGGGGGGTCAAGGGACTTACCTAAGCTCACATAGCTGATAAGAAAATTATCTTTTGTGTTATAGAGTTTGAAATTTGGAGATGACAGAGATTTGGGTAACTTGAAGCCTGGGAGCTAGCAGGAATGGGAGATTGTCCTAAAGGCCTGAACTCACATCCAGACTCTGCCTCTTTCTAAGTAGGTGTCCTTTGACAAGTTACGGAACCTCTCTGAGCTCCAGCTTCCATCTTCTAAAAGGAGGAGTGATCAAAACTACTCTGCAAGGTTGTTGTAAGGCTTAGGAATGAATGACACACATTAGAGGCTTGGCACACAGTAGGTACTAAATAAGTGGTTCTGCATGTGAAATAAAATTCATATCTTATGGCAAGACGAGAAAAAGTTAAACAAAAAAATTTCTCTGCCCTTTGGCTTCCTCTCCCCCCTCCACTGAGCATTGTGTATCTGCATTATGCATGGACCAAACCTCCCCCACCAGCAGAAATACTTGCTCAACCATAAACAGCAATATTCTCCCAGCATCAACAAGACAAATCCTTAAAAGAGAGCGTTCCTTCTTTTTTTTTTTTTTTTTTTTTTTTTTTTTTTTTTTTTGCGGTATGCGGGCCTCTCACTGTTGTGGCCTCCCCCGTTGCGGAGCACAGGCTCCGGACGTGCAGGCTCCGGACGCGCAGGCTCAGCGGCCATGGCTCACGGGCCCAGCCGCTCCGCGGCATATGGGATCCTCCCAGACCGGGGCACGAACCCGTATCCCCTGCATCGGCAGGCGGACTCTCAATCACTTGCGCCACCAGGGAGGCCCGAGAGCGTTCCTTCTTGATCTTGTAAGGGGTCACATGACCCACCACGATGATGCTTAGATCTGGATTACGTAAACTGTCAATAATACGTTTGATGTACAGCCATCTGTTTCAAAAAACTTACATCACGATGCCTTGACTTCTAACAGGTAGAAGACTTCTCAGAGCTTTCTGAGATGCTCTTCCCAGGTTATATTCCTCAAATTTGGCTCAAATAAAATTTTCCATTTCTCTTTCCATTTCTTTTCCATTTCTTTAGGTTGACTGATTAATTTTTGGTTAACATACAACTATTTGATAAGGTGGTTAAGCAACTGACCACAGTGTGATTTCCTAATACCTACCATGGGCCAGGCTCTATGCTTGTTGCTGGGGAGACTAGGACAGATGGGGGGGTTCTGGGGAGGTGGAATGTGGGATAAGGACAAGAATATCTTGCTGTGTTATGTGTCTGGTGTCATAGGGACATAGAGAGGGTCACTGACCCCAGATGGTGTGTGCAGGGAGGTGGGGTTGGGGGGTATGGGGGGGGACTCGGGAAGACTTTCTAGAATTTGAAGGATGAATAAGATTCAGCCAGGCAAAGAGGAAGAGAAAGGAGATTCAAGCTAAGAGAAGAGCAAGAACAAAGACCCGGAGGTGAGGGAAAGTCTGACACGGTCGGTAGGGATGACGCGGGCCGGAGGGGAGACAGGGATGAGATGCATGTGTAGTAAGGAGAGTGGGCTTTGACCTGAAGGGCTGGGAGCCTTTGAATAGAGCCATGCCAACACCCAAAGTTCTCAGCAGAAAAGCAAATTTATAAAATAATGACCTTTGCTTCAGTTTACTCTTTTCTTCTCAAAAGTGTTGCTTCATTGTTTGCTAAGAAAACTTTTACCTTTATTAAAGGTCACTGGCAAATGCAAGTGTTGGCACAGAGCTAGGCTCCTTGGTCTAAAGGTGGACATTCAAACATACCTGAGAAGTGCAAGTACCTATCCAGTTACTGATGGCTTCATCAGCTTCTGCTTTAGGCCTTTAACCTGGAGGGTATCCGAGCCCCCCTGCTAGAGATTCACTTTCATTATGTCATTAATGTACTTACACTGCAGTTGATAGTTGTCAAAGCTGTGTTTGGTGATAGTGGGTGAGGATAGGGGGTTTCAAACTGCTTCCTTCATTCAAATTGATTCAACAAATCTTTTCCGGGCACTGTTCTAGGTGCTTGGGGACGAGAGATGAATTAGACAAGGTTCCTGCACTCCTGGGGCCTCCATTCTAATTAAACTGGCACTTCATGGCTAACACCAAGTTTTCAGGCGGGAAACACTCAGCCATCCAGACAAAGGTGGCCGAGTAATGAGAGAGGGGCACTGTCAAGTTAGACCACACCTGGGTTTGACCTGGGTTTGAACCCCAGCTGTTTGAACTCAGAAAAGCAACTTCACCTCTTTCAGGCCATCGAGGGAAAAGTAGGAGACACAGAACCTACTTCACAGGTTGTTTTGAAGATTAAATGAAATAAAGGGATGTGAAGAGCTTGGCACTAAGATTGGTACATAATAAGCCTTCATAAATGATAAGCACTGTATCAGTGATTTGGGGGGACAAACTCAAACTCTAAGTGAGTGAGTGGAAAGGAGACTTTAATATGGTGAAAAGGCTGGTAATGAATTTAGGGAAAAATAGCCCAGATCACACTTCAAAACCATTGGGAGGGAGGTTTCTCCAGGGCCAGAATTGGGTTTTGTTCATTTTATCTCTCCAGTGTCTAAGCACATAATATACATTAATAATGAGCCCTGACTGGTTCTTAGCCCTTGTCCAGGACCCAGGAGAGGGGGTTGGTTGTCAAAGAGTGACACCCTTCCAGGAAGGCATTATTCCATGGGCTACTCTGGCCAAGCAAGGTCCTCAGAACCTGGGACATCATCAAGAACTGGGTTGTTTGTGAAATAAGCAAACAGCATGGAGACCCAGCAACACATTTTTGGGAAGAGTACAGAGAGAAGAAAGTTCAGGCGAGAGCAGGTCAGGGGCAAGGAAGGAAAACAAAATCTTGGGGAAAGTGCCCTGGATGGTCTGTGGTAAGAATCATCCTTGTTCACAGTTTACACCCTTTGACCTTAACGTTCCTCAGAGAATCTGCCTCACCATGGGCCAAGGCAGCTCATCCAATTCACTCTTCCATTCTAACAAGGATGAGGGGCCAGGGGTTTCCTATTCCAAGAATAGGAATCTGAGGTGCTTAGGATGGTCTATGATCTGACCAGGGAAGGGACAGCGAGGGTCACAAGAAGAACATCCCAATGGCCAATCTAACAGAGCCAGGAACACTCCCCAAACTGGGAAACTTCTTTCTCTGGTTTTGGTGTGGGGATTCCAGGATGTCTGGGCAATGCGTCATCCCCATATGCTCACAGGTTCAGGTTACCGAATACTTGAGGACACTGGGTCCCAGAGGGGTCAGTGATTTGATCCCTGAGGCACAGTGAGTGGGATCAGAACCTACCCCAGCTGGTTGTTTTGATGGGTCAGTGCACACAGTTTGCAAATGACTCACACACATTATCTCCGAGCTCCTGACTGAGATATCCAACTGCCTACTTGACATCTCTTTGGGGATGTGTCAAAGGTTCCTCCAACTCAAGGTGACTAAGATAGAACACTTAATCTTCTTCCCAGTCTGGTTCTCTTACAGTGTTTCCTGGCTTGCTGACTGCTAGCCCCACCCGCCCAGCTGAGCCAGCCAGGAGGAAACCCAGGACACTCCCTTGACACGCACACTCTCGCTCACCCTCCATATCCAGTTACCAAGTTCTGCTGATTTTATTTCCTAAATACTTCTCCAATCTCCCCTCTTTTCCCACTTCCTGTGTCATTACCCTAGTGCAAGGTACCCCGACCTTTCACGTCTCAACTACTGCAACAGCCGTCTACCTGCTACCCCTGAGCCCATTTTGGACCTACCCAATCCATTCCTCACAATGCAGTCACATGACATTAACGGAACACAGACCTACTCCTGTCACACACACCTGCTAGGGGAGACTTCAGTAGCTTCCCTTGGTTCTTAGGATAAAGACGAAACTTATTACTGTGATTTCCAAGGTCCCACATCCTCTGGCTCCTACTTCTCTCTGCTACCTGCTCTGGTGTCACATGACACTCGCTCTCCCTTCCTCCACTCCAGCCACATTGACCTTCACACACACTCGCCACGCTCTCTCCTGCTACAGCGCCCTCCCTCTGCTGCTCCTCAGAATGAGATGCTCACATCCCTCCCATGGCCTGGCTGACACCTTTCATCCCTTTGATCCCAGTCCAAACCCCACTTCCTCAGGAAAGCCTTCCTCACAGTCCTCCTCTGTGATGCTCTTACAGCAGCTGTCCCAGCTCATGTGTTACATTTGTTTGGTGAGTATTTGATGAATGACTTTTCCTCACCATCTTGTAAGCTCCATGAGAGGAGAGACCATATCTGGTTTTGCTCATCATACCCTGAACACATAAATATTTCAGTGCCTGGCACATGGGAGGCACTGAAATATTTACTCTTTGAATGAGTGAATTAATGAATATTCTGTTTTTTAGACTTCCTCTGAAGGTGACACAGTGGAGAAAAATCACCACTGTTTGTCCACAGAGGGTCTCCTGTGCCTCTTCCTGCAACAAAGTGGGAGGCTAGGTGGTGAGATGCATGTGAATTCAGTTGCGCTGTGAAACTTATCTTCTAATGGTTTCCTTTTCGTGTTCCTAAAGATCACCATGTTCTGGTAGGTGGGGAGAAAAATAGACTAAAATGATAGGTACCGTATGACCCTACCGTCTTTTTTTTGGCCACACTGCAGCATGCGGGATCTTAGTTCCCCAACCGGGGATCGATCCCATGCTCCCTGCAGTGGAAGCAGGGAGTCTTAACCGCTGGACCACAGTACCCAACGCTACTATCATTTTTAAACACTTAGAAAAAATAACAGTGGCCTGCAACTGATCTTCCTTCCTTTTTTTTTTTTTTTTGGTATATTTTTCATTATGAATATGTATTACTTGGTAGAGAAATTAAAAGTATAAGAACTTATCCGAATGTATATTTCACACACACACACACACACACACACACACACACACACACACACACACACAGGTTTAAAAATGAAAGATCATGTGTTCAGAGACCCTAGAAAGGAAACCATATTTCCTCTCAGCCTGGGGCCTTTCTGAAGGTAGAAACCACTTCACTTCCTCTATTTATTTCTCCCAGCACCCTCCTCTCTTTTAGTTCCAAGTGACAGAAAATCCAACTTGAATTAACAAGTTAAAAAGGAAATGTAGATGCTTGACAGTTCCAGGCACGGTCGCTTTAGGACCTCAGGGGATGTCCTTGGGAATTGGTCTTTCTTGGTTCCTTGGCTCTCCTCCCATGGTGGCCAGATCCTCACAAGCCGTCCCCGGTTCACATGTTCTACCAGCAGAGAGAGATTTTCCCCCACTAGCTCCAGCAAACTTTTTTTTTTTTTTTTTGCGGTACGCGGGCCTCTCACTGTTGTGGCCTCTCCCGTTGCAGAGCACAGGCTCTGGACGTGCAGGCTCAGCAGCCATGGCTCACAGGCCCAGCCGCTCCCCGGCATGTGGAATCTTCCCGGACCGGGGCACGAACCCGTGTCCCCTGCATCGGCAGGCGGACTCTCAACCACTGCTCCACCAGGGAAGCTCCCCAGCAAACGATTTGATGCTGTTCTCTGCACCAGTTGCTGTGGCCAGGTGAGGGTGGGGTGAAACCTCTTACTAGCCAGGCCTGGACCACATGCTCCCTCCTGGCAATGGGACTTACAGGAATCCTACAGACTACAGGGGGTTGGTTCAGAATTGGAAGGCTTTTGCCAGAATAAGGGGGAAGGGATGATGGGCAGCAACACACAAGGTGACCACCACGCACTGAGCACACAGTAGCTCTGCACACAGTAGGTGCTCAACCCCTAGAGCTGACTGGCTGACTTTTGGCTGGAACCATCTGGGGAGCAGGCAGAGGGAAGCGTTGGGCAGCAGGACCTTTCTAGGTCCCACATCAGCTGCAGGACCACCATCAGTTTCCATCTATGCCAACAGGCTCATCTGAACATCCAGAGAGAGGGACTCTGGGTCCACGTATGTCCCAGAAGGTGATGAGGAGGTGGACAGTGATGTCTGGCGAACTGCATTGAAGATTGCCCATGAGGTTCTCCCAACATTGTGTGCCCAGGAGGCCGAGCTTGATAACTGGTACAGCTGGGGCCCAGAGTGGCTTGGCCAGCTGCTCAGGATGCCAGGGAGCACCTGATGCCTTGCTCCCCTCCCAGCAGGCCTGACCTGCAGGCTGGCAGGTGCTCAGTGAGTGCTGATCGAACTCTAAGGGATAAACTTTTCACGTGGGAGGTGTGAGAAGAAGAAGGAACATGGCTGTGTGTTTGGGAAGTTCCCAGCCTGATGGGAGAAATGTAACAAGACAGGTTGAGTCTGGGTTCTGGGGCATCAGGCTGATGTGCCAGCCTCTGTCAGAGGAGACCTGTTAACCACCTAGTACCGGAGATGAGGCTGGCCTCCCCTGACCATCCCATTACCTCTGCCTTCCTGGTCCCAGCCCATTTTGACCACATAGCCTGGTCCACCACCCACTGCGCCCAGGAGTCCCGGCCTAGCACCTGCCTCTTATGAGAGGACCCCACCAGCCCAGTGCCTCATGGAAGGACCGACCATCAGGCAAGGCTGGTCCAGGCACACTTGGTGGAGTCTCTGCCAGAGGGAGAGGCCCCAGGAAGCCTGGGCTGGAAATGTGGAGTAAGGCTGGTTCCTGCTGGGGCCCTTTAGGTGAGTTTCCAGCAGGCTTATCCATTTCCAAACCCACCTCGCTGAGGCTGGGAGGGGCAGGTAGGGGAGAAAGTGACAGTGAGGCTGGGGCTGAGGAAGAGAGAGGAGACGGAGGAAAGGACCAGAGAAGACAGGACTGAGAGGCCGGAGAACGGGCTGGGCAGACGTGGGCTCTCAGGTCACACCCAGCTCAACTCTTCCCCAGGACCTGCCGGGAGCAACTGGGCTGCTCTGCTGGGATTGGTGAGCTCACAGCGTCCTCCCCATCTCCCTTCCTCTGCCTCCCTCCACCCCTGCAGACACTCCTCTCTGCTCCCTCCAGCTTCATCCCTCCTCCTCTTCGCTAAGCAGGCCTTGTCTCACACAGTTTGAGGAAGGCTCGTGCTGAGCCTGTGTGCACAGTTGCCCGGCTTTGGTGTTTACAATGATGTAGTCAGGAACTCTGGATCTTTCTGCTGCCACTGAGAAGATAGATTGCCATATTCCAGGCAAGTCTTTAATAAACACTCAGTGAATGAATAGTGAATGAATGACATCTGTTATCTGATTTAAACCCTAGAGCAACCCTTGGAAGCAACCCAGATGGTTATGATTAGTGACATTTACAGCTGGGGAAACTGAGACACAGAGAAATTATGTGTCATCACATAGGTTTGCAGTGACCAGCAAGGGTCAGAACCCTGTCCCCTCAGCACCCACAACCTCAGTTTTGCACTCATGCCCACTGCCTGTCCCTTGCACCCACCTACACGCTCTCAGCTATCCCTTGGGGTTCAGAGGGTCAGACTGGAGGAAGGCACGGGGATCATGTGGGCAGATTTGCACCCGACAGGCTCTGGGCTGTGGGGACAGTCAGTCTGGGCTGCTCTCTCTGGTTTCTGTTGTGGCCTCATCCCCGGGACCACAGCCTCCTGCGGGGCCTCTCCCGTTTCACTCCACTCCACTCAGTGCAGACAGCACCTGGGGTCAGCCTGCCCAGTGTAGTCACTTCAGAGCCTCCACTGCAGTTAAAGTGAAACTTGGCTGGAGCAGTGACCCCTTACCTGCTGGCAAGTAGGTGCCAGATTAAATGTTAAGTAACCTCCTCAACCTCATGACTGGGGAATTCAAGAAAGGAGAATTCCCTGGGATTTGGAGGTGGGAGGCCCTGGAATTCTGGAGCATCTCCACTGGTGGTCTTACAGATCTCCTGGCACCCAAGAAGGCTTTAACCTCAGGAGTGGCCTTCACAGAAGACAGCCTGGAGGTGCTGGCAGAGCGTCCTGCCCCTCCAAACCCTCTTACCAGTCCCTGGGCAGCTGTTCCTTTGGCATGAGCTCCCAACCCCATGGAGGAAGGGTAATGATGTTTTACATTGTGTTAGTTACATGCTGGTTTTTTTTTGTGTGTGTGGCTGGGTTGGGTCTTCATTGCTGCGCACGGGCTTTCCTCTAGTTGTGGTGAGCAGGGGCTACTCTTCTCTAGTTATGGCTGTGCATTGTCTTCTCTTGTTGCAGAGCAGGGCCTCTAGGCACGTGGGCTTCAGTAGTTGCAGCACGCAGGTTCAACAGTTGCAGTGCACGGGCTTAGTTGCTCCGCAGCGCGTGGGATCTTCCCAGACCAGGGCTCGAACCCCTGTCCCCTGCATTGGCAGGTGGATTCTTAACCACTGCGCCACCAGGGAAGTCCCAGTTACATGCTTCTTGTAGTCATTAACTTAACTGACCTTTTCCAGAACAATTTTTTTGGGGGAGGGGCTGACGGAGGAGTGATGGGGGCATGCCTGGAGCTACTGGCCACATGCAGCTATTTAAATGTAAGTTCAGGGAATTCCCTGGCGGCCCAGTGGTTAGGACTCAGCGCTTCCACTGCTGGGCATCAGGGAACTAAGATCCCGCAAGCAGGCGGCTCAGCCAAATAAATACATTTAAGTTCATAAAAATGAGATGAAATAAAAAACTCCTCAGTTGCACAGGTTAAGCATTTGGAGTTCTCCCTAGCTACTGTACTGGACCTGCAGATATGGGACATTTCCAGCGTCTCAGAAAGTTCCACAGGACAGGGCTGGGCAAGAGGCTGACTTTCCCCACCTCCTGACCTCCGCTCCCTCACTTTCTGAAATAGCGAGTCCAGGGCAGGGCGGGGGTGTTGGGGGCTGAGGCAGAGGCGGCCCAGTCCTCTCAGCCGGGAGGGCTATGGTTTGGGGGGAAGGCACCCCTCCTCCCTCACTCTCACCCCTCACACCCCCCAGGCTCTGCAGCCAGGGCGCCAAGGAGCCGCAGGGCAGGCCCACGGGAGGCAGGTGGGTGTGAGGGGTGCAAAGGATGCTGGCGGCCTGAGCTGAGTGGGCCAGTCGGGGGGAGGTCAGACTGGGGGGAGCTGGTGAAGCCACAGTGACTCAGCACCGGGCACCCGGCCAGCGCAGTGCAGAGTGGGGATCTGTGCGGGTGGCCTGTGCCCCTCTTCCCTCCGGGGCCACCCGGACTGGGGGCGGCACCTCACAGCCTCCACGCCCCGGCCGCCCTGTTAACCTGGCGGTTAATGATTAATTCCTCCTCCTGTCATGAAGCGAAAGTTCCACAGGACGCAGACAGGGAGGCAGCTCCGAGGCTCATCCAACTGCTTCTTCTGCCCGGGAAGCCGAGGCCCAGGCCAGGCTGGAGGTCAGAGGTGCCTGCCTGGGCCTGGTGGGGGCATGGGGGTGGGCGTGGAGGATGGGACCATTCACTTCCTTCCCCTCCTGGACCCCTCATGCCGCCTCCAGATGACACAAGCTGACCTTCTCTTACCCAGAGTCCACCCGGTGCCACACAGGGCACTTTCGCATGAGCGAATGATGTCATGACCCCCATTTTCCGGATGAACAAACTCAGTTGGTCAGAAGCGAGGTGCTCCAGGATTCACAGCGCAGAGGCAGAGCCGGGAATCAAACCCACGGCTCTTTCAGACACAAGCCCAGCATTGCTTCACTTCCCCAGTGTCTGCCCAACTCCAGAAATTCTGACGCCCCGGTCTACCAGGTTACTAACTACATGAGCAGAGGAAACAGAGGTTGGCACTGCCCAGGCCTACAGGCTCCCTTCTCCACCCACTCACATATCATTACTACAACCTTAATCAGTTAGAAAATCCTGCCATAGATTGATGTCAAGCTACGAGGGATAATAATAGCTCATGTCGTCCAATGGTCTTTTGGCTGTGAGGGACTTCGTTCCGAAAGTCAGTCTCCTGATTCGGGAACCGCCCCATGTGTGGCTGAGACTTCAAGGTGTTGGTTCACAGGCCTTGGCCTTTTGGGGGGTGAAAAGACCAGGGAAAAATATTATTTACAAAAATCAAGATGGAAGTATTCTGAAATGAAGCTGAAAGTTGCAGGAAACAAGAGTAGTTTTCCCCGTCTCTAGAGTAAAATGAGGCATTCAGGTGCCCGCACACTCTGGGGCAAGGACTGGGCCTACTGGCTTCTATCCCGGCCGTGCTGCCCTGGCCCTCACCGTCCTGGACCCAAGGGCACCGCCGGGGCTGAGGTTCTCCGGGAACGCAAGGTTCGTTCCCCTCCTCACCACAAGATGTCGCTGCTGCTCACAATAGAGGGCACTGGGCTGGACCAACGCCCGGTCCCAATGACAGACACCCTGGGGGTGGGCCCAGCCCTCTGTGTTTTTAACAAGCCTTCTGGGGGATTCTGAGGCATGCTCAAGTTTGAGAACTGTTGATATAGGTCACCCTGCAGGCCCTGCTGCCCCTAAGGTCTTGCCCCTCTCTCTGCCTGCCATTCCCCCCTCCCCGCCCCCCCCACCCCGCCCAATTTGGGCTCTTTCTTTGGTTCTAATTCAGCTCTGACCTGAAGCCTCTGTTTACATAGAGAGCCCCCTATACATTTCCTTGCAACCCCCTATAGATGTGTGTGAGTTACTGACATGCCCTGACTCCCCCAAAGAGACAAAGTCAGTATGCTCACCCCTGTACCAACGATGAAGTTTTCCATCCCTTGCATCACTCTGTCCAGATTCAAAGTCCCTGCAGAGGGTGTGTTCAGTTGTCCAGCTGTGGTATCGGGACAGCCTTGGCTGGAGAAAAGCAGGACACCTCACTGACTATTGTCAGTAATCAAGACTGTATACACAGGGGAAAGAGGTCATTCTCCAACCAAAAATAAATCCCAAGTAATAAAAAAAAAAAGCACATCATGGACGGGGAGGGCAATTATATTTATTCATGAACTCCGAGCTCTGGTTGGTGTGACAGACAGATGCCAGGTGACCCCTCCCCCAACTTTGTCCCCACCTCCTAGTGTTCATACCTGGAGCCTGGGGGTGAGGGTTCTTGTTTTGGGGGATGCCCACACCGGAGTACTTAAGGGTAATGGGACTTTTTTTTTTAACATCTTTATTGAAGTATAATTGCTTTACAATGGTGTGTTAGTTTCTGCTGTATAACAAAGTGAATCAGCTATACATATACATATGTCCCCATATCTCCTCCCTCTTGCGTCTCCCTCCCTCCCACCCTGCCTATCCCACCCCTCTAGGTGGTCACAGAGCACCGAGCTGATCTCCCTGTGCTGTGCGGCTGCTTCCCACTATCTATTTTACATTTGGTAGTGTGTATATGTCCATGCCACTCTCTCACTTTAATGGGGCATTTTTGTCTGAAGTTTATTCTCAAATGACACAGGAAAGAGACAAATGATAATGGATTATATATAAAACTAGAAAGATTAAGGGAGTGAGCAGATGAAATGTTAGCAGTTGGGGAATTTGGGTGAGAAGGAAGGATATGGAGTTCTTTTACCATTCTTGCAATTTTTCTTTAAATTTGAAATTATTTTTAAAAAACAAACGTATTGAGCAAAAGGAATTTCATTTATATGAATTTTCAGAACAGGCAAAACGAATCTATGGAGATAGAAATCAAAACAGTTGTTGCCTCTGGGGAGGGTGGGGAATTAACTAGAGGCAAGAGGGAACTTTCTGGGGTGATAAATGTTTCTATATATTGACTCAGATGTGGTTATACAGTGTAAATACAATCATTAAAAATCAGAGAACAGTATCCTTAAAGTCTGTGCACTTTAGTATGTGTAAATTATGCTTTGATTAAAAAGGATATAGGGAAAATATATACATGAGAGGATAAACAAATCTAGAAACTGGTCCTTGAAAAGACCAGTAAAAATGACAAACCTCTGTTGATACTGATCAAGAAAAAAAAAAATCCAACATCAAACTGACAGCCAATATCAAGAATGAAAAAGCTCATCCCTACAGGTAAAGCTGAACACAAAAAGATCATAAGAGACTGTTAATTATTCGTTAAATGGCATAGTTCGGCTTTATGCCCTTGTCTTATATATTCTAAATCACAATAAAAATGTTTCTAAATAGATAGGGCAGAACAGCAGGACAAAGGAGAAATAAAAGTAGGGTGAACATAAAGCAAAAGATAAAGCCAAGAGAGAGGGTAGCCAGCAGGACAAGAAAGTGTCATCTGTTGTTACAAGTTGGTGTGCTGTTGATTTGAGGTTGGAAAAGCTCAGATTTATTGTTTGGTCTGTGCCAGGCTCTTTGTGCTAATCTCCTTTAATTCTCATAGTAACCTACAAGGTAGGTAGTTTTATTATGATTGTGTTTTACAGATGAAGAAATGAAGGTTTAGAGAGGTTAAGTTACTTTTCCAAGGTCACACAGGAAGAGGCAGACCAGGGCTTCAAAGCCCAACAGTTAGGCTCAGAGCCTGTGAAATTACCCCAAAGCCAGCAGGCAGGGCTGAGAAGCGGCCCTACAAGCATCACTGTGACACAGAACCACCTAGAATGGTGACTGCGCTGACTAAGAACTCATTCATTCCACAAAAAGTTCTTGGAGGCTTGCACTGTGCTGGGTACTCAGGGAAACAACCAAGAATGAGACAGACAAGGCTTGAGGTTGCATTCTAGTGGGACAAATAATGAAGAAAAGGATAAATAGCAACTTCAGGTGGTAGTATTGTGAAGAAAATAAAAACATGGTAATAGAGATATCTTGGAGGGGTGCAGCGGGTGGGTACCTGCGTTAGAGAGTGTCAGGGAGGAAGTGACTTTTTTTTTTTTTTTTGAGCAGAGAGACAGGACCAGCCTGTGATCCATGCTACAGGAACAGCAAGGGTGGAGGCCCTGAGTGAGATCACAGTTAGCAAATCCCAGGGGCAGGAGGAGGCTGGGAGGAGCCAGGAGCAAGAAAGCATCCAAGGGCATCTCAGTGGTCCCTTCCTCTCTACAGAAATAAAATAAACTCCTCCCTCAGCCTCCTCACTCCTCACCTCCTGCTGCTGATTTCCGGATTCTCTACATTTCGTGATTCCAACTCCACAGCCCCAGTTTGTCCATAAAAGTTACAAGTGAGTGGCCTGGTCAGTTTTGCATTGGAGGAGGGGGATGAGCTGACCTATGTCATAGATGTACTGTCTGCCCTGGTCTGGCCCTACTGCTAATCTCCAGGCAGCCCCTGGCTTCTTCCTGTGCAGTGAGGAATAATTCTGCTGTCTTTTTGTCTAGAGAGGCTACGGCAGGTGGTGCAGCCTCCCGGGGGGCAGGGGGCTTGAGGAGACAGGAGCTCCCTCTCATCTCCCTCAGTTGCTGGGTCCAAGCCGCCATGGTCCTCAGTGTCTGCTCAGCTGGGAATACGTACACTGGGACAAGGGTAGATGGGGGAAAGGGTGTGCGGCCTTCCTTACCCATGGCCTGTGACAGAAATGAAAGTCTCCAACTAGTATTCCTTTGCTATGTAAAAATAGTACCACAGGGGCTTCCCTGGTGGCGCAGTGGTTGAGAGTCTGCCTGCCGATGCAGGGGACAAGGGTTCGTGCCCCGGTCCGGGAGGATCCCACATGCCGCAGAGCGGCTAGGCCCATAAGCCATGGCCGCTGAGCTTGTGCGTCCAGAGCCTGTGCTCCGCAACGGGAGAGGCCACAACGGTGAGAGGCCCGTGTATCACAAAAACAAAAAAACAAAAAAACAAAAAATTAAAAAAATAGTACCATAAACTTAGCAACTTAAAACAATACACAGTTAGGACTTCCCTGGTGGTGCAGTGGTTAAGAATCTGCCTGCCAATGCAGAGGACATCGGTTTGATCCCTGGTCCGGGAAGATCCCACGTGCCGCGGAGAAACTAAGCCCATGTGCCACAACTACTGAGCCTGCTCTCTACAGCCCACAAGCCACAACTACTGAAGCCCTCGTGCCTAGAGCCTGTGCTCCGCAACAAGAGAAGCCACCGCGATGAGAAGCCCGTGCACCGCAACGAAGAGTAGCCCCCGCTCACCACAACTAGAGAAAGCCCACATGCAGCAACGAAGACCCAACGCAGCCAAAAATAAATAAATAAATAAAAATGTAAAGCACCAGTACATATTTATAACATTACCTCATAGTTTCTGCAGGCCAGGAGTCTGGACACAGCTTAGCTGGGTCCTCTGCTTAGAATCTCCAGGCTGCCATCCAGGTGTCAGCTAGGATGTGTTCTCATCTGGAAAATTGACTGGGGAAGACTCTGCTTCCAGGCTCAGTCAAGGTGCTGACAGATTTCTCTGAGGTTCTAGAACTGAGGGCCCTGGCTTCTTGCTGGCTGGAGGTCCCCATCAGCTCTGAGGGGTGGCCCACATTTTTGAGAGGCTGCCCACAGGTCCTTGGTATGTGCATCTCCCCAACATGGCTGGGTACTTCATAAAACCAGCTTTGGTCCAACTACCATCCAGTCTGTAGACCCTAGCCATCTTTGATTGTTTCCTTGCTATGTATGGGGTTGGCCAAAAAGCTATAGGATGTTTCAGAAAAACCAGAACGAACTTTTTGGCCAAGCCAATACTATACAAAGTTCCAGGTTCATCTGTACGTTTCCTGCCTGGACCTGGAATCAGCCTCTTCTCTAAGAAATTGTCATTAGTTTCAGGGATAAATGGAATTTCAAGACCGCAGCCTGGGTCTTAGTATCTATTTTATTTATTTATTTTTTAAAAAATTTTTTTAATTTAATTTTTTTTTTTTTGTGGTATGTGGGCCTCTCACTGTTGTGGCCTCTCCCGTTGCGGAGCACAGGCTCCGGACGCACAGGCTCAGCAGCCATGGCTCATGGGCCCAGCTGCTCCGCGGCATGTGGGATCCTCCCAGACCGGGCCACGAACCCGTTTCCCCTGCATCGGCAGGCGGACTCTCAACCACTGCGCCACCAGGGAAGCCCCAGTATCTATTTTAAAAATTTAATTTGATCTTGTATTGCATATAATTAAATATAAATATATTTTTTTCCATTAACCAATGTATTATAGTGCCTACTATGCATAAGGCAGTCTCTGGAAGAAGGTGGATTATAAACAAGCATCATTTTATATGTGGAATCTAAAAAATGGTACAGGGCCTCCCTGGTGGCGCAAGTGGTTGAGAGTCCGCCTGCCGATGCAGGGGATACGGGTTCGTGCCCCGGTCTGGGAGGATCCCATATGCCGCGGAGCGGCTGGGCCCGTGAGCCATGGCCGCTGAGCCTGCGCGTCCGGAGCCTGCGCGTCCGGAGCCTGTGCTCCGCAACGGGGGAGGCCACAACAGTGAGAGGCCCGCATACCGCAAAAAATAAAAAATAAAATAAAAAATAAAAAATGGTACAAATGAACCTATTTACAAAACAGAAATTGATTCACGGATGTAGAAAACAAACTTATGGTTACCAAGGAGGAATGGGGGGTAAACTGGGAGATTGTGATTGACATATACACACTACTATATATAAAAGATAATTAACAAGAACCTACTGTAGAGCACAGGGAACTCTATTCGGTGCTCTGTAATGACCTATATGGGAAGGGAGTCTAGAAGAGAGTGGATATATGTATATGCATGGCTGATTCACTGTGCTGTACAGCAGAAATTAACACAACGTTTTAAAGCAACTATATTCCAAAAAAAAAAAAAAAAAGCATCATTTGATAGCACCAAATTTCAGGACCCCAAAGTGGAGGAAGCCATGCTAGAACATTTGGGAGGTGAGGCTTCAGTGAACTCTCGGACACAGAATGACTCTGCATGTTGTTGGTAGCATAGCCTGGTCTCCTGGCTGGAGCCCAGGCTTGAGTGTCTCCGTGTCTACTTGGCTGTGAGGGAGGGAAGTTTGAGTGCAGGATGGTGCCAGGTAATGAGGGCAGGTGACTCTCGCTGCCATGTTTGCCGACTCAGGTGCCCCAGGGACTGAGGCGGGCAGGGGGAGCCCAGCTGAGCTCTCTGAGCAGCCTCTCCGGTGTGGCGCCCGACTTCTGCGTAAACAAGTAGGAGCCCCAGGGGCCGACAGAGAATCCTGAGCGCTGCAGTTGACCCTGCTCTGCTCCCGTCCCTCAGACAAGGGAGCTGGGGGTGGTTGAGTTTGACCCAGTGAATAAGGACTGAAGAGGAGGCATAGAGGTAGGAGGGGAAGCCCTAATAGGGTGCCTGAGGGCAGCTCGCTGGGCAGTCCTGTGGACAACAGGGCTCTGGGTCAGGGTGCATGGGGTGGCAGTGCGTGCCTAGGGTTGGCTCCACTTCTCGAAAGCCATGGGAATAAGGCCCTGGCCACAGGTCCAGGCTCCTTAAGAACCAGGCTCCTTCCCTGTTTCGTCAGCCCAAGGGGGCCTCTGACTCACTGCAGCCATCACCAGAACCACGGGTGATAGCTCAGGTCCCTGGTGTAACACAAAGGGCCTGGCCTTTAGAGTTTGCCAATTTCAGCTCTGAAACTTTCAACAATTACTCCGTGAACCTCAGTTTTTTCATTGGCAAAATGGGGGTACTAAGAACACCGTTACTTAGTGTTCGTTAGGGGGCTACTGTGAGGGTGAGATGGGTCTCAAAAAGGGCCAGACTCTTCCTCCTGTTATTATATTAGAGAGACTGAGCACCTAGGTAAGCGGCCGTGGGGCTCTGTGCAGGAACTGTAAAGTCAGACACCTCCGGGAGCCAGGCAAATACCTGATGTGTGTGAAGCAGCAGCTATAAGATAGGAGGGGACAAAGCAGAGGGAGCGGGCCTAAGGGACGTGGCTGCCAGCCTCACCCTGTCCTAGCTGGGTTTGCACAGATAAACAAGGGCCAGAGTGATCCTCTCCCCAAGATTCAGGGAGGACTCTGAGGGACGTCCGAGCCTCCCTGCCCCGAGTCTCACAAAGCCCCTAAGTCTGGCCCTGAAAGCAGCCCAGGGAGCAAAGCCTCTCTCCGGATACACCGTCTGGGGTCTCAGGGGTTGGCCTAGCAGGTCAGTGGGAAGCAGTGGGACCCTGACTGAGTCTTTCACCATAGCCAGAAGCTGCCCCTGGGGACAGAGCTGAGTTCCCCTGCAGCGGCACCTCACTGAGGGCTCCAGCAGCGTCTGGGGAGGGGCATGGGAATGAGGAAGCTGGTTCACCTCCTTGCTGTCTCCCCCAGAACTAAGGTCTGCACTGTTGGGGTGTCTTTCGTTAGAGAGAATTAAGGTGACTGGGGCCAAGGACTCTGCTCCTGAATGTGCCAGTGCAGTGATACAGAGAAACTGAGGCTGGGGGTGGCCAATCTGGGACTAGCTGGTGTTTTTATTGAAGGGCTATTCTGAGCAGGGCACTGCACAAGATGCTTTCCATGTATATCTCCTTTAATCCTCACAGCAACCCTACAAGAAAGGTATTATTAGCTCCAAATTAGAGCTGGGCTCAGAGAACTTGGGACACAAAGCTAGGATCACACAGCAAACAAGTGCTCAGCCTAGATTTGAAACTAGAGGGAAGAAACTTTAGAGAGCCCCCCACTTCTCACCTGTGAGGCCCTCTGCCTCTATGCTGCACTCCCCGGAGGATCAGGATGGATCTGAGTAACTCATCACAGACACCAGGGAGCAAATGGCTACTGAGACTCCCAGAAATCAGAGGGTGAGCCCTGAGAGTTCCTTGCAGCCCCAGCACACAGGACTCTACCTCCCCTCCTCATCAGGCTCATGTGAGGGGAGGAGCCGTACTTGTTAATGAGACAGAGGATGTGAAAATGTTTTGTAAATTTCCAGGGGCAATGCAAATGCAAGTTGACTGCAACTTATTTTCCCTCATGGGCATAATGACTCTACCACTGAATTAGGAGGTTGGATTTCTATGTTTAGTCCTTCTTTGGTGAAGTCACAAAACAGATTAGTCAATTCCCAGAATCACGGTCTTGTACAACTTTTCACCCTTGCATAGCGTAGGCTAAATAGTTAGCAGTACATGTTCCCCAAGAGATGTTTCCCAACTTCAGATCCGAGAAGAGGCTTTTGTTCTTACGGATTGAACTATTATGTGCATGTCCTTTTTTAGCCTGCTGAGAAAACAAAGAAAGACAGGGAGTCTGAATTCAACCACCTTTTTTTTTTTTTTTTTTTTGCGGTACGCGGCCCTCTCACTGTTGTGGCCTCTCCCGTTGCGGAGCACAGGCTCCGGACACGCAGGCTCAGCGGCCATGGCTCACAGGCCCAGCCACTCTGCGGCATGTGGGATCTTCCCGGACCGGTGCACGAACCCGTGACCCCTGCATCGGCAGGCGGACTCTCAACCACTGCGCCACCAGGGAAGCCCTCAACCACCTTTTGAAGAAATGTGCAGGCTCAAAAGAAGCTCTACAGTTTTCTCTGAGCTTCACGTATGCAAGAAAACATGTGAACTTAATGGAAACGGAGAAGCTGCCAGATAGGAAATAAGTGGATAAGCTTCTCTTTTCCTTCAAGAGTCCTTTTTCTATATTATACTCTGGTTTTTAAAAGGCAATGGGGGACTTCCCTGGTGGCACAGTGGTTAAGAATCCGCCTGCCAATGCAGGGGACACGGGTTCCAGCTCTGGTCCGGGAAGATCCCACATGCCGCGGAGCAACTAAGCCTCTGCGCCACGACTACTGAGCCTGCGCTCTAGAGCCCGCGAGCCACAACTACTGAGCCTGTGTCACGACTACTGAAGCCCGCATGCCTGGAGCCCATGCTCCACAACAAGAGAAGACACCGCGGTGAGAAGCCTGCACACCACAATGAAGAGTAGCCCCCGCTCGCCACAACTAGAGAAAGCCTGCACACAGCAACGAAGACCCAACAACAACCACAACAATAAATAAATAAATTTATTTTTTTAAAAAAGGCTAACGAGACCACAATTTGAACATTTTGGAAAGAATCCCAGCAGATGTACAATCATAGTCTTCACTCAGGCTAATAAGGTAATTCCACCTCAACCCAGGTGTTTTCTTCCATGCTCTTTACCTCCCTGCTTCATCCCCGGGCCCGACCACCATGGTGGAGCCTACCGTTTCTCACAGGGTGGGAAGCTAGAAGCAAGTTTTGTCGTCATTATTGTCTCATGGCTTGTTAAAGTCTGGGACACTGAGGTACCATAATTTGTAAGTACCCCCCCACCCTCATCCCCCCGCAATTATTGGACAGCTAGATTGCTTCCGGTATGGGTCAGTGCACATTTCTAAATCTTAACTTTTTCAATTCTTGTTTCCAGTTTCCTCTCCATGAAGTTTCCAGAGATCATAGGCTTCTGGCAGCTCTAACAAGGCACTTGGCTTCCACCGAGAAATGAAAGGGGTCTCTTGGCCCAGAGAGGCACGTGCTGGTGCTTTGATACTGGGTTGCAGCCCGCTTTGCTTCTCTTGGGGTTGCTTGGATGGCTCTGGTCTTTCTTCTTTCCTGATTGTTTGTTTAGCAGCAGGAGGTTAAAGTGCCTTTGGTTTATCTTCTGGGAAAAGAACCAAGGGCACTGGTGAAGAAATCCTGAAGAGCCTGCTGCTACCTTCTGACAATTTCCAGCAGCCAGCACAGGGTCCAACACAGGACAGGTGCTCAGCCTCGGCTTGCAGTGATACCACATATCCTGACTCCTTCAACAGCCCCAGATTTCAGGTCCAATCCCCTACCCTTCTGTCTCTGAAAATGGCTGAAATACCTCCTCTTCCAAGCAGCCTTCCAGGATTATGAGAAAAGTAAGTAACATGGAATTCTGCTCAACACACACACACACACACACACCACCACCACCACCACCTCCTTAGCCCCTCCAGATAAACAGGCTTGTTACACACAAAAAATGAGATGTATTAGGTGGTCATAACTAAAGCTTAGAAGATAGCTGTCCAGGGTATTTGCTGTGCTGTATGAGCCAGTTGCTTGCCCTTTCTGAACTCATTATCTCAGCAGCCTCAGGAGTAAAGGGCAGTCAAGCCCCCTGCTGCTCTGGGATTCTCAGTAGAGCAGCCCAGGGTCAGGAATGAGGTGTGGATGATATAGGAGAGGAGTGGGAGGCGGGAAGCCAGGGGCTGCTCTGGGTGGGGTGTGCGTCTCTGGATCTCTGCAACCTGGTTCCCCTCCTGTGGCTGGGAGCCCCCGAGGACACAGACCACAGACAACCTGTCTTCTGCACCTCCCGCCTTGGCACCCAGCCCTGGGGCTGACACAACACGTGCTTAGTAATCCTTTGTTGGGGCAATGGATGAGGGCTGGGATGTGCAGGGAAGAGAGGATGTGGTGAAGGAAAAACCGAGAACTTGGAGTTCCTACAGGGAATTCTAGCTACTTATGAGTCTATCAGAGAACATCCTGGGGGAAAGACTTCCAGAAAGAATTGTTCTCAGCCCTTCGAGAGCAACAGCAAGGCATCCACTCTGAAGGGTGGGGAAGATTGCGTTAGATCAGCCGTACTCTTGTCCTTAGCATGTCTTCTCTGTAAAAGGCCGCTGTGGGAGGAGACACATTACTGCTGTGGGAACCCTGGGGGGACAGGGGCACTCAGCACCTCAGGCCCCACTCTGGCTCACCTCCCAGCATCACTGAATGTATGAGCCCAGAGAGAGGCAGCCGGGCTGCATGGAGGAGGGGTGTCCAGGACCAGGAGACAGGAGCCAACAGAAAGGGGGGACCTGCTGGTGGCTCGTGAAAGGGGCTGAGCAGAGTCAGTTGTCCAAAGGAAATTGACAGACTTTGCAGTGCAGGGCGCAATGAAAACCCCTTTATTCATCTTGTCTATAGAGTCTTCAGTAAACACTGGTTTAGGGAATGCTTCCTCCTGGAGACGGAGGGAGGCACTGAGCCCTGTGTTAAAGCTCACACAGAGCAAGAACAGACTCTGCACGCTGGGGTGGCAGCCCCCCGGGGTACTTGTCCCACCCCCATGCTCCAATGGCAGTGTCCCCCAGTGACCTGTGCCACCTCCCTGCTGCTAATGGTTCTTCCTGGACATCATTCTACTTGAAATCTTGGTAGTATTTAACATCACAGACCACACCTACATTCCTGGCTTTTCCTCTCTGGCCATCCCAGAAGCAGAGCCTGAGATGAGGACTTGGGTGCAGATCCCAGGACTTGGGAGGTGATCTGGGAAACAGAAGTGAGGGCACAAGGAGAGTGAGATAGGAAGGAGGGAAAACCAGCCTAAGGGTGTGTTGTCAAGGCCACTGCTGAGGGCAACAGGGTAAGATCCCCTGGGAACCCCCTGGGAATTGGGATGGCATGCCTTCAAGAACCGCTCACCTGAAGGGTGGGAGTCTGGAGCATTTATTTGCCAGCTTCCAGCCCCCACTGGTTGAAGACCGTCCCCAGTGATACCGTCTCACATTTGGGGACAACACTTGCAGGTGGGCCCAGTATGCTTTCTGGGCCTCAGGGGGTTGTGAGCCTGGGTTGGGACATTGTCAATTAAAGAAGCCTCTGAGTTCAAATAGAACTGCCTGCCAGGGCTGCCCTCGAGGCAGATGAGGACCACGGGGATGCGATGGGGATGGGGACAGCAGAGGCACCGCCGCTGACCCCGGCGTCCCTTCTTCAGTCTCTCTGGGGTCTTTCCCCTGATCTGCTGTCAGCAGGCATCTGCTAACTCTGCATGATCTGCACTTCCTTTTCTAAATGTTCACATACTGCCTGTTTAATCCAGTCTAGAATGTTGCCTGGGCCCCAGGATCATGTCTGGATACTAGGGAGACACATTACCAAACAATGCTTATTTAGCTCTTCTTTTTTCCTTAGTACGGACTTTGGCGGGAATGCAGCTGAAACAAGCACATGGTACGAGGTTCCCTCGCCCTTTCTCCGCCTGCTTCTCTGCTGGCCCTGTGGGTCAGTCCCAGACTCTCTTCTCTTCTGGCCCTGTGTGATCTGAGTTGCTCACCTGTATCCAAGGTTGAACATCTACCTTGACCCTGATGACCCCCAGATCTTTGTCTTTAGCCAAACCCATCCTCTGAGTGTGGGGCTGGTCACTGGGCCTGTCCTCCTGGGAGTCACAAAGACGTCTGCCCCAACCCGTCCACACTGCCAAAGCCAAGCCCAGCTTCCCTTCCAGTCTGCTGCTCCCCCCGGGTGTCGTGTCTCACCACCACCAAGTCAGAAATCCCAGACAATTCCACCCTCCCCCTCATTCTCCGTGCCCAGTCCGAGCACTCCCTCAGGAGCCAGGCAGCGTGCTAACTACCGAGCTGCTACCATTGCCCTGGACTCACCAGCATTCTTCTTTGGAAACTGATTTCAGAATCTATTAAGATTCACGTGGGACATTCAGGTCCGCGTGTGACAATTTGTTTCATCTGGCACATCACACCTGCTCCTGCGTCTTTCACTAATACCACCTCTTTTCTTTCCCAGGCCCAGGGCATCCCCTCTGTGGCCCCACGTCAGTACCCAGCCAGAGGGCCCGCAGAAGCTTGTGCCACTTCAGGTTTTGTTCTTCTAATGTTGGGCCACATCATGGCCCCCTCTTCCCATTGATTTGCCAGTACTTGGCCTCCTCCTAGAAGCATTTCCAGGTTGAGCAGGAGGGGTTCCCCTGCTTTCCTACCCCCTGGACCTGTACTGGCATCCTACACTGTAGAGTGTCCAGGCTCCTGGGCCTCCCTCCCACAGCCCTCCTGTCACCCGCTTCTGCTGGCCTGTGCACACTCTCGCCCATGGGTGACCTCAGCCCCTCACAGCCCACTCCTGTCTGGCTTATGTCTGTGGTCTGTGGGTCCTCGAGCTTGTGACAGCTCATCTCAGGCTCCTGCAGGCTCAGGAGGGCAGGGGCAGGTCCAGGACACCCACTGAGCACAGACAGCAGGCTCAGGGGACTCTGGCTGTCGCCTTCTCTAAGTGCATTGACCTTTTACCACGTGCTGGGGCTTGGGCTCCTAGCCCTTGAAGGGTCCTTATTCTGCAGGGAGGCTCAGCCAACAGAGTGAAGCTCCACGGATTCTCATTATTTGCAGTTGTCATGTTCTGAATGTTGCTGCCAGAACTGAACCAATGCTCCTGGGGGAAATACAGTTAGGTTCCAGGTTAACTCCTGGTCAGGAGATTTTTGTCAACCAGTCAATACACAACCTTGTTTTATGTGTGTTTCTGTTCAAAGACACCTTATTCATATGTACTGTTGTTTCATTAACATTGAACTCACAGCCAACAGCAGTAAAACACACCTGAATGCAGTTCATCTAACCCACCCACGTGTTTTCTCCATAAGGCACATCACAGCCTTCTTGTGCTTGGGAACAGTAGACAGAACTTCAGCACTACACTTGGGGACCATTTTAGAGAGTGAAATCACCAGCAAAAAGCACAAAGTGGGGAAAGTGGGACACTAAATAGACCAGGAGAAGGACATTTGTTTACAGTCTGAGAGCCGAAACAGGAAGGCAGAGGACTTCCTCGTTCCACTTCAGCTGGGAATGTCGAATTTTTTAACACTTTGTAGATGTCCAGAATGACGCAAAACTGCCAGGAGCATTGATCTGGGGATTACAAATACATTTCAGTGAGTAGACAGCCTTGCAACTGTGAGTAATGAGGATTGATTGTATATACAGAGAGAAGAATGAAGCTTCAGAGAGTGGAGAGCAAAGTTCACTGAGGTTTATCACTAGAGTAGATTTCCAGAGATAAGTAAGACCCATCTCCCCGCCCCTCGCCCCCGCCCCCGCCCCAGGTAGAGGGCATTTGGGGCAAAGCGTGCGTCGTGCACAAAGGCATCAGACAAGATGGGGTGGAGTAATTATTTCCTTGGGATGAAGATGGAAAACCCAGAGGGGACATGTCCGGAAGACACGTCAGGACTCTTTGATGGACAGCTGGCCGGTTTTGCCCAGGGTCTCAGATCAGTCAAACCATAGGGCAGAACCTAAAAGAAGTCAGTGGTAAGTGAATTCTACAGAAATGGGGCATGAAGGTGCCATCTAGCACAGAATAGATGGTCAATAAACACCTAGTGAATAAATGAATTATATATATATATATATATAACAGAATGAGGCTAAATGGAAGAAAGGGGAAAGGGAAAAGAAGGAGAGAGAGAAGCAGCAGGGGCTTAAGCAAGCCAGCTGGGAGACGGTGAGGTTCTCATTTTCCTTTAGTCAGCTGCAATGCTTCCTCTGGCTGGAGAAGGAAATGTGGCCACAGGAGTGGAAGGAGGGCTGCCCAGAGCAAAGAGCATGGGTAAATACAAGTCTGGTCTGTACCTATGTCTACTGTGTCAGTTTCATTCACTTTCAGTCAGGCTACACAAACCTTCTGCAGGGCTCTGAAAACCCAATGCATGACTGAGTGCTTAGGAATGGCTTGGACTGGTTCCCACAGGCTGGAAGGAAGCCAAGGAGGAGGGAACAGGAAAAGCACCCGACAAGAGCAGCCTAACATCTGGGATCAGGGCTCTCCTCCAATTTCCTCACAGTTTTTAATCCAGCCCTGCACCCAATGGCTTACTAGTTCTACATCTGCAATTTATTCATCAAACGCCATCTGTGAGGCAATGTCACGGGCCCCACTGGTGTTTCTCCATTTGAATGGAATGGTTGCTGAATATTTACCTATGCTTTGGCAACCTCCACTGATGCTGAATGAGAGAAAAACACTACAACCACCTTCTCTCCCCAGCACAAACTCACACTCAGCGTGGATAATCACAAAGCCTCCACAGGCTAACAGATGAAAAGAAATGAGCAGTCAAAACAAACACTGAGCCCTCTTTGTGGTGTCAAGGCAGCAGGTGGGGGAGGGAGGAGGGAGGCGGGGACCCCCCTCTCCTGGTTGAAGGCGTCACTGAAAAGTACAGGGAAGGGGCCAGCTGTGTCAAGAGGGAGGATGCTAAGAACCTGGTCATCTACGTGCATGTTCCCCAGAGTCACAGGTCAGGAGTCTTTAGCACACTGCTGCGGAGGGAGATTCCTTTGATGGCTCAGAACCGGCATGATCTCTTTTACATTAATTGTGTGTGTGTGTGGTGTGTGTGTGTGTGTGTATTTGAGGGTGAGGTTTTTTTTTTTAACATCTTTATTGGAGTATAATGGCTTTACAGTGGTGTGTTAGCTTCTGCTGTATAACAAAGTGAATCAGCTATACATATACATATATCCCCATATCTCCTCCCTCTTGCGTCTCCCTCCCATCCGAGGGTGAGGTTTTAAGACTAATCCACGGGATGAATTTTTTCATGCAAATAGAATGGTCTGTGGTGGACCCAAGATTATACAGTAGGAAGGTAAAGGCATTTAGCTCTGAACCCTAATACTGCCTCTGCTCCCCACTCTCCTGCAAGAATTCCACCTTCTACTCGTCTGACCCAGCCTCACGGGGGCTTGGCTGGGAAGCGTGGAGCGAGGGGGAGGGGAATGGGGTCACGCACCCTCAGTCAGCAACTGGTATGCCTGCACACAACAGTGCTCTAGACATACGTGCTGCATGAACGAATTGGTGACTTAGTCACTGACCTCTTCTCGTCACTTTTTAGCAACTTTCCCAAAATCCCGCTCTTCCCTTTTCCCCAGCATGGAAATGCCTTGGAATTTCTGCCCTTGCGTCAGGATGTCAGGATAGCAGTGGGATGCTCAGAGGTGGGGACTCCTGGCTACTTGCCCCAGGCTGGTCTGGCCTTAGCTGGTCCTGGGGTGGAGGCCACCAGGGAACTGTGAGTGCGAAGAGGACAACTTCAGCTCCTCAAAACATGGGAGTCTCCCGTCCCCAAGAGACCTTCCCAGTCTTTGGGACGGTTGGGCTGGGAACTGGTCAAGAGAGGTATATGGCCCAGCTCCTGACTCAAGACCCCTGCTTGAGCAGCTGGATGAGGAGGGACGGCAGATAACCCTAATGGAACCAGCCACAGAGGAAGCGCAAAGTGGCGTTTCACCCAAGAACACAGTCAAAGCTGCAGGCAGGCGGGTGAGCAGTGTGAGGCAGCTCATCAGGCGTGGTTTAATTTCTTCTTGACGATGCCTTCTGCTTTATTTTCAATACAATCAGGACAAGATGTATCCAGAAGTCACTCTACCACCTGGTACCTGGTACAGCATCACTTGCATCTATTGCCATGTAGCTTAGTGCCCACTCGAGCACCCCCGAGGCCCCCCCACAGGGCAGCATGCGTCGGTTTCTGATGTCTGCTGGGGGCAGTCTGGCCCACGTGGGCCCGTAGCCAGAATAGCCTGCAAGTGAGGGTGTCCAGGGCACAGACAGGCAGGAGGCCCAGAGGTGAACGTGGGATTTGGGAGAACAGAAACAGGAGGGCTCCTGCCAGCCCCTCGTGTTAGCTCAAATACCTCAAACTCAATACTCACAGTCCATCTTTCCTCCTCTCCCTGGATTATTTCCTCAGCCTCGCCCCTCCTCCAGAACGTCAGAAGAACTTTCTGCACTTGAGCTTGACTTGAGGGAAGGAGAGAATTTCGATTAGCAAAGAGGAGGACAGGTGAGGATGCGGTGATTAAAGGTGGAGGCCCCTGCCCTCGGTTCCTGAATCACTCCTCTCCTGGTGGACGGAGTGGGTGGAAAGAGTGGCCAGGAACGGCCAGGAACCGTTCACCAAATAGCTGGAAACACCTGCCCCGAGCAGGTCCACCGAGGGCTCTACAGAGGGTGCAGCATGTGAGGTCTGGCTCCCCCAGTTTGTGCCACCCCAGCTGTCCGCTGGGGGAGGACGGGGCGGAGAATGCCATCTGGACACAGGCCCGCTCTCACCCCCTGGGTCTTCTCAGGTGACTGTCAGGTCAGAGAGGCTCCCTCTTCAGATAATACAGCTCAGGTGAAAGAGGCTTAGGTGGGTCTCCATGGCAACCGCCAATCAGGACCTAGGCCGCCTCCAGGGCTCATCAGAGGAACTGTGTGGTTACAGCCTCTGGGGACACACACACACACACACACACACACACACACACACACACACGACACACCACAAACACCACAAACACCAGTCCAGGGTGCATCCCTTCTCTGGCCAGTGTTTTTTTCTCTCAGCACAACTTCTGAGAGATAGAAAGAGAGGAAAAAGCATGAGGCAGCAACCAGCAACACAAGAGAAAAAGGAAGGAGGCGTTTAGATTCAGTCTTCCCTCTACCCTGTCCTCCTGTGGCTGCCGAAATTTCTACGTTTCCCTGAAGAGATCCAGACACTCTGTCCTCCCAGACCGGGAAGCAGAAAGCAGGACTCTCGCGGGAACTTTCACTTGCACAGAGCTGGACCTCAGAAAACCAGGTAAGAGGGTCGCCTCCCCAGGGGACAGCGGCTACCCCACCGGCATCCCAAGAGCAGTCGCGCCTTTAGAGGTTAGAGCAGAGGCCCGGGAGAGACTGCTGGGCCCGGCGGCCTCAGGGCTGGGGCAGATGGGGACGGCTCACTGAGCCGGCCAAGTACAGGGCCCAGATGGCCACAGGGAGGCCCCACCTGTCCCCATTGGTCCCCCAAGAGGCGGCGGACTCTACAGCATCCTCGGGGCCGTGGCCTGGTCCCTGCTTTATAAACTCAAGAGAAGCCACAGCTTCTGTCAGCTCTGGAGGCAGCAAGACCATCTGGGAGGACCCAGCCTGCGCCTTTTCCCCTCTGCTTTTACGGGAAGGACCCAAGCAGGGGAAAGCAAGGGCAAACGCAAATCGGAGATTCTCTCATTGATCTGAGCACTGTGACTCGAGCACCACGAAGTGCGAGGCTCAGAGCAGGCTCGCGGGTCACAACAGTGACCAAGACACGTGGGTGATGTGTGGGCCTCAGTCCCCCTGGCCACAGAGCTGTCTGTGAGTCCCCATAACACGCCCGGAAAAGCAGGTCTAGATGGAGCGGGGAGGGGCTTCAGGGAGAGGATCAGGCTTGGGAAGGAGCGCGTGAGCGGCCACCGTGGGATCAGCCCCCTCCTACTGGTCAGCTGGAGGGGGATTTCTATCATCTGAAAGCCAGGGCTCTCCCCTCTGACAGAGTCCCGGGAGCCTCCCCTGAGACAGAGACCAGGGTGTCTCCTTTCAGACAAGGACCAGGGCATCTCCCTTGAGATAGAGACCAGGCCATCTCCCCTCAGAAAGGGACCAGGGTGTCTCTCCTCAGACACACACCAGGGCATCTTCTGTCATATAAAGACCAGGGCAGCTTCTCTCAGACAGAGACCTGGGCACCTCTCCTCAGTGTCCAGGGTGTCTCTCCTGTGACGGTGACCAGGGTGACTCTTGGCAGAGAAAGCAAAGGGCTTCTCTCCAAAGACAGGGACCAGGGCATCTCCCTTCAGTCAGGCGCCGGAGCGACTTCTCTAAGAAAATTGCCAGCATGTCTCCCCTCAGAAAGGAAGCAGGGCAATTCCTCTCAGAAACAGACCAGGGTGTTTCCCCTCAGACAAGTACCAACAAGTCAGTTGGACCTGAGCACTTGTCCCCCTGCTGGTTGCACTCCTGCCTCAGAATGAGGAGGATTGACTGCCTCATTCATTCATTCATTCATTCATTCATACATTCATTCAGGAACCACTCAGCAGGTGTCTGCTGCATGCCAGCAGATTCAACCAACACAGCTCTTGTCCTCACAGAGCTCATAGCCGAGTCGGGGAAAGAGAAATATAACCCCAAAAGGGAGAAACATGTGTGTTACAGATACTGTGATGAGAGCCGTTCTACCTCAGCGGGGCAGTGAGGGGCAGCCTGCAGGGGGAGCTGACCCTTGAGGTGGGTCTTAAAAGATGAGCAGATGTTTTCAGGTGGGCGGAGGCCCACAGGTCAGGCTGAGTCCCGCCTGGCTTTGTGGATGACAGGTTATTTTTCTATGATGCCAAAGAGGAATAGGTCAGTTTGTAATCTGTAAAGTTGGTCTTGGCAAAAACAGGGCTGGGAGGAAGGTCGGTAGGCGGCGGGGGTGGGGGTGGTGGTGGGGTGGGGAGCACCGACTCTCCGCACCTGCTTCGAGGCCTCTGCCCCGCCCCCAGCCCCTCCCCCGGCCCCTCCCCAGGGCCCGGCTTCTGCAGAGCCACACTGCCTGCACTCCGGGACAGCCCCACGGAGGTGCTGCTCTTGGCTCCTGGGTTGTGGCGGGCACACAGGGCAGCCCCTGCCCTGGCCTGCGGACGCCCAGCTCAGCTGCTAGGGCCCAGCTTCAGAGGTGGATCCTGGGTGGGGCTGCTTTGTACAGAGAAAACAGCCTCCTTGCAGGGACTGCACCGTCCTTCCCTCAATGGCGGGAGACTGGTGGCCTCGGTACCCACCAGAGGCAGATGAACCTCTCATGCCTCCGGGGGGGGGGGTCAGAGCCTTGCTACCTACTCCGCAGGCACCCGCCCCCCACCCCCCGCCACATTGTTCTCACTGCTGAGATGCCCCTGGTCCCCTCCAGTGCTAATTGCCTGAACCAGACTCCTCCTGCCCTTGAGGGATGGGGTTGGTTTCTCTTTAGCGCATCTAACGAGCCACAGCTGGTGACAGTGTCACCCAGGGAGCCAGGAAAAGACATCATCCTCAGAGAGGTTCAAAAATAGGCTGCAGGGAAGGCTCAGAGCATGTGCGGGTGGGAGGGTAATGAAGGAGAAAGAAAAGCAAAGAATGGAGGAGAAAGGACTTGATGAGGGCCGCCACAGGGCAGCAATAGAACATGTGAGGGCTTTCCTAAGGTTGCTGGGACCCGAGGCTCCCCGCCTGAGTTTTCCCTTCACCAGCTCTCCCAACAGCAGGGCCCAGCAAGGCCAGGAGCAGGACTGGGGTCAGGCTTACACCAAGTCCAGGGGTCCTTGACCCTTTAGAAATATGTAAAGCCTGTGGACACATTCTCGGCAAAATGTTTCTAAATGCATACAATTAAGTTCATGTGATTACAGAAGAAATCACTATATTGAAATGCAGCTATCAATTTGTTTTTTCTGAAACCAGACCCCTATCAAAAAACAATTTCAGATATAGTAATATACGTGCCTCTGTATTCACATGTAAAATAATAAAATCTGTGGCGGGGCTAATAAATACCCTAATTTCGTAGTAGTGACGAGAACAAACGATATTTCAAGAATAACAACTTCAGAGTGTTATGAAAAGATCCGTGACCTCTGTGGGAGATAAAGCCACAGGTGCACTGATACCGCCGTGGTCGGGGGCCTGCATTCATAACTGACAGAAATACTGCATTTCAGTTAAAGGTAGTGGAAATAAAGATTTTTTTTTCCTATCCGAGTTTATAAACCTCTGAATTCTCCCTATGGGTCCCAGGGTACAAATCCCTGCCCCAAGGGAGAGACAGTCACAGACCTAGATGAACCCACTTCTTGTTAGTTTATAAAGCACGTACAGGGACGTTACCTTATTTAATCTTCACAGTAACTTGAAGTAGGTACCTTATTACCCCATCTTACAGACAGGGAAACTGAGGCTTGGAGTAATGAAGGTGACTTGGACAGGCAGCATTGGGCAGGAAGGGAAGGGCATAGGAGTTGAACTTAGGTTTTCTCTTCTAAAACCTTGGCTCTCCACTGCCCCCCCCCCCACAAACCGACATGGGCCTTCCTCCTCTGAACTGACGAGGAACTAAAGAGCAGTGGCCTGCTGTTTGCTGTACTGGGTGTCAGTGCCCTTCCAGAGAGTGGAACGGCACCACTGCAGCCCTGAGATCGCTCGTCTCATTGTGTCCATCCCTGTCTTGAGTGCATGCTCCTAGAGGGAGCCCCAGACCTGCAGAGTGACAAGTACACTGCACACACTCCCCACTGTGTTTGCTGAGTCATGAATGGGTCAGAACTCAGGCCGGGGCTTCAGCCTCCCCACCCCAGACCCACCCAGCACACGCCACTGTTTGCTACCTCAACGCCAAACCCACCTGTGGAGAAATGCCACAACACTACCCACGAGTACAATGTAAACCATGCGCAGAGGTGCTGAGGGGCAAGTCAGACCTACCAGATAGAATGAATCGCGAAGGCTTCCTGCAGAAAATGAGTTCTGAGCTAGCTTTTTTCCAACTTTTAAATTACGAATTGCTCAAACATGCAATAAAGTTGGAAGAACAGTGCAATAAACAGCCATAAATACCCCTGGACAAAATGATTGTTAATATTTTGCCATTTTTGCCCCATCTAGATGCATGTGTATGCATATACACGCAACATTTTCTGAATGATTCAGATGTAAGACTTTGAAGACATCGTGATACTTTAGCCAGGAAGACGTCAGCATCGCCTCCCAAGATGGGGCTATTTGTCAAGATTCCCCTATCACCATAATACCATTTTTATACCCAAGAAAATCCACACTCATTCCCTAACATACAGCTCATATTCATATTTCCCCAAATGTCCTAACTTTTTAAAAATAAGGATTCAATCAATGTTCATGTATTGGAGGCAGATTGTAGGTGCTGTTGCCTGAATGGGGAGGTCCTGGAGTCACCATGGCCAGGAGGTGAGCAGGAGTGAGGGGCCTTAGCTAAACTGAGGAGTTTGGCTCTGCCACAAGGGTTAATCTAACGCAAGGGAAAGGCAGAATCCGACTGTGCAAAGCACCCAGAGGAGACCACCCAACAGCAGTTTTGATGAACCTTCTGGGCGTCTTGAGTCTTAATCAGACCACACACTCCCATCAGGTGCTTCCCAACACAGACTCACACGGTCTCACTTAGGTCCTGAGGAGGCCCTGGGATAAGCCAACCACCCCTGGCATCATCTGGCCCACCTGCCTCTCTGTCCCTGTGTCCCTCCCTCCTTCTCTCCCTCCCTCCATCTCTCCCTCCCTCCTTGGCCCTTAAGAACTTAATCAGACCTGCTGAAGAGCCTCCGTGAGAACAGCTGGCACCAGAGACAGAAATAGCTCGGGCAGAAACCTCGTCTCTGTCAAAGCCTCCAGCCCGGGCTGGGAGGCAGGGATTGGGGGAAGGAGACATCTCAAACACCACACCTCCGTCCGGCCCCTGTGAGAGCCCACCTCCCCGGGCCAGAGAAGCTCAGAGCCTACAGAGCCCAGGATTCAGGTGGGATCACCGCCCCAGGCTCTGCCATCTGTCGTGGGCTGGTCACCCATATCAGAGGCCAGCTCGGGTGAAGAACACAGCCTTCCACCTGGGAAGAGGCCGCCTCCCACCCCTGGCTGTTCTCTGGCTTCCCCCACCTGCAGGGATGAGGAGTCTGGGGTATTACAGAGATGTGCCCACCCTGAGGTCACTTGCCCTCCAGGTCAGGTCTTAGGTACTGAGATCCAGAGCTCCTTGCCCAGACGATCGCCCACCCACTTCCAGAGCCAGAGCAGGCCACCTCCCTGGGCCCAGTCTTCTGAGGGTGGATGACATCACCGTGGGAGCAACGCTAGGCCTGAGGGGGCCAAAGAGACACTGTCGGTAGGGGTGTGGGTGGGCCGTGGACGTGAAGCTGGGGCACCCTCTGCATATTTGCAAGGCCCCTCATGGTGTGACTAGAGAGAGGGGACAGGCTGAGGGCCAGCAGCTGGCTCAACACACACCTCCATGTACCAGTGAAGAACCCTTTGGCATCCAAGAATTCTCAGCTTGAATCAGACCCTCCCAGTTATTACAAAGGTGTATTTAACAAGGAAGGAAGCAGAAGGTATTTTATTGAATAGTTTGTTAGCTTAATTTGTAACTTACGAATATTTAAATATATGGTACGTGAGCCTCCATCTACAGCACTGCTCCAGGTCCCTCGCACATGTGAGCCGTGGGCCTGCTACTCAAGCCCAGTGCCCCCTGCCAGGCCTGGAGTGGATGTTAGGACACCAGGTTTCCTAGAGACAAAAGTTGTCTTCAGGCCTCCCACTTCCTCTTTCTTCTATATTTCTCCCAGCTGCAGGAAGACCCTCCAACACCAAACCATTCTCTTTCTGCCTCCTTTCAGCTTAAATGCAATTCCAGACTAAGAAGAAATAAAGGTCCTTAAAGAGGGCAGCACTTGACCCAAAGATGAATCCCTCAAAATGGCCTTAGAAAGGGTGAGAAATTTTGGAATGGGAAGGGATTGCCTAGGTAGATTTCTGGCCCAGCTGCACACACACACCCACACCCACACCCACGCACCCACACACACACAGAGCAAAGACTAAAGCACCACATGGCAACATTATCCATCACTCTGGTATTTATCCAAACAAGTTAGAAAATAAGTATCACTCCGTTTATTTATGGATGTCCATTGAGCACTTGCTATAGGTCAGACCCTGTGCCTGGTGCTGGGGCCTGGGCAGGATGCTACTCAAGACCTGGTTCCTTGCTCTGGCTGGAGAGGGAGATGGACACACAGGCAATCATGGTTCACTGTGACTGTGCCATGACAGGGTGAGCACAGAGCAACCTGGGAGCCTGGTCAGGGAGGATTGGGAAGTCTCCTACAGGAAGCAGAGTAGGAGCTAAGAGCTGAGCTAGGATTTATTCAGTAATTGAGACCGAAAGTGTTCTAGGGATGTGCAAAGGCCTGAAAGCAAGAGAGAGCTGGGTGCATTAGGGGAATGGAGGGTGGGGTGCGAGAGCATGTTGGGGGAGACTGGGGGAGGGGAAGTTTGCTGAGAGGTGAAGCTGAAGACGTAAACAGGAGCCACATGATAAAGGGCCTTGAAGCCACTTAAGGGGTCTGAGTCTAATCTTGAGGATAATCAGGAATCATTGAAAGCCTTTAAGCATCCCAGGGCTTAAATACAGGATGATGTGAAGATGTTCACAGGCCCTAGACGCCTTTACTATTGAAGGCCTTGCTCCACGTCGCATCAAACATCATCAAATGAACCCACATTACAGTTTTTTTTTGTTTTTGTTTCTGTTTTTTTTTGTGGTACGCGGGCCTCTCACTGTTGTGGCCTCTCCCGTTGCGGAGCACAGGCTCCAGATGCGCAGGCTCAGCGGCCATGGCTCACGGGCCCAGCCGCTCCGCAGCATGTGGGATCTTCCCAGACCGGGGCACAAACCCGTGTCCCCTGCATCGGCAGGCGGACTCTCAACCACTGTGCCACCAGGGAAGCCCTACAGTTATTTTTTAATAAAAAAGTTGAAAGGAGTTTTATAACTCGGATTTGGAATTACTATTAATTTATTAATTTCAAGTTTGTAGATTTCTATTTCTATTTTGAAGCCAATGACACTTTTGGGGTGTAGGGGGCAGCTGTATAGGGGGCCCTTATACAGCTCACAGATCCCATGCACTGTGTTATGGTATCAAATGAAAACAAAATAGTGACATGATCAGTTTTATGATTTAGAAAGATCACACTTCAGAAAAGAGTGGAAATTGCTGTTTAACGGGTATAGGATTTCAGTTTTGCAAGGTGACAAAGTTCCAGAGTTCTACTGCACAACAACAGACACATTGTTAACACTACTGTACTGCACACCTAAAAATGCTTCTGCTGGTAAATTTTATGGTTTTTTTTTTTTTTCACCATAGTGAAAAGAAAATAGAGTGGAGATTGGATTGGGAGGATCAGCCCTGGGTTTCTAGTTAGGCGGCAGCTGTAAATATATCTGGCAGATGGTCAAGGCTTGAAATAATGAAGGGAGAAAGAGTGAACAGATTTGGGAGAATCAATAGGAATTGGATAGAGGATTTGACAGATGAGGCAAAGGGACATGACAGGGATGGTGCATCAGTTTGGGCAACTAAGCTATGCCCCCCACCAAGCTGGCAACCGGGGAGAAGCATCAGCCAATGGGGAGGGAGATGGGGAGCTTGTGTTGAAATGCAAGTGGAACCTACAAGGGGAGGTGTCCAGGAGGCATGTGGAGACCCTGACCTGGAGCTTGGAGGACAACTGGGTTATGGATTTTGATTTGGGAACTCTCAACATTCAGGTAGTAATCGGAAACATGTGAGAGGATGAGGGTCATTAAAATGAGGAGACCACCTCTGACAGAGCCCCAGCGAACAGCCACAACTCAAGGAAGGCCGGGGTAGGGCACCCACACGAGTTCCGAGACGGTGGCTCCAGGAAGTGAATCAACGTGGCCGGTAGACCAAGGAGTGTGACCCCATAGCTAAGTCACAGGGCTGCCCAAGGCCCCCATCAGGTATTCACAAGATCTTGGTGGAATCTCCAGGTGTCGGGGACAATGTGGAGCCATGAGGGCCAGAGGAGAGATTGTCTTCCCTTGACCCCTGACAAATGCTCTCTTATTTGGGGTAGGTCAGAGCCATGGGGCTTGCTCTTTGATATGCATGCATTCACTCATTCATTTGGCATTTATTAAGAACCTACTGCCCTGTGTACCCAGCACCAGGGATGGAAGGGTGAATGAAGCACAGTCTCTGCCTACATAGGACACACAGTGTCAGGGGAGGTAGATAGTCACACTCCATAAAGTATTCCTGGTGCTATGAAATATGTCTGTGCCGAACTCAGTCAGGGTGCAAGGTAGAGAGTAGTCATATCTACCTGTGAGGTGGGAGTATCAGAAAAGGCTTCAGAGGGGAGTTGACCCTAAAACTAAATGTCTATGCTAAGGAGGGGCCCTGACCAAGGCATGGAGCTATGAAATGGCCCAGCATAGGCAGGAGCCCCTGCTGAGACCATGAGCCATATTTTGAGATGCCGTCAGTGGAGCTGAATGAACACCTGAAATTACACCATTCACTCTTTTGGTGTCAAGCATCCACCTGACCTGTGTTCTTTTAAAAACACACATGGTCCGGGAAAAACAACATATTCAGTTACAACATCTCTCTGCCTGATTGATTGGATCCCTTGGCCTTAGGCAGAGGTTCCTGGGGCTCACGGCTCTCAGGACGAGACAGAACCCACCTCCATCTCCCAACCCCTTCCCCACACTATTGCCCAGATACATTATTCTGGACCCATGAAGCAGTGAAGGCTGAGAAGAAAAGGTCCTAATTGCCCCTGACCCCAGTAGCAGGGTCTGACGGTCTGTCCTTCCCTCCCAACCTCGCAGAAAGGAGTCGGGGTATAATCTGAGGCCTCCATTGGTGATATGCTCAGGCTAAGTGGAGGATGAACCTTATTAGATTTTCTAAGCACCATGGTTGCTAAGGAAACTGGTTGTTTTCAAGTCTCCATGTGTAAGTCGGAAGCTTGATTTGTGCCACTCCAGAAGGCTTCTGCTATCTCATAAGAATTTTCCCATTTGTGTCTGATTCTCCAGCATTTAACAATTCATTTCTCTGGGCTAAGCATCATGGGTGCAGGGTGGTGGGAGAGCTGCCTGAAAATACATATGTCCCCAGAAGGTGACACGTGCCTCATGGCCATGTTGTTGAGACTGAGTTCATTGAATCTCTGTTCTCTGCAACTGGAGGGTCTAGGCAGGAAGAGGACCATTGGCTCATGGAAGGGGGAGCTGCTCGAAGGGGGGAAGGGTATAGGAGGGGGAGGGGGACCACCTCAAAGACCCACTTCAGGTTTTAGCCCAGGAATGGAGCTTGCCTGTTGTTAGAGGCACAAACCCACTTCCGGCAGGCAGCAGGGCACGCCTGAGATGGCAGTCCATTCACTCGCTCACCTGTTCATCCATCCATTCACTCATTCATTCATCTAGTCAATCAGTCATTCACAAAACCTGTACTGAGCAAGACCCTGTGGGAATACTATGATGAGTTAGGGTCCCTGCAGTCACACCTGATGCTTCTTGCACACATCTCACCTTGCACCATGGCTGGATCCTCCACCTGGGACGTCTCCATCAGTGCATGTGTCTGAAGCCTGCACTTACCCATCAGCCTTCTCTCATCCACAAAGCCCTCTAGGACCCCTTTCATCATCCAGAGTCACTCCTTCCCCTCCCCCACCCCAGCAATACTGACTCTATGCTTCGCCAGTCACATTTATTTCTTTCCACTGATGTTATGGTTTCTACACATCAAGTCTTGTGTCTGCTGTAGAGCAGGGTCCAGACATGATTTCACGTTTGTGTTCCTCCACAGATATGTACACTGTGCTTAATTCATGCTTCTGATTGATGTATGATGAATAAATGAATGAACGAATGGTGGCTAAGTTGTATCATTTACAGGATAATATCCTAAGCTTCCTTCAGCAACAGGTTGGGGACATTTAGAAACTTAGGGTGTTTTCCTGTTATGTTGATACAAGATGTAGACATATGTTCTGAGTGTGTGTGTGTGTGTGTGTGTGTGTGTGTGTGTACATATGTATTTCCCCTTAAATCACAGAGATAAGATTATGATCAGCCATACACTATTGTTAAAAGGTAAACTGAGGCATATTAAAAAAATTTTAAGAGTTTATTTGAGCAAAAAATGTATTTGAATTGGGCAGCATCCAATCTAGCATATATCAAGGAGCTCTGAGGAGCTGTACAAAATGAGACAGTTTTATAGGCAGAAGGGAGTGAGAACAAGGACATTATACTAGGCAAAAAAAAGCAGGTTGGTTGTTGCTTTCCTTTAGGGGATGGCAGAGGTCTATCAGGCAGATTCCTTAACTAGTGTTGATCAGGTGATTCCTGATTGACTGGTTTGAGATTCCATTTCTGGAAGAGCCACAACTGTAATTAAGTCTTGGTTTGGTGATGTGGGGCTTAGCATAAGTGACTCCATTTTGGGCCTGTTGTCTTGTTTTTAACAGTTTGTTTCCGTCTTTGTTTGGAGTTAGCAAGGATTCAGGAGTCTCAATCATCTGGATGCTTCATGGATTTTTATAACCATGAAATTGTCTTACTTTTATGTGGTGCTTGGAACTTCCCAAGTTTATTCACAACTGCTTCTCACAGCAAGATTACCTTGTCTTACAGAATTAGAAATGACTGCTCAGAGAGGTTAAATGACTTACTAGAGGCCACCCAGCTGTGAGTGGGGAGCAGTCTTCTCACTCGGGTCTCAGCTCCCTCCCCCTTGTTCTCGCCACCCTAAGTGACAGAGGGGCCCAAGGAAGACACGCTCCTGCCCTGTCTCGGCAGGGCCTGGGGGGGCCATGTCCCTCATCCCTTGGCTCCGGTGGAACGAGGCTCCGCCACGGCTGTCGTCTCGGAGTCCGGCTCAGATGGTGCTGGAGACGCTCATGGTGGAGCTGGAGGGGCAGGTGCGAGAGGCCGAGAGGCAGCAGTGGGAGCGCAGCAACGCCGTCAGGAAGGTCTGTACCGGCGTGGACTACAGCTGGCTGGCCAGCGCGCCCCGGCCCACCTACGACCTCAGCCCCGGGGAGAGGCAGCAACTAGAGGCCGTCTGCGCCAAGATCCACCCATCCTACTGTGGGCCCGCCATCCTCAGGTAACTCCTGGCACTGGGACAGGGAGCAGCGGTTGGGCTGCAGGCTCCAGGGAGGGTGGCAGCAGTGACAGGGGCCTGAGGCTACCAGGACTGGAGCCTGGGGCCTGGGTGGCACAGGTGTCTGTTAAAAGGGGCAAGACGGGGGGAAGAATCTGAAAGAGGCCATGGAAGGCCAGGCCAGGGCTCGGGGCTCAGAGGGAGGTGGGAGGCAGCTCCTGGAGGCACGTGAGGTTTTTGTTTCTGTTTTTGTTTGCAGCAAAGAACTCAGGTTTATTTTCAGTAGAAACCGTGGTCTAAAAAACAAACCTACTGGTAAATGTACAGTCTGTTTGGGGTCACCACTAGCTGCAGAACCCCCAGATCCCTGACCTGCATGCGTCGGGCCCCAAAGTGTTCACAGCTAATCTCAGGCCACAGGTCCGAAGCCCCGCTAGAGGGCGTCCCATCGCCTGCCAAAACACCCACATCCCAGCCTGCGCCCAGCTCGCCTCCCCTCCTGCTTCCAACAGTGCAAAAAATAACCAAACCAATATGTTTCCCAAACAAAAACAACATGTGAGTTTTGATAGGAGAGAACCCCAGGCCTTCTAGCTTTCTGTTCTCCCACCCTGGACTGTTATCATCCTGGTTGTAATGTGGCTGGCTCCCTCTCTTTCAACAGTTCATCTTCCATGTTACCTTCTGAGAGAGGTTTCCCCATATAAGCTCTCCAAAACTGGTTTCTCAATTATCCTATTTCACACTAGCTTGTCTAAGGGATGTGTGTGTGTGTGTGTGTGTACGTGCGCTTGCGTGTGAAGGTTTCAGAGCCCTAGGGCACTGGACATTTAGAGCTTGAGTACAATCACGTTCCTGCATATCAGTGTAACCTTAGAAAAGCTGTGACCTACACGGTCCAGTCTCAGTTGGATGTGTGTTGAAATCAAGGAAGCAGAGTCCAAGAGCCAAAAGTAATTTCAAAACTAAAGTTCTTTACCTGCATTTCTCGAACACTAGTAAAGGAATACAGATCCACAGTAAAACATCTTAAAGTCCCCCTTAGTATCCCCAAATCTTCCCTCACCCATCTCTTTAACCAACAGATGCATCTACTGCACACCTTCTTCTTCAAAATTCCCCTTAAAAACTCCTCCTTCTTCAGTCCTATTCATACCCCTTTGGGTTTTGCAGTCTTTTACCACCCCCCGCTTCTTCCTCCAGGCTGGGAATCTTACCCTCCCCCATTTTTCTTATTCTGCACCATGGAAGCCCCCCAAATGTATCTAGTTCCAGAAGCACCCTGGACACAGGGGTGGGGATGGTCATGGGAGTGGTGCTGAGAGAATCTAGGCTGGCAAAGCAACCAAACCTCATACATGAGGGGGAGGCTGGGGATGCTCATATGATGATTGTCCCATCACATTTCCTGTCTCACTGCTGAAAGGTCTGAGAAGTCCTGACTCTTAATATGGTGGAGGAAATTAGGTATCACACGGACTTGCTAGCTATCCTTCATTCTGGAGCTCCAAGCCAGAGACATTTTTGGCAAAGGAAACAGCTTGGCATCCAGGAGAACCTGGGGCTACACTCCTGGCTGCAACACAGACAAGGGAAGTAGCAGGGAGCCCGGTGTGCATGGCCAAACAGCTCACCCTCAGCCAGGAGGTGGCGGGAAGCTACAGAAGGAATATCACAGGGCAGTGACGTAATCGGACATACATTTCAGAGAGATCATGCTGGCCAGTGAGGGCAGAAGGGTGGGAGAGTGTTAGCCAGAAAAGTCCCAGAGAGCAGTGGGCGTCCGTCGCTACTACTGCATCAATAACCCGAGGCGACTGCCAGGATCTTTACAGATGTTAGCGCATTAAACCTCACAAAAAGGTAGCTATGAATACCCCAGTTTACAGACGAGGAAGCTGAGTCTCAAGGAGCCTCATGGAGGCCAGAAGTGGAAGAGCTGGAACTCAGGATGGGCTGGAGCACGAGGGAGGTGGGGTGGGTTCTGATCCACTTCACAGGAAGTGGGGAAGTGGAGGGAACAGGAATTGTCCACGGGGGTGCCCAGGGACGCCCGTGGGGTGAGACGCCGGCCATGTGCCACGCCCGGGCGATAGCCCCACCGCGCCCCTTCTTGTTCTCCCCGCCTCCGCACCCAGGTTCCGGCAGCTGATGGCAGAGCAGGAGCCCGAGGTGCAGGAGGTGTCCCGGCTCTTCCGCTCGGTGCTGCAGGAAGTCCTGGAGAGGATGAAGCAGGAGGAGGAGGCGCACAAGCTGACCCGGCAGTGGAGCCTGCGGCCCCGCGGCAGCCTGGCCACCTTCAGGAGCCGCGCGCGCATCACCCCCTTCGCCAGCGACATCCGCACCATCTCCCAGGACGTGGAGCGGGACGCACCGCCGCCGCCCCGGACCTGGAGTATGCCCGAGTTCCGGGCACAAAAAGAGGACTGACCCCGCCTCTCCTGCCCGGGAGCAGAGCCACCTGGCGGGGGAGGGGGGGCGGGGCATGATAAGCCGGGGTCATCCCGGGTCCTGCAACCTCCCCATCGCCCTGCCCCTGACGCGGGGCCAAAGAGACCGCCCCGTCCCGGGACACTCCCTCAAGACGGAGCAACCTCTCCCCGCCCGCCCTCTCCCACGGACCACGAGGCCTAGAGTCAGGGCTTGGAGCTGCAGCAACAATCTCCTGCTTCCCTGCACCAGTCGGCTGGAGCGGACCCTTCCCCGCCCCGCAGAGATTCAGGGTCTGGGGAGACAGACCACCACCCGCTCCCCATCTTCGGCTTCTGTCTGTAATGGGAAGAGTTGTCCTGCCTTTTGCCAAGTCATGAGCTCTTACCCCAACTTAGGGATGTCCCATTCACCCCCTCTCCCTGGGTAATGATGAGGGACCTGTTGGCTGGTGTCCATTCTCTGCTGGTGACTGGTCTGTCTCACTGCCGCAGGTGGGTCACAGCCTGGTGGATGGGCAGAGTTGAAAGAGATCACAGGTCCACTCTCCTCAACTAGTGAATGAGGAAACTGAGGCTCAGAGAGGGTCAGGCTCCTGCCACCATTAACTGCAGGCCGATCCCCATGGGTGGTGAGACTGCTCCCATACATGTAAGTCTCTGCTCCCGAGTCCTTGAGTCCTGGGCTCTGATGGGACAGGTCCAGTGGCTAATCTCCACCTGCCTGTGGTCTGACCCATCTCTCTCCTTGGCACTGGTGTGGAGGTCTGCAGTAGCTGGGGACAGAGGTGGGTTGCCATTACCCCACTCCACAGTGTCATCACATGGGAGGTGGCCAGTCCCCAGCAGCTGCTTCCAGAAGCTAAGCTTCAAGGCCTTCTGACTCACTGCTCCAGAGAGCCAAGTCTTTGACTCCAGGGTCCCTTCTCTATCTGGTTGTGCCTGCTCTTTGACTTTCTTCAGAGAAAGTGATGCCCAAAGCTCTAATGACCTCAAGGCACAGAAGTGAAATGTCTGGAACCTCCTTACAGGCTTCACTGTCCTTCCATTTCTAACTGGTTAGATCTTTTTTCGCAGCAAGCGGGGGCTACACTTCGTTGCGGTGAGCAGGCTTCTCACTGCGGTGGCTTCTCTTTGTGGTGGCTTCTCCTGTTGCAGATCACGGGCTCTAGGCGCGTGGGTTTCAGTAGTTGTGGCACGTGGGCTCAGTAGTTGTGGCTCGTGGGCTCTAGAGTGCAGACTCAGTAGTTGTGGTGCACAGGCTTAGTTGCTCGATGGCATGTGGGATCTTCCTGGACCAGGGCTCAAACCCATGTCCACTGCATTGGCAGATGGATTCTTAACCACTGAGCCACCAGGGAACCCCTAACCGGTTAGATCTTGATGATGGGCATGTGGATTATCCAATGTGTGGACCAACAATGGCAAACCTGGACCAGGCGGCATCCCCACACACTCTGGGCTGAAGCTGGGTGTGGGGGGATGGGTGCAGACATGTCTGCCCCCAACTCTCAGTGCATGCTCAGAAAATGCAAGTGAGTCTTAATGTTAGTCTAAATAAAATGCCAGGAGGAGACAAATCAACAGGGGTAAAATCTATATATTCCCTGACAAAGCTTAGTGGGAAAAAAAAATTTTTTTTAATGATCTTGTTTTGGATATTTTCACTCATATCTGGACAGAGAATCATAGGATGGTGGAAAACCTCTCATCCAGCGCCATCATGATGAGGGAGTTGATTGGCTCATTAACACGATCGGTGAAAGTTGAGAATCACTTAAATAAACATACACACCTTAAACATCTTATATATTCTAAGACACAAATAAGTTCATTCAATTGCCAAACTTTTAATGTAGGTGCAAGCTGTGTTCACTTTTTTGGTGACATGTGTGGGTTGTCTGACAGGAGTTCTGCACTTAAGTTTTATTGGCTGGTGTGTACTTTAACTGTAACAACAAGAACAACTGGTATAAACAAATTTTGGCCTCCCATGAAAGCCTTTCCTGCCCACCTCAGTCAACTCAGACAGACTCCCACCAGCTTCAGACCCCAGTCATCCTACTGCAGGGAATCCCAGCTGGTGGCACTCAAACCCATGAGGTTACTCCTCTGGACTCAGGTCATTAAAGGGAGTAATGAGGCCTCAATTTCTAGTCTTACAAGCCCAATAACAACAAATGAAAGAACAAAGCAGTTTGAGAGCCTCCTTGTGAGTGTGAGAGTGGCTGGTGGCAGTTGGAGGGGATATGTTGAGCGTTCCAGACTGGGTAGTCTGTTTGCACTCAGCGCAACACCACTGGCCACTAGAGGGAGCCAGTGGGTGTGAGACCACTCCATAATTAAATTTTCTTTTGCTTTGTGGTTTATTTTTTATTCACTTGTTTCACCTTATGAACATTTTCAGACACAGAAAAGCAGAGGGGAAAGTGTAGGGAGTTTCCATATGCCCATCCACAAGGTTTAAAAGTTATTAACATGTTGCCGTATTTGCTTTTCTATTTTTTGGTGAAGTATTTTAAAATAAATCCTAGACATCATAATACTTTACCCCTGAATACTTCAGGATACACTGCAAAGAAATAAGAAAAATTTCCTGTGTAACTACAATACAATACTATCACTCCCTCCAAAATTAACAGTAATTCCTTAGTATCATCTAATACCCAAACCATATTCAAATTTCCCTATTCCCAACCAATGATCTTTGTAGTTTATTTCTTTGAATGAGGATCTAATCAAGCCCCACATATTGACAAGAAAGTTGTAGTCTGTTTTATTCTTGGTCATATAGTGTTTATTTAATTCCATAATAAAATGTTGTTTTAAAAGAGTGCTTATGAAACATGAGTGTTAGTATGCAATAAGTTAATGGCTGCACATAAATGATAACAATTCTGCAAATTAGCCTAAGGATGCTCTTTACTCAGATCCTTGTTTTTCTCATTTGATTAAAGTTCTTCCAGAACAAGCAAAATCCTCTAATACCCTGAAAAGTAACATCAAAAATTATTGATTTTAGGGCTTCCCTGGTGGCACAGTGGTTGAGAGTCCGCCTGCCGATGCAGGGGACACGGATTCGTGCCCCGGTCGGGGAAGATCCCACGTGCCGGGGAGCGGCTAGGCCAGTGAGCCATGGCCGCTGAGCCTGTGCGTCCAGAGCCTATGCTCCGCAACGGGAGAGGCCACAACAGTGAGAGGCCCGCGTGCCGCAAAAAAAAAAAAAAAAAAAAAATCAATATAGACAGTATATCTAATTTGACTTTTCATTTGGTGAAAATGCTCTTCACATCTATGTGTCTTATTTTTTTTAATTTATTTATTTTTGGCTGTGTTTGGTCTTCGTTGCTGTGTGCAGGCTTTCTCTAGTTGCGGCAAGTTGAGGCTACTCTTCGTTGCGGTGCGTGGGCTTCTCATTGCGGTGGCTTCTCTTGTTGTGGAGCGTGGGCTCTAGGCGTGCGGGCTTCAGTAGTTGTAGCACACAGGCTCAGTAGTTGTGGCTCTCGGGTTCTAGAGCGCAGGCTCAGTAGTTGTGGCGCATGGGCTTTGTTGCTCCGTGACATGTGGGATCTTCCCGGACCAGGGCTTGAACCCGTGTCCCCTGCATTGGCAGACAGATTCTTAACCACTGCACCACCAGGGAAGCCCTATGTGTCTTCTTTTTTGAGACACACATGCAAACAGCAATTGAAAAACCTTCTCCTCTTTTCTTGCCATTTAGAAACAAAACACTAAAATTTATCAAAATAACTCGAGAGAAATCTCAAGAATTCTATAGTAGGTAGTGACAAAACTTTATCTGTTTTTGATGCCATCATTCAACACGTAGTGAAATTTCAGTCTGTCTGAATATTCATGTGGTTCCCCAATGAAACACAATAGGTGATTTGAAAATTTCGTCATCATTTTTAGACAGTTATTTTATTTTATTTTATTTTATTTTATTTTATTTTTTTTTTTTTGCGGTATGGGGGCCTCTCACTGTTGTGGCCTCTCCCGTTGCGGAGCACAGGCTCCAGACGCGCAGGCTCAGCGGCCATGGCTCACGGGCTTAGCCGCTCCGCGGCCTGTGGGATCCTCCCGGATTGGGGCATGAACCCGCGTCCCCTGCATCGGCAGGCGGACTCTCAACCACTGCGCCACCAGGGAAGCCCCCCTAGACAGTTATTTTAAATCAGTTTAACACCTTGCTTCATTTGTTAAATAGAGAAATTGGCATCTGTTTCTTTAAGAATATTATTACCTATTGTATTAAATTAGCATTATTATATTTCGTAAGATGCTAATCTAAAAATAAAAACACTGACTAAAAATCATGACTTTATCATAATCAAGGCAAAAACAGCAAAATGATTTTTTAAAGTTTCTAAAGATGTCCAAGAGTTTTTGTATTACAGAGAAAGGCATTCTACAGCTAAGAGAAGCTGTAGTGTTTTCTAGCACATTTGACTGTGTTGTGTTCCAGTTACAAATCCCTTGCTGGAACAAATGAAACATTCCCAAAGCCCTGCAGTCAAGCTTGGAAGTTCCCTAGCCCGGTCTCCCCTCCCAGCTAGCATCTGGTGTGTGGGGGAGAATTCCATTCCAGGAACAAGTCATTCCTCTCCGTGTAGCCAAGTCCTGAAGCTAACTGCTTAGAACTACTTCTGGCCCTTGCTTGGGGCTGTGGGCCTCTGCGAGGCTCTAAGTATCCAGGCTCCGGAACACAGGGCAGAGTGGATTGAGGTTAGCCTCTCCTTAGTAGAAAAGAAATCAAGCCAGTAGGAAATTAAGCTGCTCCAAAGTGCAGCTTCAGGGATGGGAGAAATACATCTTTTATTCAAATGAGCCAGTCCAACAATATTGCTATGGACAGAAATGGCTTTGTCAGCAAGAAAATTCCTTTAAAAATTAACATTTGAATGGTCCTTTACAGTTTACCCACCTTATCTCATTTGTTCCTGACCCTGTGGTGAGGTGCATTATGTTTTATCTCAGGTTACAAGCAAGGGGCCCACGTGGGCTGGAAGCCAGGCTTCCTTCCACATGCCTCACTGCTTCTCAGTGTTATAGATCCTATGTGCACTCAGAACAGCCCCAAAATCCTCATCACTGTACTTACCACACAGTGATGGAAATGTATGTGGTTTTCTGTTCATTCCTCCCCCTCCCTGCCAGGCCACTGCCACCAATAGTTTGTGAAATCCTTAAGTGCAGGAACCAGGTCTTTCATTTCTGGGTCTCCACCACCTTCTGGGCACAGAGTACGTACTTTAAAATGTGCCTTAATGCGTGGGTGCATGTGAACACCAACTTGGAGCTCACACAGGACAGGGGCTGAGTGAAGCTGTGAGTGAGAATTGAGGGGTTTACGATGTATCGACATCATTCATTAGATTGTTTGTTCTGTGAGGCCAGGGTCCATGTCTGACTTGAGTTTGTATCTCCCAAGATATGCCAGGCACATAGTAAGAGGTCAATACACTTCTTAAGAATTCATTCATTCATTCATCAAATATTTACTGAGCGCCTCTATGTGTAGTCACCATAAAGGAGACGGGGCAGGGGTGTGGTTACCTGTAGGTGTTCCAGACAGACAAGACGAAACAGCTTTTGACTCTTCTCTGAATTACTCTGGAAGGCTTCCTGGAGGAGGTGAGATTTCCCAAGGGCACTTTTGATCAAAATGATCTAGGTGTGTGTGGTCTTAAAATGAATCCAGAGTGCTATAAAGACAGCCCTCTGGATCCATGGGCTTCACATCCCCAGGTTCAACCAACCATGGATCTGGGGGAAAAAATTCCAGAAATTTCCAAAAAGCGAAACTTGAATTTGCCATGCACTGGTAACTATTTATGCAGCATTTACCTTTCATTTACAACTAGTTACTTAGCACTTACAGTGTATTAGGTATTGTAAGTAATCCAGAGATGATTTAAAGTGTGTTACATTTTATGCAAATACTATGCCATTTTGTATAAGAGACTTTAGCATCCACAGATTTGGGTATTCCTGGGGGTCCTGGAACCAATCCCTGGGGAAACTGGGGGACGACTGTAATCCCTTATTTTGCCAGTGCCCTTCCTTGCTCAATGTGGGTCTTGAGAGAGATACTTCTACTAAACATTTTGACCTTCCTAGAAACAGATTCTCTGTGGAGAGACAGGATCAGGGAAGGACTCTAGAAATACTGTCCTTTCCCTGTGCTCGGGTCTAGATCAGCTCTAGTCAGGTTGACCAGATAAATGCTTACATTAATTCTTTCTGGGAGCCAGAAGATGACACAGAAATGACCAGGAACATTTCCCTAAGGGAAGCCACAGAGTGCCATGTAATCCAGTCACCTCCATTAGGGGTCGGAGAGAGGGGTACATGTGTGATTCAACCTCTTTGGTGAAACCTTGATCTTGTCTGGAGGTGAGGGCTGGGTGGTATGCAGAGATATTGGGGCAGAGCTGGAGCCTTTGGAGACGGCTCTTTGGAGCGGGCATTGGTTGTGGAACTGAGAGCAGGGGGTTAGGTAACAGCATGCGTGTGCTCCACTTTAGGCAAATGCGATTTAGGAGAATCTGTGCTTTTGAAAGGAATGGTTCTTGGCCTGACAAAACGATTCCCCATGGAGTTCCTTAAAGAGTAAGTACTGAAAGTAGAATCTAATTTACAAAGAACTAAAGTATACACAAACTTGGGAAACGTATCTCTTGCCAAAAGACATATACATCTCTAGGTAGATTCATAGAATCCTAGAACCAAAAGAAAGCTCCAGAGCTCATCTGGGCCCTGCCTACGGACTGCCTCCAGGCAATCAGCATCTAGTGACATCACTGTATACAGAGCTCCACCCTAGGACTATGAACACACTGCAGAGTTCTTATCATTTCCAAAACTGGAGAGCTTACAGCCTCTTGGGAACAGAGTCTAGGGCAATCAGGAGTTTTAGTTGATGGTGAGAGAAACCCCGATCAAACTGGCAGAAGCACCAAAGGGATCTGTAACCCCCAGGGCCAGCTCTGTGGGTGTGTGACCTGTGCAGTCATACGGGTCCCTGCACGCACAAAGGCCCCTTATTTGGTTCAATGCATTGCTGTCACTGCCTTGAAATTCATAATTTTTTAATAGGGGCTCCTAGGTTAATTTTGCACTTATGTAGCTGCAAATCATGTAGCTGGTCCTGATGGCATCCATAATTGAGAATTCCAGCGTTGTTAGTGACCAGGGGAGTTCATGCAGCAGAATGTATTCTCTCTCCTCCCCTCCCCTCCTCCTCCCTGACCCCTTTCTGCTTCTTTTCTTGCTCTCCCTCTCCTAGCTCTGCCTCCCTCTGTGTGGTGGTTTACTTTTCTTCCAGGAGGTCACACTTCCCCTCTGCATCCAGGAAAGACGGCTGCTGGTGCTCCAGGCTGACATGACCCCAGTTTAGCACCTCAACCTCCATATACCAATCCCAGAGAAAGGCCCTGTGGCAGAGCCTGGCTAGCAGGTCACCAAGCCTGCTTCTTCCTTCTCTTGGGATCACAACTAGATGGCATTCCAGCCTCCCCTGCCATGTGAGTGAGTCTGGCCAATGGAATGTGAGCAGATGTGGAAGGCTCCACTTCTCGTTTGGTCCGTAAAAACCTCCCCAAAGTGATTCTCTGTCCTCTTTTCCCATTTTCTAGCTGAATAGAGAGGGCTCTGAGGCTCCCAAAGAGAGGAGAGCCACAGGATGAAAGGAGTCTGGGTCCCTGAATGACCACATGGAAGGCCACATTGGACTTATGTGAATTACAAATACACATTGATTTGTTAAACCACTGAGATTTGGGGGTTTTCTTTGCAGATGCTAGGGTTACTGATCTGTGACCAACACATGCCGTGACAGCACCTGCTTGGGATGCATGCCACCCTTGGACCATTTACCATTGCTGGTGATTCATGAGCCCACCTGAGGGCCTGGAGGACCAGAATGCAGCTCCACTAGGATCCCGTGAAGTGAAAAGGGGGGATGCTGTTGCTAAAAGAAAGTGGATGGGAAAACACATAAGATGTTCTTGCAAAAAAACAGCTTCCAGGGCTTCCCTGGTGGCGCAGTGGTTGAGAGTCCACCTGCTGATGCAGGGGACACGGGTTCATGCCCCGGTCCGGGAAGATCCCACATGCCACGGAGCGGCTAGGCCCGTGAAGATCCCACACGCCGCAGAGCGGCCAGGCCTGTGAGCCATGGCCGCTGAGCCTGCGCGTCCGTAGCCTGTGCTCCGCAACGGGAGAGGCCACAACAGTGAGAGGCCCGCGTACTGGGAAAAAAAAAAAAAAAAAAGAAAAAACAACAGCTTCCAAAGTTTACTCTAGCTGTGAATGAGAGCAACCTAATATCTCAAAGCTCTCAGAGACCTATTCTTTGCAAATATGAAAAGCTTAATATTCAAATGGTTTTCCTTGTTACTGACTCTTGTAAAAATCATTTTTGTTCTTTCAAAGAACTTAATATTACCTTCAATCCCATACTGAGGTAATTCAGAGTCCCCTCTCCCACTTTATTCTTGTTTCAAGGGCCACATACAAGGTTCCAGCTGAAGGGCTCACGGATGAGAAAGCTAGAAAGTTCCTTCGCTTATCTAACCTTCTGTTGCCATATTAATCTTCTGCCCTATATACACAGGAAAAAATAAAGCAATAACCACTGCTCTTTGTCCCTCATATGAAGACAGCTCCCTGTTATCTGCTTTCTGAGGAACTTTTCATTTTGGTTGGTTTTTTTCTCTGTCACTTCATCTTCTCTGAAAAGGTTTCCTATCTTTTACCCATGAACAGATTTTGTTCTGCCTCAGGGAGGACAAAGGAGTTTAATAGTGCAAATAAAATTGTTTGGACTTTTGGGCTGCCAGAAATTCTGGATAATGGTTCTCCCAAAATGGTTCTACCACTTATGTCTTTGCAAATCACTCAGCTCTTTGAGGCTCCTGTTTCTCATGTAAGCATGGTTACCCTGCCTACCTCCCAGGAATGTGGAGAGGTTAAAATAAGATCAAATGCTTTGCAAACTATAAAAGAACTTTCAAATGTAAGATCTGACAGGTGTTCATGACAGTCTTCCCTTCAATTAGCACAAATACCAGAAAGTAGATGGGAGACACCGAAGAGCAGTCGTCACCTTCCTTCCTCTGGAATAACCAGATCCGGTCCTTTAATCATTGTTCTTGAGCCCAATTTCCCTTATCTTTTAGGTCTGTGGTTCTCAAGCTTGGCTGCACATCAGATCATCCAGGAAGCTTTTAAATACTCTGGCACCCAGCTGCACTCGAGAGCAAGTAAATCAGAAACTCGGGATGAGACCCAGGCATCAGTTTTTCTAAAGCTCTCCAGGTGATTCCATTGTGCAGCCAAGGCTGAGAACCACTGTTTTAGGTTACTCTTTCTGGGGGGACTCAGGAAATTCTCTGTTGTCACATCTTGAATCTATCTGAATTTCCCACATGCCTGAATGGTTTCATCTCAATAGAGGATGGATGCACTTTGGAGAAATTACTATGACCTATGTTATCTTGTGTTAGAGACAGATGGTTGCAAGGTTGCTTATCCATAGATGTTCATCATCTTTGCTTAGCAGCATCAGGAGATGCTTGGAGATGAGATGAGATGTATCATCTTGTAAAGAGTGCTGCAAATACCATTTTATAGCAGCTGGAAAGGTGGAGAAGATGATGGAATCAGCGCTGTTTGTTACAAACCTGAAAGAATACAATTGTGTAGGATGACAGTTATCTGGTGTCTGTTGTAGAAAGTATTCATGAGGCTGTATGAGACAGAGAGAGAGAAAGAGAGTTGGAATCCAGTAGGCGGGCGGGAGTGGCTGGGGAGGGGAGCTGCTGACCCTTTCCCCCCTTCCTGTGACTAGTGTCATGACCATGAGGCGGCTGGCAAAGGTGAAGGGGAGGGTGGAGCTGCTGTCACTGGTGTCCCACTCTGAAACACTGGGCGGTCTTCAGACACAAGCCAGTCCTGGGAACCAAGCTCCTCATCTGCAGAAGGTGCCATGAATGCCCCCTGGTGGTCATGGGAGGCTCAGCTAGAGGGCCCACCAGCTGGCTGCCGGGTCCCCACGGGTGAGCAGTGCACTGGTCCTCCCAGCCCCAAGCGTCCAGGGCACCCCCAATGGCAAGTTTGGGCAGCAGCTGCTGTAGCATCCCATCCTCTCCCAGCTGCACAAGTGGGGCATCTACCGTGTCATCTACAAGCTGCGTGACCTTGGCCGGTTATTCACCCTGGTTGAGTCTCAGTTTTCTCATCTGAGTAATAATATTTCCATAACGTTGTTGTGGTGGGATGAGTTGAGATTAAGGCACACGAAGCGCCTGCAACCAGAAGGGGGTTATTCCCTGCGTCCCACCCCACGTGTTCAGAGGCTCCTTGCTGGGACATGTGGCACGTGTGTGCTCTTGCTCTGCACCTGCTCACCTAACCTCTGGGTCCTCAGGGCCTGTCGCCACGGCACAGGTTCTGTTCCCCAGCTCTGTTCTGGGCGCCTCCTCTTAACAGCACATCACATTTTCTTCCTTCCGTCCATTTCCTCATTTGACCTTCACACCAACCCTGGGAGGTAGACGAGTCAGCAGCACTGTTTCCAGTGTGGCCGGGACCTCAGTGACTTGGCCAACTTCAAATGGCAAACCACCGCCAAGGGCAGCAAGGAAGCCACCTGCCGTCTTGGGACACTTACAGCGTGTGCCAGGCACCAGCACCTCACTGACCCTCACAAATGACACAGCCAGATAGGCACTTTTCTTCCCACTTTATGGATTAGGAGGCAGAGTTTTAGATCATTCATGACTTTCCCAAGGTCATACCAGAACGTGAACCCCTTTCTCATCAGCTGCAGAGGCCTCCCGCCTCTGTGGCAGTGACTTTAACCTACTTCTCTAGATTCCTGGAAAACTGATTCTTTCCCAGCAGGATCCTACCCACCAGGAACAATGCAGCAAACTCAGAGCTGCCAGAAGCACAGCCCTGGACACTTCAGTAACCTCTTCTCTTTGCCTGGAGACACTTCTGCTTAGAATTTATTGTCTGATGCTGAATAACACAGAATGTGTACTCTCATGGCTCAGTCCTTTGGTGGTCAAAATCACTTGATCATCAGAAAAATAACCACCCAGGCTTGTTCTCACAGCAGTGTTTCAAGGGAGGAGAAACATAGATTCACTCTTTCCTTGACCTTGACTGTTCATATAAATAGTTGTTGGCCCTGGAAATCTATATTTTTAAATGCTTTTCAAGTGGTTCTAATGATCAGTCAGAATTTTCAGACTTCAGGTCCTGACCTATTGAGTGGTTTATGAAATCAATGTGTTGGACTGTGACCAGGAACTTTTAGAAGACAAACAATCAGTAGAAATGTGCACTACACATAAGAATAAGTATTACTTCATGAAACTTTTGCCTTGGTTATGCATCTGTGTATATATGTATATGCATATGTATATGTATACTGGGTCACAACGTAACGTATTTCTGTGGGTCAGCAAAAGCATTTGGAAAACTCCAGCTACTTGGTGTTCATAATCTGTTTGCCATTAGGATTAATTACATTAACAGTTATCCCAGGACACTTTATACTATTCAAATCTATTAAAGAGCCCAAAGAGCTGTTGTTTACGTGGATTATATCTATCAATATTTACTTTATTAGACACTAAATTGAAAAGTATAATGCTTTACTAATTGACTTAAAATAACAACTAGAAACTCATTACATATTAGCATGAATAACATATTTTTAATTACACATTTTTTAAATAGGAAGAAGAGTGGCATTGTTTTACATTTTTGCATGTATCTTTAATGTCTGGAATGATGGACACACCCTAAGGTGACCCCAATGAGTCAAGTGAATGAGGGAGAAACTGTTACTTGCTTCTTTTTTTTATGGAGGTATAGTCAATGTACAATATGACTTAAGTTTCAGGGGTATAACCTAGTGATTCACAATTTTTAAAGGTTATACTCCATTTATTGTTACTTACTTCTTGCCAAAAGAATCTGGCAAAGGTGAGGATATAGTCGCTCCCGTGATTACACTATGTTATACAAGACTCCATCACAGTAGACTGAAGTTTTTTTTTTTAAATATTTATTTATTTATTTGGCTGTGCCAGGTCTTAGTTGTGGCATGTGGGATCTGCAGTTGCAGAATGTAGGATCTAGTTCCCTGACCAGGGTTAGAACCCGGGCCTCCTGCGTTGGGAGTGCGGAGTCTTAACCACTGGACCTCCAGGGAAATCCCTGGAGTAAGATTTTCCTGCTGGCTTTGGAGAAGTGAGCTGCAGTGTTGTGAGAGGCAAGGACCAATGTTGTCACGTGCCAAGGACTTGTGGGTAGCCTCTGGTTGCTGAGAGCAGTCCCTGGCCAACAGTGAGCCAGGGACTTTGGTGCTACAAATTTTGCCAACTGCATTCGGCCAATAACCAACTCACTTGATTGAGGATCCTTGAGCCTCAGGTAAGATTGCACCTCTGGGTAATGTCTTGATTTTAGCCTTGTGAGACCCTGAGCAAAGACCCTGAGAAGCTCACCTGAACCCAGACTCCTGACTCCTGGAAACTGATAAATGCGTATTGTTTTAAGTTGTTGTGGTTGTGGATATCTGTTACACAGTAATGGGAAACTAATGCAGATCACTCCTTATATCAGGTTCTGCATTCAGTCTGTTGTGATAAGTTGTCTAAACTGAAGTATATGAAGAAAATCCAGCCTCACACAGACATATAATTAGAAAAGGGAAACATTTTTTTTCTTTTTTTTGGCTGTGTCGGGTCTTCGTTGCTGCACGAGGGCTTTCTCTAGTTGCAGCAAGCGGGGGCTACTCTTCGTTGCAGTGCGTGGGCTTCTCATTGTGATGGCTTCTCATTGTGGAGCACGGGCTCTAGGCACGTGGGCTTCAGTAGTTGTGGCGCACGGGCTCAGTAGTTGTGGCTCGCGGGCTCTAGAGTGTAGGCTCCGTAGTTGTGGTGCACGGGCTTAGTTGCTCTATGGCATGTGGGATCTTCCCGGACCAGGGATCGAACCCATGTTCCCTGCATTGGCAGGCGGATTCTTAACCTCTGTGCCACCAGGGAAGTCCCAGAAAAGGTGGACATTTTTAAATAGCTTTTTCAGGTCCTGGTGGGAGAGGGGAATAGGGAGTTACTGTTTCATGGGAATGGAGTTTCAGTATGAGATGATGAAAAAGTTCTGGAGATGGAGGGTGGTGATAATTGCATAACAATGTAAATGTACTTAATGCCACTCAACTATACATTTAATAATGGTTAATAAATTTTATGCTATGCATATTTTATGTTATGCATATTTTACAGTTAAAAACAAATAAATTGCCCACAATTCAGATAACAAAAATGTTAGCTGCAATGTGGAACCTGAAATCATATCAATTATCATACTCTGTTATGCTAAAATCCATTAGCCTATCTTGCACTTTAAATGGCTTTTACCCATGCATGACTTTGTAACATCATGCACCAATTATCTGAAAAATACTGGTCTACTGAATTACACAGATCTTCAAAAAGTTAACTCAATTATACAATGTTTAAAAATCCACATTCATTAATATCACTATTAATCTCATCAGAAAAGTCGTTCAGTTTGGGGAAACTGTCAAACTCATGATGTAAGAAAAAGGAGGAAAATGAGTAGTGGATACAGGTTTTCTAAAATTCTGATTTTTTCTTGAGCACTCATATTTTGTCAGTGGCAACAAATACAGTCAGATTATTTCCTTGAAGTGACAAGCTCACTTCATTCATTTAAGAGAAAATATCTGCCAAATACTCAAGGCTGGGTAACCATGTTTGTCAGTCCTTCCCTGAAGTAAGTGTGGTGTTCCGTGAAAAAGCAGCTATTTCAGCTTGAAACTCAAACAAACACACGGTGCTTTTCCCTGAGAAAACATTGTCCTTCAGCACGCAGAAGTGCTTTATGTGTAGTTCCTATTTTGTCACACAGAATATTAAAAAGATGAATACTCAAGGATGGAGATTTAATAAAATTAATGCTTTTTTACTGCCTCATCAAGAGCATTCTTCTTGAAACTGGCTTTCTTTCTTCCTTTCTTTCTTTTTCTTTCTTTTACTGTGAGTGCATGACAGTGAAGAACACAATGACTATTATTAGCACAGTTTGGTACCACTGCCTTGATTCATGCTAAGTTATCAGCAGAAAACTGCTGGTAAGTAAAAACCCACTGCTGCTTTTGTACTATCAGTGCAAATGATAACACAGTGAAAAAGTAAAATAACCTCTTAGCATTTTTATGAAAATATGTTTGATCTCTCAGAGCCCCTGAAAGCGCCTTGGACCCTGGAAGTCCACAGACCGCACTTTGAGCTCAGCTTTTCTGCTTGAACCTCCCCTGCTCTCCACCCTAGAACCAGTGCCTGCCCCCAGAGGAAATGCTCCAAACCGACCAACACCTTGTGTTTCTCAAATTAACATCTGATGTGGCTCTAGCAGCAAGTATTCTGCTCCTATCTCTTGCAATCAGTATTCTTTCTAAAACATAGATTTGTTGTTCTCTTGCTTCAAAACCACTAAAAAGTATAAGATAAAAATGGCATCATGAATCAATGGGAAAGGATAGATTATTAAATAAATGGTGTCAGGACATTTGGGTAAACATTTGGGAAAGATTTTTTAAATTCTCATGCAGTATATATCAAAATAAGTCCAAACTGATTACTGATCTAAATATTAAAAATTAAACCATAAGCTAAGTTAAGAATAAAGATAATATGTTTTTGAACACAATATGCGAAAAGTTTTTCTACTTAAACATACAAAAGCAGAATCCAATGGGAAGACCTAGCTTCCAAAGGCCATAGCCAAAGTCCATTGAGAAAAGGGTGAGGAACTGGGAGGCACAAAGAGGTGCTTTACCTCCCAATACCCGTCCCAAGTCCCTCAGGGCTAAGAGGATTGAGCTGAGGGGGGGGCACCCCAACCTGACCACCTAGCTTTCTTTGATGCCATAGACCTTGGTCTGCAAACACTCTGCTTTGTGGCCTTGTCTGGGCACAGGCCATTTTTCCCAGTGGCTCTGCCGCTGTATGACAGATCAAAGTCACTGGCTCTCAGCTAAAGTATGAAAGACCAAGTTCTTCAAACAAACAGTGGTTTAGGGCTGTATAATGTATGAAATGTTGGACTGTAGGAAAATTGAATGCTGCTATAGTCTAAGCTCTTGACAGTGACTGGTGTTTATTAGGCAGTGAGATGTTTTTATTTGCTATACATTTTTAAGTTTGGTAATCCATCACACATGTATTGAGGCTCTAAAAGGGCAAAGCACTGTACTAGGTGCACAGTCCCTGTGCTGATTACAGCACCTGAGATATTATTATTTGACTGATGATTCATTCAACATATTTTGGAATTAGTTGCCATATTGAGTGCCTACTATTTGCTATGTATTCTTAGAGATTTCAAAAATAAAGCAGGAAAGGGACATGGGAAGCATCAGGGCAGGGAGCTGACATTTTTCGGTAGGGTTCTATAGAGTTTTATCCATTTTCCAAAGATGGTCACAACCATATCACCCATCCAGCATGCTGTTTTACAAAGTGGTCTTGTCACACATCATCAAGAAATAGAGTCTAATTCCCCTCCCCTTGAAGTAGGCTGACCATAGTGACTTGATCAATAGAATAAAGCAAAAGTGACATCCTGTAACTTCCGAAGGTAGTCATCACAAGCCTTGTAGCTTCTGCCTGGAATGCTTGACCTTGGAACACTCTCTCTCCCTCAGAAATAAGCCACCATGCTGTGAAAAGCTCAAGTCTCATGGACAGGTCACATGTTGGTTGACAGCCCCAGATGAGCTCCCAGATGACAGCCAGCCTCAACAGTCAGCCATGTGAGGGAGACATCTTCGTGGTCCAGCCCAATCATGCTTTCAGACGACTACAGCCCCAACTGAAATCTGACTGCAGCCACATAAAAGACCTGCTCCATTTCATAGCTCAGTCTTGTACCACTAATACACGTCTGTCAAATGCAAATGGCTGGGACAGGCTGGGAGGCATCCACCTCCATAAAGTAAATCAAATGAAGGGATTCTGGAAGGACTATGAGAGGGGTCCCTTTGGTCCTTGGGGAATCATGGGGGAGAAGCGCCTGAGCATGAGGGGCACTGAATATAAGGGGAGGCATCAGAGCTCAAAGACAAATAGACTCCTCAGCTTTGTCCTGGGCAACTATTCGTCCTTTGTCCCCCCTAGCAGTGTCTGGACTTCCTGGCACTTTGGAGCTCCCATTCTTGTCACTAGCACAGAGCTCATCACAGCATTTTTTTTTTTTTTTTTACATCTTTGTTGGAGTCTGATTGCTTTACAATGGTGTGTTAGTTTCTGCTGTATAACAAAGTGAATCATCTATACATATACATATATCACCATATCTCCTCCCTCTTGTGTCTCCCTCCCACCCTCCCTATCCTACCCCTCTAGGTGGTCACAAAGCACAGAGCTGATCTCCCTGTGCTATGCAGCTGCTTCCCACTAGCTATCTATTTTACATTTGGTAGTGTATATATATCCATGCCGCTCTCTCACTTCGTCCCAGCTTACCCTTCCCCTTCCCTATGTTCTCAAGTTCATTCCCTACGTCTGCGTCTTTATTCCTGTACTGCCCCTAGGTTCCTCAGAACCATTTTTTTTAAGATTCCATATATATGTGTTAGCATACAGTATTTGTTTTTCTCTTTCTGACTCACATCACTCTATGGTCCATCCACCTCACTACAAATAACTCAGTTTCGTTCCCTTTTATGGCTGAGTAATATTCCATTGTATATATGTGCCACATCTTCTTTATCCATTCACCTGTCGATGGACATTTAGGTTGCTTCCATGTCCTTGCTATTGTAAATAGTGCTGCAGTGAACATTGTGGTACATGACTCTTTTTGAATTATGGTTTTCTCAGGGAATATGCCCAGTAGTGGGATTGCTGAGTCCTATGGTAGTTCTATTTTTAGTTTTTTAAGGAACCTCCATACTGTTCTCCATAGTGGCTGTGTCAATTTACATTCCTACCAACAGTGCAAGAGGGTTCCCTTTTCTCCACACCCTCTCCAGCATTTATTGTTTGTAGATTTTTTGATGATGGCCGTTCTGACCGGTGTGAGGTGATACCTCATTGTAGTTTTGATTTGCATTTCTCTAATGATTAGTGATGTTCAGCATCCTTTCATGTGTTTGTTGGCAATCTGTATATCTTCTTCGGAGAAATGTTTATTTAGGTCTTCTGCCCATTTTTGGAATGGGTTGTTTGCTTTTTGATACTAAGCTACATAAGTTGCTTGTATATTTCAGAGGTTAATCCTTTGTTGATTCATTTGCAAATATTTTCTCCCATTCTGAGGGTTGTCTTTTCGTCTTGTTTATGGTTTCCTTTGCTGTGCTAAAGCTCTTAAGTTTCATTAGGTCCCATTTGTTTATTTTTGTTTTTATTTCCATTTCTCTAGGAACTGGGTCAAAAAGGATCTTAATGTGACTTATGTCAAAGAGTGTTCTTCCTATGTTTTCCTCTAACAGTTTTATTGTTTCTGGCCTTATATTTAGGTCTTTAATCCATTTTGAGCTTATTTTTGTGTATGGTGTTAGGAAGTATTCTAATTTCATTCTTTTACATGTAACTGTCCAGTTTTCCCAGCACCACTTATTGAAGAGGCTGTCTTTTCTCCATTGTATATTCTTGCCTCCTTTATTAAAGATAAGGTGACCCTATGTGCGTGGGTTTTTCTCTGGGCTTTCTATCCTGTTCCATTGATTTATATTTCTGTTTTTGTGCTAGTACCATATTGTCTTGATTACTGTAGCTTTGTAGTATAGTCTGAAGTCCAGGAGCCTGATTCCTCCAGCTCAGTTTTTCTTTCTCAAGATTGCTTTGACTATTTGGGGTCTTTTGTGTTCCCTTACAAATTGTGCAATTTTTTGTTCTAGTTCTGTGAAAAATGCCATTGGTAGTTTGATAGGTATTGCATTGAATCTGTAGATTGCTTTGAGTAGTATAATCATTTTCACAATGTTGATTCTTCCAATCCAAGAACATGGTATATCTCTCCATATGTTTGCGTCATCTTTAATTTCTTTCATCAGTGTCTTATAGTTTTCTGCATATAGGTCATTTGTCTCCTTAGGTAGGTTTATTACTAGGTATTTTATTCTTTTTGTTGCAATGGTAAATGAGAGTGTTTCCTTAATTTCCCTTTCAGATTTTTCTTCATTAGTGTATAGGAATGCAAGAGATTTCTGTGCATTAATATTGTATCCTGCTACTCTACCAAATTCATTGATTAGGTCTAGTAGTTTTCTGGTAGCATCTTGAGGATTCTCAAGTATAGCATCATGTCATTTGCAAACAGTGACAGTTTTACTTCTTATTTTCCAATTTGTATTCCTTTTATTTCTTTTTCTTCTCTGATTGCTGTGGCTAGAACTTCCAAAACTATGTTGGATAACAGTGGTGAGAGTGGGCAACCTTGTATTGTTCCTGATCTTAATGGAAATGGTTTCAGCTTTTCACCATTGAGAATGATGTTGGCTGTGCGTTTGTCATGTAGGGCCTTTATTATGTTAAGTTCCCTCTATGCCTACTTTCTGGAGAATTTTTATCATAAATGGGTGTTGAATTTTGTCAAAAGCTCTTACTGCATCTATTGAGATTATCATATGGTTTTTCTCCTTCAATTTGTTAATATGGTGTATCACATTGATTGATTTGTGTATATCGAAGAATCCTGGCATTCCTGGGATAAACCCCACTTTATCATGGTGTATGATCCTTTTAATGTACTGTTGTGTTCCTTTTGCTAGTATGTTGTTGAGGATTTTTGCATCTATGTTCATCAGTGATATTGGCCTGTAGTTTTCTTTCTTTGTGACATCTTTGTTTGGTTTTGGTATCAGGATGATGGTGGCCTCATAGAATGAGTTTGGGACTGTTCCTCCCTCTGCTATATTTTGGAAGAGTTTGAGAAGGATAGGTGTTCGCTCTCCTCTAAATGTTTGATAGAATTCGCCTGTGAAGCCATCTGGTCCTGGGCTTCTGTTTGTTGGAAGATTTTTAATCACAGTTTCAATTTCAGTGCTTGTGATTGGTCTGTTTATATTTTCTATTTCTTCCCAGTTCAGTCTCAGAAGGTTGTGCTTTTCTAAGAATTTGTCCATTTCTTCCAGGCTGCCCATTTTATTGGCATATAGTTGCTTGTAGTAATCTCTCATGATCCTTTGTATTTCTTCAGTGTCAGTTGTTACTTCTCCTTTTTCATTTCTACTTCTGTTGATTTGAGTCTTCTCCCTTTCTTTCTTGATGAATCTGGCTAATGGTTTAACAATTTTATCTTCTCAAAGAACCAGCTTTTAGTTTTATTGATCTTTGCAACTGTTTCCTTCATTTTTTTTCATTTATTTCTGATCTGATCTTTATGATTTCTTTCCTTCTGCTAACTTTGGGTTTTTTTTTGGTTGTTGTTGTTCTTCTTTTTCTAATTGCTTTATGTGTAAGGTTAGGTTGTTTACTTGAGATTTTTCTTGTTTCTTGAGGTAAGATTGTATTGCTATAAACTTCCCTCCTAGAACTGCTTTTGCTGCATCCCATAGGTTTTCGGTCAAATCACTGTCATTTGATTGTAGGTATTTTTTGATTTCCTCTTTGATTTCTTCAGCGATGTCTTGGTTATTTAGTAGCCTACTGTTTAGCCTCCATGTGTCTGTACTTTTTACAGTTTTTTTCCTGTAATTGATATCTACTCTCATGGTGCTGTGGTCAGAAAAGATATTTGATATGATTTCAATTTTTTTAAATTTACCAAGGCTTGATTTGTGTCCCAAGATATGATCTATCCTGGAGAATGTTCCATGAGCACTTGAGAAGAAAGTGTGTTCTGTTGTTTTTTGATGGAATGTCCTATAAATATCAATTAAGTCCATCTTGCTTAATGTGTCATTTAAAGCTTATGTTTCCTTACTTATTTTCATTTTGGATGATCTGTCCATTGGTGAAAATGGGGTGTTAAAGTCCCCTACTATGATTGTGTTACTGTCGATTTCCCTTTTATGGCCGTTAACATTTGCCTTATGTATTGAGGTGCTCCTATGTTGGGTGCATAAATATTTATAATTGTTATATCTTCTTCTTGGATTGATCCCTTGAACATTATGTACTGTCCTTCTCTGTCTCTTGTAATAGTCTTTAAAGTCCATTTTGTCTGATATGAGAATTGCTACTGAAGCTTTCTTTTGATTTCCATTTGCATGGAATATCTTTTTCCATCCCCTCTCTTTCAGTCTGTATGTGTCTCTAGGTCTGAAGTGGGTCGCTTGTAGACAGCATATATATGGGTCTTGTTTTTGTATCCATTCAGGCAGTCTATGTCTTTTGGTTGGAGCATTTAATCCATTTACATTTAAGATAATTATCAATATGTATGTTCCTATTACCATTTTCTTTATTGTTTTGGGTTTGTTATTGTAGGTCTTTTCCTTCTCTTGTATTTCCTGCCTAGACAAGTTCCTTTAGCATTTGTTGTAAAGCTTAGTGGTGCTGAATTCTCTTAGCTCTTGCTTGTCCATAAAGGTTTCAATTCCTCCATTGAATCTGAATGAGATCCTTGCTGGGTAATCTTGGTTGTAGGTTTTTCCCTTTCATCACTTTAAATATATCCTGCCACTCCCTTCTGGCTTGTAGAGTTTCTGCTGAAAGATCAGCTGTTAACCTGATGGGGATTCCCTTGTATGTTATTTGTTGCTTTCCGCATGGTGTTTTTAATATTTTTGCTTTGTATTTAATTTGTGATAGTTTGATTAATGTGTGTCTTGGCATGTTTCTCCTTAGATTTATCCTGTATGTAACTCTCTGTGCTTCCTGAACTTGATTGACTATTTCCTTTCCCATGTTAGGGAAGTTTTCAACTATAATCTCTTCAAATATTTTCTCAGAGCCTTTCTTTTTCTCTTCTTCTTCTGGGACCCCTATAATTCAAATGTTGATATGTTTAATGTTGTCCCAGAGGTCTCTGAGACTGTCCTCAATTCTTTTCATTCTTTTTTCTTTATTCTGCTCTGTGGTAGTTATTTCCACTATTTTATCTTCCAGGTCACTTATCTGTTCTTCTGCCTCATTTATTCTGCTATTGATTCCTTCTAGAGAATGTATAACTTCATTTATTGTATTGTTCATCATTGTTTGTTTGCTCTTTAGTTCTTCTAGGTCTTTGTTAAACATTTCTTGTAATTTCTCCATTCTATTTCCAAGATTTTGGATCATCTTTACTATCATTACTCTTAATTCTTTTTCAGGTAGGTTGCCTATTTCTTCTTCATTTTTTTGGTCTGGTGGGTTTTTACCTTGCTCCTTCATCTGCTGCTTATTTCTCTGTCTTTTCATTTTGCTTAACTTACTGTGTTTGGGGTCTCCTTTTCACAGGGTGCAGGTTCATAGTTCCCATTGTTTTTGGTGTCTGCCCCCAGTGGGTAAGGTTGGTTCTGGGGCTTGTGTAGGCTTCCTGGTGGAGGGGACGTTTGATCCAGCAATTCCACTCCTGGGTAGATATCTTAATAAATCCCATACTTAGACCAGCTGGCAATGGATTTGGGAATGTAGTCTGAAGTCTTCCAATCCCTCAATGACCTGGATGCCAGAGGCCCACGGTTCTGGAATCATCCTCAGAAGTCTCGCATATGCCACGTATCAAGCAAACCTCAGTCCTTTTGGACATCTGGCCCCCTCAAAACTCCGAGTCACAGTGAGGTGGGGCCTCTCCCAGGAGCACGGTCAGATGGCGGGAAAGTGGATCCAGTGCAGAAGTTGTGCTGGTACGGAACTACCAAACCAGAGCCAGACAGTCCGGGCAATGAACTCTCATCACATCGTTTGTCATGTGATTCTCCTCTCTCTGCCCTCCACCCCCACCCCATCTCCTTGTCCTGTGTCATTTACTCTCATAGTACCTCCATGAGACACAGGGGCTGGGGGGAGGGGGGAGGTAGAAAGAGAAGGTAACTAAAGCATGGAGAGTTCAAGAGTACTGTCCAAAATTACATAGTTCAGTTCTCCCAAGTCCAGAAGGAGATGTCTTCATCATATGTGGGTCAGGTTATGGATCAGCCTCAGCTAAGGAAGTAAGTGCTCTTTCTTAGATGTCATGGCCACACAGGGTAAACAGGCTTGAAACATCTTAGGAGGCAGTAGGGCCACATGTATCATCCATCCTCAGGTTGCCTGGATTACTTGGAATTTGTTGGTGGTGATTTGTTCATCTCAAGAGGTCCATAAACAACAAAAATTATACCCAACAGAGGAAGTTGTTTGTAATGGGTTGGAGTGAGGCACTGATGTCTCTGTTTATTCGAAGTTTCCCTAGTGGTTTCATGGCTTGTGAATCACTGCTGTAGTCTTGATTCTTTTTTTTTTTTATGTATGTATGTATGTATGTATGTATGTATGTGTTTGTTTGTTTGTTTGTTTGTTTATTTATTTATTTATGGCTGTGTTGGTCTTCATTTCTGTGTGAGGACTTTCTTAGTTGTGGCAAGTAGGGGCCACTCTTCATCGCGGTGCACGGGCCTCTCACTATCACAGCCTCTCTTGTTGCAGAGCACAGGCTCCAGACGTGCAGGCTCAGTAATTGTGGCTCACGGACCCAGTTGCTCTGTGGCATGTGGGATCTTCCCGGACCAGGGCTCGAACCCGTGTCCCCTGCATTGGCAGGCAGATTCTCAACCACTGTGCCACCAGGGAAGCCCTGTAGTCTCAATTCTTGCTACCTAAAGTGCAGTAGTCAGACCACCATCAGAGATATCATCTGAGAGCTTGCTAGATATGCAGAATCTTGAGCCCCATCTTGAGGCCTGCATTTAAGATCCCTAGATGAGTAATATTTTAAGTTTGAGAAGCACTGACCTAGAGGAAGTGGTTCTCAACTTTGGCTGCACATTGAAATCACCTGAGAGCGCTAAAATATATTGATGCCTGGGTCCCGCTGCAGGAGAGCCTAGCTTAATTCATTGGTTTCAGGTGTGGCCTGTTGGGGATGATTTTTTAAATATTCCCCAGGTGATTCTAATGTTCAGTCAAGCACTGATCAAGAAATCAGGACCTAAAAGCTGTAGTCTCCTTAAATCCCAGAGGGGCTGGACTGTTATAGGAGTCATTATGATCCTGGAACAGAACAGAATGCCCAGATCACAGAATCAGAGAGAGAGAGAGAGAGAATGTAAAGACTCCATCTGGTCCACGTTCTTCCTCCTACAGCCTCTGCTTTCCCTATTAGAAACTGTGAATTTCATTTAAGAAGAGTGTCAGCAGAGAATCAGATAGTAGTAAAGGTGCTCTGGGTTTTTATTTCCAGTGCTGCCAGCTCTGGGTGCATCACTCAGTCCTGAATTCACAACCATTTTGAATTTGTTTCTTCAGCTGAAAAATGGAGATGATGGTATCAACAAATGTTATCAATGACATAAACAGTGCTCTGCTAATTCCATACAAGGCATTTAAAAATCTAATCCATGGGATGGCTTTTTAAAATGACCACCTCTATAACGTATTTACAGCATACTCAATTTAGAAAATGAGAATAAAAATATAAACCCCTCAATTTATGGAATATGCCAGTTTCCCAGTTCACGGCATGTATGTGAACACCCTGGAATACAGAGGGGCTGGACATACACGTTGTTCTCTATCCCTGTATCTCTACAATCCCAATCATACTTTACACTCACACTCTAGATATTCTGTCTCCCCTCTCTATGTTGGTTTCTACTTTCCTAGTCAGCAATTGCTAAAAAAGAAAAGTAAGAAAGCCTAGGACAACAGAACTGCCCAAAGCTTGCTTCGTTTTTACAAGAATATTGTGCCCCATTAGTTGGAAAATACAGTAGTTTAATTCTGTATTTTAATCAATGTCACCATCATACTTGTACCTATGCTAACAAGGAAATATTATGAACTTGAGTTTTGTTTCTACTTTCACTAAAACCAGGTATTTGGACCCAGGAATATTAGAAATTCTACTCAGATATTTTAGATCTCAGGCAGAAGTTTCTAATATTACTTTTCAGATGAAGAAACTAAAACTTAGAGGGGTAAAAAAAAAAAAAGAAAACAATGAAAGCTGAGAGGGGTAAAATGTCTTTTGCATGTGGAAGGACAGTGTTTTTCCCTCATTGTCCCCTGATGGGAAATTGGATTGTTTCCAATCTCTGCCTATTATAAGTAACACTGCTGTGAACATTCACATATAAGTCTTTGTGTATACATATATTTATGTTTTCCTTGGATGGATATATAGGAGTAGAATTGCTGGGCCCAATGGTAAGTTTATGTTTAATTTTTAAAGAAAATGCCAAACTGTTTACTAAAGTGGCTGCACAATTTCACATTCCCACCAGCAAAATATGAGGGTTCTAGTTTCTCCCTTTCCTCACCAGCCAACCCTTGGTATCATCAATCTTTTTTATGATAGTCATTCTAGTGGCTGTGTAGTGACATCTCATTGTTGTTTTCATTTGCATTTCCCTAAAAGCTAATGTTGTGGAGCATCTTTTATGTACATATTAGCCATTGTATGTTTTCTTTGGTTAAAGGTCTATTCAAATATTTCATTCATTTAAAAAACTGGATTATTTTTCTTATTATAAAATTTGTAAAAAAAAATTGTAAGAGTTCTTTATATATTCAGATATAAGTCCTCTATCAGATATATGATTTACAAATATTTTCTCCCAGTCTGTGGCTTGTCTTTTCATTTCCTTAATGGTGTCTTTTAAAGAGCAGTTGTTTTTAATTTTTATGAAGTCAAATTTATTAATTTTTCTTTTATGTATCATGTTTTTCTTGTCATATCCAACAAATATTTATCCAATTCAAAGTCACAAAAGTTTTTTCCTTGTCATCTTCTAGAAGTTTTACAGTTTTAGGTCTTATATTTAAACTTATGATCCATTTTCAGTTAAATTTTACATATGGCATGAGGTAAGGATTTAAGCTTTGTTTTGCTTTGTTTTGTTTGCACATGGATATTGTCCCAGAACCATTTGTTTGCACATGGATATTGTCCCAGAACCATCTGTTTGCACATGGATATTGTCCCAGAACCATCTATCCCAGAACCAACATGTCATTTCTCCCATTGAATTACCTTGGCATGCTTGTCAAAAATCAACTGACCATAAATGTAAGGGTTTATTGTTGGACTCAATTCTGTTTCATTGATCTATATGTCTATCCTTATGCCAGTACCACACTATCTTGATTACTGTTGCTTCATAAGTTTTAAAATCGAATAGTCCTCAAACTTTGTTCTTTTTCAAGGTCATCTTAACTATTCTAGGTCCTTTGAAATTCCATACAAATTTTAGGATCAGCTTGTCAATTTATACAAAAAGTCTTGCTGGAACCTTAGTAGGGATTGCATTGAATCTATAGATCAAATTGGGAAGAATGGCCATTTTAACAATATTGAGTCTTCTAATCTATGAACATAGAATATCTCAATTTATTTAGATCTTCTTTCATTTCTTTCAGAAATGCATGTCTTGCACTTCTTTTGTTAAGTTTATTCCTATATATTTTATTCTTTCTGATGCTAATGGGAATGGAATTGTTTTTTAAATTTTATTGTTGTACAATTCATTGCTAACATATAGAAATACAATTGATTTTTTTATATTGATCTTGCTAAACTTGTTTATTCCAGTAGTTTATTTATTTCTTTAGATTACTTACGATTGTCTATATTCAGGAACATATACACAAATAAAGTTTTAGGTCTTTCTTTCCAATATGCATGACTTAATTTTCTTGCTTTACTGAACTAGCTAGAACCACAAGCACATATTGAAATGTGAGACATCTTTACTTTTTTCCCAACCTTAAGGGAGAAAGCATCTTTGCGGGGGAAACATTGTCTTTCCTCAAAAAGTATGATTAAGCATGTAGATACCTTTTATCAGGTTGAGGCAATTCCCCTCTATCCCTAGTGTGTTGAAAGTGTTTATCATTAATGGGTGTTGGATTTCATCAAATTCTTTTTCTGTGTCTACTGGCATGATAATCTGGTTTTTGTTGTTTATTTGATTAATATGGTATATTGCATTAATTGATTTGAGGGTACTAAACCTGCATTCCTGGAACACAGTGTATAATCCTTTTTAAATACTGCTGGATTCAGTTTCCTAGTATTTCATTAACAAATTTTGTGTATACATTCATGAGGAATAATTGCTCTGCAATCTTCTTGTGATATGTTTGACTGATTTTGATATCTGGGTAATAGTGGTCTCATAAGTGCATTGGGAACTGTTTCTCTTTTATTTTCTGAAAACATTTTTGTAGGACTGGTAATCTTTCTTCATTAAATGTTAGGTAGAATTCACCAGGGAAGCCATCTGGGCCTGCGCTTTTCCTTGTGAGAAGATTTTTAATTACCAATTCATTTTCTTTACTTGCTATTGTTCTAGTCAGATTTTCTACTTTCTCTTGACTTAGTTTTGTTATTTGCATCTTGATAAAAATTTCTCCATTTAAACTAATTTGTTGGCACAAAGTCATTCATAATATTCTCATAATACTTTTAGTTTCTATATGGTCAGTAATCATGCCGTATCTCTCATTCCTTATTTTGTGTTTTTTTTCTCTCCTTTCTTTCTTGATCAGAATAGTTAAAGGTTTATGAATTTTGTTGCTCAAAAATCAGTTTGTTGTTTCAAAGAAATGACCTTTGGTTTCACTGATTTTCTTTGATCTTTATCATTTTCTTCTTTCTGCTTGCTTTGGGTTATTTGCTCTTTTTGTTTTAGTTTCCTTAGGTAAAACTTAGATTGTTGACTTGACACCTGTTGCTTTTCTAATATAGGCATTTAAAGCTATAAGTTTCCCTCTTAGCATTGCTTTAGCTGCAGTCCATAAATTTTTATATTCTTTTAAGCTTAAAATAATTTCTAATTTCCCTTGTGATTTCATTTTTGACCCATGGGTTACTTTATAGTGTGTTTTAAAATTTCCAAATATTTGAAGATCCCCTAAATTTCTTTCTATTGTTGATTTTTCTAATTTAATTCTATTGTGATCAGAGAAACATACTTTGAGTGGTTTCAATCCTTTTACATTTATGGAGAATAAATTTATGAGCTTGTATTCTGCTGCTGTGGGTGAAGTGTTATATAGATCTATTTTTATGTCAAGCTGGTTGATAGTGTTGTTCAAGCCTTCTACATCCTTACTGATTTTCTATTTTTTCCATCAATTATTAAAAGTAGGATACTGATATTTCCCAACAATTTGAACGGTCTATTTCTCCTTTCAATTCTGTAAGTTGTTGTTTCATGTATCTTGGGGCTCTGTTATTAGGTGTATTAGTTTCCTGGGCTGTCATAACAAATTATCAAAAACTAAGTGGCTTAAAACAACAGAAATTTATTCTCTCACAGTTCTGGAAGCTAGAAGTCCAAAATCAGACTTGGCAGAGCCAATAGTCCCTCTGCAGGCTCTAGGGATGAACCCTACCTTGCCTCTTCAAGCCTCTCGTGCCCCCACATGCTCCTTAGCTTGGGCACAGCATAACTCCTATCACTGCCTTGGCAGTCACATGGTCTTCTTCCTTATTCATTTATGTATTCCTTCTCCTCTTCTTATAACACCACCAGTCATTGGATTTAGGTCCCTCCCCCTACCCCATTCCAGTATGATCTTAAATAATTACATCTGCAAAGACTCTGTTTCCAAGTAAGGTCACATTCTGAGGTTCTGGGTGGACCTGAATTTTGGGGAGGATACTATTCAACCCACTTCAGTGTGAATACATTTATAACTGTTGTATCTTCCAGATATATATTGATGCTTTTATCATAATGAAATGTCCCCCTTTGTCTCTAGCAATATTTCTAAAAATCTAATTTGTGTTTTATAAGCTTCATAAAATCAATTAAAAGGCATTCTATCATAGCACTATTTACAATACCCAGGACATGGAAGCAAGCTAGGTGTCCATCAACAGATGAATGGATAAAGAAAATGTGGCACATATATAGAATGGAATATTACTCAGCCATAAAAAGATATGAAATTGAGTTATTTGTAGTGAAGTGGATGGACCTAGAGTCTGTCATACAGAGTGAAGTAATTCAGAAAGAGAAAAACAAATACTGTATGCTAACACATATATATGGAATCTAAAAAAAATATGGTTCTGAAGAACTTAGGGGAAGGACAGGAATAAAGACGCAAATGCAGAGAATAGACTTGAGGACACGGGGAGGGGGAAGGGTAACCTGGGATGAAGTGAGAAAGTGACATTGACATATATACACTACCAAATGTAAAGAGCTAGTGGGAAGCAGCCGCATAGCACAGGGAGATCAGCTCAGTGCTTTGTGACCACCTAGAGGGGTGTGATAAAGGAGGGTGGGAGGGAGACGTAAAAGGGAGGGGATATGGGGATATATGTATACGTATAGCTGATTCACTTTGTTATACAGCAGAAACATAACATTGTAAAGCAGTTATGCTCCAAGAAAGATGTTAAAAGAAATAAAAAAATTAAAAAAAGAGGCATTCTATATCCTTTCATATTCTAGAAGAGATTATTATATATATTATGAAACTCACTTATTCCCTGAAAACCTTAAAGAAAAACTAAGTAGAAAATCTGCCTATCAACTTTTTAATAACATTTATAACTTCTATCATGAATAGTCATCTATATGAGCTTTTTTAAAACTTCTTGAGTCAATCTTGGCAATTTAGAGGTAGTACAGTACAGTGTAGTGTTTCTCAATAGAAGTTCTATCTACATTTTGGATGGGTCAATTCTTTATTGTTCAGGACCATCCTCACACTACAGGACATCTAACATTTTGGGTCTTTATTCACTAAATGCCAGTAACTTTCCTCAGTCTTTATAAAAACTAAATCATACCCCCTATGCATTTCCATATGTTTCTTAAGGAGTCATTTGAGAACCAAAGACATAGTAGTTTAGAAAGTGGACTACAGAGCCAGACTTCTTGGGTTTGAGTACAAGCTCTGACACTACTGAACAAAACTTAGTTAAGTTACTTGACATCTCTGTATCTCAGTTTCTTTATCTGTAAAATCAGAATAGTAATGATACCTATTTAATTATTATTGTGATTATTAGATTGACAGATGTAAAGTTCTTAAAACAGTGGTACATAGTAAGTGTTTGATATTAGCAAATATTATTCCACAAATTTGTCATCTCAACAAGTTTTTATGTGACAGGATATTTTTGAAATATTAAGTTTTTTTCACCTATTAGTTCATTTTTTTCCTTATCCCTCCTCCCATACTCCTTTTAAGCAGCTAGGCAGTTGTGAGCTTGTTGCTTTAGGGAAGGGATAAACCAGGGTAGTAAACAGAAAAAAAGAAGTCTTCTTGAACTTGATTTCTAAAAATGTAAGCCATTTTGGAAATAGAGAAGGTTCCATATATAGATAAAATATTTGGGAGAAATATAACTCGAAAGAACTAGACTCAATCTCACCTCCCTAGAACCCCACCCTGAGCTACAACAAGACTAGAAAGAAATTCCCCCAGACTAAGGAAGAGGAGGATATTGTGGGGAAGTAATAAGAATATAGACATTGATAAATCCCCAAAAGATAGGCCCTGTATCCTGATTCACAGAGTACCAGGGAAGTAGTAAAAATCCACACAAATATGAGTAACCTAAGGCAGGGGAAGAGAGAAGCTGTACTCTGAGCCTTGCGGTAGTCACATGATATCAGAGAAGAAGTGACTGGGAGAGGAGATTATGCTGAACAGGCTTTAAATAGGCTTGCGTTTAGTACCCCTGCATGGCAGTGAGAAGCAGAATTATGCCCACACTCCTACATGTGACGTGGATGTAACAGGGAGAGAGCCACCATACCTGAAAGGACTAGGCAGACAGGAATGAAGACATCTCAGTCGCAAATGGTGTGGATCAATGACTGAGGACCAGACTGAATGATGGACATCTCAGAAGATACCTGTGTGAACAGATAACACTGAGGACCAGGTAAGTATCTTCCCCTCACCCATGCCTTGGAAACACAAAGACCACCTCCCACCTCCTCACCCCTCTACCTGTCCCCCTCCTTGACTCAAAGGAAGAAATTCCAAACTGGCTGAGATCAGGTTTCCATACTCTCCAATAAGCTAGGGCTTCAAGAAGAAAATGAGATGAATTATAGAAAAATAAACTTACATTTCCTGTGTAACTGTGTTGTGGACAGATCAATACTCATACCTTAGCATAGTGTTGTTCATATTATTCTCTTTAAGTGTTTAGAGCTATGTATCTATTGATCTATATATCCCCATTTTACTTTTGTTTGTATTTTCTTTTTTTTAGTAGGTTTGTTAAGGTTTGACCATTTTATTGGCATTTTTCAAAAATTCAGCTCTTGGATTAACCTACAGTCTATTTTTCCTGTCTCTTAAAAGTCGCTAAAGGTTTTATCTTTACTATTTTTTTCTCCTATATTCCTTTCAGTTGTGTGTTAGTTGTTCTTTTTCTAATTTCTTGACTTGAAAGTTCATTTCTTTCATTTTTAAAATAAAAATATTTACTCTAATGAATTAGTTTCTGACTTAGGGGGATACTGTTTTCTGGAATTTGAAAGTTATGTAGAATTAAAATATATGATACAACGGTGTGAAAGTCAGGAGGAAGGTAAAGGAGTCAAAGTGTTCTAAGATCCTTCCCTCATCTAAGTGGAAGTTAAAAGTGCCAACTAGGGCCTCCCTGGTGGCGCAGTGGTTGAGAGTCCGCCTGCCGATGCAGGGGATACGGGTTCGTGCCCCGGTCTGGGAGGATCCCATATGCCGCGGAGCGGCTGGGCCCGTGAGCCATGGCCGCTGGGCCTGCGCATCCGGAGCCTGTGCTCCGCAATGGGAGAGGCCACAACAGTGAGAGGCCCGCATACCGCAAAAAGAAAAAAAAAAAAAAAAAAGTGCCAACTAACATGAGTCTTTGATAAATCAAGGATGTATGTTATCATTTATAGGATAACCAATATTAAAAGAAACCCAAATTAAAGGAAAAAAATATAAAATATATTAAAAAGAAGGCAAAAAGAAAAAAAATACAGAGTAAGTGGGAGAAATAGAAAGTACATAGTATAATGGTAGGTGTAACAGAAATATATCAGTAATTATATTAATTCTTAATGGCCAGATTTTTTAAAAATGAAGAGTGTCAGACTGGATGAGAAAATAAAACCCAACTATATGCTGTTTACAAGAGACATCTAAAATTAAAAATACAGAAAAGCTGAAAGTAAAAGAATGGAAAAAAATGTACCAAACAAACATGAACCCCTAATCCCCCCCAAAATCTGGTGTAGCTATATTATTATCAGATAAAACTGACTTTAAGGTAACAAATATTACTTGAGATAAAGAAAGTAAATCCATAATAATAAAAGGTAAAATTCACCAGAAGAGTTAATAATTCAAAATTTAAATATACCTAATAACACAGCTTCAAAATATAAGAAGCAAACATTGCAAAAAAGTACAAGAAATAGACAAATCCACAATCATAATGAAAGATTTTAAAACACCTTTTGTAATTGGTAGAAAAAGCAGATAAAATATCAGTAAGACAATAAATGATTTGAACAACCAAATTAAATGTGTTAGACAAGGATAAGTTATATTAAAGTATAATAACAACAACCCTAGAATCTCAGCAGTTTGAACACACATTGTGTTTAACACAAACAACACTGTGTGTATCACATTGCGCGTACCTTACAATTTAGCAATTTCATTTTTAGATATGTAATCTAAAGAAATTTACACATGAGCACCAGGAAAAATGTATAACATATTCATAGTAGAATTGTTTGCAATAAAAAAAATCAGAGACATCCTAAATGTCCATTCATGGGACAATGGATAAATTGTGCTTTATTCAAACAATAAAATATTATACAGCAGTATAAATTTATGAAATACAGCTATATGAAAAGATAAATAAATCATAGAAACAAAATATTTTGTGAAAAATCTAGACACAGAAAACTATATATGGTATGATACTATTTTTATAAAGCTCAAAACTAGGCAAATTAAACATAATAATGTTTATAGATACATTTGTAATAAAACTACTATCAAGGGACTTCCCTGGTGGCGCAGTTGTTGGGATTCTGCAATCCCAATGCAGGGGGCCCGGGTTAGATCCCTGGGCAGGGGAGTAGATCCTACACGCATGCCGCGGCTAGGGGCTCACATGCCACAACTAAGGAGCCTGCCTGCTACAACTAAGACCTCGTGCAACCAAGTAAACAAATAAATAAATAAATATTTTGTAAAAAATAAAATGCTACTATCAAAATGTACGGGAGGAGGTGACAAAGTTTAGGATAGTATTACTTCTGATAGGGAGTCAGGTAAATGCAAGAAGATTGAATAATACTAGTAGATATAATATTGGTAATGTTCTAGTTCTTAAGTTAAATAACAGGTTCATAGTGTTATTTTTATTATTATATGTCTAACTTTTATGTATATTATACATATTCTTTTGTATGCATGTTATATATTAAATACATTAAATTTAGAGAAGTTGGTGATCTATTTCTGTAACATAAGACTGTAGTCTTATACATTCATATATACATATCGATTTCATTTATTTCATTTTCTGCAATTGCTAGAGAAAGAACCTAAGGATATGTAACAAATGTTTAAGAAGGATAACCCCAGGAAAGTGGAATAAAGAGTGTGGCCATTCACCTTTTATCTATCTCTGTATTATTTGCATTTTTCAAAGCACATATGCTATTTTTGTAACTATGCTAACATCAAAAAATCAAAAGAATTGCAAATGTATTTTAACTATCTGTATAGTTTTCTAAGTAGAGTATTCCCCCCTTATCTGCAGGGGATAGTTCAAAGTCCCCCAGTGGATGCCCGAAAGTGGGAATAGTACCATACCCTATATATACTGTGTCTTTTCCTATATATACATACCTATGATAAAGTATAATTTATAAATCAGGCACAGTAAGAGAATATCTGAATTGCCAGCATCACTACTCTTTGGCTTTGGGGCCATATTAAGTAAAATAGGGTTACTTGAACACAAGCGCTGTAATACTGCAACAGTCGATGATCTGATAAATGAGATGGCTACTAAGTGACTAATGAATGGGTAGCAAATACAGCGTGGATTGAAGATCTGATAACTGAGATGGCTACTAAGTGACTAATGGATGGGTAGCAAATACAGCGTGGATTAGCTGGACAAAGAGATGATTCACATCGAGGAGTGGACAGAGCAGGACAGTGTGAGATTTCATTATGCTACTCAGAATGGACACACAATTTAAAATGTATGTTGTTTATTTATGGAATTTTCCATTTAGTATTTTGGACCACAGTGTACTGCAGGTAACTGAAACCTCAGAAAGTGAAACTTCAGATAAGGAGTGATTACAGTATTTGAAAAGAAAAAGAACACTATTATATTAGGTTAGCTCCATGTTAGCTACCATGTTAACCACTCCTTCCCTTATATCTCTTCAAAGTTCCCTGTATAGATTTTGTTTGTGTAGGTTTTCCTTAATTAGGAAGAGCAGATTATTCTAATAGCCAAATTTTATTCTTATATTAAATTATTCACTATTACCTACTTTTCTTTCTTTTCTCCACTTACTCCTTTTCTCTCTTCTGTCTTAATTCTTCCCTTGGTAGGAGATAAAAGTTTTTAAAAGAATTGGAAGTTTTAGATATATCATTACAAGTCATTTTTATTGATTAAAGAATCTGAGGAATTAGAATTAAGACTGATATAATTTTATTGAAGTATAGTTGATTTACAACATTATATTAGTTTCAGGTGTACAGCATAGTGATTCAGTATTTTTACGGATTATAATCCATTAAACTTATTACAAAATAATGGCTATAATTCCCTGTGCTATACAATACAGCCTTGTTTCTTATCTAATTAATACACAGTAGTCTGTATCTCTTAACCCCATACCCTTAATGTGCCCCCTCCCACCTCCCCTTCCCCATTGGTAACCACTAGTTTGTTTTCTATATCCATGAGTCTGTTTCTATTTTGCTATATACATTCGTTTGTATTATTTTTTTGATTCCACTTAGAAGTGATGATATACAGTATTTTTTTCTCTGCCTGACTTATTTCACTAAGCATAATATTTTCTAGGTCCATCCACATTGCTGCAAATGGCAAAATTTCATTTTTATTGCTGAGTAATATTCCATTGTGTGTGTGTGTGTGTGTGTGTGTGTGTGTGTGTGTGTATATATATATATATATATATATATATCACATATTCTTTGTCCATTCATCTGTTGATAGCCACTTGGGTTGCTTACATATCTCGGCTATTGTAAATAGTGCTGCTATGAACATTGGGGTGCCTGTATCTTTTTGAATTAGTGTTTTTGTTTTTTCCAGATATAAACTCAGGAGTGGAATTGCTGGATAATATGGTAGTTGTATTTTTAGTTTTTTGAAGAACCTCCATAGTGATTTCCATAGTGGCTACACCAATGGAATGTTGGCATTTGTTATTTATAGACTTTTTGACGATAGTTTTTCTGACAGGTGTGAGCTGATATCTCATTATTGTTCAATTTGCATTTCTCTAATAATTAGCAATGTTGAGCATTTTTTCATGTGCCTGTTAGTCATCTGTATGTCCTCTTTGGAGAAATGTCTATTCAGGTCTTCTGCCCATTTTTGATTGGGTTTGTTTGTTTTTTTGGATATTGAGTTGTATGAGCTGTTTGTATATTATGGATATTAACCCCTTGTCAGTCATACCCCTTGCAAGTATTTTATCCCATTCTGTATGTTGTTTTGTTTTTACGTTTTGTCAATGGTTTCCTTTGCTGTGCAAATACTTTTACGTTTAATTAGGTCCCATATGTTAATTATTGCTTTTACTCCCTTTGCTTTAGAGGAAAGATCCAAAAAAATATTGCTACGATTTATGTCAGAGAGTGTTCTGCCTATGTTCTCTTCTAGGAATTTTATGGTTTCAGGTCTCAAATTTAGGGCTTCAACACATTTTGAGTTTATTTTTGTTTATGGTATGAGGAAATATTCTAATCTCATTGTTTTAAATATAGCTATCCAGTTTCCCAGCACCAACTGAAGACACTGTCTTTTCTCCATTGTATATTCTTGGCTCCTTTGTCATAGATTAATTGACCATAGGTGTGTGGGTTTATTTCTAGGGTCTCTATTGTGTTCCATTGATCTATATATGTTTTTGTGTCAGAACCATGTTATTTTGATTACTGTAGCTTTATACTATAGTCTGAGGTCTGGGCAGGTGGTACCTCCAACTGTGTTCTTTCTTCTCAAGGTTGCTTTGGCAATTTGGGGTCTTTTGTGGTTCTATATGAATTTTAGGATTATTTGTTCTTGTTCTGTGAAAAATGTAATGGGTGTTTTGATAGAGATTGCATTAAATCTGTAGATTGCTGTGGGTAGTATGGCCATTTTCACAATATTAATTCTTCTAATCCAAGAGCATGGGATAACTTTCCATTTCTTTGTATAACCTTCAATTTCCTTCATCAATGTTTTATAGTTTTCAGAGTCTTTCACCTCCTTCTTTAAGTTTATTCCTAGGTATTTTATTCTTTTTGATGCAATTTTAAATGGGATTTTTAAAAACTTTCTCTGATAGTTCATTATTATTATATAGAAAAGCATCAGATTTCTGTGTATTCTTGTATCCTGCAACTTTGCTGAATTCATTTATTTTAATAATTTGGGGGTGGAGATTTTAGGTTTTTCTATATAAACTATCATGCTATCTGGAAATAATGACAGTTCTACTCCTCTTTCAATTTTGATGACTTTTGCTTCTTTTTCTTGTCTAACTGCTGTGGCTAGAACTTTCAGTACTATGTTGAATAGAAGTGTGAGAGTGGGCATCCCTGTCTTACTCCTGAATTTAGTGGGAAGGCTTTCAACTTTTTACGGTTGAGTATGATGTTAGCTCTGGAATTGTCATAAATGTCCATTATTATGTTGAGATATATCCCTCTGTACTCACTTTGGTAAGAGTTTTTATCATGAATGGATGTGAAATTTTGTCAGATGCTCTTTCTGCATCTATTAAGATAACCATGTGATTTTTATCCTTCCTTTTGTTGATGTTGAACCATCCTTACATCCCTGGAATAAACCCAATTTAATCACAGAGTACAATCCTTTTTATTTACTGTGGGATTCAATTTGCTAATTTTTTATTGAAGTATAGTTGTTGAAAATGTTTCAAGTGTATAGTAAAGTGATTCAGTTATATGTATGTATTTTTTTCAGATTTTTTCCATTATGGGTTATTACAAGATATTGAATATAGTTCCCTGTGCTATACAGTAGGCCCTTGTTGTTATCTATTTTATATATAGTAGTGTTTACCTGTTAATCCCAAATTCCTAAGTTATCCCCCCCACCCCCAACTTTCTCCTTTGCTAACCATAAGTTTGTTTTCTATGTCCATGACTCTATGTCTATTTTGTAAATAAGTTCATTTGTATCATTTTTTTGATTCCACATATAAGTGATATCATATGACATTTGTCTTTCTCTGTCTGACTTACTTCACTTAGTACGATAATCTCCAGGTCCATCCATGTAGCTGCAAATTGCATTAATTCATTCTAGCATTCTATTTCATTGAGCAATATTCCATTGTATATACATACCACATCTTCTTTATCCATTCATCTGTCCATGGACATTTAGGTTGCTTCCATGTCTTGGCTATTGTAAATAGCACTGTTATGAACATTGGGGTTCATGTATCTTTTTGAATTTGTGTTTTCACCTTTTCCAGATATATGCCCAGGAGTGGGACTGCTGGATCATATGGTAACTCTACTTTTTAATTTTTTAAGGAAACTCCATAGTGTTTTCTATAGTGGCTGTACCAATTTACATTCCCACCAACAGTGTAGGAGGGTTCTCTTTTCTCCACGCTCTCTCCAGCATTTATTATTTGTAGACTTTTTATGATGGCCATTCTGACCAGTATGAGGTGATACCTCATTGTAGTTTTGATTTGCACTTCTCTAATAATTAGTGATGTTGAGCATCTTTTCATGCGGCTGTTGGCCATCTATGTATCTTCTTTGGGGAAATGTCTGTTTAGGTCTTCTGCCCATTTTTTGATTGGGTTGTTTGTTTTTTTGATGTTGAGCTGTATAAGCTGTTTGTATATTTTGAAACTTAAGCCATTGTTGGTTGCATCACTTGCAAATATTTTCTTCCACTCCATAGATTGCCTTTTCATTTTGTCAATGGTTTCCTTTGCTGTGCAAAACCTTTTAAGTTTAACTAGGTCCCACTTGTTTGTTTTTGCTTTTGTTTCCATCACTCTAGGAGATGGATCCAAAAAAATATTGCTGTGATTTATGTCAGAGTATTCTATGTTTTCCTCTAGGAAATTTATAGTATCCGATCTTGCATTGAGGTCCTTAATCCATTTTGAGTTTATTTTTGTTATTGTTTCATTTTTGGCTGCACTGTGCAGCTTGCAAGATCTTAGTCCCCTGACAAGGGATCAAACTGGTGTCCTTGTCAGTGAAGGCACACAGTCCTAACCATTGGACTGCCAGGGAATTCCTGAGTTTATTTTTGTATACGGTGTTAGAGAATGTCCTAATTTCATTCTTTTACATGTAGCTGTCCTGTTTTCCCAGCACCACTTATTGAAGAGACTGTCTTTTCTCCACTGTATATTCTTGCCTCCTTTGTCATAGATTAACTGACCATAAGTGTGTGGGTTGATTTCTGGGCTTTATATCCTGTTCCATTGATCTATGTGTCTGTCTTAGTGCCAATACCATACTGTTTGGTTACTGTAGCTTGGTAGTATAGTCTGAAGCCAAAGAGCCCGATTCCTCCAGTGCTGTTCCTCTTTCTCAAGATTGTTTTGGCTATTTGGGGTCTTTTGTGTTTCCATATAAATTTTATAATTATTTGTTGTAGCTCTGTGAAAAATGCCACTGGTATTTTGATAGGGATTACATTGAATCTGTAGATTGCCTTGGGTAGTATGGTCATTTTAACAATATTGATTCTTACAATCCAAGAACATGGTATATCTTTCCATCTGTTTGTGTTGCCTTCAATTTCTTTCATCAGCATCTTATAGTTTTTGTAGTATATGTTTTTTGCTTCCTTAGGAAGGTTTAGTCCTAGGTATTTTGTTCTTTTTTGATGCTATGGTAAATGGGATTGTTACCTTAATTTCTAGTTCTGATAGTTCATTGTTAATGTATAGAAATGCAACAGATTTCTGTATATTAATTTTGTATCCTGCAACTTTATCAGATTTATTGATGAGCTCTAGTAGTCTTCTGGTGGTGTCTTTAGGATTATCTATGCATAGTATCATGAGATCTGGAAACAGTGATACTTTTACTTCTTCCTTTCCAATTTGGATTCCTTTTCTTTTTCTTCTCTGATTGCTATGGCTAGGACTTCCAAAACTATGTTGAATATAAGTGGCAACAGTGGGCATCCTTGTCTTGTTCCTGATCTTAGAGGGTTGATTTGCTAATATTTTGTTGAGGATTTTAGCATCGATGTTTATCAGAAATATTGGCCTTTAATCTTTTTTTTTTTTGTACTGTCTTTGTCTAGTTTTGGGGGGTGATGGTGACCTCATAGAATGAATTTGGGAGTGTTCCATCTTCTTCAATTTTTTGGTAATACTTTGAGGAGGATAGGTATTAGCTCTTCATTATATGTTTGGTAGAATTCCCCTGTGAAGCTGTCCAGTCCTGGACTTTTGTTTGCTTGGGAGTTTTTCTTATTAAAAATTCAATCTCACTACTAGTGATCAGTGTGTTCAAATTGTTTGTTTCTTCTTGATTCAGTCTTGGCAAGTTGTACGTTTCTGGAAATTTGTCCATTTTTTCTAGGTTGTCTAATTTGTTGGCATGTAACTGTTCAAAGTATTCGCTCATGATTTTTGTATCTCTGTGGTACTGGTTTTTATTTCTCCTCTTTAATTTCTTATTTTATTTATTTGGGTCCTCTCTCTTCTTCCTGAACCTAGCTAAAAGTTTATCAATTTTGTTTATTTTTTCAAAACAACAGCTCTTGGTTTCACTGCTCTTTTCTATTTTTTATCTCTATTTTATTTATTTCCTCTCTGATCTTTATTATTTCCTTCCTTCTGCTGACTTTGGCCTTTTTTTTTTTTAATTCCTTTAGGTGGTAAGTTAGGTTGTTTCTTTGAGGTTCTTTTTTGTTTCTTGAGGAAGGCCTGTATCTCGATAAACTTCCCTCTATTTTGACCTATAACTATATATGTCTTGTTTTAAACTGGTAGTCAGTTAAGTTCAAACACATTCTAAAAGACGTACATTTTTACACTCCTCCCCAACATTTAACTGTTTACTGTAGTTACAGTTGCTTTTACAATTCTTTGTCTTTCAGTCTTCATACTGGTGTATTTAAGTGGTTTATCCTCAGTCATTACTGTATATTTACCTTTCCTAGTGGGATTTTACCTTTCCTATAGATTCTTCTTTTCCACTTAGAGAAGACTCTTCTACATTTCTTTTAGGATAGGTTTAGTATTGATGAATTCTCAGTTTTTGCTTGTCTGAGAAGTTCTTTATCTCTCCTTCTATTCTAAATGATAATCTTGCTGGGTAAAGTATCCCAGTTTGCAGATTTTTCACTTTTAGCACTTTGAATATATCATGCCACTCCTTCCTGGCCTGCAAAGTTTCTGCAGAGAAATCAGCTGACAGCCTTTTGGAGGTTTCCTTGTATATGACTCTTTGGGTTTTTTTCTTGGTGTCTTAAGAATTCTCTCTTTATCTTTAACTTTTGTCATTTTAATTATGCTATGTCTTGGTGTTGGTCTGCTTGGGTTCATCTTGCTTGGGACGCTTTGAGATTCCTGTACCTGGATATCTGTTTCCTTCCTCAGGTTTGAGAAGTTTCCAGCCATAATTTCCTCAAATACATTTTTGATCCCCTTCTCTCTTTCTTTTCCTTCTGGGACCCCTAAACTGCAAATGCTAATATGCTTAATGTTATCTCAGAGATCTCTTAAATTGTCTTCATTTTTTAAAAATTATTCTTTTTACTATTCATTTTTTAAAAATTATTCTTTTCGCTATTTTGATTGGATGATTTCCATTATTCTATATTCCAGATCACTTATGTGTTCTTCTGTACCACTTAGCATGCAATTCATTCCTTCTAGTGTATTTTTTACTTCAGCTATTGAATTCTTCATTTCTGATTGGGTCTTTTTTATATTTTCTAGTTCCTTGTTAAAGTGTTCCCTGTATACATCAATTCTTTTCTCTAGGTCAGTTAACATTTATCACCAATGCTTTGAATTCTTTACCTGGTAAATTGTTTATTTCTATTTCATTATTTATTTTTTTCCAGGGGTTTTCTCTTACTCTTTAAATTGAGAGTAATCACTCTGCCTTTTCATTCTGATTAACTTTCTCTACTTCTATGAATTTAGGCAAAACAGTTACCTATGTGATCTTGAGAGAGTGTTCTTATATGAGAGCATTCCTATACAGACTGCCTGTGCCCAATGCCTTTGGTGGGAAACCTGGATTTGATGTGTATGCAAGTTATGTCTTTCCTGGGTGTGCTGGATGTACCAAGCTATCACCTTGGTAGGGGGTGAGGCTAGAGATTGAGGGGCTAAAGCTGATACCAGGTAGGAGGCAGGACTTCACCTCTGCTTCGTGACTGTCACTGCCCTATTGGGGGTGGAGTCGGATTCCAAGTTGCTGACACAGAAGCCCTGAGGGCTGGGCCCAAGCTGGCTTTGTTCCCTTTAAGTGTGTGTTTTTTCCCTCTCCTTGGACCAGGACGCTTGCCCCAGGGGGGTTAGTGCTGAAGCAAGTGGGATTCCTGCGGTCTCTTGGCTTGAGTTGGCCACAGACAGAGGTCCAATGCGCTGCATATGCATGCACCTGTGGCTCTGCTCAGACGTAGCCTCAGGTGAAAATCTCCTTGTCCCTTACAGCCAATCACTGCCGCCAGCCTCCACCGCCACCGCCCTGTTGTGGAACTACTCTGCCAGGCAGGTGGGCTCCACGTAGACTTTCAGCATATATAGGGCTGTGGTAGAGCCACCACCATCAGAGATCTGGGCTGCTTCTGAGGTGCTGCTTGAGTCAGTGCCAACAACGGCCTCCGCTACCTCATCCAGGCTCAGCTCTGGGACTGGGTCACCTCTGTGTCCCATGGGCGAGTCTTTTCCCTGGTTGTGGCTGCCCCAGATCCAGCGTTGCACTGTGACATGGACTCAGCAGAGCCAAAGTGCTTGCTTGAGTTGGCAAGCACATGGCAAGGTGGTTGTGGGAAACTCTATAGACTCTAGAGCAGACCTCTCTGAACCTTACCCTGCAAGCAAGCCAGCACATATGCACCCTTCATGAGCAGAATCCAAGCTTCCCACCACCCTTCTGTTAGTCCCAGCAGTCCTCCAACCAGCCAAGGGGGCTTGTCTCCCCCACATAGGATCCCAGGACTGGGGCACCAAATCTGTGACTTGAACTACTCACTCCCCAGGGCAGGGGTCTTCCTGTGTAATCTCCTGTTGCCTCTGAGTTCCCTTGAAGGGGCACAAGTCTTGACCCAATCATATTTCTTCCCTTTCTACCAGGTTACATGTGTATCTTTCTTAAAACCTTGGTTTACAGGAGTCCTTCTACCAGTTTCCAGTTAGTCTGCAGTGAAAGTTGTTTCACATTTAGATGTATTTTTGATGTGTTTGTGGGGAGAGGTGAGCTCCACATCCTCCTACTATCTTGATCCAAACTAAAGATTGATAGTTTAATTAACTTTATTATGCTGGTTGGAAAAATCTTGCAAGATACAAATGAATTATTAAATTTAAAATTAATTATTAAAAAATTAAATTAATTATTTAATTTCAATTGTATCCCAGTATTATAAATATGTGGCACTTAGGAGCCCATCTGAGGGAAAATATTCCTGTGAGTCCACTAGAATCCAACTTCTATTTAATCTAGAAAGCATAGGTGTTATGCTTATCAACAAGAACTACATGAATGCATCTACTAAATATCAATACTTTATAGGGAAAGATAAAAAGCGAATTATTTCAATGAGAAAATGGGAAAGGAGACTATTGCCTGCTGCCATATTAACCACTCCATGCTGTAAGAGACAACCATATTCCTGATTGGAAATGAAAGTTCTCTATGTGATTTTCTTTTTGTATTATCCAGCTTTGGGGATTCAAAGTTTCTTGAATCTGTAGTTGAGGTTTTTCATGTTTTGGAAAACATCTGGCCATTATTCTCTTCAAATATTTCTTTTTCCTCATTCTTCTCTCTTTCTTAGATTCCAATTCTACGTTAGATCTTTTCATGTGTCTCACACGCTTTTGATGCTCTCTTCTGTATCTTCTATTCTTTTTTCTTTCTCTTGATTTGACTTCTAGTTTGCTAATTCTGTCTTTTGTTTAATCTGCTGGCAAATCTATCTAAATTGTTAATTTTAAATAATGCACTTGTTATTCCAAAATATTCATTTGATTATTTTTATAGTTTATAAATCTCTACTTTCTTGAACATATTAATCATAATTATGTAAAATTCATTGTCAGATAACTCAAATATCTGGGTTACCTGTAGCCTAATCTTGTTCTTTAGTCATGTTAGAATATCTTATCATTTTTTGCTGAAAGGTATTTTGTGTTACAAAATTCTAGAGGCTCTAGATGATGTTATCTTCCTCCCAGGATGATTCACCCTTCTTCCACTAGGCAAACAGAGTGATGGATGATCATCTAAACCCAGTCAGGGGCTGTACTGGGATGATATTACAATCCTGGTAAGGCTCAATTTACCTCTGATTCATCCTTGCCCTCCTGTGTTTTCAACAGAGGGCTTATTGTATTCTCCAGCCCCTGGTGAGTCCCAAACTCTAATCTTTGTATCATTTTACCTCTCCATAGTTCTTTCCTCTCTAGATTCTTAATCCCTCTAGTTCTCATTGCCTTAGCAGCTCTTCATTCCTTTAAACAGATAATTTTCTTCATTTTATCTAGTTGTTTATGGTGGAAGCACTGGTTTGCTACTAACCTCTTATCATCTCAGTGGAAGCAGAAGTCAATAAAGGAAATTCATTTACAGGCATAAACCCACAACTACAGACAGATAGGACTTAAATGTCCTTCTTTTTCCTAGAAGTTACTAGGAGAGATGTTCCAATAAAATAAAGTAGAAAACAAAGGAAGAAAAAACCCCACAGAATCCAGAAAACAGGTGAACAAACTGAAGAGAGAGGTAAAGGAAATCTCAGAATGAAGATGAAAGATTCTAACTTCACAGCTGTTTAACAGGCCTAGAGAGCAGTAATTTCAGATGGAGCATGTTAAAAGGATCCAGGACAGAATCCCCAAACTGAAATTAACAGTGTACCAAATGTGTTTGAACATTTTGAAAGGCAATTTAGACTACTATTATATGTCACAAACACAGAAAATGAAACAAATTTTTAAAAAGATAATTATTAAGTGAAAAGAAAACAAAAAGTTGTGCTAGAAAGGAAACCATTATATGGCTCAGCTGTGAACAGCATTTAAAAAGTCATAATAATGAAATTCTTGAATAGTGAAATTATCAGTTATGATAATGAAATCCTATTTAGAAGGATGGGAGAAAGGAAGTGAATTTGGGGGGGAAGTAAAAAGAAGTAGCTAAATTCTTATCTTCCATAGAACCTAAAACTGAAAAATGAACTGGTTCTTTAAAGGTTATTTTAAGATTTGGAGATAGATATCAAAACACAGACCTACTAGAGAATGGACTTGAGGATATGGGGAGGGGGAAGGGTAAGCTGTGACAAAGTGAGAGACTGGCACAGACATATATACACTACCAAATGTAAAATAGATAGCTAGTGGGAAGCAGCTGCATAGCACAGGGAGATCAGCTCGGTGCTTTGTGACCACCTAGAGGGGTGGGATAGGAAGGGTGGGAGGGAGGGAGACACAAGAGGGAAGAGATATGGGAAGATATGTATATGTATAACTGATTCACTTTGTTATAAAGCAGAAACTAACACACCATTGTAAAGCAACTATACTCCAATAAAGATGTTAAAAAAACACAAAAAACATACTGTTTAGAGAGAGAATGAACTGCACTCTAAAAATGGTTAAGATGGTAAATTTTATATGTGTATTTTATCACAGTAAAAAATATTGGAAAAAAAAAAGAGAGAGAATGAAGTTACTGCCTCTGGAAACCAGAATTAGGGGTAATTGTTTTCAAACTAGTGTAGGGGAGAATAATGACATTCTGAGATACGCAAAGACTCAGTTTACCTTTTAGACATATATTTTGGAAAAGTTATTTGACAGTGTACTCTAACAGTTAATGCAGAAAACCAAGAGATAGGAAGACATGCATCTAATAAACAATAAATCCAACCCAGAAGTGAGAGGAAATCCTAGGATGACAGCTATCTATCAGGCCTCTGGGGTACAAAGTAGTCCAATTTGCAACAGGCAGGCAAGAACATCTCCAGGCGAAAAAATGAACTCCATGGAACAGTATGATTGAAAGGATGCAAAATCTTTTTATTATGGTGTAGTCACATTATCCTTCTGTCAATGAAAAAAAAACAAATGGTAGGACTAGAAAGTCTAAGAAAAAGACTGTACAAGAAAGTCATGGTTCCAATATGAAGCAATACTAAGACATGTCACGGTTTGAGGCAACTGGTGGAATATAAATGTACTTGATGATGTACCTACATCTAGAAACATTCTCCTTGGAGAATTCCAGTAATCATGATATTAGACTCATGAAAGAGAAATGTAATCCTAGCACATGACTTGGCACTGCAGTAATAATATTTATTTGGTGATAATAATTTAAATGCTGATTACTGGTTTGGAAACTTTAAAGTAAATCTATGGAGAAAAAATGAAAGTTTTTTTGGTTATAGATGTTAACTACTGAAAAGGTTAAAAAAATAAGACAATAGGGAGAAAAGATGGAGGAAAGGGTAGCGTTACCTATATAAAAGAGAGTAAAATAACGGACTAAAGTTGATGAAACAAAAAGTAGAATTACCGGTATAACATTTATTGATACCAAATTAACTAATAGAAAAATTAATTATAATACAACTAACAAACACTGAAAAGATAAAGGTAGGTGAGACAAAGGAGTAATTTGTGAGCTAGTTGATAGATACTGTCTAGAGTTGAATGTGGAGAACATTTGTTGTATTTTGACTGCCAAGCATCTGATTCTCCCTCCTATGTCTGGTGAATACTTCTCTAAATGCCTACTGCCGTCAATGCTGAAAAGGTCAATACTTGCTTTCCCAGTTTCCTAGGCAGCTAGCACATGGACATGTGGTCTAGGCTCAGTCAATACTGCCTAGGAGCTAGTGACACCAAGAAGCAGAGATGGTGAAGAATCCATTCTTCAGTGGCAGCATGTAGTGACCAGGACAATGCAAGTTGATGCATCCAGGTTCAGTAGTGGCAGTGTGCCCTTACCAGGGGTTTGACTTTGCCTACAGTTCTAGCTGCTAAGTTTCACTTTGTTCCTATTCACATTCAGAGATTAGTTGTCTAGGCTTCTTGGCAATTATGAGTGAGTTATTCAATATCTTTTCAATAAATTCCTTTTCCATTTATATCAGCCAGAGCCAGTTTTCTTTGCTTACAACCAAAAACTCTGATTAGTCCACTGATAAATCAAGAAATAGATGTGTGAGAATATTACTTGAGAAAGAATCAGAAATGCGTATGTCAACAATGGTTAGCATATGGAATTCCTTTAACTTGTAATAAATCTTCCTGAATTCCACTTCCCTTGCTTTGTCTAGAAAATGCCTATTCATCTTCCAATTCTCAATTCAGATATCATTTCCTCTCCAAAGCCTTTCCTTGTCCCCTTAACATGTGCATACCAAGTCATTGCACTCATCTGCATTGTAATGTACTATTAGTTTGTCTTTATTGTCCAGTATCTTAAAAGTTCCTTGGCTGAAGGGACCATGTCATGCTTACCATTATGCCTGGCACATAGTGGGTATTACTCTGTTGAATAAACAGAAGTTATGAAGGAGTTTTAATGAATTTTTTTCTAGATCATCTAACTTATAAATGGAAAGACTGCTAGCAGGGTGATAAACATACCTTCGACACTTGAATCCGTCTGGCTTCCTGAAGATGATGTAGGAGAAGGAAACACATAGTCATCTGAAGAATGAGATGCTGATGATCTATGTCGGGGTTGGTGGTGGTTTTGCTTTTGCTTTTTTTTCCTTTTGTTTGTGTTTACCTTCAAACGATATAAAATGTAACACAATCATACTCTCAAATATTAGCAACAAATGAGTGAGAAACAAAATAATTTATAAAATGCACTTAAAATTACACAAAAGGTCTTAAAGCAAGTAAAATTTCTACCTCCATTTCTGCCGGTCCTGGCATCTTCAGAACCTCTGCATTCTGTGGACTTCTTATCCATGTATAAAACCTGCCTGCCATGTCTGTAAAACAAAAATGTTGACAAATTACTAGAGAATTTAAAAAGGAAAGTGATGTTTTTTGGACAAAAGAAACAGAAATTATGTTTCATATTCTGACTGGAAAGAAGGTAAGGTATTAGCTATCCACAAAATGTTTTTATATTTTTATTAAATAGTAAACTTTTATATACCTAATTTGAGTATCTGTCATCACAAGAAAAATCAAATATGTATTTCCATAACCTTGGTAAAACTCTCATGCAGATTCTACCAAAATAAACACCCTGTTTTAGTTGAACTTTGTTTTATAGTCTGAAAGAACAAGAATTTAGAATTAATGTGGTAGTACTCTTGGATCACATTGGGTCAAACTGGTTTTCTTCATTGATAAAGGCTATAAACTGAATTGTACCCTCCAAAATTCATTTATTGAGGCTCTAACCCCCAATGTGACTATATTTAGAGACAGTGTCCTGAAGTCATATTAAAGTGATATTTAAACAATAAAAATTAATAAATTCATAATAGGAAAAATAAAAGAGTATCCAAGAAGGAAATGTGGTTCAATAAACATCTGAAAACAAGAAAGCAGATGCAAGCGTGTCAACATGAGAAACTAAGAGTAATGTAGTCTGGGGTACTTGAGAAAGACATTACAGTAGGAGTGGTCTGCCTAGCAGAACCTGGAACAGGCACTGTGAGGGAGACTATGGAGGATGGGAATAAGAAGCAGTGTTGAAAATAGGAGGATTATTGAAGATCTGTTTGTACCATGATACAACCCAGTGATTATTCTTAAGCAGAAATTCAAAGGACTCTTTAAAGAAAATGAATGAAACATGGAGGGCTCCAGGGCAGCAAATACAAGTTTTGATGCCTCAGAATAATGCTTTCCTGAGTCTCGTTTTTGGTTGTGTTCCAAGCAAAATAGCCAGCTTCCTGCCAGTCCACCTTCCTTAATAATATTAAACATTACATAAGTGTTTGATATATCCTAGGCATTGTTCTAAGCACTTTACATGCATTACATTTTAATACTTATAACAAAACAATAAAGAACATTATCATTCCATTTTTTTCACATTAGACAGAGTGTTTAAATACTTGCCCAAGATTACATAGCTAGTAAGTGGCAAAGTCTTAAAAGTAAAGCCTGGGGCTTCCCTGGTGGCGCACTGGTTAAGAATCTGCCTGCCAATGCAGGGGACACAGATTCAATCCCTGGTCCGGGAATATCCCACATGCTGCCGAGCAACTAAGCCCATTCACACAACTACTGAGCCTGTGTGCCACAACTACTGAAGCCTGCACCTAGAGAAGCCACCACAAAGAGAAGCAACTGCAATGAGAAGCCTGCTCACTGCAACGAAGGATAGCCCCTGCTCGCTGCAACCAGAGAAAGCCTGCACACAGCAACGAAGATCCAACGCAGCCAAAACCAAATAAGTAGACAGATAACTAAATAGATAAATAAATTTATCTATTTATTTAAAAAAAGTAAAGCCTGAAGTTAACAATCTTCATCCATGTATAAAAAGTTTTGTCATTATTCTTATTCCCTCATTCTTCAGTGTGAATGCACAACCAAAGAGCACCAGATATTTGAAGAAAATCTACAGCATAATAAAACCTGAGATAAACATAGAAACAATCAAGATAAAAAAGAGAACTTTAAAAATTATAATCTGTTCTTTCAGAGAAGTTTAGGAGATACTGAACTCATAAGACAAAAACAGGATGCTGAGAAAGAAGCACTCTCAGAAAATAAGAACATTCTTCTTAGTTAAAAATATTATTCAGAAATAAAATACTTAAAAGAGGGCATTAAAGATAAAATCAGTTTAGAAAAAAAATAAGAATCACAGAGAATAAAATCCAAGAGGCCAAATATATAAACAATAAGAATTTCAGAAAGAAAGAACAGAAAATGGAGGAGAGGAAATAAAAAAATTAAAAATTTCTCAGAGCTAAACAGGAAAAGAACTCTTCAAATTGAAAGAGCCCCTAACTGCTAAAGAAAATCAAAGGAAAAAATTCAGGGACTTCCCTGGTGGTCCAGTGGGTAGACTCCACATTCCCAATGCAGGGGGCCCAGGTTTGATCCCTAGTCAGGGAACTAGATCCTGCATGCATGCTGCAACTGAGAAGTCTGCATGCTGCAACTAAAGATCCCTCATGCCACAATGAAGATCCCATGTGGCTGCAACTAAGACACGGTGCAGCCAAAATAAATAAATAAATATTTAAAAAAAACAACAACCAAACAAAAAAACTCTATACTTAGACACATCATGTAAAATTTTCAAAAGACATTCCCAAATGCTTCCAAAGGGAAAATGGTCACAAGGAAAGATTTAGTATAGCAACAATCTTTTCACCAACATCGAATGTTAGGACATATTGAAAAAGATCTTTGCAGTTCTGGGGAAAAATTATTTTAAACCTAGAATTCTATATTCAGTTAAGTTATCAAGAAATAGGCAGGTAAAATCAAATCATGCAAATATTTGGAAAGTTTATCTCACATGTATATTTTCTGAGAAGTTACTTGAGTATGTGCTCCAGCAAAATAAGAGTGAAAACAAAGAAAGCAGAAGGTGAGGAATACAAAGGTATGGAAAACCCCAGAAGTTCAAAGGAAAAAGTAAAATGAAAAAACTGAATTCAAAGGACTAAAAAGCAATTGGTCCAATTTGGAACAAAATGTTAATGGGTTCTAATGAAAATGTTGTCAATAATTAGTTAATGCTAGCAACATTTTCTAGAAACATGATCCTGGACCTTAAGAGAAATATAATCCAAGCACATTACTAGGACTTTCAGTGAACAATATTTATAAAGTTACAATAATATAAATGTTTTTTAAATTGGTTTCAACTTATAAATTCAACTCTAGAAGACAATATGGACGTTTTAATCATAGTTATAGAATACAAAGTAATTTATCTAATTGCAATGCTAGAAATGTAAAGTTACAGCTGACAGAACATGAAAAGGGAAGGGAGAGAAAAGGTAGAGGGAAAGGTAGGAGTGCTAATAACCTACAAAGTCAAGAGATACTGATAAGACTTGTTGGAACAAGAAATATGTGATTAAATATATTAAGATTATAAGGGTAAAAAATACAGTAAATAAAAACCATCTTAAAACTATCAAATCCAGGGAGAAGGTGGCCAGCAGAAGTGAAGTGTGATACAGGTCCTCATCTATCATAGCAGAAAGTCAGAGGATAACATCTAAATTTGATTAATTGAGAAAGGAAAATATAAGCATATTATTTAGAGATATAATTGTAATCACCAAAGAAACTAAACATAGAAAAGATTTAAAGCATTTGTTTCTGGGGAGCTGGATCTAGAATGCGAAGAAAGCAAGTGGGATGGAGACTGCTTTTTTTTGTTTGTTTTTTAATTATAAATCCTTCCACACTCCTTGATCTTTTAATCATGTGCATTATGCTGCTGAATGTTTCAAAATTTAAAATATATATATATATATTTTAAAGAGTGAGTGGTAAGCAAGGAAATAGAGACAATAAACAACTATATTTTCTGAAAACAGAAAAATGGTATAGTGTTTGGAGGAATTATTGAGATCAAGTGTAGGATTTTAAAAGGTGATTCTAAAGTAATTATGGTGTTTTTTTTTAACTTAAAATTTTCTTTTAAATTTACATACAGAAAAAATTTGTGTGTGTGTGTACATAGTACTATGAGTTTTAGTAGATGCATAGATTATTTAACAACCATTATACAGAACAATTACAATATCCCAAAATACCTTTGCAGTCAGACCCTCTCCTTACCCTTAACCCCTGGCAATCACGATGTGTTCTCTGCCCCTTTAGTTTTGCCTTCCCCAGTTTTGCCTTTCATATTAATATAATCGTATAGTATGTAACCAATTGAGATTGGCTTCCTTTGCTTAAGATAACACTTCTGTGATTCATCCAAGTTATTGCATATACAAATCATTTGTTCCTATTTATTTATTTATTACTTTTTTTTTTCCGGTATGCGGGCCTCTCACTGTTGTCGCCTCTCCCGTTGTGGAGCACAGGCTCCGAACGTGCAGGCTCAGCGGCCATGGCTCACGGGCCCAGCCGCTCCATGGCATGTGGGATCTTCCTGGACCGGGGCACGAACCTGTGTCCCCTGCATCGGCAGGTGGACTCTCAACCACTGCGCCACCAGGGAAGCCCCGTTCCTATTTGTTTTTGAATACTATTCCACTGTATGACTGGACCACAGTGTGGTTCCATTTACCCACTGAAGGGCATTTAGTTTATGTAGTTTCTCTTGTTAAATTTGTTAATATGGTGGATTACACTGATTGATTTTGAAATGTTGAGCCAGCTTTGATTTGGAACATTTTGGAGAATTACAAATAATGATACTATAAATATTTGGGTACAGATTTTTGTGTTCACACAAGTGTCCATTTCTCTAGGATAAACATTTAGATGTGGGATTGCTGGGTTATATGGTAAATGTATACTTAACTTTGTAAGAAACTGCACACCTGTTCTCCAGAGTGGCTGTACAGTAATGTATGAAGGTTCCCATTTCTCCACATCTTTGCTAGAACTTGGTATTTTTTTAAAATAAATTCTAATAGGTCTGTAATGTTTCTTGTCATTTTAATTTGCATTTCCCTAATGATTAATAATATTGAACATTTTTGCATGTGCTTTTTTGTCATCTGTATATCTTCTTTAGTGAAGTGTCTGTTCAACTTTTCCACGTTTTTTATTGAGTTGTTTTGTTTTCTTGTCAGGTTTTGAAAATTCTTTATATATTCTGGATACAAATCCTTTGTTAAGTATGTGGTGTGCAAATATTTTTCTCCCAATATGCCTTGTCTTTCATTCTCTTTGTAGTGTCCTTCATATAGCCATAGATTTTAATTTTTTTATTAATCTTTATTGGAGTACAGTTGCTTTACAATGTTGTGTTAGCTTCTGCTGTACAGCAAAGTTAATCAGCTATATGTATACATATAGCCCCTCTTTTTTGGATTTCCTTCCCATTTAGGTCACCACAGAACGATGAGTACATTTCCCTGTGCTATACAGTAGGTTCTCATTAGTTATCTATTTTATACATGGTAGTGTATATATGTCAATCCCAATCTCCCAATTCATCCCACTTCCCCTTCCCCCCTTGGTATCCATATGTTTGTTCTCTACGTCTGTGTCTCTATTTCCGCTTTGCAAATATGTTCCAGATTTTAATTTTTATGAAGTCCAATTTATCAATTTTTTTTCCTTTATAGATAGTGCTTTTGGTGTTGTATCCAAGAACTCTTTGCCTAATCCAAGGTCACAAAGATTTTCTCCTAGTGTTTTCTCAAGAGTTTTACTCTTACTTTTAGGTCTATGATCCATTTGGGGTTAATTTTATATATGGTGTGAGACGTAGATCAAGGTTCACTTTTCACATATGGATATCCAATTTTTCCAGCACCATGTATTGAAAGGGCTGTCCTTTCTCCATTGAATTACATTTGCACCTCTGTCAAAAATCAATTGGTCACAGGCACACCAAAATTACAACTGTTTACAGATTTGCTGATGAGAAAAACCAGAAGACTAGCAGAAAAGGTCTTCTACAACTAAAGATATAAAGAAGGAACCATAGTGAGATGGGCAGGAGGGTCAGAGACACAGTATAGTCAAGACTCATACCCGCAGGTGGGTGACTCACAAATGGATAGATAATTACAATACAGAGGTTCTCCCCAAGGAGTAAGTGGTCTAAGCCCCACAAGAGGGTCCCCAGACCAGGTGTCCTGCACCAGGAAGATGAGCCCCCAGAAAGTTTGGCTTTGAAGGCCAGCAGGGCTTCCTTTCAAGAGAGCTGGAGGACTGCGGGAAATAGAGATTCCACTCTTAACGGGCGCACACAAAATCTCACTCACTCCGATACCCAGGGCAGAAGCAGTAATTTGAAAGGAGCCTGGGTCAGACCCACCTGCTGATCTTTGAGAGCCTCCCAGAGAGGCAGGAGGCAACTGGAGCTCATCCTGGGGACACAGACACTGGCAGCAGCCCTTTTTGAGAGTTCATCCTACCATGTGGACACTGGTGCTGGCAAGCAACATTTCGGAATCCTCCCTCTAGCCTATTAGTGCCAGGACCTAACCCTGCCCACCAAACTTTCTGCACCAGTATGGGGATGCCTCAGGCCAAGCAACTAGCTGGGTGAAGACGCAGACACAGTGACTAGGAACTAGCCACAGGAACCCTGGTCCTGGCCCTGCCCATCAGTAGGCTGAAATACCAACTCTCTGGAATCCCCAGGGCCCTGCAGCCAGAGACCCCAGAACACAGCTCCATCCACGTGTGGGCCGGGATGAGACCCAGCCTCATCCGTGAGTGTGTGGGCACCAGCCCCAAGATCCTCTGGGCCCCAGCCCTGCCCACCAGTGGGCAGACACCAGCCCTGAACCATCACAGCCCTGCAGCCTGTGGTACCAGGACGCAGCCCACTCACTAGCAAGCCAGCACCAGTTCCTGGACCCTCTAGTCCCTGGATCTAGCTATCAGCAGACCAATACCAGCTCTGGGACAACTTGGGCCCCTTAGCCAGCTGCTCTGGGATCCAGCCCCTTCCATCAGCAGGCTGACACCTGCTCTGGGACCCATAAGGCCCTGTAGCCAGAGACCTGGGAACCTGGCTCTACCAACCAGTGAGCTGGCATTAGCCCTGGGGCCCCCTGGGCCCCAGCCCTGCCCACCAGCAGACCAATACCAGCTTTGGGACACCCCAGACCCTACAGCCAGAACTGTCAGGAACTGGTCCCTCCCACCAGCAGGCCAACACTAGATCCAGCACTCCCAGCCCTGCAAACACCCAAACCAGAACCCGGCCCCACCAGCCAATGGCCAGCAGCCTCCACACAAGGCAGGGCCTGGCAACCAACAGAACCAGGGGCCAGCCACACCTACCATACCACCCACAGTAGTCAGCCCACCACAACTGAAGGACCCATGCAGCCCAAATAGGGGGCACCCCTAGAGCATATAGCTCTGGTAACCAGAGGGACGTGTGCTGCTGGGATGCATGGGAAGTCTCCTACAAAAGGTTAATTCTCCAAAGTCAGGAAACTTAATCAACCCACCAGATACACAGAAATAAAAACAGTAAATCAGGCAAAATGAGGTGACAGAGGAATATGTTAAAAATGAAGGAACAAGATAAAACCCCAGAAGAACTAAGTGAAGACAGGCAATCTACCCAATAGAGAGTTCAAGGTAATGATCGTAAAGATGTTCAAAGAACTCGGGAGAAGATTGGTTGAACAGATTGAAAAGCTAGATGCTTTTAACAGAGTTAGAAAATATAAAGAATAACCAAACAGAAATAATGAATACAATAAATGAAATGAAAAATACGCTAAGAGGGAATCAACAGTAGATTAGATGATACAGAGGAACAGATCAGCCAGCAGAAGACAGAGTAGTGGAAATCACTGCAGCTAAATAGAAAACAGAAAAAAAAAAAGGGGGCTTCCCTGGTGGTGCAGTGGTTGAGAGTCCGCCTGCCGATGCAGGGGACATGGGTTTGTGCCCCGGTCCGGGAGGATCCCATATGCCGCGGAACGGCTGGGCCCGTGAGCCATGGCCGCTGAGCCTGTGCGTCCAGAGCCTGTGCTCCGCAACGGGAGAGGCCACAACAGTGAGAGGCCAGTGTACCGCAAAAAAAAAAAAAAAGAAGTGAGGACAGTTTAAGAAACCTCTGGGATAACGTCAAGAGTACTAACATTTGCATTATAAGTATCCCAGAAGATGAGAGAAAGGGGCTGAGAACATACTTGAAGACATAATAGCTGAAAACTCCCCTAATCTGAGAAAAGAAAACAGACATCCAGGTTCAGGAAGCACAGAGAGTCTCAAAGAGAATCAACCCAAAAAGGACCACACTAAGACATATTGTAATTAAAATGGCAAAAACTAAATACAAAGAGAGAATAAAAGCAGCATGGGAAAAGTAACAAGTTATACACAAGGAAATTCCCATAAGGATACCAGATGACTTTTCAGCAGAAACTCTGCAGGCCAGAAGGGAGTGGCACAATACATTTAAACTGATGGAAAGGAAAAGCCTACAACCAAGAATACTCTGACCAGTAGGCTTTCATTCACATTTGACGGAGAGATCAAAAGCTTTACAGACATGCAAAAACTAAAAGAGTTCAGCACCACCAAACCAGGTTTACAAGAAATGTTAAAGGGACTTCTCTTAAGTGAAAAAGAAAAGGCCTAGAAACATGACAATTAAAGGAAATATCTCATTAGTAAAGGTAGTAAATCAGCCATGTATAAAACTAATAGGAAGGTTAAAAGACAAAGTAGTAAAATCATTTGCAGTAAGTAGTTAAGGGATACACAAAACAAAAAGATGTAAAATATGATGTCAAAAACAGTAAACGTGGGTGGGGGGAGTAAAAATGTAGGGTTGTTAAAATTCATTTGAACTTAGGAGGTCAGCCATCTAAAACAATCATAGATGATAGACAGATAGATGATAGATACATAGGTAGATAGGGTAGACAGAGATCGATTGCTATGTAAATTGTGGGGAACATAGTCAATAACTATGTAATATTTCTGTATGGTGACATATTATAACTAGACTTATTGTGGTGATTTTAAAATGTACAGAAATACCAAATCACTATGCTGTGTAACAGGAACTAATGTAGTGTTATAGGTCAATTATTCTTCAAAACCAAATAAATTCTTAGAAAAAGAGATCTGATTTCTGGTTACCAGAGGTGGGAGTAGGGGGAGGGGGAATTTGATAAAGGTGGCCAGAAGGTACAAACTTCCAATTATAAGATAAATAAGTACTAGGGTATAATATACAACATGATAAACATAATTAACACCACTGTATGTTATACATGAAAGTTGTTACCAGAGTAAATCCCAAACTCTCATCACAGAAAAGAACTTTTTTCTATATTTTAAAATTTTGTGTCTATATGAAATGATGGATGGTCACTAAACTTACTGCGATAATCATTTCATGATGTATGTAAGCCAAATCATTATGCTGTATACCTTAAATTTACACAGTGCTGTATATCAATTATATCTCAGTACAACTGGAAGAAAAAAAGAGAGAGACCCCATAGATCTCCCTAACCCCTTCCACCAGTAAGGAACACAGTGAGAAGTCAGTTGTCAGTCACGTGCAACCAGGAAGAGGGTCTTACCATAATCCATCCATGATGGCACCCTGCTCTCAGACTTCTAGCCCCTAGACTGTCAGAAATAAATGTTAATTATTTAAGAAAAATATCAATTGGTCATATTTGTGTGGGTCTATTTCTGGATTCTATTCTGTTCCATTGGTCTATGTGTCTATGCTTTCACCAATACCACACTGTCTTCATTACTGTAGATTTATAGTAGTCTTAAAATCAGATTGTTTGAATTCTTTAACTTTGTTATTCATTTGCAAAATTGTTTTTGCTATTCTGGTTCTTTTACCTTTCCTTACAACTTATTTTTTTTTAATTTTTAAATTTTATTTATTTTTTTGGCTGTATTGGGTCTTCTTTGCTGTGCCCGGGCTTTCTCTAGTTGCAGAGAGCAGGGTCTACTCTGTGTTGCGGTGCGCGGGCTTCTCATTGCAGTGGCTTCTCTTGTTGCGGAGCATGGGCTTCAGGTGCTCGGGCTTCAGGAGTTGTGGCACACAGGCTTAGCTGCTCTGCAGCATGTGGGGTTTTCCCAGACCAGGGATCGAGCCAGTGTTCCCTGCATTGGCAGGCAGATTCTTAACCACTGCACCACCAGGGAAGTCCCCTCCTTATAACTTTAGAATCAACTATATCTACAAAAATTCTGCTGGGTTTTTTTTTATTGCAATTGCATTAAATGCATGTATCAATTTAAGGAGAATTGACATCTTAATTATACTGATTCTTTTAATCCATGAACACAGTATGAATGTTCTTTGATTTCTTTCAACAGTGTTTTATAGTTTTCAGCATATAGATCCTGCACATGTTTTGTTAGGTTTAGACAGTACCTAACTATTACACTTGTGGGGGAGGGAAGCAGGTCAGTTTCCAGTTGTTTACTGCTACTGTAGAAATATGATTTTTGTATGTTAACCCTTTAGTCTGCAACCTCCTAAATTCACTTATTAGCACTAAGAGTTTTATAGATTTCTTGAGATTTACTAGACAATTATGTCACCTGAAAATAGGGATAATTTTATTCCTTCCTTTCCAATCAAAATGCCTTTTATTTATTTTTCTTCCTTACTGCAATTGTTAGGACTTCTAGTGAAATATGAAATAGTAGTGAAAACATAATCTTTGTGTGGTTCCTAATCTTGGGGGTTGGAGACATTCAGTCTTCTACCATTTAGTATGATGTTAGCTCTAGGTGTTGTAGATGCCTTTTATCAGATTCCCTGTTACTCCTAGTTCACTGAGTTGTTTTGTTTTGTTTTGTATTAAACATTGATATGAAGACAGCTACATCCTTTCTGAAACTTAATGTACACATTCCATTTGTTTGCTCTCTGTAAAAGTGAAATTTTTTTTTTTTTTTTTTGCGGTACGCTGGCCTCTCACTGTTGTGGCCTCTCCCTTTGCGGAGCACAGGCTCCGGATGCGCAGGCTCAGCGACCATGGCTCATGGGCCCAGTCGCTCCGCAGCACGTGGGATCTTCCCAGACCGGGGCACGAACCCGTGTCCCCTGCATCAGCAGGCGGACTCCCAACCACTGCGCCACCAGGGAAGCCCAAAGTGCAAAATTTTTTAAGATAGAAAAGCATAAATAGTGAGTGCCATCTCTTGGAGAGACTACCAAGACCACATCAAATGGTACTTTCCATCCTCACTCTTCACCATCTCTGCCATTTCAGCAATGTAGTTTCTCTGACGGGGAGCAAGCAAGACTACTTGCTCACCAAGTCCAAATCAGGCCAGGCAAAGCTCGGCTAGTCAGAACTCCACTCACTGAGTCCTCTTATGAAGCAAGTCACACCAGCTAGTGCTCTGGGTCACAGATGGAGGACATTTCTACAGCTATTAAAGAACCAATGACCTCTATCTGGATAAGACTCTGGGGCTCAAAGTATGATTTTTCTCATCTTGGTTGAACTGAAAAAAATATGCCTTTTTTTTTTTTTCTTAAGGAATACAGGTGAACCTGTCAGGTTCATGGTACTGAATTTTGTCAGTTGGTTTTTTGTTTTGTTTTGTCTTGAATCTATTAATAGGATCAAGTAGTTTTTCTTGTTTAGTCTGTTAATATGGTGGATTACACTAATTGATTTCAAATGTTGAGCAAGCCTTGAACTCCTGGGATAAATGAAGCTCAGTCAAAAGTATTTTTCTTTTTACATGTAGCTGAATTCAATTTGCTAATTTTTTTTGAGGATTTTTGCATCTTTGCTCATGAGGGATATTGATTTGGTTTTCTTTTTGTGCTGTTTTTATCTGGTTTTGGTATCAGGTAATGCTGGCTTCATAAAATGAGTGGGGAAGTTTTCCTTCCTCTTCTATCTTCTGGAAATGCTTGTGTAAAATGGCTATTATTTTGTTCTTAAATGTTTGGTAAAACTCGCCAGTGAAACTATACGGATCTGGAGCTTCCTTTTTTTTTTTTTTTTTTTTTAAGGTTTTTAAATACCAATTCAGTTTCTTTAATAGTTATACAGCTATTCATGGGGCTTCCCTGGTGGCACAGTTGTTGAGAGTCTGCCTGCCGATGCAGGGGACGCGGGTTTGTGCCCTGGTCCGGGAAGATCCCACGTGCCGCGGAGCGGCTGGGCCCGTGAGCCATGGCCGCTGAGCCTGCGCGTCCGGAGCCTGTGCTCCACAACGGGAGAGGCCACAGCGGTGAGAGGCCCGCGAACCGCAAAAAAAAAAAAAAAATAGTTATACAGCTATTCAGCCTGTCTATTTCTTCTCGAGTGAGTTTTGGTAGTTTTGATATTGGTCCATTTCATTTGAGTGTTGAATTTATGAGTATAGTGTTGTGTGTAGAATTCCCTCATTATGCTTTTTGGTGTCCATCATCAGTAGTGATATCTCCTCTTAGAGCATGTATGTTATAGGAATGACCTAGTATAATAAAAAACTGAAGACAAAGAAGAGAAAGGATGTATCTGCAGCTGTACAGACCTCAAACCTTGTTATTACTGACTCTTTCCTGTCTTTACCCAATTCCATATCCAGTCAGATACCAACTCCTCTTGATTTGTCTTTGCCAATATTTCTTGCAATTTCCCCCATTCCTTTACTGCTTGGCACTGTCCTTAAATACCTCTGAATTATCTACATTATTCTACCTGCCACCTTAGTGGTCTTACCTAGTCTTACCTAGTCTTACTGCCTTTCTCCACTTTAATTCATCCTTCATGCTGCTGCCAGACTTATCTTCTTAAACCTCCAATGGTTCCACACTGCCTATAAGATAAACGCCCTCCACAGCTGGCTTAGCCTTGCCTTTTGAACTGCAGTTCATTTTATCTCCCTAAATCAGGGTTTTTTAACACGTAGGCTTTGGAGGGAAGAGGTGGGTCATGAATCTCCTAAAAATTGAGTATAAAATGATGTATAAATGTGAAATTTATTTCCAGAGCAAGGTCTACAGCCATTATCAGATGTTCAGAGTGCTAAGAGAAATCTTCAAACTAATCCCCATCTCTACTATAATGTATCAAGAACACACTATATAGCCTCTCCAACAGTTCCCACTTCAGTACAAAGTGAACAATCATTTCTCTGAGTTTAGATTCACACACTTTTAATAATCTCCCCTAACCATAACATTTTACAGATGAGGAAAGAAGTCTAGCACTTAAACTCTTTTGTCCAAAGTTACTTCTGTAGAATTTGTTTTCTGTGCAAATGAGTTAGTGTTTATCTGCTATTTTCTTGGACTTTTTATGAATAAATGTCATATGTTTCCTTGAGGTCAGGAACTAAACCTCAAGAGTTCTTTGAAACTGCAATTATCTTTATTATCTCACAAAAACTAGCTGCTCAAATGTTTGCTGAGAACAGTGGTCATGATAATGATAGTCATACTGAGGCAGGGGAGAAAGGCTGATTAATGAGTACATACTGGGTTAAGAGTACATTTTAAAGTAAGGAGGCATAAGCACACATTGGGGATGCAAAATATTACTAAGCTCAGAGCTTACATGCCTGAAAAAATGGAACACTCAAGGGTCTGAGTGAGAAGAAGCTCTGAAAAAGTTCTTAGAGGTCAAATTTCCATAAGCAGGAATCTTCTAGACCAGGGGTCCCCAAACCAGTACTGGTCCGTGGCCTGTTAGGAACCAGGCCGCACAGCAGGAAGTGAGCAGCAGAGGGCAAAGAAGCTTAATCTGTATTTACAGCCGCTCCCCATCGCTCGCATTACCGCCTGAGCTCCGCCTCCTGTCAGATCAGCAGGGCATTAGATTCTCATAGGAGGGCGAACCCTACTGTGAGCTGCGCACGCGAGCAATCTAGGTTGCACGCTCTTTATGAGAATCTAATGCCTGAAGAGCTGAGGTGGAGCTGAGGCCGTCCCATCGCCCCCAGATGGGACCTCTAGTTGCAGGAAAACAAGCTCAGGGCTCCCACTGATTCTGCATTATGGTGAGTTGTACAATTATTTCATTATATATTACAATATGATAATAATAGAAATAAAGTGCAGTAAATGTAATGCGCTTGAGTCATCCCGAAACCATCCCCCACCCCATCCCCGGTCCTTGGAAAAACTGTCTTCCACAAAACCGGTCCCAGGTGCCAAAATGGTTGGGGACCGCTGTTCTAGTCGGCATTCAGAAAAAAAATTCCTCAGGAGAAGCAACGAAAAGGGGGATGCAAAGGATTGGGGAAGGATGAAGGGGTGACTGCACCAGCTTTGGAGCGAGCTACAGAATGGATTCAAATTTCAACTCCATCCCACGCAAACTACGTCACCTCCAGCAAATTAACTTTTCTGTGCCTCAGTTTCCTCATTTGTATCTACTTAAGGATTGTTGCGATGATTAAATAAAAGAATGCGTGTCATTTACGTCAGGGTCCTACTCTTAACGCATTTTTTCCTTAACTGCTGCAATTATTTAATGAGAAAAGGGTTTTTAGAGGGGAAGAGGGGCGCCGCGCTGAGAGGGCTGGTCCTTAACCTATTTTCGTTAGAAGATGAAAGATTCTGAAGCAGAAAGCAAGTGTATATCCCCGAGGCAGGTGGGGAAGAAGTGACTGTGGGAGCATTACCATGGTGTGTAACTGCGGGGCCGTCACTATGGCAGGACGAGGAAGGGCTGAGACGAATGTCAGACCAAGAACACACCCTCCAGTGTGCAGATGAGAGGTCGGCGCCCTCTCAACGAAGCTCATGAGAAAGGACACATCTTCTGGGGAAACCTCGAGCGCTGGGAGTGGTAGCGGACAGAACTGGAGTCACCCGGACGCCAGGGAGGGACTTCATAGGGGGGTTAGGGGAGGAGGGGAAGAAAATGCCGGCGCGGCCTCTTTCTAGCCGCAGCTCCGACTGGGACCGTCACTTACTGGAAACTGCGAGGGAAACGACCTTTCTGGGAGGGCTCAGCAGCCCCGGCCCGCAGGTGCTGAGGAACCAGGTCGGCCAGCGCCGCGCAGCCTGACGCCCGTCCCTGCCCTGGAGCACCAGGTGGGTCCCGCGGAGCCTCGGGGCGCGTACGCGTCAGCCGACCGGAAACGCCCGGGCCGCGACACGAGGTGGGCGGAGCCGACGTGGTTCTTCCGGCCGCGCGGTTTTCCGCGGGGGATGCGGGTAGCGGGGTGGCTTCCAGTCACGGTTTCACTCTTCGCAGAGCGCTTCCACACACATCACGAACCTGAAACCAGGGCCAGATTCTGTAACAGATTGTCACCAAATGGCAGCGTTTTCCCGCAACGTGTTTGAGATTCCATTGCAAATTCTGTAATAGATGTTGCCAAATGGCAAAGTTTTCGGTAGACTAATTTGCCCAGATTTGATACTTGTGCAATATGGAGACTTACCATTGAGCAAGGTGGTTATTTCTCCGTGAATTCAAGTGTTCCCTTGTTATTCAGGTGAAGGCTTGCAGTTTTCTTGGTGTTTTGCAACATTTCCTTTTAGGTTTTTCCCTAGCGGTTTGGCTGCTGTTCTCGTTTGTTTGCTCTTCCTAGTGGACTATTATTATACCCCAGGATAATTTGGTTTTTTGGTATATTGATCTATGTGGTCACCTCGCTGAACCTCTGTATTCTTAATAATTCTCTTGGATTTTGTAGGTGAGCATTTATGTGTAAATAACAATTTGGGCTTTTTCCTGGAATCCAGTACAGGGCTGTATAGTAGCCTCAAGTGTACTTTATTTTTTCCAGAAATTATTGGGATTGCATCCTACGTTTTGCTTATAATGTTTTCTAAAGGTTTGTGGTAGATACCTCTAAAAAATTAAGGCATTTGGTTATTTTCCTAGATTGTCAAGTTGTTTGTTTCTTAAAATCAGAAATGGGTATTGAGAGTTACCAAATACTTTCAGTATTAGTTTTAGAGATGATCATACAGCTTTTCTCCATTACTCTACAATAATAGAACTACAGTAATAGATTTTCTAATGTTGAGCCATCCTTAAAATCCTAGTATGTGTTCTTCCATTACATTGCTGGATGCAATTTGCTGTGTATTTAATTTAGGATTTTTGTTTCTATATTCATAAGTGAGATTGGCCTATGGTTTTCTTTAGTTGTCTAGTTTTGATATCAGTTTCTGCTAGGTCTCAAAATGAATCAGTCAGGTTAACTTTTTATATGACCTGGAATAGACATAGCATGTGAATGATTTGTTACTTACGTTTTGAAGAACTCATCTTTAAAGCCATATGGAAGTGGTGCCTTTTAAGGGATAAATTTTTTTTTCCTGGAAAAGTATCCGTTACATCTACATTTTCAAATTTAGTATAAAATTGTCCGTGGTATTATTAACATTTTTTGATCTCATATTGTTCGTAATTCATTCTTACATATTTTATTGGAGTCTTTTTTTCTTCATCAGATTTATTGAACCAATTTTTGATTTTATTAATAACCTCTATCTTAGAAGTTTTTTCTCTTTCATTAATGTATGCCTTCATTAAGTTCTTCCTTCTTATTTCTTTGGTTTATTCTGTTCTTTCTGTAGAATCTTGAGTTGAAAGCTTATTTTCTTTAAAATGTTTAATATGAAATATTACAAACATGTATAAAGTTACAGGGTATAATATAATGAACACTTACATACCAGCCACCTAACTACTGCGTTTTAGCATTTTTCGCATATTTCCTTCAGATTTTAGTATTACCTATTCAGTTAGAGCCCCCTGTGAACCCTTCTGCAATCTCATTCTCCCTTTCTTCTTCCCCAAAGGTAACTTCCGGGCTTCCCTGGTGGTGCGGTGGTTGAGAGTCCGCCTGCCGATGCAGGGGACACGGGTTTGTGCCCCGGTCCGGGAAGATCCCACATGCCGCAGAGCGGCTAGGCCCGTGAGCCGTGGCCACTGAGCCTGCGCATCCGGAGCTCGTGCTCCGCAACGGGAGAGGCCACAACACTGAGAGGCTCGCGTACCGGAAAAAAAAAAAAAAAAAAAAAAAGGTAACTCCTTCCCTGGATGTGTTATCTGTCATTCTCATGAAAGCTTTTATACATGCTATATATAGCTATGTAAGTAACATATAGTATTGTCTCATGTGTTTTTTAAACCTAACATAAATTATACCATTGTGTAACTTTGTTTTGTCACCAAAATTATATTTGTGAAAGTTACCCATGTTGATTCATGTAGTTCTAGTTTTTTCATCTTAAGTGCTGAATAGTATTCCATTGTATGACTATAAAGCAATTTATCCATTCTCCTTTTGCTAGTAATTTAATGATTACTGATTTTTGCCATTATGGTACGAGTTAATTCTTATACACATCTTATTGGGCACATGGCAAGAATTTTTGGTTATATGTCTGGAAATGGAATTGCAAGGTGGAAGGGTTTGCACAATTCAGCTTTATTTGATATTGCCAAATTGTTCTCCAGAGCTGGTACCAATTTACCCTTCCACCAGCAATGTGGGAGAGTTTCCGTTGCTTCACATCCATGCGGTGCCTTGTTTGTTTGGGGTTCCCCCCACCAAGGTTTTTGCTATTATAGACAGTGCTGGCGGTAAACTCTCTTGTATGTGTTTTCTGGTACACTTGTGCAAGAGTGTCTCTGAATATATACCTAGTAAAGGAGTTGTTAGCTCTGCTTTTAGATTAATATTTAAAAGTATATACATGTGTCCCCCATATTTGAGGTATTTCCTCTTTTAATAGTAAAATTGCAGTCATTCTTATTTATGTTTAATAAATTTGGGTTTGGGTTTAATTCTAACTTGTTTTTTTCTATGTATCATGCTCCCTGTTGTTGTCTTCTCTTTTCTGTCTTTGGTTTGATAAAGTTTCTTTTTCCAATTTTTTTTCTCTAGTGGTTTGGAAGTTATACATTCGGTCTTTATTCCAGTGGTTACTCTTATTATATAGTAACTCATTTAAATTATATTTTTATAGAAGCATGTAGAGTTAATCAGTACCCATATGAGGCAGTCTTGCATAGTAAGAGTGGAGCCTCTGAAGCCAGCCTGCCTGGATTCAGATCCTGGCTTTACCACTTATTAGCTGCATAACCTAGAGCTTATTACATAACCTCTCTGTGTCCGTTGCCTCTCTGTAAACATGGATAAAATAGCATATACCCCATAAGATTGCTGCAAGGATTCGCATGTTTGTTTGTTTGTTTTAAAATTAATTAATTTTTATTTTTGGCTGCATTGGGTCTTCGTTGCTGCGTGTGGGCTTTCCTAGTTGCGGTGAGCAGGGGCTACTCTTCGTTGCGGTGCATGGTCTTCTCATTGTGGTGGCTTCTCTTGTTGCGAAGCATGGGCTCTAGGTGCACAGGCTTCAGTAGTTGTGGCACGTGGGCTCAGTAGTTGTGGCACGCGGGCTTAGTTGCTCTGCGGCATGTGGGATCTTCCTGGACCAGGGCTCGAACCCGTGTCCCCTGCATTGGCAGGCGGATTCTTAACCACTGTGCCACCAGGAAAGCCCTCGCGTGTTAATATACCTTGGGTGTGTAGAATTCTTAGGACAGTGCCTAGCACATAACACATAGCTCTCTCCAATCACCAGTTTTTTTCCATCTGTGAAATGGGCATCACACCTGCCTAGCAGATTTGTTACAAAGATTCAGTGCATTAGTGTTCATATACAATTCAGTTTAATACACTGAGCATCTTTTGAATTAGACATGGTTTTTGGCTTCGAGGAGTTTGTGATCTAGTAAGGACACAGACCTGTGAACAACTGCAGGATGGTGTAAACTTAATACTCTCCCCATGTCCTCTCTTGTCCCCTTCTTATCTATGCGTGACATAGAGCAGTTTTTTAGAACACGTCAGTCAGGTCATGCAATCCCCTGCCCACGTCAGGTCAACTTTCATTTCACTTCACATAAATCACAAACTCCTCAGCATGACTTCAGCACTAGATTCTGGGCCCTGCCTTCTCTTCTAACCTTATCTAGTGCCACCATCCCCTCTTCTAATGGACTCCCACCACACTTGCCTATCCTCAGTTCCTTAAACCAATTCTTTTATTCCTCAGTGCACTCTGCCCTGAATTCTCATCCCACCTGCTCCTCCCACGGCTCACTCGTCTTTCAGGTCTCAGCTTGATTTAGTCAGGCTTAGTTACAAACAACACAGTGCACTCTAGCTGCTACAGGGGCTTTATTAATATAATGTCGCCCACAGAAGCTCCAGGAAGACCAGAGGCCAGATGCAGGTACAGCAAAGCCAGGTATGATACCCAAACACACTAGAGGCACTAGTGAAAATCCACCGCTGCGGCCACTTGACACCAAACCCGCAGCTTCTATAAACACAACCTACAGAAATAAGGACTGGGTTCCAGGAGCTCTGCCTCTGGTCTACTCACCACTGGGAAGTCAGAGTCTGGCACATTTCTTTCTTCATCTTGCAAATCTTCTTCCAACAAAAAGTTGAATCTTTCCAACTTCATCTTTCAAGTTGAAGTTTTGCATGACTGTGCCTGATTGGTGAGGCCTGGGCCACATTCCTGTGCTGCAAAGGATGTCAAGGAGGCAAGTTTTCTCACAGGAAATGGCTCAGATTTTATAAGGGTGTTCAAAAGTGCCAGGCATCCAGGAAACATGTCACATGAGCACTGAATATCATGTGACCTCAGCATAAAGACTTCCCCAACAACCCAAAGTATGTACATGTTCTCCCCACCCGGCACCATTACTCTTTCACTGTAGTCTGTCATTTTCTTCAAGGCATTTATCACAACTTATATTGTTATATACTTATTTGTAATCCTGGAGCCAGAGTCTAATGTCCACGTGGAGTTGTATTCAAGCAAGTGTAACTCAAACAGCCAAAAATAATATAAACATGTATTTTAGTCTTTAACATAGGTCTCTTGGAAGAATAAAAGCATCAAACAGGCTCCAGGCCACAACTGCCAACAGTTCCCATAGGAACTGTTCGCTCTTCTTTAATTTTCCCCAATCCTTATGTGGATTGGTTTAGCTTGTCTTCATAAATTTTGCCCCTAGGGCTCTCCCTTCAAATGTTTTTTGCCTATTCTTCTACTTTGCATCACAAACATTCAGAATGGTCTGAGACATACATGTTTCTCAGGAGAAAGAAATTAGGAGGCAAAGTCTATCAGAGGCAGCTGGGAACATGTGCACAGTGGGCATTTTGGTTCACCACTGTAGTGACCGCCAGATTATGTTTTATGAGGACAAGGACAGTATCTATTCTATTTGTACCTAATGTAAAATCTGACAAAAATATAGTCAATTAACATTTGTTTTCTGGAAAAAAGAACAGTGCAGGAACTGAGTTATAGACAAGCAAGTATACAGCCCCGAGCAGGGGCTCTTGGCCTAGCGGAGGGTAGGGGTTGAGTGCAGGGGCTAGTTTGAGAAGGCATCCTGGAGGAGGTGAGGCCAAAGCAGAATCTTAAAGGGCAAGAATTCACCAGGCAAAGGAGGAGGTGAGGGTAGAGAAGAGAATTCTAGGTAAAAATGTACCACAAGCACTAATGTCAGAATGGCTTAGAATGCTCTTGCTAAAAGCCAAGTAGGATTGTCAGGAGGTGAGGCTGGAGAGGCAGAAGCAGGCATGCAGGGCCTTGCCCACCACACCAAGGAAGCTGGGCTTTGTCCTGTGGGTGATGGAGCCACAGTGGGTGGGGTGAGGTGGAGAGTCACCCTCAGATTTTCATTGTAGACATTACTGGGTGTCAGTGTGAGGCTGGATCTGAAAGAGGCAAAAGAAGAAAATAGGGAGAATAGTTGTGAAGCAAAAACTGTAGGCCAGCAAATAGGGCAGTAGTAGGCAGTAGGGATGAGTTTTAAGAAATTATTTGGAGGTCCAGTTGGCATACTGGGTGGGTGACTGGATGGGGAAAGTGAGGGGGGATTCATAGTGTCCAGACTCTGGCTTGGATGCTGATGTCACTAACTGGGGTAGTATAAACGGGAGGAGTCACAGGCTGGCAGTGGTGGTGAGACTGGGAAGATCTCCAGTTCAGTTTTGGTGAAGTGTACTTCAAAGTGCCTGTGGGATTTCCATGCTCAGATGTTCAGCAGGTACTTGGATATAGGAGTCTGCAGCTTAAGGCAAAGGCCAGGGTCAAAGATACAGACCGAGGAGGGAGAAGCCTGGGGGAGATAATGAGTTCAAGAGTGCTGGGGATGGTGCCCTGGGAGCGACTGCTATTCTCAGGGTGGCATTTGGCCCTGCTGACACTCAGTTCCCTTCCCACCTCCCTTGGTACTTCTCTAACCTCTGACCTCTTCTCCAAATGCTTTGCAGATTCCTCTTTCTCCTCCCTAAAGTGTGGTGTTCCCAGGGGATTTCACCACTGGGTCCTCTATTGTGCGTCCATCAAAGCTTTATCTCCAGCCCGGAATTCTAACGTAAGATTAAGACCGATGTCTGCAACCACTTTCAAGAGAAAAGAGGCAGTTGCAGTGTGGACCGATTGTCCAAGGGCCATCACAAAGGGTTCGTGGCTCTGTGTCTCATTTGTGCGCACTCAAGACTGGCACTGGGAATTGACCCTGTGACTATTTCTTGTTTCTCTGAAATCATCACATCTGGAGACCAGAGGTTAGAATTCAGATCTGTTAAGGTGCATTAGTATGTACCACCTCCCCACCCTATTTGAATCCTGCACATACCTTTCTCAAGGTTGTTGACCCCCCTTTTATGCCTAGTGTATTGTTTTCTTTTCATCAGGAACTGAAATCAGACCAAAATGGAAATAAAAATTTAAATCTTACAGATACAGAATAAAAATAACCGTTCAGATCATAAAAAAGGAAAAATAAGTTTCCATGGCTCGACTTCCTTAAAACAAAATTCACAACTCTTATTTTGTGAGAAAGAAGTGCTTTTTATTTCAGAATACCTTGTTCTGTGTTCACTGTTTCAATGATGAAGGGACTCTGAACTCATAAGGCAAACCATGCCGTGACTTACATTTTTTATGTAGAGAAGTTGGTTAAAACACAAAATCAGTATTTTGATAAATTCGCTTTTTAAAATGTTTTTCACATCAAAGACTTAAAACTAGTTACAACAGTGTGATCTGTTCCTCAGGAACACAACGATGACTTTGGACTTGATGAGAAACATTGAAAACAAGCACACAGCGCCACCTACGTCCAGCTCTGGGGTCTAGAGAAACACTTCCTGAGTTTATCTGAGGGAATGTGCTGACCGTCAGCTGTACCCCAGTTCACCAGCAGATTCAGGGTAGTTCTTTAGCAGATTTCTATTGTGAACCTAGGTCTCTGAATTTAACCCTTTGGGAAGATTTGTGCAGTATGAGTCTTTGGTATCTTGGAAATTTCACAGGAGAGATGAAGAAAGTTCCATTTATTCCAGAAGCCACTGGTATAAATCATGTGCTTCTGTGAGGTCAGCTGATCAAGAGTTTTAAGGTGTGTGGTCATCACCCGAGTGAGCAGCTTGCCCTTGCATGCTCAAGGGAGCCAGCTGAGTGTCGGCCATGCTCGGTGGCGTAACAAGAGTTAGGGCTCAGGAAAACTGGGTAGTTTCTTGTTAAGCTCAGGCTTATCAAGAGTCAGAAGAACTCAGGTAGACTTGTATTTACTCTCTCAGACCCATACAGATAGACGTAGAAGAACACGATCATTTCTGTTCTTCACAAAGTACTCAGGACTTCGACAAGAAACATCACAAGTTTACATAAGTGCCCATTTTCATATCAATTTATGAATTCAAAATTCCTCTCAAAAAGAATAGGAGATACTACTTTTAGCCATCAGTTTTGGATGGGAGTACTAACACCCACTGGAAATTGTAATGGTGTTCTCCCTAGGTTTTAAATTCCTCTTATCCATTTTTGACATTTTCTCCATCATGTACTAAATTCTGCCCATCCTCATACTAATTTACTATTCTTACCGAAATACCTTTAAACTATTTGTATACATGTATATATATATTATTTATTAAGTTGAATCTTATGAAACTGATAATATATTTTTTTTCTTTTTTCTTTTTTTAAATTTTATTTTTATTTTATTTTTTTATTATATATATATTTTTTTATTAGTTTCTGCTTTATAACAAAGTGAATCAGTCATATATATACATCTGTTCCCACATCCCTTCCCTCATGCATCTCCCTCCCTCCCACCCTCCCCATCCCACCCCTCCAGGCGGTCACAAAGCACCGAGCTGATCTCCCTGTGCTCTGCGGCTGCTTCCCACTATCTATCTACCTTACGTTTGGTAGTGTATATATGTCCATGCCTCTCTTTCGCTTTGTCACAGCTTACCCTTCCCCCTCCCCATATCCTCAAGTCCATTCTCAAGTAGGTCTGTGTCTTTATTCCCGTTTTACCCCTAGGTTCTTCATGACATTTTTTTTTTAATTCCATATATATGTGTTAGCATACGGTATTTGTCTTTCTCTTTCTGACTTACTTCACTCTGTATGACAGACTCTAGGTCTATCCACCTCATTACAAATAGCTCAGTTTCGTTTCTTTTTATGGCTGAGTAATATTCCATTGTATATATGTGCCACATCTTCTTTATCCATTCATCCGATGGTGGACACTTAGGTTGTTTCCAGCTCCGGGCTATTGTGAATAGAGCTGCAATGAACATTTTGGTACATGTCTCTTTTTGAATTATGGTTTTCTCAGGGTATATGCCTAGTAGTGGGATTGCTGGGTCATATGGTAGTTCTATTTGTAGTTTTTTAAGGAACCTCCATACTGTTCTCCATAGTGGCTGTACCAATTCACATTCCCACCAGCAGTGCAGAAACTGATAATATTTGATCATTTTGTTTGAAAACGTTTTTTTCACGTGCTTGAACCTAATAAAATCTGAACTTTAGCTGGATGGCTGTATCTTCTTATGTATAAACTATGCCGTGCTTTCTGCTTCACTTCAACAGGGAGAATGAAAATGCTTACTCTATTCACCACTTCTTATGCATCCTTGCAAAACTGTGCTTGCTGACTACAGGTAAACTTCATGAAAATATTAAAGGTGTAGTAATTTCCACAAATACAGTATATAACCAGAAAACGTCTGGTCCAAACTGGGCAGATTGAAGTACATTACCCATCTACCTAACTGGAACAGCCTACCCTAAAAGATTTTGCAGGCTTACGGTCAGGTCTAGAATCTAAAGGTCAAATATAAAATACCAAAGCATGGGCTTCCCTGGTGGCACAGTGGTTGAGAGTCTGCCTGCCGATGCAGGGGACACGGGTTCGTGCCCTGGTCCGGGAAGATCTCACATGCCACAGAGCGGCTGGGCCCGTGAGCCATGGCCGCTGAGCCTGCGCGTTCGGAGCCTGTGCTCCGCAACGGGAGAGGCCACAGCAGTGAGAGGCCCACGTACCACAAAAAAAAACCAAAACAAAACAACCAAAGCATTTTCAACTGGAAATTCTACTTCTGTGTCCTCAGTGACATTTAATATTATAGACGGCCCACCCTGAGACCCCACACTAAGCACCAGTAAAAGAGGTATGCCCCAGACCTTACCTTTAAGAAAATTAACATCTTTCAAGAGATATAAAAATATAAATACTGAGAAGATATTCTAAGTATTGTCAGTTTCAAACTGGGACAGAATAAAATGTAAAAAGAAGACAGCACTTGAGAAATCTCAAAATGACTTCAAACATTAAGGGCAAAGAACCAAATACAAGTGTGTGTCAAGCCTACATTCAGTCACTACATTAACCAAAGGTTCTGGATTCAAGGAGTCCTTTTATCACCCCAGAAGCAGTGATTAGAGATCCTCCAGGTCAGTTAAATCCACAGCCACTTTCAAGAACAGGGTGTCATCTTTAATGTAGGTGTTCTTGGCATTCTCCAAAGTGGAATGAGCCACGAAGCGTGGACAGCCAGAGGCAATGTTCATCTCCCCATCGGGTCTTTTAAAGCTGCTGCTATTGGGGTCAGCCTTGAAGGTCTCCATAATGTGGTTCTTTTTGCCACTTTGGTCCAAAAGCATCAGGGTCACCCTCTGCCTGAATGGCCACTGCAACAGTGAGTCAAACTCCCCTCGCATCACCACAAAGTACAACGACAGGTGCGTCCCCTTCCCGGACCCGTCCCCATTCAGGTACGCTCTAGCGCAGAGCCTGTAGCCACACCGGCTGGTGTAGAAGGGCTGGCTGAAGATGGATACTGTGTGTCCGTCCAGCGCCTCCTTCTTCTTCAGCTTGTAGTCTGTGACCTTCCAGATGAGCTTTCCATTATAGCAGGCACTTTCTAGCAGCTTAAATCGCTCTTCGTTTTTATTCAGCTGTGCTTTATGAATATTAATGTGGGCATCATGTTTGTTAGTCTCCCCTTCCAAAACAACTGCAAGGAAAAAAAGACTCTTGAAGGCCTTAAAGTTGTCTTTAAAATTTGCCCAAAGAGGAATTTTGTTATCCGAAGAGAACCAAGAAAATTCTGACATCCCAAAGATGAGCTGAATTCAATGTCCGCCAATGGACAATTACTATTAATAATATCAACTCCGTGATTCTCGTGTCTTGGCAAGATTGGCACCAAGAAAACCCAAATGTGTCCTCTTGATCTGAGGCTCACCAAAGTGTTGAGAAGATGCACTCTGTACCGAGCTAGCGGGCATCTGCGTGGTAAGCCCCACTGCTTTCTAACTGGAAGGCTTTTAAACAGCCAAGCCTGTCTCTTTTTCTATACTTAAAACAATGTTCCCACCACATCTTTCCCCTTCTCATTTCTGTCTACTCTCCTTAAAAAACCATCACTCCCTGTTCTTGGAATTTTCTGGCCCATTTCCACCCCTTGCTTGTTCCAGCTCCCGCTCATGGCCCTTCATCATTTTTGCCTGAGTGGCCAGAACCTCATGCTGTTCTGTTTCACAAATACCAGATTCAGCCATTGTTGATCCTGGACAGCTGTGACTCTCCATCGGCCAGGTCTGCTTGTTTCATGAACACATGTAGAAATAATGAATCACCAACAGATAAGTATAAAACATTAGACATACCTAATCTTTGATCATGGGTTTCTAGAAGGGTGATTTTCTGTTTCACTGTATCAATCGCTTCCACCAAAGGCCTCAGATCAAATTTACTTTGTTGCTGGTTAGCCATTTGTAATAACTGACGCACCTGAACTTCTAGCCAAGCGGACTTGTCAATGTGACTGGCAAGAACCTTTCGGTACAAAGTGGATCATCATGTCAAAAAAATTTGAGTAGTTCGTTGAGGTTATATATTTTAACTCAAACATTTCACCTTTAATTAATCAATTAATGAAATGAAAAATGCACAGTCCAGAAGAGAAAATTGAATGAGGATCTCAGAGAGATGAGTCACCTAATACCTTCCTCCCCCTCCACAGCGTCTCTGCTCCTGTTTCAAATCTTTGAACTGTTCTTCATCTGAGTTTTACTCCTCCCTTGGTGTCTCTCCTCTTGGTTCTCTACCCTATCTTTATATTTCTGTTCTCTCCTTGCCTTATCACTTCCTCCTCTTAGATGCTACTCTTCTGATTCATTCCTACTCTGCTAGAAGGCAGAGAATGCACTGGAAGAAGGCCCACCTGTTCTGGCCTGAGCACTACAGGTGGTACAGAAGTGCCTGAGCTAAAGCCTGAACATTTGGTTGCTCTCTTTAGATGGAAGGGACTAAATAAAACTATATTTCTCCTCCACTCTTACCCTTAGTGCCTTCACTCTTGACTGGTTTTTGTGTTAGAAAAAGGTCAGAATTGAGATAATAACATATGATGGATTTCCTTTTTTCTACACACACTCACACACACATCCATATGGTATGCTGACAAATATGGAAATTATATGGCCTACATTTTCTGGGATAATCCAGATTTCCAAAAGATTGCCCATATCACATCTTGAAATATTTTCCACTGTAAATTTTATAATCACAATGAAGTCATTATTCTTTAGGAATTTGTTTATGGTTATTTAACATTCATGATTTACAAAGTAATTTTTGCTATATTTTAGTGATGTTTAAAGCATTTTCTTCCCAGGGGAATTAGTAATTTCACTTTGTTAACTACAAAATGCAGGACTATAGATGCTCTCAGGGAATCTGAAATCAAGTGACTAATATCAGCCCAACATTGATTACAGCCGTAATTGCCATAAATTATATAAAAGTACTGTACCAGTGTAAACATGTACTAATATTGCTAAATGTACTAGGTTATGTAAAAGAGGACCTTTATTCTTAGGAAACACATACTGAAGTATGTAGGGGTAAAGGGCCATAAGATAGACAACTTACTCTCAAAGGGTTCAGAAAGAATACCCACGGGGGGTGGGGGGGTGACAGGGACAGGGTGGGGGAGTTTGGGACCAGAAGGAGGGGGCGATGAATGAAGCAAATGGGACAAAATACTGACAATGAGTGAATCTGGATGCAGAATATACAGGTGTTCTTTGCACTATCTTATTCTTGCACATTTGAAATTATTTCCATTTAAAAATTAAAAGAAAAAGCCTCACGGCTAATTGAAGGCTAAATCTTGATTATGAATAGAAAGGCCATTTCTCACCTGTATATTTGAGAGGAAAGTTCCATTTTTGCCAAACAACTGTGCAAACTGCTTGAACTCCTTTTCGAATTTCTTTACGGTTTCTGCTAGCTGCTGGATTTTACTTTCTTTTTGTTCTAGGCTCTTATATAAGTCAGAAATCTAATAACAAGAATATGAATGAGGTCATTGAACTGCATGCACACAAGTTAAAATTTAAATATAGTTCTAGGAAAATATTGCAGGTTAAGTATTTCTAGGAAAAATATACATACATATATTTATAGAAAATATTTACAGGTAGATTACTATATAATTCTAAGAAATGTTCGCAGGTGCTTACAAAAAAAGAATAATAAAGAAAAGAAAGATCCATAGATTCCTCATCAGCCTTTTCTATATGTAACCCATTTGATGGCTCATCTAATGCTAGTGACACCACTTGACTAAATTTGCTGAACTGGTTCTCCTCTTTCATTCAATATGCACTTATTAAACAACCACAGAGTCCTGATCGCCATACCACATTAGATGCTGTATGCACAGCATCAGTAGTAATAGCTGCAATTTGCTGAGTCTGTCAAACCCTTATATTCATTATCTCTTTTAATTCTCAAAGAACCCTATGTGTTGGGTATGGCTATCAGTCTCACTTTACAGGTAAGGAAACAGAGGCAGAGCGTTTAAGTAACCTGCCCAGCATACCGCTAGCAAGTGGTAGGCAAAACACACCACCTCTCAGAATTTATAATCAATTTGAGGGAAATAACCAAAAACCTTCGCGTGACCCTCGACAACCCTTCTCTTATCCCTACACCCACTTCACCAGCAATACCTGCCATCTTTAGCTCCTGACACACAAGAAAACAACTCTTACATCCATTTCTCATTGCATCTCATCTTGTTTCAGCCTGCGTTATTTCTCACCTGGGCTGCTATGATAGCTTCCCAACAGATCATACACTGTCCCTAACAAACACATACCCGAAAAGAAGCTCTATGGGAGCTGGACTGGCATGAGTCCCACCGTCCACTGGAACCTCAACAACTGGGCTGGTGCCTGGCACCAGTAGGTGCTTGATAAATATTTGTTAAATAGATGAATGAATGAATGAATGCTCCCCCTGTCTTTAGCCTTGTTTTCCTCCAAATCATACTCCATACTGTCACCAGAAGAATAATAAGTGACAAATCTGGGCTGGTCACCCCTCCTATTTAACCATCTCTAGTGGCCTTCTTTTACAGGCTGTACAGGGCCCTACAAAATCTGCCCCTTATGGGTTTCCCTGGTGGCGCAGTGGTTGAGAGTCTGCCTGCCGATGCAGGGGACACGGATTCGTGCCCCTGGTCCGGGAATCTCACATGCCGCGGAGCAGCTGGGCCCGTGAGCCATGGCCGCTGAGCCTGCGTGTCCGGAGCCTGTGCTCCGCAACGGCAGAGGCCACAACAGTGAGAGGCCCGCGTACCGCAAAAAAAAAAAAAAAAAAAAATCTGCCCCTGGCCACCTTTTCAGTCTCATGCCCATTCGCACACTACACACCTTCTGTTTCAGGCCCTGCTCTCAGTCACTTCCTCCTTCACCTAGAAGCGACCACTTTTTAAGCCTCACTCCAGGGCATATCCTCCCAGAAATACTTCCACACTAGTACCACCTACCTAGGCCACCTCTTAAGTTCCATGACATTCTGAGCATACTCTAGAAGTATAACTTACCTTCATGACTCATTGCTTTTTTATGTGGTTAATTTGGTCATTTTTTTCTCCACTAAATTGCTGAGGCTACATTTCACTTATTTCCCGATCCCCAAAGCCCAGCACAGCACCTGGCACACAGAGGGCATTTGACACATGTTTTATAAATAATGCACAAGTGGCTGCAATAACCATCTGATCTCTGGCCCCCAAATCTTCTACTTATACCCCAAGAGCTGACTCCCACGTGTGCACCAGACATCCTTGACCAAAAGCAAACTCAGCGTCTCCTCTTGCCCCGCCCCCCTCACGTCTAACCTGCTCCTGTGTGCAGTGCCCATCTCAGTTAATAACATTACCAAGTTCCCTGCCTCAACTACAGCATGTGACTCCAACCTGTAAAAGCCTCCCAACAATACCTTCCCTCCATCCCCACTGACACAGCCTTGGTCAAGCCTTCACCTTCGACATTACCACCACCCACTACCACCTCCAGTATCGCTTCCCCTAATACTGAACTGCTTATTGTTAGCCAGGCACTGTGCTAAGAGCGCACATATATAATTTGACCCTCACTACAACCCCATGTTACAAATGAGAAAATTGTGGAAGACAGAGGTTAATTAGCTTGCCCGAACTCCTATGTGCGGAGCCAGGTCTCGAACCCAGGCCTTTCTGGCTCCAGGACCCTCACTCATCAATTGCCAGGCTCTACTGCCACACTGTCTAGTTTACTGCAGCATCTTTCTGCCTGGTCCCTCTGTCCTCATTCTCTTCTCTCCTATCCATCTTCCATGCTACCACCAGCTGTCTTATTTTTAAAGCCAAACAATTAGCTGACCAATTTAAAAACGTCTATTTAAAACCAATTTAAAAACGTCCTATTTAAAGACGTCTTTTAGATCCTTATTACTGGCAAACATTAGTTCAAACTTTGGCCCTTAAACCCTTTCTTAAATAGAGCAGGATATGAATAAATTAAAAAATCACTGAATGTAAAATATTTGAAACTTCTTAGCTTACGTGGAAGGCCAATGCAGTCTGGACCCAACACACCAGTCTTCAGCCTTTCCCTGTCTCACACCTGGATGTCTCTCTACCCCAAACCCCATTTCCTTGGACCATCAGCCTCTCTCATGCCTCTCTGCCTTGGCATAAACTTTCCTCTTCTGGAATATCCTCTTTCCACAACATTTTAACTGACGGACCTTCTCTTCCTTCAAGATGATGCAGCTCGGATGTGTTACCTTGAAAAGCCTTCTGCAACTCCCACAGAGCAAACTGCTACAGCCTCTGTACCCCCACAAGGCACAGCATCTTATCTGTTTACATTTTTGTGAGCTCTTCAAGGGTACATGCTGTGTCTTCCTTGACTCAGTGTCCCTAGCAACTAGCATCGTACTTGACATATGGCACGTGTTTGTTGGATCAGTGGATAGAAGAATGAGGCAACTCTTACAGAAAGAACTTGGGAATGGCTCCTAGGCAGCATGCCTTCCACCAGTTACAGTTTAATCAGTCTTTCTAATTTTCTTCATGATCTGACCCTGAAACTCACACAGCTACTTTAATATGGAATCAGACAGCATAAAATAATCTGCAGCCGTAAAATTCAGCTCCCTCTCTCCAGCTGGATGGTTTTCTTCCCTACCTGGGCTTGAAAAGTCTGATCCTCTGAGATGCCCTAACAAAATAATGAACTTTTAGAATAATTACTCAGTAGAATCAGCATTTATTGAGGTCCACTATGAATATTCCAGGGACTACGGCTGGCATTTGCACACATAATTTCACTTGATAATCACAACCCAGTGAAATAAATATGTATGTATGCATTGATTGCAGTGAAATAAATATGCACGTATGAGTAGGTTGCAAAGTTAATAAGTTAAGACTTATTACAAAATATATAAAACCCACGGTGCCTAGGACAGATAGTCAAATGCTGTTTCATGGTAATACTGATTTCATTTAAAAATGCCAAACATCTACTAGGTTCCTACTAGGTGCCAGGTAATAACCACAAGGTGTGTGGATAGGCTGCAAAGAGGCAGTGTGGTGTAACACGGGGAGCACTGGACTGAGAATCAGGGACATGGGTTTGAGATTGAATTCTGCCCCTTAATATCACAAACACATCAAAATTTCTTTGAGCTTAGTTACTTCATCTGTTGGTTGAGGGGGCTGAACCCAAAGATCTCAAAAGCACTTTCCAGTTTAATGTGCTACAAGCCTGTGAGTCTGGCCACTTAGTAGAAAAACATCTACCTCCAGTTGACTTATACTGAAACAGAGGGGAATATAAAAATACCAACAAGTACAAATCCCAGCGATTCTGTTGCCTCCCTTTATACTTGAACCCTTGAATATTTACCTGTTCTTCTAACTGGAAGTTCTTTTCTAAAACCAGAAGCATGTGGTCCCGTAAGGCTGAATGCTCATGCTCCTGCAGGTTTCCTCGTTTATCCTTTAATATGAAGAGAAAAATAAGTCAGGTTGTTGAAAGGCTCCCAGAATGAGGGTGGTGGTGGGATGTTCTGCTAAAGCAGAACTTTAACAACTTTGCTTACTTGTCTCAAGGTGGGCTGCAGGGAGAATGACCCCTCCCAGGTCCCTTTTCCAGCTTTAGGATTCTACAGTACCCATGAGACACTTACAGAGAGTCAGGCCACTATCAAAATTCTCAGCACTGATTTCATTCCTTGCCCTGGGAGTATATGACTGAGGGTTAAGTGTAGTTATTACCACCTCTCAACTATTCCCATATAAAACTTACCTCCTTGGTGGGTTATCTCCCAGATCAGTTTTAAGTCTCCGTTAGTTCTCCCTCCTACCAAGCACACTTCTCTACCGCCTTCTATCACTGTCCTTTTATCGGGCAGAAGGTATGCAACCTAATTGTAATTTCAGCCCATGCAAATTTGTTGCCTTCAAAGTCAAATTATATGTTTGCAAGAAGAAATGCAAACTTCTTTTTATCAGAGAAACTCCCATGCATCCTCCAGGACGTGAGTCAAAGAGGGAGTCCTGCAGACAGAGTCAAATGTCCTCTGCCAACGTTCCTTCGGCAGTCCTGTGCTATCACACTGTACCCCAACTTGCACCTTCACTAGAACAGAATATTAAATATTTTATCATTAAAATTCCATCGCAGACTGCCTGCACTACTAGTAAAAGCAAATGGTATGGGTGGCCCATAGACTCTAAGCAAACATTCCTCATCAATTTCCCTTCAGTTTAGGGTTGGCCCCTCCTCCAGAGAACAACTCCCCCAGCCATCCCCAGCTCCAGTACTAAGGTAAGTCCTAGAATACAATCCAAATGGAAGTTTGGGCCTAACTGTAGAGAAGATTCCTTTTAGGGACTTCCCTGGTGGTACAGTGGTTAAGAATCTGCCTGCCAATGCAGGGGACACAGGTTCGATCCCTGGTCTAGGAAGATCCCACATGCCGCGGAGCAACTAGGCCCGTGAGCCACAACTACTGAAGCCCGCACACCTAGAGCCCGTGCTCCGCAACAAGGGAAGCCACCGCAATGAGAAGCCTGCGCACCACAACGAAGCCCCGCTCACCGCAACTAGAGAAAGCCCGCGTGCAGAAACGAAGACCCAGAGCAGTCAATAAGTAAATAAATATTTTAAATAAAATTTTATAAAAAAGGAGATTCTTTTTTAGAGCTGGAAAGCAATTCTGTATTTTGTGCACAAGGAAGGTAAACCCTATCCTTTCTGCAGCCAAGATAATCACTGGTTTGCTATGTGACACATTTATGGACTCTTCACTGATTTTTTAAAAAAGGTTTTTCATAAGAGTTTTTTAAAATAAGAGAAATATATGCTTATCTCAAACAATATAGCAAGATGTAGAATAAAAATAAAAGCCCCCTTCTCTCTGTCTACACACCCAATTCCCTAGTCTCACTACCAGAGTCAGTGAAGATACATACACAGTGAGATCATACTGTATGTAATTTTTAAAATATATACCTCATTCTTTTTATCAGATGCATAGTATTCCAAAATATGAAAAAATTATATATATATAATTATATACTCAGTACTTCAGAGATGGACTTATAGGTTGTTTTTCATTTTTTGTGGGTTTTTGGATTTTTTTTTTTTTTTTGGCTAAATACAGTAGTCCCCATTTAGCCACTGTTTCAATTTCTGTGGTTTCAGTTACCCATAGTCAACAATGGTCCAAAAATATTAAATTGAAAACTTCGGAAATAAACAATTCATACTTTAAATTGTGAACTGTTCTGAGTAGCGTAGTGAAATCTTGTGCCTTCCTGCTCCGTCCTGCCCCAGAGGTGAGTCATCCCATAGTCCAGGTATCCAGGCCATACATACTACCCACCCATTAGTCACTTAGCTATCTTGGTTATCAGATAAACCGTTGCAGTATCGTAGTGCTGTCATCAACTAACCCTTATTTACTCGATAACGGCCCCAAATGATGCTGGCAATTCAGATATGCTCTTACTGTGCCTAATTTGTAAATTGAACTTTATCATAGGTATGTATGTATAGGAAAGAAAAACACAGTATATATAGGGTTTGGTACTAACCATGGTTTCAGGCATCCGTGGAGGATCTTGGAATCTACCCCCATGGACAAGGGGGGAGTACCGTAAATATCTTTGTGTGCATGTGTGTTTGTATATGTGTGTAATCATTGCATACTTATGAAAGGATATCTGTGAAATAAATTTCTAGCAGTAGGATTGCAAGGTCAATGTGAGGGTCACATTTTATTTTCAGAGATATAACCAAACCTCAAAAAAGTTGGTATTAGGTATTAAAAATTTTATGTATATATAAATTATTTGTTCTGTTTCTCTGGAGAACCCTGACTAATACAATACAAGTATTAGTATTATGTATTATGTATTGTATACAATACAAGTCTTTTTTTTTCTATTCTGTTTATAGTTATTATAAAATATTGGCTATATTCCGTGTGTTGTATTATATATACTTGTAGCTTATTTATTTTATACATAGTAGTTTGTACCTGTTAATTCCCTACCACCATCTTGCCTCACCCTACTGGTAACCACTAGTTACAACTGCCAGTCTTAAAGTTTCTCAGAAGTGAATGTCCTTCTGCATCTTGAATGGAATCAAGAATAAAATGAACTCAACAAATAAATTATACAGTAGAAGGTAGACAGAAACAATTATTCCATACCTTTACAGTACAGCCATAGTTCTTGAAAGGACAGTCTTGTTCAGCTTCAGGACACACAGCAAGGTGTTCATCCACCTACAAAACAGACAGCCTCATGCTAGAGAAATGCATCCCCGACTCTCCAGCTACCTGGTATAACTGCAGCAAGCAGGGAGCCAAGGGTCGCTTGGGAAGAAGGGAGGAAACACCATGCTGAAGCCTGGGGGAAGGAGAGCTAAGATGAAAACAGAGAAGAATTCTCAGGGAGAAGGGGAGGGAAGACAGAACCATGGTTATCATGAGGATAATTTAAGCCTTGGGCCCCTGCTTATGGGATTTTATCAAACACACACCACAGTGATTACTGAAACTTTATCTTACATAAAATCTACTAAGAGAATTATTTACAGTTACCTCAGTTCTTGGAATAATCTGCAAACACTTGTTGGGACAAGATACTGGGTACTCAGGACACAAGTTTTCCTCATGATTCTGAAACAGAAAAGTGTGCTGAAATAAAGCCAGCCTTGCTTCCAAAGGCTCCCTGTATGGCCTCAGAGTGTGTATACATATGTCCCTTTGGGGATCTATGCTATGTGGCTTACCCTCTGTAGGAAGGTATGGCCTAGTTCCAAAAAGCATTCTAGATGGCTGCTTTCTTGGTATAAATGAATTCAATTCAGTTCAATTTTCCAATTCTTTTAAAGAAGGTCAGAGGACATGGGACTGACAGAGGACACAGACTATGGGAGTCACTGGCTTGGCTCCTTTGGCACATGTAAAGGGCGCCCCATGCTCTCGTCTTATGCCGGCATCCTGCCTCTCCAATCAGGTCGGAGCATCCTGAGGACAGACAGTGTGGTCACCTCCTTGGGACCCAGAGCCTAGCGTCTCTCCTGGACCACTCACACTCAGCAGGTGCTCAAACAACATTTTTGCCAATGATACATGAATAGAGTCCTACCAAGAAGGTTTTTTAGCTTTTTATAGAACCCTCAGATAAAGTTATTCTTTAGACCTCTTTCTGCATAAAAATAAATCCAGAAAAGTGCTTCTGGTATCCCATCTGATTCACTGTGACCACTGAGGCAGAATTTAGTCCCATAAAGATGATTCTTTTTTTTTTTTTTTTTTTTTTTTTGCAGTACGCGGGCCTCTCACTGCTGTGGCCTCTCCCGTTGCAGAGCACAGGCTCCAGACGCGCAGGCTCAGCGGCCATGGCTCACGGGCCCAGCCGCTCCGCGGAATGTGGGATCCTCCCGGACCGGGGCACGAACCCATGTCCCCTGCATCGGCAGGCGGACTCCCAACCACTGCGCCACCAGGGAAGCCCTTTTTTTTTTTTTTTTTACCTGTAGATGGATGACTACCACATCCTTTTTGCAATAAAGGCATTTTTCCTCTCGAAACGGACAGTCTGCACTCAAATGCTCTTTCAGATCTTTGCGAAGGACTGGCTCCCGACAGCTCTCATTAGAGCACTGCACAGCTTGGAATAAGCAGTGCTGAAGGTGGTCCTGCGACAGATAACAACAAGCCAGTGGGGACCCACTGAGCAGGGCAGTGGGAGGGGAAGCCTGCTGCAAGGCCTAGTGAGGGAGGGAGAGAAGACCCTGGGGCAGCAGGAGAAAGGACTGTGAGGGGGGGGCAGGGGGCACAGCCTCTGTCACAGGCTCTCTGCAGAGGCCACCCGCTGCCTCTGCTGAGCACAGGGCATGGAGAAGGCTGCTTGCACGGAGGCTGTGACAGCCAGCCTTGTTTGGAGGACAGGGGAAGATGCGTGACGAAGAAAGCATGCCGGGTTTATCTTTGATTACCTATTAACCTGCTCATATTCTCAGGTTAGCTCTTGAATATTTTCCTTAGGCTTGCCAATTAATTTAGCAGCTCCTCAAGGACATTTCTTTTGTGCACCCTCCATCCCCACCTCCAGCACCAAGTACTAATCTCTGCACAGCAGATGGTAAAAGCCGGAACAGAGGGCAAAGAGGGAAGAAGAGAAGGCTACCTCCTGAGTAAGTGAAGGAAGGGGAAGGACTAAAGGAAAGAAAGGGAGGGAGAGGAAGCTGTTCCACAAGCGGTAAAGCAAAGGATAGAGGAATACAGGATCACAGGCCCAGGAGAAGCTGGGATGGGTCACCCTTGTCAAGTCAGGAAATGTTCTTGACCAGAATATTAGAGAAGGATGACTCAGACAGTGTTCTTCATGTTACAGGTTTTTTAAAGCAGGCATGTCTTAACAAAACCCGTGGATAACACTGCAAGTTACTGTGGTGCTGACAAGGTATCAAAATCCTAAGGAGTTTGTTCCCCACCACAAGATCCTTTAAAACAGGGTTGGCAAGCTACGGCCCTTGGGCCAAATCTGGCCTGTTACTTGTTTCTGTAAATAAAGTTTTATGGAGAACAGCCACACCTATGTCTCACATACTGGCTATGGCTGCTTTCCCTCTGAGATGGGAGAGTCAGGTAGCTGCGACAGACACTGTACGGCTGGCAGAGCTTAAAATATTTACTATCTGGCTCCTGACAGAAACAGTTTGCTGACCCTTTAAGAGAGCACACAGTTTTACTATAGGAGGTAAATAAATATTATAGCTATTCTCCTTTGCCTCTAGTAATGAGAGACAGTGACAACTGCCATCTACATCTTCTCCAAAATCCATGGATGCTACCCCTCAGCTCTCACCAAAACCGTCAACATTCATCAAGACTCTGCTACCTGTGAGATCCGACACCTTACTCGCAAGGTGAAGGAGAACAGGGAATGAGAGGAAATATAAAAGAAACAGGTGAAAGTAAACCAGCCACTGTTCTCCAGAAGCTGAGGATCTGGTCACTAGGGCTGATCAATGAGCCTCATTTCCTGTACAGGCTTAGTGACAACAAGGTTGGTAAAGAGGCCCTGCTTGCTCTAGGACCTGACTATCAAAACAAGTGGCGAGGGACTGTCTTAGGAAAACACAAAAACCTTCTGTGAACTTCCAAAGAAATTCTTGGGTTAACAAGGGAATCATTTACACATTTATGAGCTCAGTGATGGGGAAAAGACTGAATCACCTGAAATACATTCCAAAACGTGTGGCTGGGAAGGGAAACTTGTAGCATCCTCCTAGCAATTCCCTGGACGCTAGAGATGCTTGCCTCGTATTCATTCATAGTGTGATTGAATCTGACATGGGCTTGCTGTGGCAGAGCCACGTTTCCTGCTTCCCATTTAACAACCTTCCACTGCTGGATGCAAGAGCAAGGTAGGACAGCTTCATCTGAAAGGAACTCGACAACCCTTCACCTCTCCTACACCTCGTTTGTTTGCATCTCATACCAATGCTTCACCTTTACACTACTTTCTAGCTCTGTTCTGGTCTGTGTCGTGTGCCTTAGATCACAACCTCTAAGACAGCAGGGCCCACAGCGGCTAGGAAACACCCACCCCAGCACCTGCAAATGCTTCCAGGCAGGCACCCTTACAATTGTGTCTTTCTGCAGTCATGCCCTGGCTCCCATCCTAGGAATCCCAAATCCTTCACAGTTTTCCAAAAATGACAGGTCCTTGCTCGACCATTTCTTTTGCCCAGCATGTCTCACATCTTCTCTTTTGGATCAATAACCCTAACCCACAAGTTAAGGTCTAGCACACATGGTATGTCTTCCATGTGTTCCATACAAAATGAATCTCTTCACGTGACTTAGCCCTCGGTGTGCTGCACTGCAGCCAAGTGTATCGCTAGACAAGAATTCTCTGAGGGCAACCCAATGAACCTCCGTACCATGCTTAGCCCAGTAACTGTCACATAAGAATGTTCAGTACATGTCACTGGAAAAATAGCAAAGGCAAATATTGTTCACCAGTAATACCAACCTGGTATCGTCCCAGAATAACCTTGGCATTACATCCAGGAGCATTTTTGCAAAATACATATAAATTGAGGACTTCTCTTTTGCAGCAATTGTCTTTAAACACCTAAAAGATAAACAAAGTAGGTCTCACACACTCCAAAGCTTTAGAGCAACGTGAAGGAAGCTATTATTAATTTGGTCTTCAAGTACATCTCAAAAGTTGGGTGGAAACTTCCAGTCAGTGGTTGGAATGGAAATACCAGATTCACCACCATAAAAGAAAAGGCTGTCTCAGATACATCTGACAGGCCACCAAACATACAAGCCAGGTAATTTAATGCTTAGTGCAGTATGCTGAAGCTAGGAGAATCTCATGGTGAACTTGACCCCACATGCTCAAAGGTCAAGAGGTGGAGCTGTGGATGAGGGTGATGCTTTCAGCTTCCTGTCCCAGGGTGAACATTTGCATTAGACATCAGGTGGTGTCACTGAAGCTGTGCTGACTTATTTTTCAGCACAAGCCAGGGGTTGGCAAACTTTCTCCGTAAAGGGTCAGAGAGTAAATATTTTCAGCTTTGCCAACCATGTTGCAATGTTCTCTGTTCCAACTATTCAACCCTACTGTACCCGATACTTAAATGAATGGGCATGCCTGTGTTCCAATAAAACATCATTTATGGACACTGAAGTGTGAATTTCATACAATTTTCACATGTCACAAAACATTAGCCTTCTTTTGATTCATAAAATAAATTTTTGTTTTGAAATAAAGACTCACAAGAAGTTGTAAAAAATAGTACAGAGTTCCTGTGTACCCTTCTTTTGATTTTTTTTAATGATTTAAAAATATAAAACCATTCTTAGCTCACAGGCCATACAGAAACAGGTGGTAGACTGGATTTATCCCAGCAAATCCCATGTTGTAGTATGCCAACCCCTGGCCTAGTGTGTGAGGCAGACACAAGTACAGCTAAGCATTTGGAAAACGCATCATAAGAGCAGAGAGAAGGAGCATGAACATTTGACTAAAAAGACAAACAATTCACTTAAAAAATGGGCAAAGGATTTGAATAGGAATCTCTACAAAGAAGATATCCAAATGGCCAAGCACATGAAAAAATGCTCAGCGTCATTAATCATTAGAGAATCAAAACCATGAGATACTTCTTCATACCAACTAGGAAGACTATAATAAAAAAGATGGACCACAACGTATTTTGGTAAGGATGTGAAGAAGTTAGAACTCTCATACCTTGCTGGTAAGAATGTAAAATGGTGCAGCTGCTTTGGGAAATAGCCTGGCAGTGCCTCAGAATGTTAAACATAGAGTTACCATGAGACCCAGTCATTCCACTCCTAGGCACACACCCCAGAAACATGTACAGTTTAAAGGCAAATGCATTGTATCTCAATAAAGCTATTGTTAGACATAATAATAATAAAAGAAAGTTTTAGAGACTAAACATGAGAAAGTGATTCCAGGAAGCAGGGTGTTTCATTTCTGCAAGTGACTCACGGTAACTGGAGCTAGTACAGGAAGAGGGTAAAGAAGAAGTGGGAGAAGAACCCTGGGGGCGTCAGTAAGGACTCAAACTAGCCTCTCTCAAAGAGGGGTGGGAGTGGGGTCCCACTTTACCCCACAGTAGAGGAATATGGACTCCAAGGAAGGTCCCCCTCCCACTTTCCGGCTCCAACTTCTCTGTCCAATTCAACCCAGGACACTGGCTGCTCCGTCACCCAGAGAACTGCTAACCCAAAGCATGACTGTCTTACCTCCTGAGATTTGATCACCTCCTTATCTACAGGGCAGAGTGGGACTGCGTTTAATTCTCTGGAAAGAAAAATCAAAATGAAGCCAGAATTAAGGGTTGACCTCAACAGCCCATCCAAGAGCAGCTGCAGCGCTCCAGCCACGCCTGACCCCTTGAAGTTCCCCCTGAGCAGGCCAGGCCCTGTCTTTATTCATGCTGTTCCCTCCTCCCAGAAGAGGCCCCCCAGTATGCCAACTTCAGCACCTCCTCAGTCTGCCTGAGAAATTCCCATGCATCCTCCAGGACGTGAGTCAAAGAGGGAGTCCTGCAGACAGAGTCAAATGTCCTCTGCCAACGTTCCCTCGGCAGTCCTGTGCTATCACACTGTACCCCAACTTGCACCTTCACTAGAACAGAAGATTCTAGAGGGTCCTGTGTCACACTGGACCTCCAGCTCTTCACCTCTATGCACTAGAGCTTGGTTTAGCGAGGTGTCTGGAACACACAGGTGCTGAATGAACGAACCCAGGAATGAATGAGAAGGTGCTGTAATAACCCCCTTTCCAAGCTTGGGAGGGTACAACTTCCGTGGCAGCCCTGTATAAACCCCCAAAGCCTGCTTCCATGTTTCTCCTGGTCTCCACCTCAAAATGGCACAACCCAGGTTTTACAGCTGCCGGGGAGTCGACAGAGTATCCACGGCGGCAAGGAACCTTCCAGATGCGACACCACCTCTGCCTCAAGGCAAGGAAAGGTCAGGGCGCCTACAGGAAAGACCCCATGAGATACAGGTCCTTCCTCACATGGACTGTGCACCGAGGTTTGCCTTCGTGTGCAAAACAGGTGTGGTCTGAATTTTCAGAAAGGGTGACTATCAATAAGATGGAAAAAAATGAAGATTATTCCTCAGGCTCTCAGAGAAAGGCGCTGGCAGAGCCCGTCCTCATATTCGTGGTTCTGTGGACAACCACAGCAATTCCCGAAACCACAATTATAGTTGAGCGGCCACAGATGACACGTAGATCCCAGGAACAGCCCTGTCCGCTTCTGGCCGGAGCGCAGGCCCTGAGCGCTCACCTCAGGGACAGGATGCAGTGCTGGCAGAAGCGGTGCCCACAGCCCGTCTGGTGGGGGTTGTGAAGCACTGAGCGGCAGAAGGCACATCTGTAGCGCTCTTCCAGCTGCTCCACAAACTGGTACTCTGCGTCTGGCTCAAAGTCCAAAGACGTGGAGTTGCCAGAATTCTGGCGGATGAAGCCACAGGGGACACCACCTTGCTCCTCAGAACAAGCCATTCTGGGGGATCAGGAGAAGAGAAGGAAAATTCAGTGTGCAAACACCACAGCAACTACAGCCATCAGGTGTTTGAATCATCTGTTCCCTGATTAGTGAACATCACCCACAGGGTCATTCTGTTATGACTTTGTAACCATAGTAACAACCTCCTGCCACTGGAGGGCTCCTGCAGAGGGGAGGTGGCTTTGGGGCGCTCAGCGGGAGGCTGGACCAGATAACTTCTAGCACGATTCAGTGAGACTTCAACCCACTGTCCATCAACAGGATGCTAAATTATCCTTCAGTGTGGCTACATGCTTGGGCAAAATATAGCCAGGTGTTAACTACATTCTGAGTAAACTCTGGTTATGGATTTTTCTTCCACTCAGTTGAGAAAATTGAAACAAACGTTTTGATAACATTTTTTAGAAGCAAGAACTTTGTATACCAATACATTCCTTGCAAAATATATAAATACATCACCACCAAGCCACACCATTTCTCACCTGAGCTAAATAAAAGCCCATTAACTGCTTTCCCCTCCAATCCATTCTCCATACTATAGCCAGGGTAATATTTTCAAAATACAAGTATGATAGATTATCTCTCCTCATCATTCAGTGGCTTCCCAGTGCTCTTAGGTTAAAGCGCATGGTGCTAAGCAAGCTACAAGAATGCATCCTCCCCACCCAGTAGCATCCTGGACCTCTCCTCCCCTTGCTTCCTGCACTCCAACCACACAGGCCTTCTTTTAGTTCTTCTAATATATCATGCTGTCTTCTGCCACAGGGCCTTTGCACGAGCTGTTGCCTCCATGCTTCCCCTATCCCCTTCCAGGCCTCCTCATTTAGTTAACTCATATTCATGCTTCAAATTTCATTGCAAGCTTCATATTCTCAGGTAAGCCTTTTCTTCTCCCCCTGGTCTGACAGCAGGAGGTCTACTCATCAGTCTGTAAAACATGCAAGGCTTCCAGGGAGTGGCTAGGGGATAAAGGTAAGTGTGTGTGGGGGTGCATTTTTTTGCTTATAATCCTTTTGAATTTTTGAATATGGGTATATTACCCATCCAAATATTTAAAAAATATACAAAACCAAAAAACCATTCATCCACTGTTATATCTGTCATAGAACCAGGTTCCATTCCTTCAGAGCAACGCTTGATTTGAGATTGGACACGCATTTGTGGGATTATTTTATTTATATCTATGCTCCTCAGTGACACAGAGATAGCATCTGGTCTTGCTCACTGTTGCGTTTCCAGCCCTTGGCACTAAGCCAGGCATGGAGAACAACTCAGTTATTTGTTGAGTTAATGTTATTCAATGGACTTTTTGTGAGACCCTCAGCAGGGCAGCTCTAAGTAGTACTGGCCTCTAACATGGTGATTCTTTTTTTTTTTTCTAATAGGTGAGGAAAATTAAGAGGTGCAAACTTCCAGTTACAAAATAAATGAGTCATAACATAGTGACTCTTAACCTTTTCTGATCAAGGACTTCCCCTGGCTTTGAAAATTTGATGAAAACTCTAGACCTTCTCCCTATAAAATAGCACACACACCTTACATGTGTACCCTTAAGGACCCTTGGGACCCCCACCAGTGGTCCCCAGGTTAACAACAGTCTGTGTCCCCTGCAGGCATGCTGTTACTTTTGGCACAGTGCCAGCAGTCGTGGTTTCAGTGTCTGCAAACAGTGAAAGGATGGGTGGTCCTTGGGGGTGACATCCCGCTATGTGGCTGTGGTACAGGAAGTCTTGGCCTTCAGGATTGCTTGCTTTGGCTTGTTCTTGGGATCTCTCATGATTCTCCTGGAGCTGACAAGTTCAGCTGGACCTGGGAGCAGCTGTGTGGCCTGACCACGTAGGCAAGAGATGGGCTGCCCCATTCAACCCTAAGCTCTGCCCAGGTCAGCTGCTGCGTCCGGGCTGTGGCCTGGATGAATGGAGCAGAGGAAGCAACTGGCCTCTTTCAGCAAATAAAGCTTGCTCTCTGGAGAAGCCCAGCAGACCAGGGTTTTTTTTTCTTTATCCTGGGGTTTGAGACCAAAGCCCCACGTTTTCCTCCCTGCATGTTTCCTGCAGAATTTCAAGGGTGGTAGGTGAGCAGAACAAGACGTGATTGTTCCTCCTTTAACGTCGCTTATTCTTGAGATTTAACAAAAAAGTTTTAATTATGATGATGAAGAGGCACAGCACTTGATGTACACACACAACCTAATAACCAAGACGCACCTTTCTCTCAGAGAAGGAGGAGAACCTATTCCAAACTGCCCTAATCTGTCCTGTGTCCTCTAGTCCCAAGGGAGGAGAACAATTCATCTCCTATGCCCCTGTAGGATTCTCTCTCAAGATCACACTCGTGTCTATGTCACAGAGCATCTAAATTTGGACCCTCAGAGATATACCCTAAAGCAGCAGGTCTGTTGAGCCCCCAGAACAAAAGAGTAGGATGTACAAAACTCAGTTTGGGTTCCCCTCCACTACATTCTATCCTCTTTCCTAGCACAAGAATTTAATGTGCTCATCTGTGTCTCTGTCTGTCTTTCTCTACCTTCCACTGAATTTTGCTGTGAACCAAAAATCACTCTACAAAATAAAATCTCAAAAAATGTGAGGACAACTAGGGCACCTACTAGGCACTGGTGAGGGACCACAGACACCTAAGGGCACAGGAGGAACCCCCAGCAACCAGTTGTTACAATTATAGTTTTATTTTTCCTAAGATATTTTTTATCTCTCTTATTTTACTTGGTTCTTCATTCTTTGATATTGTACTGCTCCTTTTGTTTGTTTCTTTCTTTCTTTTTTCTTTTTTTTTTTTTTACCACACTACAAAGCCTGTGGGATCTTGGCCCCCAGGCCAGAGGTCAGGCCTGAGCTCCTGTGGTGGGAGCTCCGAGTCCAAACTGCTGGACTAACAGAGAACCTCAGACCCCAGGGAATATTAATCAGAGTGAGGCCTCCCGGAGGTCCTCATCTCAGCAACAAGACCCGACTCTATCCAACTGCCTGTAAACTCCAGTGCTGGACGTCTCAAGCCAAACAACTAGTAAGACAGGAATACAGCACCCCATCAAAAGAAAAAGAAATGACAAAAAAATATGTTACAGACAAAGGAGCAAGGTGAAAACCTACAAGACCAAATAAATGAAGATGAAATAGGCAACCTAGGGCTTCCCTGGTGGCACAGTGGTTGAGAGTCTGCCTGCCGATGCAGGGGAGGTGGGTTCGTGCCCTGGTCTGGGAGGATCCCACATGCCGCGGAGAGGCTGGGCCCGTGAGCCATGGCCACTGAGCCTGCGCGTCCGGAGCCTGTGCTCCGCAACGGGAGAGGCCACAACAGTGAGAGGCCCACATACCGCAAAAAAAAAAAAAAAAAAAGGCAACCTACCTGAAAACGAATTCAGGGTAATGATAGTAAAAATGATCCAAAATTAAAAATACTCTAGAAGGAATCAGTAGCAGAATAACTGAAACAGAAAAACGGATAAGTGAGCTGGAAGATAAAATGGTGGAAATAACTGCCAGGGAGCAGAAGAAAGAAAAAAGAATGAAAAGAATTGAGTACAGTCTCAGAGACCTCTGGAACAACATTAAATGCACCAACATTTGAATTATAGGGGTACCAGAAGAAGAAGAGAAAAAGAAAGGGTCTACAGAAATATTTGAAGAGATTATAGTTGAAAACTTCCCTAAGATGTAAAAGGAAAGAGTCAGTCAAGTCCAGGAAGCACAGAGGGTACCATAAAGGATAAACCCAAAGAGAAACATGCCAAGACATATTAACCAAGCTATCAAAAATTAAATACAAAGAAAACTATTAAAAGCAGCAAGGGAAAAGCAACAAATAACATACAAGGGAATCCCCATAAGGTTAACAGCTGATTGTTCAGCAGAAACTCTGAAAGCCAAAAGCGGGTGGCAGGACATATTTGAAGTGATGAAAGGGAAAAACCTACAACCAAGATTACGCTACCTAGCAAGGACCTCATTCAGATTCGATGGAGAAATTAAAATCTTTACAGACAAGCAAAAGTTAAGAGAATTCAGCACCACCAAACCAGCTTTGCAACAAATGCTAATGGAAGTTCTCTAGGCAGGAAACACAAGAGAAGGAAAAGACCTACAAAAACAAACCCAAAACAATTAAGAAAATGGTAGTAGGAACATACATATCTATAATCACCTTAAATGTAAATGGATTAAACACTCCAACCAAAAGACATAAACTGGCTGAATGGATACAAAAACAAAACCCATATATATGCTGTCTACAAGCAACCCACTTCAGACCTAGGGACACATAGAGACAAAAAGTGAGGGGATGGAAAAAGATATTCCACGCAAAAGAAAATCAAAAGAAAGCTGGAGTAGCATTCCTCATATCAGATAAACTAGACTTTAAAATAAAGACTATTACAAGAGACAAAGAAGGACAATACATAATGATCAAGGGATCAATCCAAGTAGAAGATATAACAATTGTAAATATTTATGCACCCAACATAGGAACACCTCAATACATAAGGCAAATGCTAACAGCCATAAAAGGGAAATCGACAGTAACACATCATAGTAGGGGACTTTAACACCCCACTTTCACCAATGGACAGATCATCCAAAATGAAAATAAATAAGGAAACACAAAGTTTAAATGACACATTAAACAAGGTGGACTTAATTGATATTTATAGGCCATTCTATCCAAAAACAACAGAATACACTTTCTTCTCAAGTGCTCATGGAACATTCCCCAGGATAGACCATATCTTGGCTCACAAATCAAACCTTGGTAAATTTTTGAAAATTGAAATCATATCAAGTATCATTTTTGACCACAATGCTATGAAACCAGGCATCAATTACAGGAAAAAAAAACTGTAAAAAATACAAACACATGGAGGCTAAACAATACACTACTAAATAACCAAGAGATCACTGAAGAAATCAAAGAGGAAATCAAAAAATACCTAGAGACAAATGACAATGAAAACACAACGGCACAAAACCTATGGAAGGCAGCAAAAGCAGTTCTAAGAGGAAAGTTTATAGCAATACAATCCTACCTCAAGAAAAAAGAAAAATCTCAAGTAAACAACCTAACCTTACACCTAAAGCAATTAAAGAAAGAAGAACAAAAAACCCCAAAGTTAGAAGAAGGAAAGAAATCATAAAGATCAGATCAGAAACAAATGAAAAAGAAAGGAAGGAAACAATAGCAAGGACCAATAAAACTAAAAGCTGGTTCTTTGAGAAGATAAACAAAATTGATAAACCATTAGCCAGACTCATCAAGAAAAAAAGGGAGAAGACTCAAACCAACAGAAGTAGAAATGAAAAAGGAGAAGTAAAAACTGACACTGCAGAAATACAAAGGATCATGAGAGATTACTACAAGCAACTCTGTGCCAATAAAATGGACAACCTGGAAGAAATGGACAAATTCTTAGAAAAGCACAACCTTCCAATGCTGAACCAGGAAGAAATAGAAAATATAAACAGACCAATCAAAAGCTCTGAAATTGAAACTGTGATTAAAAATCTTCGAACAAACAAAAGTCCAGGACCATATGGCTTCGTGGGTGAATTCTATCAAACATTTAGAGAAGAGCTAACACCTATCCTTCTCAAACTCTTCCAAAATATAGCAGAGGGAGGAACACTCCCAAAATCATTTTACAAGGCCACCATCACCCAGATAACAAAACCAGACAAAGATGTCACAAAAAAAGAAAGCTACAGGCCAGTATCACTGATGAACATAGATGCAAAAATCCTCAACAAAATACTAGCAAACAGAATCCAACAGCACATCAAAAGGATCATACACCATGATCAAGTGGGTTTTATCACAAGAATGCAACGATTCTTCAATATACACAAATCAATGTGATACACCATATTAACAAACTGAAGGATAAAAACCATATGATAATCTCAATAGATGCAGAAAAAGCTTTCGACAAAATTCAACACCCATTTATGATAAAAACTCTGCAGAAAGTAGGCACAGAGGGAACCTATGTCAACATAATAAAGGCCATATATGACAAACCCACAGCCAGCATCATTCTCAATGGTGGAAAACTGAAACCATTTGCTCTAAGATCAGGAACAAGACAAGGTTGCCCACTCTCACCACTCTTATTCAACATAGTTTTGGAAGTCTTAGCCACAGCAATCAGAGAAGAAAAAGAAATAAAAGGAATCCAAATCAGAAAAGAAGAAATAAAGCTGTCACTGTTTGCAGATGACATGATACACTACATAGAGTATCATAAAGGTGCTACCAGAAAACTACTAGAGCTAATCAATGAGTTTGGTAAGGTAGCAGGATACAAAATTAATGCACAGAAATCTGTTGCATTCCTATACACTAACGATGAAAAATCTGAAAGAGAAATTAAAGAAACACTCCCGTTTACCACTGCAACAAAAAGAATAAAATACCTAGTAATAAACCTACCTAAGAAGACAAAATGCCTGTATGCAGAAAACAATAAGACACTGATGAAAGAAATTAAAGATGATACAAACAGAGGGAGAGATATACCATGTTCTTGGATTGGAAGAATCAACATTGTGAAAATGATTATACTACCCAAAGCAATCTACAGATTCAGTGCAATCCCTCTCAAACTACCGATGGCATTTTTCACAGAACTAGAACAAAAAATTTCACAATTTGTATGGAAACACAAAAGACCCAGAATAGCCAAAGCAATCTTGAGAAAGAAAAATGGCGCTGGAGGAATCAGGTTCCCTGACTTCGGACTATACTACAAAGCTACAATAATCAAGACAGTATGGTACTAGCACAAAAACAGAAATATAGATCAATGGAACAGGATAGAGACCCCAGAGATAAACCCATGCACATATGGTCACCTTATTTTTGATAAAGGAGGCAAGAATATACAATGGAGAAAAGACAGCCTCTTCAATAAGTGGTGCTGGGAAAACTGGACAGCTATATGTAAAACAATGAAATTAGAACACTCCCTAATACCATACACAAAAATAAACTCAAAGTGGATTAAAGACCTAAATGTAAGGTCAGACACTATAAAACTCTTAGAGGAAAACATAGGCAGAACACTCTATGACATAAATCACAGCAAGATACTTTTTGACCCACCTCCTAGAGAAATGGAAATAAAGACAAAAATAAACAAATGGGAGCTAATTACACTTAAAAGCTTTTGCACAGCAAAGGAAACCATAAACAAGACCAAAAGACAACCTTCAGAATGGGAGAAAATATTTGCAAACGAAGCAACTGACAAAGGATTAATCTCCAAAATGTACAAGCAGCTCATGCAGCTCAGTATCAAAACAACAAAGAACCCAATCCAAAAATGGGCAGAAGATCTAAATAGACATTTCTCCAAAGAAGATATACAGATTGCCAACAAACACATGAAAGGAAGCTCAGCCTCACGAATCATTGGAGAAATGCAAATCAAAACTACCATAAGGTATCACCTCACACCAGTCAGAGTGGCCATCATCAAAAAATATACAAACAATGAATGCTGGAGAGGGTGTGGAGAAAAGGGAACCCTCCTGCACTGTTGGTGGGAATGTAAATTGATACAGCCACTATGGAGAATGGTATGCAGGTTCCTTAAAAATCTAAAAACATAACAACCATATGACCCAGCAGTCCCACTACTGGGCATATACCCAGAGAAAACCATAATTCAAAAAGAGACATGCACCCCATTGTTCATTGTGGCACTATTTACAATAGCCAGGACCTGGAAGCATCCTAAGTGTCCATCGACAGATGAATGGATAAAGAAGATGTGGCATCCCTACAACAGGATCTTGCTCAGCCATAAAAAGAAACGAAACTGAGTTATTTGTAGTGAGGCGGATAGACCTAGAGTCTATCATACAGAGTGAAGTAAGTCAGAAAGAAAAAAACAAATACCGTATGCTAACACATATATATGGAATCTAAAAACAAACAAACAACAACAAAAAAAACGGTCTGGAGAACCTAGGGGCAGGACAGGAAAAAAGACACAGACGTAGACAATGGACTTGACAACAAGGGGATGGGGAAGGGTAAGCTGGAATGAAGTGAGAAAGTAACATTGACATATATACACTACCAAATGTAAAACAGATAGCTAGTGGGAAGCAGCTGCATAGCACTGGGAGATCAGCTTGGTGCTTTGCAACCACTTAGAGGGGTGGGATAAGGAGGGAGGGAGGGAGACGCAAGAGGGAGGGGATATGGGGATATACATATGCATATGGCTGATTCACTTTGTTATACAGCAGAAACTAACAGAACATTGTAAAGCAATTATACGCCAATAAAAATGTTAAAAAAAAAATTTGAGGACTCCCAAAGAGTTTTTGCTTATGTCGGTTATATTTATTAATATTTACCATATTTGAGAGTAAAATTGAGGAATTAAAGAAAATATTTCTTTATTAATTCACTTTAAGATAATAATAAGCCAATTATATGTTAACATAAATAATATTTTTATGAAAAATAATCATTTTCCAAAAGTAAAAAGGTTAGTGAGAAGAGTGGCTTTTTTTTTTTTTACAATTTTGCACATCTCTGGGCTTAAGAGAAGATAGCTGGATTCTCTTATCTACTGTGCATTCAGTCTGTTGCATTATCACATGTCATGTAGCTTCTGGAAAACACCACTGTATACTCATTTAAGGAGAGTAAAGATGGAAAACGACATCTTAGTATTATTATGCCGATAGTTTTGCCCATGCAGATCCCTGAAAGGGTCTCAGGGAGCCCCAGGCAGTGGTGTGGTGGTAAATGCTTAACAGTCTGCTGTCCTTGGGGAAAAATTCCAAGTCAAAGTTGTCAATTCTGTGCCTGAACATACCTGAATGATGCAAGAGCCGACTAGCTGTAGGAAACCCATGTCCCAGTAAGAGCTGCTCCAGCACCCCGGGGCCCCTGAAGCCCAGTTTTGGGACCATTGGTCTATCAGGCTGCCCGGTGGCCTGCTCCTTGTCAGTCTTTGTACTGGCAGGCCCAGCATGTGACCCTCACAGATAGTCTCCTTGCTCCTGCTGGATGGCCAGTGGAGGACAGGACACCCCGGCCACACTCTTCCTACCACTGTGTGTCTTACCCGGCCCTGATCAGGAGGCCTAAGTCATCCGCTGACCTTGTTGACTCTCCAGTGTTGTCTTCTCCAATATTTGTTTTTTATGCAATCGAGTTTTTATCTCATTAGATATAAAAAAAATAAGCATTTGTGTTTTGCTCTACAATATGGACTTGAGATGTTTCAGGGCGATGTTCTTATACAGAAACCGAGCAGTGAAGTCTCCCAGGGCAGGGTCTGTCTCCATCCTCTGAAGCTCCTTCAGGCCTGTGACTCAGTTCCAAAAATGGAATCAATGCACTGTGCTGGCTGACATTAGAGAGCCCCAATAATAGAACTATAAAGGTTGACGTTTCTTTGTCTAACAAATATTTCTCTAACCAATTCAATATTTCCAGCTGGTACTCTGTCATTCCCAGGCTGCTATTTAGTGGAAATAAGAGCTCCATTTTATTAACATCTTTCCCCTCTGGGTATAATAGCTTATGTAACAGGAAACAGCAAAAGATTTCGGTTCTTATAAATAAGAAAAAAAATCTTCAAAATTACTATTAGAGCGTGTATATCTCCTTACGGCAGTAAAGTGTCTATTCCTGCCATTGATGGAATTATAATGGCCTTCCTGCTGAAGAGTTATTAACTCAAACCAAGAAAGACAAGAGAAAATCATATCCCATCTGCTACCTAAGAACTCTTATTGAGTTTCTTTTAATTTTTTTTTAAGAGAAAGGTGAATATATGATCCAATTTTTTTAAATTTTATTTATTTATTTATTTATGGCTGTGTTGGGTCTTCGTTTCTGTGCAAGGGCTTTCTCCAGTTGCGGCGAGCAGGGGCCACTCCTCATCACGGTGCGCGGGCCTCTCACCGTCGCAGCCTGTCTTGCTGCGGAGCACAAGCTCCAGACACGCAGGCTCAGTAGTTGTGGCTCACGGGCCCAGCCACTCCACAGCATGTGGGATCTTCCCAGACCAGGGCTCGAACCCGTGTTCCCCGCATTGGCAGGCAGATTCTTAACCACTGCGCCACCAGGGAAGCCCCTTGAGTTTCTTTTAAATGCCATTTTTAAGCTTCATAAATTGATGCATCTTTTCCCTGAGAATTTTCTAGAAATTCCAAAGAAAGGCTAGGATGTCACGATTTAAGATATTCCCTCTCTCCCTCCCTTCCCCCCTTCCCTCCTTCCTTCCTTTCCTCCTTCCTTCCTTCCTTCCCTCCTTTCTTCCTTTTTTTGAGAAGCTTTGTCATGTACTTTAATATCTGGTATATCTAGGCCCTCAACCCGACCCCACTTTTCCTCTTTACTTAAATATTTCTTCTGACTCATTTTTGGGGAACACATAATACATAATCTAACATTCTGAAGCATCATGAGTTTGGCTTTTCATTACAATAAAAAGGACATATGTCTAGCAGAATTCACTCTCAGTTTTTTTTTTTTTTTTTTTTTTTTTTTTTACTGTACGCGGGCCTCTCACTGCTGTGGCCTCTCCCGTTGCGGAGCACAGGCTCCGGACACACAGGCTCCGCGGCCATGGCTCGCGGGCCCAGCCGCTCCGCGGCATGTGGGATCTTCCGGGATCGGGGCACAAACCCGTGTCCCCTGCATCGGCAGGCGGACTCTCAACCACTGCGCCACCAGGGAAGCCCCACTCTCAGTTTTAACACACAAAAAAGGAAGGTCCTTGTCTGTCTGTCCACACTACTTCCACAGTCCCCCAGCATCTTGTATAGATTAATGAAGGTTTGGAATACTCAGGAATGCTTTTATGTATTATATTTTACTTCATAGCACATAAGCTCAGGAACTGTCTTCAAGGTTTTCAAGTTCTGATCCTTGAAAGTTCAAGATCAAATCCCAGAGTGAAAAGGGTACAGGGCCAGAGACCTGGGCTCAGCTCCTGCTCTGCCACTCACCAGCTGTGGCCCCGTGGGAAGACACTCCCACAGATCCCTTGTCTGTACATCCCTGCACACACTCAGCATGTACTTGTCCTGGGTTGGGTCCTGAGACTGTGGAGACCTGTGACAACACATCTGCCCTGGAGGGTCTCCAAGTGGAGCAGAGGAAATCAGACCCGGAATGTTATATGGCAATACCCTCGTGGCTAGTCCCCCCAAGAGAGATTTAAACAAGCTGCTGGAGCCCAGGTGAGGGGTAGCTAATGCTTTCTGAGGTGTCTGCTGATTCCAGAGAGAAGAAAACATCTCCACTGGTCTTGAAGAAGGAGGAAGCATTTTCTAAATGAAGGAGGTAAAACAATTTCCCAGAGGGTATCACAAAGTTCAGGAACAGTTAATGATTAACTGTAGCTGAAGTGGAATTAGGGGAACATGCCAGTCATCCGTCTGTTTGCTCTCAGATCCATCCTCTGCCCTGGTCTGCATCGTCAAGGGGGTTGGCCCCCCCCAAAACTGTGTTTCCAGGGTCCCCTGGCTTCTGGCTCCATTCAGCCAATGAGCGACACGGGCAGGAAACTGCAGGGTAGGAGGAAGGGAGTAATAGACCATTTCTCCTGCATCCCTCAGTGTCAGGCAGCATCTCAACAGTGACTGGGCTCCTCCGCGGCTCTAATCCCCACCAATGGCCCCTCTCTCTGTGAACTAGCTCCACCAGGCGGGTCCCCGGCTCCCAAGCTCTGGAAACACCATCTCCTCTTTTCATCCCTTCGGCTCTAGAGGGGGTGGGCAGCTTCCCGCTATGAGTCATCTTGGAGTTGCTTCACTCCGAGTGTCCTGTTCGGCTTCCCCATTTTGCCATCCCCTGTGCCACTAAATTCCCAGCTGGGAACACCTAGAAAGGTCTCTGTGAGATGTGTGTGTGGAAGCGGGGAAAGAGCACATTGTGAAGAGCCCTGAGTGTATGCTGGTCAGGAAGTCCAGTTTTCACTCCATGGTTTTCATCTCTTTAGGGATGACAGACATAAAGGACAGGCCCAGGCGGGGAGCTGAGGGGAAGAAGCTACTAAAACAGACCAAAGGAGGATGACGACGGCCTGATCTAAGGCAGGGGCAAAGAGAAGCTATGTTCGTGAGGCATTCTTGAGAGAAAATGCATAGATTCAGAAATGGGTTTAATGGAAGGGCCGAGTGAGAGGACATGGAGGATGACTCCCAGGTTCCAGTTTGGAGGGCTGAGTAAATGATGGCACCAATGGGAGAGGATGAAGGAGAGAAGAAAATGAAGGATGATGGGCTGAGACATATCCAGGTTGGGGTGCCTTAGGGACAGTCTTAGAGTAATGGGGGTGACTCAGACCAGCCGACATCTAACATCTCTTCCAGAATAAATTATATGATTCTGAGGAATGACCACATTTTCTTTATGGTATCAATAATTGTTTTCTTTGTTTGTTTGTTTTTTGCGGTACGCAGGCCTCTCACTGTTGTGGCCTCTCCCGTTGCGGAGCACAGGCTCCGGACGCGCAGGCTCAGCGGCCATGGCTCACGGGCCCAGCCACTGCACGGCATGTGGCATCTTCCCAGACCGGGGCACGAACCCGTGTCCCTTGCATCGGCAGGCGGACTCTCAACCACTGCGCCACCAGGGAAGCCCTCAATAATTGTTTTAACACTGCCCAAGGCGCTAATTTTTTTTATTTATTTATTTTTTACTTTGCACGTAATTTAGTTGTCATTTTAGTGATGACATTTGACATAACAGGTTTAGATCTATGTCAGGAACGTAAGGTCTGGAGGGATAAGACATCCCAGAGAGCCAGCAGTGCATGAACTCCTGGAAGCTAGTACTGGGGTCTGCTGTCTGGTCCTTCCCCATCACACCCACTGCTACAGCACAGCCCCGTGTGTCTCCCTATTTGGGATTTAATCAGTGCTGCTTCCCCCAAAGTATCTCCCATTCAGCCTGTGTGACCTTCCACCCACTACTAGGTCTGAGAACCCTACTGCTAATGACTGGATTTGACAGCAGTTCTTAGGGTCCAGGGGGTGTTGTTAAATGTACCTCGGTGCCTGGATGGGGGAGTCTGAGGACTGTGGGAGAGGCCTGCAGCCCTTCCAGAGGCCCCTTTGCAAGAAAGGGTACTGACAGTCAAGAGAGACTGCTTCCTTTGGGAGGTGAGACTTACAGGGCCCGGGTGATAAGATGGGGTCACAAAGGCTGGCCAGGTGCCCCAGGGTGGTCCTTGAGCCAAGGGCAACAGATGGGTAACAACACACCAGCCCATGACACTGCCAGTTATAGGGTGGGCTGCCAGAAGGCAAACAACCCATTTCTCAGTTCTGCTCAGGCCTCGCCAGGACCTTAAGAAGCCGACTCCCCGAGGCTCACATTTGGCAACAGGGGACAGGTGCAAATATGTTATTCCCCAAACCCACCCAAGACCCAGTGACAGGTCCTGGGCTTAAATTAAAGGAGAGGAGATGGTGGTTAGTGATGAGGAAAAGTTAAAATGTGAAATCCCAAGATGTGGTGACTCAGGGAGATGCCCGAACCTGTGCCCTGGGCAGTGATCTAATAGAGAACAGCCTTGGCTGGTATGGCCAGATGCCCACCTGTTGAAAGACAGGAAGTTCCCTTTATCAAAGTCACATCTGGTCCTTGAATTCTGAGATGCTGCTCTTCCAGGAAGAATGGTTACTACCAGATAAATGAAAAACAAAACCACAACAACAACAACAAAAAGAAGAAGAAGAGGAGGAGGAGGAGGAGGCAGCAAAAGAGGAAGAAGAAAAAGAAAAGCCCTTTACCTAGCACGTTGCCTCCATTGGCACAGAGAACGGAGATGGGCCCGAAGTTGTTACCAAAGCCTCTGTCTGCAACGGCCCAGAAAGCTCCTGAAGGTGAAACCCCTCAAGACAACTGCTGGCCTCTGCCCCCGCTCATCTTCTCTTCCTCTCCACTGTTCCCACAGCCTAACACAACAACACAACCACTGTGTGACCTCCAGGACAGACTGGTTTTATTTTCATCAACCTTTAACCATGCAGGTTAGACAAAGAGGAAGGGCCTTGGAGAAATGCAGGTGTAACGAGGTCATTTTCCATCAGGTCTAACGTGATACAGAGACCATGCAGGGAGCAGGTGATCCCACCACAGCCAGATGACATGTGACAACATCCCCCCAAACCCAACTGTCCCATCCACACGATGGCTGGCTTTGGTGTCTCAGAGGCAGAAGGAGGGTGTCTTTTCTTTTCCTTACACTTTTGCAGAAGAGGGTTTTCTTGGACACGGGATGGAGAATGATGTGGGTATGGTTTTAATTCCTTTGAAGAGAAGTGTGCTTTCTCTCCAAGTTGTCAGGAGACCTCTGGTTCCTCATTTTCCTGGGAGTGCAGCAAAGCACTGCTGGTGGAGAGAAGGTGGGGGTCAGGGGCTGAAGGGCATTCCTGAGGCCCCCCTGACTCTGTGGCCGCTGCTGCTTTAACATCAGTCTCACTCAGGGAAGCCTTGAAGGGAACTCTCCCTCCTGCTTTGAACCATCCAGAGCCCGCCTGGCTCCAGGTGATGGTGCAGTAGACCTCCGAGATTTGCTCTCAGAAGTTAGAGCAAGAGGGAGATAATAAAGACTGCTGATCTTCCCACGCAAGAGCTTCCTCTATAAGAAGCTCTGACTCAAGTCAAAGCTTTGACCCTCCGCGTCAGCCCCACCCTCATCACAGTCCCCACCGCTGTCCGGGTTCGGCTCAGCAAGCTGCTCGAGGGTGGGGCCGTCCTCATTAGTCTTCAGACCTTCAGAGCCAGCCGAGGCCCGGCACAGAGCACTCCATCAACATTTGGTACAGAAGAAGGGAAATTGGGGATCAATGTAAGGCCTCAGTGGAAAAGGGCTTTTGGAAGGAGGGCCATGAAAACAACCTAGGACAAACTGGAATGAGGCAGACGGATGGCAAGGGGGCGATATGAAAAGATGTGAATGGAACCTAAGGGCTGGAACTGGATATGGGTCGCGATTACACTTACTGAGGCGACGTCCAGGCTCACAGCCAGCGAGTTTATATGCATTGTCTCATTTTCATCCTGACAGCAACACTATGATGTACACATTATTATTATCATCATCCCCCGTTTCTGAATGAAACATCTCCCAAGTTCACCTGTACTCTGCCCTTGAACAAGCTGGAGGCCCAAATCATGTGGGTGCTGGGGTAGAAGGTGAGGCCCCATGAAGGTAGTCTGGAAAAGCCCAGTTATATTCATTTGATGATCTAAACTGTAACCACATAATCAGATTTGACAATTACTCTCTCCTAAACTGTTGCTCTCTGGCCCTTTACGTGGCATTTGACACTTCCTTCTCAAAACTCCCCGGGGGAGCACGTACCTTTTGGTTCTCCAGAGGCCCAGACCACACCTCCAGGCGGCTCCCCCCACAGGGCTCCCCTGAGGCTGGGTCAGCTCTCTTGCCACAGCTCCCACCCCCCTCATTTGAAAGGCTCCCTCACCCTCAGCCAGACTGCACTTCCCAGTGTGAGTGAGCATCCCTGCTTCATCGAGGCACGGGGCTACCATCTCAAACTCCGTTCTCCCTCCCGTCTCCCTTCCTGATGGGCCTTTTCCTCCCACAAAGAGGCTCTCAGAAAGTGATGGAGATTCCAGCGACCCTGCGAGCGGAGTGACATGGGAGCTGGGATACACAGCCAACGGACAACAGTTCAGATTTAGCTTGGCACTCAGAAGCATATTTTTTTTTCTTTTTTTTTTTTTTTTGCAGTATGCGGGCTTCTCACTGTTGTGGCCTCTCCTGTTGCGGAGCACAAGCTCCTGACGCGCAGGCTCAGCGGTCATGGCTCACGGGCCCAGCCGCTCCGCGGCATGTGGGATCCTCCCAGACCAGGGCACGAACCCATGTCCCCTGCATCGGCAGGCAGACTCTCAACCACTGCGCCACTAGTGAAGCCCCAGAAGCTGGGGCTGAGCCAGGCCCCACCCTCCATGGCCTAAGGGTGCTCTAAGGAAAGGGGAGAGACCGGAGACCACCCTAGGCAGGCTACAGAACAGATGTGCTAAGGAGGATCCAGAAACCTTGGCTTGACCTTTTGGTGACTTTTAGCTACCAAAGGCCAACATCATTGGAGCTGTGCCTCATCTTCCCACAAGGCTCACACACACCTCCCATTGCGTTAGGTTCATATCTCCAAAGCTGACCACAGATGTGTGAAGTACTGTCAACTGCCAAAGGCCCCCAGAGCTCTGGAAGACTCTGTGGCTGGGGCATGAGTCAATGTCCTGGGAAAGGCAGATGGGCAATCCCCTCCTGACCGGCGATGAGGCCAGCTCCGGCCCAGGCCTGGGGAGGAAGCACACGGGAACGAAGGCGGCCCTCTCACCCCAGCCCTGGGGGGAGAAGCTTCCCGAGGTCCGTTACCCCAGGCACACCCCAGACGGCCAGCCCACACATGGGTAGGCAGCCTAGAGTCCCCTCAGTTCACACCCCAGACGGCCAGCCCACACATGGGCAGGCAGCCTAGAGTCCCCGCAGTTCAACGGTTGATGTCAGGCTATTGGGACTGATGGGCTTGATCAGGACGACAGAAGAGGGAAAGCAGGTGGGGAGTCCAGTAAGGGGACCCAAGAGAAGCAGACAGAATCTGAGGAGTGGCTTCCCCCAACAACTGAGCCAGTCAGCTGTGGAAGGACTTAAGGGATCAGCTAGCCAGAAGTTTCACAGTTTTTTTAAAAACAGTGAAACTTATCAAACCAAATCTCAAGAAAAACCAAATCAATAAATAAAGGATTGTACAGAGAACCTGTCTGGTTAAGCAAGGCCTGTTGGGTTGCCTACAATCTACACCCCTCTGGCAGCTCTTCTGGGTAATTGTAGGGGTTCTACAGTTTGGTTTTTTCAAGTTAATAATATACGTACTAGTGCTTTGCAATTTGTACTTTCACATACAACATCACGCCCAGTCCTCATACTAACCCCATAGGAATATCATGGTCATATTTCTGATGAAGTACTTGAGGCCCCAAGTTGTGAAGGACCTATGCCCCACATTACACAGCTAACATGTGATGGAGCAGGAACTTGAATCTAGGCTTTCTGACTACAAATCCAGTACTCTTTACTCCATGTCATGTCCAGAAGAAAAGGTACCACAACCCATCTGGTACCAAAAGGGAGGTCTTGATGAGAGGCAGTATAACCTGCTGGTTAGAGACCAGCTCTGGAACCACACCACTGGGGTTCATTCTTTTCTGCCATTCACTTACCTGTGTCACCTTTCTTCATCTGGAAAATAGGACAATAATAGCACCTGCCTCTAAGGCTCAGTTAGTATTAATCTACATAAATTACCAGCAGTGTCTGGCAGAAAAATAAGTGCTTAATACTCATGCTTGTCCATTCTTCACTCCTGGTCAGCATTTATTCAGTGCCTGCTGCATGCAGAGGTCTGAACCTCATTCTATTGTGGGAAGGGGTGCAGTGGGACAGGACCCCAAGTTCCTGTTCCCAAGATGTTTTCAGTCCAGTGGGGAGCATGTCTAGGCACAAAGAAAAGCAACAGTTTCCAGAGTGGTTGGGTCCCTGGATGCTCTGCTAAGAATGTGCCCTGGAGCATGATAAAAATGCTGGCTTGGATACCATACCCCAGATAAACAGACCTCTGCTTTGGGGTACTATTTTTTACAATAGTTTAGCGTGGCCTAATTAATATGTTTCAGGGGCTTCCCTGGTGGCACAGTGGTTGGGAGTCCGCCTGCCGATGCAGGGGATGCGGGTTCGTGCCCTGGTCCGGGAGGATCCCACATGCCGCGGAGCGGCTGGGCCCGTGGGCCATGGCCGCTGAGCCTGCGCGTCCGGAGCCTGTGCTCCGTGGCAGGAGAGGACACAACAGTGAGAGGCCCGTACCGAAAAAAAAAAAAAAAAAAAAAAAAAAAAAAATGTTTCAGAATCAGGGTCTCTCAGCGGTAGCTAGAAGTCTGCTTTTTAAATGAGCTCTCACGTTTGATTCTGCAGTTTGATTCTCCATTACAGTGTGAGACGTGCCAAGCTAGACCACCATGCCGGCTTCCAGGTCACTTTCTCCTTGCTGGCCACTCCTCACTGCCCTACCTCTCGGGCACCTAGGCTGGTGCTGGACCTCTGCTCTCTTCTATCTACACTTGTGCTCTTGGTGAGCCCATCTCGGCTCCTGCCTTGGATGTCATCTAAGGCTGACAATGCCCTGGTTCCTATCTGCAGCCTGGACCCCAATCCTGAACTCGAGTCATCCCGACTGCCTAGTCCATAGCTCCATGTTTGTTCACTGAGCATCTCAAATGTAAGACATCCAGCCCCACTCAGCCTGCTCCTCCTATACCGCCTTCCCCCACCTCAGTAAACCAGTACCACCAGTCACCCTGTTGCTTGGACCAAGAATTCTGGAGTCATCCTTGGCACCTCTCACTCTCCATCCCACAACGCCAAATCCTATTGGCTCTTCCTCCAAGCATATCTACCTACTTCTCTCTACCGTCAGCATAACCATCCCAGTCTAAGCCACCATCACCTCCCCACTGGATAAAGCCCTTGTCTCCTAGCTGGTCTCCTCCTCTGCCCCGGTCCCTTTACAGTCTATTCACAACCCAGCAGTCAGAGGGATCCTTTTACAGACAGAAGTCAGATATGTCACTCCTCTCTGCTCCAAGGGCCCCATCTCACACAGGGTAAAAGCCAGTGTCCTCAGAGTCCCGTGATCTGGCCTCCATTCTCTGCCCCCATTTCCCAGCGCTTTCCTCTGTTCACACACTCCAGTGACGCCAGCCTCGCTTCTTCTTGACTAGTAGAAGAGCCTTCTGCGTGCTGCCGCCCTGCCTGGAATGCTCTTCTGCCTGACACCTGAAGAGCTTATTCCTCACTTCTGGTACCTCCTCGGGTGTTACCTCACAAGTGAGGGCTTCACCGACCCACGTGGAATAGCAACATCCCCGGCAGCCCCATCATCACCTGCTGCATTTTTCTCCAAAGCGCTTATTACCATGTAGCTTGGTATATGCTTGTTTCTTTACTATCTTCCTGCCAGAATATGAGCTCCATGAGGGCAAGAATGTCCCTTCTGTTTCCTGAGGTAGCAATACTTAGAACTGGGCGTATGACAGGCACTCAGCAAGCACTCATGGGAAGACTGAACAGCAGCCTTACAGTTTCTGCAGAAAGCAGGACAGGCTCTCTCCCACGGAGCATGCTTCCCAGGGCCCAACACTTCATCTCAACCGATTCTGAGTCCTGAAATTCTACGGGTCACAGCTAGAGAAGGCAAAGCTGGCTAATGATGGCTGACTTGGGGGGGAGGGGGGTAGTCAGTGTAAGGAGGGGGAGGGTCTAGCTATCCGGGGCTGGAAGAGTGAAGCCTGAACAGTGCTCCTTACTCCCACCAATGTGAACTAGCCCCTGGGTGAGGTGTCCCAGCGGGCAGCCAGGTACCTGAGAAAGAGGGAAAATGCTGAGAAGGACTTTTTTCTTCTTTTGCCACAAAAACTTCTACTTAGAAAACAATCATGGAAGAAGTGTTCAAATAATTCAATCTAAGAAGATGTGATAAGAGATATGGAAAATGAAAATCATTCAACAATTGTCTAAAGGACTAAGGACAATAAAAAAGAACATCATAGAACTAAATCGGTAATTATCATAGAACTAAAATCCTAGACAATATCAACATGGAGAGATGTGGGGAAAGACCAAAGGGACAGGGCAGCACAAAGGATTTGTCTGATTAGAAAGAAAATAGAGATCTTGAGCCCCTCATTCTTGAGAAGGACTTTTTATTCAAAAAACAGGTATGGGGCCCTCAGCGAGGTGCCTCACAAGGTTCTAGAGATCTAAAATCACATTTGCTGGATTCCTTTTCCAGAGACTTCATCAGGTAAGAGTTCTGGGCCTGTTTCCCTTTCAGCTCACTCTCTTGTTTTCAACATCTGTTTCACACCGTTCTCTTCTGCACAGACCTTGACCACACTCCCCGTCTCCCCGGGAAACCTCACTTCCTATTGCACAGAAAATAAAAGTTTTCAGACCAGAGATACCTCCACTTCCTGCCACCAGGACTGCACATCCGGCCCCCTGTGCAGGGGGCCCCTGCTCTGCCCTTCCTCCGCCCCCCACCACCCCGCCGGGGCCCCCCACAGAGGTGGCCTCTGCATCAGGCCAAGCTCTCCACCTGTCCCAGCCTCCTGCCTCCTCAGGGGTTTTCTGACGGGAAGAGGCTGCTTTTCCGTCAGCCTCCCCCTTTCAGCTGGCTCCTTCCATCAGCACACACACAATCACAAATCTCTCCTGAGATGCAAGCAACCCCCCAAATTCTCACTCTCATATTTCTCTAAAGTTCGAGCTCTGCTTCCTCTCACAGCCAAACCTCCCGACTCATCCTCCCCCTCTCACAGCGGAGTAACTATCTCCACCGGCCTCTCTTCAATCCAACGCTCAGCCCACTCGGGCCTGGCTCACGCCCCACCAAGCCCCCCAGACTGCTCTCACCCAGGACCCAGGGACTCCTGGGTCACTTAAGCCAATGGTCAATTTTCCATCTTCATCTTAAGTGGCTTCCCAGCAACATCTGATGTTAGGGACCCCGACCCCCATCCCAAACCCAAACACACACTTTAAAATATTTTTTCCCCTTTAGCTTCCCTGAAACCACACTGTCCTGGCATCAAAGACCACGTACGAACTAACGACCCCCAATGTCTCTCTCCACTGTGTCTAGACCCACATATGTTACTGCCTTCCTAGCGTTTCCTTTTCAATGTCTCACAGGCACTCCAAAGCCACCACACCCAAAATGGAACCAACTTTTCCTCTCTCCAGTGCTCCCTCTTGGTGAAGGGCCACTTTTTATCTTGCTGTTGTCACCAGACAACTGGTATCATTGCTGGTAGTGCCCTCTCTCCTCCCTCACAACCAACCCCCAATTCAAGCCACATCTCCTCTCCCCTGGGCCTCTGCACCAGCCTCCTATTACTTGTCTCCCCTCCTATAGCTGGTCTCCCCTCCCCTCCCCTCCTGTGGCTGGTCTCCCCTCACGTCCCCTCCTGTGGCTGGTCTCGCCTCACGTCCCCTCCCGTGGCTGGTCTCCCCTCACCTCTCCTCCTGTGGCTGGTCTCCACTCACGTCCCCTCCCGTGGCTGGTCTCCCCTCACCCACTCACTCTCCGAAAGCCTCCCTCACACAGCAGCCTGATTAGCCTCTGAAAAAGCCAAGGTGTTCTCACTCACACAGATTTTCCACAGCCTCCCGTTACTCTCACAGTTCCAAACCCTTAACTGAGCTACCAAGGTCCCACCCACTTCTCCAGGTTATCTCCCTCCCCACCCCTTATTCTCCAGCCTCTCTGGCCTTTTTGCCATTCCTCACAGGAGAGAACCTTCCTTCCTTCCAGCCTTCGCCCTAAGGCTGGTCTCCCTTTGCTCAAGCTGTTGTCTCTGCTGCAAACATCCTCTCCCCCTCCCCCCCACTTCTCACGGAACTAAACTCGTCCAAGCCCAGCTTAAGCATCACTATTCAGCTAATCAGCCCCTTCTTCCTCAGTACACGCCCTATTATCACTCTGTACTTCTCCTTCACAGCATGTATGATTACATTCTTTTTTTTTTTTTTTTTTGCAATACACGGGCCTCTCACTGTTGTGGCCTCTCCTGCTGAAGAGCACAGGCTCCGGACGCACAGGCTGCGGACGCGCAGGCCCAGTGGCCATGGCTCACGGGCCCAGACGCTCCACGGCATGTGGGATCTTCCCGGACCGGGGCACGAACCCGTGTCCCCTGCATCGGCAGGCAGACTCACAACCACTATGCCACCAGGGAAGCCCGATTACATTCATTTTTAATGTAATTATCTGTTCAGTATTAGTCTGCATGAGCAAATAGAAAGCTGGGCCAGGACTGTGTCTTTTTCAAGGTGCTGGCACAGAGCAACCACTCAAATATCTGAGTAAATGAATAGCTGCCACTTTGGGTGCCTACAGTGTGCTAGATACTGTGGCTAGATGCTTTCTATGGGTTGTTCCACTCACTGCACAGCAACCCAATGAGGGATGGGTACTAGTTTCATTACTCGTGTTCATATTTTACAGGTCGGGTCCTGAAGCTCAGGGAGATTGAAGAGCGTGTTCAAGGTGACGTAGCTGGAAATTGCTTGGTTGGGATTCAACCTCGGGCTTATCTCCTATCAAAGCCACTTCACTATGCTTCCCTCCGTACTCCCCATGCTCACGCATGGCCCTAGACACAGTGGGTGATCAATCAAGGGGAATGGACACCCACTCCGCCATCTCACTTGATCATCACAGTCACCCTTGAACTCTACAAACGAGAATTACAACTCTCCTTTTCCAAATGAGGAAAATAGAGTTTGAGGGATCCAAAGTGTCACCCAGCAGTAGGTGGACATGTTGGGCTGGAACCCAGGTCTTCTGGTCCCTTATCTAGGGTGGTTCTCTCTCTCACTGAGGTGGGATTACGTAGGGAAGCTGTGCAGAAAAGGGTTAACATAGCAGACCTGCACCTGCTACCCCTAGAAAGGTCTGCTTACAAGGATGGGCCTTGGCTGATGTCTAGAAAGGTAGATTCAGGGTGGGCTCTCACCACCCTGAGTCAATCATTGTGCCTGAACTGTGCAAACAATGTGATTTAGGCTGAACATCTGTTTTGTTTTGTTTTGTTTTTTCTGGAAGTCTGAGATTTTGGTTGTATGCTAGGCAGAGGGTGCCTACATGACCAGTCCTCAATAAAAATACTCGGCACTGAGTCTCTAATGAGCTTCCCCGACAGACAGCATTTCACACGTGTCGTCACAGTTCAGTGGTGGACGAATTAAGCACATCCTACGTGAATTCACTGGGGGAGGACACTTGGAAGCTGGTGCCTGGTTTCCTCTGGACTTTGTCCCATGTGCCTTTTCCCTTTGCTGATTTTGCTTTGTATCGTTCACTGTGATAAATCTTAGCTCTATGACTATATGCTGAATCCTGGGAGTCCTCCTAGCAAATCACTGAACCTGGGCATGGTCTTGGAGACCAGCCTTCCTAACGAGAAACAAATTTTGAGTTTTCTTTGAAAAGAGTGAGAGGGGCATGGATTAGTAGATTAAAACAGGAGGCATTCCAGGAAGGAGAAACGACGTGAAGAAAGTTAGGAATAGATAAGTCAGGTGTGGAAGGCCCTGCCGCTGTTCAACATGGCCTAAAAAGAGCTGACACTGAGAAAATTCAGCATTACAGTTATGAGGTGGTAGAGACAGGGGTTACTGAAGTCACACTTGTTAGAAAGACCTAGTGTCAGCGAACCACTGAAGTCATATATATGGAATTGTTAGCATCACGGAAAGATTGAAAGAATTTAGTGTCTGCCCGTCCAAAGCAAATACATGGCACCGGGCATTTTTGAGGAAGTCTATGGGAGTGCTATGGAGAGGTTCAAGCAACATCCCAAATTATTAGGTTTTTTTCATATAAACCACCTCAACATCACTCTGCTCTAGAATAATCTACTTCCCATACATTAAGAACAACTATTCATTCCTTCCTTTATCCCTCAGAAATGCCTTTGCCCACGGTTCAACATTCCCTCCTCTCCCTCCCATCTGTCCACCTTCCTCACTCCTCAGGAGGGCTTCCTGGAATGATCCCATCCAGTTGCTTAATCACTTGTTTTATTTATTCTGCATCTACTTAACACTCAAGCTTTCACTTCATAGTACATTAGTTTGCCTTGAACCCAGGGAAGCATGGGAAATTTTCCTAGGTTGTACCACAGATATCTGCCCAGCCTCTTCCTCAGAATTCCAACATCCTGAAGGCAGATGAGGGGCTCCTGTGACCGGCTCAGCTTAACCCCACCCCCTGCCTCCACCCTCCAGCATCAAGGACTCCTCTAACGGAGTCTCAGAACATAGCCTGGCTGTTCCAAGCCATCCCCCTTAGGAAGGGAGCACAGAGAGGGCTCTGGCTGGCAGCTTTGCCCCAAGTCAACCTCACTCCTCATTCTGCTCTGACTTCACAGCTGGATCCCACTGAAGTAATGGCTCTGCTCCTGGTGACCAAGCCAGTGCCTGTATTTTGCTTCCTAAATCCATTTTATTTCTTCTGTGGGGTCCCTGTGTTGCCTCCCTGCCCAGCACTATGATTCTTCCAAGGCTGCACTGCTCTGCCCACAAGTCCTTCTAAATGACTGGAAACCTGCCCCTGAAACCCACCCCCTGGGGCTGGGCCTCCTTTATCTCATGATGCCAGTCCCCTTCTCTGCCCTCTGCCTGCCAAGGGCTCGGCCCAACTTATCCCCACCATGCCCTGCCCCATTCCAGTTCACGGACTCTGGCCCCTGAGGTTGGCCTGGCCTAGAGATTGCAAAGCGACAGCAATAGGCTAGTTTAAATGATGGTTTACCCTGGTATGTGGCAGTTCTTGAGCTTGTCTGTTTTTAATTTAAATCTGAATGCCTTTAGGCTAGACGCATATTTTCCACCTCCCCAGAGACCCCACAACTCCCTGTGCTGTCAAACATGCGGAAGAAGAAAACCAGCTTTATGGAACCCACCATACACTAGGCTCTGTGTATATTTTGCCTTATTTAATCCTTCCAGCAACCCCAAGTGGGTAACCTTACTATCTCTGTTTACTGGTGGGAATACAGAAGCTCATGGAAGTCGGGCGACTTGCCCAAATCATACAACTACAACCAGCAAGCCATAAATCCAGCTTTGAACCCAAGCTTGCCAGATTCTGAAATCCATACTATTCCCACTACGCCATTAGTGGAAGTAGTAGGTCTTGATTAGACTATGCATTAAGGAGTCCCCTCTGCAACAGTGTGGAAGAGAAAACAGAAGGGAAGGAAAGTGAGTGAATGGACAGTTCAGGTAGTACAGGAAAAAGTGGGGGGTGGACGGGAACTCAGGTAGCAGCCCTGGGAATAGACAGTAGATCAGGACCCGCTGGGGAGAGACAGGACAGAGGTGGCTAAGGGACAGCAATGATCTCTGCAAGGGTTAGGGAGAACGTGGAGGAAGAGGCAGCTTGGGACGAGTATCTAAGGGGCCCCTGAAACATCACAGTGAGGATCTTGTGTATCCATCACAAATCAAACTGGCCAAGAAGAGAGCTGGGTGAGAGGTGGAGACTTGATCAGACTTTCCTTAAGAGCGCTGGTTAACCACGGGTACAGAGGAGGGTTCCAGGGAGAGGAGTGTAGGAATGGCAAGCCAGCCCAAGGACACAGTGTTGGCCCCATTCTGGCACTTACAGGGCAGGAGGAGGACGAGAAGCTCGAGGTCAAGGAAGGAAACATCAGTGGGGACGGTGTGGCCCCCTCCAAGGAGCTGAGCAACAGCTGCAGAGCAGGCTGGCGACTGAGGATTACCAAGCCCTGGAAGCCTTGCAAAGGGCAACGTAAGCAGCAGGGCAGGTGCACGGTGCCGAGTGAGGAAGAGAGCACCAAGTGCAAGGGCAAGTGCTGGCTGCTCTTTCTAGGAGCTGGTCAGTGAAAGGGAGAGGAAACGTGAGGTCTTCTAGTTTAAGAGACTGAGCATGTGGTGGAGGGGAAGGAGTCAGTGGCCAGGGAGTTATGAAGGGAATCGTCTCCATCTCCATCTCCGAGGGAGGAGAGAGCTGCATCAGGGGTGTAGGTGGAGAAGGTGCCCTTCCGTTGGTCAGGAGAGCACCTTTTCCTTGAGAGAAAAAAAAAGCTATAGGGGAAAATTCAGGGATGTTCTGAACTGGCAAGGAGGGAGGCTGATGGAGTGTGTGTCAAGAAATGAGGCATGAGGATCTGCTAGAAGTGAGATGGGTACCTCCTCCCACAAGCACCTATCTCCCCACCCCTGGGGAGGGGCGCTCACTGGGCTCCATCAGTAACCCCAGGGCCACAGAACCTGCCCGGACACTTGGGTGCACACTGCTCTTGCTACAGCGCCGTCTAAGCCTGTACCACCGCTTGCCTCCAGGTAACAAAATGCAGAAAGTGCTCATCACTGTCACTGCAAATGGACTCTGAATTTTTCTATGAGGATCACTGAGTATTTTCACTTTATTTTCCCCTGGCCCTCCAGCCCACTTCCTCACAAGACAGGGCCTGCCGGGGACTCTAGGGGAAAAAACCGCTGTGTGACCCTCCAAAAAGCTTTGGTCTGTGCAAAGCAACAAACTCACTGGGGTCCGACCATGGCCTCAGCAGCCCTGGGGATGACTTCTGCCCTGCAGCTTGCTCCCCTCTAACCCTGACACACACACACACACACACACACACACACACACACACACACACACACACACACACACACACACACACACACACACACACCCATCCACCTACTACACTCTGCTGGGGTGATAGCTCCTGCCCCAGAGGAACGTCAGAAAAAGCCATCACCTGGACAGGAAGTGCTGTTCAGAGGCACAGTCGGCCACTGATCCCCTTCCCCTGGTCTGTTAGCTCTTATTAAAGACCCCAGATGAGTGACAAAGGTGTCAGGCAGCCTTTGATGCATGCCTTTCTGGTTCCCTCACCCTCCTGCCCAGAATCCTGGCTTCCTCTAGCTAAAAAACTATGAGAAGAGCACATAGATTGGAGTCTGAAGACTTGGGCTGGAGCCCTGGCCGGTCCCTTCGTGCTGTGAGATCTTTCAAGTCACTTCCGAGGTCCGGCTTTCAGCCAGGTAAAGTGGACGGAAGAGCACCTGTCTCTCCCTGCTCTCAGGGAGGCAGTGAGAAGTTCATCAGGTGAGACAGGCTATCTCTCAACCAGACAGTGCTATTCTGACTTCGGGGGTTTAAGCAAGTCCTGCTGGCAGCTCAACCTGTCTCTCCAGAGCCTCACCCAGCATACGTTCCCCAGCCATCAGGCCCTGGCAGCTCAGAGCCCAAGGGAGACACGGCTCAAATGAATTCAAGGCCAACATTTGTTTAGGCCTCCTCTGTGCCAGACGCCAGAATACAAATAAGACCAGACACAGGTCTTGCCCTGAGTTCACTAACCGAAGTAGAACTAACAGAGTGGGTGTCTGTTCATGCCGTGGCCAGGTCAGAGTCTGGAGGAGAACTTGCTCTGTGTTGCCGGGAACAGACCACACATGCATTATTAGAGTCTGGGTCCCCTTGTTAACCCTTCTTGAGGGGGAGCTGGGCAGAGGTAGCTCTCTGAGAAACCAGGGTGAAGGGCCTGGAGCAGAGGAACCAGAGTCCTTGGAGACCCAGGCCTGGCCCAGCAGTGGAGCCCAAAGGGTTATTTCACTTCTCAGTGCTTCACCCACACCAACTGGGCCATGTGGAGAATAATCCTGCTTTGGCTTGAATCACAAGGGTATCGTGGAGAACAAAATGACAAAATGCTTTGAAAAGGAAAGAGCTTTATAAACAAGGCACTGTTCGTTTTTCCTCAGGGTCCTCTCCAGTAAAGCTGAGATAATCACAGGAGGTCTGTTTGTCTAAATGCTGACGAGCCTTTCCCATAGCTAGCCTAATGGCACTGACTCAGAGGCATCCAGCTCCCTCACTCTGCAGTCATCTCCACTGAAATATCTCAGTCCCTACAGTTAGTACTTCCAGCGGACGGGACTCCATCTCCTTTCCATATTGTTTCCGCTACTCTGCCGCCCACAGCCAGTGGGTACTCAGGTGATGCTTGCGGGCTGATGGAAACACTGCCCGTCCTTCTCCTTACCCCAGCCACAGACCTCTGCCCCGAGGACCTGAGAAAGTCACGACCTCCATCACCGCCCCTCTGGCAGGACTTCCAGAATTTGGCTCAGATGGGACGCTTTCTCCCGCCTATGTCCAGGACCCAGGGAGAGAGGTTCCAGCATCTGAGCACCAACCCATTACACTGAGTTCAAAGCAAGAACAAAAACAAAACAAAAGCACCTTGATAAAGCTAGACATTTTCTGCTTCCACCTCACATTCATCTTTTCTACAGCAATTTCTGTCTCCCGAGTTCAAATTAGAGTTGGAGGTGGGAGTGTTTAGATGATAAGGTTTTCACCCAAACCATCAACTGTGCTAACGCCCCTGTCTTCAGCTGTCTGTGTGTAAAGCAGAGCAGGCAGCTGCACTCTGGATTTGAGAGGTTCTAGCCCAGGCTTTCCCTGCCTAAAATTATCTCACACACCCCCAGAACTGCTCTACTTCCAGACGCACTTCAACCAACTTCTTTGTATTTTGTGTCTTCCTTTTAAAATGCAAATATCTCTGAAAGGAGGAATGCATTCCACTGACCCGACCACAGTTCTCACCCAGCACCTGTGTCCAATAAATATTTACTTAATCCCATTGGTTATTAGAAACCTGTCCTCAAGGGACTCGGGTCAGGGCCCGGGGCCGTGGAAGGTGGGGTGCGCAGGGGGCAGTCCGGGCGGGAGCCACGCCTCATTTCACCAACCCCACCGCGAGCCTAGGGCAACCCTGCCTGCCACCGCGAGGTAACTGAGTTGTGATGAAAGTAAATCTGAAATAGCCAAATATGGAAACTCTGCAGGAGGGGGCAGAACCAGCCGAGAGTCGGAGGAGACGCCCAGTGGGGTTAGTGGCAACAGCGTGGCCCCAGTATTCACTGAAAATTCTCAGAACTGCCAAAACCCTGCAGAGCAGTAACGAGGGGGAGGCAGTCTGGTTTCCACCAATTCTCTGTGTGTCCCTGGGTAACTCATTTCAACCTCTGTGAGTCTTGGTTTCCTGCAAGACCTCTCTGAGCTCCCCTTGGCTGGGGGTGAGGGTGGTTCTAAATGACCACGCTCAATCGAACGGTTCTTGGAGGTTTCCATTCATGCCAACATTAAAGTTTCACTCTAGAATACTTTGGCTGGAAAGTCACGCAAACGTGGAAAGAGGGGGGACCCAAGGGCACGGAGGGGGAACCAGGGGTTTTCAGTGCGGGTACGCGGGGCACGCCTTAAGGTCCTTCCCCGCCTGCGCACCCCGACCTGAACCTGGCCCCTCCAGTTCACACTCACGCCCTGGAGCCGCTCCCCGGCTCGGGACCCCCAGTCTCCGTCCTCGCCACACCCCTCCTCTGCTAAGAAAACCCGCTCCGGAACCCAGGTACCCCCCACGCCGCACCCACTCGACCGCATCAAGGACCATCTGCTCCGCCGAGCCCCGTCGCCTCCTTCCGCCCACCCTACCGCGCCCTCCCGGCGGCCGTCGGGGACTCGCCGGGCTCGAGTGGGACGGGCAGCCAGGCCCGGGTCCCCGCAGCCCGGCTGGGGGCTCCTGCCGCCGCGGCGCTTTCGGTTTCAAAGTAAATGGGACGAGCCGAAAAGCGCTCCTCGGTCCCCTCACTCCAGTCCTACAGCGTGGGGCTCAGTCCCCGCGGCGCAGCCGCCCCGGGCGGCGACCGGGCTGGACTCACGTGGGGGTCGGCGGGCGGGGGTTCGGCCGGCTCCCGGCTGCAGGCGCGCGAGGACTCCAGGGCTGCGGCGGCGAGGCGGGGGCTCGGCTCTCAGCCTCGGAGCCCTGCGCGCGGAGCCCCACCTCCGAGGAAGGTGGGTGGGCCTGGGGCCCTGCAGGGGCGGGGTCACGGGAGCGGGGGCGGTGAGGGGCGCAGGCCCCCGGGTCGGGAGGTCGCGCAGGAAAGTGTGGGGCAGGACGGTGAGAGGCAGTTACCCAGCCCGTAAGAGACCTAACCTACCCTCACTAGAATCATGAGTACCCACAAATAAAAATCATCTCTGGTTTCCCTCGGGGGCGTTTGAACTGTACACATCTTACCCTTCAGTCAGGGATAACCAGGCTCAGCCAATCCTTTCATATTTTGACCCATTAGCCAAGGTCTGAGATCTGGCTCAGGTCGGTCCCTCCCGACCTTCCTTCACAGCAGCACAAATCTGCCAGCCCTCCTCCTTGCTGCTGGCCCAGCAATCCCTTAGAGTTGTAGAGCTTGCCGTTCCAAGGACTCCCCAGACATCTCCTTCGAGCTTCAAAACCTTGTGAAGTAGGCCTGGTCATCCCCATTTTACAGATGGGCCATCTGAGGTCCAGAGAAGTGACATGAAGTGATGACACCCAGCAAGTGCCATAGCTTCACCTTGAGTCCCGGTCCCCAGTACAGGGCTCTTTCTTACACTACTGCTCTCCATGGGTATCTGTTCTAAATGATATTTGTATTCTACATAAATCTCCTCTGTGAAGACGGATGGATCATAAGGATCATGGACTTTAGAATGAAAGGGACCAGAATTCCAATTCTAGCTCCTTCACTTTCAGCTAGGCAACCGTGGGAAAGTTACTTAACTGCCCGGGCTTCGATTACTCATCCGTAAAAGGGAAGAATAATAACAGGCACCACTCAGATAGGCACAGGAGCCAGGCAGGAAACACACAGGAGAGAGGTGACAGTTGTCATCCCGGGGACGGGGAGGGACACTCGCACACTAAAGACCATGTGTGGGGGTCTAGAGCAGCAACCAGGCTCCGTGCCAGCCTGTCTTTATTTGGTCTCTTATTTTTCAGCGAGAGCCACAAATCCAGATTCAAACCACCCCATGGGGAGATGTGGGGCCCGTGGGCACCTTCTCACATGGTTGCCTGCACTCACCTCCTTTCTCATTATCTACCCCCCATCCCCACGCTGCCCAGCATGCTGCAAATACAGCCCAACACTAAACAGCATGTTTTGTAGAGTTATGTTTCCTCTCACTGGCTAGAAACACAGTCTTGTATGCAAATATGCGGGTATGCTCAGGGGCCCTGGTACTGTCATTGACTATGCTTCAATTGTCTCTCCCCATCCCTCTTCCCGATCAACTGAATAAAGCAGCCAGTTTGTCCCAAGAGTGATATCCAAACTTTAAATATGATGAAATCAGATGCTGGGATAGATAGTGAATCTTTTAGTAGTGGGAAGAGGAGGCTGCACAACTCCAGGGCTAGGAGCCTAAGTGGGAAGGCAGAGAAATTTTAGATGGGTGATAGTTGGAACTCAGGGACCTGTTGCTAGTTCCCCTTGTTGGTCACAGAATCCTCTGCAGGGTGTCTGGGAGAATAGAGAAAACAAACCCTGGGACCTAGCCCAGTCTGATGAAGGAGACATTATCTCTTTCCTCAAGGACCTTGAAGATGGATGGGAAGGACAGGACATAAATATACATTAAATAATGTAAACAAACATTAAAATACTTGCAGATGATAGCTAACATTAAGTTTTATTATACACCAGGTATTGTGCTCAGTGCTTTACCCATATTTACCCATTTGATCATCAGCCCTATTTTATAGTTTGGCAAATTCATCTCTTGAACACTTTGCCCCAAATTGCAAAATTCTTAGTTTTGGTGAGGTGGGATTTGAACCTGGGGAGTCTGGTTCTTGCAGGCTCTTAGTCACTACGCCACCTTGCCCTTCAAAGAAATGGTGGGTGTAACTTCAGACAAAACAACTTTGAGAAGGAGATGAATTTTAGCATTTTTAGTGTTCTCGAAATACTTGCAATGTTATAAACAATCCAGTTTTCAAGCTAAATTCCTCTAGAAAAATAAGGGCAGGTTGGACTATACACTAAATTTTTGCACAGAAGAAAAGGGCTAAACTGTTTCTTCTAAACACCCTAAGATTACCCCCAGACTTCAGACATGGCTTTCACCTGTTTAATTTGCTGGATAAATTGATAAGAATAAAAGATGGCAGCCTTGGCTGTCAATGGAATGATGGTGTTGATGGAGTGGGGAGGACGCCACCTACTGGAATAATAGATGGATGCATTATCTTCGTTGGGCTGCCCTTTGGTGCAAAGACTGATCAATATCGTGGGTTAGTTTGAGCAGGATAAAAGGTCATATCTTCTATCACGGAGAGATCAGTGAGATCATATAAGGAGGAAAAATCCTCTCCTTGGGCCTTACATCGCACCTCTAACTTCAGCTGCCAGTTAAAATGGAAAGTACTTGCCTGTAATGGAACGACACATGGAAAGTGTGATAACAGCAGCATAGCCCTCCCAGGCAAAAAGCGAAACCTCAGGCTCCTGATCACATAGAATGCGCACTTGCTCATTAAGTAGGTCCTGCCTTGAGACAATAAATGAATGAATGCCTGTGGATTTTCTGTATTTAACTTCTTAATCTAGTGATACGAGGCTCCTTTGCTTTCATCAAATAACCTTTATCCAGCTCTGCTGGTCAGTGTGCTGACCACCACAGGAAGAGACGCAGGGAGTGCTGGGGGAAAGGGGGCTTCTCCCAGGACTGATGTAATTTTTTTTAAAAAACTCCTTTTCCGGACTTCCCTGGTGGCGCAGTGGTTAAGAATCCACCTGCCAACGCAGGGGACACGGGTTCGAGCCCTGGTCCCTAGTCCGGGAAGATCCCACATGCCCTGGAGCATGCATCACATGCCCTGTGAGCCAAAACTACTGAGCCTGAGCTCTAGAGCCCGCGAGCCACAACTACTGAAGCCTGTGTGCCTAGAACCTGTGCTCCACAACAAGAGAGGCCACCGCAATGAGAAGGCCGCACACCGCAACAAAGAGTAGCCCCTGCTAGCCGCAACTAGAGAAAGCCCGTGCACAGCAAAGAAGACCCAATGCAGCCAAAAGTAAATAAATAGATTTATTTTTTAAAAAAACCCTCCTTTTCCAAAGACTTTTTCAAAAGGTACATCCATTGTCTGGATGTATCACAGTTTGCTTATTCATCCACTTACAGAAGGACATCTTAGTTTTCCATCTTAGTTTTGGCAATTATGAATAAAACTACTATAAACATTTGTGTGCAGGTTTTGGCATGAACACACATCTCATATGTACATGCATCCGGCAGCTGCACTTGTAGCTTAGTAGCTCAAAAAAGACCCATGTTTCTTTTGTTCTACTTGATTCACTCTATTCTCATCTAGGCTCAGTGCTTATTTGAAGAGAACAGACTTATGCTGTACCTGTATTTTCTGTATTTATTTCAGGGGGTCCCCGACTCAATACACACAACTCACCCATCCCGTTCTCTGTTCATGGTCTGATTATCTGATAGTCACTGTTTTTGTAGGAGAAATGAGATTTTTATTATTTTAAAATTAGGCCTGCTCTCTTCATTGTATGCTTGGCTAAATGTGGATTCTGTCCATTTTGACAGTTCCTTTAATAAGATTCACACATGCAAATTCCCATCAGTGCTTGGAAAGACATTTTAACATTAATTCTGCCTAACATTAATTCACTGTAAGACATTAAACTATAGATTTTAAGGTTGATATTTAACCTTAGGAACCATGAAGTAAGATCAAGGATTTGATTGGCATGATTTGGCTTTGTTAGACTTTGTAATAAGTTGATAACAAGGAAGACCTTTCTTTTTTTTCTTTTGGTATTTCTTCTTTTTGAGAGTGGTGGCTACTCTATATGAAGAGATTTTAAACAATGCTCTTATACCTTGGTTAACCACATCTTCTGTTTCACAGAAAACAAGACAGAAGAATTAAGAAGGAAAGGCAGAAGCTCAGGAAGGGGTTAACCTGGGAAAAATTGACAAATAAAGTTCAAATGTCTTTGATTCCAACCACACCTCAGTATTCCATGACCTTGCCCCTCTGTCCTGAGAAATCCCATGTGATCTTCTGTGGGCACAATAGGGGCCTCTCATTACGGAAACACTGGAGTCCCTATTGCACATACTTTTGTTTCATACTTTTCCCTTTTTTAAACAACTTTACTGTTATACTTTCAATACCATTCATCCAATCAATGAATTTTAGTAAATGTATACAGTTTTTCAACCATAGCCAGAATGAAATTTTAGAACAAATCCATCACCCCTTGTCCTTTTGCAGTCAATCCCCACTCCCAGCCCTGGACTCAGGCAAGAGCGGATCTGCTTCCTGTTTCTATAGTTTTGCATTTTCTGGAAAATTTATGTAAATAAACATGTACCACTTTGTGTCATTTGGCATAATGTTTCTGAGGTTCAACCATTTTGTTGCATATATCAGTAGTTTCTTCCTTTTAATTGCTGCATAGTATGCTGTTGTATAGATACACTACATTTTGTTTATCCATTCACCAGCTGATAGATATTTGGATTATTTCCAGCTTTGGGCTATTATAAATAATGCTGCTATGAATAAAAGAAAAAAAAGAATGCTGCTGTGAATATTTGAATACAAGTTTTTGTGTGGACATACATTTTCTTTCTCTTTAGGTAGACCTAGGAATAAATTACTGGGTTGTGTTGTACATGTACATTTAATCTGTTGGAGATTGCCAAACAGCTTTGCAAAGTGGCTTATCACTGTAGCATATTACATTTCTACCAGCTGTATGAGAGGGTTCCAGTTTCTTCACATCCTTGACAACGGTTGATATCGTCAGTCGTTTTAATATTAACCATTCTAGTGGGTGTTATACACACCTTGTTGGGGCTTTTCTTTTCATTTCCCTTATGATTAATGATGTGACATCTTTCCATGTGCTCATTTGCCATTTGCATATCTTCTTTGACAAATGTCTTCAAATCTTCTGCTTATTTTTTGTTGTTGTTCTCTTTTTATTGACTTGTAAGAGTTATTATTATTTAGTTCTAAGAGTTCATATACATTCTGGCTTTGAAAAGATCTTTTAAAATCTTGATGAAATCCAATTTATTAATTTTTTTCTATTGTAGATCATGCTATTGGTTACATTGTTTCTTCTATATTTTCTTCTAAAACTTTATAGTTTTAGATCCTACATCTTGGCCTATAATCCGTTACAAGTTAATTTTTGTGGGCAGTGTGAATTTTTTTTTTGACATCTTTATTGGAGTATAATTGCTTTACAATGGTGCATTAGTTTCTACTTTATAACAAAGTGAATCAGCTATACATATACATATATCCCCACATCTCCTCCCTCTTGCGTCTCCCTCCCATCCTCCCTATCCCACCCCTCTAGGTGGTCACAAAGCACTGAGCTGATTTCCCTGTGCTATGCGGCTGCTTCCCACTAGCTATCTATTTTACATTTGGTAGTGTATATATGTCCATGTGGGGGGTGTGAATTAAAGATCATCCTTTTTTTTTTTTTTTTTCCCATACAGATATTCTATCCTTTCTGCCATTGAATTACCCTGGAACTGTCATGGAAAATCAATTGACCATATATTTGTGAGCGTATTTCTGGACTCTATTCTGTTCCATTGATCTATGTGTCCATCCTTACACCGATATCACACTGTCTTCATTACTGCAACTTTATAACAAGTATGGAAATCACTTAGTGTAAGTCACTCAATTTTGTTCTTCTTTTTCAAAATTGTTTTGGTTAATCTAAGTTCCGGGTTGGCACTTGTTTTTGTAAATAAAGTTTTATTGACATATAGCCATGCCTGTTCATTATGTATTTTCTATGACTGTTTTTGAACTACATTGGTAGAGATGAATAGTTGCAACAGGGACTGTGGAGACTGAAGAGCCTAAAATACTTACTGTCTTGGCCATTTAGAGAAAAAATTTCCTGGCTCCTGGCCTAGGTCCTTGCAATACCATAAAAATTTTGGAATTAGCTTGTCAATTTGTACAAAACAAGGCTAAGATTTTGATAGGGATTGGGTTTAATATATAAAGCAATTTGAGGGGAATTACCATCTTAACAATATTGTTTTCCAATTCATGAATGTGGTATGTCCCCCCATTTATTTAGGTCTTCTTTAATTTGTCTCAGCAGTATTTTACGTATTTCAGTGAACAGCTCTTTCACATTTTTGTTAAAATATATTGTTAAATATTTTATTCCTTTTGATACTACTGTGAGTAAAATTGTTCTCTTGATTCTATTTTCAGACTATTCATTGCTAGTATATAAAAATACAACTGATTTTATATTGATCTTGTATCTTGTGACCTTCTTGAACTCATTATTCTATAAGTGTTTGGAGGTTTATTAGTATTTTTTACATGCAAGATCATGTCATCTACAATTAAAGACAATTTTTGTTCTGCCTTTCACATCTGTAAGCCTTTATTTTTCTTGCCGTATTGAATTGGCTAGAACCACCAGTAAAATGTTGACTAGAAGTGATGAGAACAGGTATCCTTAGCTTGGTTCCAATCCTAGGGGAAAGCACTCAGTTAAGTGTAATATTACTTATAGGCTTTTGTGGATGTTTTTTATCAGGTTGAGAAAGTTCCCTTATATTTCTAGTTTTTTGAGAGTTTTTATCAGGAATAGATGTTGGATTTTGTCAAATGTCTTTTCTGTGTCTATTTTTATGATCATTTTCCTTTTCCCTTTATTTTATTAATATGATGTATTGCAATGATTCTCAACTGAGGGGTTTGCTCCCTGAGGGACATTTGGTAATGGCTGGAGATATTTTTGATAAACTGGAGGTGACAGAGAGGATGCTACTGGCATCTGGTGGATAAAGGCTGAGGATTCTGCTATACATCTTACAGTGCACAACAAAGAATTATTTAGCAGAAAATGTCAATAGTGCTGAGGTTGTGAAACTCTAGTATATTACATTAATTGATTTCTTTTGTTAAACCAAACTTGCTTTCCTGTGATAAACACCACTGGGTTATGTTCTGCAATCCTTTTACTGCTGAATTTTATTTGCTAATATCTGTTAAGGATTTTTGCATCTCTGTTCATTAGTCTGAAGTTTCTTTTTTTTTTTTTTGTCTTTATCTGGCTTCAAATCAGAGTAATAATGCTCTTATAGAATGAATAGGGAAGTGTTCCTTCCTCCTGTATTTTCTGAGTTCATGTAGCCTTGGTGTTATTTCTTAAAGGGTTTGATAGAATTCACTAATAAAGCTATGTGGGCCAAGACTTTTTTATGTGTGAATACTTTTTTTTAAATTAATTAATTTATTTATTTTTGGCTGTGTTGGGTCTTCATTGCAGGCTTTTTCTAGTTGTGGTGAGCAGGGGCTACTCTTTGTTGCGGTGTGCAGGCTTCTCATTGCAGTTGTTTCTCTGGTTGCGGAGCATGGGCTCTAGGCAAGCGGGCTTCAGTAGTTGTGGCGCATGGGCTTGGTTGCTCCGCAGCACGTGGGATCTTCCTGGACGAGGGCTCGAACCCACGTACCCTGCATTGGCAGGTGCATTCTTAACCACTGCACCACCAGGGAAGCCCCTATGTGTGAAGACTTTTAATCACAAATTCAATTTCTTTACTTGATTCAGATTTTCTATTCTTTTTGAGACAGTTGTGGTTAAGAATTTGTCCATTTTAAAAACATTTACAAATTTGTTGACGTAAAGTGTTCATAAGGTTCCTTTACAAATACTTTTAATTTCTGTAGGTTATGTAGTGATGATCCATCTTCCAGTCTAGATTTTGATAATTTGCACAATTTTTTTCTTGATGTAACAAATTTTCTAACTAATGAATTTTCTATTTTGTTGATCTTTTCAAGAAGCAGCTACTGGTTTCAGGGATTTTTCTCTATTGTTTTCCTGGTATCTATTTCATTTATTTTAATTATGATTTTATTTCTGCTCTTGTGTTTACTTTAAGTTATATTTACTCTTTTCTTTCTAGTTTTTTTTTAAAATTAATTAATTTATTAATTTATGGCTGTGTTGGGTCTTCGTTTCTGTGCGAGGGCTTTCTCTAGTTGCGGCGAGCGGGGGCCACTCTTCATCGCGGTGCGCGGGCCTCTCACTGTCGCAGCCTCTCTTGTTGCGGAGCACAGGCTCCAGACGCGCAGGCTAGTAGTTGTGGCTCACAGGCCCAGCTGCTCCGCGGCATGTGGGATCTTCCCAGACCAGGGCTCGAACCCGTGTCCCCTGCATTGGCAGGCAGATTCTCAACCACTGCGCCACCAGGGAAGCCCCTCTTTCTAGTTTTTAAAGAAGAAAGCTTAGATGATTGATTTTATCTTCCTATATAATATAAACGTTTAAAGCTATCAACTTCCTTCTAGGCACAACATTTTTATATACTGTTTTTACTTATATTCAGTTCAAGATATTTTCTAATTTCCCTTGTAACTTATTTTCTGACCCATAACTTATTTAGAAATGAGTTGTTTAATTTCCTAATATTTGAGAATTTTCCATATTTCTGTTGCTGATTTCTAGTTCCATTGTACTTAGAGAACATATTCTGGGTAACTTGAACACTTTTCCATTTATTAAAACTTGCTTATGGCACAGAATATGGTCTATTCTTGGAAATATTTCATGTGCACATGAAATGAATGTTTACTCTGCTGTTGTTGGGTGGAATAATCTATAAATTTCAATTAGGTAAAAGTGATTGATTGTGTTGTTCAGATCTTCTATATTCTTACTCATTTTGGGTTTTCATGTTCTATCAACTATTAAGAGATGGGTATTTAAATCACTGACTTTAATGGCAGATTTGCCTATTTCTTCTTGCAGTTCTATCAGGGATCCTCTTGATGAATTCGCACCTTTATCATTATGCAGTGAACATCTCTATCTTTGACAATATTCCTTGCTTTGAAATCTTTGTCTGACATTAATACAGTCACTCCAACTTTCTTTTAATTGTGAAGATGGTATATATTTGTTCATTGTATTTGTTTCTATTGCTGCATAACAAATTACTCCAAAATTTAGCAGCTCAAAACAACACTCTTTAATTCACAGTTTCTGTGGTGTTAAGAAATCTGGGCACAGCTTAGCTGAGTTCTCTGTCTCAAGGTCTCTCACAGTCTGCAGTCAAGGTGTTGGCTGAGCTCTAGTCACCTCAAGGCCCAACTGGGGAAGGATCCACTTCCAAGCATACGTGGTTGTTGGCAGGGTTCAGGTCCTGGAAAGTTGTTATTCTGAGGGCCTAACTTTTCTGCTGGCTGTTGGCAGGGTGCTTGCCTCAGATCCTTGCCACATGGGCCTCTCCAACAGGCAGCTTGCTTCAACAAAGCATGCAAGCAGAGAAATCTACTAACAAGACAGAAGTCCCAGTCTTTGAGCCTAACCACAGAAGTGACATTCCATCACCTTTGCTGTATTCTATTGGTCAGAAGCAAGTCCCTAAGTCCAGCCCGCACACAATGGCATGAATACCGGGAAGCAGGAATCCTTGGAGGCTGCTCTGTATCTGCCTTGAATTTGAGGTTATTATGGGATCCTTTTGGGAATGTCAGTGTTTTCCTGCTCTTTTGCCTTTGCGGAGTTGGAGCTTCTTCAGTTCTATGAGGTTTTTGTCATAAATCTGTCTCTATCTGCTGGTGGCACCTTCTCTGGCTTTCCAGCACTGTTAAGCATTATTTCCGTTTTTGTATTTCTTGTCATTTCACCAAACTTTGGGGTGGGAAGAAAAATAAATAAACTGAGGCACAGGGAGGTGAAGTAACTTCAGTGGAGTTGGGAGAGTCACCATGGTACAGGGAGAACTTTTTATATATAAGTGACAAGCCCCTCAACAATTCTGATTGTTTTCAAATTCTCTTTTGGAAAGGGCACAGCATGTGAACAAAAATGGTCTTGGGGGCTTCCCTGGTGGCGCAGTGGTTAAGAGTCCGCCTGCTGATGCAGGGGACACGGGTTCGTGCCCCCATCCGGGAAGATCCCACATGCCGCGGAGCGGCTGGGCCCATGAGCCATGGCAGCTGGGCCTGCGTGTCCGGAACCTGTGCTCCGCAGCGGGAGAGGCCACAGCAGTGAGAGGCCTGCGTACCGAAAAAGAAAAAAAAAAAAAGGTCTTGGGAATAAAGGCCTTTTGAAGCCAAATCCTGCCAATTATGAAAGCTGCTCTGGGCAGTAAGCTAGATAGATACCTCAAGAGATAGATACCTTGTGTTGTGGTATTATTCAGGATCTTCTTAGTTATTGGTAATTGTACATTATATATATTTAAATAAAATTAAATAGAATAAAAATTAAACCTTTCTTAAAATAATCCAGAAAAAAAGATAATTCTATAAAGCATTCTGGAAGTTAACCTTCATGCCATTTACAGTGTGAAGACTGCTCCTAGATCTCTCCACTTCACTTTCCCAGCATCTTTTTCTGAGACTGCTCACCCAATTCCAGCTTTAAGATTGTAAAGTTTAAGTCACCACAATGCAAAGAAAGATCTGTTCCTTATCAACAGCCTACTTTAAATCTGGTAAAGACAATTTGCAAACATCTCAATCCAACACTAATTTCTGGTCTTCATTGTTTCTCCCCTAAGTGTGTTCTTCTGATAACAGAAGAAGGGAAGATAATGCCACATGGCCTCTTAGACACAGTCACACATTTAGGAACCTTCCTCTTAATGTTTTACTACCAAACTCCATTGTTACCAAAATTTATTGTTGCAGAACATTCCTTCACTAAGGCAGTTAGTCAAGATTTAAATTGGGAGGAGTTACATGTGACCTATTTTTTTCCCTAAGAGTGGGCAGTTAAGGTACCCCCACAAATGCATCAAAAAATGAGGTACTTTCTTGTAGACATTTTATAATATAGCATGGTTTCTCAAACTTGGTTCTTGGATTCTTTCTGTATTCATTTACTCTGTAATCTCATGAATGATTTATCTATAATGAATGTCCAAATTAAAAAACTAATACACATTTTCTTGTTTCCTATTATCAGAATGTATTCATCATTTATTTCAGGAAAGCACAAAAAGAGAGATCCTCCTTTGAGTTCTAAGTCAGATTATTATTATTATTATTATTTTTTTTTTTTTTTTTGCGGTATGCGGGCCTCTCACTGTTGTGGCCTCTCCCGTTGCGGAGCACAGGCTCCGGACGCACAGGCTCAGCGGCCATGGCTCACGGGCCCAGCCGCTCTGCGGCATGTGGGATCTTCCCGGACAGGGGCATGAACCCATGTCCCCTGCATTGGCAGGCGGACTCTCAACCACTGCGCCACCTGGGAAGCCCCAGATTATTATTTTTGAGGAGACCCTGACACCCCAGTGTTAAGTGATCAGCAGTTATTAATATCCATGGATAATATTCTTTTGATAGCAGGAAGAAACATTAAAAGAATACAACATATTTAATAACTAAACTTGGTACTTTAACCAAAGTATTTGCAACATTCTTAGTATAGTTGAAAATCATGACTGCCAGGTTTTTTTGGCTTGTTCTCTACATCTATTCCTAAAAAGAATGCAGGGCTATATTAAGACAGAATTTGACGTTCTTTCACCTTTATTTTACATTATATTTTACTCACTTTGTTATAAGATTATTAAGAAAAAGTTTGATCATAACCTACTTTTACCTCCATCGTATTACACTGGAATTAAATCATATAGAAAAATAATTTTTATTAATATCACCAGATGTATCAACAGCGTGATTTATTTTTAGTTACGTAATGAAAAAAAATACTTGGGTGTAGATTTTTTTTTAACTGATAAACTTGAAATTAATGAAATGGTCATTAAAAGATTTTCAGGTTTTTGCTTTTTTTTTATATAAAAATCAGTATTTAGAATTTCACAGTGAAGAGGTCTTAAATTTCTCATACAACATGAAATTATATAAAAATAGAAGACATACACATCTTTAACTCTTTAATCCTTTGATTAAGCAGCAAGCATATCACTCTTCCAGGCCAAACACTGCTTAAACAAAAAAGAAAAATAATGACGTGCAAAATATTTACAAAATATGCAAAGCACACAATAAAGACATCTCACTATATACATGTGTCATATTACTAATGAAGCTAAGATTTTTCTACTGTGTGCTCTAGTGTACGTAAATCAAATTACAGCACATCCCTCAGATACAGCACCTTTGCCCATGGTTGGGATAGAATGGATTTTAAATGAATCACAATATACTTAACAGCTGGACAGATGCTGGTGCTGACCAACTTGACTCACATATCCCACACACTGTATACTGAAGGTCTACTGACAAGAGACAAGACAATAGAAGCTGTATAGTATGCACATATGCAAGACAATCTAAATACTTTTAAAAATGCTTTAGATATTTTCCTTTAAGATATATAACTGTCCCCATGGCTATTAAAGTAAAAATAAGTATAAGTTCTTGAATATTAGGAATTTTAAATCATAAGGTGATCCAATGAGAGAGAAAGAACACATCCTGGAAAAAGTTTTAGATTATGCCAGAACTTAAGGTCCTTATGGAAAGAAGTGGTCTAAACTTCAAAATTAAAACTAATCAATGGATTTAAGTCAATAGCTCGTTAACATTTTAGAGCCAAAGGTAGGGACTACCCAATATTTGGGGAATATACGACATCTCGAAATATAAACTAGGGCCTTTGATGTTGACCATTTCGTGAAACAGTTCTAAATGTGAGAATGTGAATGTGCAAACATTTAGCTTAAGTTCCACTAGTATAGCAATCTAAGAGATCTGTCCCTTTGCACAGGTCATGATTCCAATATGAAATCATTGTATCAAAAATATTAGTAATACATTGTTGAAATACTATCACTTGTAAAATATTCTTTGTAGGTGCTTAATGATTATGTGTTGAACTAAGAAGACTTGAAATTTTTTGTTTCTTTATAAAAGGGGTCTCAGCATTTTAAATTAACAGCACAATTGTGACAATATACTGATACATCTTTGGATAACACAGAACAAATTCTTAAATTTATTTTATGAAATAATGTTGATGATTTAACCCTAAACCAAACCCAGAAGTACAGGTCAGCTGCAAGGAATACACAAATGCATCCAAATAGTACAATAGAGTTTATCAAGAAAACATACTTTATATTAAATACAGACCATATTAATAAGTCTGACGGCAATTTGAAGTTCAGAACCTAAACACAAAAAGGGTACTGTAAATAAATGCTTCCATAACCACTATCTCCACATAACTGACAAAATATAATTCTCTTCTAAAGTCCCCAATGTAGGCAACTACTAGTTAAAAGCAGATAGCATTTAGAAAGATTAAAAAAAAAATCAAAATTAACTCCATTTTCAAGGAACTTAAAGACACTGTACTTTAACAGATTAAATCCTCAATTATATGTAAAATTATTATTCCGATCCTCTTACTACTGCAAGATGGCGAGTCAATGACCTTTAAGCAAGGACTTTGCACTAGGACCCTAAATTGTGTGTTAAAAGAGTTAGCAGGCTCAGTACATTCTTTGTGGGTTCATATAATTGCTTTGCAATTGATTAAATTGCTTTCTTTTAAAGGAATATATTTAAATTCCTTTAGAAAAAAAAAGCAAGAGTTTTTGAAAAAAGGGATATGCAGCTATAATTTCTTAAATATGCATTAAATGAACATATGTCAAAATCTGAAATGCAGGCTATCTATTCTTGCACTCCTAACATAGGAAAATGTTAAAAATTAAATTAAAGAAAAAAGAGAAGAAGTCGAACATCCTTAACTTATGAAACTTAAGGAGTTTCCACAATTCCTAAGTCAATATTCCTGTACTAAGAGCCTTGACTATGAAGAGGCAGGAATATAAAGATTCTCAATAAAATAAATACAGTAAAAACAAAACAAAAACCCTCGGTATACAGAATACTTAATCTCTTTTCCTTTAATGAGATTATGTCACTGAATGTATACTCTAGAAAGGAGGCTAACTATAGGCTTTCTGTTGTATAACATTTCAGTTGCGTGAACTAAAAAATTTCTTAGGCATCTAGCCCACTGCCACAGAACTAGTTCGCAGCCTCAGTGTCTAGGAAGGATTATTCTTTCTTCTTTTGCATCAGTCAGGTGAGCACTGGTATAATGATGGGGTGAAAAGTTACTGCAGCTCTGTCCAATTTAATCCTAGTGCAGTGAGGACTGTGAATCTGTCTGAATTCCGATAAGTGATGGTGGCTGCTGACCACCAACTGTGGACAACACTGGTCTTGGGTTTAGACGGGGTGGCATAGAATTAGCAGGGCGAATGAGAGGTGGTGGAGGCTGATTTAAAGTTGGCCGGGGCTGGATGAACCGAGCCTGCTGCTGGAGTGGAGGAGGCTGCCGGTGAAGAGCAGGGGCAGCAGGCAGTGTTGGACGAAGAAGTGGTGGAGGCTGGTTCAGAGTGGCAATGGGGGCTGTTGGTGTTGGAGTGGATGATGGGGCAGGAGGTGATGGACCCAGAGTCCGAGGAGCCTGTGGGGTCTGTGCCTAGAGGTGAAGAAACAAAAATACACGTATGAGATGACAGTTCCTAATGAATTTAATACAATATAGTTTGGGCTGTCACAGGAAAAACAAAACAAAACAAAAACATAACACCAGTGTTTTTTGGAAGCACAAGCTTCTTTTATTTTAAACAAAACAAAACAAAAACCCAAAAACCGAAAAAGCAACGAAGCTACCAAACAGGCATCTTTATTAGTAAACAGCTTAACACTGGAAATAAAAATAAGACTATGAAAGAACAATACACTCTCCATTCTTCTAGGATCAGAACTTAGCATGTCATTATGACTTAAGAGTCACGAGAGATGCACCACTGAGTAAGTGTATTGTCAACCTTTCATGCTCATTTAGCTAGTCCTCTGACAAATTAACCTTATAGAACACCACACAAAATGGTGATTCCTCAACTCATATTAGCTCAAATTCCATACACAAACACACCTCCTCTTCTTCATCAGTGCTCTTCCCTGATGGCACATTAGAAGCACTTTTTGTCTCCTCCCCTAAAGTAGAAGCATCACCATTAGAAGCCTGGGTTCCTTGTTCTGCTTCCCACTCCTGCAATACCTCCTCTAAGTTAAACCGACGCCTGTAGTTTACAAAGAAGTTCTTCACTTGGCCAACAGTCTTGTTGCCAATTACATCTGCAATAGCTTGAAAATCTTTACCATATTTGCGGACACCTGGAAGGCAAAGTAAATAATACACCTGTGAAGGATCAATAAGGAGAGCTGTGTGTACTATACATCATGCACACACACAAGATACCAGCAATGAAAATCCTTTCTGATAAACTCTGTGCATTTCTCAATTCTGAGATAGAGGCTAAGATATCAGGGTCACAGATGAAAACTATAAATTATGTCATTTCATCGAGCCAGCCACTTGCCTTCAACTGAACAATCAGAAACTTACCATTTTTTACATACTCAGTTATTTTCTCCAATCCTCTCTTGAACTCTCAAATACAGTCCATTTATTGTAAAGCATTGAATTCTTTGTTCCATCCTCAATTCCACATTCATTTATTTCCCTAGTAGCCAGTCACCTAAATTTGAGCAACACCGTTTGTAAACAAAACTGGATGGGAACGAACCATCTCTTTTATCCCCTCAATGGACTGAGTGAGTAGTCTTAGGGTTCCCCCATTAAGAAAAGCATTGTAATTTTGGTCTTAACACTAACTTCAACATAATCACTTGCCTACCTTACCAGGTACCAATGAAGAGAAATGAGATAAGAATTTAAATACAAAAAGCAGGAGAATCATCACAATCTGATGGACCAAAAAAAGGGGAAACTATTTTTCAGAGTTTGTTGGATTTTAACTCATCTAACAGTTCTAAGGACTGTATATGAAGGATTCCTAGATATGCTCTGTAGCCTAAAGAATTAGGGTATAATAGTGACTACTTGTAGATACTTGTGCTTATCATCACTACCTTAAATTTAAGAAGGATTGTACATTCAGTTATTAAAAAACCTAACTTCCATAAAATTATGGAAATTTTATTAAATGAAGGATAATATTTGATTTATGAACTTGAGATAGTCAATTATGCTACAGAGTTTAAAGTGAGTTTATATACTCAGATGGACAATAATTTGCTCTTAAGGGAATTCTAAAAGATATTCACTGACTCATTCTAGAAAGAGATGCACTTAGCTCAAAATATAAAAGCTGTCAAAATTTTTACTTTACAATTTGATAACTGCTTTTTAAAATACCAGAAAACAGTAACTCATTAATTAGAGATGAGAAAGGAGAAAAAAAATATTGATGTCTACGGTATTAAAGTCTGTAGTTTAACCTAAGCAGCCAGAAATACAGGAATTTAGATAAACTTAACATGTATACAATCACACATAAGAGAATAATATAAGGACATATTAAGACCCCAGCAGAAATGCTAGACATATTCTTACTGATAGCTATTTGGGTGATACACCTATTACCTAAAGCACCAGCATGATATAACTCCTGCTCTTAAATTCCGTGCTTATTTTTTATTGAAAGCTTGGGAGTAAGTATCTCTTGCTACATTCAACTTGCTAGGCTTGACTCTATGGGGAGTTCCTTTCTCTTAGAGCATTTTGGGTAGGAGACCTGACGTTATTAAGCTATAACCATATCCCATTGTTAATACAGAGTTTTGGGTTTATAAACTATGCTCATTTGCTCTATTCTCAAAGGGAAAGACATATGCATGACAACAAAGTAATAATGATACTTAAACATTGCTTATAATATTTTATTTTATATTCATTTACAATATAAATGAACTTATATTCTCTTAAATCCATGAGCTGATTTCCAGTTTGAACTTCATAACTGAGTATAAATTCTAATGGTGACTAGGTTCCACCAAGGGTTTATCTGGCAATAAGAACCCAAGGTCATTTCATATGAAGAATTACTGCTGCATACTCAAGTACTTCTCTACTACTTGTACTTTGGAAAACAGCAACTCAACCTGAGATGACTGCACTGAAAAACAAATACTACTTGGAAACCACACACAGTATTCTACCAGTGTACTAATTTTCATAAGGGATATTTAATTTACATTCTAGAAATGTCCAATGCTACTGAATACGTGAGTTTAGAAATGAAAACCTTAAATAAATCTAGGATTAGATCTGCTATATTCTTAGCAAGAAGTCACATTAAGAGTAACTCTTGACTCCAAGTCTGACAATATTACAACCCTCCGAACACCCATTTGTTTAGCAAAATATACTCTAAAACCTACCACTACGCTGTCCCCAAGTCTAACTCCACTATATAAATGTCCCCTCTTCTTCTGACTCTTTTTTTTTTTTTTGGTCTTCCACTTTATTTTCTCTTGCTTAATAGACTTCGCCTTGTCACTAATATTGTTGCATTTCCAGAATTGCATGCCCCCAAACCAAAACTACTTCCTATAGGAACTTTAGTTTACCCAGACACTTTGGATTTTCTTCAGGTCACCTAGGTTCTGAGTCACCTAGGTAAGTTTATCATTAACTTGTGTATGCTAGTCTCAACTACTTTGCAAAGTCTTAAGGCTCAGACCACACTGTAGACTTCTGTAGTCTGGCTAAGGATCTCAATCATGTCCTAAGAATAAGTGGGTCCAGATATTAATGTCTTTAACCTGCAGGATGGCTGGGCCGGGTGTGGAAGAGCAAGAGCTCCTTGGCAGTCTCCTCTGGACAAACAACAGCCTCATCTGTCTGCCTCAGTGTGTTATGAAAATTTTCATAATTTTCTCTGTGTGCCATGATGTGAAAAAGGTTGGAAAGTACTACCCTATGGAATACAAAGTACCACCAGCATTACTACAACGCAGAGTACAGAGGAAGTGCTCAGGAAATACGACTGATTTTTCTTCTCCATAGGGCTTCATTCTATTATTCTTCCCAAGCTACAGGAGTCACATATGGCTGACTTCTTTATCACTTTCACATTCCCAGTGACGTTGCACATTTTGGCTAGAAGGTGGAATTCTTAAGCTCTGTACTATGGCTGATAACTAGTCAAACTCTAGTGAAACACCAACTGAAGACTTAATGGGACTGACTTCTTCCGATGAATCCCCAGCTAGGCTTCTGGAGGTCAGCCTAGCAAGGCAGCGGTGCTAAGCAACCATCTTTAACAACCTATGATATCAGAGCTACTTTGTTACAACTCGTACCTGGGGAAAGGGTGGTCCATTCTTTTTCCACAGTTTATAAAAAACGAGGTCCATCATATCTCATATTATATCCCTCATAAGAATTGGTGCTAGAATGACTTAGGAAGTTCTTACTACAAAACTTGAAATTTCTCCTTCATTTTCATCATTAAATACTGCAGGTATGAGAATTTTGCTATGCTTTAAAAAATGTTCACCTTGATAAAAATTCTAGGCACAAAAAACACAAAAAATGGGAATGCTAATATTAATGACCTTGAAAACCCAAATTTGTATTCTAATGAAGGATCAACTTCTCATGGATTTCTTCAATAAACAGATTTTTATGGTCTGAATTATATCCCATATCATAGGCTGAATCAATAAAGTAATACTGTAAGACAATAAGATAGCACAACTATTCCTAATTAGTAACTCTATTTCCTTATGTGAAATACTATCTCTACCACTTTTGATTGACAATTCACTAAAGGTATCAAAAAGTAAACAAGTTAAATCATCTAATCACTCATTATCTCATTATGAAATAACAAATAAATGTAGAATACTTTTTAAATCTCTCTAAAACAAAACAAAACAAAAAAAAGATTAAATCTCTCTCACTCCTCCTGAAGATATAAAAGGCTTAGGTCCTATCTGAACCACTGTTTTAAATTAAATTTGTGACCTTTAGGGCAAGAGGTCAGTTTTCAAAGGTGAGTGGGAAAAAACTTGAGAGAACCCCGGAAGAGGGAAATTAAATATTTCCCAGGGAGAGGAAAAAATTGTTTTCAGTAAAATTTCTAAATTTCATTTCAAAGTTACAGTGAAACAACATGGCTTCTACACTGGCAGATGAAACCGTATAATCTTTATAATATATACTTTTAAAGTTTTGTTTGGGAATTAAGATAAAAATATAACTCATTAGGATATTGTGTTATCATTATTTTATTTTCCAACCAGTGTTCTATATTACCCAACCAAAAAACAATTCGTATTTTTAGAGCTTCGGGTAGTAAAATAGTAAGTTCAGGAGCATTTGTAATACGGTGTTTCCCAACTCTGGACATGGTATTTAGACGTTTTTTTAATTTGACAGAAAGGATATCATAAATCTGCTTTTGGTACATTTAAAAAGCTATTTTTTAAATCTTATTTTGGACTCCAAAAAAAAACCAAAGCCAACATTACCGTGACAAGCTACTTCTAGATATAAGTAATGAAAAGTTGGGGGATACTTTTTTCCTGCTTCTTGCACAAATGTCTTAAGGTGAGCAGGTACTTAGTATAATTGGGAAATATTAATTTTTCAAAAATCTATTTTTGAAGTAAGAACACAGTGACATCTAGAAACTCCAAGGATATGGTTCTTTCCTATCAGTAAGAGGTTAATTTTAAACTCAAACCATTCAGGAACATGCATTTCTTTTCACCTCCTGTAAATCTTGTCAAGAATTCCTAGTAAAGAAGGTAAAAAAGATATCAACAGCAGTAGGACAGTGATTGGTGCATCTGGGCAGTGGCTAAAAGTCAAAGTCATATATTCTCTTTCCAGTGTCTAGCCTTTCTCTTCTGAAGCTTCCCGTCTTCTTGCTACAAGTTAAATTCCATCCTAAAAATGCTGGGAATTTTGAATCATTAATTATCTGAAGCAAGTGCATCAGAGGGTTGACAGTTATACTTTTGGGCCTCCATTCTGGTGATATCAGTTATAACAGAAGAAACTCTCTAATGCAAACAGATAACTTTTAGATGGAAAAGTATGAATCTATCTCCACCTCCTTTTGATCATTCATGTACTGAGTGAGGATCATGTAAGGATCGTTACAATCCTTATGCCTTAATCAATAGCCAAATCTCTTCCCCCCCCACTTTAGGGACCATTCTAGCTTTTTTTAAAGTAGGAGATAAAATTAGAAAGAAGACAGTTTCTAGACTTGCAACTTCATTGCTCCTAAAAAGGAATGAATGTATAAACTATAGGGAGAGAAGATAAAATTTAACTGTAAGCATAACTCACTTGAACACAGTTCTGTCATTTCCTGTTTTATATGAGAAGGCAAGTAATATAAAAAAAAACTAAAAATTAAAGCTGATGCCTTGATAAAATTAGAAATTTTTTTTGTTGTTTATCCTAGTATAGCACAAATATTGTAGTTGGGAAGTATATTTTTTGTTTGTTTTTGTTTTGTAGTTTTTTACCACTAATGACTATGAAATGAATACATTTAAGAGGAGACATAAAATTAAAATGTCAAACATTGTATACCATGCTTCTGCTCCTATACACTTTAAAGAGCAGATGTTTTGCACTATCATTTAAATGTATTGTTACTTTTTGAAAACAGATAATAATTGTTCCATTTAATATGAAAAAAATACACCTAGAATCTAATTCTTTTCTTTATTCTTGCTTAATAGGGAATGTTTATCATATGAATATCAAGACTGATTTTAGGATAATTTCTAAAAGCACCATAGATTAGAAAAAAATATTTATATATATGACATAAGCTACAAACAGGGGTATTTCACCATTAACACAAATATGTGAAGACTATAACTGGTCTTACTGTTAACTAATTTGTTATAATAGAAAATTTAGATACTCAAAGCTGAAACAGATTACAGAAATTGTAGAAATACCATTCTTGGTAAGTATTTTAAGAGGATTAAATTAAAGCAGCATTTATAATATCCCACTTGGGGACTCTCGAAGAATGCTACTGAAGTTATAACATAGTTAGAACTAAAATCAACATAATAAAGTGATAGATTACACAAGTAAAAGCAGACATTCCTATCTGGTCATGAGCATGATTTTCCCCCCCTTCCAAATAAGGGAGAAAGAAGTGGAAATGGCTTATTTATTTATTTAAATATTTGTTGTTAAAATAATATTTATTTACAATTTAAATGGCTAGTACTTAGTTAACAACAATATGAGCAGACGGAAGTGGGAAATATATATTTAAGCCCTAGGAAATGATCTTAATATACTTATTTGGTTTTCAGAATTACAACAAAAAGTTTATTTAATAGTAGAGTTATAAATCTCACTAGTGACACTAGAGTCAACATTTCTCTCTCTAGGTCACTGTAATGGTCAACTACGAGCAAGATAAAATAAAGCATTTAACAAATGAATGTCAAATCAGAATCTATATGTAAAATGTCTTGAATAGAAAGTTCTATATAAATTAAAACATGTTAATATCAAAACATAAATGATTTGAAACTGAAGTGGCCAGAAGAATAATATCATATAAAGGCTTATCATAAATAAAGATTAAAAAGAAGAAGAAAAAACCAAAAACAATTACCTGCTAAGATAAGTACTTCTGGATTACACATGTTAAAATAAAAAGTGCAATTATGTACCTTAACCACACTGAGACTCAGGTACAGATGACATTACTATACGATTATACTGTTTATAAGACACACTTTTGAGTATTATATAAATACATGGGCACATGAAGCAAAGATGGTACTTTTTAATTCTCCCTAAAATAACTATTTTGGACACAAATAGCTTAGCTTTGTTTTATTTTATATAACAAAAACAAAAACAAACAAAAAAAACCCCAAAACGAAACCAAAAAAACCTAAAAGCTCAAAGTGAAAATAAAAATTTCCCCCACAGAGTCAAAATAAATATTTAAATAAAAACGAAGACATTAACATACTAAGAGAGTGCTTTCAAAATCCTAAGAACATGAATCTTTCCATACAAATTGCTCTATTAGTATAATATATTTAAGGATTACTTTTTAAACGTGCATAAAAATATGACACTGAATGTCCCTCAGGAGAAAGGAAATGTTTGATTATTTCTATAAATACTCCATTCTTGTAATATTTATAAGCTGAAATAATGTCCACATATATAGCTCAACTCCATATGTAAATCTTTCCATTGTCCTTCTCTTGAATGCAGCTTTTCATAATATCCAACCCAGCCATAAGATTCAAGGGATCCTACCACTTAAAGGAGTACTGTAGAACAATATCAAATCCTGATTCTGTACATATAGAGAAAGATTAACCCAGACTTCCTAGCCAATTCTCTTAAAAAAAACATTTCACTGGGATAATTTCTTTTATGAAGAGTACAGGATTAGTATACTAACCTTTAAGTAATGAAATACTGGAAGACGGGGTTAAATTCTATAGGCTACTCTGATGAAGGGAAACCGGCTTTACATCAGTGAAACCAATGCCTACTCAAATAACTATGTTAGAGCCATAAGACATAATTCTAAATAAATATGAGACAGCCATTGAAAATACTAATTTTTAATCAAAAATTTAAATTGTCAGTTTTTTGTTTTAAAACAGCTATTATTGAACATTATAAACTAATTAAACTTTGTTCTGACTCACTCAGAAACTTAATTCTACAATTACAGATGTGCTCAATGCACATCCAGCACCCTGCCTCCATCGAATCAAGTATTTCTATTTATGAAATGACTGCATACCAAAGGGAAGGCTGACATTATCCTGTTGGCACCCTCCTGTGACATTTTCAAATCACACTGGGTGAGTAATTCTTACTCTAATTCAAACTGCAGAGTCATCTATTAATCAATCTTTAACTACATTATTCTCATAGCCGAATGATACTTGCACAACATTTTTGAGTTAAATATTTTCTCTATGTTTGAATACTTGGAACTATTTTTAAAGATATATGTTTCACTGGGGCCCAACTCTCTTAAGCTATCAGTACTCAATACAGAGGGCTCAGCCAGGAAGAAACAAATTGTAAACCAAACTTAAATCACACAATCAGTCCTGCAGATAGTTCATCTTGAAAGGGAAAAAAATCTACAACACTGAATTAAAACATACAATATGCCCTTCTTTAAGTAATTCAAATACAAGAAAATCCAAGTTTATAGTGCTTCCAATTTGCCCATGGGTATTCACATTACAAAAAGTTTTCTGCCATACAATTCAACAAAGCATTCTTATAAATAGTGCATTTAAAATTGTATGTGTATATACATATATCTTAAGTCTCTCTTTTGTATAAATAGATATATTTAAAGTCAGGTTTTGAAGCATTCAGTGGCATATCTCTTAAGTAAGTTATGGTACACTGAAAGTAAAGCATATCATTAATAGTTTTAGTACCTGACATTTATCAAATACAGAGTAATCAGGGAAACCAGAAACATAAATTAGTTTATGCTTTAAATAATGAGTTATTGACTGATACAGTAAGAATGAACCCAACTGCAGGAATACTGAAGCAGAGGCATGGAGAGACCATGACTTGTTCAAGCTTGTCATCACCATCATTTATTTAGTGCTGAGAATGCATTACATGCTGTTCAGGACCCAAAATGCACACAGGTTCAGTATGTCACATCCACAAGTACAAAACAGAATTCATGGTCACCAGGACTTTGTGGTGAACACAGACCCTTTTCTTGATCCATTTCTAAAGGAAGGGAAGAACTATGGTAGTCACCTTTCATGACAAGTTAAATAATTATTAGCAACAGTAACTGCTTATCTTTAATATACCTTGCACTGCTAGAAGCTGCTCCTCTGTGGTCCAACGGGCATTAATTTTCTGATTTGACTACAAAATTAAAGAGAAGTTTCCTAATGAGGATATGAAGACAGACATTTTTCCAAAGTGCTTATTTTTTTTAAACTTTTCACCAAATCACAGACAAGAGATTACTAAAACTCTGATTTATGAGGATTTCATTTTTATAAGAATTAAAAAATATATTCTGAATTACCTTTTACCAACACAAAAAGATAATGAAAGGGAAATGTACCATTTTGGGAGAATGAACAACATTTGCACTTATACTCTAGGCAGAGATATCAAAACTGAGAAAATCTATTAATCATCCATTTTCCAACTACAATGTTCCTATCATACGTTGCAGATGTTAATTTTAGCCTAGTTTTAAACATTTAAGAGACTTTGTTTTCTTCAGAGAAGGATCTGTGACTCTCTCTAAAATTTCTTCTCTTCATATTTAGATTAAACCTATCCTTACTCCATCAAAAACAGTGTTGCATAAATTACCATAAAACTGTAGATCAGGCCTATGCCCTAAAATACTTCTTTAAATTTCTAAAGCAGAGAGTGACCCACTATAAGAATAAATTTTCCCCCCAAGACCTCCTACATTCTTTCCAGTATTTTTGTTTAACAAATTTCTACGTTTAAGATTTTTACTATGGCAGCATTACAATATCAATTAAACACCTAACCAAATTTCACTAGTGTATACCCACTGCTGAGTAATCAAGAACCTTCAGCAGTAGATGGAGGGACATAAATAAGTATACCAGCCTACAGCGGTTTGCAGTAGAAACTGCCCAGATAAAGTGGCCAATGTAATACACGCACATGCTGGGCAAAACAGTAACAAAGGCTTCCTCTGAGAAGGGGTGTTTAGGTCTTATCTCACTTGTAGTCTTAGCAATAAGAGTTTCCACAGTACACAGCAGTTCTGGGTAACACCAACTTTCTCACCATGAGTGAAGAGGTATAAGCAAGCATTTGGAAGAAAGAATGAAACAAAAATTCAAAAAAAAATTAGGAGAGAAGAAAGAAAAAAGTTAAAAAAAACACCTATAGTAAAGGAGGAAAAAACCTAAAACACAAAGCACTGAATTCCAGATGATGAGATTATAAAGGGGTAGCAAGGCAGGCCAGGCAAAGCCTGGATAAGCCTCCAGATTAGGATACTGGTGATAAGGTAAAGGAATAACAGTAAACAGGCAAAGAGAAAGAGGGGAAATAGGACATACAGAAGCAGTAATAAGGGTGAACCAAGGCTAAAAAAGTGAAAAGAAAAAGGAGATGACAGAGGAAAAACTAGCAATTAATCCCCCAAGAGGAGTAACAAGAATGAAGTAGGAGCTAATATTTGAGTTAATACCCAGGCAATCTGATGCTACCGTGGCTGTGACAGGTAGACAGAAGAGGCCCTTGGTACCCAAGGATAATTGGTACTGGAACCTATTTAAAACAGGTCCAAATATTTCAGAGTAAATGGTTAAAAAATAAAGGGTTGATTGTAACTCAATCTGAAATATGAAACTAAAACTTAGGCAAATTAGTTCATTAAAAAATAGTCACTGATTCCACTTACATGCTTTAATTTTATTTTTTGGCATACCTCTTCTGGCTATACAATGGTATAACATTCTCTAGCTTTGCAATTTACAACATGAGCATAGCATATAGGCCATTTTTGTTTTGAAGACTTCAACAAATTTCTCTTAATTCTTCGTAACCCCTCTTAATTCTTTGTTACTCAAATTATTCTTTTTTAAAGTGCTTGTCTCAGTCACCATCCTCTTTTTTTCCATTGTTAATTCTGCTAGGTACCTGTTTGTCAACAATTTTGCAAGCGATTAAACTCATTCTCATGTACTTTCATAGACTTCATGAAGTTTCACATCTTTTGCAAGGCTTACAATTTCATTTTGTATTTGCATTGTATTAGCAAGAGAGTAACAGAGAAGGATGTTGCTGTGATGGATGGGAAGGATAACAGCTAGAGCTAATTAGGGAGAATTGGTGAGTAGAGCCTAATTTTATAGGTGCTCAATTCATTAGTGAATATTTTCTTATTTGGCAACTTTTGCTTCTCCATGTATCCCTTAGATTAATGAACATTTGGATACTGAGGATCTCTTGTAATACTACATTGCAAGTTGTTCTTAGGATTAAAGTTAGGATATATGTAGAACATCTAGCACGGTGCCTTAGCAGCAGAAATTGATCAATCGATGTTTGTTAAACCTGAAAGGCATAAACTGGAGGAAAAGGTGTCATTAGTGAAAAGGGAACAAAAGGTGAAAGAGAAATAACAAGCACAATGAAGACTTATTTTCAGTTTACAAGCATATCAGGAGATGGGATGAAGACGAATAACTATTATTAAAATTAAAAAGTACAGAGTATACTGGGGATTCAAAAATGAGAGGGAAAAGTCAAAATGATTAGAATAGGGAAAAAGGAAAGTTGAAGGGACTGGAGTCTGAGATGGGTTTAAGAATAGGAGAAGTTTCTGAAAGGCAAAAATGAGGAGAAGGCATAAGATGACAGGGAACAAGAGGATTTTTGCCAGGAAGAAGTGATAAATACGCCTGGAAGGTTGGTGATACTTAATTAAACCAAAATACGGTAAGGACCACTTTTGGAAGTGCCATAAAAACCAAGGTTGATGAGTTCATACTAGGTTTAATAAGCAATTGTGCTGGGCGGGGGGTGGGGGTGGGGGGTAAGGAGCAAGGGGAGAAGGGTAGGATTATGAGCAGAATAAGACTTTAAGCCTAGAAAGCTGGGAGAAGGGTGATGCTGTTAAGGATTTAGGATTTGGGAGATGTGGGAAGGCAAGGCTAAGATGAGGAATTTAACTTGGGATACACTGAAAAAAGGTATTAGACAGGAGGCTAAAACAGATTCATCTATTCAAACACTTTTTTTTAAGTGTCTGGAAAATGTTTATGAGGGAAAACAATGGAGTCATCTTACTAAAACCAGCCTGTGAATTTTTTTAAGTTTTTTTTTTTCCTCCCAAAATTACTCTTGAAATGTTCTTACAAAGGTAGCCACAGAGATAGGGACAGTCTCTCAAAGAGTCCACATAGCCAATTATTCCTCCAGCATTGGAATGGGCCACTAGTTTCTCAGTTAAATCCCAGATGAAGCCTGTGGCTCGAATTTAGGATAGTACTGAATGAAAAATATAAATACTTATTTAAATGCTAGAATATTGTTCAGTTCAAGGAAATGCTCAGGAGGCATATGGAAGCTAAAACTGACTAAAGGAATGGTGGATTTACAGTTTCCAGCTCATAACTGCTCACTCTGGGGTATACACTCAATAAATGGAGTTTAGGCAGAATTGCCAGTACTACTGCATTTGCTATTACTAAACATACTCTCTCTTTTTTATTTGGCTGATAGCTATGGTTGAATTTATGTCATTTAAATGTATGATATGATATGACTTTAATATAGCAAAGTGATGAGACTGTATATTTCCAAACAGAAGAGAAATACATTCTGAGGATAAAAATTTGGAGAATGTCTTTATTTATGTAGAGAAAGAAAAATTATGGCTGAGAAGGGAAAATAATAGTTATAAAAGAGAACATAACCTCTCAAAAGTTAGAGGAAGAAGGAGGTCACCACTCTGTGAAGGGCTCAGAAAAAGGCAAGGGAAATGAGTTAGAGCTGTGGAATTTGGTCATTAGCACCAATATTAATCTTTAAGAAGATACTTCAGTGGAAAAATGCAGAGGGGGAGTTGAAACTGTATGGAATTTAAAAGTCTATGTGTTACAAAATGTAAACTGGAAGAAAGGGAACACTATAGTAGAAAGAGAATCAACAATTAAAAATACATAGGATTCCTTTAAGTAACTGATTTTTATATTTTAGACCCAAGAAACTTTGGTAGAGATTTGTTTAACTTAAGGAAAGGAGAACTAGACTATATCTAGGAATCTAAAACTGTGTGGTAGTTATGGTGAGCTATGAGGTACCACTGAGAATATTCTTTTGCAGCAAACCCCAGTCCGAAACACTGTTGTTTTAAAAATAATAAAATATTAATATAAAACAATCCAGTATATAATAGTAATGATAATAATGTAGAAGGCCCCAAAGAGCCTTCTAGAACAATCTATGACATCCTTAGTGAATTCAGCATCTTTACTACATCCTTCCCCTGCTAAAACTGTCTTCACATCTTTCCCATTTTTGTCAGTAGTAGATTCATACTACCTCTGACTTGGAAGAGTTAGAAAAGGTCACTGCTACTCAATGTTGAAAATTCCATCCAACATCCATAATGAAAGGATGTCACACACCTATGCATGAAAATACCCACAGACTGGGAAATTTCTGGCTTCAAAAAGCACTCCTTTTTCAGTTTCTTCCTTCCTAGATTCATTAATCTCCTTGCCCCCGACTTACCTCCTCCCACAACAAATCAAAGCATGACCAAACATACCACCGCTCCCCACAATACTCTCACATACTTTCCAGGAGATACAGTAACCTCTACTTTGCAATGTTCTCTAGATTTATCACTTGCTGTCCATTCCTACAACTAATACCTGACACTACCCAGTACCTGTTTACCACTTACTTTATCACTCACATACTTGGTATTTTAGCAGCTCTAAAGTTTCTAATGTATCTTGTAAAACACTGCCAGGATACCTTTCCCAAAATAAAAATTTGGCATTACATCCTTCCCAAATTGAAGAAGCTATGGGGCCTTTCCATTTGACTTAATTTAAAAGGCAAACTTCTCTTCCTAGCTTTCACAAAGACTTTGTTTTCACAGTGGTCTTGCCCATTGACCTCTATCACAAACAAGTAAGTCCCTGTTAAACTCAACCTTATTAACATCTCTCATACACCCTGTGCATTCATCCTCTGCAACCAAGTTTGCCTCCCCAAGTAGACAATATGCTTCTTGAGAAAACATTGTTTTATACTTCCACTGAATTCTCAATAGTAATTAGCACAATAATGAGCACATAAGAAGTGCTCAGGGAATATCCAGTGCTTTTATTTTTCCCCACTGTATTTATATTTTGAATGTACTGCTCAACACTAAACCATTGTTCACGTTATTCCCTCCACCTGCCCTTTTTGTATGTGCAAAACTCCTACTCATCCTTCAAACTTCAGCTGAAACTTCCCCCTCTAGGAAGTCCTCCTTGATTACCCTAGCTGGAATGAATAATAGCCACTTGTTTTCGTAAGATCTTTATTTATAAATCTATAACTTTAATCAGTTTGTCTTATAATATCCAGCCTATAAATTCTTCTTTTAAGAAGTAGATGGAAAAAATCTATCCTTCCTCCTTTTTAGGTCTCGCTTCTTCCCCCAACACACACTGCCTAATGTAGTGCCTTACATGAAACAGGTGATCATAAATACTTAGGGAAGGGAATAGACTTTCTTCACCAATATTTTCCCTAAATGAGTGAAAATAACAAATACAACCAAATGAATAAGTAAAGCATCTTAGTAACTGTTTACTTCCAGTTGAGTTACATAATTTGGTAGCCTATTGTTTAAAAGGTTAATAAAATTCTTTTATTAGGTATTAGGGAGAAATTTTTTAGGTTAGGTACCAGCTAACCTAAAGGTAAGGGGATAGATTACATGATTTTTCAAGCTCTTTACTATGACTGTTAATCTAGTGTTTTGAAATATATCTATTCAGGTTGCTCCCCCCTGTAAAGCAATAGGAACAATATGATAAATATAAATATATCCTGGGCATTTTCTAGATGATAAAACATATATACATTTTTCAAGTCGTGTGAGTTCAAAATCAACCTTAAAGTAATATACAAACTTCAGTGTATGGATTGTAGTGTGTTAAGATTTTGATTGTTTCATTTTGATCATTATTTTTACAATAAACCAAGAGATGTAATAAATGATAACTTCTAAACCAGTAACTGCATTTATTTATTTTTTAAATTTTTTTTAAGATTTTTTTTTATGTGGACCATTTGTAAAGTCTTTATTGAATTTGTTACAATATTGCTTCTGTTTTATGTTTTTTGGCCACGAGGCATGTGGGATTTTAGTGCCCCGACCAGGGATCGAACCTGCACCCCCTGCACTGGAAGGTGAAGTCTTAACCACTGGACCGCCAGGGAAGTCCCCCAATAACTGCATTTAAATGTGAGAATCTAATATACACTTTTACTATTATATGAAAACTTCCAAAAGTAAGAGGCAGCATGGCATTAATCTAGGACAGCATGGCATTAAACTGGACTCTAAGCATCTGAAATATAGCCAGAGTTTCACTATTTACTAGATGTGTGATCTTGATCAAGTCAGTTAATCTCTCTGAGGCCCAACTTCCTCATGTAAAATAACAGCATTTACTTCATCTACTTCTTTGGACTTATGTGATTATCAAAAGAAGCAGCATATAGGAAAGTTATAAATGCTATTGTACTTTCACATCTTACTTTATATAATGTTAATGAATGAGACTATTCTGCAATTTTCTGGAAAATTTGAGATTAGAATTTTATTTCCTTGAAAATTTGGTAGACTTTTTCTGTAAAGTTGTCTTGGCCTGCTGTTTCCTTATGAGAAAAAATGTTAATTGTTCCTTCAATTATTTAATGGTTATAAATTATTCACTTTTCTTTCTTTTTAAGACACACATATTTTCCTAGGAATTTCTAAGTTTTGTTTAAATTTTCAAACTTACTGGCATAAAGTTCTTCAAGATATTCCCATAATGTTTTCAATATCTGCTATATTTTTAAATTTAATTTTTAAATTATAAACTCATAGGCATTTTAAGTTTTTTGCTTTTATGCATTTTATAATGCATAATTAAATAATAAATTAATTCCAATACAAAATTTAATTTTTTGTCGCAATAATATAACATAAAATAAAGCAGTATTCTTTGTATTACACTATCTTTATTTAAATATCACTAGAATATTTGTCAGTTTACCTGGGGGTTTGGAATGAGATATTAGTCTTTTCCATTGCCTGACCTTCTTGAAAGAGACTATTCAAAACAAACAAAAACAACTTCCTTCATAATGATTCTTCCTTTCTGAAAGATTCTAATGAGTAAGATGGCATATGAAGTACTACTCTTCTGCCTCCCCCCATCCCCTCATACATATTTCCTTTGTAGATATTTCAGTCAACCTGTGATTTGGGGGAAAAAAACATCCCTTAAGAGCAAGTAGGATTATTTGATTATTACATACATAGAAAAGCAAGTCCAGGATATGAAGCATAACACAGGAGTCTTAAAAAAGAGAGAGAAAAGAGAAAAGACTTTATAATAGAAGCTTCTGTAAAAATATTTGATTGGATTTTATGAGCATTTAAGTACATCCTTAGTCATCACAAATATAAAAAACATATTACATTTTAGCTGAAGTACAAGACTTGAGAAAATGGCCAATCTACATCTTGTTTTTGGATTTCATATTTTCCAGGATATGAGTACAAGAATGTAAGTCCACCTACTAAAATCCTAATTGGAAACATGAGCCAAAATCCAAATACACAAAATTAAAGTAAAATTTTGTTAAAACTGTTAAAATGAGCTCCTTTTCTTGTGATCTTTTCTTCCTGTTACCAATTTACACAGGTAGGAAAGGGCTTTGAACAAACACTGCTCTAGACCTAAAAATGCCCTGGCTTGTTCATTAATGACCTTCTAGTTTCACATGCACTGGGCCTACTAGTATCGCTATTTTCCCTAATTACTTTGCTTGATAGGGAGTGCTAAGGACAGGAACGAAATGATTTAATGTAAATCATTAGTCAAGTCTCAAGAGAGTTAACTATCTAAATGGTAAAATAGAGACATAATAAATTATCCATATTATAAACCCTTCAAGTATTAACACGTAACCAAAATAGTAGTTGAACACTGGATAACTCAAAGAACAAGGTTTCACTGTACTTAGCACATGTACTCTTCAATAACATACCTCAGGAGGTTTGAATTCTTCAATTCCACCTTCCATTTTCTGTTTAAGTGCACTGTTTACTTGCTTAGCATTCTGAACCTTCAACAAAATAACCCAAAATATGAATCAGATCATCTACTTAGGTGAATTTTTGAGAATTCAATAAGTGAAAAGGATATATATCAACACCCTCTTAAATTGAAGTTCGTGAGGATAGGACACTTATCACACTTAGGCTGTGATACAACACTCATTCAAGTAATATACACATCAACTATATACATATCTAACAGACTCATAAATGATAGTGTTTGAATATCTGTAAAAATGTCTCTTATAATCCAAGACAACTGTTATATATAGGGATTAAATTCCACCAATATTTCTCATTACCATAATGCTTTGATCAAATAACAATTATTCTAATAAGAATAATAATGATGACAGTGGATAATATTTATTAGCTGTTTATTATGTTAAGCATCATTGTCGGTGCATCATATGTAATAAATCACTTAATTCTCATAACTACTCTGTGAAGTAAGTACAATCAGTTCTGTTATAACCTGACATATGCATTCTCAAAAGCCACTGTACTAGGCAAAACCACACAATAAAAACCACAGGGCTTATGGGGAAAAGGAGCTTGGGACACAACACTCAAAAACTTCATCAGTGACACGTAAGACAGACACCTAATAAAAATGACAGCATAGTTTTTATACATTCTAAATAGTAAAGAAATTCACAAGTGTTACAATAAAGATGATACTTTACCTTAAAAGGTTGCTTACGTAAGTGGGTGTCAAAATAACTGCAATTTGTGAGTCATTGGGAAGTGGTAGAAGAAGGGTTATTTGAAAACAGATAAAAAGTTTTAACACCAGATGTGGATGTGGATGGCACATAACACACAGTGAATTGAGGTAGGTGGTATACATCTGAAGTGTGTGGGCATGTACTCAGCAAGATGTAGTTTTTCCCTAACAAAAATCACATGTAAGCAAATGCAAAAGTCACATTACGTTCAAACTGTTCCCTAGTATATCAACTGTATTGGAAAAAAATTCATGTTTTCAAAACAAGCATTATAGCAGAACTGACTCTATTTCTATTGTAACAATTTAATGATGAGGAAGGTAAGGTACAGAGAAATTAAGAAACTCCCAAGGCTAAAGAAATAGGAGGTAGAACCTGATTTTGAACCATGCCAAGTTTTAAACTACTACTCCACCAGCAATTTTGTTAATCTCTACCTAGAATATTAAGGGTTAGGATTTTTTGTTTGTTCATTTGTTTATTTTTTTTCTATTTTTGTTTTTCCAGTATGGACAATCTGATATTTATAAAGTGATGTGCAAAATTTTTTTTCACCTGAGATCTTAAAAACAAAGCTAAAATGTATAAATCTATGTTGGTTCAAATGCAGTTAATTGATCAGCCATGTTAGATAGATATAAAGAGATAAAATGTGAAGTCTCAGTTTTTAGGGATTTCATAGATTAGTGGGGAGACAAATAAATATAAAAGTATGATAAGTGCTAAAACACCTAACGTAGTCTTGGAGAGAGAAAGAAGAGAGTAAGTGTGTTTGCATGTGTTAGCAGGTGTGGATCATGGGGAAGATTAGGGAAAGTTTTCCAGAGGAGATGACACCTAAATTGAGTTTTAATGGATTAATAACAATGAAGCAGGTAGACAAGATTGTGGGGAAGGAATGTCTTCCAGGCAGAATAGCATTAGAAAGACACGACAGCCCTAAAGCATCGGCAAGCAGTTAGGCTGGGGCCAGACCAAAGAATTTGAATCTTGCCTAAAGATTGAAGGAAACCTTAAGCAAGGGAGCAACATAACCATATTTCACTTTTATAACGATAATTCCAGTAGTAATCTGGAGAATAGAATGGGGTGAAGAAGATAGAAGTTAATGTAACATCCGAATGAGAAACGTTGAGGACTTCGATTTAAACAGTAGAAATGAAGGGGTGGCGGTGGCTGTGGTGCACAGAGATGGGTTAAGGAATAACCTGGAAACAAAATTAAGACGTCTTTGTAAACAACTGATTGTGGAGAATTAGGGAGGGGGAGAAATCAAGGATAACTCTTTGGTCACTGGTTTGAGTAACTGAGTGTATGTGGTGCTATTCGTCCAAACAGGGAATGCAAAAAGAGGAACAGATACCTAGTGGGCACGGAAGAATTCAGTCTGGACACTGCTTATGAGATGTGTCTGGGATATAAAAGTGGTAGAATTTGCAAATCCAAGAGTGCAAATCTTTACTATGTTACACATCAAACGAATATCCAAGAAAGGAACTTAAGCTTTAAAAAAGTTCCTTTGTAAAAATCAATAGGACTTCCCTGGTGGCGCAGTGGTTGAGAATCCGCCTGCCAATGCAGGGGACACGGGTTCGAGCCCTGGTCTGGGAAGATCCCACATGCTGCGGTGCAACTAAGCCCGTGTGCCACAACTACTGAGCCTGTGCTCTAGAGCCCACGAGCCACAACTACTGAGCCCACACACCGCATCTACTGAAGCCCGCACGCTCTAGGGCCCGTGCTCCATAACAAGAGAAGCCACTGCAGTGAGAAGCCCACGCACCGCAACGAAGAGTAGTCCCTGCTCGCCACAACTAGAGAAAGTCTGCATGCAGCAACGAAGACCCAACACAGCCAAAAATAATAAATTAAAAAAATAAATTAATTTAAAAAACCAATAAAAAATAGTCTTAAGTGAGGTAGTAGTGAAGTAGTAGTGTTGAGGATTAAGTATGATTACAGGTGACTGAGTACATTTTATTCCTTCGTTACTTAAAAAAATTCTGCGCACTTTAAAAATATCACAGGCAAAGTGTTTCAGAAGTTCTCTAAAGAGAAGGAGTGCTGTGGGTTCGAAGATGGAAGTCTTGCACACAAGTATGGTTCGACTAAAGGCAAAGCATTCAATCAAATATATACTATATATATACCTGAGAGTCCAGGGTCATATAGGTCAAAACAAAGGAATTCTAAGAAGGAAGAAGTGGTTGTCAGAAGAGATAAGAACCAAGAAGAGGGCATTAGACCTGGCAACTTGTTCATAAACAATCTTAGGATAGCTTTTTCAGTGGCAGAATTGGGTTGGGATGTAGGGCAGAAATTAGATTGGGAAGCCTCTGAGAATAAGTGGTAAGAAAGCAGAGTAAGCTAATGTGATAGATATTTATTCAGGAAGTTTGCTGGAGAAGAAAAGAGAAATATAAAAGCAGTGTGGGTGCGTAACCAGGGTCAAGGGATAGAGAAATCTGAATGTTTGGTATAGAGAAAAACTATCTTGGTCCATACTACCCTGTTGCAAGGTTCTTACATTATATGTGAAGTGGTATAATATTAACTCTAAGGATGCACATTGTAATATCTAAGCAAGAATGACACTGTAAGCTAAGAATGCATATTATAATCCCTAGAGCAACTACTGAAAAAAAAATACAAAGAGATAAAGCTGAAAAAACGTAAATATGACCATGTTATACCTCTTTTAAATCCTTCAGTGGTTTCCTAACTCATGATGAATTTTAAATTTCTTAACATGACCTTCCTATAAATTCCTGTCTAGCTCTGCTGTAACCTGCTAAAGGCAAGTAGAAATTAATGAAGAGTTTTAAGATGAGTCATCTGGATTATACCAGAATTTTAAAAGGATAACACTGATAACAATGTGTAACATAGAGCTGAAGAGAGATGGACAGCAAGGAGAATCAACAAGACAGGGATTGTCAGATAAGAGGTGATAAGGGCCTGAACAAGGGTAGTAGGGATGAGATTAAAAATAAGGGGATTGGGCTTCCCTGGTGGCTCAGTGGTTGAGAGTCCGCCTGCCGATGCAGGGGACGCCGGTTCATGCCCTGGTCCTGCCCCGGTCCCGGAAGATCCCACATGCCGCGGAGCGGCTGGGCCCGTGAGCCATGGCCGCTGAGCCTTCGTGTCCGGAGCCTGTGCTCCGCAACGGGAGAGGCAACAACAGTGAGAGGCCCGCATATCACAAAAAAAAAAAAAAAAAAGGGGATTGATTTAAAGGAAACTTCAGAGGTGAAACTCACATAACTTACCACTTATGTTTGTGTGTGTTGGGGGAGTGATAAAGGCAAGGGATGAGTCAAAGATGATTCAGATGTTTCAACAGACAAGGAACACAGAAAGAAATCTGATGAGATGTCTAGCTCATAGCTGGAGATGTAGCTATAGAGCTTGGGAGAAAAGCCACAGCTTGAGAAGTAGACTCAGAAGTCACTGGCAAATAGTGTAAGGCTGGTTAATTTAGAGCAAGAAAGTACAGACTTAGAAGAGTACCTAAAACAACAAGAGAAACAAACAAATAAATAAATAAAGGAAAACATGACTGAGAAAGACCGGAGACCTAATAACAACCATTAATTGTGTACATATTATGTGCAAGGCAGTAATGTTTTAAGCACTTACCGTATACTATCTTGTTTGATTCCTCCCAAGCAAAAATATTATTATCCTCATTTTGAGATGGGAAAACTGAAGTTGAGAGAAGTTAAACAAGCTCCTCTATGGTTGCGCAGCAAGTAGACAGTGTAGCTAGGGTTAGAACTTAGGATCACTGACTCTAAAACCTAACTTAACCACTACCTGATTATGATAATGATACTTTTAAATAATACTGCTGCTACTACTACTTGTGATAATGATAATAATGAAGAGGGCAGCCATTATTCACTGAGCATTCAAAATGTGCCAAACACTGCTGAACAATCTACATGTATTATCTCAAATAATTCCCAACAACCTGTGAGAGAAGTATGATTATTATGCCCAATTTTATAAATAAAAAATGGAAGCTTACAGAGACTTTATTATTTCCCAACATCACAAAGCTAACAGGTAGCAATGCTGGGATTCAAATCTAGAAAGACAGAGGCATCTTATAACTTGGAAACAAGGTAAATAAAAAAACAAAACTTATGTAAATGGGTGGCTGAGAAAATCTGCAAAAAAACTTGTTTACTGAGATAAAAGCATATAAGCAAAATAGAATCATCAAAAATATGATTTTTATAAAATACCTGACGTTTTAAAGAGATCAACTCCATGTCCAGTTGCCTCAGGATGGTGTTGGCTGCATTGGGGCTACAGGAAACAGCTACCACATCTTCCTGGGTTAAATACATGCCCTTAGGTGGACGGCACTTAGAACGCTGAGAATGATGGCGGTGTTGTAAACTTTGATATTCTCTCCTCCCAAGTCCAATCTTGCTAGTTTGGACAGGTTGGTCAGTATTACCCTGGAAGAATAAAGACAGAATAATAGGTCATTTGGTTTTTACAAATGTATAAACTGAAAACAGTCTATTACTAGTAGAAGTATCTGTTACACTAAGTACACCTACAAAATACTTCTAATCAATTATATTACATACGAGTCCAAATTCACACACACACAACAACTTATCAATTAGGAGGAAATAAGCATATAACATAACGTATCTTTGATTAATCCACTCAATAAAATGTTTGGTTTCTATGCCCAGAGGACTATGAACAAATGAAAAGAAATAAGGTGGACTCTAAACTATTTCTGTTTGCTTCAAGATTTCAAGATGGGATATATTTTCCCTCAGCAATAAAGGGGAGGGGGAAGCTATAACTTATTAAGTGCAAAGTTTTAAAGAAAGTAATAAAAGGGGCAAATTAGGAATCATGACAAGTGGCAAATTAGACAACTGGTAAAAAAGAGATAACATTTCATTCTCACTTTAGAGTTGTTGAAAGAGAACTATGCCTTCTAAAAATTAAAAAGGGCACAGGATTATTTTAATCCTAACAACATTTCTAAACTCCAAGTCTATTTATCTGTGAATAAAATAAAGTTCAAATTTGCATTTTGGAAGAGGTTAGAAAAGTTCTAACAATGATCACCATGAACTCTTAGGAGGATTTCATTATTACTTGCAATATTCTTAAAGTGTGATGTAAAAATACAATGTTATTCTGTGCTTCTCAGACAGGAATCCATTAGAAACTTATGTCCATTAGGCTGAAGGCTATTTCACTGAATAGACTTAATAATCCAATTCTTTAGAAAAAGAAACTCCAAGAAAAGTCACAAAATAGTTGTATAGTGAAGTATAATCCACTTTGTTACTTAAAATTCAACTCAAAGCAACACATGACAGATTTGATGTTCAGGGAAACGCCTCCCAGTATAGCACTTCTAAAATTGCTAGATCAAGTATTTTTTTAAAAAATAAATTTATTTATTTTTGGCTGCATTGGGTTATCGTTGTGTGAGGGCTTTCTCTAGTTGCGGTGAACAGGGGCTACTCTTTGTTGCAGTGCATGGGCTTCTCATTGTGGTGGCTTCTCTTGTTATGGAACACGGGCTCTAGGCACGAGGGCTTCAGTAGTTGTGGTGCACGGGCTCAGTACTTATGGCTCATGGGCTCTAGAGCACAGGCTCAGCCGTTGTGGCGTATGGGCTTAGTTGCTCCGTGGCATGTGGGATCTTCCTGGACCAGGGCTCGAACCCATGTCCCCTGCATTGGCAGGTGGATATTTAACCACTGTGTCACCAGGGAAGTCTCTAGATCAAATATATTTTTAAAATCTTTTAAATTCATTTCTGAGCTGGCAGAGAGGTGAGGAAATCCCTCAGAGACCAGAAATGATGAGAAAGCAGGAAAACAGAGGGATAAGCAAGGAGGCAGGAGCTGACATTTGCCTAGGCTTCAATGGACAACAGGTGCAGGGCACAGGAGTTAAAGCCAGAACTCTGGAAGGGGACTCTATCATTGTGCAAAGTAGGAAAAGTGCCCCTGCCCTGCAGAGGGAGAAGATGATTAAAGAAAGTCATGCCTACTTCATCTTTGGCCGAAAGGAAAGGAAAGAAACCAAAAAGTCTTCCCTAAGAATCCCTAACCACAGGCCTATATTCAGGCAGGTTTGGGGACTAAATTTACAGGAACTGTCTGGCCTGAAAAACCCCAAATCGAAAATTTACTTTGAAGTGTCTCAGGTTGGTAGGGCCTTCAGACAGTTAGCAGGAGTAAAGGCAAACTATCCTCAGAAGAATGCACTGTAAAACCAGGTCTCAAAAACTTTCAACAAATATGTTCCAAGGAAAATGAGCTCACAACCACAAACTGCCAAACAAGCCTCATGAGTGAAACACAGCAGAAAGCAAACAATAGAATTATATCCGCAAAGATGACAAATATTACAATTACTAGGTAAAGATAATACAAAAATGTGTTATATGTGTATAAAGAAATAAAAGAACTGAAAATATGGAATATTCTTATAAGAAATGAGTCTATCAAAACTGACCAACCAAATAGAACATCTAGAAATAAAAACTATTATAAATGAGATTAGAAACTCAATGGATGGGTTACTTAGCTGATCAGACAGAGCTCAAAAGAAAATTAGTGACTTCAAATGCACATATGAGAAAAATGCCCGAAACATAGTACAGAAGTATGGAAAGACAAAAGGATGGAAAATATGAGTGGTTAAGAGACATGTGAAAAGTCCATTACATTTCTAAAAAGAATTCCCAAAAGAAAGAATAGAGAGAATGAGGGAGAATCTATATTCAAAGAGACAACAAATGAGAATTTTACAGAACTTAAGACAGGATTCAGAAAGTACAAATGAATCCGAAGCAAGTTTAAAAAAAGAAATCCATAACCAGATACATTAAAATGAAACTACAGAACACTAAAGACAAAGAAGAGATCATAAAAGCAGACAAAGAGAAAAGCTAAATTACCTCCAAAGGAATGGTAACTAGCCTGACAGCAGACTTCTCTAAAGCAATGACAGAAATCAGAAAGCAGTAGAATAATATCTTCAAATAATATCCGACAACCTAGAAGTCTAACCCCAGCAAAACTAAGTGTTCAAGAAAAAGGAAGGACACTTTGGACATTCCAAAACTGACTGTGTTTATAATCAATAGACTCTCATTAAATTAACCTGTAAAAGATACACTTAAGAAAAAAGAAAAATTATTTTCAAAGAAAGTTCTAAGATTCAAGAAAGAATGATAAGCAAAATTAATTTTAAGCATGTGGGTAAATCTAAACTAACCCCGACTATGTGTTTAATATGAGATACTTTAAAAAATAAGATGTAACTAAAACTTGGCAAAAATAGCATATAAATCAAGAGGATAGTGGTTGAAGTCAAAGCAGCCTAAGGGTCTTATATTAATCAGAATCCCATTAAAAACACCAATATTAGGCTTTAAGTTAAATACGCAGGATAAAATTTCCAGAATACACCGTAAGAATAGAAATATAGAAACATTCCAAACTAGTAGACAGTTAAAAAAAAAACAAAATCAAACAAGAGATGGATTCTTAATCCAAAAAGAAGGCCATAAAGGAGGGGAAAGAAAACCAGAAAAAGCAAGTCAAATAGAAGGTAAAAATAAGAAAGAACAAAACTACAAATATCAATGATCATGACTGGTATATAGGAGCTAAACTCTCTAGATAAAATATAAAATCCAACCTATATGCTCCTGTAAGACACATACTTAAAATGTGAGGACATAGAAATGTTGAAATTAAGCAATAAAGATATACCAGGCAAACACTTAACAAAAGAAAGGTGATAGAGTTATATCAGACAAAATAATCTTGAAAAGTAGAAGACATCAAAAGAGATGAAAGGATCATTACATATTGATAAAAGGTTCAATTCAACAAGATAAAACAATTTCTATACACCTAATAACAATAGCTTCAAAATATAAAAAGTATTATTTCTCAATAATCCATCAGATAAGCACATAAACACCAACTGAAACAACCCTAGCAAGTAGGCAAGCAGTAACAGAATATTGATTTCAAGCATATAACTGACAAGCTTCAATTAAGACACATAAAAAACCTGTAACCAATAATTAGAGTATGTATTACTCTCAAGCACACATGGAAAAACATTTATGAAAATTCGACATTCTAGACTTGGAGGTTTTAAAACATATCCTCAAATTCCTCAACATTCCAACCACTGAGAAGTGGGACTCTCTCCCATTCTCCTTGATTCTGGACCAACTTTAGTAATTCACTTATAACCAACAGAATGCAGTAGATTTGGGGATGATTACTTTGGAGGAAACCAGCCATGGTCAGAAACCAAATTACTAAGGGACCACCAGGCTAGAGAGGAATGCTAGCTAACAGCTAGTATATCAATTACCAGTCATGTGAGCAAGTCAAAAACCTTTAATAACATCCTACTTGATGTTGAAACACAAAAATCATTCCCTCTAAAGTCAGGAATAAGATAAAAATATTTGCTATCATAACTTCATTCAACATTATACTGGTGATTCTAACCAGTTCAGTAAGGGAAGAAATAAAAGGTATTATAAGGACTGAAAAGAAATAAAACTGCTATTATTTTCAGATAATATAAACCTCTATATAGGAAATGCAAACTAATCTATAAACAATTAAAGATTTCATTTCTCTCCAGTTTATATGTAGATTCAACGGAACATCAAGTAGCACTTTCCTACTTTGAAGTTTGAGAGCAAAAGTCCAAAAATAGCCAAGGACTTTCACTTTTAGAAGCACTACCAAGTAATGGGACTCATCATAGCAGCTATCAAGACTTATTATAAAGTTATAGTAATTAAGACATTGTGTGACTGACAAGGGATATATAACTGACAAGAGAAGCAGACTAGAGAGCCATACATATATAGAAACCTCATCTATGATGAAGCTGACATGGCAGACCAGTTGAAAGAAATGAACTCACTTCCATATTAGAAAACAAATAAATAAAAATGGGTCTCTATCTCACAACATAAACAAAACCTAATTACTGAAAGATCAAGGACTTAAGTGTAAAAAACAAAACTTTAAAACTTAAAAATTGTATACATTGTCTTTAAGGACAAAAACAAACCAATAGATAAAGAACAAACACAAATAAGCATTAAAAAAAGACACAATAATAGACAACAAACAGATGGAAAAATAATCAGCCTTATTAGTAATCTCATGAATGAATTGAGAACACAATGAGATACCATTTCAGGTTATCAGATTTCTAACATCTTGAAAGTCTTACCACATAAAGTATTGGCAAGGAAGTGGATAATGAGTACTCTCATAGCCCAACAGAAGTGCATCAAATGTAGAAAATGATTTGCCATTACCTAGGAAAGTTAAACATGGTTATACCCTAAAATAGAGTAACTCCACTCCAAACAATCCTAGGGTATTATTACTCACTAAGTCACTGCTGGCATTTTGGTGGAACAATCTGTGCTGTGCATTTCAGGAGAGCTGGCATCCCTTTCCCATTATATGCCAGTGGTGCCCATCAACCAAAAACACGTCCATAATTTTTAAATGCCCTTTCTGTGAGTAATACTAAACCTAGCTGAGAACCGCTGTCCCAAAGGAACTCTTATATATATGTATCCAGGATATGTTCTTATCAGTATTGTTCATAATAATAAAAAGCTAGAAATGATGTCCATTAATTAGAGAGTGGTTAAGTTGTAGCATATGCATACAACAGAACACTGTAATACAGCAATGAAAATTAACTGCAAAAACATGTTGGACAGCAACAAAAAAATGCGGGTAGCTGAACACATACAATATACCATTTAAATCAAGTCTGAAATGTACAAAACTAAATGTGAGTTGCTCAGAGGTACATAACTTTGTGATAAAACTATAAAAAAGGGAGTGAATAATTGATAAATTTCAGGATAGAGGTTCCCACTGGAAAGAAGGGAGGGGTGCAATAAAGAAAACATACACAAAGGACTTCTGTTTCTTGAGCTCAGTCATGGACACACTGGTGTTTGTTTTATTATTATTCTTTAAATTGTACACAGTCTATGGTATGTATAGTTCATAATTTTTAAAAGTTAAAAATCTTTCCATATAATGTGTCAACAACATGCAGAAGCAGCTATAAATATGTGTGTTAAAGGTAATGATGTAGTATCATTCCCTGAGTGGTGGCCCTATCATCTGTGAAAGAACAGAGAAATGAATGAAGCTGCTGACAAACAGTGCCAGCCTTGGACCACAATCTTGCAGTATGTTTTTAACACTTTTTAACTTTTACTCCCCTCACTATATTTGCTAAAAGGATGAGATCACAGGCAAACAAAAGACCAAATGTGTAAGTACCATCTCGCATAGTTGGAAAAAACAGTATTCCACATACATACATTTCCTTCATAACTAAACCCAAATCCCTTATCTCTCATATTTGCACAGTAATTAAGAATTCATAACATATATTCTCATCTGTTAAAATAAATTTGACTGAAAGCCTACTATCTACCAGGCCCTGTAGTTAAGACACAATTCTTGCTCTTTAAGAGCTTACCACCCAGGGATAGGTAGGCAGGTGAGGGGAAACCAGATGTAAACAAGTACCACTTAGCTCACTGAGTACTGCAATGGATTTAAAGAAAACTAAGGCAGTGGTCAATTCAACATAAGGCACAGGAGAGTTCATAGACGAGCTATATGTTGCAGAGTTATGAGGAATTTGCCTGGCAGATTTGAGAAGAAAGGGAATTCTAGAAAAAAAATGGGCCAACAAAGAACAAAGGCTGGGGGAACTAAAACACCTACCTGAAACTCTCTTAGTAATATGAAATAAGTGAGGTGGGGCAGGGAATGCCTAACTAGAAAGACTGTTTTATCCTATGGACAAAGCCATGGAAGGGTTGCAAACAGTAAATTTGGTTTTAAAAAGATTGCTTTGGCAGCAGGGTGAAGAATGGACTTGGAAGGTGTGGTGCAGTCTGGAGGCATGGAGATAAGGTAAATTAAGATAAGATAGAAAATGTCAGTAATTCAGAGAAGAGATGAAAACCTAAAAATAAGGCAGTCACCTAGAAGACCAAAGAGAAAAGAACAAAATTTAGTTACTTGAGAGAGAGAATTAAAAACGGTAATGACATAATGAACAGAGTAATTGAGAAAAAGAAGTCACTAAAACTGAGACACAATGGTTAAAAAGGTAGACAGGAATCAGAGAATGGTGTTAGAAAACTCAAAAAGAGATATTCAGAAGAAGGGAGGGGTCAATAACTTGAAACAATACAGGAAGCACAAGGAGAGTACACTGAGAAACCAGTCCTTGGATGTGGCAGTTAGGAGGTCACTGCTGACCTATCAGCAGTTTCAGTGAAGTAAAGGGACAGAAGTCTGACTGAAGCAAACTCGAGTGAAGTAATGCTAAGGAGGATAATTCTTTCTAGACTGGTTGAGAGATAGTCATGCTTTTAAACGAAAGACTGGAGCTTACTTCTGGGCTGCAATGAAAAGGTTGAAAGTATGGCAAACAGAAGGTCCTAGAGGCAATATGAAGGGATAAGATAGGTCAAACAAGCAGTGAAATTATACAGAACAAGGGGAGGGACCTATCTTGAGAGAGAGGCATTCAGCTCAGACTGTTCATTCAGTAATTTCATATTACTGGATTTGTGACATTTAAAAAAATCTGATCCTGGGCTTCCCTGTGGCGCAATGGTTGGGAGTCCGCCTGCTGATGCAGGGGACACGGGTTCGTGTCCCGGTCCGGGAGGCTCCCACATGCCGCGGAGTGGCTGGGCCCGTGAGCCACGGCCGCTGAGCCTGCGCATCCAGAGCCTGTGCTCCGCAACAGGAGAGGCCACAACAGTGAGAGGCCCCCGTACCGCAAAAAAAAAAAAAAAAAAAAAAAAAAATCTCATCCTATCAAGTACCAGCAAGGAAGTGGACAATGAGTACTATGTAAAGTGCTAGGGGATACTAGATGTTCCAATGTTACTGAGGCCCTGACTTCAAAGAGTTCACAGCTTAGTGGGCAAAATACAAAAATTTTAATGTAACATTCTAAGTGTAAATATACTCAGATAAAAAGGGTAGTATGGTAGCACAGAGGTTAGGGGAAGGGCTGGAATTTAAGGGTGTTCCTACTTGACATTTTCTCCATGAAGTAGAAAGTGAAGTTATCTGCTAAGTTTTTTTAGGGGAGTGGAGAGGTGGTAGGTGATGTGTAGAAAAGGATGAATGTTCAAACAGTTGCTTACATAATAAATTTTATTCAAGATTTATTATGTACAGGGTACTGTAATAAGTGCTTTTATACATATTACCTCTTTGATTGTCAATACAAACCTTTTAATTTTACCAATGGAAAAAACTGAAAATTACAGGTTAAAAACTGAGAGGTGCTAAGGGCTACACTGAGATTGGAAAATACTTTTTGTAAGTAGCAACAATATACATGGTCATGCAATTTTCTCCTGCTACACCAGACCAAGAATAGCAACTGATCCAGCATTGTGGGTTTATAGGGTTAGAGAAGGAATAGCAGAAGGGTGAGAGAAATGGGGAGTCAAAGATACTGGGAAGGGAGCCACTTAAGTAATTGGTCATTTGGTCTATGGTTTAGGGAAACAAGGAGACTTGGAAAAGAAATGAAGGAATCAAGGAATTTGAGAACATTTAGCAGTAGTAAGAAAATCAGTAAGATATCAAGTTACTAGTAGGATTTATTAAATTTCATTGATGAATGATGACAAGGGCCGGAATGGGCCATGGCATTGAGTTCTTTAAGAGGAGGAATGGGAGTCATATTGGATGAAGTCACATTCTCCAATTTTCAATGTTATTTTCACTATTCCACAGCTGCCAATACATCACAAGCCTTTACCCATCAACATTTGGTCTATTTGTTTACAATTATGTAATTCCTTGCCTTAATAAATGAGCATGCATATCAATTCAAAACTTTTCTCCTTAATGATTTTAAGTCATCATTATTATCATTAAATTGAGGAATATGAGTGCTCTTCTAGTTGGGGATTCTTCCATCTCTTCCTTTGATGCAGCTTTCAATTTTCACTGCTGTCAGTATACCTGGTACTAATTAATAATTTGTTATAACATGGAATAAACTAAATGTTTTCCAAGAATATTCTAAACCTAATATTGTATTATCTGAGGGTGGTTCTACTTCTTTTCTATGGATTAAAGAATAGGCATTGTGGAGAGTTCCCAGGTGGCTTGGTGGTTAGGATTTCGGGTTTTCACTGCTGTGGCCTGGGTTCAATCCCTTGTCCGGGAAGTGAGATACCACAAGCTACTTGGGGCAGCCAGAAATAAAAAATAATAATAATAAAAAAAAGAATAGGCATGGGGACTTCCCTGGTGGCACAGTGGTTAAGAATCCGTCTGCCAATGCAGGGGACATGGGTTCAAGCCCTGGTCCAGGAAGATCCCACACACCATGGAGCAACTAAGCCCGTGCACCACATCTACTGAGCCTGTGCTCTACAGCCCTCGAGCCACAACTACTGAAGCCCATGAGCCTAGAGCCCATGCTCTGCAACAAGAGAAACCACTGCGATGAGAAGCCCGCACACCGCAACGAAGAGGAGCCCCTGCTCGCCGCAATTAGAGAAAGCCTGCGCGCAGCAACAAAGACCCAATGCAGCCATAAATAAATAAATAAATAAATTTATTAAAAAAAAAAAAGAATAGGCATCGTGGCAGGGCTTTTATACTTCGGAGTGGATGAGATAACCCCAAAATTACTTAAGTCACTGGCTAATTGGAGTTCTAGATGTTACCGTTTTTCCAAAAACCTCCAATTAACTTTGAAATTTACTACCTTTTAACCCATTATGTAAAAATGTTTTTCTTAATATGAAGTACTATTCGTTTTTTGGAGTGGATTTGTAGAACAATTATAAGCACCCTAATGATTATCATTACCTCTTTCTTGGCTTCTTTTTTGGGATCATAATCACTATCGTTTCCATCCACTGGGTGTGTTTCTTCCACATCATCATCACTGAAAAAAACCAAAGATTAATAAACTTACTTCACTTCCTTTTATTCTATTCCAGTGCTCTCATCAAACTGCAATATACCTGGCTAATAATTTTACTAAATATTCCCCAAGAGTTGTTCTTGGGAAGACGAGCTTTTATAGTTTAGATTTCTGTAGTGTTTAGAAACATTTACCCTTTTAGGTATATAGAATCATTTAAGCAAACATTTCTAGCTAAAAAACAGAGACCCAATAGGAAAGATATTTAGAAAGAAATATCATTTGGGAAAAAGAACACATTTATTAATTGATATAATACTTATTTTCCAACTGGAGAACTGAAATAATAAGTTATTATATCAAAGTAATAAATGTGTTCCAAGGGGAGAACTGAAAAAATGAACTTTTATACTACCAGAAAGATACAGCTACAATAATGTGGACCTCAGTTACTCAGATAACTGTGGAAAGACCATCTTCCAGAGAATATATTTCTTAACATATTCTAAATATATGTATTGAATACATCAGTACTGAAAGGAAGCATTTGTGATTAGTTAAATACTACTCACATATAACTCAGTTGCAAGGTTTGCTGGCTATGATTAACAGTTCAAGAGTTGAAGAGAGTTCTTACTATTAAGATTTCTGATCACTCAGTTCTTCTTGTCAGAGTACAAACATGAATGTAAGGATAAGAAGCATTTATACTGTATTGTGATAATTGTTCTGCCTTAGGAAATACAAGCAATACCTGTAACTACATAAAGGCATTCAACCCACCTGTCACCCTGATTATGTCTATTGGCTAGTTTACGAGCCTGGCGATCCATCAAGCTTGTCCTAGATCGAGTTTTTTTCCAGGAATAGTAATATTTCACAAGGCTAGCAATTGTCTTATCTGGAAGCTTGAAAAAAAAATCATGTTAATATCAAGCAAGTTTATTCATAAACTCTGATTAACAGAATGAATAATATTTCTATTATTCTTTGATACTTAGCAAACAAAAGCATAGACAAAAAATATTTTCCCAGGTACCTTTATGAATTATAGAGCTAAAAAAATGCAGCTATAGCCATAGCACCCCACCATATCTATGTCACTCACATTTCTAAATAAATATTCTTATTTATTCTGAGCAGGGAAAGGAGAGATAAAATTAAAATGATAGATGATGCAAATAGACTTAAGCTACAAAATAACGTCTTGGGTATTAAAATGACTAATGATCATGCACTGCTTTCTCATACTGGCAAACAAGGACACACACTTCCAATTAAAAATGTTCTCTTTGATTATGGAAGACACTTAGATATATTTGCAAACATTATTTAATTTCCACTCATTCAAGTTAAAAGAGTTTAATGTAGCAACTTCTCAGATTTATATTATTTTGACACAATACTAGAAATTTAACAACTAGAAATAGCTTTTCTTTAAATAAAAAAAAAGCAACAGCACCTGAACAATGTTGAAATAATACAGAATTTCTAAAAATTGGTTTTCATATCCAAAGGAATATAAATTTGAAAATAAAATCCTAATGTTAGAAAAATGAAACATTTAAAAATAAAAATGAAATTGTGATTTTTTTCCTGAAATGACAAACGTATTTAGTAACTCTATTAAACATATACTTAAGTCATAATAAATGTTAATTTATTACAATGAAATGGCACATAATGATCATGCATTAGAATAGTAGAAAATAAGACAATGTAAAATATACTTATTTCAAAATATTTTTAAAAATTAAAATTAGATTGGAAAACTTTTTTGTATTTAATAATTAGGAAGTGTTTAACAATAGAATAAGGTTATCACTCAGGTATGAATCACAGTAAGAGCAAAATTACCATACCATTTGCTGAATCCTGTGAAAGCTCTTCCCATGAAAACTAAAGGCTTGTTCAAATAGGACTTTATCTTCCACTGTCCACTCATCCGGAAAGGGAGTGAAATTAGGGAGATCAGCAAGGGACTTCTCAATGTTATGTTTATGCCAGAACAACATGCCAAGTGCCTTTGAAGAGAAATCATTCCCCTTTGGTTTTAATGGACTTATGTTCCATCACACTTAAGACAGTTAAACACAAATTAGGTTAAAATCTTAAGCCTATGACTTCAACTGAAGATACACTCACAGTTTGGGGCTTTTAATCAGGGGTGCCCAGGTAGCAGACCTCATTTATTTATTTCTTTTAATCAGGGCCTCAGAACAGTAAATGTCCTTACATACCATATTTGCTGTAGAATCTAGAAAAAGTGAGCTGAGGAGAGTGGCTATAATTACTAAAGCAGGTTTGTAGGCTCATATCAAGACTTTCACTCACATTTATTCATTTGTCAATGTGTAGAGAAAAATATGCTAAAAGGAAAAATAACCTGTAAGTCAATACTTAAATGAAACTATCAATTATAACACAAAACTAGAAGTGCTCAGTCAAGACTCAGTAGAGAAATATTTATGTTTTAACCAGTTAGAAGTGTATCATGGGCTAAATACTTCTAAGAAGTAAGAGTACCTCAACTGCAACTTTAACAATATTTTACCACATATATTTTTTAATGTTCTTTATTATCATAACATACACAAAGAATTATTATGAGGCATATTAATAACTTCAATGACTTTATTACCAAATCATAGGAAAGTCTGAAATGGATAATTTCTAACAATTCAACAACTTTCCCTTCTATCGTAAGTAAGCGGTAGGTAGGTCTTTATCTTTACTATAAGGTACAGAGTATCATTTAGGGGATAAAGATTTATTTTTTAAGAAGAGATACAGCAACTTTCTAAATAGTGAGTTTTTAATTTCTGTACTTTGGTAATACTCCTTGAAAATGAACATGAAAATGAAAATATGTATAGTCACATTTTGAAGGATTAACCTTCTCAAACAAATATTAAAAAGCAAGCTGAGGCTTAAAAACAAAATACGTAATCAAGGTCTTCAAAATCCACAGAACAGTTAACTACATTTAGATAAACATCTCAGTTTCACTGAAATGACTCTCTATTATTTAATCATGTTACTAACTATAAAGTTAGCTCTTAATAATCCACGTTACAGAAAATTCACTTACTTTATAGTAATTCTGATAAAGGTTGATTTTTTACTTAGTCGAAATGAAATTTAAGAATTTCTATTCACTTTTATTTTTCCATGTTCTCCATTCCCTTATTACTAGGGATAATGAACCATATGCCATATATATCTCCTTTTAAAGTTTTCTAGTTTTTCTTAAAGCCCTTTGTGAATGATTTCCTTCAAAATCTAAAAATCTTAAGTATTTCTTTAAATAAAAAGTTTAACTTTTAGGACTTTTAGGTTAAAAAGTCAAAGAGAATTACCTCTACTTAAAAAAATTTTCCCTTTTTCTTGAGCATCTGCTAGAGTAATCCTGAAGGCTTTCAGATACTTTAAGAACTCAAAACAGATAAGAAACAGAGGTATCGAGAGAAAAATGTTCAAGCCCTTGAGATAAATAATGTTTATAAAAGCAAAATCCTTGATGATGAAAGGTCAGACTTTGCTAGGACTTTTGTAGTATCTATAAAGTTGGTTGAACTTATGCACTTTCTTAAGACAGAAACTATCATGAGATGTTCTTTGGATTTGAAAAATACTGAGGCAAACCTTAATATTAAAATGCTTCTCTACATACCTGTTCCACATTGTAGCCATGTTTCTCCTTTGCAATTGCAATATATTCATCCACTGTAATGAAACAATGTTATATAATTAATTATTCTCATTTACTTCATTTGCCCAGGTTGACTTTTTTTTTTTTTAACAAAGCAAAATTTAAAAACAATTACACTCTAGGGGTAAAAAAATAGCCAAAGTCATTTTCCATGAAATACTATAAAAAAGACTTTCACTTCTATGACCAGGATCAGAAGTTCACTTGGTTTAAAATTTTACTTAGTATGAGTTATCTCTGTGACCATACAGCATCTACTTATTAAATTCACTGACATTACTATAATTATTTTTTTATTAAAATAAAGACCAATCTGTGGTTAGCCAATAAAGCCTAATTACAGTATAAAATATTAGGTAACTTCTATTGCAGTCTTTATTTGAAGAGACAATTATTTAAGACCCCATCTCATGTTTAGAGTTTTCCCAAAGCTTTTACCTTCCCGTTTCTGATTATTGTATAAAGGATGGTTTATCTATAGTTTTGCCAGCTATACATATAACAATTTATATATACTTCAGTATCCCTAAAATTTTCTTCAGCTCTTCCTGCTAGCTATATAAAAGATGTTTGAATATTCCATTTTTCTTCATCCTCAATTATTGTAATCAAGCCAGTAGAGTTGTTTAAATAAGCACAGTTTCTATGATGATATATATACTGGCTATTTCAAGGCTTCATTGCTAAGAAATCTGCCACTTCACATTCAGCAGGACTCGGTTTTACGTGAAGTCCTTCTTGATCCTATATATTATATATATATATAAGTTCTTTAAGCACATTTTTGAGAAGAAGTGGTTGAGAATTCTGATCCTAGAACAGCTGGTCTACCTGGACTTGGTTCCCAGCCCTGTCACTTGTTTTTGGACTTTAGGCAATTAACTTGACCTTTTTGTACCTTAGTTTCCTCACTATAGATAGTGATAAAAATAGTACTATATTTAGTACTATTCCTCCTAGGATTAAATGAGCTAATATATGTAAAGTGTTTGAAACAGCATCTGGCCCATTTTAAGTACTTTCTAAGAGTTTGCTGTTATTAATAGTACAGTTTAATATATAAATATGCTATTATAACAATAATGCTGTTAAGATTAACTATTTTTACGGATGTTATTATATCTCCCTAAGACTGGAAGCTTTTGATGAAGAAAATCCAAATATTATATTCTATTTAGAACCCATAGTACTTAAACACATGACAGGTCTAAACACATGCTGATTAACAAAAATGTCTTATAGTCCTATAAATAGAAGGCTGAACAATACCAATCACCCTGTGGTTCTCAACCATGGCTATGCATTAGAATCAGTAGGGGAGCTTTAAAAAAGTAAGTCCTGGCTCCACCCCAAAGATTTCTGATTTAATCAGTTTGAGGTAGAGGCCAGACATCAACAGAATTTGTTTTAAAGTTCCCTTAAGTGATTCCAAAGCACAGCCAGGGATGAAAGTCACTGCCCTGTACCTTCAGTTGGATATTCCACATGGACACACCACTACCAGCACATGTTGGCTTTCTGAATTTTGTTTTCCATTTTGCTAAGAAATGCACCATTGTATAAAACAGTGCTAAAACAGCAAACGCCAATGACACCCTAATGCTCAGTTTGTGACTGAAAACCTCTGCCTATAATGAAGATTGAACCAAAAAACCTGATCGTCTCTTTCAGGTTTCTCAGTACACAAAATGTACAATTTTGTGTTTTCTGTTAAGAATACCTCAAGGGCATATAATTCCTATGTTACCAGCTAGACTTTTTGCTGGTATTCTGAAGCTCTTAAATAGGAAGAATTATCAGGTATGCAAAGTAACACCCCGTTTTCAATTTTTAGTTCTCTTACTGCATCAATAAGTATGACTAGACGTACTATGCACATGATATATAGGACATCATTAATTTTCATGAAACTAAATAAACCATCATGGGACATCTTTAAGATTTAGTAAATATTTTTAAAAGACAAGCTTATTTTACAGCCACTAGAATAGCTCTTCAGTGGTTTTTGTTTGTTTGTTTTAATAAATCAAATGATAACTGAATGGAGGGGTGGGGATCTTAGTTTTGTTACCTGCACGTTTCCTATATCTGATGTGCCGCAAAGGATCAGGTCCGCTACATCACATTGAAGTCTAAAGCCACACCATGATTCAAGAAGTGCATGGTCAATGATCCAGAAGGTCTCCGTCCAGAAATGGAGAGCACAAAGATGACCTGATTGATGGCTGCTGAAGTCAGTTCTTTCCCCTTTCCTCTTTAAAATGGTAATGATAGTGGGCTCTTGGAAGTTTGAAGGCATTTCTTTACAGCTTCATATACTGAGGAATAGCCTGTGCAGATGTCTACATAGTAACTCCCTCCCCTGCTTGAGGATTTAAGCAGCAATGCCATCAGATCCTAGGTTTTTTCAGTCTTCCTGGGCCTGACACAAATTGGAATGATCAACCCACTATCTTTCAAAAGGAAAAACATTCTAACATAACAAGCTCCATCAAAAAAACAAAACAAAACAAAGACAAACTGATTTCTTATGAGAATCTAAGAGACCCAAAAACAAATATAAGTTGCATTTTGAATTGGTTGATAGATTCCCTATTGACATAAACATTCAATTTCAGAAAACTTACATTTGGCATCTGGGATACTGTGATATGGAGACCATACAAGCATTCCTCCATTGTCTTTATCGGTGTACTTTGTAGCACCTGGGGAAAAAATTAATTATTTTGAATATGATGAACTTTACATTCAAAATAAGTATAAACAAAGTAAGTTTTATTTCTATTTTAGTACAGTACCTGCAAAAGAGGACAAAGAAACAAAGTAGAGGAAAACAGATATACACTAAATATAGTAAATATACCATTTATAGATACCAACGAAATTTCAAACACTGAAGCTTACCCTCTTTAAATTAAAAAGAAAGACTTTATTAAGTACATTTTATATCCCTACTTCTTAACGGGTAGTAAATCTGATTTAATCTTCTATACATTACTTAGGAGTCATTACAAACTCTGGCTTTAAAACTAGAGTGAATACCTCAGGTGATGAGTTAATTGTTTTGCCCATATCTAAATGGGCCAAGATTATTATAATTTTTAAATACCTGTATCTGCTTTTTATGGTTTTTATTTAATCTTGTTCTCCTTGCTAGGAGTCTGCCAGTTATTCCTTTTTAGAGTTAATTTCATGTATTACTTTTTATATTTATAAAAGTTTGTATTCTGTGTAAGAGGAAAACAAAGTCAAACCATGGAAAAGTAAATAATGCTATTTCTCCTTAATGTAATCCGAGTCTACCTCTAATCTAGAAGCATACTATTGCTGTTTCTAATTTATTTCTAATCTGTTATAATCTAAAAAATCAGAAAAATCAAGCTCTATTGAAATTGCATGTAAATTAAGAATAGACAGAGGGGACTTCCCGGGGCTTCCCTGGTGGCGCAGTGGTTGAGAATCTGCCTGCCAATGCAGGGGACACAGGTTCGAGCCCTGGTCTGGGAAGATCCCACATGCCGCAGAGCAACTGGGCCCGTGAGCCACAACAACTGAGCCTGCACGTCTGGAGCCTGTGCTCCGCAACAAGAGAGGCCGCGATAGTGAGAGGCCGGCGCACCACACCGCGATGAAGAGTGGCCCCCACTCGCCGCAACTAGAGAAAGCCCTCGCACAGAAACAAAGACCCAACACAGCCAAAAATAAATAAATAAATAAATTAATTAATTAATATATATATAAAAAAAGAATAGACAGAATGAACGAAAGGCCTGACACAGCTATCCCAGAGCCAAGTCCATGCCAGTAGGTTCTGTCTTTAAATACTCGATGGTCCTTTTCTGGCTTCTTCCTAATTCTTAGGTTCATTCAGGTTAATTAAAACTATGAGGTGGGCTTCCCTGGTGGCCCAGTGGTTGAGAGTCCGCCTGCCGGTGCAGGGGACGCGGGTTCGTGCCCTGGTTCGGGAGGGTCCCACATGCCGCGGAGCGGCTGGGCCCGTGAGCCATGGCCGCGGGGCCTGCGCGTCCGGAGCCTGTGCTCCGTGGTGGGAGGGGCCACAACAGTGAGAGGCCCTCGTACCGCAAAAAAAACAAAAACAAAAACAAAAACTATGAGCTGTTGATAGCCACCAGTATAAGATATTCAGAATAAAGAATATTCACTTCCAGGGGTAAAATTAACTACTATTATACTCCCAACTATAGACTTTATCTATCAAGCAATAATTTAATGTCATTCAGCCATTCTTTATTTTTGGAGAATCATAACACATCACTACTGTATATTCAATAAACAAATTTTAGTTAGAGAATGACACACAGTGCAATATGAAGCTAAAATTGTTAAGTTATGTATGTTTTACTATAAGGAAAAATTAGGTATGGAGAAAAAAGAATTGAGAGAATACTATAAAAGTATTAGAAAAAGCGTAATTACAAAATAAAACTAAAAGCAAAACATATTGTATTTTGTCATAACTATCTTTAATAAGAGGATAAAAATAGGAGCTGAGAATTTAAGAAAACGCAAGTTAGAAGTACATTATCTAAAATTTATATTCAATAAAAATAAATTTTAAGCTGTCTTTAAAAAACTTCTTTAAAAAATATTAAGATATATATTTAATTTTTAACTACATAAAATAAAAACACAAAAGCAAAATAGCTAAACCACTCAGTGGAAATAAAACAGACATATAAGTTGATCAGAAGCCTTTATTTAATTAATAAAATCTATTGCTATTTCTAGGGAGTATCCTAAACTTCAATCCTTTAATATGGGACTGATTCTTTTTCACTATGGACTGTGACAATAAGATAATTTAAATACTACTTAAAAGAACATGGAATGCAACAAAGAAAAGGCTTCCATTAAGTCTCAAGTCTTGATAGCATACATGCTTAATATTTAGACATACTTCCTTGCACCTGATTCTTGTATTACAGAAAATCTGAATTAAAATATTTTCATTAAATATCTCTTCTTAAACAGATATAAACTTTTATTTTTTTTTGTATTCTTGCCCATGAAGAACAACAGTTAAGTTTCCTCAAAAATTCTTAGCACTGTAATTAAGGGCCCGATCTTCTGACAGAAACTGGCATCCAAACTGTGGGGACAAACAGCTCTTCTAATATGGGTGTATATGTCTGGAGTAAAGAGAATGCCTAATTAGGCATTTCACAATGTTCTTTCCCTGACTACTCTTGAATCGGACTCCACCATTTCCAATCATATATGTGTCCCACTAGGACCAAAAGATGACTGATGTTTATAGGAAATGAGAGATATCTTAGTATAATGGTTAAGAGTGTAACCACTTATAGAGCCAGACTCCAGGTTTGCATCCCAGCTCTGCCACTTCCTAGCTTTGTCACCTTGAGCAAATTTACTTAATCTGTCTGTGCGTCAGTTTAACCCATCTTTAAAAATAGGGATAATGAGAGCACCTTCTTCACAGTTGTTCAAAAATAAGTGAATTCATATATGTAAAGTACCTGGCATGTGGTAAGCATTACCTAAAACTTATGATTACTACTATATGCTTACTCAAGACAGTTCTTTAAGTTCCCTTCTTTCTGTACTCTGGAAAGGCTTCTTCTTACCTATCAATCAAATAAAAATATAAATGTATAAAATCTCATGGGGCTCTAATTCAAACGGCTGATGACCTCTCTTACCAACCCTTTGAAAATGAAACTGAATAGCTGAAATGACTTTTTTGTTTTACTGACAACTCAGACCTGATTCCTCTCCTATAAAAGAATAGGAGAAAGTAACTTGCATTATTAAAAACAATTTACCTCAGGATGATTTGCATTCAGTAGAGCTCTACCCTTTCCATCATAAAAGTTGAAGTAAACCAAAATATTTAAAGGACATAAAAACACAATTTTTATTCTGCTTTTATCTATAACAATGTTTAAGATTATACCTCAAAACTGTCTGATATTCAGAAATAATACCGAGAATCCAATTTGACTCAGCAACAAAATAACCAAGGCCTTAGAAGTAGCCTATCTTCTGAATGGATCAAAAATAAACAAACCAAAACTTAGCAAGCAACCACAATTTTAAAAGACTATAGTAGCTCAACAGCTATGAAAATAAAATTATTGAGCAATCAGTTTCTTCAAGTATTAAATGAAACAAAAGTTCAAGCCTTCTGAAAACTTTTAGATCTCCTTAACTGCAGTTGGTAAAACACATTTATGAGACCAATTTGGGGAAAACCAACAACAAAACAAAAGTATAATTTTGATTGGGATTTCTATACAATAGCAAGTTTCAAAGTAAGTACAAAAATATAAATCTTCTATTTCTTTTAAGATTTCCTTTAAGACATTCCAAATAAGGATTTTGATGGAAATCATGGAACAAATATTCTATATAAAGAACTTAGGGCTTCCCTGGTGGCGCAGTGGTTGAGAGTCTGCCTGCTGATGCAGGGGACACGGGTTCGTGCCCTGGTCCGGGAAGATCCCACATGCCACGGAGCGGCTGGGCCCGTGAGCCAAGGCCACTGAGCCTGCGTGTCCGGAGCCTGTGCTCCGCAACGGGAGAGGCAACAACAGTGAGAGGCCCGCGTACCGCAAAAAAAAAAAAAAAAAAAAAAAGAACTTGAATATTGAGATCAGTAAGACACTCCAAATATTTTTTTAAATATACTTAATTCACCAATTTCAAACTGAGGTAAACAAAGACATTCCAAGCGGTACACAAGCATGAATGTTTTCTGGGAATCAATTTTCAGAACTTCAAACTTCCCTATGTTTTCTTTCCCAAGACAATCTGCCTGAGAACTCACCTGCAGTCTAAGCTGTACACTTATTCTACTTCTGACCTCCTTCACAAACACCCTTCCCTCACTTTAAAAAAAAAAAAAAAAAGGCAGGTCTCTCACCCATCCCAAATCTTATAAAAGTACACTGCCTAAAATTTAAAAACCTCTATGATGCCAAACGAACATCAGCAAAGCTCTCTTTTACTCAAGGCACCATGACTATTACAGTTTTAATTAATTACACATTAATTATAATAACTCAAGCCAGAAGAAATTTAACACTTAGAACCTTATGTTCACAAGAATACATACTATGATGGTAGAGAAATTGTATAGGTGATCAATAAAGCACTTTCAAGCACAAAAATGTATTATAAAATTCTGTGAGGAAAATGCATGGAAATGATTTCAAAAACAAAAGGAACAATGTTAGGAGCCTGTTCATATATTTTATAAAATAGATACTACCACATTACTATCGTATTTACATTTAATTGGATGCATTTAAAATAAGTATATAACAATTTTATTTCAAAGTGTTAACATTTTCAGTACACTGGAGATTACATTTTTCAACTAATAAACTCAGTGACAAATAATAGACGTCAACTTAAAAATATGTGAATCTGTTTTTTCAAATTTCTTCTACAAGTATGCAGGCAAAATATTTTGAATGCCACTGCTTTATATACATGAATTTTTACTTAATCTTGTCATATAGTTTTACTTAATCTTGTCATATAGCTAGTGGTATCTTCCTTTTACAAATGAGAAAACTAAGGCTTGGACACATCAGGTACCCAGTTCATCCAAGGTCACTGCACCATAGTGGCTAAAACGCATATGATAAGAGGTAAGACTCTTAATCACCACACAAAACTGCTCCTCATGATGTAAGCATAGTCAGTAGGCACTAAATAAAAGTTGAGGAAAGCCTAGCAAAGAATCAAAAGGAAAAGAGTCACCTAAAAAAGAATCAAAAATCCGCTTAGTAAATTTTTATAACGGCATTCTTAGCAATGGTTCACCAATTAACATAAACTGTTCCTAATCTCCTAACTTCAGTAATTCCAATTTAAATCTCAGTTCTTCTTGTATTTTCTACAATACTCATTTTAATAATTCATTCTTTCTGTGCTTAATTTCTATCATCTCCTCCAATAAAAATATCCTCCACAAAAAAATCCTTTTAATTTTCCTACATTTTGATAATCATCATCTTGATACCTCAGGAATTTTTCTTCCAAATGACTTGGATGGCTATGGGTAGGCAATCTTCATGAAGATAGATTGAGTGGTTTATGAGACTAAAGATAATATAGTATGAAGAAGAGAAAAGGAGAGGAGCCGACCATTTCTCAATTTCGATCATTAATTAATAAACATCTTTTCCTCTTTATCTCTTCCAAAGAAATATGTTTAAGTTCTCACCCAATGATATTGATTGACGTGGAGTAAAAACTTCACACACCACCACAACACTTAGAATAAGATAGAGCAGTGGTACTATGTTGAATGACATGCAGGCTCAAAATTTCCTTGTAAAAGGTGTCTAATAATTGATAATCTACATTTGCTTGACAAGATTTGCCTATAACAACTATAGAAAAGCCCACCTAAGTTTAAATGATAACTGGTTTTAGTTGTGTCCTTGGGTTCAATATTCTGCAGATTATTAAGGAGAAAATGAATACAGGCATACCTCGTCTTATTGTGCTTCACAGATATGTCGATCAAGTCTATCAGCACCATTTTTCCAATAGCATTTGCTCATTTCACGTCTGTGTCACATTTTGGTAATTCTTGCAATATTTCAAACTTTTTCATTATTATTACATTGTTATGGTGATCTGCAATCTTGGATGTTACTATTGCAGTAAATGGTTAGAATTTTGTGGCAATAAAGTACTTTTTAATTAAGGTATGTACATTGCATTTTTAGACCTAATGCTATTGAACACTTTTATATGCACTGGGAAAACTATAATTCGTGTAACTTGCTTTATTGTGACATTTGCTTTATTGCAATGGTCTAGAACCAAACCTGCAATTATCTCTGAGGCATACCTGTAGATGAAATTAAAGAATATCATATTTGTCCTTATTCTAATAAAAAGTATCAACTATAGTCTGAGTAAATTGAGTATATAACTTTAAAAATTGTAATACTTGTGATTTTTCCCTCAAATATTCTACTTAGACAAAATATGATAATGTAAATTGCATAATTCAAATAGTGGCCATGTGAAACCACATAAAAAGTATTCTGTACTTTCAATGAATTATTTTTCAAACTTTGAAATTTGTTCTAGTATTTGTTTGCTTGAAATTTTTTCCAAAAGTTGCTTCAGTGATCAGGCCATGGCATGCATAAATTTGGCCTAGCATGAAGTCTGGGTCTTAAATACAAGATCCTTAATCAACTTGTGTATAGTTGTCTATGAAATATAAACCTATCTAATGGGGCAAAAAGATAGGTATGCTTATTACGCTGCTGAGTTCTAATTTGGAAATGTTTATTCCAGAAAAAGCAGGATACCAATGAAAGCCCCAAATCAGAAAGGAATAAATGTATGCAGAACCATTCTTCACAATTATGAAATTTAATCTTCACTGAGTAACTGCCATTTATTCACTCACACAACCTTGGCAAGAATTCCTCGAAGTATTTTTTTTTTTTTTTTTTTTTTCGGTATGCGGGCCTCTCACTGTTGTGGCCTCTCCCGTTGCGGAGCACAGGCTCCGGACGCGCAGGCTCAGCGGCCATGGCTCACGGGCCCAGCCGCTTCGCGGCATATGGGATCCTCCCAGACCGGGGCACGAACCCGTATCCCCTGCATCGGCAGGCGGACTCTCAACCACTGCGCCACCAGGGAGGCCCCCTCGAAGTATTTTTATTTCCAGTTTACAGCTAGAGAAACTGAGGTTTAGGGAGGGCCAGTGACTTGCTCAGGGCACAAAAATAAGAGATGAGTGATTAATTCAGTCTGTCTTAAGCCAGAGCAAGCACTTTCCAAATGTCAAGTTAAAACCCGAGGCAGCACTGTAATGTGAAAGTGCCATTCACTACTAGCTACATTAATAAAGAAAATTAGTTTCACAATGTTTCAAATTATTTGAAGCCCTCCAGCACACACAGATAGCTTTTGAATAAAACGTATCAAAGCCATGTCATTTAGAAGGCAGCTTTTGAATAAAATGTATCAAAGCCATGTCATTTAGAAGGCAACTCTGATCTAGTGAGCACTCTTGTATCATTGTTTTTACCTGTTGAAAAATAGCCTGCACTGAGAATCCTTTTAACACACATTATTTTACCCTCTCCCTTGGGACAAGAAAAGCTGTCTAAACCCTAAAAATGTTTAAATGTTTGGTAAATATCACTTTGCATTGCAGTAATGGGCAGGAGAGGAATGAAAATACCCACCGAGACCCTATAATCAAATAAACATGCTATTCCCCCCCCCAAGAAATACAAGTAAGCCCTATTAATATCTAATATAGGATTCAAGAGTCTGACAGAGACACATTACTATACGCGGGCAATGGGCAAAAACTAAGTACAAGAAGCGGGGGGGTGGGGAAGCCCCTTCAAAGTCTGCCCAAAGCCTGAACTGAAGAGGGTCTGTGGTAGGCTGGGGGGAGAAGGAAACACGCTCCACTCCGAGAGGCTCCAACAAGGGCGCCTCCATATGCGAAACTCTCGCCCAATCCCCGTCCAGGCTGAAATCCCGTGACCGCCAGAGAGCCTGTTTGGAGAAAAGTAGACAGGGAGCCCGCAAGCTGGGTTGGCAGAGGACGCTGGAACCTGGCTGCTAGGGGAGAAAATGTCTCCTTGGCAGCTGCAGTCACTGTCCTGTGGTCTGACTTCCCAGGGCTGGCTCTGGAGCGAGGTGTGCCTCTGGCTTCTCCCCACCCTCTTCCCCCAATCCCATTCGCTCCGCGGCTCCTACACTCCGCAAAGCTGTCGACACCAAAGCTACACCACCTAGCCAAAAAGAAAGAAAAAAGAAAATCCCGTGTGTGCGCGGGTCGGGCAGGGCTCGCCCTCGGCTTCGGCCGGTGACAGCAGCCCGAGGATCGCCGCCCTGGCAGAGCGCGGGCCTCCGCTCCCGGGGGCCGGTGGTGTGGCAACTGACATTTGCATGGTTCTTCCACACACAGACCGCACACCCTCTCCTCCAGCTCTCGGCCCCGCAGCCGCTCCACCCCCGGCCTCCGACCCCCGACTTCGCCGAGGGGCCGTCTTCCTCCGTTCAACACGGGCTCAAGCGGTAGAAAGGTGATGCCACCAGCGGGCAAGTGGCCTCCAAAGGAACCATGTTAACCTTGCAATGCACACATCTGCCCACACGCCCTGTGTCACAGCCCTGCCAAGCGTGACAGCCTCCCCGCCAAAGATGCCTGCCCATCCCAGCCCCGCATCTCCTCCCAACCGCACACCCGGACCCCAACCCCACCCGCCCGCCCTCTACCCCTTCCACCCTAAACCAATCCCAGAAAAGGGGAGACAGGATTTTGCTTAAGCAAACAGATCTACCTGGATCAAATTCAGGGATCCGAGCTTGGTATTCAGCTCCGACTCTCATCCCAACATCTGCAAAGCAAGGTCAAAAAAGAAAAAAAGAAAAAGGCGTGGGGGGAGAAAAAGAAAGAAAAAAGAAAAAGGAAGAGACACTTAATAAAATATGAAAATTGCTGAAGGGAGGAAAGAAGCGGCGGGTGGATGGGAAGATATTAACTCCGGGCACTCCGGGAGATGGCAGCGGATGGGGGCGGGGAGCTGGGGGGGGGGCGAGGGCGGAGGATTGGGCGAGGGCGGAGGGACGGGGGTCGCGGCGGGTGCTGCTGCACTGCACCGGGAGTTCGAGGCTACCGCAGCGCCCGGGCTCCGAGGGGAGAGAGGGCGGGAGCGCGGCGAGGGGAGGGGGCTGGGGGAGGGGAGGAGGGAGGGGGGCAGGCGGGCTGGCTGGGAGGAGTTCGAGGCTACCACCGTGCTCGTCGTCGCTGCTGCAGCCGCTCTCGGGCTCCGAGAAGTGCAGCCCGCCGTTGGTGGACGAGGCGCCGCTGCCACCGCCGCCCGCCGGGCTCTTGGCGCTGCCGCTGGCCGATCGGTTCTTCCCCAGTAACTCGGGCCCTTTCTCCATCATGCCGGGCATGGTAGAAGAGGGGAGGGGGAAAGGTGAGGAGAAGAGGTAGGCGTCAGGGTGAAGGGGGAGATGGCTTACGAGCGCGGGCGGGAGGGAAAGGAGAAGGAGGAGGAGACGGCGGCGGCGGCGGAGGAGGAGGAGGGTGTTAATATGGAGCCGCCATAACCGCCCCGGTCCGGCAGTAGCGCAGTCGCCTCACAACAACCCGCCCCGGCCCCGCCTCTCTCCCCTCCTCCTCCGCCCGCCGGCCGCCCCGCGCAGTCCCCGGCGCCCCTCTCGGCCGCGCCGAGCTCTATGGCGCCGCCGGTATCACTCCGCCCCGCAGGGAGGTTCCGGCCGCCGGGCGGGGGAGGGCAGGAGGGGCGCCGGGGAAGAGGGGGAGGGGAGGGGAAGCCCCGCTCGCCGACGGACCGGGCAACCCCAACCGAGCGCTAATAAAATCGCCGCAGAGGCGCGGCCGCCTCTCAGGCTTCCTTTCTAGGGGGCGCTCGGAGCGCGGGCGGAGGCGCACGCGAGGCATCCGGACTCTTTGCCCTCTCTGGGCGGAAGGAACGCGGCCGGCCTGAGAAAGGCCCGGGTGAGACCCTAGGCGCTTGAGTTATGGGAGCGGCCCCCCTTTTTTCTGGGGGGTTACGCGGCGCGATGTCAGGGCAGGCCTCGGCGGGAGCGCGGCCCTCTTGAGATGCCGCGGAGGACCGGCTGCCCAGTTTCAGGGCTTCTCCAACAGCGTCCAGCTAGGGTCGTGGGCTTGCCCGCGGTGGAGTCGGGCGGAGTAACAGGGCGGTCTTCGGGTCGCGAGGCCCAGGTGGCCGGAGAAGTAGGCTCGATCCCAACAATCCAGACGCTGCAGTTTTGTTTCTGATCCTCAGAACTGGGGCCTGATTCCCTGGAGAGACAGAGGCTTCCGAGATGAGTTTCCAGTGCCGAACAATACAGCTGTATATGGCTAAAAGGTGGTTGTTTTTGTTGGGTTTTTTTGGTAACCTTTCTCTTCCGTTTTCCTTCTCTTACCTTTTTTTTTTGTCTTTGCTATTTCATTAGGGGAGTGGGTACTGTCGGTTGTGAAATAAAATTAGGACAGGGTCCTTGCCCAGTTGGCGCTTTCTCAGTGCGCTGACCTGCGGTCGAGCCTTGGAGCAGAACTCTGAAGAGGGCGGAGGCCCGGAGTGGAGGTGAGACCAGAGCTGCAGTCTGGCAGGGTTTCCAGCCTGGCATGCGATGCGCTCTGTAATGCTTTCCTGAATTTCATTAGGCAGGAGTAGGAACTGCATTTTTCGTTCACCAGATTTGAGGACGTCTGCTCTGCGCCAGGCTGCCTGGCATTGGGGGCTACTTAGGATTTTCTTCTTTTTTTATTTTTTGGGTTTTTTTTTTTTTTTAATTTTGCTCACCAGTAAGTAGAAGTGAGGACTTGTTGTGAACATCTAGTATGCAGATGTATGCAGAGTGGTATTTGGGGCCCACAGTAAAGTCTTCTTCAAACACTTAAAAATAAAGATTGTTCTGGAAGATTTCTGTAGTAGGTCAATGCAGAATAGATCAAACCAAAAATAAGCCTCTCTGGCCAGAAAATAGTTCACTGAAAGAAACAACATCCCTAAAGCAGGAATGTCTAAATCAGGAATTGAGCCAAGAAAAGCCTGGGAAGTAAGTATTTGACAGCGTCTCAGTCTAAAGGGGAAGGTCTCCTGAGCAGGTACAAAACCTATCTGGTTCTGGTAGTGGAGGTAATTTCGTCTCTATCAAAATCTGATATGATGCCATTAAATATTTGAATCATAAAACTAAACCTTTTATTCCTTTTCTTACCAAATACAGTTCTGAATATTATTCTTTCCCATATAATTTTTCTACAAGGAGAGAATGTCTTCGCCGAATGAAATGAATAGTCGTTTCCCTTGGCAGTTACATTTTTCATTGTGAATTAACACATTGGTATTTTGGTTTTCATACACAAGTTCTAATGATCATGATTCAGCATCTCTGGTCATGTAACACAAAGGCCAGACCCAGAACTGAGTGAATTCACAAAGATAAATGTCACTCTGAGGCTGCTTGGCCAGCCAGCTTTCTGACACCCCAACTTTGCAACACCTTCCAGCCACTTTTCTACAGAAAGGAATTTTTGTATATAGATCAGGACCAAAACATTGTGAGAGTTTGGGGGCTTCTATTTATTAGTAAAACCCTTAAAGTGAGAAGATTTCACGATTTTCTTGAGTACAGCAAAGAAGGCAGAGCAGACCAGACTGCATTCTACTCGGATGAAGAAGGGGTCTTGGGGTATGGCATTTTAAAAAAAAGGAAAGGAAGCAAGTTTCTGTTTTGCCCCTGAAGAAAAGGGTTCTGAAGAATAATAATAGGCCTCAAAATGGTATCCCAACGTGAACAAGGACAGTATAGAAAGAAAAGTTCTAAGAAAATTTGGGGGATGTCTGTAAGGGGTTAGAGGAAGAAAAGAATCTGGACAAGGAAGAAGCAAGCATTAAAAAGGGTTAATAAACAATGTCTAAGGATGCAGAGTCATAAGAGGGGTTTAAGAAAAGTCCTTTGGATTTTTTAACTAGAAGGATGTTGATTATTTTGTTTGGCTGCTTTTTTACTGTATTAAAATTTTTTAATATTTTCATTATATTTTAAGTTTGGAACAGTACCTTTTCATAGTTATAAAATCAAAATGTGTAAGAATTTATAGTTCACTATTGTGCTAGATCTCCCAGCGACTGTAAAAAGGCAAGGTAAAAATATATAAGGATTAGAAAGAAATACATAAACCTGTTATTTGGAGAAAGGGTGATAGTCTCTATATAAAATTATAATAATTTATAAACCATTTAGTATTAATAATGAATTTAGCAAGTTGATACAGTCTGTATATAAAGATCAGTTATATTTTATGTACCAGCACTAAACAATTAGAAAATGAATTTTTTTAAAAGTGATACCATATACAAATGCACCAAAAATATTGAATACCTAGTGTATTCGTTTCCTGTGGCAGCTGTAGCAAATTACCACAAACTCAGTAGCTTAAAATGAATCCATCCTCACAGTTCTAGAAACCAAAAGTGTGAAATCAAGGTGTCAGCAGGGCCACGCTCCCTCCAGAGGCTTTAGGGGAGAATCTGCTCCTTGCCTTTTCCAGTTTCTGATGTCTGCTGGCCTTCCTTGGCTTGAGGCCACAATTACTCCAACCTCTGCCTCCATCTTCGCATTTCCTTCTCCTCTGTGTGTGTCTTGAATTTCCCTTTTTCTTTATTATTTAAAGACACTACTGGCGTTTACAGCCCATCTGGATAGTCCAGGATTATCTCCTGTCTCAAGATCCTTAATCATATGTGTAAAGATGCTTTTTCCAAATAAAACATTTTACAGTTTCTGGGGATTAAGACCTAATGTCTTTGGGGCACCATCCCACCCACTGCACCTAGGAATAAATTTTAATGAAAGAGGTACAAGAACTCTGTACTGAAAATTGTGTTATTGAGAGAAATTAGAGAAGACCCAAGTAGCTGGACAGATAGTCAATGCTCATGGATCAGAAGACTTAATATTGTAAAAATGTCAGTTCTCCCAAATGATCTATAGGTTCAGTCTAATTCCTACTAGAATCCCAGCAGATTTTGTGTGTGTGTCTGTGTAAATTGACAAGCTGACCCTAAAATGTATATGAAAAGTCAGAAGATCAAGAACAGCCAAGACAATCTGGAAGAACAAAGTTAGGGGATTTATACTACCAGATGTTAGAAAGTAGACCAATGGACCTGAATAGGGTTCCCAAACAGATGCTTATGTGAACATTTTACTTATGCAAAAGTTCTAAATAGATTGTGGACCTAAATGTAAAAGATAAAATAATAGTGCCTCTAGAAAATACTTACGAATATATATAGCAGCCTATATACATGCTTAGAGGATGGGGTGTCAGACTCTGAGATGAAAGGGAGACTTTATCTCGTGTGTTCTGTTCACCGTTTGACTCTTTTGCCATGTGTATGTATTACTGTTCCGAGGAAATAAATGTTTAAAGAATCACTTAATAGACAAAACACAGGTAAATATAGTTAAAAAAACAATATTAAGACAATGTAACGAAGTAAACAAAGTAATGTTACAGTTATTAGAAACTGGGAAGTAGAATGGAAGAGGAAAGATGGAAAGACGATAGGGGTTTTATCCTCATTTTACAAAAGGAAAAAAATTTAAGTATGGTGATGATTGTGGGCTACACCTTGATTCGCCAACTACAATAGGCACACAGGAAGGACCTCCAGAGAGGTCCTGTTTTATTCATTTCCAGGTTCATAGTGAGTGTCTTTATGCCACCACTTTTGCTGAAGAGTTTATTGATTTGCTCTTTGGTTCTCCTTTATTTTTACTTTAGAAGTGCCTGTCTTGGAATAAGTTTAACTCCAAGACAGAGTCAGGCAGCATGGCCAGGAGACTACGTACCACTAAGCCACTTATGTTGGACCAGGTCTGGTGGGGACAGTCCACACATGTTTTCAACAGGAAGAAGGAGCTGTGTGTTTTTGTTTTGGTTTTTAGGGCCCCTGATCCCCAGGTGGGGTGGGGTGGGGGGAAATCATACCTTAAGAGCTGAAAGAAACTTCAGAGGTCTGGTAACCCCCTTTCTCTTCACCCCCTGGAATATTTACCATTTCTGAAGCTAGTCTTACAGCCTCCATTTAAACAGATATAGAGGTAGGTGACTGCATCACAAAGTAGATCATTTCATTTTTTTAAAGATGTCTAGGTCTTAGAAAATACCTTTTTTTTTTTTTGGCACTCAAAGTTCAACTACATATAAGAGAAACCCCAAATAATAGTGTCTTAAGCAAAATGAAAATTTTTTTCTTTTCATGTAAAAGGGATCCAGAAGTTGAAACTTCTTGGCTGAAATGACAACTGCCATGAAGGTGTCAGGCACCCAGGCTCCTTCTCTCCTACCCCTCCTCCATTCCTGGAGTGTCACTTTTGCCCTTATGATCCAAAGTGGCTGCTAGAGGGCAGTCATCACGATCACACTCCTCACAGCAGGATAGAGGAAGAAATGCAGGAGGGCACACCCCTTCTCTTTAAGGAGATTTTCTGGAAATAACATATACCATTTATGCTGATATATCAATGTTCAGAACTTAGTCACATGGCCCACTAACCTCAAAGGAAGCTGGGAAATGTCAAAGTGCTCTGCTAAGAATCAAGGCTCTGTGGCTAAGAATGAAGGGAAAAATGAGTACTGAAAAGCAGCTAGCAAGCTCTGTCGCATGGGTCCTTTAAATAATATTTGAAAACAGCCATCATGTCCCACTTCAGCTTCTCTTTTAGGGTAAACATCATTCTCTGACAAATCGACAGTGATACTGTTTTCAGACCCTTCACCTCTTCAACTGTCCTATTAACATGCTCTAGTTTGTGTTGAATACTTAGAATAAGACACCCCCCATGACAGTGTGAGATCTAATTGGTACAAAATCAATTGGAAATATTTTGACCCCTTTTCTTTGCACCATATTTTTATTAATCCATCCTAAAATTAGCTTTCTTGGCAACAACTGCACATGGTTACTAAATCTGGAATCAACTGCATCCTCCAGGCTTTTACATTTGTTAGTGTTTTGCCTGGTCTCTCCCCACTTAGACTCCAGTAGATTTTTTATTTTCCTTCCCCCCCAACTCCCCTCCCTCCTCAGTAAATGAGTTTAAATGTATTGCCATTTAATTTCACCTGGCTTGTTTTAGCTTACCTGAAACTTTTGAGAACTTTTTGAATTCTGACTTTCTTACCCAACATACTAAATCACTTGGCTGTGGGCATTTCTACCTGTGATAAATGAAATTTATCTTTAAGGTCAGGAACAGTGTCTTAATTTACATTCTCAGCATTGGGTACAATGCCTATGCATAGTAGATGTTTGTTTAAGGAATGAATTACGCAGTTAGACATAAAGAGCATTTTCTGGAATAATTTTTTTTAAGTTCTGGAATTGTGAAAGGAGACTATGAAATCTCCCTATCTTTAAAAATAATATAGACTTTTATCTGGGAGAATTATATTTAAATGTGTATACAGTCTTTTAAAAGTAGGCAGGTGATCAAAACAATTTTGCTAAACTTCTAAATCATACAAATATGATTTTATAATGATTTGTTTGGCTAAATTTTTTTTAAAAAAGAACGAAAAAGACAAACAGTGAAAAGTTTAAAGTTTATATTTTAATTCTGCCCCTGATACAGAATATACCAACTCATTCATTTCTTTCCCTTGGTTTCACAAATCATAAGAGAATTCACAAATCAGTTTTTCTTGCTTAAAAAAGGTGTTTGCAAGAATATTCATTAGGGACTTCCCTGGTGGCGCAGTGGTTAAGAATCCGCCTGCCAATGCAGGGGACATGGGTTCTAGCCCTGGTCTGGGAAGATCCCACATGCCGCGAAGCAACTAAGCATGCAAGCCACAACTACTGAGCCCATGTGCCACAACTATGAAAGCCCACGCGCCTACAGCCCATGCTCTGCAACAAGAGAAGCTACTGCAGTGAAGAGTAGCCCCTGCTTGCCACAACTAGAGAAAGCCCACGCACAGCAATGAAGACCCAAAGCAGCCAAAAAAAAAAAATTCATTAAAATCAGTCTATAGGGAACTATAGAATCCAAATTGTGAGGTAATCTGAAGATCCAGGGATAAGATTAGATGTGTCAACCTCTGAAACAGATAGAAACTAACATTAAATTGACTAGTGAAAGTAACTTGAAAATGTTTCAGAAACATGCTGCTCATGAGATTAGGGGATCCTAAAATAAATTCTGGGAGATTGGAGATAGTAATCTAAATATAATGTATAGAATAACCTATAAATTTGGCACTTAGACATTGACAAAAACACGGTCATTGGCACATAGTAAATATTCAGATGTTTATTATTATTATTATTATTATTAAATACAGAGATTAGAAGTAAAATCAAAGCTTCTCCAGAACTGACCAAGGAGATGGCACCCCAAATATATACAATGGTCCCTTATTTGGATAGAAATATTCCTAGAGATAACAATACAAAGAAAGAGGTTCCCTAAAGAATCTCAATTTATTAGGATATAAACAGGATTTTTAAAAAGTAACTGTTAAGGGCTTCCCTGGTGGCGCAGTGGTTGAGAGTCCGCCTGCCAATGCAGGGGACACGGGTTTGTGCCCCGGTCCGGGAAGATCCCACATGCTGCGGAGCAGCTGGGCCCGTGAGCCATGGCCGCTGAGCCTGCGCGTCCGGAGCCTGTGCTCCGCAACGGGAGAGGCCACAACAGTGAGAGGCCCGCGTACCGCAAAAAATAATAATAATAATAATAACTTAAAAAGTCCCCCTTTTCCTCTGGATACAGGGTTTCTTAGCTACATCTTGATCTAATTCCATTACTTTTGGTTATCAGAGTAATGCGGTTCTATTTAACATAGGCCAAACTTGTGGGGTTTGCAGTGGGTATGGGACCCTCCCCCCTGTCATACCCCAGCCCTTTGAAGTGGGTCCAGGGAAGAAGAAGAATGGAGGTAGATTGTCGTCCTACTTCACTATTCTTAGGGTGGTAAGCTTCACTCTGTCATTACTGCTGCTTCTCTAACACTCGCTGGTTATGGCAGTTCCAAATTATGGGGGTGTTTTTGTTGGTCTTCAAAAGGCCTTTACCAGGGTAGGGGGCTGGGGGCGGGGTTGTGATGAACTGGGAGATTGGGATTGACATATATACACTAATATGTATAAAATAGATAACTAATAACCTGCTGTATAAAAACTAAATAAATAAAATTCAAAAATAAAATAAATCCCCCTCCCCCCAAAAAAAGGCCTTTACCTCCTCCACTGTCCCTCAGCCCTTACTGTGGGTGACTCACCCTACAGGTCTTACTGCTGTAACCCTCACCTGGTGGGCAGCCCTCTTAAATGGAGTACTGAAAACATGGTAAATATAAATTTTATAATAATGGGAGTTATTAATTGAGACAGTTATTAGAAATTATTACTTCTCTTTACTTCTGAGCCATGAACTGCATTTTGCAACTAAAGTGTTTTAATTATAAGATATTTAAGCCTCTGTGAAGCATCCAACATTTTATAGTTTGAGATGTAATGATAATGGGTAGGATGAATTAAATTGTGAAGAAAAATCCTACCTTTGTTTCCAACATTTAAATTTATATATGATTTAAGCTAAGAATACTGCAAGGAGATGGATTATAAATAGAATGAATATATGCCAGTGTGAAAACCAGGACTTAATACTATTAATAAATACTATTGTATTAGAACTTGAGAAAAGCTTCTCAACGAAGAAGCAACAGGAAACAGTAAATTTTAGGGACCTCAGCATATAAAATAAAGGCTTGTTGCTATGAAGTCTCTGTCTCTTTCTGCCTCCCCACACACACACCCCTCATTTCTCATCTCTCAGGTCTATTCTCTCTCTGTTTACCTTCATTCTTTATTACTGCAAGCAGCCACTCCCAGACAGGAACTTTCTTTAAGCTCATTAAATAGCAAGGAATGCAGGAGAAACATGGTATTTTTCTAGACCAGTGGCTTTCAAACCTCTTGTTACCCACTGCAATACACATTATATTGTCAACCCAATACAGACATATAAATGTGTATCAATCAGCTATTTGTTTGTAATAAAACAGCCAGAACATCTTAGGGGTATACAAGAGCAAGCATTTCTTTCACTCAGTTGTGTGTTGGTTAGGGTCAGCTGATCTATGCTGGACTCAGCTGGGTGTCACGGCTGATCTTGGCAGGGCTTGTTCATGGGTCTGTGGGTTGGGTGGTTAGCTGATATAAACTGATCCTGGCTGGTGGGGTCTAGCTTGGGTGGTTCTGCCCCATGTGTCTCTCATCCTATTATTGATACTCGTAGACTAGCCTGAGCATATTTTTCTTATGGAAATGGCGGAGGTGCAAAATAGTAAGCCCAGCTGCACAAATATTCTTCAAACCTTTGATCATGTCACATCTAACATTCCACTGGCTAGAGCAAGTCAATGGCAAGCCCTAAGTCAAGGATAGAAAAGTATACTCACGGAGATAAGGGGAATGAATATTTTTAAACAATAACCTATCAAAAAAATATAAATATAACTGAATCAAAAGTTCCATGAAACAATTCTTAGCAAGTAGTTTGGGTCAAGATCTGTAGTTTGAAAAACAGTTTTCTAGAGGGATGTTGATTCAAACATATGTGATCTATGTCTTAGAAGTGTAATCTGAACACCAAACTGAGTTAATTCTGACAATTCTCTCTCCAGCCTCACTTGACTGGGGTAGGATGTTGGTGTGGGGATATAGTGAGATTTGCATTATTGTCACTCCAATCAGTATTACTCGATGTGTAGTCCACAAACAAGCTAGTCCACTGATGGGTGCCAGTCCACAAACTGTTCATTACTAGACCGTAACCATAGTGAGGTAAGGTTCCAGAATACAAACGAACACACTGTTTATTTCATTGAGAAAGTCTTACTTAAAAAAAAAAAAAGCTGAATGAAACTGCCTGCTTATTGGTGTAGTTGCTTTACACTTTGATGAAACTTCCTTAGCTCAATCTCTGATCAATAACAAACAGTTCACAGACCAGCATTACCCAAGGAAGACCCAGAATCTTCTAAACAGGAATCTCCATGAAATAGTTATCTAGTGTATCTGAGACAAAGAAGGGATGTTTTGGAAAAATACGTTCTTAAGCATTTCATAAATATTTTAGGGGAAGAAACCAGTAATGAAAAAGGAGCTGAAGAAACAAGAGCAGAGAGAGATTAACTGATGGAGCAAGACTTTGAAGAATGAAGGAGCGACAAGGACAAGGTGGCTGGATTGGTCTTGACCAAGAGGCAGTACACCTCATCCTCTGAGACTAGAGAAAGCTAAAAAAGGAGATACTTGTAGGTAAGTCTATAGGAGAGGGTGCTGGACATTTGGGGTATTTCATGCCTGAAGGTATCATTCTTGTCTATGAATTAAGGGTCAAAGGGAAAGAGGGGAGGGTTACAAGTAAAAGAACAAATGGTAATTCTGGAAGGTGAAGGATAATGGGAAGACAAAAATTCACCCTGTATGTGTTCAAATGAAAGTTCTGAGAACTTTGGTAATGAACAAAGAAGAAAGACTTTTGAATAACTTTCCAGATGTGTTCCAGGCAATTGTGATAAAGGAAGGGGATTTTGTTGAAGTTTTAAGTAAGTATTTCTCCTTGGGGATTTTCTTCAGAGGGTATAGTAAAGATTTGAATTTCTATTTTAATTACTTCAGGTTGCTGGATTTGTGATTCTTTTAATGCTAGACTGAACCGCACATCTGCCTTGTATTATGTGGATTACATTTCACTTTTTTTTTTTTTTTTTTTTTTTTTTTTTGCGGTATGCGGGCCTCTCACTGTTGTGGCCTCCCCCGTTGCGGAGCACAAGGCTCCGGACGCGCACGCTCCGGACGCGCAGGCTCAGCGGCCATGGCTCACAGGCCCAGCTGCTCCGCGGCATATGAGATCCTCCCAGACCGTGGCACGAACCCGTATCCCCTGCATCGGCAGGCGGACTCTCAACCACTTGCGCCACCAGGGAGGCCCTACATTTCACTTTTAAGCTAGTAAATGCAATATTGGTTTTTAAAAAAATTTTTAGTGTTGCATATACTATGATATTTTAAGGTACCAGAAGGTCAGTATTTTTTGTTGGAATAAAACCATTATTCTAAAAATGTCTGAAATTTGAATCATTTACATATTAAACTGGATTACAATTTCTAATCAAACTGTTTCACTTGTTTAGATAAAATTCTTCACTGTCTCCATAATTCTTAAGAGGAAAAATTAATGACAATTGAAAGGAAAATCTCCTATTGGAAGAATAATACTTACTTGTGTTCCAGGAACTTCTGAACAAATAGAATATGAAAATGCCAGTATTGAAACTAATGCAAGAAACTCTCTGCATGGAATCCCACCATGAAACTAAAGAAGCCAAAAGAGAACTATAATATCTCTTTTGAAAGAATTAGAACAACAGCTTGCTGTCAACAAAAAGATCACAACCCATGGCAAAGATAGCTATTAAAAATATGTCATCAAAGTCAACAAGAGAGAGACAGAGACAGAGATAACTTGGAGATGGAGTAAAAAGAAAATATATGGAGTTAGCTAATAACCAATATGTCCTCTTCCAACTAGTGTAGAATTATAAAGAGCTTTCTCTTTTGTGGTAAAATGTGCACAAAAATAAGTTCATTGTCTAATAAAAACCAATTGACACTTAAAGAAACATCTTTCTTTAAAAAAAGATATCATATTTCATCTTATATTTTTCATGATTAATTACATTTTCTTTATTTCATGTAGTGTGTACATTAGTTTGTAACACTTTATTTTACCTGCCAACAACTGATACTGGTAATGATTTATATTTAATGTTTAAATTTTTGTAATTTTTCATTTTACTTAATGTATGATTTTAAAATTTAAACTGCATTAAATACCTAGTATTACATTTTAATTTTATGAATTAAAAAGCTTCAAAACAGAAATACTAGTATGTTGGTTATTATTTGAATCAAGTATCCCAATTCTGCTATTATTCATGTTCTCTGGTATTGCAATGATTTTTTTAAAGATGAAGTTCTCTCATAAGATCATCTCTGATTCCACCCCAGGGAAACTATGGGTTTTACTCCCCTGAGTTGATTGTGCAGATCCGTTGATAATAACCATAATACTTCATTGAAATGATGTATTTATCTGTTTTCCTCTATTGTGTCACAAAATCCTTGAATATTTATAAAACAGGAAGTAATTTTCTTAATTACAGTGGGGAAATACTCTTTTCAGGCTTGTTGAGTGTTTGTTTAGTATGGGGAAGGACCTGAAAGCTACACCAGCTCTGGATATTACAACGAAATTGAGTTGTGGACATTCCCTGGGACAGACTAGGCTTCCCAAAGGTACAGCCAGTCAGCTAGCTCTGCCTTATTTTCCCTTAACTTCAACCATGTCTAAAACTGAGGAGGACCATCTGTGCTATGTAATAAAAAGTTATAGTCTTTATGCCATAATGATAATTTTGAAACTTAATATAGTCAAAGTCTATACTTATGAAAATAATTTTAAAATGTGTTTAAATCTCATTTGAAAAGGAAAAACTCATTTTGATTATTTTCTTATTATCTAACCTGTTTGGTAAATAGCTTAGTCATGATCAAAATAAGATAATGTATATGGAAGCAACATGTAAATTGTAAAATGCTGCACAAAAGATTCTAAGAGCCATGGTTAAAGACAGGAAACATCCTCTTCTCTGCCCCAGAGGGAATCATCCTAAATCTGTTAATTTTTCTTAATAGATTTTCATTTCCAACCACACAAACTCTTGATACTGGTTTTTGAAACCCCATTAAATTACAGGCAGAAATATAGCCCTACACTGATCCTTTAGATCAAACTTTTCCTCATACCAGGCCGGACACAATTCCTAGGCCTGCCTCAGGCTCCCCTACGCCTGACTTAGGATTCTAGTTTTTAGAGAGGTAGAACATTCTTTGCTCATTTGCATTTCCTTCATTGTAGCATTAGGCTCAAGCATGAAACCTTTCTCTGTAACTTTTCTTTGAAAGCACCAACAAAGTTAGCTTCAAAATTATTTTATTTTTTTAAACATTTTTTCTTATAAAGTGTTTTTTTAAATTTATTATTATTATTATTATTATTATTTGGCTGCATTGGGTCTTTGTTGCTGCAAGTAGGCTTTCTCCAGTTGTGGTGAGCAGGGGCTACCCTTTGTTGCGGTGCACGAGCTTCCCACTGCAGTAGCTTCTCTTGTTGTGGAGCATAAACCAGCCTATCCTGTATATTTCTTTTTTTTTTAATTTATTTTATTCATGTATAGTTGATTTACAATGCTATGTTAACTTCTGCTGTACAGCAAAGTGATTCAGTTATACATATGTATACATTCTTTTTTATGTTCTTTTCCATTATGGTTTATCACCAGATATTGAATATAGTTCCCTGTGCTATACAGTAGAACCCTGTTGTTTATCCATTCTATATATTGATATAATAGTTTGCATCGCTAACCCCAAACTCCCAATCCATCCTTCCCCTAACCACCTCCCCCTTGGCAACCGCAAGTCCATTCTCTATGTCTGTGAGTCTGTTTTGTAGATAAGTTCATTTGTGTCATACTTTAGATTCCACATATAAGTGATATCATATGGTATTTGTCTTTCTCTTTCTGACTTACTTCACTTAGTATGATAATCTCTAAGTGTTACCGAGCCTAAGCTTGTACTGCTCACTGCACAACAGGCCAATAATCAAGAGACAAGTTGTTGGGGCAAAGAATAGCAACTTTATTTGGAAAGCCAGCAAATAGAGAAGATGGTGGGCTCATGCCCCAAAGAACCATCTTGCCTGAGTTAGAATTCAGGCTCTTTTATACTAAAAGAGGAGGGAGTAAAGTCAAACACTTCCTGGTTCCCATCAGGCTCTGGAGGGGATGTGTTAATTTCTTCTTCCCTGCAGTCATTCACAGGTGGGCCAGGTCAGGTTATTTCCTGTGAGCTAAACAAAGGTATTTTAGCTTAAAGTTCATTACCTGGGAAGCAGGATTCCCAGAGATGGGCCATTATGTATAATTTAAGCTTATAGGCAACATCCCTTTAGTGATTAGCTTGTAATAAAATACAAAAGGTTCTTCCCTACTACATATGTCCATCCATGTTGCTGCAAATGGCACTGTTTCATTCTTTTTGTATGGCTGAGTAGTATTCTACTGTATATATGTACCACATCTTCTTTATCCATTTATCTGTTGATGGACATTTAGGTTGCTTCCATGTCTTGCCTATTGTGAATAGCACTGCTATGAACATAGGGGTGCTTGTATCTTTTTGAATTATAGTTTTGTCTGGACATATGCCTGGGAGAGGGATTGCTGGACCATATGGCAACTCTATTTAGTTTTCTGAGGAACCTCCATACTGCTTTCCATAGTGGCTACACCAATTTACATTCCCACCAAGAGTGTAGGAGGGTTCTCTTTTCTCCACACCCTCTCCAGCATTTGTTTGTATCATGTCTATTTCAATACCAATATCGATATAGAAAGAATTTCAATCTAAAATGGAGCCAGAGGATATAAAATAGAAAGTCTCACTCATGTGCCTTCAGAAAAACAAAACTTAAGGAATGAAAAACGGATTTCCTGATATACTGAAAACTGAAAATATTGGAATTTTCTTAAATGATAGGGAGTTAATCAGGGGTTATGTCATATCAACTTTGGAAAGTTTTTGCTTATGGTTTCCAGAGTTATGAATGGGAAATGACCCAGGTTGAGTTGGTCTTGCCAAGGGAGCTGAAGTGAGCTTTGTTTGTATGACTGGACTGGTTTTGTCTGCTTGAATTTTCAAAGCTGGTCTCTCTTTGTTTTGATTTTAACAGACTCCAACAGAAATTTCCCCTCTTTACATTCCCTTCCCATAAATACAGCCTACCCCAAACCCTCAGCAGACTCATCTGTAGCTTGCTATAGTTTGTGTGTCCTGAATGGCAGTTTCTCTGCTATTCCCGAATAAATTCATCTCTTTGGGCTTACCTCAGTTTACCTCTTTATTTAGGTTGACAAGTAAATTCAGTGAGCATCTAAGATTATATTCTTCCTCTCTTGTTCTACCACCTTCACAATTCATTTTCACATTTACTCTCCAGACTTTTGCCAGCATAAATTAGCAAAATCTTGTGGTTATTGACAACTGTAATCCTTCTCTTCTTGTTTTAAATTTGTAATTATCAAACAACAAAGTCCTACTGTATAGCACAGGGAACTATACTCAATACCTTGAGATAAAGCATAATTGAAAAGAATATTTAAATATATATATTCATGTATAAAATACATATATATGTATTCATATATATGAATCACTTTGCTGTACAGCAGAAATCAATACATTGTAAATTAACTATATTTTAATAAGAAAAATTGTAATCATCTCTCGGGATTTCTGGCATTGCCAGATATTGTCTGATGCTAATTCAGCATCATCCCTGCCCTTCTAAGAGTTCCCTTATATTTCAGAATCTGAAAACTATGTTTCCCAGAATCTGTTGCCAGCAGAGTTATGGTTTTGATTCTTCCAATAAGAGTTATTCATGCTAGATTTTAGAAGACAATGGAAATCATTATTGCTCAGCCTCAACAAGCAGGCATGTGGTCTTCAGCAGACATTAAATGTGAGATTTTGCAATGACTTCTGGGCTTTCTACTGAGCACCATCTGCTTTGGTGCAATAGGCTATTGAGATCATTAGTGGTAGTTTCCTGCAGTTTTCTGATTTCCAAAGATAACTGATGACTTTCCCTGTCTATTGCCCTCTTTGGTGCTTTCAAAAGTTTTGTAAACACCTAATTCCTTTCACTAAATACCCTCCTGCCTGAAATGCCTAGAGAGGTTTCTGTTTCCTGACTATAGACTGATAGACTATGGTCTGACTCTAGTTATTGACAGCTATTTAGGTATGGTCACCATTCAATCAGAGGAGATGCTAAGCTAATCAAAATAGATTCCAGTTATGAGCAACCAGTATAGCTTCACTGGTGATACTAGCTGAGTTTCAGCTCTAGTTATGAAACTGGAGCAATGAGATATGTATATGAGAAAGGCATGAAGGACATTGAGACAAGGTCTTCACTGTTAAAGGAACAGCCTCATCTGATAGAAAAGAGGTAGCTGCATTGACTAGAGTAGTATAGTAAGAAATATATGTGGTCTTTGTCCCCAATAAAAACATTTAAAATTTCCTGAGTGATAGAAATATCTTTTGTCATTCATTAGCTGTCTCTTTTGAGTGTGCCTGAGTTTATGCTAATGAGATGACTTAGGGTGGGGTCCCTAGAGAGCCTTGAGATAGGGCTGGTCACCAGAAACACCAAATGATTAGAGGGTTGGAACTTTTAAACCCACCCACTGACCTCTGGGAAGAGGAAGAGAAGGGCAACTGTAGATTAAGCTCTATAAAACTCTTCAACAATAAGAGTTGATGAACTTCTGGGCTGGTAAACATTTGGAGATGGGGGGAGAGTGGTGTGCCAAGAGAACATGGAAGCTCTGTGCCCCTTTCCACATACTTTGCCTTATGCATCTCTTTCATCTGGCTGTTACTGAGTTATATCCTTTTATAATAAACTGGTAATCTGGTAAATGAAATGTTTCTCTGAGTTCTGTGAGTTGCTCTAATAAATTAATCAAAGCCAAAGAGGGGATTGTGGGAAGTTCTCATGTATAAAAAATATTTATTAATATATTTGCTTCCACTATTTCTTTCTGGGCTCATTTTCATTTTACAAAGAAGATCCTTTAGTTGTTTTTTCACAAAGAACTTATTACTACTGTACTTTCATAATCCTTTTATGACTGAAAATGCTTTCATTTTACACTTTTTCTTGAAAAATAGTGTGGTAAACTCTGTTTCTCCTTCACATCTATTTTTGTCATCAATACTATGTATTTTAACTCTACATGTATTTTACATATATTTTAACCTCAACAAGATATTACCATTGTTTAAACAGTCAACAGTCATTTACTTTTAACCATATATCTACCCTTTCATCTTTTTTTTTTTTAAACTTTTTTAAAGTTTTATTTATTTATTTTTGGCTGCAATGGGTCTTCATTGCTGTGTGCAGGCTTTCTCTAGTTGTGGTGAGCAGAGGCTACACTTCGTTGAGGTGCATAGGTTTCTCATTGTGGTGGCTTCTCTTTTTGCAGAGCAAAGGCTCTAGAGTATGCAGGTTTCAGTAGTTGTGGCACATGGGCTTCAGTAGTTGTGGTGCTCAGGCTCAGTAGTTGTGGTGCACAGGCTTAGTTGTTCCACGGCATGTGGGATCTTCCCAGACCAGGGATCGAACCCATGACCCCTGCATTGGCAGGCAGATTCATAACCACTGAGCCACCAGGGAAGTCCTTCATCTGTTTTTATATCTTGTGTTACTGAGCTTCAACCAGGGATGATTTTCCTTTGCCTGGAAACTTTTTTTGGTATTTCTTCTGGTGTAGGTCACCTGACATTAAATTCCCACAAGTTTTTGTGTGTCTGAAAATGTCCTTGTTTTACCCTCATTTTTAAAAGGATATTTTAACTGGATATAACTTTCTAGCTTAGCTGTTATTCTCCTTCAGATTTTATTCCATTATTTTCTGGCTTCCATATTTTCTTTTAAGAGTCAGCCATCAGTTTTGTTTTTACACCTTTAAAATTATGCATCTCCCTCTCTTCTGCTGCTGCTTTTAAGACTTTTTCTTTTTTCTTTAACTTTTAACAGTTTTACTATGATGTGTCTAGTTATGATTTTCTTTATATTTGCTTCTCTTGAGGATTTTAGAGCTTTTCAAATCTGTGGCTTATTGTCTTTCACCAATTTGGGAAAATTCTCAGACAGTATCTCTTCAAACATGATTTTTGCTCCTTCTCTTTCTCCTCTCACTTTAGGACTACACATGTTGGTTTTTTATCATGTCTTACAAGTCTGTTTTATAATTTTCTTTGTTTTCCAATCTTTTTATCTCTTTTTTTAATCTGTATAGTTTCTTCTGTCCTATTTTTCAGTTCATTAGTGATCTCTACAGCTGTGTCTAATTTGTTGTTAATCCTATATATTGAGTATTTATTTCTGAAATTTTATTCTTAATTTCTAAAATTGCTACTTGATTTACTTTTATATATCTCAGATCTCTAATGAAAGTCTCCATATTTCCATCTATTCTCTGCATCAGTCCCTTTATAGTCTTGGACATATTAATTGAGTTATTTTAAATTATATTTCTAATAACTGTGAAATTTGGGTCTTCTGAGTATCTATTTCTACTTTCTGTTTTTGTTTTGTTTTCCAGTCATTCAGCCCAGTACACTTTTGATTGAATGATAGACATTGTGTATGAAACTATTTAGAGGCACTGGATGATGTTATCTTCCTCCAAAGAGGATTATATTTTCTTTTTGCCCTCATTTAACTAGCACAGTTTACATTAATTCTCATTAGGCTTTGAGATAGTTGGAGTCTGGGTTTAAACCTTTGTGAGGAATGATATATTATTGTTGTAGTCTTTAACCTAGGGAATAGTCATTCAGAGATCTTGGCTTGAAAACTGTCATATTGTCTAGGATTCCTTCTCTATTTCAGGCTCTGAACTCCTCTTTTTGTATGTTGAGCTTCAAGAGACTGCCCAAATCTCCATTTACCTTTTAAACACCTTAACAACTGTGAGGTGTTTTTTATTTTTCTTTTTACTGCAACTGTTCCTCTTCCTTCCCCCATTATCTAGAGACTTAGGATTCAGAATATTCCTTGAGGCAAAATCCTTGCAGAATGTTATACTCATTTCTCTATGATTACATTCTCTATGGAATCCTGGCTGTTCAAGTCTTAGCTACTCCACTTGCCTGAATTCCAACTTTGGTCTTTCCATCCCCATTTGATTGTTAAAAGCTCTTGGCCACTGCTCTTTGCTGTGCCTTTATCTCCTAGCTATAAAATGGAAGAGGCCTTCAGAGGAAAAACTGGTGGAGGACGTCATTTATTCCAGTTCGTTTCCCTTTCCTCTATGATCTTGATTTCTTGGGCCTGGCTACCTTGGTTGCTCTTCAATGTCTTCAAATAACTGACTTATTTTTGTGTTTTATCTATGTTTATAGTTGTTCTTGATGGGAGTGTTACTTTGAGAAGAGCTTCTCTTAAAAAGCTTAACTTTAGACTTAAAAACTGGAAGTGTAAAGCCTATGCAGCCTTTTAATGTTAAAAGAGCCATACCATTTCCAGTTACTACTTATTAGACTCTTTTAGATTTTTAGTATCTTCTGTTACACCAAATAGCAGATGGCTTTCAAAGTTGTTCTCTCCTTGTGAGATAATCATATAACTGTTCATTATGTATCTATCTATCTCTTCTATTACATCTATCCCAAAAAAAGAGTCTTTGAATAGCAACAAAACAAAAGGGGCCAAATACGTTAGCTGAGAGGGAGAAATACAGTTCTTTCTTAAGTAAATCATGATGAATCAAATCCTTGCCTTTTTCCCATTTAGAATCAGGGTAGTGGCCTATAGTAGTGCATTTTTGTTCTTGAAATAACTTTCTCTGGTCCTACTTCCTATAGCCCTCAGGTAGTAGCTTATCATAGTAGTGACTTTCCAAAAGGCAATTGATACATCTTTGCATTTGCCACTAGACTATATTCATCATAATTTTAAACTCTTTTTGTGATTTGGCATCCATATGGTTATCCACGATTCTTCAAATGAATGCCTGTCTTGTTTCAGGCACTGAGCATACAAATGGTGAATAGACACATGGCTTTTCTATTCTGTGATAAAAATGACATGTCTCAGGGGTCTGAGACAGGTAGAACTTAACCACTCTTTTTCTTGAATACTGCCATGCTGTTGCACTGTCTTGAGTTATAGTTGATCTGTTTTCTCCATCACTGATGCTTTTGAAACTGTGAGGTTTGTAGGGCTGTTTCCACACTGCATGCTGTCATTCTCTTTTTGGTGGTGATAATGTTTTTTTTCTTTCTTGTTGCATCTCTCTTCTCCATGGTAACTTCTTGAAGCTGCCAGAATGATGTAACTTTTTTTCTTTTCTTTTTTGTTCAGCCACTTCTGCATGGTTGCCAATGGAAACCAGATAAGTAAGTATTAAGTATAATATTAATTTAAATATTCTGTGTCTGGATAGAGATAAAGTGCATGACTTTTATGACATCTATTTCAAACTAGCTTCAGGCACTTTCTGCATTTACTTTAAGCCTTTTGTCTAGCTGTTCCAGAGTGGAGGTTCCTGGAAGTCTAAGTACCAGATAAATAGGGTGATATGTATGAAGAGAAAGTCCAGACAATGTAGTTGGGGAGATTGGGGGGGAAGCTAAGCACTATGGCATATTTTAGATGGTCCTAATTGAAAAAAATACTATAATATGAATGAATAAGGACAGACCTAAGGGTAATTTTTAAACTCATTCTTGGCAGCTTCTGCTTTTAGTTCCCAAGTGGTAAAGAACTAGTAGGAAAGAAAGGCCACTCACTGGATAAAGTCAGCAAATTTCATCCTGTTCAACTTTTCTCTTCAATGAGCTGATCAGTCCACTTTCAGCTTCCTAAATTTCCACTGACCTTAATTCTGTAGTTTTGATATGCTCTTTCACTTTGTGACAGTTATCAACTAGTTTCTTCTCCAAACCCACCATTCTATTCTCTGCTTTGTGTTCTTGGACCCTGTAAACTACAGTTTTTGCTTTACCAGCTGACCCACTCCACCTTAGGCTTTCATAATAGGGGTTGCTAGAGGAAAGCTATAAGTCTGGAGGAAAAAGAAACTTCCTCCTTCCTGTTTATGATCATTGTCACCAAGCAGTGATTCTTCACCTTAAAAGTGACAACCCTAAGAGCAGTACTTGCTTCCCTTAATGATTATCTTTGTGAAAACTTAGCTTCCATGTTTGCCTTTTCAGTTTCCTACAAATGACTAACAACTATTTAAGTTAAATTCTCTCTGTTGAATAATTTGTATAGTTTCTCTCTTTTGAATTGGACCCTGACTCATGCATATGTGCCATCTTTTTTCTTCCATAAGAAGTACCATAGGTTTATGGCACACTAAAGGTATATCGAAGATGGCCAATATTCATATCACTGGGGCTCCATACTTCCTGGATTCCAGGTGAGGAACATATACAGTTACATAAAGCTTTCCTTATCAGACAGGAACAAGGTAGTATATAATCACTGATTTCTTAAGCATGGAAATTTCTCATAATAAATTCAGCTCAACACAGAAAACTGATGACAGCATGGTGAATGAGGTTTGTTACAACCCACTGAGCTTTCTTTTTTGGTTCTTGAAGATAATGGAGTGCTCCAAATGGATGAGGCTTGGAAACTCAGTTGAAGTCAGCTGCAGTTCTGACTTTCACAGTAATTTATACTTAGCACTTGTCATAATGTGTTATTAAATAATTATTTGAGTAATTTTAGAATGTTTATTTATCCAACTGGGCTGCTTCTTAAGGGCAGGGGCTATGTCTGTTTTGTTCCTTTCCATATTTCAAATTCATAGCACAGTGGCTGGCAGAAAGGTGGTCAAAAAATATTTGTCAAGTGGGAAGCAGAAGGAAAAAAGATAATTTAAAGTCTAAAGCCCACAGGGGACATATTGTACAACATGTTCCTTTTTGAGAGTCACTAACTTGTCCATATGCCTAGGACATCATTTTTCTGTAACTTCCTCGCCTATTGTTTAAGGATATCACCAACCATGGATAGAATTTAGGGAGTGAGTCGGTACGTATTGTTTGTCATTCTACTTCTTTTTCCTAATAATCTTTTATAGAAGAGGACAGTAAGCTTTCTGGTCCCTGAAAAATAGTAGGCCTGAAAACCTTTCTGCTAAAAGCATCTAGAAGTACTGGATAACAGCTAACAAGCATGGTTTTAAATACATTTCTGAGTTGGGCCTTAATTTTTTATCTACTCTGATAATTCCTCTCCCCTTCCCCATTTTTGAAGTGTTTAGTCCATTAACATTTAATGTAATGATTGATATGGTTTAAGTATGGTGTTTTATTATTTATTTTCTATTTGTCTCCTCTGTTTTGTTTGTTTGTTTTGCTATTTCCTCACTTTCAACCCTCTTTGAATTATTTGAATAATTTTTTGAATTCTACCTTTATTTATCTACTAGCTTTTAAACTATATTTTTTGCATTAATTTCTAGCTGTTCACTCCAGAGGTTATAATACATAGCATTAGCTTTTCACAGTCTGTTTGGATTTAATGTATCATGTCACACACACACAAAAATGTATAAATTTCCATTTGTATAGTTCCATTGAACCCTCTATCTGCCATTCCTTTATGCTCTGGTTGTCATGTGTATTACATCCATACATGTTATAAACCCCAAAAGACAATGCTATAAGTTTTGCTTTAAACAATCATGTTTATTTAAAATAAAGTATAGGAAAAATAGATGTATATATTTATCAGGTATTTACCATTCCTGATAGTCCTAATTCATTCCTGAAGATCTAAGCTTTCCTTTGGTGTCATTTCTCTTCAGTCTGATGAAATCCCTTTAGCATTTCTTCTTTAGTGCACATCTGGCGGTAGTGAAATCTCTTAGTTTAACTTTACTTGGAAGTTTGTTTAGTTTTCTTTAACTCTCATAGGAGATTTTTGTTAGATACAGCATGGTAAATCGATAGTTTCATTCTTTAAGCACTTGAAAAATATTGCTCACTGTTTTCTGGCCCCCATATTTTCTGGAAAAGTCCAAAATCATTGAATACTTTTCCTCTTATGTGTAATATATTGGGTTTTTTTGTTTTTTTTTTTCCTGGCTGTTTTCAGAATTTCCTCTTTATCTTTGGTTTCAGCAGTGCATTGGTTACCTATTGCTGTGTAGCAAATTATTTCAAAACTTACCAGCTAAAACAATACACACTTATTATTTCACAGTTTCTATGGGTCAGGAATCCAGAATTTGGACACAACTGTCTGAGTCTCTCACACATTTCAGTCTTCTCAGGTTTGACTGTGAGGAACCTGCACATAGTTCACTCATGTGATTGTTGCCAACATTCAGTTCTTTATGGGCTGTTGGCCAGATGACTCAGTTTCTCATGAACTACTGTCCAGAGGCTTCCCTCAGTTCTTTGCCACATGGTCCTCTCCATAGAGCACCTCACAACATGACAGCTTGTCTCATGAAAGCAAGCAAGCAAGAGAGAGAGAGAGAGAGAGAGAGAGAGAGAGAGAGTGAAAGACAGAGACAGAGAGACACTACAGAGAGTGCTACCAAGAGTTATTTTTGTTACCTAATCATGGAAGCAGCATCCCATAGCTTTTCTGTATTCTATTCATCAAAAGCAAGTCACAAGATTCAGCTCATACTCCTGGGGAGGGATTACACAAAGGAATAAATACAAGGAGGTTGGGGTCATTGGGAACCATGTCAGAAACTACCACAAGCAGTTAGGCTATGATATGTCTAGACATGATTTTCTTTGTGTTTATCCTGACTGGGATTTGCTAAGCTTCTTGAATCTGTAAATGTATGTCTTTCACCAAATTTGCGAAGTTTGTTGTCATCATTTCTTCACAGTTTTTCCTATCCCATTCTCCCTCTTCTCTCTTTTTGAAATTCCAGTTGCCTGTATGTCGGACTTTTTGCTTTTATCCCTCAGATTCCTAAGGCTCTGTTAATTTTTTGATAATTTTCCCTCTGTTTTCAGATTGGATATTTTCTAGTGATCTAACTTGAAATTAACCAACTCTTTCTATTCTCATCTTTGTTCTGCTATTAAGTCCACCCAGTGAGTTTTTTAATTGCAGATATTATATTTTTCAGTTCTAAGATTCCCATTCAAAATATGCTACAATGCTATAACCCTTATTAGGCATTCTTCCTAATTTTTTAGTATAATAGTAACCTCAAAAGATGGAAGTCCTCAGACCTCCCACAACCTCTGGAAAGACTGCTGCTTAGAAGATATTCAACAAATGTTTGCTGATTTGAATTTAATTGTAACAAAGCAAGTGAAAGCAACATCGAGCCATAGAAAGCCCAGGAAGGAAGCAGGAAACAAAAGGTAACATTATTGACTAGTTTTGGGAACTCAGGCACACTAATAAGTTTGATTAGTGGAGTACAAAAAAGGAGTGTATGTCTTAACTCACAGACAAGGAAGGTTTTAAATTTGTGTGGCAGACAGACTGTGAGGTCACTCCATGACCTCTGTCTCCTGGTGTTCACACCTTTGTGTAATCCCTTCCCCTTGAGTGTAGACAAGATTTATGACTTGCTTCTAACTAATAAAATATGACAAAGGTCATGGGATGCCATTCCTGTGACTATGGTAGGTTATGTAAGACTCCGTGTTGCTAGCAGATTCACTTACAAGCTCTTTTTGCTGGCTTGATGAAGTAAATGGCAATGTTGGGGAAACCTACTTGGCAAGAAGCTACAGGTGGCCTCCAGCCTCCAGCCAGTAAGAATCTGGGCTCTTATAGCCACAACACACTGAATTCTGCCAACAGTTCAAATGAGCTTTAAAGCAGATTTTCCACCAGTTGAGCTTCCAGATGAGAACACAGCCCAGCTAACACCTTGATTGCTGCCTTGCAGAGGACCCAGATAAGCCATTCCTAGACTCCTGACCTACAGAAACTGTGAAATAATAATGTATGTTACTTTAAGGCACTCAGTTTGTGGTAATCTGTTAGGCAGCAATAGAAAATTAATACAATCTACATTGTTACAGAATTTTGATACCTTTTATTTTGTTGATATTGAGTTTCCTAACTGGTTTTCATACTTAGTATGCTGCTTGAGTTTTTGAAAATGAAATATTTTGAGAGCAGTAGTTTTATAGTGTAATCACAGGAAAAATAGGACTCTGGGGAACCCACAAGGAAAGCATTTTTTAAAATGATCTGGTGTCAGAAATTCCACTCTTGAGAATTTGTCCATAGAAACAAATTTTTAATAGCTATGGGCAAATTACTCTCCAAAAAGAGTATAATGGAAATGTTATAATTCACATTTCCACAACAGTGTATAAGTACCCTTTTTCCTACGTCCCTGTAACAAATTACTCCTATCCATCTGTTTTAGTTTTCTAGGGCTGCCATAACAAGGCCACAGAGACTGGATGGCTTAACAACTGACATTTATTTTCTTACATTTCTGAAGGCTAGAAGTCTGAGATCAAGGTCTCTGACAGGATTGGCTTCTGAGGCCTCCCTCCTTGGCTCGTGGATGGCTGTCTTCCTCATATGTTTTCACATGGTCTCTACTCTGTGTGTTTATATCCAAATTTCCTCTTTATATAAGGATACCAGTCATATTGGATTAGGGCCCACTCCAATGACCTCATTTTAACTAAATTACCTCTTTAATAAAGACCCTATATCCAAATACGGTCAGTTACATTCTGAGGTACTGAGGGTTAGGACTTCAACATGTGAATTTTGGAGAAGAGACACAGTTCAGCCCATAACACCATCCCATAACACCATCCTTTATGGCTCAGCTTAAATATCACTTCCTCAGGGAAACACTTTCTGACTCTGAAAGAAGTTTGCATCCCTTTGTTTTATACACACACACACACACACACACACACACACACACACATAAATGTTCCTACACTTCTCCTTTATGACATATCATAATTGTAATATTATCTCATTTTTGTAAAACAAACCATGATATTCTCCTTTATATAAAGTTTGTATATTTGTGTGTAATAATATGAAAATGGAGAAAGGTATAGAAAGATATAATGTAGACTGGTAACATTGGTTACATGGGGACTAGAGAGGAGGGTCCAGTAAGAAGAGTGGGAGAGATATAGTAAGCAAGCAAGCAAAAAAAACCCCTAAATCAACAACAAGACCTGAAAAAATATGATGTCCATGTATGCATGGATAATATTATACAATTTATTATTAAAAAATTTTTTTTTCATTGCCTATCTATTGTTGTATGGACAAAGAATTGCAAACTCTAAGTGACATTGGAATAAACATTTCTTTATCTTCTATATCTGTGGCTTAGCTGGGCTGGCAGGGAAGACATCACTCAATGTGGTTCTCACCCTCTTCCTGGGATCAGCAGGAAGGCTGGGACAGGCTCTTCTCATGGAATGGCAGAAGCTCAAGAGGCCAAGAGGAGATGTGAGAGGCATCTTTGGGCCTCAGCTTGACACTGGCACATTGTCACTTATTGGCCAAAGAGAGTGACAAAGTCAAGGTATGAGGAAGTGTACTCTAAGCCTAGACTTGGGGATAGGAGAGGGAGTTAATAATTCTGATCTAATCTACAAATGTAATTATAAATATATATTTAGAGTTATGCATTTCTATGTGTACATAAAGAGTTTTATGAAAGGCTAGACCTCAAATTAATAGGAGTTTTGTGAACATGGTGGATTTTGAAATCGTTTTTACTTTTAAAATTATTTATTTATTTATTTATTTATTTATGGCTGTGTTGGGTCTTTGTTGTTGAGCACGGGCTTTCTCTAGTTGCGGCGAGCAGGGGCTACTCTTTGTTGTGGTGTGCAGGCTTCTCATTGCTGTGGCTTCTCTTGTTGCACAGCATGGGCTCTAGGCATATGGGCTTCAGTAGTTGTGGCACATGGGCTCAGTAGTTGTGGCTCGCAGGCTTAGATGTTCCACAGCATGTGGGATCTTCCCAGACCAGGGCTCGAACCCATGTCCTCTGCACTGGCAGGTGGATTCTTAACCACTGCACCACAAGGGAAGTCCCCTACTTTTGTTTTTTTTACTTATGTGTTGTTTAAATTTTTGCCATCCATACACTTTTGTATAATCTTACCATAACAATAAAGATATTTTATTGGGAGATAAAAGTAATTTTTTTCAGATGAGGGTATAGTGGGGAGAGAGAAGAGCAGCGTAAGCAGAGAAAACCCTCCAGATTCAGCCCAGCTTGACACACAGCCATGAATCTATAAATAACTTAAGCAAAATATTTTCTGTCATCGTGCAAAACCACTGAGTTGAGTCATGTAGATACTCAACTATAACTTGGTATATTATCATCCTAACTTAATTTAGTAATTACTTTATACTCTATAAGAAAATACACTAAAGCAGTGGATCCCCAGAACCTAACTGATCTCTAATCCTTCAGGGAGATTTTCAAATTAAATAAATTTCAAAGCCTTATTGCTCACTCAAGTCCGCGACATAGGGCTTAGAAATCAACATTTTTGCCCAGCTCCCAGATAATTTTTATGATTACCCACATTTGGAAACCCTTGGATAAAGCTAATTTTGTAGAGTTTTTCCTGCATGCACTCTTCCACATGGATGAAAAAAGCAAGGAAGAAACTAATGACCATAATTTGGGGGGATAGGGGAGATGGAAATGTTGAGAATGCTTGGATATGCAGGAAGAGAACTCCATGAGAGAGAAAGTGGAGGAAAACCAAGGAAGATGCAGCTCCTCTGACAAGTTTGTCAAGTTTGTCTCAATGTGGAGAAGCAAAACCAAACTGACAGACACTTAACAATCTGGACCAGTTTTCAAAAGTTCTTTGTATTACAGCCAAAGGAATTTGAAATTTACAGCCATCCAAGGTAAAGTAATTTCCTCCTCGTATTTCACATGGGTAAAATATGCTGAGAAAAGTAAACCTAGACTAAAAGTACAGAATACATATTTCTTGTCCTCTTGCCCTTCTTAAGGGCTGAAAAATTCCATTTCTACCCATTGCATCTTAAACATCTCACTTGCTCACTTTTGGATGGAGTCTTATACTCCAGGCTATAAAAGATAAACACAAAGTCCCGTCAGATACAAAGATCCCAATTTTTAGCCACAAATTTGACCAATTTGTCCCTTGTGTCAATAATTAAGAGGGCCAAGAAAAGAGTGAAGAACAAATAAAAATGTGATTAGAATTACAAAAGAAAACACAAGTCATGAAACTCAGACTAGGGTCTGGTTCTACTGAAATGTGCTGACTCTGGTCTGGGGGAAATGCCACTCTACTGTGGCTAGACCCAAGGAGTTCAAACATGGCCCCTTCTCTCCCTCAACTTTTCCATCCATTATTCTTCCCTAACGTCTGCCATTCACCACTATATTAAACGTGGTGATGTCTTCATAAAAACAAAAGCAAAACAAAACTTCCAGTTCTCCTAGACATATTCCATAAAATACTCAAGGTTACAAACACTGCCTTCCCTTCTCAAGGGGCAGAAACTTAACCACATGAATATCACTTCTCTTTAGGTTGTTTTGGAGAATATTTTTTGTAGACCAAATTTACTTAGTAATTTTATAAAAACAGCTACACACTCACTTCCAATTTGAACTAGCAAAGTGCTTTTAAAATCCTTTAAGTTTATTTGAAGTGCAGTTAAATATAGTGCTCCAATTCAGTAAATGTGTGCAATTTGTTTTCAGATTTTAATTGTTTCAGTTTTGTCCTAGTGTCAGGCTAGGCTGCCACAATTAAAACAGTCTTAGAAATAAAAGGATAAGTCCAGTTAAATAAATATTTTTGTGTTATATTTGGTCTCACTGAGAGAAAAGATTTTTCCTTCTGATAAAGGGAGAGCAGTTTGGGAAGTGCCATGTCAATGATGTTTATGAGTTAAAAAGTTGTTAATACAACTTATCATCTGATGCTTTGAAATGGGGGTGGGGAAAGGAAGCAGAATGCTTTAGGTGATTATTTTAACAATATGTTAAGCCATACTCTTATTCCAATCTCCAAGATAGTGACCCAGAAAGAGATAAAAGAAGGAAAAGAAAGATTCAGCCAAAGAACGATTTTGGAATATTTGAAACCTGGGTCAGATGGCAGCATTCCTCCCATTGCTCTTCCTAATTCAAGTCCTCGAATGCATCTTGTTGCTCAAACAGAGTTTATTTTGCCTTAAAGGAAGTCCTAGGAGTTTATTTTTTTTAATGCTAAGAACTTAACCAAAACTTCAACCAAAATAGCAAAGCAATTCAGATTGTTTTCATTGTTTTAAGGGGACCAATGATAGTGTTAGGGACTGAATGTCTGTCTCTCCAAAATATTTAATGTGATGGTATTTGGAGGTGGTGTCTTTGAGAAGTAATTGGGTTTACATGAGATCATGCGAGAGGGACCTGCATGGTGGGATTAGTATCTTTATAAGAAGAGGGAGAGCAGAGCGGCTGGGCCCGTGAGCCATGGCCGCTGAGCCTGCATGTCCGGAGCTTGTGCTCCGCAACGGGAGAGGCCACAACAGTGAGAGGCCCGCGTACCAAAAAAACAAAACAAAACAAAACAAAACAAAACAAAACAAAAAAAAAAAAAGAAGAGGGAGAGACACTAGAGTTCTTTTTCTCTCCCCCATAAGAGCAAGAAGATAGCCATCTACAAGCAGGAAGAGAGTCCTCACCAGAAATTGAATCTGCCCGCACCTTGATCTTGGACTTGCAGCCTCCAGAACTCTGAGAAACAAATGTCTGTTGTTTAAGTCACCAAGTCTATGGTATTTTGTTATAACAGCCTGAGCTGATTAATACAGATAGGTTAAAGAGAGTAGTAGTCATGGGATGTACAGGACAATCTTAAAAGTAAGTGATGGGACATGTAGCCCGAGCATAACAGAAATAAAGGTAGAATAGGTACAAGTTAATCAGCTGGTCTTGTGAAAGCCAGACTTAGAAGGGCTATATAGGACTTCTACTTCCAACCATTACTGAAGTAATTGGTCTTGAATTTCCTATCCTACCTACAATAAGAAAACCAGACAAAACATATATTTTCAAGATTTTTCTTTATTTTTGGTTTTCAGCAGTTTGACTCTGATATGCTAACTAGCTGTGGTTTTCGTTGTATTTATCCTGCTTGGGATTTGTTGAGCTTACTGGATCTGCTAGTTAACATGTTCCACCAAATTTGGGAATTTTTCGGCTATTAGTCATCAAATATTTTTCCTATCCCATCCTCTCTCTTCTCTTACTCTGGGACTCCAATTACATTGTCCCATAGGGTTTTGAAATGGTTCATTCTTTTTTCTCTTTGTTCTTCATATTGGATAATTTCTTTTGATCTTTTTAGAGTTCCCTGATTCTTTCTATAGCCATCTCAAATGTGATGTTGAGTCCATCTAGTAAACTTTCCATTTCTAACATTCTACTCTTTATTTCTATTTGTTCTTAAAAAAAAATTTCCACATGTCTGTTGAGATTTTCTATCTGTTCACATATCAAGACCATGTTTTCCTTTAATTTTTGAACACATTTTTGAAAACATCTTTATTGCAGTATAATTGCTTTACAATGGTGTGTTAGTTTCTGCTGTATAACAAAGTGAATCAGCTATATGTATACATATATCTCCGTGTCTCCTCCCTCTTGCAACTCCCTCCCACCTTCCCTATCCCACCACTCTAGGTGGTCACAAAGCACTGAGCTGATCTCCCTGTGCTATGCGGCTGCTTCCTACTAGCTATCTGTTTTACATTTGGTAGTGTATATATGTCCATGCCACACTCTCACTGCATCCCAGCTTACGCTTCCCACTCCCCATGTCCTCAAGTCCATTCTCTATGTCTGCGTCTTTATTCTTGTCCTGCCCCTAGGTTCTTCAGAACTTTTTTTTTAATTCCACAGTATTTGATTTTCTCTTTCTGACTTACTTCACTCTGTATGGCAAACTCTAGGTCCACCCACCTCACGACAAATAACTCAAATAACTTCATTTCTTTTTATGGCTGAGAAATATTGCATAGTATATATGTGCCACATCTCCTTTATCCCTTCATTGTCAGTGGACACTTAGGTTGCTTCCCTGTCCTGGCTATTGTAAAGAGTGCTGCAGTGAACATTGTGGTACATGACTCTTTTTGAATTATGGTTTTCTCAGGGTATATGCCTAGTAGTGGGATAGCTGGGTCATATGGTAGTTCTATTTTTAGTTTTTTAAGGAACCTCCATACTGTTCTCCATAGTGGCTGTATCAATTTACATTCCCACCAACAGTGCAAGAGGGTTCCCTTTTCTCCACACCCTCTCCAGCATTTATTGTTTGTAGACTTTTTGAGGATGGCCACTCGGACCTGTGTGAGGTGATACCTCATTGTAGTTTCAATTTGCATTTCTTTAATGATTAGTGATGTTGAGCATCCTTTCATGTGTCTGTTGGCAATCTGTATGTCTTCTTTGCAGAAATGTCTATTTAGGTCTTCTGCCCATTTTTGAGTAGGATTGTTTGTTTTCTTGATATTGAGCTGCATGAGCTGCTTGTAAATTTTGGAGATAAATCCTTTGTCAGTTGCTTCATTAGCAAATATTTTCTCCCATTCTGAGGGTTGTCTTTTCATCTTGTTTATGGTTTGCTTTGCTGTGCAAAAGCTTTGAAGTTTCACTAGGTCCTGTTTGCTTATTATTTTTGTTTTTATTTCCATTCCTCTCAGAGGTGGGTTAAAAGGGATCTTGCTGTGATTTATGTCATAGAGTGTTCTACCTATGTTTTCCTCTATGAGTTTTATAGTGTCTAGGTTACATTTAGGTCTTTAATCCATTTTGAGTTTATTTTTGTGTAAGGTGTTAAGGAGTGTTCTAATTTCATTCTTTCACATGTAGCTGTCCAGTTTTCCCAGCACCACTTATTGAAGAGGCTGTCTTTTCTCCACTGTATATTCTTGCCTCCTTTATCAAAAATAAGGTGACCATAGGTGCATGGGTTTACCTCTGGGCTTTCTAGCCTGTTCCATTGATCTATGTTTCTGTTTTTGTGCCAGTACCATACTGTCTTGATTACTGTAGCTTTGGGGAGCCTGATTCCTCCAGCTCTGTTTTTCTTTGTCAAGATTGTTTGGCTATTCGGGATCTTTTGTGTTTCCATATAAATTGTGAAATTTTTTCTTCTAGTTCTTTGAAAAATGCCATTGGTAATTTGATAGGGATTGCATTGAATCTGTAGTTTGCTTTGGGTAGTATAGTCATTTTCAAAATATTGATTCTTCCAATCCAGGAACATGGTATATCTCTCCATCTGTTTGAGTTGTCTTTGATTTCTTTCATCAGTATCTTATAGTTTTCTGCATACAGGTCTTTTGTCTCCTTAGGGAGGTTTATTCTTAGGTATTTTATTATTTTTTTGCAATGGTAAATGGGATTGTTTCCTTAATTTCTCTTTCTGATCTTTCATTATTAGTGTATAGGAATGCAAGAGATTTCTGTGTATTAATTTTGTATCTTCAAATTTGCTAAATTCATTGATTAGCTCTAGTAGTTATCTGGTAGCATCTTTAGGATTTTCTATGTATAGTATCATGTCATCTGCATACCGTGACCGCTTTACTTCTTCTTTTCCAATTTGTATTCCTTTTATTTCTTTTTCTTCTCTGATTTCCTTGGCTAGGACTTCAAAAACTATGTTGAATAATTGTGGTGAGAGTGGACACCCTTGTCTTGTTCCTGATCTTAGAGGAAATGCTTTCAGTTTTTCACCATTGAAAACAATGTTTGCTGTGTGTTTGTCATATACGACCTTTATTATGTTGAGGTGAGTTCCCTCTATGCCTACTTTCTGCAGGGTTTTTATCATAAATGGGTGTTGAATTTTGTCAAGAGCTTTTTCTGCATCTATTGAGATGATCATATGGTTTTTCTCCTTCAGTTTGTTAATATGGTGTATCGCATTGATTGATTTGTGTATATTGAAGAATCCTTGCATCCGTGGGCTAAACCCCACTTGATCATGGTGTATGATCCTTTTAATGTGCTGTTGGATTCTGTTTGCTAGTATTTTGTTGAGGATTTTTTGCATCTATATTTATCAATGATTTTGGTCTGTTGTTTTCTTTTTTATTATTTTATTTATTTATTTATCTATCTATCTATCTATTTATTTATTTATTTATTTATTTTTTATTTATGGCTGTGTTGGGTCTTCATTGCTGTACACAGGCTTTCTCTCGTTGTGGCGAGTGGGGGGTACTCTTCATTGCAGTGCATGGCTTCTCACTGCAGTGGCTTCTCTTGTTGCAGAGCACAGGCTGTAGACACGTGGGCTTCACTAGTTGTAGAACATGGGCTCAGTAGTTGTGACACATGGACTTAGTTGCTCCGTGGCCTGTGGGATCTTCCCTGATCAGGGCTCAAACCCATCTCCCCTGCATTGGCAGGTGGATTCTTAACCACTGTGCCACCTGGGAAGCCCTGGGGTTTTTTTTGTTGTTCTTTCTTCTTTCTGTAATTGCGTTAGTTGTAAGGTTAGGTTGTTTATTTGAGATTTTTCTTGTTTCTAGAGGTAGGATTTTATACCTATAAACTTCCCTCTTAGAACTGCTTTTGCTGCCTCCCATAGATTTGGGTCATTGTGTTTTCATTGTCATTTGTTTCTAGGTATCTTTTGATTTCCTCAGTGATCTCTTGGTTATTTAGTAGCATACTGTTCAGTGTCCATGTGTTTGTACTTTTTACAGTTTTTTCCTGTAATTGATATCTAGTCTATAGTGTTGTGGTCATAAAAGGTACTTGATACAATTTCAATTTTTTTTAATGTACCAAAGCTTGATTTGTGACCCAAGATATGATCTATCTTGGAAATGTTCCATGAGCATTCTGAGAAGAAAGTGTATTCTGTTGTTTTTGGATGGAATGTCCTATAAATATCAATTAAATCCATCTTGTTTAATGTGTCATTTAAAGCTTGTGTTTCCTTTTTTATTTGTATTTTGGATGGTCTGTCCATAAGTGAAAGTGGGGTGTTAAAGTCCCCTACTTTTATTGTGTTACTGTTGATTTCCCCTTATATGGCTGTTAGCATTTGCCTTATGTATTGATGTGCTCCTATGTTGGGTGCATAAATATTTACAATTGTTATAGCTTCTTCTTGGATTGATCTCTTGATCATTATGTAGTGTCCTTCTTTGTCTCTTCTAATAGTCTTTATTTTAAAGTCTATTTTGTCTGAGAATTGCTACTGCAGCTTTCTTTTGATTTCCATTTGCATGGAATATTTTTTTCCATCCCCTCACTTTCAGTCTGTATGTGTCCCTAGGTCTGAAGTGGGTCTCTTGTAGACAGCATATATACTGCTCTTGTTTTTGTGTCCATACAGCCAGTCTATATCTTTTGGTTGGAGCATTTAATCCATTTACATTTAAGGTAATTATTGATATGTATGTTCCTATTACCATTTTCTTAATTGTTTTGGGTTTGTTATTGTACGTCTTTTCCTTCTCTTGTGTTTCTTGCCTAGAGAAGTTCCTTTAGCATTTGTTGTAAACCTGGTTTGGTGGTGCTGAACTCTCTCAGCTTTTGCTTGTCTGTAAAGGTTTTAATTTCTCCATTGAATCTGAATGAGATCCTTGCTGAGTAGAGTAATTTTCATTGTAGGTTTTCCCCTTTCATCACTTTAAATATTTCCTGCCACTCCCTTCTGGCTTGCCCAGTTTCTGCTGAAAGATCAGCTGTTGACCTTACGGGGATTCCCTTGTATGTTATTTGTTGCTTTTCCCTTGCTGCTTTTAATATTTTTCTTTTGTATTTAATTTGTGATAGTTTGGTTAATATGTACCTTGGCATGTTTCTCCTTGGATTTATCTTGTATGGGACTCTGCACTTCGTGTACTTGATTGACTATTTCCTTTCCCATATTATGGAAATATTCAACTATAATCTCTTCAAATATTTTCTCAGAGCCTTTCTTTTTCTCATCCTCTTCTGGGACCCCTATAATTCAAATGTTGTTGTGTTTAATGTTGTCCCAGAGGTCTCTGAGACTGTCCTCTATTCTTTTCCTTCTTTTTCCTTTATTCTGCTTTGCAGTAGTTATTTCCACTATTTCATCTTCCAGGTCATTTATCCATTCTTCTGCCTCAGTTATTCTGCTATTGATTCCTTCTAGAGAATGTTTAATTTCATTTATTGTGTTGTTCATCATTGTTTCTTTGTGCTTTAGTTCTTCTAGGTCCCTGTTAAATGTTTCTTATATTTTTTCCATTCTATTTCCAAGATTTTGGATCATCTTTACTATCATTACTCTGAATTCTTTTTCAGGTAGACCGCTTATTGACTCTTTTTTTTTTTTTTTTACATCTTTATTGGAGTATAATTGCTTTACAATGGTGTGTTAGTTTCTGCTTTATAACAAAGTGAATCAGTTATACATATACATGTGTTCCCATATCTCTTCCCTCTTGCATGTCCCTCCCTCCCACCCTCTCTATCCCACCCCTCTAGGTGGTCACAAAGCACTGAGCTCATCTCCCTGTGCTATGCGGCTGCTTCCTACTAGCTATCTATTTTACGTTTGGTAGTGTATATATGTCCATACCACTCTCTCATTTTGTCCCAGCTTACCCATCCCCCTCCCCATATCCTCAAGTTCATTCTCTAATAGGTCTGTGTCTTTATTCCTGTTGTACCCCTAGGTTTTTCATGACATTTTTTTCTTAGATTCCATATGTATGTGTTAGCATATGGTATTTGTCTTTCTCTTTCTGACTTACTTCACTCTGTATGACAGACTCTAGGTCCATCCACCTCACTACAAATAACTCAATTTCGTTTCTTTTTATGGCTGAGTAATATTCCATTGTATATATGTGCCACATCTTCTTTATCCATTCATCTGTCAATGGACATTTCGCTTGCTTCCACCTCCTGGCTATTGTAAATAGAGCTGCAATGAACATTTTGGTACATGAAGTTTTTTGAATTATGGTTTTCTCAGGGTATATGCCCAGGAGTGGGATTGCTGGGTCATATGGTAGTTCTATTTGTAGTTTTTTATTGAACCTCCATATTGTTCTCTGTAGTGGCTGTACCAATTCACATTCCCACCAATAGTGTAAGAGTGTTCCTTTTTCTCCATAGCCTCTCCAGCATTTATTGTTTCTAGATTTTTTGATGATGGCCATTCTGACTGGTATGAGATGATTTCTCATTGTAGTTTTGATTTGCATTTCTCTAATGAGTAATGATGTTGAGCATTCTTTCATGTGTTTGTTGGCAATGTGTATTTGGAGAAATGTCTAATTAGCTCTTCTGCCCATTTTTGGATAGGGTTGTTTGTTTTTTTGTTATTGAGCTGCATGAGCTGCTTGTAAATTTTGGAGATTAATCCTTTGTCAGTTGCTTCATTTACAAATATTTTCGCTCATTCTGAGGGTTGTCTTTTTGTCTTGTTTATGGTTTCCTTTGCTGTACAAAAGCTTTTAAGTTTCATTAGGTCCCATTTGTTTATTTTTGGTTTTACTTCCATTTCTCTAGGAGGTGGGTCAAAAAGGATCTTGCTTTGATTTATGTCATAGAGTGTTCTGCCTATGCTTTCCTCCAAGAGTTTGATAGTTTCTGGCCTTACATTTAGGTCTTTAATCCATTTTGAGCTTATTTTTTGTGTATGGTGTTAGGGAGTGTTCTAATCTCATACTTTTACATGTACCTGTCCAGTTTTCCCAGCACCACTTATTGAAGAGGCTGTCCTTTCTCCACTGTACATTCCTGCCTCCTTTATCAAAGATAAGGTGACCATATGTGTGTGGGTTTATCTCTGGGCTTTCTATCCTGTTCCATTGATCTATCTTTCTGTTTTTATGCCAGTACCACACTGTCTTATTTACTGTAGCTTTGTAGTATAGTCTGAAGTCAGGGAGACTGATTTCCTCCAGTTCAGTTTTTCGTTCTCAAGATTGCTTTGGCCATTTGGGGTCTTTTGTGGTTCAGTACAAATTGTGAAATTTTTTGTTCTAATTCTGTGAAAAATGCCAGTGGTAGTTTGATAGGGATTGCATTGAATCTGTAGATTGCTTTGGGTAGTAGAGTCATTTTCACAATGTTGATTCTTCCAATCCAAGAACATGGTATATCTCTCAATCTATTTGTATCATGTTTAATTTCTTTCATCAGTGTCTTATAATTATCTGCATACAGGTCTTTTGTCTCCTTAGTAGGTTTATTCCTAGATATTTTATTCCTTTTGTTGCAGTGGTAAATGGGAGTGTTTTCTTAATTTCACTTTCAGATTTTTCATCATTAGTGTATAGGAATGCTAGAGGTTTCTGTGCATTAATTTTGTATCCTGCTACGTTACCAAATTCATTGATTAGCTCTAGTAGTTTTCTGGTAACGTCTTTAGGATTTTCTATGTATAGTATCATGTCATCTGCAAACAGTGACAGCTTTACTTCTTCTTTTCCAATTTGGATTCCTTTTATTTCCTTTTCTTCTCTGATTGCTGTGGCTAAAACTTCCAAAACTATGTTGAATAAGAGTGGTGAGAGTGGGCAACTTTGTCTTCTTCTTGATCTTAGTGAAATTCTTTCAGTTTTTCACCATTAAGGACAATGTTGACTGTGGGTTTGTCATATATGGCCTTTATTATGTTGAGGAAAGTTCCCTCTATGCCTACTTTCTGCAGGGTTTTTATCATAAATGGTGCTGAACTTTGTCAAAAGCTTTCTCTGGATCTATTGAGATGACCATATGGTTTTTCTCCTTCAATTTGTTAATATGGTGTATCACACTGATTGATTTGCGTATATTGAAGAATCCTTGCATTCCTGGATTAAACCCCACTTGATCATGGTGTATGATCCTTTTAATGTGCTGTTGGATTCTGTTTCGTAGTATTTTGTTGAGAATTTTTGTATCTATGTTCATCAGTGCTATTGGCCTGTAGTTTTCTTTCTTTGTGACATCTTTGTCTGGTTTTGGTATCAGGGTGAAGGTGGCCTTGTAGAATGAGTTTGGGAGTGTTCCTCCCTCTGCTATATTTTGGAAGAGTTTGAGAAGGATAGGTGTTAGCTCTTCTGTAAATGTTTGATAGAATTCGCCTGTGAAGTCATCTGGTCCTGGGCTTTTGTTTGTTGGAAGGTTTTTAATCACAGTTTCAATTTCAGTGCCTGTGATTGGTCTGTTCATATTTTCTGTTTCTTCCTGATTCAGTCTTGGCAGGTTTTGCATTTCTAAGAATTTGTCCATTTCTTCCAGGTTGTCCATTTTATTGGCACAGAGTTGCTTGTAGTTATCTCTCATGATCTTTTGTATTTCTGCAGTGTCATTTGTTACTTCTCCTTTTTCATTTCTAATTCTATTGATTTGAGTCTTCTTGCTTTATTTCTTGATGAGTCTGGCTAATGTTTTTTTCAATTTTGTTTATCTTCTCAAAGAACCAGCTTTTACTTTTATTGATCGTTGCTATCATTTCCTTCATTTCTTTCTGATCTGATCTTTATGATTTCTTTCCTTCTGCTAACTTTGGGGTTTTTTGTTCTTCTTTCTCTAATTGCTTAAGGTGCAAGGTTAGGTTGTTTATTCGAGATGTTTCCTTTTCTTAAGGTAGGATTGTATAGCTACAATGTTCCCTCTTAGAACTGCTTTTGCTGCATCCCATAAGATTTGGGTTGTCGTGTCTCCATTGTCATTTGTTTCTAGGTATTTTTAAAGTTCCTCTTCGATTTCTTCAGTGATCATTTCGTTATTAAGTAGTGTATTGTTTAGCCTCCATGTGTTTGTATTTCTTAGAGATCTTTTCCTGTAATTGATATGTAGTCTCATAGTGTTGTGGTCGGAAAAGATACTTGTTACAATTTCATTTTTCTTAAATTTACCAAGGCTTGATTTGTGACCCAAGATATGATCTATCCTGGAGAATGTTCCATGAGCAGTTGAGAAAAATGTGTATTCTGTTGTTTTTTGTTTGTTTTTGTTTTTTTTATATTTTTTTTATTAGTTTCTGCTTTATAACAAAGTGAATCAGTCATACATATACATCTGTTCCCACATCCCTTCCCTCATGCATCTCCCTCCCTCCCACCCTCCCCATCCCACCCCTCCAGGCAGTCACAAAGCACCGAGCTGATCTCCCTGTGCTCTGCGGCTGCTTCCCACTATCTATCTACCTTACGTTTGGTAGTGTATATATGTCCATGCCTCTCTTTCGCTTTGTCACAGCTTACCCTTCCCCCTCCCCATATCCTCAAGTCCATTCTCAAGTAGGTCTGTGTCTTTATTCCCGTTTTACCCCTAGGTTCTTCATGACATTTTTTTTTAATTCCGTATATATGTGTTAGCATACGGTATTTCTCTTTCTCTTTCTGACTTACTTCACTCTGTATGACAGACTCTAGGTCTATCCACCTCATTACAAATAGCTCAGTTTCGTTTCTTTTTATGGCTGAGTAATATTCCATTGTATATATGTGCCACATCTTCTTTATCCATTCATCCGATGATGGACACTTAGGTTGTTTCCATCTCCGGGCTATTGTGAATAGAGCTGCAATGAACATTTTGGTACATGTCTCTTTTTGAATTATGGTTTTCTCAGGGTATATGCCTAGTAGTGGGATTGCTGGGTCATATGGTAGTTCTATTTTTCGTTTTTTAAGGAACCTCCATACTGTTCTCCATAGTGGCTGTACCAATTCACTATCCCACCAGCAGTGCAAGAGGGTTCCCTTTTCTCCACACCCTCTCCAGCATTTATTGTTTCTAGATTTCTTGATGATGGCCATTCTGACTGGTGTGAGATGATATCTCATTGTAGTTTTGATTTGCATTTCTCTAATAATTAATGATGTTGAGCATTCTTTCATGTGTTTGTTGGCAGTCTGTATATCTTCTTTGGAGAAATGCCTATTTAAGTCTTCTGCCCATTTTTGGATTGGGTTGTTTGTTTTTTTGCTATTGAGCTGCATGAGCTCTTTATAAATTTTGGAGATTAATCCTTTGTCAGTTGCTTCATTTGCAAATATATTCTCCCATTCTGAGGGTTGTCTTTTGGTCTTGTTTATGGTTTCCTTTGCTGTGCAAAAGCTTAGAAGTTTCATTAGGTCCCATTTGTTTATCTTTGTTTTTATTTCCATTTCTCTAGGAGGTGGGTCCAAAAGGATCTTGCTGTGATTTATGTCATAGAGTGTTCTACCTATGTTTTCCTCTAAGAGTTTGATAGTTTCTGGCCTTACATTTAAGTCTTTAATCCATTTTGAGCTTATTTTTGTGTATGGTGTTAGGGAATGATCTAATCTCAAACTTTTACATGTCCCTGTCCAGTTTTCCCAGCACCACTTATTGAAGAGGCTGTCCTTTCTCCACTGTACATTCCTGCCTCCTTTATCAAAGATAAGTTGGCCATATGTGCGTGGGTTTATCTCTGGCCTTTCTATCCTGATCCACTGATCTATCTTTCAGTTTTTATGCCAGTACCACACTGTCTTATTTACTGTAGCTTTGTAGTATAGTCTGAAGTCAGGGAGCCTGATTCCTCCAGCTCCGTTTTTCGTTCTCAAGATTGCTTTGGCTATTCAGGGTCTTTTGTTTTTCCAAACAAATTTTGAAATTTTTTGTTCTAGTTCTGTGAAAAATGCCAGTGGTAGTTTGATAGGGATTGCATTGAATCTGTAGATTGCTTTGGGTAGTAGAGTCATTTTCACAATATTGATTCTTCCAATCCAGGAGCATGGTATATCTCTCCATCTATTTGTATCATCTTTAATTTCTTTCATCAGTGTCTTATAATTTTCTGCATACAGGTCTTTTGTCTCCTTAGGTAGGTTTATTCCTAGATATTTTATTCTTTTTGTTGCAATGGTAAATGGGAGTGTTTTCTTGATTTCATTTTCAGATATTTCATCATTAGTATACAGGAATGCCAGAGATTTCTGTACATTAATTTTGTATCCTGCTACTTTACCAAATTCATTGATTAGCTCTAGTAGTTTTTCGGTAGCATATTTAGGATTCTCTATGTATAGTATCATGTCATCTGCAAACAGTGACAGCTTTACTTCTTCTTTTCCAATTTGGATTCCTTTTATTTCCTTTTCTTCTCTGATTGCTGTGGCTAAAACTTCCAAAACTATGTTGAATAAGAGTGGTGAGAGTGGGCAGCCTTGTCTCGTTCCTGATCTTAGTGGAAATGGTTTCAGTTTTTCACCATTGAGGACAATGTTGGCTGTGGGTTTGTCATATATGGCCTTTATTATGTTGAGGAAAGTTCCCTCTATGCCTACTTTCTGCAGGGTTTTTATCATAAATGGGTGTTGAATTTTGTCGAAAGCTTTCTCTGCATCTATTGAGATGATCATATGGTTTTTCTCCTTCAACTTGTTAATATGGTGTATCACATTGATTGATTTGCGTATATTGAAGAATCCTTGCATTCCTGGAATAAACCCCACTTGATCATGGTGTATGATCCTTTTAATGTGCTGTTGGATTCTGTTTGCTAGTATTTTGTTGAGGATTTTTGCATCTATGTTCATCAGTGATATTGGCCTGTAGTTTTCTTTCTTTGTGACATCCTTGCCTGGTTTTGGTATCAAGGTGATGGTGGCCTCGTAGAATGAGTTTGGGAGTGTTCCTTCCTCTGATATTGTTTGGAAGAGTTTGAGAAGGATGGGTGTTAGCTCTTCTCTAAATGTTTGATAGAATTTGCCTGTGAAGCCATCTGGTCCTGGGCTTTTGTTTGATGGAAGATTTTTAATCACAGTTTCAATTTCAGTGCTTGTGATTGGTCTATTCATATTTTCTATTTCTTCCTGAGTCAGTCTTGGCAGGTTGTGCATTTCTAAGAATTTGCCCATTTCTTCCAGGTTGTCCATTTTATTGGCATAGAGTTGCTTATAGTAATCTCTCATGATCTTTTGTATTTCTGCAGTGTCAGTTGTTACTTCTCCTTTTTCATTTCTAATTCTATTGATTTGAGTCTTCTCTCCTCTTTTCTTGATGAGTCTGGCCAATGGTTTGTCAATTTTGTTTATCTTCTCAAAGAACCAGCTTTTAGTTTGGTTGATCTTTGCTATCGTTTCCTTCATTTCTTTTTCATTTATTTCTGATCTGATCTTTATGATTTCTTTCCTTCTGCTAACTTTGGGGGTTTTTTGTTCTTCTTTCTCTAATTGCTTTAGGTGCAGGGTCAGGTTGTTTACTCGAAATGTTTCCTGTTTCTTAAGGTGGGATTGTATTGCTATAAACTTCCCCCTTAGAACTGCTTTTGCTGCGTCCCATAGGTTTTGGGTCGTCGTGTCTCCATTGTCATTTGTTTCTAGGTATTTTTAAATTTCCTCTTTGATTTCTTCAGTGATCACTTCGTTATTGAGTAGTGTATTGTTTAACCTCCATGTGTTTGTATTTTTTACAGATCTTTTCCTGTAATTGATGTCTAGTCTCATAGCATTGTGGTCGGAAAAGATACTTGATACAATTTCAATTTTCTTAAATTTACCAAGGCTTGATTTGTGACCCAAGATATGATCTATCCTGGAGAATGTTCCATGAGCACTTGAGAAAAATGTGTATTCTGTTGTTTTTGAATGGAATGTCCTATAAATATCAGTTACATCCATCTTGTTTAATATATCATTTAAAGCTTGTGTTTCCTTATTTATTTTCATTTTGGATGATCTGTCCATTGGTGAAAATGGGGTGTTAAAGTCCCCTAATATGAATGTGTAACTGTCGACTTCCCATTTTATGGCGTTAGTATTTGCCTTATGTATTGAGGTGCTCCTATGTTGGGTGCATAAATATTTACTATTGTTATATCTTCTAGGAACGATCCCTTGATCATTATATAGTGTTCTTCTTTGTCTCTTGTAATAGTCTTTATTTTAAAGTCTATTTTGTCTGTTATGAGAATTGCTCCTCCAGCTTTCTTTTGGTTTCCATTTGCATGGAATATCTTTTTCCATCCCCTCTCATTCAGTCTGTATGTGTCCCTAGGTCTGAAGTGGGTCTCTTGTAGACAGCATATATATGGGTCTTGTTTTTGTATCCATTCAGCCAGTCTGTGTCTTTTGGTGGGAGCATTTAATCCATTTATATTTAAGGTAATTATCGATATGTATGTTCCTATTACCATTTTCTTAATTATTTTGGGTTTGTTATTGTACGTCTTTTCCTTCTCTTGTGTTTCTTGCCTAGAGAAGTTCCTTTAGCATTTGTTGTAAAGCTGGTTTGGTGGTGCTGAACTCTCTCAGCTTTTGCTTGTCTGTAAAGCTTTTAATTTCTCCATCAAATCTGAATGAGATCCTTGCTGGGTAGAGTAATCTTTGTTGTAGGTTTTTCTCCTTCATCACTTTAAGTATGTCCTGCCAGTCCCTTCTGACTTGCAGAGTTTCTGCTGAAAGATCTGCTGTTAACCTTATGGGGATTCTCTTGTGTGTTATTTGATGTTTTTCCCTTGCTGCTTTTAATATGTTTTCTTTGTATTTAATTTTTGACAGTTTGATTAATATGTGTCTTGGCGTTTTTCTCCTTGGATTTATCCTGTATGGGACTCTCTGTGCTTCCTGGACTTGATTAACTATTTCCTTTCCCATATTAAGGAATTTTTCAACTATAAGCTCTTCAAATATTTCCTCAGTCCCTTTCTTTTTCTCTTCCTCTTCTAGAACCTCTATAATTCAAATGTTGGTGCATTTAATGTTGTCCCTGAGGTCTCTGAGACTGTTCTCAGTTCTTTTCATTCTTTTTTCTTTATTCTGCTCTGCAGTAGTTATTTCCACTATTTTATTTTCCAGGTCACTTATCCGTTCTTCTGCCTCAGTTATTCTGCTATTGGTCCCTTCTAGAGTATTTTTAATTTCATTTATTGTCTTGTTCATCATTGCTTGTTTCCTCTTTTGTTCTTCTAGGTCCTTGTTAAATGTTTCTTGCATTTTGTCTATTCATTTCCCAAGATTTTGGATAATGTTTACTATCATTATTCTGAATTCTTTTTCAGGTAGACTGCCTATTTCCTCTTCATTTGTTAGGTCTGGTGGGTTTTTATCTTGCTCCTTCATCTGCTGTGTGTTTTTCTGTCTTCTCATTTTGCTTATCTTACTGTGTTTGGGGTCTTCTTTTTGCAGGCTGCAGGTTTGTAGTTCCTGTTATTTTTGGTGTCTGTCCCCAGTGGCTAAAGTTGGTTCAGTGGGTTGTGTAGGTTTCCTGGTGGAGGGGACTAGTGCCTGTGTTCTGGTGGATGAGGCTGGATCTTGTCTTTCTGGTGGGCAGTTCCACATCTGGTTGTGTGTTTTGGGGTGTCTGTGGCCTTATTATGATTTCAGGCAGCCTCTCTGCTAATGGGTGGGGTTGTGTTCCTGTCTTGCTAGTTGTTTGGCATAGGGTATCCAGCACTGTAGCTTGCTGGTCGTTGAGTGAAGCTGGGTGTTGGTGTTGAGATGGAGACCTCTGGGAGATTTTTGCCACTTGATATTACGTGGAGCTGGCAGGTCTTTTGTGGACTAGTGTCCTGAAGTTGGCTCTCCCACCTCAGAGGCACAGCACTGACTCCTGGCTGCAGCACCAAGAGCCTTTCATCCATATGGCTGAGAATAAAATGGAGAAAAAGTAGAAAGGAAGAAAGAAAGAGGATAAAATAAAATAAAATAAAGTAAGAGAAAATAAAATAAAGTTATTAAAATAAAATATAAAAAGTAATTATTCAGAAAAAAATTTTTAAGTAAAAAGAAAAGCAAAAAAAAAAAAAAAAAAAAGCCAAAAACGGACAGACAGAACCCTAGGATAAAGGTGAAAGCAAAGCTATACAGACAAAATCTCTCACAGAAGCATATACATACACACTCACAAAAAGAGGAAAAGGGGAAAAAATAATAAATCTTGCTCTCCATGTTTACCTCCTCAATTTGGGATGATTCGTTGTCTATTCAGGTATTCCACCCAATGCAGGGTACATCAAGTTGATTGTGGAGATTTAATCCACTGCTCCTGAGGCTGCTGGTAGAAATTTTCCTTTCTCTTCTTTGTTCGCACAGCTCCCAGGGCTCAGCTTTGGATTTGGCCCCACCTCTGCATGTAGGTCGCCGGAGGGCGTCTGTTCTTCGCTCAGACAAGACAGGGTTAAAGGAGCAGCCGCTTCGGGGACTCTGGCTCACTCAGGCCGGGTGGAGGGAGGGGCATGGTGTGTGGGGCGAGCCTGCGCTGGCAGAGGCCAGCGTGACGTTGCAACAGCCTGAGGCGTGCCGTGCGTTCTCCGGGAAGCTGTCCTTGGATCCCGGGACCCTGGCAGTGGCGGGCTGCACAGCCTCCCCGGAAGGGAGGTGTGGAGAGTCAGCTGTGCTCGCACACAGGGTTGTTGTTGGTGGCAGCAGCGTTCTTAGCGCCTCATGCCCGTCTCTGGAGCTCCTTTAAGCAGCGCTCTTAATCCCCTCTCCTCGCGCACCAGGAACAAAGAGGGAAGAAAAAGTCTCTTGCCTCTTCGGCAGCTCCAGACTTTTTCCCGGACTCCCTCCCGGCTAGCTGTGGTGCGCTAGCCCCTCCAGGCTGTGTTCACGCCACCAGTCCTCTCCCTGTGATCCCACGGAAGCCCGAGCCTCAGCTCCCTGCCCCCGCCCGCCCCGGCAGGTGAGCATACAAGCCTCTCAGGTTGGTGAGTGCCTGCAGGTGAGCAGACAAGCCTCTCGGGTTGGTGAGTGCCAGTCGGCACTGATCCTCTGTGCGGGAATCTCTCTGCTTTGCCCTCCGCAACCCTGTTGCTGAGCTCTCCTCCGTGGCTCCGAAGCTTCCCCCCTCCGCCACCCGCAGTCTCCGCCCGCAAAGGGGCTTCTAGTGTGTGGAAACCTTTCCTCCTTCACAGCTCCCTCCCACTGGTGCAGGTCCCGTATCTATTCTTTTGTCTCTGTTTTTTTTTTCTTTTGCCCTACCCAGGTATGTGGGGAGTTTCTTGCCTTTTGGGAGGTCTGAGGTCTTCTGCCAGCGTTCAGTAGGTGTTCTGTAGGAGTTGTTCCACGTGTAGATGTATTTCTGATGTATCTGTGGGGAGGAAGGTGATCTCCGCATCTTACTCTTCCGCCATCTTCCCCCTCTCTCCTATTTACTCTTCATTTGTTTGGTCTGGTGGCTTATTACCTTGCTCCTTCATCTGCTGCGTATTTCTCTGTCTTCTCATTTTGCTTAACTTCCTGTGTTTGGGGTCTCCTTTTCACAGGGTGCTCGTTCGTAGCTCCTGCTGTTTTTGGTGTCCGCCCCCAGTGGGTGAGGTTGGTTCAGTGGGTTGTGTAGGCTTCCTGGTGGAGGGGACTAGTGCCTGTTTTCTGGTGGATGAGACTGGATCTTGTCTTTCTGGGTGGCAGAACCACATCCGGTCGTGTGTTTTGGGGTGTCTGTGAACTTATTATGATTTTGTGCAGCCTCTCTGCTAATGCATGGGGTTGTGTTCATGTCTTGTTAGTTGTCTGGCATGGGGTGTTCAGCACTGGAGCTTGCTGGTCGTTGAGTGAAGCTGGGTCTTAGCGTTGAGATGGAGATCTCTGGGAGGGCTCTCGCCAATTGATATTACGTGGGGCCAGGAGGTCTCTGGTGGACAAATCTCTTGAACTCGGTTCTCCCATCTCAGAGACTCAGGCCTGACACCCGGCCAGAGCACCAAAGCCACATGGTTCAGAAGAAAGGGGACAAAAGAAAGAAAGAAAAATTAAAAAAAATAAACTTATTAAAATAAAAAAATATATTATTAAAAAAATTTAAAAAGTAATTAAAAAAGAGGAGAGCAACCAAACTAATAAACAAATCCACCAATGATAATGAGTGCTACAAACTAAACTAAGATAAACATATAACTCAGAAAGTAGTCAGTCACATACAGCAAACCCCAAGTCTACAGTTGCTCCCAAAGTCTACTTCCTCAATTTTGGGATGATTCGTTGTCTATTCAGGTATTCCACAGACGCAGTGTACATCAAATTGACTGTGGAGATTTAATCCACTGCTCCTGGCATTCAGCTTTGGATTTGGCCCCACCTCTGCGTGTAGGTCGCCCTCTGGCATCTGTTCTTCGCCCAGAGAGGAGGGGGTTAATGGAGTGGCTGATTAGGGGCTCTGGCTCACTCAGGCTGTGGGGAGGGAGGGGTACGGATGCTGGGCGAGCCTGTGGCGGCAGTGGCTGGCATGACATTGCACCAGCCTGAGGCGAACCGTGTGTTCTCCTGGGGAAGTTGTCCCTGGATCACGGGACCCTGGCAGTGGTGGGCTGCACAGGCTCCCGGAAGGGGAGGTGTGGATAGTGACCTGTGTTTGCACACAGGCTTCTTGTTGGCTGCAGTAGCAGCCTTAGCGTTTCATGCCCATCTCTGGTGTCCACACTGATAGCCGTGGCTCGCGCCCGTCTCTGGAGCTCCCTTAGGTGGTGCTCTGAATATCCTGTCGTTGTGCACCCCAAAACAATGTTCTCTTGCCTCTTAGGCATGTCCAGACTTTTTCCTGGACTCCGTCCTGGCTAGCTGTGGTGCACTAGCCCCTTTCAGGCTTTGTTCACGCATCCAACCCCAGTCCTCTCCCTGGGATCTGACCTCCGAAGCCCGAGCCTCAGCTCCCAGCCCGCACCCGCCCCAGTGGGTGAGCAGAGAAGCCTCTTGGGCTGGTGAGTGCTGGTCGGCACCCATCTTTTGTGTGGGAATCTCTCTGCTTTGCCCTCTGCACCCCTATTGCTGCACTCTCCTCCGTGGCTCCTAAGCTTCCCCCCCATCTACCCCCTGTCTACACCAGTGAAGGGGCTTCCTAGTGTGTGGAAACCTTTCCTCCTTCACAGCTCCCTCCCTGAGGTGCTGATCCCATCCCTATTCTTTTGTCTCTGTGTTTTCTTTTTTCTTTTGCCCTACCCAGGTACATGGGGAGTTTCTTGCCTTTTGGGAAGTCTGAGGTCTTCTGCCAGCGTTCAGTAGATGTTCTTTAGGAGTTGTTCCACGTGTAGATGTATTTTTGATGTATTTGTGGAGAGGAAGGTGATCTCCACGTCTTACTCCTCCGCCATCTTGAAGGTCTTCTGAACACAATTTAAGTCTTTACAAAATTTGCTTTGATATCTTTGATTTCTATATATAACATCTGGGCCCACTTGGGATCATTGCCTATTGACTTGTTTTCCTCCTGAGTGGGTCATGCTTTCCTGTTTTTTTGTACAGCTAGTAATGTTTGGTTGAAAACTGAATATTGTAGATAATACATTGTAGCCATGCTGGATACTCTTATAGTTTTCTAATGATTGCTGGGTTTTTATTTTAATAGGCAGTTAACTTGACTGAGCTAAAACAGTTATTGTCCCATTGGTATCTCCCAGGCACTCATAAGTTAGTCATTGAGCAGTAATATGGGCAGATTTATGTTCATATTTTGACACTTTTGCGCTTCTAGAATTGTGTTTCTAAACTTCTAGCTATTCTTTCATCCTTGAACTCTGTCCTCTGTCACATTGAATGACTAAGTTTTCTGCTTCTGGAAACATGGAGTTTAGGGGAATATTTTAAGACACAAACACCAGAAACTCATATTCTTACTCATTTCAGCTATGGATTTTCAAGCATAAATTCTCATCTGGTTTCTTCTGAAAGCCTTTAAATAATAGATTTTTTAAAATATTTCATCCAGATTTCATAATTATGATATGTGGAAGGATTTGCTTGAACACGTCACCCCACAAATATGGGAAACCAGACTTTCTCTCTTATTTTTGAAAAGTATTTTTACTGCATTTAGAACTCTCTTCTGACAGCATTTTCTTGTTTTTTTTTCAGCACTTTAAGGTCTGTTCAGTGACTTCTGGCCTCCACTGTGTCTAGTGACAATTTAGCTGATTTGATGTTTCTTATCATTGTTCCCCTGTATGTAATGTATCTTTTTTTCTCCAGCTTGGGGTATGTGCATGTGTGTGTGTTTTTTGAATTTGTCTAGCTTGGGGTTCACTAAGCTTCTTAGATAAATATGTGTCTAAATACATCATTTTTCACAAAATTTGTGGACATTTTAGCCATTATTCCTTCAAATGTATTTTCTGCTTCATTCACTGTCCTCTTTCCTTCTGGGATTCCAAGTACACACACTAGACTGCTTACTGTATTTTAAAAAGAATATTATTTAAAGCAAAAATAGTAACATTGCATACTGGGATTTATATAGAAATAAAATATATCACAAAATGGCACAAAATATGGAGGGATAGGAAAGGAATCATACTGTATACTCTTCTTACATCGTATAATAGTAACCTTAACTAGGCCATAGTAAGTTACAGATGTACAGTGTAATTCCTAGAACAACCACTGAAAATAACTCAAAAACAAAGGAAGAATTGAAATGTAATATTAAAAATATTTGAGTAAGCCAAAAGGGAAAGGATGAAGACATGAAATAATAGATGTGGCACACAGAAAACTAAAAGCAAGGTGGTAAACTCAATTCCAACTATTATATCAATGATTAGATTCACTGTAATTGGATTAAATACTTCAATTAAAAGGAAAAGATTGTCACAATGGAGTAAAAAAAAAAACCCAACTGTCTACAAGAGAATGTACTTTTAATATAAATACACAGATAAGTTCAAAGTAAAAGGATGAGAAAAAATACACCATGAAATAATAAGCATAAGAAAAGAGATGTGATTATATTGATATCAAAGTAGACTTAAAGAAATATCACCAAAGATAAAGAGGAACATTTTTTTAAATTGAAGTATAGTTCATTTACAACGTTGTATTAGTTTTTGATGTACAACAAAGTGATTCAGTTTTATATATATATAACTTTTTCAGATTCTTTTCCATTATAGGTTATTATAATGCAAGATATTGAATATAGTTCCCTGTGCTGTACAGTAAATCCTTGTCATTTATCTATTTTATATATAGAAGTGTGTATGTTAATCCCAAGCTCCTAATTTGTCTCTCCTCCCCTTCCCCTTTGTTTTTTATGTCTGTGAGTCTATTTCTGTTTTATAAACAGAAATTTCATTTGTATCATTTTTTTAGATAACACATATAAGTGATATCATATGATATTTGTTTTTTTTCTGTCTGACTCACTTCACTAAGTATGATAGTTTCTAGGTCCATCCATGTTTCTGCAAATGGCATTATTTCATTCTTTTTTATGGCTGAGTAATATTCCTTGGTATATATATACCACATCTTCTTTATCCTCATCTGTCGATGGACGCTTAGGTTTCTTCTATGTCTTGGCTATTGTAAATAGTGCTGCTATGAACATTGGGGTACATATATTTTTTGAATTAGAGTTTTCTTCTTTTCTGGATATATGCCCAGGAGTGGGATCGCTGGATCATATGGTAAAGGAGGAACGTTTTATAATGATAAAAGGATTAATTCATTAGTAAGACATAACAATCCTAAGTATCTATAAACCTAATAACAGAACTTCAAAATATGAGAAGCAAAACTGGCAGAACAAAAGGGAGAAATAAATGAACCCACATTTTTTTTTGACCACACCACGTGGCACGTGGGATCTTAGTTCCCCAACCAGGAGTCGAACCCATGCCCCCTACATTGGAAGTGTGGAGTCTTAACCACTGGACCACCAGGGAAGTCCCCACAATTTTTAACATCCCTCTCTCGGTAATTAAGTGGATAAAATAAACAGACAAGAATCTATAAGGACATAGAAGACAGATCAACCAACTTGACTTCTTTAAAATTTATAGACTATTTCACCCAACAACTGCAGAATATGAATTCTTTTAAAGTGAATATGGAATGGTTGCTAAGCTGGATCATATGCTGGGTCATAAAATAATTCTCAGTATGTTTCAAAGGGTTGAAATCTTACAGAGTATATTGTCAGAACATGATGGAATTAAATTAAAAATTAATTACAAATAAAATATCTACAGAAACTCCAGATATTTGGAAGTTAACACATTTTTTCTCTAAACCATAAAAAAATCATAGAGGGAACTAGAAAATATTTCAAACTGAATGATAATTAAAAATAAAACATTAAAGTTATGAAAAATGTTTAGAGGGTAATTTATTTTTTTAATGCTTCTGCTAGAAAATGGCGAAGTTCTCAAGTCAATGATCTCAGTTTCTACCTTAGGAAGCTAGAAAATCAGGAGCAAATTAAAACCAAATAAAGTACAAGAAAAAAATATAATAAAGAATAGAAATCAATAAAATAGAAAGCAATAGAGAATAATTAACAGTTGAAAGTTAGTTTTTTGAAAGAAGTAATAAAATTGACTGACAAAAAGAAAAGGAGAAAACACAAATTTCTAAAATCAGGAATGAAAGAGGGGATATCACTATATAGATTCTACAATGTTATCTGGGGTGATGGAAATATTATATATCGTAATTGTTATTTTGTTACACGGTGTGTACATTTGTTAAAACTCATTAAATTGTACACGTAAGACCTATGCATTTCACTGTAAGTTGTACCTTAAGTTAAAAAAATTAAATTGAGTATATCATGCTCTTAGTTGGCTTCTTTCTTTTCTTCTGTGTATACTTTTGTGCAAACCCAGGTTTAGGTAAGACTTGAATTTATTCAACCCATTCTGTAACTTGAAAATGCAATCTTTGACCTATTCATTTTGTAGTTACTATAATTGTATATTCTTATTTCCTTTCTTCCTAGATTATAAGGTCTTTAAGAAAAGGACTGCCCTTTCTGTATGCCATGTTCCGAGGACCTCATATGGTACCATGAATTTTGTGGGTGCTTGACAAATATCTGGATTATTTCTTGACTCTCAGGTTTGATCATAATTAAAGCAAGCAGAGCTAAACCAAGATAGGGTCAAATATCAGGCATTTAAGAGAGCGAATTAGAGCATAGCTGCAAGTGGTTATATGAATGTTTGTGCACATATAGCTCTTTGTTCCAAAACAGATGAACAACGATTTGGTTTCATTTCGCATTAGCTATTTGTTTTCTCATCCATACCAGGCATGATTAACACTTCCGGTTTTCAGTGAGTCTACAAAGTCATCTCAAGAATGTTACTTTGTTGTAAAAATGTTTAACAAAGTTAAAGATTACTATGACTCACTTCCTTGTCAGAAACTTCATGAACAGAAATGAAATCACAAATAGAAATCACACAGGATGCAGAGGAAAAAATTCCCTAATGTCAATGAAATAGTTTAATATGAATACAAGTATATACAACATGCTCATGGTAAATATTAATTAAAAGAACATCAAATGGGGGGAAATATCAAATATGCATTGGAGTCAAACTTGAGAGTGGATAAGTTTAACTTCTAAGAATATGCTTTTGTGGAGGACAAGATGAATTAAGAGGGCAGATGAGAGAAAGAGAAAGAAATGGAGGAAAAATTGGGGTGAGAAGGACTTATTTTTAAGGCATCAGAAAACTGATCTCATTATTTCAGGAGCTGTATGCTCCTTTCTTTCATCCTCAGGGTTTCTTGTGTATTGATTTTGTACCAGGTGTTCCGCAAGGCTCCATGACTATTGCAACAGCCCCTGCCCTTGAGGTAGCCTGGGACTCATGGGGATACTGCAGGTGTATAGGTACAAAGTGCGTCATCTTTCTGGACATTTGTGCAACTTCTGTCTTACTATGTTTGTTCACGTATAGATCCTAGTACTCTCCCCCTCCACAGTTAGATTTCACACTCTTATGAAGAAACATGCCATGTCTTATAATTTCATCTTATATTTTACACAGCACTTAAGGCACTGTAGGCAGTATAGCATTATTGTCCTTAGACTCCAACAAAGGGGACTTTGCCTTGGACCATATGCCTCAGAGGGCTCCATTTATCATACACACAAAATATAAATGTGTTAAGTAACCCATGGGCAGTATGTCACTTGTGATTTGTTGAGCTGTGGCAGAGCAGAACCTGTAATCCTAAACAGCCTCCCTCAAGACTAACTTGCTCAATGTCCTCAAAATAAAAGTTGACCATATCTGAGTGCAGTGAAGGTGACAGGTTGTGCCACTGCCAATATTAGAATCAAACAGCATTTCTGAGGGAAGGATTTGAGCAGTAAAATTTCCTAAGTAAGAGAAAGAAAACAAATTAACTCTCAGATTATAGGAATAATAATATAGCGATATTATACAATATTTGTTTTTCTCTTTCTGACTTATTTCACTCTGTATGACAGTCTCTAGGTCCATCCACGTCTCTGCAAATGGCACAATTTCCTTTTTGACTGTAAATTGATACAGCCACTATGGAGAACAGTATGGAGGTTCCTTAAAAAAAACTAAAAATAGAGCTACCCCATGACCCAGCAATCCCACTACTGGGCATATATCCTGAGAAAACCATAATTAAAAAAAATAGGGCTTCCCTGGTGGCGCAGTGGTTGAGAGTCCGCCTGCCGATGCAGGGGACACGGGTTCGTGCCCCGGTCCGGGAAGATCCCACATGCCACGGAGCGGCTGGGCCTGTGAGCCATGGCCGCTGAGCCTGTGCGTCCGGAGCCTGTGCTCCACAACGGGAGAGGCCACAGCAGTGAGAGGCCCGCGTACTGCAAAAAAAAAAAAAAAAAAAAAAAAAAGATACACGCACCCCAGTGTTCATTGCAGCACTGTTTAAAATAGCCAGGTCATGGAAACAACCTAAATGTCCATCAACAGAGGAATGGATAAGGAAGATGTGGTACATAAATAAAATGGAATATTACTCAGCATCCGCTTTCTTGCTCACAACAATTGAACATGGCATCTGAGAAACATTTTGTAATATTAAATGATTCACGTTACTCTTAGATTGATATATATGTAGGTCTAGATATAACATGGGTGAAGTGTGATACTGATCCTTTACGTAAAAGCTTGGATATAAATATTGATTTAAGAGATAGTAAAATATTTTTATATGATAATAATTTATGTGATGAAATTAAAGTACTTTGTAATATTTAACAATTACAATAATTTGTCATACATTTATTACAATAAGTTTATTTATATTTTATTTATATTTATATTAACAAATTTATCATGTTTGAACATGATACATAAAGTTCATGATTTATTTCTGAATCTAAGTAATGCTTTAGAGATTTTACTTCAGGTGCTGTTACCTCAGCAAAGTTTCTCTAAATTGAAATTAGTAGAAAAAAAACAAACAAAAAATCCAAAACTTATATAAGAACTTCTGTTGTTCAAGAAAGGTCATCTAATTTGGGATAACTTAGAGTAAAAGCAAATTATGTGAAAATCTTGATTATGACCACGTAATTAGTGATTTTGCTAGAATGAAAACTAGAAATGTAAATTTCATACAAAAAATGTAATTAACGAATTGTGTATGCCTTTGTTCTGTTTCATTGGTAATCACTGGCTCATCAAAAGAACAACACCCAGACACGTCCAGTAGTAATTAACTTCAGTTGCTTTTGATATTTAGCTGACTTTTGGTCATATGGAAACATAGTTTTAGTTATTAAAATTTTTTTGTTGTTATGAAAGGTAATTTGTCAAGGTAAGAGGATAGAACATATTTTAGTTGAAAGCTTATTCATGTGTTGTATAACTTTCAAGTACTTTCTCTATTGGTATGTGAGTCTCTATTAGTACTCTTGCCAGGGGCCATGCAAATATTAGGGAAAGTTCTACAAAATCATATATGATGAATACATTTTTGTTTATTGGTTGACATAAGATCTTCATGGGAAATAAACATTTTCTTCATGGTTATAACTGTTTTCATTAAAAAAAACCCCACAAATCTTGCTTTGAATTGTTGAATATCTTTTTTCAAACAGTTTTAAACCAACATCTCCAGTGAGTTCCTTTTCTTCTGAACAACTTCCATGTATTTAAATAACATTAGAAAATGTATCAATTTGCTTCCCTTCTGCTCTCTGAAGAGTTGGGATGTAAAGTCATGAGATGCAGAGCAAAGTGGGCCTGGCCTGGGGCGGGGGGTGGGAGGGTAGAACCAAAGCCCACACAGCAGCAAAGAGCATCCAGCTGGACTTGATCCCATTCCCATCCAGTGTGAGGAGTGAAGAGCCCTAGTGGGAGGGGGCCCTTTATGTTTGGAGGCAGCACAGTGTGGGTTTTACAGCTGATCTGGGTGAGGAGGACATTCACGTGAAGGGCATCCCAGAGGGGAGTGTTGGAGCCAAGCAGGGTGAGAAGGGTGCCAGCGTAGGGCAGCCTGGCAAGAGGTTCCAGAGCCTGAACAGAATAAAGAGGGTGTTAGGCAGGGGAGACATGGCAATGCTAATGGGAGATGGATTACAAACAGGGGGATTGATCAAAAAAGTAAAGATATCCAGAAAAAATAGGAGTCAGAATTTTCATTGTTTAATGGAAAGGGAGAAAACTAAAAAGAACACTGTGGTTGTATATTTGTGAACTCATGGATTTCAATACAAATAATAAATTAAATTAATTAAATAAATATAGAATTAAATATAGATGTGAAGGTGTGTGTGTGTGCCATCGCCTTGCAGTAGCACCTGCTCCCTCCCTCCCCAATAGCAATGAACACCTTTTTCACCCAGGTTTCTAAGTATCCTTTTCTACTCCAAAGAATCAGAGCTTCTTGGAGATGAATGATTTCAGGGCTCTGTCAAAACTTTTGGGACATCTTATTGAGCCAGAGAGTACAAGTGTTCTGGGAATGATAGGATCATGTCCAAGGTACACAGAAGCCAGCTCAAAGGAGATCCCACTGATTAATTTGAGCATCAGAAAGATAATGACATCTGTTATCTAAGTGGTGGTAACCCCTTGAATATAAGAGGAAGTCATGAGTCCATGCTAATGTAAATTCCTAAATGGAAAGTCTGATGAAGAATGGGATATTTGCAAATGTCCATCAACAGATGAATGGTTAAAGAAGATGTGGTACATATATACGATGGAATATTACTCAGCCATTAAAAGGAACAAAATAATGCCATTTACAGCAACATGGATGGACCTGGAGATTATCATACTCAGTGAAGTAAGTCAGACAAAGACAAATATCATATGATATCGCTTATATGGGGAATCTAAAAGAATGATACAAACAAACTTATTTACAAAACAGAAACAGACTCACAGACTTAGAGAATGAACTTACAGTTACCAGGGGGGAAGAGTAGGTGGGAGGGACAGATCGGGAGTTTGGAATTCACATGTATGCACTGCTATACTTAAAATTTTAGATTTAAAATAGATAACCAACAAGGACCTACTGTACAGCACAGGGAACTCTGCTCAATACTCTGCAATAACCTTAATGGGAAAAGAATTTGAAAAAGAATAGATAGATTTATGTGTATAACTGAATCACCCTGCTGTACACCTGAAACTAAAACAACATTTTTAACTATACTCCAATATAAAGTAAAAATATTTTTAAATACTAAATAATTTCATGTCTTTAAAACAATGTTTAAATGTGATCTATAGAACATTGCAAATAATTTTTTTTTAAACCCCACATTTGTTTATTTATTTATTTTTGGCTGTGTTGGGTCTTCGTTTCTGTGCGAGGGCTTTCTCTAGTTGTGGCAAGTGGGGCCACTCTTCATCATGTGCGCGGTCCTCTTACTATTGTGGCCTCTCTTGTTGCAGAGCACAGGCTCAGTAGTTGTGGCTCACGGGCCTAGTTGCTCCGTGGCATGTGGGATCTTCCCAGACCAGGGCTCGAACCCATGTCCCCTGCATTAGCAGGCAGATTCTCAACCACTGCACCACCAGGGAAGCCCCGCAAATGATTTTTTTAAAGTAATGTGAAAATATTATAACCTAAATGAATTCTTAATGTCACAAGTGTTTTACTTTGATGATGTACCTTTGATTTAATTTGGGACACTTCTAAAAGGATACTTTATTTGTGTTTGTTATAATCTTTGAAGAGCTTAGAAATAAAATTTCTGCTTAATTTTTAAAAAAGGGATTTAATTAAATAAAAACTTTTGATAATGTTTGAAAAAAAAGTGCCTCTACAGGAATTATTTATTTATTAGAAAGAGAAGAGTACATTTACAGTGGAGAAGTTGGCAGACATCATCTTAATCAAATGATTAAGGCTGACTTTCTCAGTAAAGTAATAAATCAAAATCCTGCACCCCTGATAGAATGCAATCAGAAGATCACAGCATTGTTTCATAATATTGCTGCCAAGCATGCATCAGATGAATTTAATCATGAGAAAACACCAGACATTGGGAGACATTGTGTAAAATAACTGCCCTGTAATCTTCAAATGTGTCAAGACCATGAAAGTCAAGGTAAGACTGAAGCATTGTTCTAGGCTGAAGAAGACTAGAGAAGGGACAGCTAAATGCAGTACGTGACTGTGAACTATACCTATAAAGGACATTAATGGGACAGTTGGGGTCTGGAGATTAAATGGGAGTGTAGTGTCTGTTAACTTTCTGTGATGGTTGTATTGTGGATCTGTAGGAGGCTGTTCTTGTTTGTAGGAAATACACACTGAAATATTTGGGGGGTGATGTGGCATCAGGTTGGCAACTTATTCTCAAATGGTTCAGGAAGAAAAGGCCTTTGAATTCTGCTTACAACTTTTCTATAAGTTTGAGATTGTTCCAAGACAGAAAATTTATGCTAAATATAAAAAATAAAAATAATCCTTCAAGTTGGCTAATATAATTCAGAAAGTGAATAGAATATAACAAATCAATTTTAGCCAACTAACCTAATGACATTTTCAGAGCACAGTTTAAGTAGGACTGCTCAGGTTATTCTAATGAAATGGGAGATAAAAATGCAAGAAACTGTGTGCCTTCTAAGAGATAAATAATCACAAAATACTGAAGAGCAAGGAGAGATGCCTACATTCCGTAGGAACACTGAGTACTCAGTACCAGGGGCTAAAGTGGACAGCTGAGTGTAGAGCATATTTCTACATTATTAGAGTAGAAAATAGCATGTGTGTCTGTCTGCTAAGACAGAGCATCACAAGTGGCTTCACTGTTAATTAATTGATTGATTGATTCATCCTGGCTCTGCCATTTACTAGATTAAGATCTGGACGAATCACTTAAACTCTCTGTGCCTCAGTTTCCTCATAGGTAAAATAAGTATAATAGTGCCTATCTCGTAGGCACTCACAGAATGAACCTTAAACGAATTAGTATGTGTACAATGCTTAGAACACTGCCCGGTACAAAACAAGTGTGACATAAAAGTATTAGCTATTGTTGTTGTTATTGTTATTAACTCATTCATCAAAAATACAGTTTGCATTCTTCAATATTAATAACACTGACTCCATGGTGCATCTCCCTACGAGGAGTTGAGAGAAACTTTCCCAATGTGGAAATTGCTTATCCCATCCCCCAGCCTGTGTCCCTTTGGTCCCTCCTTAATGGCAGAATGTCAGTACCCAACATGGCTTGACCCCAGCTTTTCATCCTGATCCTAGAATCCCAATGGCTGAGCTCGGAGTCCTTAGCCAGCATATCCAGGACATATCTTTTATTTTCTGGCAAATGGTTAATTGTTTTCCTTCATTAGACTCTGCCTTTAAGATGTTGGGCTCTTCTTTACCTTCTTTTATTTATTTATTTTAATTAATTATCTTTTTAACATCTTTATTGGAGTATAATTGCTTTACAATTGTGTGTTAGTTTCTGCTTTATAACAAAGTGAATCAGCTATACATATACATATATCCCCATAGCTCCTCCCTCTTGTGTCTCCCTCCAACCCTCCCTACCCCACCCCTCTAGGTGGTCACAAAGCACTGAGATGATCTCCCTGTGCTATGCAGCTGCTTCCCACTAGCTATCTATTTTACATTTGCTAATATATATAAGTCCATGCCACTCTCTCACTTCGTCCCAGCTTACCCTTCCTACTCCGCATGTCCTCAAGTCCATTCTCTACGTCTGCGTATTTATTCCTCTCTGGCCCCTAGGTTCTTCATAACCTTATTATTTTAGATTCCATATATATGTGTTAGCATATGGTATTTATTTTTCTCTTTCTGACTTACTTCACTCTGTATGACAGTCTCTAGGCCCATCCACTTCATGACAAATAACTCAATTTCATTTCTTTTTATGGCTGAGTAATATTCCATTGTATATATGTGCCACATCTTCTTTATCCATTCATCTGTCAATGGACACTTCGCTTGCTTCCACCCCCGGCTATTGTAAATAGAGCTGCAATGAACATTGTGATACATGACACTTTTTGAATTATGGTTTTCTCAGGGTATATGCCCAGTAGTGGGATTGCTGGGTCATATGGTAGTTCTATTTTTAGTTTTTTAAGGAACCTCCGTACTGTTCTCCATAGTGGCAGTATCAATTTACATTCTCACCAACAGTACAAGAGGGTTCCCTTTTCTCTACAACCTCTCCAGCTTTTATTGTTTGTAGACTTTTTGATGATGGCCATGCTGACCTGTGTAAGGTGATACCTCATTGCAGTTTTGATTTGCATTTCTCTAATGATTAATGATGTTGAGCATCCTTTCATGTGTTTGTTGACAATCTGTATATCTTCTTTGGAGAAATGTCTATTAAGGTCTTCTGCCCATTTTTGGATTGGGTTGTTTGTTTTTTTGATATTGAGCTGCATGGGCTGTTTGTATATTTTAGAGATTAATCCTTTGTCAGTTGCTTCATTTGCAAATATTTTCTCTCATTATGAAGGTTGACCTTTCATCTTGTTCATGGTTTCCTTTACTGAGCAAAAGCTTTTAAGTTTAATTAGGTCCCATTTGTTTATTTTTGTTTTTTATTTTCATTACTGTAGGGAGTGGGTCAAAAAAGATTTTGCTGTGATTTATGTCAAAGAGTGTTCTGCTTATGTTTTCCTGTAAGAGTTTTATAGTTTCTGGACTTACATTTGGTCTCTAATCCATTTTGAGTTTATTTTTGTGTATGGTGTTAGGGAGTGTTCCAATTTCATTCTTTTACATGTAGCTGTCCAGTTTTCCCAGCACCACTTATTGAAGAGGCTGTCTTTTCTCCATTGTATATTCTTGCCTCCTCTATCAAAAATAAGGTAACCATATGTGCATGGGTTTATCTCTGAGCTTCCTATCCTGTTCCATTGATCTATATTTCTGTTTTTGTGCCAGTACCATACTGTCTTGATTACTGTAGCTTTGTAGTATAGTCTGAAGTCAGGGAGCCTGATTCCTCCAACTCCATTTTTCTTTCTCAAGATTGCTTTGGCTATTCTGGGTCTTTTGTGTTTCCATACAAATTGTAAAATTTTTTCTTCTAGTTCTGTGAAAAATGCCATTGGTAGTTTGATAGGGATTGCATTGAATCTGTAGATTGCTTTGGGTAGTAGAGTCATTTTCACAATGTTGATTCTTCCAATCCAGGAACATGGTATATCTCTCCATCTGTTTGTATCATCTTTAATTTGTTTCATCAGTGTCTTATAGTTTTCTGCATACAGGTCTTTTGTCTCCTTAGGTAGGTTTTTTCCCAGGTACTTTATTCTTTTTGTTGCAATGGTAAATGGGAGTGTTTCCTTAATTTTTCTCTTAGATTTTTCATCATTAGTGTATAGTAATGCAAGAGATTTCTGTGCATTAATTTTGTATCCTGCTACTTTACCAAATTCATTGATTAGCTCTAGTAGTTTTTCGGTAGCATGTTTAGGATTCTCTATGTATAGTGTCATGTCATCTGCAAACAGTGACAGCTTTACTTCTTCTTCTCTGGTTTGGATTCCTTTTATTTCTTTTTCTTCTCTGGCTGCTGTGGCTAAAACTTCCAAAACTATGCTGAATAATTGTGGTGAGAGTGGGCAGCCTTGTCCTGTTCCTGATCTTAGTGGAAATGGTTTCAGTTTTTCACCATTGAGGACGATGTTGGCTGTGTGTTTGTCATATATGGCCTTTATTATGTTGAGGTAAGTTCCCTCTAGGCCTACTTTCTGGAGGGTTTTTATCATAAATTGGTGCTGAATTTTGTCAAAAGATTTTTCTGTATCTATTGAGATGATCATATGGTTTTTCTCCTTCAATTCGTTAATATGGTGTATCACATTGATTGATTTGCGTATATTGAAGAATCCTTGCATACCTGGGATCAAACCAATTGATCATGGTGTATGATCCTTTTTATGATCCTTTTAAGGTGCTGTTGGATTCTGTTTGCTGGTATTTTGTTGAGGATTTTTGCATCTATGTTCATTAGTGATATTGGCCTGTAGTTTTCTTTCTTTGTGACATCCTTGTCTGGTTTTGGTATCAGGGTGATGGTGGCCTCATAAAATGAGTTTGGGAGTGTTCCTCCCTCTGCTATATTTTGGAAGTGTTTGAGAAGTATATGTGTTAGCTCTTCTGTAAATGTTTAATAGAATTCACCTGAAGCCATGTGGTCCTGGGTTTTTGTTTTTTGGAAGATTTTTAATCACAGTCTCAATTTCAGTACTTGTGATTGGTCTCTTTATATTTTCTATTTCTTCCTGATTCAGTCTTGGCAGGTTGTGCTTTTCTAAGAATTTGTCCATTTCTTCCAGGTTGTCCATTTTATTGGCATAGAGTTGCTTGTAGTGATCTCTCATGATCCTTTGTATTTCTGCAGTGTCGGTTGTTAGTTCTTGTTTTTCATTTCTGATTCTGTTGATTTGAGTCTTCTCAAATCAGAAATCAGTCTTCTTAGTTGGCTCATACTTGTTGGCTCACCATATTCCATTTTGAAGTCAACACAGTGTGTTCAATGCATTTGAAACTTAAATACTTTTGCATTTTTATTTGATGTTTTATATTTCCAATAACCATTCAAAAACTTAGGCCTCAAAAAGTCTAAGATTATGAGCCCCTGGAACACTGACAGAGGAGGGCTTATGTCATTTTCTTAGGATCATGTGCAAAATTCTGAGCTTTAATTATTGTTACCAATCAATAGTTAGATTTCAGTTCTTGTTTGTTTGCTTCTGTTTATGGGACTCATTCAGGCAATTCTTTTAAGGTCTGTGAGTCACTTATTTATGCATCTATTGCTGTGTCACTGTGAAGAGCAGATGGCTGTAAGTACATTTTGACTTGATTTAAGGACTTGAACTTCCCTTGCATTTATGGATTGCCATATTTAATGCTGCCTTCTCTTTTGAAGTTGCTTGCTTGTAAACATCTGAGAATCTACAGTAAGAATCTGTGTGTCCTTTATCTCATCTAGCACTTATGGCTAAATGTATACATCTGTGGACAGAATATGAACTTCAGAGTCAGTCACAGCTGTGTTTACCACCTGGTTCTTCAAGAATGTAGCTCATAATAGCTGCATTAATTTGAGCAAATGTCTTCATCAAAGAACAGTGATATTGACTGTGACTCCCCCAAAGACCACCAGAAAAAGCAAACAACTATTGATCAAACAAATCTAAGTGTATTGGATTTACTGTGGTAAGGTTGAACATCACCTTGACAGACTTAGGAATATCTCAGAAGAGAGAGGTCCAGGGAGGATATTTATAGGATTTAGAGTTAGGCTGCAAATTTTTTAAGGTGGAGAACTAGTTGAGATTGGGCAGAAATTATGACATAATAGCTTTGAATTGGTGGGCCCAGTGGGACAAGTATGTTGTTAATCTTAGAATTAACCTATTTTAGTTGGCTCATACTCTTATTTTCCTGGAGCAAGTAGTTAGGTCGTTTTTGCTTATTTTCAGCACTGACTAACATGGAATAGGAAGGTATGTCCATTTCCAGGAATGTTTAACATAGGTTTAGGAAGTGTGTTAGTTTCTGTTCTCAGTGATCAAATTAGGTCATAAGATTGTTGTGTTAAATAGAATACAGTATGTAAATGAGACTGGCACTAAGTGCTCATTAAAATGTTAGTTTTTCTCTCTCCCACACCAACTGCTCCCCAACCCTTCCACCTTTGCTTATATGGGGATCTCATCTTCATATTAATGAATACTATGGTATACCATATTATTAGTACTATGTACTAATACCATAGTATTAGTACTCAAAAAAGTTTGTTGAATGAGTAAATGAAAATCAAAAGGTAAAATTTTAAAAATCAAAAGCAAAGTTCTTTGTAGAGTTTTAATACTAGTGGAAGCCCATGAAACCTGATTTTTTCCAAACATAATTAATTTATTGTCTTACCAAATGCAATTTTCTCATTAACTTATTAAAGTTCTAGAAACTTGAAAACCTAAGGGAAAGCACTTAGATTTTGATCCCAAATATTTAGGTAAATTATTTATCTTTGTTAACTCTTGTGGGAAAAAAATTATCCGAAGTAGCAGAGTCGTTATTTAAGATATTCTAAATAGGCTATAGCATCAGAATAAAGTGGGAGGTCTGAAGATCAGTTTCCTTCTTTAACATTTTTTCATCTTTGAACTGATAGCCTTAGTTTTTAAATCACTCTTATTAGAAAACAGTTTCAGTAAATGTTCATTCTGTTTGCGTCTATTTTTATTGATAGAGGCTCATATCTCATAATGCTCTATTTTCCCACAGCACTCACCTGTTTTCTTCTCTACCCCCAGGCCCTCCCACACATAAAAGGAGGATCCTAACATCAGATGGAAATGACGTTAGTCAGCAGTTCCCTGATCATTAGAGGCTCTCAGATCTTTTAAAGGCACACATATCAGAATCCCATTCTCTCCTCACCAACCCCTAGGAGATTCTGATGCAGTTAAGTCTAAACCAAGCAATTAGGAATCTGTTCTTTTTAAAAGCTCCTCAAGAGATCCTGGTGATCAACCAGGTTTGGGAACCACTCTCTGAAGGTTAAGGTCTTAAGGGCACTCACAACCCAGGACGCCTGTGGTTTCAGAGGAGACCGGCATGCTCTGAGAGTCATTTACACACATCAGGTGCAAGTGCTTGGATGTTTTTCTTTTCTACCGGCATCCCAGTTTCAGTGGAAGCAAGCAGGGCACATCTGGTTACAGGCATGCTTCATTAGTTGCAAGGATAATACAACTGTGACTTTTTCTTTTTTGCAGGGACAGCAGGAGGGTAAGATGAACAGGAAAAGGAAAATGAATACATTAAAGTTCTGTTCTTCTTTTAAGAATTGTAATCCCCTTTATTCATTCATGTGCACTATATATAAGGATTTGAGGTGTCACCTGACAACTGATTATGAAAACCTCATCAAGAAATGCCTGAGTTTCTATAGAATTTAAAGCCCCAGACTGATCTATTTTAGTTTCAAAGAAGGTGCTAATTCTTATGGCTACTGAAGTCCTCTCTCACTCTCTCCTGTGGCATTGGACTAATAATAGTTAGCATTTATTGGCAGCTGCTATATTCTGAGAACAAGTTAAGCAGTTTTTCTACTCTGTCTCATTTAATCCTCACGACAACACTGAGAACAGTTATCCTTTTATTACATAAGAAGAAACTGAGGCTTGGAGACATTAAATAACTTACCCAAGTTTAGACATCACATAAATTGCATAACTAGAATTGAGACCCAGGGTTTTTTTAGCTCTAAGACCTGTATGCTGAAGGATTCACTGATTAGTAGTTAGAACTGTGGACTTTGAGCCCACCTGCCTGGGCTCAGCCCCAGCTTTGTAACCTTGGGCAATTTGTTGAACCCCTCTGTGCCTCAGTTCCCTATCTGAAAATGGGGTTCTTAACTCAGTTAATATGTGGGCAAAATATTTGGACAGATAGCAAATAAGTGTATAAAAAGATGCTCAAGGTCATATGTCATTAGGGAATTGCAAATCAAAACAACAATGAGCTACTACTACACACCTGTTAGAATGGCCAAAATCTGGGACACTGACCATACGAAACGCTGGGGAGGAGGCAAAGCAACAGGGACTCTCATCATTGCTGGGGAAGTGCCAATTGGTGTGGCCACTTTGGAAGACAGTTTGGCAATGTCTTACCTAGCTACACATACTCTTACCGTCTGATCTAGCAGTCATACTTTTTGACATTTACTCAAATGAGTTGAAAACTTATACCTACACATAAACTTGCACATGAATGTTGATAGCCGCTTTATTCATAATAGACAAAACTTGGAAGCAACCAAGATGCCCTTCAGTAGGTAAATGGACAAACAAACTGGGACATCCATACAATGGAATATTATTCAGCATCAAGGCATGAAAGACATGGAAGAACCTTAAATACATACTGTTGGATGAAAGAAAGAAGCCACTGTGAAAAGGCTACACATTGTATGGTTTTGACCATATGACATTCTGAAAAAGGCAAACTATGAAGAAGGTAGAAATTGCAGTGATTGCCAGAGGGTCAGAGTTAGGAAGAGAGGGATGAATAGGTGGAGTGCAGGGGAATTTTAGGGCAGTGAAACTCTTCTGTATGATACTGAAATGATGGATACATGTCATTACACATATGTTAAAACCCACATATTGTAACAACACAAAGAGTCAACTCTAATGTAAACTACGGACTTTAGTTAATAATAATGTATCAATATTGGCTCATCAATGTAATAAAAGTACTACACTAATGCAAGATGTTAGTAATAGGGAAGACTGTGTTTATGGTGGGGTGGAAGGGGGAGGAGGAAAAGGAGGGTATAAGGGAACTCTCTGTACTTTCTACATAATTTTCCTGTGACCCTCAAACTGCTCTAAATGAGAGTCTACTTTAAAAAAAAAGAGAGTTATTGGGAGGGTTTGATGAGTTATTATAAATAAGACAGAACAAATGCCTAGCACATAGCGAGTACTGAGTAAAAGTTTATAAATAATAATAATAATATTGTTATTATTACTATTATCTCCACTGCTTTCTTGGAAATGACCCAAACATTTTTCTGGAAGAAACCTGAACTTTTGGTGGGAAACTTAGTGTGACCTTGGGCAGATAACATAAACTCTCTGAGCCTCTGTTTCCTCCTCTATAAAATGTGGATTTCTTAGGTTGTGGTGAAGATTTAATGAGTTGATGCACATAAAATATTTACAACAGTGCCTAGCATGTAAGTGTACACTAAACATAGCTACTTTTTTTGGTCTTCTATACTATCTTCCAACCCTTAGTACTCTGTGGAACTCTGCTCAAGCATACTACCTAATTGTTTCTTTTTCCTTTGCTTGCTCCTATTTCAGCCCAAGAGCCCTTAAGCACCTTTTAACTCATTATCTCTGGCCTTGGTACAGGGCATAGCACACCGAGATGCTCAGTATCTGCTGAACAAACAAATGTTCAGAGCTACAGAACTGAAACCTGGACAGTTCACCTGCAAGGAACCATTTAGCATTCAATGTTGTGAGAGCACTTAAGTTATAGGTCTTATTTGCAGTATGAATGAGAAATAGTACACTTGCTTTTCTGGGGGGTCCCCCTCTTTTACTGTCTACTGTGGCTTGGCTCTTCTTGGCTTATTCTAACATTTGGGCACTTTTCCTATAATACCTATCTCCCACCTCTCTATAGTCAGGTTTACTACTTGGGCAATATTGCCATGAATTTCAGCTGTTTGATCATAGGTTCATGGTCCTATGGTTGACTTTGAATTTGAAAGGTATCCTTTCTGGTATGTTAACCTCTTTTCATCAGAGAGTTTATCAATAGCTAAACTTCACTGTCTGATACGGATGCTAGGTTTCAAATAAACTTTAATGTTTAAGGGGGCAGAATTACAAATATTCCACCATAGTTAATTACTTTTCCTAGAATGGCGTATGTATATGTGTGTGTGTGAATGTGCACATGCATGTGTATGAAAGATTTATATTGTTTTCTGTTTCTTTATGAATTTTACAGATACTTAATTAAAATATATAGACACTGAATGTTCTCAAAACAGAACCACTTCTTTATGAGTGCATAAAAGATTGAAGTGTTACATATAACTCTTCTAGAGAAAGGTAGAACTAACAAAGACACAGTTTTAACAACAACTAGACAATCTATTGCCTTACACTTTTAGATGTGTTAATTATGATTAAATTAATGCATGAAAATTGGGATCAAGTTATTCCAAACTAAAAATATCTAGGGAAAGTGTATATATAAGATGTGATATCATTAGTGGTTATTCTAATAATAGGTCGGAACACATATATACCTTTTATAAGTAAACTCTAAATTATAGTTGTTCACTGGTCCTCTTGAATCTTAATCTTTTGAGGTGGCCTGGAGAACACATTTGGTTTATCAATGTTGATGGTGTAGAAAATCCTCAAAGCAGAGAACCCCTTCCTTCTCTGAAAAGTTTATCAATACGTCAGTGAATGCTCAACCCTGTTATTGAGCCAATCAACTGTGCTTACTGATTATTCCAGCTTCACTGGGAACCCTTAGTCTGAGAAGACAATGTTAGTAAAGTGTTTTTGTTTCCTTAGAAAAGAGGCATTTCACAAAAATGGAAGGGATATATCTTTAGTAATTTAAATTCTTTTTGGAATGCTAGAAGTCTATCCTGAGGACCTTGCACATAATAGGCTCTGTATCATTGTGCTAAGGGAGGGAGGACTCTGCAAGGCCAGGTATGATGCCATTCTCTAAGCTAAGAAAACTAAGCTCCCAGGTAGTCAAGTGACTTTTCAATGCCTACATGAAACTTGTCTTTCTGCCTGATTTACCTGCTCCCACTCCCCTTCCTGCAAAGGTGTAAACTTCCCATAACTTCCTTAATTTTTCATTACCATCAGATTACTGCCAACTGGTCTCACTGCCTCCAGGCCTAGCCCATATTAGCAATATATTTTCTACATTGCAGGCGAAATGATCTTTGGAAAATGCAAATCTAATCCTATGACTCCTCTCTTTAAAATCCTTCAGTTGTTCTTTGAGAGAGTAAACCTCTAACAGGGCTAACAAGGTCTGACACAAGCACCCCACCAGCCTCCCTAAACACATCTCTACCCACGTGTCCTCTCATGCTCTTAGTTAAGCTGTAACTTAGGTCACTTCTTGACCTTCTATTTCCTCAGCCTGTAATGCTCCCCCTACCAACTGATCCTTAGAATGGGTAATTCCTGCAGGTCTCAATTTATTTTCTTATTTTTACTTGTAAAATATTTTAATGTCTTTTCATTTTCCTCGTAATAAAATCATTATTATTCCTGAAGAACTCCTAATCCTGGTTAATGTTCTCATTTGAAATGTTAACTGATTCACACTCTGGCATGCTGTAAATCTATCATTTCCTTGTAAAGAGCACTTTACCTGAATGTTCAAGTTACTATCAACTAGACTATCTTAAGCTACAATATTTGACCTGTGCCATAAAAATCTTTGTTGTGTTAATACTACTGATTTTAAATTTCATTATAATTGCTTATATGTCAGTGTACATTTGTATTGTTACATAATTTTTTCAATTTCAATTGTTTTGGAAAAGTTTCCTCTGAACCTCCATAGTTCTGTAGTGTGTGAATGAACCCAGCATGAAATGTTGCTGGATGACAGACCCTAAGATAGAGTTTGAAACAGATATTATTTTACTCTCCATATACCTGGAACATGAGTCCACATATTATCACATGAATTAGCAATGTACATCATGCATAAATTAAAAAAACATTTATTTTTCCATTATGCAGGTTCTCTAAAAAGCAAGCTATAATAAAATTGTAAACTCAAGTTTTAATACGTATTTTAGACATGATAATTCAGATTTAATAGTGACAATAACAAAAGAGCTTCATGTTCCTGTACTATGCTGAAAGGATCATTCAATAGCATCTAGTAATTACTCATATCTTTCCTTATTTTTCTTTTCCTTAATCAAATTAAAAAGCTAGAGAAGTAAGTTTGGAAAATAGCAAGAAAATTTGCCTTCCTGGAGGAGAAAATTATCATTAGTCCCCAAAAAGCAGGAGTAGAAGTAATTCCTGAGATAAACTGTAAACTCCTGAGACCATTTTTCTCTAGGAGATTCAGCCCACTGGGCTCAGATGAGAGCCACTCACATGTCACCTCATCACCTTAGGGTGTGTGAAATGACCTGGCCCACTAGCTGCTGCCACACTCCTGTTGGATCCAATGTGCAGTGTTGTTTCATTGTTACATCACATACAGTTTACACATTAATTTTCAGAGTAACAGCCAAAGGTTTACTTTGTTTTGGTTTTATTTCAACTAGTTTTTCACTGTCATGTGTGCTCTATACGAAATGATTTTCACAGGAGAAATTTCTATTTTGTATCAATTCACTTACTATTTTGAATGTTCTCAAAGGTGACATAAGGTAGCCACTGTGGCACACTGTGGCACACTCTGGCACAAGAATGTGGGTCACTGATCAGCGTTTGTACTTCTCATCTTCTCCAACTTGGCATCTGGCAGTGAGGGAGGCTCAGCACTTATCAGCCCTAAATCCTATAGGGCTGGCATTTAAGCAGCTTCTGGGACTGAGTTGGGTGCATGGGTATGGGAGTGGGTAGAGCAGAGCTGGGGTCTAGGAAGCAAACTGACATTTCTTCCTGATGCAAAGGAAGGTGATGGACTAATTTTGGGAGAGACCTAAGGAGAATGAACCAGGGCTCACTGGCTGGCTGGACGTTGGTTCATCCCTTTGTTGAAGGTCATTGTTACCAGCAGCCCAGTTCCCTTCTTCCTCCAGTGAGGTTCACTGTGGCTCCATTATTTTCTGTCAGGTTTTTACTCCACTTTTGTTTTTTTCTTCAGGTCTCAGTTAGACCTCACTTTCTCTCCCTGTGCCCTACATATCTGTTCTTACTCTTCTTACCCATTTTCCCAATTTTGCATCATCAAAGATCTGGGAACTTTGATGGTAAAGCACATCCACTCTTTTGATCTTTCTGGGGATGCGGGGAAGTGGAGAAGCTGGAAGGCACAGGGAAGGAACAGTCCTGAATTGGTAAGTTTTGCCTCCATCACATAAATGACTAGGATCTCTGTTCCCATTAAAAACAAAGCTGTTTGCTTCTCTTTCGCAAGATTTTGTGTAGCTTCGTGGTTCCTGCATTCGGTAAAAAACTGGATTATATGGCATGCAAGAATCTCTGGGTCTAAGAATCTAGCTTTTCTCCTGGGTAAGCTATCTTTCTGTACTTGGGTTCAGTTATCATGCTCTTCCCACGTTTCAAAATGTTTGATCCAAGATAGCTATAAGAATTAATGAGACATATCAATGTAATTGAAGAGGTAACTGAATTATTGCCCTCTGTTAATTTCTTATCATTCTTAAGGCAATACCACCAGACATGTACTGGTAAATGTGTAACAACCAGCCCTCTAAGGGAGAGGGGAAAGCCCATATTTGCCATATTTGCTTCTTTCTGTGGTGGACATATTCCCACCATGGCCTATTTCAAGGTCCCAACCTGCAGTAGCATACCACCATGTAGCATTTCCTCTGGACAGATAAAATAGGTGTGAATAACTTCAAGGAGGCAGATAATAGTAAAGTAGCAAAATAGAATAGTAATAAAGTAATGAAATAATTAGGAACTGATGAGTTTTGAGTATTTGTTATCTTTATTTTTAATATAATTTATTTAATTATAATTTAATTGTATTCTAATTGAATTTAATGTTGAATAATGGCTGTGTTTAACAACTGGCTTGCAAAATTTTTGAGAATCAGTCAATCAGTTCTCATAAACTGATGTGAGCCAGTTCAAACACATCATTGAATACAATTTTCTCCCCTTAGCATGAAAGTTCTGCTCACATTGAGATTCAACAAACATGAAATTTCCCCCCCAATTCCCTTTAGGAATTTAAGTTGTGTGTAAAGTTAGAGTTGTCAGTTAGGCACTAAGATTTTTGCAAGTAAGAAAGGTTAAGAGATGTTACAATGATCTTTTCTCACTATCAGGCTATTTTTTTGTTTGTTTCAGTATGCTTTTTCCACATGAAAGGAACACACACCAACTTAACAACATATGGAAGCTTATATCTAATCGTTTACCGTAAAAGGTTGCTTCAAAGGTAAATATATGACTTAAAATGATTTAAATCTTCTTAAAAGATAATTGAGTCTTTAGACAAAAATAATAAGAATGTATTATGGTGTTTATAACATGTATAATAAAATATATGACAGTGGGAAGAATTCTTCCAGAAAATTGCAGAGGAGGGAATATTCCCCAACTCATTTTATGAGGCCAGCATCACTCTGATACCAGAATCAGACAAACACATTACAAGAAAAGTACGGACTATTATCCCTTGTATACAGCAAAATTTCTAAAATCTCTCATGGGGCTCTTAATCCTATTCTACTGTCATATCTCTTGTGTACAGTAATGTTAGGGTTTCCTAGCTGGGTTTCTGCCTCTCCTCTCCTCTTTCTTATTCATTTTATATACTTTCACTAGATCAGTTTTCCTTGCATATGCTTTGATTATGCCATTGCTCTATGGAAACCTCTCCAATAGCTCCTTACTGCATACTAAATAAATATAAAGTAGAGTTATTGCAGGAGGTATTGAGGAAAATCTCTCTCCTACTAGACCATTAGGCAGAGTGTTCAAGGGTGATATATCATTGCTATGCACTTCTCTGACATAGAAAAGGTCATGAAGTGACCGCTTGCCCTAACTATCCAACTTGTACTCTCTGACATCAAGTTCACCTGTAATAACATGAAAATGATGATAGCTAACATTTATTTATCAAGCACTATGTGCCAGTCATCGTGTAAGTACTTTACATGCATTATTTCACCTGTATAACGGGAATAATAATAAGGCCTGCCTCATAGACTTTTATGGGGATCTAAAAGAGCATACAAAGTGCTTTACACAGTGTGGCAAATATTAAGTGCTAAGTTATTGTTGTTGTTTAATCTTTATACTCTTAAGAAAGTTGCCATTATTAACCCTTACTTATAGATGAGAAAATAGGCACAGAGAGCTTACAGAACTTGCCCAAGATCACATAGCCAGTAAGAGGTAGAGTCAGGTCTCAAACTGGTTCTGTTTGACTCTAAAACTTGTATTTTCAACCACAATGCTGACCTGACTCCAATAGGAGATTATTTCTACTCCTTTGCTCTTCAGTATTGAGCTAGCTCTAAATCAGCTGGATCTGTCAGAGTGTCTTAGTATGAGCTGATCCTCAAAAAATGTGGTTGATAAGAAAGACAGTCTTTCCATGAACCATTTCTGGAAAATGTCGATACTCCCTGGGAAACAATTCACACATCCTTTCCCACTTCCCCCTGCCCTAATGCTAATATGGTTTCTTAAATGCTGACAATGTGTGAGAAGCTAATTTTAGACTTTCTCTCTCTGTTAGGAACTAGAAATATGAAACAATGAATTGATGATTTGAGCAGCTATCATATCTTTTCCAATTACTTTGATAATCAGAGCATTGCTCTCTGTCCTGTGTTTTATGAGTTTATTTATTTATTATTATTATTTTTACATCTTTATTGGAGTATAATTGCTTTACAATGGTGTGTTAATTTCTGCTTTATAACACAGTGAATCAGTTATACATACACATATGTTCCCATATCTCTTCCCTCTTGTGTCTCCCTCCCTCCCATCCTCCCTATCCCACCCCTCTAGGTGGTCACAAAGCACCGAGCTGATCTCCCTGTGCTATGCGGATGCTTCCCACTAGCTATCTGTTTTACACTTGGTAGCGTATATATGTCCGTGCCACTCTCTCAATTTGTCCCAGCTTACCCTTCCCCCTCCCCGTATCCTCAAGTCCATTCTCAAGTAGGTCTGTGTCTTTATTCCCGTCGTACCCCTAGGTTCTTCATGACATTTTTTTCTTAGATTCCATATATATGTGTTAGCATGTGGTATTTGTCTTTCTATTTCTGATGTACTTCACTCTGTATGTCAGACTCTAGGTCCATCCACCTCACTACAAATAACTCAATTTCGTTTCTTTTTATGGCTGAGTAATATTCCATTGTATATACATGCCACATCTTCTTTATCCATTCATCTGATGATGGACACTTAGGTTGTTTCCATCTCCTGGCTATTGTAAAAAGAGCTTCAATGAACATTTTGGTACATGATGCTTTCTGAATTATGGTTTTCTCAGGGTATATGCCCAGTAGTGGCATTGCTGGGTCATATGGTGGTTCTATTTGTAGTTTTTTAAGGAACCTCCATACTGTTCTCCATAGTGGCTGTACCAATTCACATTCCCACCAGCAGTGCAAGAGTATTCCCTTTTCCCCACACCCTCTCCAGCATTTATTGTTTGTAGATTTTTTGATGATGGCCATTCTGACTGGTGTGAGATGATATCTCATTGTAGTTTTGATTTGCATTTCTCTAATGATTAATGATATTGAGCATTCTTTCATGTGTTTCTTGGCAATCTGTATATCTTCTTTGGAGAAATGTCTATTTAGGTCTTCTGACCATTTTTGGACTGGGTTGTTTGTTTTTTGCTTATTGAGCTGCTTGTAAGTTTGAAGATTAATCCTTTGTCAGTTGCTTCATTTGCAAATACTTTCTCCCATTCTGAAGGTTGTCTTTTGGTCTTGTTTATGATTTCCTTTGCTGTGCAAAAGCTTTGAGGTTTCATTAGGTCCCATTTGTTTATTTTTGGTTTTATTTCCATTTCTCTAGGAGGTGGGTCAAAAAGGATCTTGCTGTGATTTATGTCATAGAGTGTCCTGCCTATGGTTTCCTCTAAGAGTTTGATAGTTTCTGGCCTTACATTTAGGTCTTTAATCCATTTTGAGCTTATTTTTGTGTATGGTGTTAGGGAGTGTTCTAATCTCACACTTCTACATGTACCTGTCCAGTTTTCCCAGCACCACTTATTGAAGAGCCCATCCTTTCTCCCCTGTACATTCCTGCTTCCTTTATCAAAGATAAGGCGACCATATGTGCATGGGTTTATCTCTGGGTTTTCTATCCTGTTCCATTGATCTACATTTCTGTTTTTGTGCCAGTACCATACTGTCTTGATTACTGTAGCTTTGTAGTATAGTCTGAAGTCAGGGAGCCTGATTCCTCCAACTCCGTTTTTCTTTCTCAAGATTGCTTTGGCTATTCAGGGTCTTTTGTGTTTCCATAAAAATTGTGAAATTTTTTGTTATAGTTCTGTGAAAAATGCCAGTGGTAGTTTGATAGGGATTGCATTGAATCTGTAGATTGCTTTGGGTAGTAGAGTCATTTTCACATTGCTGATTCTTCCAATCCAAGAACATGGTATATCTCTCCATCTATTTGTATCATCTTTAATTTCTTTCATCAGTGTCTTATAATTTTCTGCATACAGGTCTTTTGTCTCCTTAGGTAGGTTTATTCCTAGATATTTTATTCTTTTTGTTGCAATGGTAAATGGGAGTGTTTTCTTGATTTTACTTTCAGATTTTTCATCATTAGCGAATAGGAATGCCAGAGATTTCTGTGCATTAATTTTATATCCTGCTACTTTACCAAATTCATTGATTAGCTCTAGTAGTTTTCTGGTAGCATCTTTAGGATTCTCTATGTATAGTATCATGTCATCTGCAAACAGTGACAGCTTTACTTCTTCTTTTCTGATTTGGATTCCTTTTATTTCCTTTTCTTCTCTGATTGCTGTGGCTAAAACTTCCAAAACTATGTTGAATAAGAGTGGTGAGAGTGGGCAGCCTTGTCTTGTTCCTGATCTTAGTGGAAACGGTTTCAGTTTTTCACCATTGAGGATGATGTTGGCTGTGGGTTTGTCATATATGGTCTTTATTAAGTTGAGGAAAGTTCTCTCTATGCCTGCTTTCTGGAGGGTTTTTATCATAAGTGGGTGCTGAATTTTGTTGAAAGCTTTCTCTGCATCTATTGAGATGACCATATGGTTTTTCTCCTTCAATTTGTTAATATGGTGTATCACATTGATTGATTTGCGTATATTGAAGAATCTTTGCATTCCTGGAATAAACCCCACTTGATCATGGTGTATGATCCTTTTAATGTGCTGTTGGATTCTGTTTGCTAGTATTTTGTTGAGGATTTTTACATCTATGTTCATCAGTGATATTGGCCTGTAGTTTTCTTTCTTTGTGACATCCTTGTCTGGTTTTGGTATCAGGGTGATGGTGGCCTTGTAAAATGAGTTTGGGAGTGTTCCTCCCTCTGCTATAGTTTGGAAGAGTTTGAGAAGGATAGGTGTTAGCTCTTCTCTAAATGTTTGGTAGAATTCGCCTGTGAAGCCATCTGGTCCTGGGCTTTTGTTTTTTGGAAGATTTTTAATCACAGTTTCAATTTCAGTGCTTGTGATTGGTCTGTTCATATTTTCTATTTCTTCCTGAGTCCGTCTTGGCAGGTTGTGCATTTCTAAGAATTTGCCCATTTCTTCCAGGTTGTCCATTTTATTGGCATAGAGTTTCTTGTAGTAATCTCTCATGATCCTTTGTATTTCTGCAGTGTCAATTGTTACTTCTTTTTCATTTCTAATTCTATTGATTTGAGTCTTCTCCCTTTTTTTCTTGATGAGTCTGGCTAATGGTTTACCAATTTTGTTTATCTTCTCCAAGAACCAGCTTTTAGTTTTATTGATCTTTGCTATCGTTTCCTTCATTTCTTTTTCATTTATTTCTGATCTGATCTTTATGATTTCTTTCCTTCTGCTAACTTTGGGGTTTTTTGTTCTTCTTTCTCTAATCACTTAAGGTGCAAGGTTAGGTTGTTTATTTAAGATGTTTCCTGTTTCTTAAGGTAGGATAGTATTGCTATAAACTTCCCTCTTAGAACTGCTTTTGCTGCATCCCATAGGTTTTGGGTCATTGTGTCTCCATTGTCATTTGTTTCTAGGTATTTTTTGATTTCCTCTTTGATTTCTTCAGTGATCACTTCGTTATTAAATAGTGTATTGTTTAGCCTCCATGTGTTTGTATTTTTTAGAGATCTTTTCCTGTAGTTGATATCTAGTCTCATAGCATTGTGGTCGGAAAAGATACTTGATACAATTTCAATGTTCTTAAATTTACCAAGGCTTGGTTTGTGACCCAAGATATGACCTATCCTGGAGAATGTTCCATGAGCAGTTGAGAAAAATGTGTATTCTGTTGTTTTTGGATGGAATGTTCTATAAATGTCAATTACATCCATCTTGTTTAATGTATCATTTAAAGCTTGTGTTTCCTTATTTATTTTCATTTTGGATCATCTGTCCATTGGTGAAAGTGGGGTGTTAAAGTCCCCTACTTTTATTGTGTTACTGTTGATTTCCCCTTTTATGGCTGTTAATATTTGCCTTATGTATTGAGGTGCTCCTATGTTGGGTGCATAAATATTTACAATTGTTGTATCTTCTTCTTGGATCGATCCCTTGATCATTATGTATTGTTCTTCTTTGTCTCTTGTAATAGTCTTTATTTTAAAGTCTATTTTGTCTGATATGAAAATTGTTACTCCAGCTTTATTTTGGTTTCCATTTGCATGGAATATCTTTTTCCATCCCCTCACTTTCAGTCTTTATGTGTCTCTAGGCCTGAAGTGGGTCTCTTGTAGACAGCATATATATGGGTCTTCTTTTTGTTTTTTTTTGTGGTACACGGGCTTCTCACTGTTGTGGCCTGTCCCGTTGCAGAGCAGAGGCTCTGGACACACAGGCTCAGTGGCCATGGCTCGCGGGCCCAGCCGCTCTGCAGTATGTGGGATCTTCCTGGACCAGGGCACGAACCCGTGTTCCCTGCATTGGCAGGTAGACTCTCAACCGCTGCGCCACCAGGGATGCCCTGGGTCTTGTTTTTGTATCCATTCAGCCAGTCTGTGTCTTTTGATGGGAGCAATTAATCCATCCTCAAATTACATTTAAGGTAATTATCGATATATATGTTCCTATTCCCATTTTCTTAATTGTTTTGGATTTGTTATTATGGGTCTCTTCCTTCTCTTGTGTTTCTTGCCTAGAGAATATACTTTAGCATTTGTTGTAAAGCTGGTTTGGTGGTGCTGAACTCTCTCAGCTTTTGCTTGTCTGTAAAGCTTTTAATTTCTCCATCAAATCTGAATGAGATCCTTGCTGGATAGAGTAATCTTGGTTGTAGGTTTTTCTCCTTCATCACTTTAAGCATGTCCTGCCAGTCCCTTGTGGCTTGCAGAGTTTCTGCTGAAAGATCAGCTGTTAACCTTATGGGGATTCCCTTGTGTGTTATTTGTTGTTTTCCCCTTGCTGCTTTTAATATTTTTTTTGTATTTAATTTTTGACAGTTTGATTAATATGTGTCTTGGCATGTTTCTCCTTAGATTTATCCTGCATGGGACTCTCTGTGCTTCCTGGACTTGATTAACTATTTCCTTTACCATATTAGGGAAGTTTTCAACTATAATCTCTTCAAAAATTTTCTCAGTCCCTTTCTTTTTCTCTTCTTTTTCTGGGACCCCTATAATTCGAATGTTGGTGCATTTAATGTTGTCCCAGAGGTCTCTGAGACTGTCCTCAGTTCTTTTTATTCTTTTTTCTTTATTCTGCTCTGCAGTAGTTATTTCCACTATTTTATCTTCCAGGTCACTTATCCGTTCTTCTGCCTCAGTTATTCTTCTATTGATCCCTTCTAGAGTATTTTTAATTTCATTTATTTTGTTGTTTATCATTGCTTGTTTCATCTTTATTTCTTCTATGTCCTTGTAAAATGTTTCTTGCATTTTCTCTATTCTATTTCCAAGATTTTGGATTATGTTTACTATCATTATTCTGAATTCTTTTTCGGGTAGACTGCCTATTACCTCTTCATTTGTTAGGTCTGGTAGGTTTTTATCTTGCTCCTTCAACCGCTGTGTGTTCTTCTGTCTTCTCATTTTGCTTATCTTACTGTGTTTGGGGTCTCCTTATTGCAGGCTGCAGGTTTGTACCTCCTGTTGTTTTTGGTGCCTGTCCCCAGTGGCTAAAGTTGGCTCAGTGGGTTGTGTAGGCTTCCTGGTTGAGGGAACTAGTGCCTGTGTTCTGGTGGATGAGGCTGGATCTTGTCTTTCTGGTGGGCAGTTCCACATCTGGTTGTGTGTTTTGGGGTGTCTGTGGCCTTATTATGATTTTAGGCAGCCTCTCTGCTAATGGGTGGGGTTGTGTTCCTGTCTTGCTAGTTGTTTGGCATAGGGTATCCAGCACTGTAGCTTGCTGGTCGTTGAGTGAAGCTGGGTGTTGGTGTTGAGATGGAGATCTCTGGGAGATTTTCACCATTTGATATTACGTGGAGCTGGGAGGTCTCTTGTGGACTAGTGTCCTGAAGTTGGCTCTCCCACCTCAGAGGCACAGCACTGACTCCTGGCTGCAGCACCAAGAACCTTTCATCCACACGGCTCAGAATAAAAGGGACAAAGTAGAAAGAATGAGAGAAAGAAAGAGGATAAAAGAAAACAAAATAAAGGTAAGATAAAATAAAGTTATTAAAATAAAAAATAATTACTAAGAAAAAAAATTTTTTAAAGTAAAAATACAGAAAAAACAGACCAATAGAACCCTAGGACAAATGGTGAAAGCAGAGCTATACAGACAAAATCTCACACAGAAGCATATACATACACACTCACAAAAAGAGGAAAAGGGGAAAAAATAATAAATCTTGCTCTCAAAGTCCACCTCCTCAATTTGGGATGATTCGTTGTCTATTCAGGTATTCCACAGATGCAGGGTACATCAAGTTGATTGTGGAGATTTAATCCGCTGCTCCTGAGGATGCTGGGAGAGATCTCCCTTCCTCTTCTTTGTTCGCACAGCTCCTGGGGCTCAGCTTTGGATTTGATCCCACTTCTGCGTGTAGGTCGCCGGAGGGCGTCTGTTCTTCGCTCAGACAGGACGGGGTTAAAGGAGCAGCCGCTTTGGGGACTCTGGCTCACTCAGGCTGGGGGGAGGGAGGGGCACGGTGTGTGGGGTGAGCCTGCGGCGGCAGTGGCCAGCGGGATGTTGCACCAGCCTGAGGCGCGCCATGCGTTCTCCTGAGGAAGTTGTCCCTGGATCCCGGGACCCTGGCAGTGGCGGGCTGCACAGCCTCCCTGGAAGGGAGGTGTGGAGAGTGACCTGTGCGCACACAGGCTTGTTGGTGGCGGCAGCATAGTTGTTAGCACCTCCTGCCCGTCTCTGGGGTCCGCGCTGTTAACTGCAGTTCGCGCCTGTCCCTGGAGCTCCTTTAAGCAGTGCTGTTAATCCCCTCTCCTCGCGCACCAGGAAACAAAGAGGGAAGGAAAAGTCTCTTGCCTCTTCGGCAGGTCCAGACTTTTCCCCGGACTCCCTCCCGGCTAGCCGTGGTGCACTAACCCCCTGCAGGCTGTGTTCACGCCGCCAACCTATGAGTTTATTTTTAATGGCCCCATTCACAAACTAAGATGCTCTGTAATTTGCAACTCTTCTATTGCCTTCCCAACCCCAACTGAGCATTTGATCGCCTATTTTCATGTCATTTTCTAACCTCTAGGCATGCCTACCTCTCCATGTCAGCAACCTCAGTGTCTCTCTATCATCTCCAAGATCAAATCAAACTCTTTATTCTTGGTTTATGTAACCCACATGTCAATTGTAGATCTATTGCCCACTGATGCCTATATAAGGTTATGTCAAACCGCAGGAAATCCAAGTTCCTCTTCAAGAGTCTCTGAGCCTTTTGCATGAACACTCCTACTTCTGGGCTTGAGTTTTAGTGGGTAGTGCCTCTGCAGCAACTCAGATATTTAATTCTGCTTCTTTTCAAGTTCTACAAACAGTTAAGGAATCCCATAGAACTTGGCTATAAAATTAGCTGACACAAAGCTAATCTTGGAATGGTTTATACTGCATTAATGCAAATGACTTCAAATTGAATATTAAGCATGCTTCTTTTTGAAATGCCTTTTAGTTACTCAAACACAAGAATTTTTACTGGCTCTTCACCCTTCCTGGTCTCCAACTGCACACCATATTTCTGATTCTCCTCTTCCCCTCCATTTTCAGGAGCTAAAACACATTTCTTTCTTTGCTTTAGGAAGATCACTCTAGCCACCTCCTAAAATGTTTACCTTGGTCTCTGCTTACATCCATGTGGTCTATCACCAAGCAGCAGACCAAGTATGGGCTCAAAAAATTATAGTAACCTTCTTAAGAAGAATTCTGGGGCCAGCTCTTAAGATAATACATTTTTCACTTCCATTATATCACAAAGCCCTTTTGACCTAATTTTGCTTACCCTTCCAAGCCTCGTCTCCCCACTACTCCATGTGCCTTTTCTGCTGTCAACACACTACATTCTTCCCCCTTCCCATATTTTAAAAACATGTCACTACTTCTTCTGGAAGTATATATGTTTATATTTATTTAAAATATACATATATATTTTAAAGGAAAATCATGCCTTTTATACAAATGTAAAATAAAAACACATCAAAAATTTTATTTAACTCAATTAATGAGGGAGCTAGTAAGATGCTACAACTGGTTCAAAGGAGAATCCAAAGGGTAGCAATGTACATAGGCCATCAGAAATATTTAAATGAATTTTCTTCAAAAGTGCAAAACTGACTTATTCCACATTGGGGGAGGAGAATCAACTGAACTTCCATCAGAAACAATTCATTTGCACATTTCTGGACAAGAATCATTTGCATTGCTATAACTTGTCTACAAATTACAGAGTTGTAAATAGCTCAAAGATTATGAAAGACACAAAGACCCCCTAAACCAGACACCTTGGAAGGATATGCTAGACACTGCCTGGTTTTCATTGAAGGCATCCCACAATCTTTTTGGTCCATTTCTAAGGCTTTCACATTTTTTTTTATACTCTCTCTTTCTACCATGTTCTGCTCCTCTTTTTCCCCATTTGGTTTACTGTTTCCCAGTGGTTAACTCTTTTCTTTCTAGACACTCCCAACCCATCTGTTTAATAACCTAACAGCAATTTGTTCAGAATCACTATCAAGCTAAACAGTGGTTTGCAAAATAATTAATTTCTTTCTCCTTTTGAGCAAAATCAGGAAAATATTTTCTTATGCTTAGGCTTCTGGTGCCTCTAATGTTTCATTCATCTGGGCTTGGAGACTTGAACTAACTTTAACTAGCTCTACAGTTTCTCATTATATATTCCCATACCTTAGACTTCAATTTCTTCTTTATGACTTTGGAAAGTTGAGTACAGTTTAAATACTAAAGGGACCTTTAGTAATCCCATTTTCTCTGTCATTTGTTATATTTATATGCATGCATATTCTCCAAATGGTGTTCCTCTGCCTTGTGTATTCATTTACTTGCTCTAAGAATAAGATTTTGGCTGCCTACAGCATTTTCCACAATTCTCAGAATATTGAAGGAGTCAGTCTCTGGCATTTGGTTCACAGGTTGATACAACTCTCTGGCATTTATCTTTTGTCATTTCTGTATTTATGTCCTTCTAAATTTGAACTACTTGGAGAGCCATAGATGCTCTGGTTTCTTTATGCTCTTTCTTCCTTATTGGGGTGATTTATAATAGTACTTTTAGAACTGTGTTGTAATAGTCAATAGTTACTTTAAAGAGGTAAATTGAATTAAGGCTCCTGATAATTCATTCTACGTAGTTCTGAAACTGAGCAGGACCCTGTGGGACTCCTGGGCATGAAAGCCTTTCTGTGTCCCACATTCCTGTTTCTTGTTTGTAGGGAACAGACTCCAGCCTCCATGACCTTTCCTGAGTTCCAAAGAGCAGATTCGGACAGCTGCTAATCAGGGAAGGGAGGGGATGAAGAGACAAGGGAGGAGACCACCTGAAGTCAGATTAAAGGAGTACGAACCCTGCACACACCCTGATCCTTATTAGCAACTCCAGCCTTGAACCACTGTTATAAAACTCCTCACCAAAACCTCCCTGGTTAGGACACCCAGATTTTGAGGCCCCAGCCTGCTGTGTCCCCCTTTGTGTTCCCCCCTGGCAAAACAATAAAGCTGTTCTTTTCTACTTCACCCAAAACTCTGTCTCCGAGATTTGATTCAGCACCTCTGCACAGAGGCTGAGTTTTTGGCATCAGTTCTTACTAAAAGATACTTTACTAAGTGACTTACTAATTAGCCACAGAGTGGGCCTGTTAATGCTGAGATAGTATTTTCAGAGAAGGAGGGCCACAGTGAGTAATCAAAGTGGCATTTGAAGAGCAGAGGAAAGTAGACTCCATGCTGGTGAGAGTGAAATCTTGTGAGAGCAAGAACTTGTGTTATGTAAACAAACCAAAGCTATCTAAAGAGAATCACAATGATTCCCCAGTGACTTAAAAGCACAAACAGAAATTACTACTCAGTTGGATTTTCATTTCTGAATTGTGCCCTGTGTTAGGCACAGAGAGGGAGGTCTTACGCTGCTCTCCAGGATGCTCTGGGTGCAGTTAGACAATCATTTTTGTGATTCAGGCTATAAAAACTGCTGCTCACAAGGCTGGGCGGACTGAGGATCCCTGGCCTGGGGTTGGGGAGGAAGGCACTACCTGAGGCAGACACCAGAGTGGGTGGAAAGCCAGGCTGAGGTGGGTAGCTCTCACCTTAAGCATGTTTTCATCAGTAGGCACCCTCAAGGCTTCTACCCACTGCTTCTCTTGGGCGGTCTCTGCTACAACTTCTGGGAAGGTGGGGGTGGGGGGGAGATTTTAGCTTCAAAGATAAACTCCTAGAATTCATGGTTTTCCTTCTTTCTCTTCTCATGAAGTGTCCCTCTTCCATCCCCCTGAATTATAGGCAGTTTCGTTGCCTAAACTATTTTTAGAAAACTAAAAGGGAAAGGCAGGGCGTAAAGTGTATGACCAAAAACAAATCAACAAACAAGTGGACAATGGTGTGCCAGACATTGCTCTCAGTGCTTTACATTTATTAATGTATTTAATCCTCATCACAACCAAGTGAAGCAGATAATACATATGTCCATTTTGTAGATGTGCAGGGTATATAAAATTACATGTGTTACTCAGCTATTTAGCCTTCCAATGTAGTGATCCATTAAAAAAGGGACTCTTCTTGTTTTACACAATTTACAGTCATGTGTAATCCCAAACCTTGGTGGGTTTAGGGGGAGTTAATGGGGGAGTCCTTGTTTCTGAGTAACTGAGTTAATTTCTGCTCTCTAGTCCAAAGCATCCCTCCCACCCCCCTTTCCTTTTTTTAATTCATAAGGGAATAAATTCCACATGTGAAGACTGGTCACATTTTTCTGCAGTTGGCCACACCCAGAAATGTTGATTTAGCATTTCATACCACTATTGAAATCACACTGAATCTTCCAGCTCCCTATAGAGCATGTCAAACTTCTTGACCTGTTTCTTTATTTGTTGACCTATCCATGATCTTCACCAGCAATATAGCCATAATAGCAGATCCTCAGATGGCTTTGTGTATATTATATTTGATGAAGATATTACACTGATATAAGTTGATATTAGGACTCTTTTACACATTTTTTGCATTATTTGAAACTGCATACAGTAGGGTAATGAGCTCTAACTCTTTTTTTTTTTAGGATAACTAAGAAAGTTTACTATACCCCCAAAGACGGTCAGAAGCTACCATTGTTCCCTTAAGAATTATAATAGCTAACACTTCCACAGTGCTTGTACTATGCCGGGCACTACTCTAATTGCTCTCTCTATATTATCAAATTTAATCCTCACAACAACCTGCACAAGCAAAATGAGTTTCACTTGCTTTCCTGTCATTTTCTTCTAATTCCAAGTCTCATGTGAATGCAGTAAGTAGTGGGACTTATGTCACATGCTTACACTTGGTTGCAAGGGAGGCTGGCAAGGCAAGCCGCTATCTTTGCTTTGGGAGTTAGGACTCATAATGAAGGAAATGAACACAATATAGAATGAGTTTGAAAGATGCTAGGAAACCCTAAATATGAATAATACCACTACAGAAACACAGGAGGAAAATCAGTCATATGGCATCACAGAAGCCAAGGAAAAAGTGCCACCAAGAGGCCCAGTACTATGAAGATTGAGAATTGTTCATTGGCTGTAGTGACATGGAAGTCACTAGTGACTTTAGTGAGGATCATTTCAGCAGAGTGATGGGAGAGAAGGGAGATGGATTGGATGGAGAAAAGAATAGGAGGACATGGAAATAGTGAGTTTAGGCAATTCTTTACAGATCAGCAGTGAAGAAGAGGAGGGATGCACTTAGATTAGGTCACAAAAAGGCTGTGGCTTCCATCTTGGGCATCCACTTGTGCTTTCTCACTCAGCCATTCTGAGGGAAGCCAGCTGCAATGTTGTGAGCCACCTTATGGAGAGCCTCACACGTCAAGGACTGACAAAATCTTCTGGCTAACACCTGTGAAGAATTAAATCTTGCCAGAAAGTCTTGATGGGGCTTGGAAAGAGATCCTCTACCAGCTGAAACTTCAGATGAGACCACAGGCCTAGCCAACAGCTCGACTGCAGTCTCATGAGAAACCTTGTACCAAGACACCCAGGCTAAGCTGCATCTGGATTCCTGACTCAAGTAAACAGTGAGATAATAAATATTTGTTGTTTTGATGTCTCTGCCTGAGACGGGAATCCACCAGTGCTGGTGGGGGCTGCGTGCTAAAATGTGGGGTTAGGAGAACAGATCTGGGGAGAAGACCACTGTTGGCTGTGCAGATACAACAGAGGGGATAGGAGTGAGGAGCTCTGTAGCCAGGAATGCCCCTAGAGGAAGTGTGGTCTGCCTAGGAAACGAGGCACTGTGGTCAAGTGGTGTGCAAGGGGCAGGGCCGCCAGTACCCCCACATGCCAACCCCTGCCTCCATGGGCACTGGGAGGGACTCCCACCAGAGAAAGTGTGCCCCAGTCTCTGGTCGCCTGCCTATCAGAGGGAAAAGACTCAGCTCTACCCACCAGAGGGTGCAGGCACAAGTCCCTCCCACCAGGAAGCCGACACAAGCCCCTGGACCAATCTCAACCACCAAGGGCCAGACAACAGAGCAAGAGGAACTACAACCCTGCAGTCTGTGTAAAGGGACCATAAACACAGTGAGTTAGACAAAATGAGACAACAGAGAAATATGTTGCAGGTGAAGGAGTAAGGTAAAAATCCACAAGACCAAATAAATGAAGAGGAAATAGGCAATCTACCTGAAGAAGAATTCAGAGTAATAATAGTAAAGATGATCCAAGATCTCAGAAATAGAATGGAAGCATGGATCAAGAAGATAGAAGAAATGTTTAACAAGGACCTATAAGAACTAAAGAACAATCAGTGAAGAACAATACAATAACTGAAATGAAACATACACTAGAAGGAATCAATAGCAGAATAACTGAGGCAGAAAAAGGATAAGTGAGCTGGAAGATATGATGGTGGAAATAACAGCCATAGAACAGAATAAAGAAAAAAGAATGAAAAGAAATGAGGAGAGTCTCAGAGACCTCTGGGACAACATTAAATGCACCAACATTCAAATTATAGGGGTCCCAGAAGAAGAAGAGAAAAAGAAAGTGTCTGAGAAAACAATAGAAGAGATGACAGTTGAAAACTTCCCTGGGGCTTCCCTGGTGGCACAGTGGTTGAGTCTGCCTGCCGATGCAGGGGACACGGGTTTGTGCCCTGGTCCGGGAAGATCCCACATGCTGCGGAGTGGCTGGGCCCATGAGCCATGGCTGCTGAGCCTGCACGTCCGGAGCTGGTGCTCTGCAATGGGAGAGGTCACAGCAGGGAGAGGCCTGCGTACCGAAAAAAAAAAAAAAAAACTTCCCTGACATGGGAAAGGAAATAATCAAGTCCAGGAAGCACAGAGAGTCCCATACAGGACAAACCCAAGGAGAAACATGCCAAGACACATGTTAATCAAACTAACAAAAATTAAATACAAAGAAAAAAAATTAAAAGCAGCAAGGGAACAGCAACAAATAACACACAAGGGAATCCCTACAAGGTTATCAGATAATTTTTCAGCAGAAACTCTGCAGGCCAGAAAGGAGTGTCAGGACATGTTTAAAGTGATGAAAGGGAAAATCCTACAACCAAGATTATTCTACCCAGCAAGGCTCTCATTCAGATTCGACAGAGAAATCAAAAGCTTTACAGACAAGCAAAAGCTAAGAGAATTCAGCACCACCAAACCAGCTTTACAACAAATGCTAAAGGAACTTCTCTAGGTGGGAAATACAAGAGATGAAAAAGACCCACAAAAACAAATCCAAAACAATTGAGAAAATGGTAATAGGAACATACATATCGATAATCACCTTAAATGTAAATGGATTAAGTGCTCCAACCAAAAGACACAGACTGGCTGAACAGATACAAAAACAAGACCCATATATATGCTGTCTACAAGCAACCCACTTCAGACCTAGGGACACATACAGACAGAAAGTGAGGGGATGGAAAAAGATATTCCATGAAAATGGAAATCAAAAGAAAGTTGGAGTAGCAATTCTCATATAAGACAAAATAGACTTTAAAATAAAGACTATTACAAGAGACAAGGAAGATAATGATCAAGGGATCAATCCAAGAAGAAAATATAACAATTGTAAATATTTATGCACCCAACATAGGACCACCTCAATACATAAGGCAAATGCTAACAGCCATAAAATGGGAAATTGACAGTAACATAGTAATAGTGGAGAACTTTAACACTCCACTTACACCAGTGGATAGATCATCCAGACAGAAAATTAATAAGGAAACACAAGCTTTAAATGATGCAATAAACCAGATAGACTTAATTGATATTTATAGGACATTCCATCTGAAAGCAGCAGAATACCCCTTCTTCTCAAGTACACACAGAACATTCTCCAAGATAGATCACATCTTGGGTCACATATCAAGCCTCGGTAATTTTAAGAAAATTGAAATCATATCAAGCATCTTTTCCAACCACAACACTATGAGATTAGAAATCAATTACAGGGAAAACTGTAAAAAACAGAAACACATGGAGGCTAAACAATGTGCTACCAAATAAACAAGAGATCACTGCAGAAATCAAAGAAGAAATAAAAAATAGCTAGAAACAGATGACAACAAAAACACAGTAACCCAAAACCTATGGGATGCAACAAAATCAGTTCTAAGAGGGAAGTTTATAGCAATACAATCCTACCCCAAGAAACAAGAAAAATCTCAAATAAACAACCTACCCTTACACCTAAAGCAACTAGAGAAAGAAGAATAAACAAAACCCACAGTTAGTAGAAGGAAAGAAATCATAAAGATCAGAGCAGAAATAAATAGAAATGAAGAAAACAATAGTAAAGATCAATAAAACTAAAAGCTGGTTCTTTGAGAAGATAAACAAAATTGATAAAACTTTACCCTTTCATCAAGAAAAAAAGGGAGAGGACTCAAATCAATAAAATGAGAAATGAAAAAGAAGTTACAACCAACACCACAGAAATACAAAGGATCATAGCAGACTACTACAAGCACCTATATGCCAATAAAATGGACAACCTGGAAGAAGTGGAGAAATTCTTAGAAAAGTACAACCTTCCAAGACTGAACCAGGAATAAATAGAAAATATAAATAGACCAATGACAAGTAATGAAATTGAAACTGTGATTAAAAATCTTCCAAAAAACAAAAGCCCAGGACCAGATGGCTTCACAGGTGAATTCTATCAAACATTTAGAGAAGAGCTAACACCTATCCTTCTCAAACTCTTCCAAAAATGCAGAGGGACAAACATTCCCAAGCTATTTCTACAAGGCCACCATAACCCTGATACCAAAACCAGACAAAGATATCACAAAAATAGAAAATTACAGGCCAGTATCACTGATGAACATAGACACAAAAATTCTCAACAAAATACTGGCAAACAGAATCCAGCAACACATTAAAAGGATCATACACCATGATCAAGTGGGATTTAACCCAGGGATACAAGGAGTCTTCAATATATGCAAATCAATCAATGTAATACATCATATTAACATATTGAAGAATAAAAACCACATGAGCATCTCAATAGATGCTGAAAAAGCTTTCAACAAAGTTCAACACCAATTTATGATAAAAACTCTCCAGAAAGTGGGCATAGAGGGAACCTACCTCAACATAATAAAGGCAAACATTATTTTCAATGGTGAAAAACTAAAAGCATTTCCTCTAAGATCAGGAACAAGACAAGGGTGTCCAGTCTTGCTACTATTATTCAACATAGTCTTGGAAGTCCTAGCCATGACAATCAGAGAAGAAAAAGAAATAAAAGGAATCCAAATTGGAAAAGAAGAAGTAAAGCCATCACTGTTTGCAGATGACATGATATTATTACATAGAAAATCCTAAAGAAGCTACAAGATAACTACTAGAGCTAATCAATATATTTAATAAAGTTGCAGATACAAAATTAATGCACAGAAATCTCTTGCACTCCTAAAAGGGAACCCTCTTGCACTGTTGGTGGGAATGTAAATTGATATAGCCACTATGGAGAACAATATGGAGGTTCCTTAAAAAACTAAAAATAAAACTAACAGAAATCCCATTACTGGGCACATACCCTGAGAAAAATATAATTCAAAAAGAGTTATATATCACAATGTTCATTACAGTTCTTTTTACAATAGCCAGGACATGGAAGCAACCTAAGTGTCCATCGACAGATGAATGGATAAAGAAGATGTGGCCCATATATACAATGGAATATTACTCAGCCATAAAAATAAATGCAATCGAGTTATTTGTAGTGAGGTGGATGGACCTAGAGACTGTCATACAGAGTGAAGTAAGTCAGAAAGAGAAAACAAATATCATATATTAATGCATATATGTGGAATCTAGAAAAATGGTATAGATTATCTTATTTGTAAAGCAGAGATAGAGACACAGATGTAGAGAATAAACATGGATACCAAGGGGTAATGGGGGTGTGTGGGATGAATTGGGAGATTAGGATTGACATACATATATACACTACTATGTATAAAATAGGTAACTAATGAGAACATCTTGTATAGCAGAGGGAACTCTACTCAGTGCTCTGTGGTGACATAAATGGGAAGGAAATCCAAAGAAAGAGGGGATATATGTATACATATGGCTGATTCACTTTGCTGTACAACAGAAACGGACACAGCTGTGTAAGGCAACTATACTCCAATAAAAAAAAATTGTTGTTTTAGGCTACTAAATTGGGAGGTAGTTTGTTATGCAGCAGTAAGTAACTAAGACAGCAGGGTAATCAAAGTACTAATTAGATACTACAGGGTTTTATTTAAAGACAAAATAAGGTCTTTTCACAAAAGTCATGTTAAAATTGAATTAGAGTAACATTTTATAGGTTCCAGTTCCACCAATGAACTGAGGAAGTCAATGGAAATGAAGTATCAAAGAATCTTTTGGGAAGGCTGAGAACAATTGAGATAGCCCCTTGACTTAGCATAATAGTGCCTGTCTCCAAGGTCCCATGGGGTAAAATAATACTGATAGTTCATATTTTGTATAATATGAACCTACTCTCAATCATTCCATTTTAGCTCCAAAGTAAAATAATTAAAGCAACTGAAAATTATCTGTGTTTTAACATATAAAATAATGTATTTATTATTTTTGCCAGTCTCACCCGACCAGTATTTAGCTCCTAAAAGGCAGAATATTTATTTTCTTCACTGTTGTATCCCCAGAACCTTGAGCTATTCATGCACCTGCTTAAACTTTTATTCCTCCAGATTGTTCCCAGAACAAAGTGAACTTTAAACTAAAGGGCTAAATGCTAAACTCAGTTTGACAACAAAACTTTTCCTGACCTGGCCTTGGTCTGGTTTTCTATCCTTCCCTCCCCACCTTGCTTGGGCAGCAGTACTGTCGATCTTTGTGCTCATTGCTTTGGTTTTAGTTCTGGTTTTGGTTTTTGTCCTTGGGGGACTCTTTTCATTTCATTTGACAGCTATTCAATTAAAAGCATATATATACATATATACATATCACTGAATCACTTTGCTGTACACCTGAAACTAACACATTGTTAATCAACTATGCTCCAACATAAAATAAAAAAATTTTAAAAAGCATATATGTGTGTGTGTGTGTGTGTGTGTGTGTGTGTGTGTGTTGGGTTGGCCAAAATGTTCATTTGGGTTTTCTGTAACATGTTATGGAAAAACCCGAAAGAATTTTTGGCCAACCCAATATCTGTGTATATATAGTATAAGTTGTGTACATATATAATATATACACAACTTATTTATTATTTATTAATTTTACCCAGAATTTTTTGATACTTCTGATAGGAGGGTTTTAATGTTTTCAAACTTGAAATGTTGCCCAAATCCAAGGTCCTACTATGTCCTTTTCCATCTCTCTCTATTTTAAACGTTTCTGTGTAATTATGTTCCAAGTGAGATTTTTTTAAACTATCATAAAATTGATTCTGTTTTGTTTTTTTATCTGATTTGTGTTTATTTTAATAAACAAATTTAATCCATGTATACTTATTGTGATTATTGACATATTTCAGTGTATTTCTATGACTTTTAATGTATTTTTTAATCTACCATATTAATTCTTTACATCTTTTTTCTCTTTTCATGGCATATTTTGGTTTGATTATATTTTCTTTATACCCATTCCCATTTCCCCTCACTGGTCTGGAAGTTATAAATTTTCTAACAGGGTCTAAAATTTAGCAGTCTTCTTGCTATTACAAGGTAAGGACTTTACAACATTTCAGTTTCCACCATTCACTCTACTGTTGTCAAGTATTTTAGTGTCATCATATTTTTAAGACTCCTCCAATTTATCTGTTATTGTCCTCACTATTTCTAGGAGTCAATATTTATTTATGTCTAATACCATGTTTTTACAAGTTTCTCTGTTCACTGTTGCATCATGTAATCCACTTTTATAAGTTTACTTTTTTCCTACTCTAGTATATTCTTAATTACTTCTTTCAGCAAATGTCTATATAAGTTTTAGCCTTTCTGTCTGTGTTAATGCCTTTACTTCATTCTCCTTTTAAAATAATAGTTCAGATAGATATGAAAAAAATTCAAACACACAGAAAATTGGAAAGACTTTTACAGCGAACACTTACATACCAACCACCCAGATTCTACAATCATTAACATTGTCATGTTTTTGTTTTATCATATGTCTATTTATCCACCTTATTTTTTGATGCATTTCAAAATAAGTTGTAGACATCCATATACTTTACTCTGAAACAATTAGCCTGAATATAATTAGCTAAGGTTCAATATGTGGTTAGAGTTACTTTTTTGAAATAATATATGTCCTATGCATAAAACTCAAATGTATCATTTTATGAGTTGTGACAAATTATATACTTGTGTAACCCACACTTTCATCAAGATATAGAATGTTGCTGTCACTCCAGAAAGTTTCATCATGCCCCTTCCCAGGCAATCCCCAGTATCCCCCTTGAGAGACAAATACTGTTCTGATTTATTTTTCACCATAACTTTGTGTGCTTGTTCTAGAACTCTGTATGAATGAAATAATACACCATATACTCTTTTGTCTAAAGCTTTTTCACTCAACATAGTGTTTTGAGATTCATCTGTGTTGCTTGAATTTATCTGTATTTTGTTTCATTTTGTTACTGTGCAGTATTCTGTTGCATGAGTATAGCACAGTTTATTTATTCTCCTGGGGATGGACACACACTGCTTTTATTGATAGTTTTTGACTGTTATGAATGAAACTGATATGAACAAATCTTTTTTGGACACATGCAGAATTTCTGGGTTGTGGGATGGGTGAATGTTTAGTTTTGTAAACTGCCAGGCTATTTTCCAAAATGGTTTTTATAATTTTACATTCTCACAGCAATGTTTGAGAGTTCTGATGGCTCCACATCCTTGTCAACATTTTTTCCTGTCAGCCTTTTGAATTTTAGCCATTGTGCTCAGAACTCACTGGCGTATTCCATTGTTTTTTGTTATTATGTTGAGACCTCTCATGTCTGTATCATCTTCACATTTTTCTAGCTAATCTATTTTCTTCCTATGATAGATTTTAAGATTTCATCTTTTCCTTTTATGCTCTGGATTTTCACTGCAATATGTCTAGGTTTGGATTTGTTTGTGTTTTTTTTTTGAATTTTATTTTATTTATTTTTTACACAGCCAGTTCTTATTAGTTATCCATTTTATACATATTAGTGTATATATGTCAATCACAATCTCCAAATTCATCACACCAACATCCCACCCCACCACTTTCCCCCCTTGGTTTCCATACATTTGTTCTCTACATCTGTGTCTCAATTTCTGCCCTGCAAACCAGTTCATCTGTACCATTTTTCTAGATTCCACATATATGCATTAATATACGATATTTGCTTTTCTCTTTCTGACTTACTTCACTCTGTATGACAGTCTCTAGATCCATCCACATCTCTACAAATGACCCAATTTTGTTCCTTTTTATGGCTGAGTAATTTGCATTGTATATATGTACCACATCTTCTTTATCCATTCCTCTGTCGATGGACATTTAGGTTGCTTCCATGTCCTGGCTATTGTAAATAGTGCTGCAGTGAACATTGGGGTGCATGTGTCTTTTTGAATTATGCTTTTCTCTGGGTATATGCATAAGAGTGGGATTCCTGGGTCATGGGGTAGTTCTATTTTTAGTTTTTTAAGGAACCTCCATACTGTTCTCCATAGTGGCTGTATCAATTTACATTCCCACCAACAGTGCAAGAGGGTTCACTTTTCTCCACACCCTCTCTGGCATTTGTTGTTTGTAGATTTTCTGATGATGCCCATTCTAACTGGTGTGAGGTGATGCCTCACTGTAGTTATTATTATTTTTTTTTTATGGTATGCAGGCCTCTCAATGTTGTGGCCTCTCCCTTTGCAGAGCACAGGCTCCAGATGTGCAGGCTCAGTGGCTGTGGCTCATGGGCCCAGCCGCTCCGCGGCATGTGGGATCTTCCTGGACCGGGGCACGAACCCGTGTCCCCTGCATCGGCAGGCGGACTCTCAACCACTGCGCCACCAGAGAAGCCCCTCACTGTAGTTTTGATTTGCATTTCCCTAATAATTAGTGATGTTGAGCAGCTTTTCATGTGCTTCTTGGCCATCTGTATGTCTTCTCTGGAGAAATGTCTATTTAGGTCTTATGCCCATTTTTTGACTGGGTTCTTTGTTTTTTTTAATATTGAACTGCATGAGCTGTTTATATATTTTGAAGATTAATCCTTTGTCCGTTGATTCACTTGCAAGTATTTTCTCCCATTCTGAGGGTTGCCTTTTCATCTTTTTTGTAGTTCCCTTTGCTGTGCAAAAGTTTTTAAGTTTCATTAGGTCCCATTTGTTTATTTTTGTTTTTATTTCCATTACTCTAGGAGATGGTTCAAAAAAGACCTTGCTGTTATTTATGTCAAAGAGTGTTCTTCCTATGTTTTCCTCTAAGAGTTTTATAGTGTCCTGTCTTACATTTAAGTCTGTAATCCATTTTGAGTTTATTTTTGTGTATGGTATTAGGAAGTGTTCTAATTTCATTATTTTCCATGTAGCTGTCCAGTTTCCCCAGCACCACATATTGAAGAGACTATCTTTTCTCCATTGTGTATCCTTGTCTCCTTTGTCACAGATTAGTTGACCATAGGTGCATGGGTTTATCTCTGGGCTTTCTATCCTGTTCCATTGAGCTATGTTTCTGTTTTTGTGCCAGTACCATATTGTCTTGATTACTGTAGCTTTGTAGTATAGTCTGAAGTCAGGGAGTCTGATTCCTCCAGCTCCGTTTTTTTCCCTCAAGACTGCTTTAGCTATTCGGGGTCTTTTGTGTCTCCATACAAATTTTAAGATTTTTGTTCTAGTTCTTTAAAAAATGCCATTGGTAATTAGAGGGATTGCATTGAATCTCTAGATTGCTTTGGGTAGTATAGTCATTTTCACAGCATTCATTCTTCCAATCCAAGAACATGGTATATCTCTCCATCTGTTTGTATCATCTTTAATTTCTTTCATCGGTATCTTATAGTTTTCTGCATACAGGTCTTTTGTCTCCTTAGGTAGGTTTATTCCTAGGTATTTTATTCTTTTTGTTGCAGTGGTAAATGGGAGTGTTTCCTTAATTTCTCTTTCAGAGTTTTCATCATTAGTGTATAGGAATGCAAGAGATTTGTGTGCATTAATTTTGTATCCTGCAACCTTACCAGATTCATTGATTAACTCTAGTAGTTTTCTGGTGGCATCTTTAGGATTCTCTATGTAGAGTATCATGTCATCTGCAGTGACAGTTTTACTTCTTCTTTTCCAGTTTGTATTCCTTTTATTTCTTTTTCTTCTCTGATTGCCGTGGCTAGGACTTCCAAAACTATGTTGAATAATAAGGGTAAGAGTGAACATCCTTGTCTTGTTCCTGATCTTAGAGGAAATGCTTTCAGTTTTTCACAACTGAGAATGATGTTTACTGTGGGTTTGTCATATATGGCCTTTATTATGTTGAGATAGATTCCCACTATGCCCACTTTCTGGAGATTTTTTATCAAAAATGGGTGGTGGGCTTCCCTGGTGCCGCAGTGGTTGAGAGTCCACCTGCCGATGCAGGGGACACGGGTTCATGCCCTGGTCAGGGGGGATCCCATATGCCATGGAGCGGCTAGGCCTGTGAGCCATGGCTGCTGAGCCTGCGTGTCCGGAGCATGTGCTCTGCAACGGGAGAGGTCACAACAGTGAGAGGCCCGTGTACCACAAAAAAAAAAAAAAAAAAAAAAGGTCGTGAATTTTGTCAAAAGCTTTTTATGCATCTATTGAGATGATCATATAGTTTTTATTCTTCAATTTGTTAATATGGTGTATCACATTGATTGATTTGCATATATTGAAGAATCCTTGCATCCCTGGGATAAATCCCACTTGATCATGATGTATGATCCTTTTAATGTGTTGTTGGATTCTGTTTGCTAGTGTTTTGTTGAGGATATTTGTATCTATATTCATCAGTGATATTGGTCTGTAGTTTTCTCTTTTTTTGTAGTATCTTTGTCTGGTTTTGATATCAGTGTGATGGTGGCCTCATAGAATGAGTTTTGGAGTGTTCCTTCCTCTGCAATTTTTTGGAAGAGTTTGAGAAGGATGGGTGTTAGCTCTTCTCTTAATGTTTGATAGAATTCACCTGTGAAGCCATCTTGTCCTGGACTTTTGTTTGTTGGAAGATTTTTAATCAGAGTTTCAATTTCATTACTTGTGATTGGTCTGTTCATATTTTCTATTTCTTCCTGGTTCAGTCTTGGAAAGTTATACCTTTCTAAGAATTTGCCCATTTCTTCCAGGTTGTCCATTTTATTGGCATAGAGTTGCTTGTAGTAGTCTCTTAGGATGCTTTGTATTTCTGCAGTGCCTGTTGTAACTTCTCTTTTTTCATTTCTAATTTCATTGACTTCAGTCCTCTCCCTCTTTTTCTTGATGAGTCTGGCTAATGGTTTATCAATTTTATCTTCTCCAAGAACCAGCTTTTAGTTTTATTGATTTTTACTATTGTTTTCTTTGCTTCAATTTCATTTATTTCTGCTCTGATCTTTATGATTTGTTTCCTTCTACTAACTTTGGGTTTTGTTTGTTCTTTCTCTAGTTCCTTTAGGTGTAAGGTTAGATTGTTTACTTCAGATTTTTCTCTTTTTTTTGAGGTAGGCTTGTATAGCTATAATCTTCCCTCTTAGAACTGCTTTTGCTGCATCCCATAGGTTTTGGATCATTGTGTTTTCATTGTCATTTGTCTCCAGGTGTCTTTTGATTTCCTCTTTGATTTCTTCAGTGATCTCTTGGTTATTTAGTAACCTATTGTTTAGCCTCCATGTGTTTGTGTTTTTACGTTTTTTCCCCTGTAATTCATTTCTAATCTCATAGTGTTGTGGTCAGAAAAGATGCTTGATATGATTTCAATTTTCTTCAATTTACTGAGGCTTGATTTGTGCTCTGAGATGTGATCTATTGTGGAGAATGTTCTGTGTGCACTTGAGAAGAAAATGTAATCTGCTGTTTGTGGATGGAATGTCATATAAATATCAATTAAATCCATCTGTTCTATTGTGTCATTTAAAGCTTGTGTTTCCTTATTAATTTTCTGTTTGGATGATCTGTCCATTGGTGTAAGTGAGGTGTTAAAGTCCCCCACTATTATTGTGTTACTGTTGATTTCCTCTTTTGTAGCTGTTAGCAGTTGCCTTATGTATTGAGGTGCTCCTCTGTTGGGTGCATATATATTTATAATTGTTATATCTTCTTGGATTGATCCCTTGATCATCATGTAGTGTCCTTTCTTGTCTCTTGTAACATTCTTTATTTTAAAGTCTATTTTATCTGATATGAGTATTGCTTCTCCAGCTTTCTTTTGATTTCCATTTGCATAGAATATCTTTTTCCATCCCCTTACTTTCAGTCTGTATGTGTTCCTAGATCTGAAGTGGGTCTCTTGTAGACAGCATATATATGGGTCTTGTTTTTGTATCCATTCAGCAAGCCTGTGTCTTTTGGTTGGAGCATTTAATCCATTTACATTAATGATAATTATCTATATGTATGTTCCTATTACCATTTTCTCAATTGTTTTGGGTTTGTTTTTGTAGGTCTTTTTCTTTTCTTGTGTTTCTCACTTAGAGAAGTTCCTTTAGTGTTTGTTGTAGAGCTGGTTTGGTGGTGCTGAATTCTCTTAGCTTTTGCTTGTCTGTAAAGCTTTTGATTTCTCCATCGAATCTGAATGAGATCCTTCTGGGGTAGAGTAATCTTGTTTGTTGGTTCTTCCCTTTCATCACTTTAGGTATATCATGCCACTTTTCTAGCTTGTAGAGTTTCTGCTGAGAAATCAGCTGTTAACCTTATGGGAGTTCTCTTGTATGTTATTTGTTGTCTTTCCCTTGCTGTTTCCAATAATTTGTCTTTGTCTTTAAGTTTTGCTGATTTGATTACTATGTGTCTTTGTGTGTTTCTCCTGGGGTTTATCTTATATGGGACCTCTGTGCTTCCTGGACTTAGGTGGCTATTTCCTTTCCCATGTTAGGGGAGCTTTTGACTATAATCTCTTCAAATATTTTCTTGGGTCCTTTCTCTCTCTCTTCTCCTTCTGGGACCCTTATAGTGTGCATGTTGTTGCGTTTAATGTTGTCCCAGAGGTCTCTTAGGCTGTCTTCATTTCTTTTCATTCTTCTTTCTTTATTCTGTTCCACAGCAGTGAATTCCACCATTCTGTCTTCCAGGTCACTTATCCGTTCTTCTGCCTCAGTTATTCTGCCATTGATTCCTTCTAGTGTAGTTTTTTATTTCAATTATTGTATTGTTCATCTCTGTTTGTTTCTTCTTTAATTCTTCTAGGTCTTTGTTAAACATTTCTTGCATCTTCTCAATCTTTGCCTCCATTCTTTTTCCGAGGTCCTGGATCATCTTCACTATCATTATTCTGAATTTTTTCTGGAAGGTTGCGTATCTCCACTTCATTTAGTTATTTTTCTGAGATTTTATCTTGTTCCTTCATCTATCTGGTACATAGCTCTCTGCCTTTTCATCTTGTCTGACTTTTTGTGAATGTGGTTTTTGTTCCACAGGCTGCAAGATTGTAGTTCTTCTTGCTTCTGCTGTCTGCTCTCTGGTGGATGAGGCTATCTAAGAGGCTTGTGCAAGTTTCCTGATGGGAGGGACTGGTGATGGGTAGAGCTGGCTGTTGCTCTGGTGGGCAGAGCTCAGTAAAACTTTAATTCGCTTGACTGCTGATGGGTGGGGCTGGGTTCCCTCCCTTTTGGTTGTTTGGCCAGAGGCAACCAAACACTGAAGCCTACCTGGGCTCCTTGGTGGGGCTAATGGCAGAATCTGGGAGGGCTCACACCAAGGAGCACTTCCCAGAACTTCTACTGTCAGTGTCCTTGTCCTCATGGTGAGACACAGCCACCCCCTGACTCTGCAAGAGACACTCCAACACTAGCAGGTAGGTCTGGTTCAGTATTCTATGGGGTCACTGCTCATTCCCCTGGGTCCCCATGTGCACACTACTTTGTGTGCCCTCCAAGAGTGGAGTCTTTGTTTCCCCCAGTCCTGTCAAAGTCCTGAAATCAAATCCCACTAGCCTTCAAAGTCTGATTCTCTAGGAATTCCTCCTGCCGTTGCCAGGCCCCCAAGTTGGGAAGCCTGACGTGGGGCTCAGAACCTTCACTCCAGTGAATGGACTTCTGTGGTATAAGTGTTCTCCAGTTTGTGAGTCACACACCCAGCAGTTATGGGATTTGGTTTTATTGTGGTTGTGCCCCTCCTACCATCTCATTGTGGCTTCTCCTTTGTCTTTGGATGTGGGGTATCTTTTTTGTTGAGTTCCAGTGTGTTCCTGTTGATGATTGTTCAGCAGTTACTTGTGATTCTGGTGCTCTCACAAGAGGGAGTGACCGCACATCCTTCTACGCTGCCATCTTGAACGAATCCAATTCGTTGTTTGTTTTCATTTATCCTGTCTTTTCAATTTGAGAATTTCTTTAATTGTGAGATATATGATTTCTTTAATTCTGGAAAATTTATTCTCATTATCCCTTTGAATATTACTTCTTCCCTAACTATGTTTTTATTCCTTAGGGAGTTCTTTTCAGACATATGTTTGAGCCTTTCACTCCATCCACTTATCATTTACATTTTCCATCTATTTATTTCTCTAGGCTATGTTCTGTGTAATTTCCTTTTCAGTTAGTTGGGTCTAGACTACTGTTTAAAATACCCAGGGGATTTTTAAATTTCTGTGAATATTTTAAATTTTCTTTATATTTTTCAAAATCTGCCAGTTTTTATTTTTTGTCATAGTGTCTTGTTTTCACCTTAAGGATTACATTTCTTTCTTATTCTCTGAGTATTTAAAATATGCATCTTAAAGTCTCTTTCAACTTGCTCCAGTCTGCATTGTTCCTTAGTTGTCATTTTCTCCAATTTTTAATTTGACCTCATTTACGGTGTAGAATTATTTTTGGTATAATTTGTAATTACATCTGTATGCTTACTGTTGGGGGTAATTTTTATCATTTGGACCTTGAAGTGTACTGGTTGGTATAAGTTTTTCCTATCAGTGCAGTTTCTTACTGGTTTCTGACAGGGTCATGTGACATTTCTGTATAAATTTCTTGGCACAAAATTCCCACACTGTGAGGGTAGCTGGGACAATTCTACCCCACATATGTGGAAAACTTGGTCAAGGGGTTCTGATCTGTGAAGGTTAGCTGTTTCCACCCATGTTCTGGACCAGCTGAGAGGTTGGGCTCATAGGTTCTATTTTTCCAGGTTCCTGAGTCCATCAGGGATTCAGTTCCAGTTTCCCCACCATGAATGGGGCCTGTGTCCTCAGCTGACATCGTCACACAAATACTAAAACTGCAGATGCTAAGGAGCATTTCTTTGGAGGTTGCACTCCCCTGCTCTACCCCCTGTAGTCCCACCAACTGCTATGGATTCCTTCCTATTTTTGACCTCTTAAATTTCCCCCTATTTTCTTTTGATCTTGGCTATATATTAAAGATAAGCTTAAAAACAACTTATTTGGCATTTCTATATGTTTGGGGTAGAAAGGCAATACTTACTAGCTCAGTCCCTATCTGGATTGTACCTTTCTAATTATTCTTTAAGCCCATTGTAATGTGGCTTTGTCCCCACTATTCCATTGAAAATGTTTCTACTAAGGTCTCAAATGACCAACTAACCATTCTATTTGGTGGATATTTTCCAGTTTTTATAGCACACAGCATATGATTGTGTTCTTTACACTTCCCATTTAAAGATCCTCACCCTCTGACCTTCTATGAAATGGCTTCTCCCAGTTCTCCCCACTTCCAGGTTGTTCCTTTTCACTCTCTTTTGAAGGCTATAACCTGGTGATTTTCATTCTCTGGCTCCATCCAGATGTTTCTCTTGGGCTCTGCACCTGTGCATCCAACTGCCTACTTGATATTTCTCTGCAAAGTCTCTCAGGCACCTCAACCTTTTCAAAATGGAATACAATTTTCCTTAAATCTATTTAAAGAAGTGAAGAGGAATAGAGTTATTTTTATTGATCATGAACTTCAAAGGAGAAATTTTATATGAATGTAGAAGAATAGTGGTTTGGATATGGTAGTGAGGAACTGGATGAATTCTCATCTCAACTTCTGGCTTCTAGGTACATGGGCTATAAGCAGATGAATATCTTCCAAAGGAGTAGGGTCTGTGGGACAAGAATGCCTTAAGGGAGAGTGAAGTCTCTGTGAAGAGAAGGCAGGAAAGTCTTTAGTGAAGAGATCAAGCTGAAATGTAGTTTGTGGACAAGGACAGCAAGATTTGGAGGACACAACTGAGAGAGGAAAGTAGCTGAAAGTAGAGAAATCATAAAAAAGCTAAGAGCTCACTAAGTGTTTACTGAGCTTTGTGAGGTCAGGTGCCACTCATAACCATCTTTTCTCCCTTAGAACCTAGTCCAGTGTCTGGTGTACACTAGACTCCAAGCAGATGTTTGTTATAATAAAATGAGACTGTTGTAAATGGCTTTTCATTATTTTTCATGAGAAGGATGAGGTAAAAGATCCTGTTCTCTTTTGATAAGAGGAAATGAGAAAGAAGGATAATAGCTTTGGGCATTTAGAAGGATATAACCCAGTTTGACAAACATTTAAAAATGCCTATTGGGTTAGCCGCAGTTGAGTGTCACACACACATTAGTGCATGTTTTCCCTGCAGTCAATTACATTCATGGACTATGATTCTTATTGAGGCAGATTCTCATCTTTTTCCCAGCACTTGGTGGGAACAGGGTGGGGAGTAGATATCTATAATACAGAATAGATCTTTCCAATGGATATGGCCTGCCCAACACTTCCTATATGTCTATTAGAAAATACATTTTGTGAACAGAAATTACATATAATAAATACTAAGTCAGTCATTGTGTTATAGAAGCTGAAATTTCCCATACTGCATATCCCCCCCCCCTTTAGATATTTCACTCATAGTGGCTGGGTAGGTGAAATCATCTCTAGATTCAGTTTCTCCTAATAATGCTACTAGTTTTCTGATGAGGAAACACCGCTTCTTGCCCATTCTGGCTCCCAGGACTTCCAGGACTCATAGGCAGCTCTCCTATGTCTGAGGGGTTCTTGGCTTTCTGAAATATGTCACCTATATCTCATGGTCTTAATAAAAGAAAAAACAATGTAATTCCTGTCTTTGTATGATGCCATCTGCCCCCTCTGGTGTGTGACATTGCCTTCCTCTTCATTTGATAAATTTTGTTGTTGTGCTTTGAGATTTTTCTGTCCTCTCCTGGACTCTTTTCCCAGCCAGTCTGTAGAGCTCTATCTCCATGCTCTCTGTAGCGTTAGGCCTTCAACATTATGAACTCATTTTGTGAAGTCACAAATTACACTATGGCTTAATTATATTTATGAGAACAAAGATTGGTAAAGTTCATCTGTGTTTCAGGGAGCTTGCCATCTATTGTATGATACAGACATAACCATGTGTTATAATCAAGGGGTAACCGCAATACTGAGGGTATAGGAGAGGAGGACCATTGAGACACTGGCTACAGACACTGGTATAAAATTTTAGAAGTTTTCATTTCATACTCTGTATTGCTCTTGGTAGAAGTTCTAGACAGATATAACCCAATTTCTGCAGGGAGGGACAGAGGCAATTTAATTGGAACTCTGGTCCCAGGTATTTAAAGTTGTCCCTTTGAATGAAAAGTGGTTTTGCCTGTTATGTGAAAATACAGAGGCTCTTTGCCAAGGCACAATGGTGTATTGTGAATCTATTACAAAGGTGTTACCAATTATGACCAATTTGTAAGATTAAAGTTTGTTCTAGCTGAGTTTCCTACATTGTAGTGCTAGATCTCAGGCAGAACTTTTAAGCCGAGCAGCTCCTGGAATTGAATACAGAGTAGGGACCAGAAGGTGGGAAGTTAGAGGTAAGAAGCATCGTATATGGTACTGTCAAGCCAGCCCCAACAAAGATGGTATGTTTACCCAACAAGGACCTACTGTATAGCACAGGGAACTCTGCTCAATGTTATGTGGCAGCCTGGATGGGAGGGGAGTCTGGGGGAAAATGGATACATGTATATGTATGGCTGAGTCTCTTTGCTGTGCACCTGTAACTATCACAACAGTGTTAATCAGCTATACTCCAATTTAAAATAAAAAGTTAAAAGATGTTGTGTTTACTGAACACGTGCAACCTAGGCCTACAAATATCAAAGAGAACCTGGGCAGGGCAGAACACAGCTTTATTCCCATAGTCAGACCGTCTTGAGGGTAGGCCAAGAGAATGGGGGAACAGAGGATGTGCTTTCGTAGATGCTGTGAGATATTCTCACACTGAGTAGTGATGGTGGTTAAAGATTGCTGACTTTTTAAGTGTTAAGTCTTTTAATCTCTTTGAGTGTGCCACTAAAAATTATAGCATTCAAAATGGTGCCAATACACACACACACAAACACACACACACACACAGCACACGGAGAGCCACTGGAGTAGCACATCTGAAGTTAAAATGGAAGATATCTCCTTGTTTCTTTTTCTTATTAGGTAGCATACCAAGGCTTTAACATCTCTCACCTCAAATGAATATAATCTGTTTCCTTTATACTCGAGCCCTGAAACATGAGAGCTCATTAAAATCTGAGAAATTTTATTAATTCTCTCTGATAGCTTCCCCCCCCCCATTCTTTTCTTTATCTTCATTTCACAAGCAGGATTATGAAGTTGCTTGATAGGTTTTTAATACCGTTATGAAAAGTCTTCCCTTGGGCATGTTTGTGCAGTAGATAACATAACCTTAAGAACCTTATTCAAATGAATGTATTTAAATGAAGTGGGCAGACACCACTGAACCAACTCAGCATCAAAGGTCTCATCGACTCTGTTATCTCATTTGTAATAGAACAAAGAACCACTAGACGGAGCTAGGGTTTAAGAAATCACAGCTCTGGGTTGGTGACAGCTGTGCCGGTTAGAATGTTATCTTATGGAAGAAGTGTATCATTACTGATTTCAAAGCCCATGCAAGCCTTCCTAACTCTGCAAACAGCCGTCATTTGTTTATTTTGTGTCTCCACAAGATGAGACACAGGGTGATGTCTGTAATGGCCCAATTTATTTAGTCACTCTAATGATGACGTCTGACCTTGGTGTAGTACTTCACAATTTAGAGTGTTGTCCCCTACATAATTACGTTTGATCTTCACAGCAACTCCGAGAGATTGCTGGGCAAGAATTAGTTCCTCTGTTTTGGAGATGAATAAACTTGAGGTGGTATCTGCAATACATTAGGATGTGTCAGGATGGTTAACCCAGACAACTGAGGTTGCAAAGTTTTTTTTCCTCTTCCATTCTTGTGTAGACTGTTGGTTGCCCCAGCCTGGAACTAACTAGAATACTATCAACTCATTCTTTTTGTGGGGCATTTCTTTAGTCTCTGATCACACACCTTCTGGGGACACATAGTGAAAAGACAGATAAAGCCTATGTGCAGGTAGAAATCTCCCAAAACTGATGAACAAACTTGTCTGAGCTCCTGCCCAGAAACCTTGGGTTGATGTGATTCTTATAACAGGAGGCAGATATGAAGACCAGCACATCATCCTCAGCAGGGTGGCCCATCCATCAAGCCAAGGCTGCGCTTTTTAATTGATGTCAAATGTCCAGGGAAGCTGCACCCCCCCATGCCTGCCCCCCCCCAGCATTTGCCCTCAGAGAAAAGCCCCCCTGTTTATATGTTTGTCAGACACACTGTTCCTGTGTCCTAATGTCACACACTGATCATAACAGGTTGTGCTTCAGCTAAAAAAAAAAAAACTTTCTGTATATATACATGTATTTTCTTGGTCTTTTAGTAAAATATTCTCTGGATAAGAGTGGAAATCAAGTCAGTCAGCAAGGAAACTTGTCAAACGTCTAGAGCCTGCTTTTTTGCCTTTGGTTATCTTTAAGAACAAACCAAGACAGGTCTTCTGGAGCTCACCCAGTCACTCTGCAAGTCTGACCGCTTACAGTGCTTCATTAATTAGTGGTCAAACACTGGCTTCAGAATCCAGGTGGGGCAACTTTCATAACTGAGGCTAAGAAATCCTAGGGGCCAGCAGGAAGGTGTTCTAAGAGCCTCAGCGGTCCCAAGGGCTCCAGCCTGAAACGGAGCAAACGAGGAGAGGTACTGCAACATGCTCCCCCTCGACTCCGTGCGACATCGTCGCAGACAGCTGTTCCTCTATCCTCCTCTCTATCCAGCCCAAGACGCGTCCTGAACAGGTTTCCCGGCTGTGCCCAGAGGGTGGCGCTGCCCGCCCAGCCTTGGCCCACCGCCGCGTTCGGCTTCCCAGCCGCTGCGGGAGCGCCCCGCTAGGTCTCCCGCAGGCCGGCGTGGGGCACGCGCCCGGTAGGGGGCGCCGCGGGCCCGGGCGCGGCGGCTCCCTCCGCCCACCCGGAGGCGGCTGCGGCGAGGCGAGCCCCGCGCGAGTGCAGTGCGAGGCGGGCCGCGGGGAGGGAGGCGCGAAGAGGGCGCTAGGGCGGCAGCCGGTGGGAGCCGCCGCCCCTGCCCGGCCGGGTCCCCCTGGGGCGCATGGGGCGCTTCGAGCCGGGATCGCTCGCGGGCCCCGCGCCCAGCTTGCTGCTGTCCTGAGAAGCCGCGCCGGGACGCCCCCAGACCCCGAGCTGCAGGGAGGATGACCATGGCCGGTGGCAGGAAGGGACTGGTGGCCCCGCAAAACACGTTTCTGGAGAATATTGTCCGGCGGTCCAATGGTAAGAGATGCATTCGGATTTGTTACCCCTGCTTTTTATCTGTGCCTTTATTGCAGACGCCTCCCGCCGCTCGGCGCCAGCAGATGCAGCAGAACCCCGGGGCTCTGATGGGAGCCGCGGCGCGGGCGCTGGGGGCTGCCTCCCCGGGGCTAGGAGAGATGGGCAGGGCAGGGCGGGGTCTGATGGGCCCCCATCCCAAGAGGAGAGCTCTCCTGGGGTCGCTTTTTGGGCCTTTCTCGCACCTTCTCGGTCTCATCTTCAGGGAGTGTGACAGTTGATGAGCAAAGTACTGGGAAAAGTGATGGGAAGCTGGTCTCATTAGGAACGGCAGCGCGTTCCCCCATCGGTACTGCCCGCCCCTCCACTTAGGCTCTCTGGGTTCTCTGGCCGTTCCCCACGGCGCCGCCTCTACCGGGAGAGAGCCCCAGTAGAGACCCGCAACTCCGAGTCCCGGCCCCCGAGTGGTGGGAGGATGCGGCTGCTTCCACCTTCCATCCAGGCAGCTGAAAAGTACGAATGTGGGGACGTGGGAACCTAGGGACGGGCTACAGGCTGCCCGATTCCACCTCCTCAGCCACCCAACCCTTCGAGGTTAAGTGAAGTCTCCTGAGGGGCAGAGTTTCCTGGACTCAGGTGGAAAGTGGAGGGACACAAGTGCAGAGCTGGCCAAGTGGTCACAGGTACAAACCTGTCGTCGTTCCTCTCTTCCAAACCACAGCAGTGTTTTATGTCTATAATTCTTGCTCCCCTATACATTCCCAAACTCACCAAACCTGTAAATGTATCTATTATTCAATAAAGCTGTGCTCCCAGATCCTCTCTTTCCCAGCGGCGTTAAGACAGCATGAAGCGGTGGGAGGCGAGAGTCCTAGGAGCAGAGATGGAATGGAAACATTTCAAAAGCCTTTAGTACCCACAGCAAAGCTTCCCGGCTAAAGCACTTACAGAGCAAACAGGAACCCAGCAGTTGGAAGGTGCAATGCACACCCGTTCATCAAAGGGCTAAAATGAAAGAGGACAAGCCTAGAGATGCTCTTTACAGGCTCCTCGACCACTGTCGTTCCAGAGACAGATGACATTCTATTAGGAGGAGGTGAAGAGCCAACTCAGGAAATGGGCTTTAAAAATGTGTAAATATCACCATTACCGAGCCTTAAGGAGCTTGTGTTAAAACTATGTGCTTCTATTGGGATTTAGTTAGGGATTCAGGGGAAGGGCATGAAAGTGACTTATGCTACTAGGAAATACTCTTTAATTTAAAAAGTGATTTAAGTTTATCTTATAATAAAAACTTAGCAAATAGGATAGCAAATCGTCATGTATTATTCAAGTACTTAAAAAATGATCATTTATCGTGTGACTTGAAGAATTTTGGGTCAATCACCTTTCCTTTCAAGGACTTCCTCACTCAAACTAAGGTGGCTTTTAGAACAAGGTCACAGCCATTACCTGGGGAGGGAAGGGGATGATAATTTCTACATGAACAGCCACAATGAACCCTTCTACCATGAAAAAGCTGGAGGTGTTCGTGCCTTTTTAAGTAAAATCACCATCTAAGAGTTAATTTGCTGTGAGTGCTTTGTTGTTGGCCTGTTGAGGGAGATGAAGAGAATCTTGTTATTTGGGGATCCCATTGCCAGTGACATAAACTTTCTCAGAAATATCAATGACAATTCCATTTTTTGGAGAAGAGGCAGTGTTCTTTAAGTTAGAGGTGAAACTGCGTCTAACATTTACCTTATTCTGTTTTTGAGTGGAGAGAGCAGCAAGAGAATCTTAAACGTAGCAATCACAAGGTTCCTTAGGCTTGCTGGAAGAATTTAAGAATCGTAGAGCTAACACCACAATAAAATAATAAAAACCATGAATTCTGGAGCTGACACAATTACAAAAAATCCTGGAGCTGAGAAGGCAGAATACCTTCTAGCTTAGTTGATCTTCTTGGACACCCCCCTTCCCCCCACCGTAAGCAGGCATAGACTGTCAATAGAATAAGTGCCTGGCAGCATTGTTAGCACTGACCTTTTAATTTCAGCACCAATTCCAACAGCTTGACTCTGATTAACCAACCAACCAAACAACATCAACAACAAAACCAAAACATCTTGGGAGGAGAGGTGGATGAACATTTAAAATGATCTATTATTTCAGAAAGACTGTGATCTTGAAATGTGGGATTTAAGTTTTTAGTGACCCCTTTCATTGGATTTCCTGAACCCAAAGAGAAAAAACAATTTGGACCCTTGGAAATATCACAGTATCTATAAGCATTATGTTATTTTACTGTGATGGGAAAAAATCTATTTAAAAATATTGATTGTCTCCTAAAATCCACCAGCCCCTTTTGGGGGGGGCATTAAAGTATTTAAATAGCATTTTACCTTAAAATAGCAATACTTTATTTATTTATTATTTTTATTGGAGTATAATTGCTTTACAGTGGTGTGTTAGTTTCTGCTTTATAACAAAGTGAATCAGCTATATGTATACATACATCCCCATATCTCCTTCCTCTTGCGTCTCCCTCCTACCGCCCCTATCCCACCCCTCTAGGTGGTCACAAAGCACCGAGCTGATCTCCCTGTGCAATGCGGCTGCTTCCCACTAGCTATCTATTTTACGTTTGGTAGCGTATATATGTTCATGCCACTCTCTCACTTCGTCCCAGTTTACCCTTCCCCCTTCTCATGTCCTCAAATACATTCTCTACGTCTTCATCTCTATTCCTGTCCCACCCCTAGGCTCTTCAGAACCATTTTTTTTCTTTTTAGATTCCATATGTATGTGTTAGCATACGGTATTTGATTTTCTGACTTCCTTCACTCTGTATGACAGACTCTAGGTCCATCCACCTCACTACAAATAACTCAATTTCGTTTCTTTTTATGGCTGAGTAATATTCCATTGTATATATGTGCCACATCTTTTTTATCCATTCATCTGTCAGTGGACACTTAGGTTGCTTCCAAGTCCTGGCTATTGTAAATAGAGCAAAATAGCAATACTTTCTGATCATTTTATTAGGTATTTTCTCCTAGTGGCTCTATGCAGTATTATTGTTCCTCTTTTACAGATCAAAAAACTGAGTCCCAAGAATATTAAGTGACTTATTGAAAGTGGCAGACAGACAGTGCCTGAGGCAGTTCTTTAGAGGGGATCATTCATCCTTCTTGTAGCATCATTGTTTCTCCAGCCATTATGACTTAGCCTGTGGAACTGTTTTTATCATCCTTAAAAAAATCTCTCATTATATGCTAATGGATAATAGAACGGGCTTTGTTCTGGGACATTTGAATATCTGGTGTCTGGGAAATCATCAAACTGTCGGCTGAGAGAGATCTTAGGTGCTCTGTCATCTGCCTTTCCTTCCCTATCATTGTATAAATGAAGAAATGAAAGCAAGTGCACTTTCTCAAATACTTAAGGGCAGAACTGATGAGACCCTAAGCCCCTTGACCCCAGCGTCATGTTCCTTATGGTACACCATGAAACGACCTTCCTTGTATTACCATTATTTTCTCTAGAGGAGCACAGTTTCCCAGTGGAGATTAAATAAAATGTTATAACAACAGGAACAACATCCATTTTGGCTAACAGCCATGCCACCACATCCAAACAGAATAATAGGGCAAAGAAGAATCTAATTCTGTTTCAAGGAAGGACAGTATTTTCACCTTTGTCAATGGTTTAGTTGGAGCCATAGGGAGGATAACGGCACTTATCTGTGCGCCCGTTGTAAAGTATTAAGTTACTTTTCACGGAATATCCCTCTGATGCTCATAAGCCAGCAAAGGAGATGCAGTGTCTCCATTTTGGATTTCAGGAACTAAGAATCCTCAGGTTAAGTAATTTACCTACAGCTGGTTAGTAAGAGGCAGAGTTAGAAAAAGGCAGTTAGAGGCAGCTCAGGGAGTAGTCAGCAGTCATTACTGGTTTGTTCATTCAACAAAGATTTATTGAGCATATTTATTGGACACTGGGGACATAGTGGAAAACAAGAAATCCTCCTTACCCTTAGTAAGTTACATTCTATTGAATCTTGGTCCAAGGATCCTGCTCCTATTCCACAATGTTTCCTGGCTGCAACTCTTATTTAAACCTGACATTGTATTTTAAAAAAAGTTTAAAAGATTACTGGTCTTGGTGGCACTAAAATCTAGTTTAACTTTCTTTGATATATTCTGAAACCATTTGAAGGTGAGATTTGATAATTATCTGTTTTTTTTTTGCATAGTTGTAAGTAATCAGAAGGAATAATTAGCACCCTAGATGGGGTTTGATTTTGCTTATGATCATTTCAGATCCTTCTATTGACTTCATGGCCACATAGGCAAAGCCAGCCTGTTTCTCTTTATATTCATGGTTGGAAAGTGTTATTCCAGAATATTTTTTGATGGTTGCTTAAATCTGTAGGCACTTACTGTCAGAATGCTCACTGAAGCAAATAGATCTGTCTTAGGAAGGCTGGCAGGCCTCAGTGCCAGGAAACTACAAAAATATTACCCTAAATGGTCCCATTCTAGGCGGAACATATGTTTTAGTGTTCGGAAACCTATATCAAACAATTGTAGGTGCCAGTTAAGAACCCGTGCATGTTAGCAGGAGTGAAGCACAACACATTTTGGCACAGATTTATGTACATGTATAATTTACAGATTGCTAAATCAGCTGTGTTTTTGTAACAGTCAAGTTGCTTCAGGTTGTTGATGTTAAGTAGTTAGCAAACAGGGTGAGAGCCATGGGTAATGTTGTGTCTCAGAGAGGGGCTGAGCCATGGGAATATTTATAAAACAGAACACTGGTTAAAATCCATTGTTACTCTGAATGGGCAGTGGGTGATAATCTGGATTACTACCAGTTCAACAGAGCTTGTTTTTTTCTTGTAATATGTTCTAAGATAACCTTCAACCCTGGCTCAGCTGTCTTTCTCTGAAAGAGTCAAAAGTTTAATCTATTGACTGACATTGGCTGGGGGATTGACAGGATGAAGCCTTGTGATTTAACGTAAGGCAACAAGGTTTCTAAACGCCATGATTTTTATAAAATCCATATATTTTAATAATCTCTCATAAAAGAATAGATGCATTTGAGGAACACTGTGGTAAATGGACTCTTTGGCTTCGTTCTTTCCAACACCAGCTCTTCATTTATGATTGGGCTTCCTTTGGCAGTGGTTTCTTCAGCATTACCTTGAAGCTCCTCAATTTGTCCCTTCCTCTTTATTTTTTGTTAGATAGTTAATGGCTTGTAAATGAACATTTAAAACATACTTTAGTTATTTATTCAAAGAAGCCTTTTTTGTAAAGTGAGTATCTGCTTTATACATTCAGGGTATTTGGACCATGGTTGTAGTTGTTGTTGTTGTTTTCTCTTTAAGTGGTTACACCTATAACTGGTGAGAAAGAGAAATAGAATCACAGAATCTTAGGTCTGAAGGGACATACTTTGCAATTCCTTTTCCAGTGTTTGAATCTTCTGCAGAGCATCCCTCCCATTCACTTTTCTTTCTTAAGCAACTGTAATTGTGAACCGGTTTCTTCCCCTCCCTTCCCTCCTTCCCTTCCTCCTTCTTTCTTTTTATCATCATTGTCTGGTCTCACCAAAATCTGCCCTCTTACAGAAACTGCTCATTCCAAGTCTGCCCTGTGGAACAAAACCTAACCCATTCCTCTTTCCACCTGAAAACCATCTTTTTGGTAGTTTAATAACAGTTATCTTGTCTCCATTCCTCTCCCTTGTTTTTATAAAACCTTTTTTATTGTTTAATACCATAATAAAAAAGCACATAAAATAATTTTGTGCAGCTTCACACATTTGTGTAAAGTAAATACTGTGCTGTCACCATATAAGCGACATCTTGCCAGCTCTCCAGAATCCCCGGGACCCTTCCTGTTCCCAACTCTGTTACTCCCCAAAGGGAGACATCTCCTGAGTTTATGGTGATCATAATTTCCTCATAATTTTTCCCCATATTTTTACCACCTTGTTTTGCATTCCTGGACACTACAGTTTATTTTTGTTTGTTTTTGAGCTTTATATGTGTGGGACCATACAGCAGGGATCCTTTGTCAGTTGGAGATTCATCCCTGTCGTTGCATGTACTGTCATCAACTCATTTTCACTGTATAGTACTTTATGGTATGACCATACCACACATTGTATTTATCCATTCTGCTGTTGATGGTCACGTGTTGCTTTGTAAACTGGCCCCCTTACAGGGATGGCAAGGAGAGATGGAAGAAAGAGGCAGACCACTCCAGATTGGTAGGTGGCAGGTTTAATAAGCAAGGGAACTTACTTACCAGGCACGTCGTGGGCACTGCAAGACGAGTAGATCTCTGCACCCACCTGCCAAAACTTAAAGTTTAAATAGAGGCCTTAACTGGGTTAAGTCACATATTCAGTCTACATGGTCTCAACAACACCTTCCTCTCTCCTTGGAACCACTCCTACTGTGGGAGTGGTGGGCAGAGTGTACATTCCAAGGACAGGGGAGGGAGTGAGGAGTCTCTGCCTGGGTCCGGTTCAAGGGTCAACTAGCGGTCATGTCCTCTCGCTGACCTCCTCCAACAACGTGTGAGTTGTTACCAGATTTTTGCTATTACTGATGCTACAAATATTCTTGCACATGTCTTTTGGGCATATATTGGATGTGTACTCCCACTAGCAGTGTATGAGAGTTTTCATCACTCCACAACATACCCTTGCCAACACTTGCTATTTTCTCCTTAATAATGGCATTGCCCAAACAATCTAGTAAAACAGGGTCACTTAGGGTGATGTTAGTAGTGACCACATGATCAAAATGAAATGAAAACAGAACTTGCCCTTGTCCTTTGGGAGGCTTCACTATCTACTGTGTATTTAAATGCTATTACAGCATGAATTCCCTCACCGTAATGGTAAATGATATGAAAGACTCGCACAGTTAGAACTGTGTGCAAAGGACACATGCAAGTGAGTGTGTGTGTGTGTGTTTGGGAGACTCATTTTCTTAAATTGAGAAGCCTTGCGGACATATTATGTAAGAATTGTGAGCTGGAAGTGAGAAGGGACTAGGAGGTGAATGACATGTTTATTTTAGTGAAAGAAATAAAACAAAATGACTGAAGGAGGGGTGCCGATTTCATGGAGGAATCAAAAAATCAAAGACAAATGAAAATGAAAAGCCAAGACTAGCTTACGGTCCGGTTTCATAGACATGGCAGACCTCTTTTGTGCCACATACTGTGCTAGAGACTGGGACTCGCAAAAGTGAGTGAGATGTTTGTGAAGCTGGGGCTCATTGAGGAGTGCGTGATGAAGATCAATGTGCATTGCAAACTTGCCAAAAATTTAAGAGATGCTATACCAATTCAATACTCACCACACATTTTTTTTTCCGTTGTAAACATCTCACCCCAAATTATTCTGAGATTTTATATCTATTTATTTTTTTGTGAGATTTGATGTGGGATAACCAGATCCCTTATGTTAACTTAAAGGGGAAGATTGCAGGATGTGTGAAGCTTTGTTTTGATGTGGTGGAAGTTTTCTTAACAACCTCTCACTCCTCTGGGATGTCCCATTGCCCTGTCTTCTTTGGCATGAGGTTTTGGGTTGCTTACCCATTGCTGTACGTTTCCAGCCTACCTTAGATGCTGGAATTTGTCTGATGCTCTGGCTGTTCTCTGTGCAAGTGCAGTCTTGCTGAACAGGTTGCAGTTTGGCCAACTTCCGTGTCTCCCTCAGTTCTCCTGGTCTCGGCTCTAACAGTCACGTATGGCTGTTAAGGACAAAACTACTTAGCTCTTCTGATTGGATATTAGAGAATTATGCCAATTATCAGAATCGGTTTGCTTACTCATCCTAAGATTGTTCATTCTGTCAATTAAAATGACAACTCTTTTGATTAGCCCTATGTTGCATAAAACTGTTGTTCTGAAATTAACGGAGTCAATCCTATAATTATTAATGTTAACAATTAATTGAGAGTTCCTCAAGGCTCTCATTTCTCATAGCTTCTTAAAGGGTCTATGATGACATCAGGTGCTTCTGTAAAGAAGAAGGATGGCCTCTTGTTACTTCCTTCTTCCCTTAAAGCAATCATGTAGGCACCCGCCACCAGCATTCTCAGAGGACTGGAGTCAGCATTTGAAAGATGATACTATTTTGGCAAATTTTACCACTATTTATCTCCTGCTTAACTTAGGTTTCTATTAAGAGTGAATTTGGAAAGCATATTTTAGAGTAGAGCTTTATAACTATGGCAAAGAAAATGGAGTTGAGGGATAAAACTATATTTATTTTATCTACATAGGTTTCTAAGTTTACATTTTCTTTACTTTTGTTTCCTCTCAGCATTGTTGGGACGGAATTGATTAGAGTTCCATGATGCAATCTGTAAGGTTGTTCTTTGAGTGTCTACAAGGGCCAGTGCACTGCTTATCTTCTCTGTGCCTCCCTCAGGCCATTCTCTTCTCTTCTGTAACCTGTTCTGCAGCCTGGGAGGCTGACCCACACGGCTTATGTCAATAGGCTCCCTTGCTTCCTGTCTGGCTTCACACCACCATGAGATGGGGAAGGAGGGGTGGGAGTTTGTAGTATTTATTCTCCTCGTTTACTCTTTGCAAGGTCATCAGTGTAGCTTATCTGTTTTACCTTGATTAAAGATTACATCTGCAGCTTGCTCTCTTTGGGTTTGGGTAAACCTCAAAATTTGTAACTGTTACTAACCCTGGGGGTCCTGCTGTCTCTGAAGTTTTCCTCCGTGGAGTGCTGGGGCAGGTGCAGCCGGCTGGTCCTACCTCTCAAGATCTGGTCATGCCCATCTTTTCCCTATTCCTGGTTCAGGGAGTTCATCTTGATAGCTTGAACTCTGCCATGTGGGAGTATTTACACCTCAGAAATTGGCAAATGGTATAAATCAGGGCTTTTTCTCCCCCAGAGAGTTATACTAGTTGTAAACACCAATTATAATTATGGGTTAAAACCATGACCTCGCACAGATTAAACAGCCTTTCTCACATGTGCGCCTGGCAGTGAGTCAAAGGTTTTACATGTGTCATCTCCTCTAATCTCACTATGACTCTATGCTGTGGGCACTCACTATTCCCACTGCAGGAACTCAGGTTTAATAAAGAGATTAAGTAAATTGCCTTTGGTTAATTTCTAGTGGTAGAATCTCTAGGAACTTGTTAGGAATGCAAATTCTTGGGCCGTACCTTATATCTAGTGAATCAGAAACTTGGGGGATGGGGCCCAGTTACCTGGGTTTTATTCAGTCCTCCAGGCAATTCTGGTGGATGTCACAGTTGCAGGACTACTGCTTCCAAGCCAACCCATGAGTCTCTTTACTTGAGAGGTAACTAAGTGGCTGCCAGGGTGTGTGGATGGAGGAGGGCGTGTGTTCCAGGGTGAGTGGACTTTTTCTCTATAGACTTTCAACTGGTTTCCCAGTTTTTGCTCAGATCCCATTCCTACCTGAGGTAGTAACTACTAGCATTTCAAGGCCCTGAGTCTCATCAGCCCCCTCCTTTTCCAGATCCCTTTGGAATTTTAAAATTGGCTTCTTCTGTGGCATATCGTCCTCTATCTACTTTTCATCTTCCAGAAACTGAGCTCATGCCTGCTGGTGACTCTTCTCTTGTTGTGTGTATATCTCTTGAATTTCTCAGCTATCATTCAAGATAAGGAAGTAAATGCATGTGCTCAATCTGCCATTTTGAAACAATAATTGGTAGTGTTAAAAGACGAAGGACGTCCTAAATTCTAGTCATTCTCGTTGGGTCAGGTAAAATTCCCCTTGATACTTTTCCCACCTGGCTAGACCATCCAGGGATAGTGCTCCTGCCCAGCTTCACTCACTGTGCCACCTTTCTCCGTTATTCTTGTCAAATGATAAAACTAAAGCAATTTAGTAACGACTTCGATGTCCTTTATTTAAGGGAAAACAGTCCTTAAAGTTTTGGATGGACTGGGGGAGTGCAGGGCCTTACCAGCCGTGGAACACTCTTCCCGAGGGATCTGAGGCAGGAGCGGGTTTTGTTGTTGGTTTTTTTTTTTTTTTTTTTTTTTTTTTTTTGCGGTACGCGGGCCTCTCACTGTTGTGGCCTCTCCCGTTGCGGAGCACAGGCTCCGGACGCGCAGGCTCAGCGGCCATGGCTCACGAGCCCAGCCGCTCCGCGGCATGTGGGATCTTCCCAGACCAGGACACGAACCTGCGTCCCCTGCATCGGCAGGCGGACTCTAAACCACTGCGCCACCAGGGCAGCCCAGAAGCGGGTTTTATAGAGCATTAGGAGAGGCATCTCAGACCCGGGGCATGTTTGCCTGGGAGGTTGGGGATTTCCTTAGAAGGCTAGCTGGTCCTGCTTTCTAGGGTAAGGTGAGCCAGCTCAAGCTGCGTTGGAGGATTGTGACCAGTGTTAGGTTTCCTTGACAGTGATTTGTTTCCCATAAGTTCAGGCTGACTTAGGTTGAGATCTGTGATGTGGGCCACTGGAGTGGCCTCTGTTTCGTGGGTCCTGATACAGGAATTAACTTTGTCATTCTCTCCCCCAGCTTCACAATGCCCACCTCTCACTTGTCTCTAGCAGTGCCTTCTCTTTGAAGGTTCTGGTTTTCTTCTCTCTCTGTATCTCCCTCTGGGTCTCAGTCTCTCCTGTACCGTCTCCGAGGATCTTGAGCTCTCTCCTCACTCACTCTCTGGGTCTTGCTGTGGGTCTCTTGCTCTGCACTGTCCTCTTCAGCTCTGCCTCATGCTCTGTTGCCCCCCACCCCCACCCCCGGCTCCATGCCTCTCCGTCCCCTCCCCTCTTCTCTCCTTTCCTCATCTCTGTGTCTTCCTGTTCGTCTCTGCCCATTGCTGCTTGCCCTGCCGCTGATTGTCTCTGTTGCTGCCATCTGTCTTTATCAGTCTCTGTCTGTCATCTCTCTCCATCTGTCACTGTTGCTGTCTATCTTTGTCTGTAGTCTCTGCCTCCATCTCTGCCCCTCTCTTGTCTGTCCAGTTCTCCCCTCATGTTGCCTCTGTCTCTGCTCTTTTGTGTATCTGTCCGAGGTTCCCATTTCTCTTCCAAGATGCCCTTTCTCCACCTACTCACCAGCATTGTGCCTGGTCACCTCTCAGCTTCACCGTTTAGTTTTTGTTCTGGAGAGAGAATCTGATTGGCCCAGCACTGACTGTGGGTTGTTTGGTCAGTTGATCACTCCTGGTCTACTCTGCTGTGTCTGGGTCCTGGATGGGGGAGCAGGATGTGGAGTTATGTGATATACAGATAAAGCTAGGCAGGGAAGTTGGGTAGAGCTTTCCAGTGGACAGAAGTGTCCCCTGCACTCCTGTAATGCCTGGGACAAAGTAGATACTCAAATATTTGTTGCATTAAACTAAGCTGCTCTGAGATTCCTTCCATCCACCCTGATGCTATACCCTGTCCTCACTTAGCCATTTGCCATGAAAGTGTTAAAATAATACAGGAGGTAAATGTAAAACTAATCTTAAAAAATCTTTTTCTAGTACCATTCAATATTTTCATATTACTTACTTTAAGCCACTTTCTTTTTTAGTTCTGGAAATGAAATTTTTGTGTTATTCAGTGATGGTCTAGGAGTTTTGTTTAAAGTGCATATAATATGTACAGATGTGTGTTAAATTATTATGACTATAAAAATGAGAATAAAACACCTGGTTGACTAATCTATCGCACCACTTTTTAGCACTTGATCACACAAATAAATGTTTCTTAGCAGTAATTCAACATATCATTGACCTCTTAGTTATTAAGTAAAATATCACTGAGTAATGAAAAAGTCTGTGTTTCTAACACTATTTCATGTATATTCTCATTCCCTTCCATTCTGCTTGTGAAATGAATTCATCTGTTTTTATTGTTTTTTGTTTTTTTTCGGTACGCGGGCCTCTCACTGTTGTGGCCTCTCCCATTACGGAGCACAGGCTGCGGACACGCAGACTCAGTGGCCATGGCTCACGGGCCCAGCTGCTCCGTGGCATGTGGGATCTTCCCGGACCCGGGGCACAAACCCGTGTCCCCTGCATCGGCAGGTGGACTCTCAACCACTGTGCCACCAGGGAAGCCCCTGTTTTTTATTGTTTTAAAATACTTTAATTTGATGCTGAATGAAGATGGAAGTCAGGTTTTTGAAACCACGTACTTAGGGGTAACTACCCAGTCAATGAAGTGTTTGAATTTGCTTTTGAAATTGAAATGTCTCTCCCCATTGCAATTTACTGACTTAATCAAAATGTATTTCTGTAGGATATTAAAATCAGAGACAAAGCAAACAACTATTAAATCTCTTGGGAGTTCAGTTTGTCTAGCGCAAAGATTGGGCCCTTGACAATTTGGAAGAGTCATTTTCATGGAATTTTATTGTTGAAAAGCCACAATAGAGCCACAAAATGACTTTTGCTGATATTAAGATTTTAGATGTACCATACTGACTTCTCTTCTTCTCATCCCATCCTCTCCATTCTCCCAAATATTACCAAATCTTTTGATCTGTCTTTTTTGTTTAAAAATTTTATTGATTCATTCATTTAGCAACCACATTCCATGCGTGTGTGACTGAGGCCCTTGGCAGTGAAATATTAGTGTTTCTTAATTAGAGGCAGGGCCAGGACTTCTAACTCGCAATCCCATTCTCTTTTCACTGCATGTGTTTTACATGAAAGAATGAAAGCATTAATTGGAAAGCACTTTGGTGTCATTGGGGTCCATTGTCGTCCTCTGCCCTCTCATACTTTTGTTGTTTAGAAGGAGTGAGTCTGTAAGTGAAGGGTGAGGTGATCTAAGCCACTAATTACCACAGGCCAAAGTCCCCGCCATAATGTCACTTGAGGTGCAATGCAAAGACCCATCCCCATCTGCCTCCCCCACCCACCATATGTCAACACCTTCAACATTAGGGATTCTGGGCATCAGGTTAAGCATTATTCTGTCCCTAGTGTCCTGTCTTAAAATTCAAACCTTCTGAGAGAGGTGATACTTTAAATCACTAACAGCTATCTCTGAATTTGTTTATAAGACAATGTTTTTCCACGATGGGAGAAATAAGTTGATCTAAGTGACAGAAAGCTCAGAAAAGAGAGAAAAGTACAGAAAGAGGAGATGAAGTATCCCAAACTTAATCTGCTTCACAATCTTGCTTAAGCCAGATCTTCACTATATTGTAAACATTGTTGACATATAACATTACAAGTGGCAAAATCCTCTAGTTACTGTAGATGAAAGATGACTAGTGCCCAAAGAGAGTCTAAAGACCAGCTGTCATTTCTAATTGAGTCCAGAATTTTTTTGGCTACTAATATTTCAGAAACAATCCAGGGGAGATTGCAATTCGTGTGAGTTAATAATAAAGATAGTGATGATGATGATGTCAATGACAATGGTAACATCAGGTATGCCTGGTACTGTTCTAAGTGCATTCATTCATTCATTCATTCATTCAACAAACACTCATTCAGTACTACTTCCTATGTGTAAGGCACTGTTCTAGATGTTGGGCATTCGGTGGTGAAAGGAAAAAAAAAAAGGCACGCTTCCTCATGAAGCTTGCGTTCTACCGGGGAGGCAGATAATAAGCAAACAAGTAGATGTATAACATGTCAGATGGTGTAAAGTGCTTGGTGAATGTAAGGGAAAAGGAAACAGGTGTTGTCAGGTGGAGTGTTTTTTTTTTAATTAGTTGATTCATTGGATAAGTATAGGAAAGGGACTAACAATTGGCAAATATGCTAAGAGTCCTACATTTGGTTAGGTGTTTTTTGTTTTTATAAAAATTAATTTCTGGTATGGATTTTATTTAGGTTCAGGTAAATAAAATTGTTGTTTCCTGGTCTTTGTCTAGTGCTTATATACATACCTATTGTCCTCATCATTTATCTCAGTCAGTCTTCTATAGTTCTAAAAGAAAAAAATATATATTTTTACTCAAACCTGCTTTTTGTAAGAGCGCTGATATCCTTAGTAAATCTATAACATTGAAAGTGTCATGAAAATGTGTTCTCTTCTAAGAAAAATATCCCAAGTTATTAGAAGCGTATTGTGAAATATTTACTGTAGCCCTCTAAATAATCGGTGTTGGCAGGGAACAATAAAGTTGTGTGAACGACTCGCTGAGTGTAGCTTCTATCTGTGTAATTGCCCAAACTGAGTCACTTTTCTAAGTCATTGCTTTAGTTAGTTTCTCCTTTGTTATTTGTGGTAATTATGATGAAAAACAATTTTCTAATAATTTCTTTTTAGAATATCTCTGTGTTATGCTTTATGGGCAAATGGTAGGTTTGGGATGATTTTGACACATCTGACTGCCGCAGTGTGGTTTGGCTCATACTCCATCCTCCAGAGAAACTTTACATGCTTGGGGCAGGGGAATCTTTCAAATGTTTAGAGAATCTTTGTTTTATTCTACTAACTGGAGGAAAACTGGTGTGTGGGCTGAGAACGGTTGAATTTAGGAAGACATATTTAATTGCGTGCAGTCTGACAGCTAAAGACCCTCAGGGAGTAAAAAGGCATCAGAGGGAGACTGTAGAATCTGGTTAATTTGCATCAAAGGCCTGGAGCCAACGGGAACTTTCAGATGAGAGCCAATGAATAAATTATGTCTCCTTCCTCAAGCAAGGGCAGCCAGGTTGAACCCCCATGTTTTACTGAACAATGTGGAAGAGACTTGATCAATTCAGAAAATATGAATTTGGAGGCAGGCTTAGTGCTTCAGATGGGCCACTGGCTGATTGGAAGTTACACATTCTACCTGAAAAAACTGTATATGTGTGTATACACACACACACACACACACACACACACAAGATATGTATGTATATGTCAAGAGTATATATCTTACCTGAATTTTATTGATTCCAAAGACAGATTTAGGCGTTTTCTGTGTATATAAATGGACCCACCAATATGTGATTTATTGCTACTGTAGAATCCCTTGACAATACAGTACATTTTTACATTAATACTGTACATCACATCCTGTCTCCAAATCCAAACAATTCCACTGAGCAAAAGCCGGATACAGCATGGTTCACCTGAAATGTGAGTATCACATCCCACTGAGTCGAGTTTAGAAGGTGTTTCTGCTATTTTTAAAGTGACCCAGGCTCTACAGAGTCCAGCGTTTGGAGACGTGATATTTCAAGGTGAGGGCTGGTTGATTACTCCACATGGGTGTGAAGCTTGCCAGGTTGCAGAGGTGTCTTCTTACTCGTTCTTTGTTATGAACCCAGTTACTTAGGGCATCAGATTTTATTACTGCCAGAAGCATGGAGATCTTCTAGTTTGCCCCCATCGAGACTCACAGAGCTGAAGTGACTAACCCACACAGCTCATCAGGGCCAACACTGCCACTAGAACCCAACTTGTCATTGTCCCCATTGTTACTTTCACATGGTGCTCTGGGAACCTAGGGAATAGCTGGGGGGGGGGTGGATTAAAAAGGTGGCTCTTACCCCTCATTCTTCCACTAACTTTCTTTGTTGACTCGGTTCCTTGGTGCTTCTCCATGTCATCTCAGGGCCTTTTTCTCACTGGGTGGCCTCTGCTTGTAGAGTCTCCATATGGCCTACCACTAGCTGGACTTCTCACATGGCAGCTCAGTACTCCCAAGAGTACAGAAGCAGAAGCTGCTGGACCTTAATGCTTATGGGATTGGAGTGACATCCATTCTACTGCAGTCTGTTGATTGGAGCATGTCACAGACCCACATAGATTTAAAGGGACAAAAGAAAAGCGTGAATGCAGGGAGGCACAGTTTATTGGGGGCTACCAGTATAATCTCAACTGTTTATAGTGATGCTTTTTTTTTATAAATTAATTTTATTTATTTATTTTTGGCTGCGTTGGGTCTTCCTTGCTGAGCGCGGGCTCTCTCTAGTTGTGGCGAGCTGGGGCTACTCTTCGTTGCAGTGTGGGCTTCTCATTGCGGTGGCTTCTCTTGTTGCGGAGCACGGGCTCTAGGTGCGGGCTTCTGTAGTTGTGGCACATGGGCTCAGTAGTTGTGGCTTGTGGGCTCTAGAGAGCAGGCTCAGTAGTTGTGGTGCATGGGCTTAGTTGCTCTGCAGCATGCGGGATCTTCCCGGACCAGGGCTCAAACCTGTGTCCCCTGCATTGGCAGGCGGATTCTTAACCACTGTGCCACCAGGGAAGTCCTATAGTGATGCTTTGACTGCACCAGCTACCATTGAGTCAAGGGCCTGAGACATGTAAGGGGCTGGCCTTTCTAAAAAACATTTTTAAAAAAAGAAGAGAGAAAGTGAAAAGTTCTGACAAAGCACTAGTAGTGTTCTAGAAGGGATTGTATTGTCTCTTTTTCTGTAGGAATTTTGTGAAGACTCTCACCAGTGTGATTCAGTAGTGCCAGGAGGCAGGAGAGCAGATGCTCTCTCAGTACCCTTTGGGGTATTAGACGTTTGCTGCTTGTTCATGTGTTAGAGCCCATTTTATCCTCACTGGAGACTGGCTGAAGGAGCCAGATGAAGGTCAAAATACAGCATCAGCTTTTTTTACTGTTAAACTAGATTAGAGAACACAGCAATGCTATCTGTCTCCTTCCTCAAGCCTAGGCGTTGGCTTCTAGGCTGTGAGTTACTGACCTACACCTAGGCCAAGAAGCTGACAGCAGTGGGCTGGCAGGGCCTGTCACAAGTAGGTTCTGGGTGTCATAAGGAGACAAGTAACTCAAGCCCTCCCTCTCTTCTCCCACCACACTGGGGCTCAGGCTAGTTTGAGAGGCCAAGACACACAGAGTGGACACCTCTTGCTCTTGATATGCCTACTGATAGCTTGATGACTCTACTTAGGGAGGTATAAGTGAGGGGGAGGGAGAAAGGGGTCGAAAGTATTCATTACAACATTTCTTTATAGCGAAATGCCCAGGTGTGGAAGGATACATGTTGCCTTCATAAAAGCCCTTTACTAAAGTAGAGCTTTATAGAGTTACTGTATTCTGCCTAACCTAGAGTCCCAGAGTACTACCAAGGACTCTGAAGGCATCTCAGAATTTGTGAGCTCTGGTTCTGCTGATTCTGTTAAAGATTATTGCAGAATGTCATATAGTTAAGAACATTGGCTTTGGTGCTTGTGATGGTTAATTTTATGTGTCAACTTAACTGGGCCACGGGATGCCCAGATATTTGGTTAAACATTATTGTGGGTGTTTCTGTGAGGGTGTTTTTAGATGAGTTTAGCATTTAAATGAGTGGACTGAGGAAAGCAGATTGCTCTCCCTAATGTGGGTGGGCCTCATCCAATCAGTTGAAGGCCCGAATAGAACAAAAGTCTGACCCACTCCCAAATAAGAGGGAATTCCTCCTGCCTTACTGCTTTTGAGCTGGGACATTGGTTTTTTTTTTTTCTTGCCTTTGGGTTTGAACTGAAACATTGGCTCTTCCTTGGTCTTGAGCCTGCCAGCTTTCAGACTGGAACTTATACCATCAATTCTCTGGGTTCTCAGGCCTTCGGACTCGAACTGGAACTATACCGTTGGCTCTCTAGGGTCTCCAACTTGCCAACTATAGACTTTGGGACTTGTCAGCCTCCACATGCACCAATTCCTTATAATCTCTGTCTGTCTTTCTGTCTCTGTCTCTCTCTCTCTATATGTCTATTTATACCTCCTATTGGTTCTGTTTCTCTGAGTAGCCTTGACTAATACAGTGTTAGATGTGAGACAGTACCTGCTCTATTAGATGTTTGACGTAGGAAGAGTTCCTTTGATTTTCTAAACCCTCTTACAAGATCTATAAAAATGTGTTAATACTGGTGCCTGCCCACCTGATAGATGAGTATTAATGCATGTGATCTTGGTGGTGATGATGCTGTCTTCATAGATGAAGAATGTTAGATATCCTAACATTTCTCAGTTTAAAATCTTCAAATCTTTGAGATCCAGATCTGGCCAATTCTTTTTGTTTGTTTTTGAGTTGTTTTTTTTTTTTTTTGGCCATGGCCTGTGGCTCGTGGGATTTTAGTTTCCTGACCAGGGATTGAACCTGGGCCCTCAACAGTGACAGCATGGAGTCCTAACCACTGGACCACCAGGGAATTCCCCAGATCTGGCCAATTCTGATGCAGTCTTAGGAGATTACATTTTTTTTTTGATATTTTGTCCATGCAGTGGGTTACTTTCCCAATTGTTTTGCTTGGCTTCAAAATAAGTTTTCATTTACTGAGTTTGGAAATAGTAAATAATCTGAGTCATTTATGGTTGGATGTGGAATGCACGTCACTCCATTTGGCTAGAAGATCTGTGTCACTTCACTAGAGCCCTCTTAGTTGGCATTCTTAACCAGCAGGAATATAGCCAGCTGCCTGGAGGAATTAAGGAGCCTTGGCTCAACAAAGTTGCTGTCATGGAGTCCTTGCACCAGAATTTATGCACTTTTTTCAGGAGATTCCCACTTTCTGAGCCTGTCTATTCTTATGACAGATACACTTCTGGAGGAATGATGGCAAATTGACTCAGACCCACCTAGGTCCACTTCTTTATTTTATTTAACAGATCTTATCTCTCCCTCACAAGCTCCCACCCCACTGACCAGCAAGGGGAAATTAGTTAATGGGGGGACTCTGAACCTCCCAGTTAGTATCTCAAGCTCTTCCAGTTTAGGTAGTCTTTTGGAGCAACTCGGTTTGTGTTCAGATGCCGATTCTACCCACCCCATATGCTTCTCTCCATATGGTATGTGTGGTGGAGGCAGGCACGTGCGTCACCTCTGGGACCTCAGATCCCCAGATGCAAGGCCTTATTTTCCCCCACTATTTCTTTGGATCACTGGCAATGGCCCCTGGTCTACTGGTCGCTGGGTGACCAGTTGATCTGTGGGGCTCAAGTCTGCAGTTGGTGAACTTATGTTCTGTTCTTTGGATTGAACAGAACTTGGTGCTCTGCCCCAACTCAGCATATATTCTCTTTCTCTGTGTGCGTGTGTGTGTGTGTATGTGTATATGTAACTTGACCTAATCGAGGCTCTCACTGGCCCTGATAGTTTCCTGAACCCTCAAATTGATCTTAGGCTTGGGCAGTTTGACATGCAGCATTTGTCTACATGGTCACCCCACTCCACTCTGATAACCATCTGCTTAGGCAACTACAGCAGCAGTGGGACAGTTGGAACCTTCTGGATCCTTTCCAGACCCCATGGGAGCTGAGGGAGGCTCAGGAGTGCTGACAGGGCCAGCACCTTTGAGTCACCAGTGTGGTGGTTTCTCCCACCCCTCAGTCTCAGATGGAGATCCAGACACAACATCTCCCCTCTCTTCCTCCTCTCCTGTCCTTCCTCCTCTTCTATCATGTGTGGAAGGAGGACTACTCTAGAAATAGGTTGGCACACTAAATTTTAAGAAGTAAGAGGTGATAGTTTACAAGAGAGAGGAGAGACGAAACATTGGAAAGATAGATAGGAGAACCCAGGCATTTAGAGGAGGAACAATTCATTCCACCCACGTCAGTATTTCCTGGGGGCATCAATGTATATTACAAGGAAGAATCATAATATATGATGACAATAATGGTAATGGTAACTCATCAATTAAAGGTCTCATTATACTTAGCATTTTTATAGGAAGGCACATAAATCTAATGTGTTGCAAAGATTTTCATAGAAATGGTCTGATCTTAGTACTTAATGGAATAAGAAGGAGACTATGTAATATAATGATTAAAAGTATGGATTTTGAAGTCAGATAGACCAGGTTCAAATCCCAACTGTACCCTGCTGTAACTATGTCCTTAGAGAGTTTTTTCATGAGTAAAATGATAAAGTCCATGACACTTCATTCAATAAAGTAATACCACCTCACAAAGATTGTTGTAAAGGTTAAAAAAAAACACTTTGGTATATGATAAAGTACTTAGTACAGAGCCTGGCACAGAGTAAATTTCAGTGAATGGTACCAATTCTCATCAATACCTGGAATATCAACTATGTAGAACCCCTTAATTCTTGATGATATGTGATGTTATGGTATTTGTATGGGTAGCCCTCAGTTTACAAATCCAGAGATTGTGCTCTGGAATGTAATTTATAGGTTACTTATTTATATCTTATAAATTGAAGAGAATCCAGAATATGCCCTTTTCCAGCCAACCAGAGCAGGGTACACATGCGTGTGCTAGGGATGGAATGGGGAATGGGGAAGAATTTCTAAATGCTTCGGTTCTCTGGTATTAGAAGGAAATGGGTTTGTGACTGGAACCAGATTCTTTCCTTCATTCACTCCAAGTCCTTGGATAAAGAGGGAATTCTTTTGTTTTCTCCCAAGGCATATTGTTTAATTTATTTGTTCGTTTGTTCAATTGAAGAATAGTTAATTTACAATATTGTGTTAGTTTCTGGTGTACAGCAAAGTGATTCAGTTATACATACATATATAAATATAATTTTTCATATTCCTTTCCATTATAGTTTATTACAGGATAGTTGGAATATAGTCCTCTGTGCTGTACAGAAGGACCTTGTTTATGTACTTTATATATAGTAGTTTGTATCAGTTAATCCCAAACTCCTAATTTATCCCTCCCTCCCATCTTTTCCCTTTGGTTCCCATAAGTTTGTTTTCTATGTCTATGAGTCTGTTTCTGTTTTGTAAATAAGTTCATTTGTATCATATTTGAGATTCTACATATAAGTGATATCATATGATATTTGTCTTTTTCTGTCTGACTTACCTCACTTAGTATGATAATCTCTAGGTCCATCCATGTTGCTGCAATGGCATTATTTCATTCTTTTTTTTATAACTAAGTAATATTCCTCTGTGTGTGTGTGTGTGTGTGTGTGTGTGTATACACCACATCTTCTTTATCCATTCATCTGTCAGTGGACACTTAGGTTGCTTCCGTGTCTTGGCTATTATAAATAGTGCTGCTGTGAACATTGAGGTACATGTATATATCCAGAGAAAACTCTAATTCAAAAGAGGGAGGGCTTCCCTGGTGGCGCAGTGGTTGAGAGTCCGCCTGCCGATGCAGGGGACACGGGTTCGTGCCCTGGTCCGGGAAGATCCCACATGCCGTGGAGCGTCTGGGCCCGTGAGCCATGGCCGCTGAGCCTGTGCGTCCGGAGCCTGTGCTCCGCAACGGGAGAGGCCACAAAAGTGAGAGGCCCGCGTACCGCAAAAAAAAAAAAAAAAAAAAAAAAAAAAAAGGGAGTTCTTAGCCCTTCTATCACATTGTGAGAAAGGAGTCTTGCTATTTGGAAGCTATAATTTCTTGCTTGGGTTAGCAATGAAAGGACACTCTTGGAATTTTATTCTATGATGAGAAATCCTCTAAGTGGATGATCAATAGGCTGATGATTCTATTTCTACTGCACTTCCTGTTCTTTGTTTCCTTTCTAAAGTCAAAGAAGATGCTAGTGGTCTTGGTTTTTCCCAGATAAGGCTGTAATATGCACCCCAGGAACAGTGGCAATGCTTGAGGAACAATCAATACCTTTAAAAGATTACCTGAATACTTTTATGAGAAATTACAGTGATATCTGGAGCTTGAAATATATCCTGTTCTAATTTTTTTAGTAACTGAAAAATTTAATCAATAAGTTAATCTTTTCTGATTAAATTCATTAAAAATTAAGAATATACTTATTTTTATCAAAGTAGTATATGTTCATGGTTAAAAATATCAAACTGAAAAGCTTATAAAGAAGAACAGTCATCCTGTGCCTTGTCCTTTCACCCATCCTGCTCACCAGAGGCCACATTTTCTAATTTTAGCTGTTTCTTCTTATAGTTTCTGCCAGGTCTCTAAATAACATGCATTATAGCTATTTCCAGATGTATCAATTTTAAGTATTATCTGTTGACTTCTGTTAATTTATTTGAGCTTTTAGCTTACTTTATCTACTTCCTACCCCTCCTCCTAATATAATTATATTACTCCCTTATTGGTTATCTTTGCAGCTTTAAGTGAAATGTTTATACCTTTCGTTTTACTGTATCAGCTCTAGATACCATCTCATGATTGTTTTCTCTTCTCTCTCTAAGCTTATCATTTGTATTTTTGCAGTGTTAGAATTGATGTGGTTATTCAGATACTTATAGTTAAATACTCCATGCTTTGACATGTTTTTCTTTTTGACATCTTTATTAGAGTATAATTGCTTTACAATGTTGTGTTAGTTTCTGCTGTATAACAAAGTGAATCAGCTATACGTATACATATATCACCATATACCCTCCCTCTTGCATCTCCCTCCCACCCTCCCTATCCCACTCCTCTAAGTGGTCACAAAGCACCGAGCTGATCTCCCTGTGCTATGCAGCTGCTTCCCACTAGCTATCTGTTTTACATTTGGTAGTGTATATATGTCCATGCCACTCTCTCACTTCATCCCATCTTACCCTTCCCCCTCCCTGTGTCCTCAAGTCCATTCTCTATGTCTGCGCCTTTATTCCTGTCCTGCCCCTAGGTTCCTCAGAACCATTTTTTTTTTTTAGATTCCATATATATGTGTTAGCACACAGTATTTGTTTTTCTCTTTCTGACTTACGTCACTCTGTATGACAGACTCTACGTCCATCCACCTCATGACAAATAACTCAATTTCGTTTCTTTTTATGGCTGAGTAATGTTCCATTGTATATATGTGCTCAATCTTCTTTATACATTCATCTTTCGATGGACACTTAGGTTGCTTCCATGTCCTGCCTATTGTAAATAGAGCTGCAATGAACATTGTGGTACATGACTCTTTGAATTATGGTTTTCTCAGGGTATATGCCCAGTAGTGGGATTGCTGGGTCGTATGGTAGTTCTATTTTTAGTTTTTTAGGGAACCTCTGTACTGTTCCCCATAGTGGCTGTATCAATTTACATTTCAACCAACAGTGCAAGAGGGTTCCCTTTTCTTCACACCCTCTCCAGCATTTATTGTTTGTAGATTTTTTGTTGATGGCCATTCTGACTGATGTGAGGTGATACCTCATTGCAGTTTTGATTTGCATTTCTCTAATGATTAGTGATGTTGAGCATTCTTTCATGTGTTTGTTGGCTATCTGTATATCTTCTTTGGAAAATGTCCATTTAGGTCTTCTGCCCATTTTTGGATTGGTTTGTTTGTTGTTTTGATATTGAGCTGCATGAGCTGCTTGTAAATTTTGGAGATTAATCCTTTGTCAGTTGCTTCATTTGGAAATATTTTCTCCCATTCTGAGGGTTGTCTTTCATCTTGTTTATAGTTTCCTATACTATGCAAAAGCTTTTAAATTTAATTAGGTGCCATTTGTTTATTTTTGTTTTTATTTCCATTTCTCTAGGAGGTGCGTCAAAAAGGATCTTGCTGTGATTTATGTCATAGAGTGTTCTGCCTATGTTTTCCTCTGAGTTTCATAGTGTCTGGCCTTACATTTAGGTCTTTAATCCATTTTGAGTTTATTTTTGTGTATGGTGTTAGGGAGTGTTCTACTTTCATTCTTTTACATGTAAGTGTCCAGTTTTCCCAGCACCACTTATTGAAGAGACTGTCTTTTCTCCATTGTATATTTGTGCCTCCTTTATCAAAAATAAGGTGATCCTGTGTGCATGGGTTTATCTCTGGGCTTTCTAACCTGTTCCATTGATCTATATTTCTGTTTTTGTATCAGTACCATATTGTCTTGATTACTGTAGCTTTGTAGTATAGTCTGAAGTCAGGGAGCCTGATTCCTCCAGCTCTGTTTTTCTTTCTAAAGATTGCTTTGGCTATTCGGGATCTTTTGTGTTTCCATATAAATTGTGAAATTTTTTCTTCTAGTTCTGTGAAAAATGCCATTGGTAATTTGATAGGGATTGCATTGAATCTGTAGATTGCTTTGGTAGTATAGTCATTTTCACAATGTTGATTGTTCCAATCCAAGAACATGGTATATCTCTCCATCTGTTTGTATCATCTTTAATTTCTTTCATCAGTGTCTTACAGTTTTCTGCATACAGGTCTTTTGCCTCCTTTGGTAGGTTTATTCCTAGGTATTTTAATCTTTTTATTGCAATTGTAAATGGGACTGTTTCCTTAATTTTCTTTCAGATTTTTCATCATTAGTGTATAGGAATGCAAGTGATTTCTATGCATTAATTTTGTATCCTGCTACTTGATGAAATTCATTGATTAGCTCTAGTAGTTTTCTGGTAGCGTCTTTAGGATTCTCTATGTATAGCATCATGTCATCTGCAAGCAGTGACAGCTTTACTTCTTTTTTTCCGATTTGGATTCCTTTTATTTCTTTTTCTTCTCTGATTGCTGTGGCTAAAACTTCCAAAACTATGTTGATTAATAGTGGTGAGAGTGGGCAACCTTGTCTTGTTCCTGATCTTAGTGGAAATGCTTTCAGTTTTTCACCATTGAGAATTATGTTGGCTGTGGGTTTGTCATATATGGCCTCTATTATATTGAGGTAAGTTCCCTCTGTGGCTACTTTCTGCAGGGTTTTTATCATAAATGGGTGTTGAATTTTGTCGAAAGCTTTTTCTGCATCTATTGAGATGATCACATGGTTTTTCTCCTTCAATTTGTTAATATGGTGTATCACATTGATTAATTTGCATATATTGAAGAATCCTTGCATTTCTGGGATAAACTCCACTTGATCATGGTGTATGATCTTTTAATGTGCTGTTGGATTCTGTTTGCTAGTATTTTGTTGAGGATATTTGCATCTATGTTCATTAGTGACATTGGCCTGTAGTTTTCTTTCTTTGTGACATCTTTGTTTTGTTTTGGTATCAGGGTGATGCTGGCCTTGTGGAATGAGTTTGGGAGTGTTCCTCCCTCTGCTATATTTTGGAAGAGTTTGAGAAGGATAGGTGATAGCTCTTCTCTAAATATTTGATAGAATTTGCCTGTGAAGCCATCTGTTCCTGGGCTTTTGTTTGCTGGAAGATTTTTTTTTTTTTTTTGCAGTACGCGGGCCTCTCACAGGGAAGTGCCTGCTGGAAGATTTTTATTCACATTCTCAATTTCAGTGCTTGTGATTGGTCTGTTCATATTTTCTATTTCTTCCTGGTTCAGTCTCAGAGGGCTGTGCTTTTCTGTGAATTTGTTCATTTCTTCCACGTTGTCCATTTTATTTTCATAGAGTTGCTTGTAGTAATCTCTCATGATCCTTTGTATTTCTGCAGTGTCAGTTGTTACTTCTCCTTTTTCATTTCTAATTCTATTGATTTGAGTCTTCTTTCTTTTTTTCTTGATGAGTCTGGCTAATGGTTTATCAACTTTGTTTATCTTCTCAAAGAACCAGCTTTTAGTTTTATTCATTTTTGCTTCATTTCTTTTTCATTTATTCCTGATCTGATCTTTATGATTTCTTTTCTTCTGCTAACTTGGGGTTTCTTTGTTCTTCTTTCTCTAATTGCTTTAAGTGTGAGGTTAGGTTGTTTATTTGAGATGTTCTTGTTTCTGGAGGTAGGATTTTATTGCTGTAAACTTCCCTTTTAGAACTGCTTTTGCTGCATCCCATAGGTTTTGGGTCGTCGTGTTTTCATTGTCATTTGTTTCTAGGTATTTTTTGATTTCCTCTTTGATTTCTTCAGTGATCTCTTGGTTATTACATAGTGTCCTGGTTAACCTCCATGTATTTGTATTTTTTCCAGATTTTTTTCCTGTAATTGATATCTAGTCTCATAGCGTTGTGGTCAGAAAAGATACTTGATACAATTTCAATTTTCTTAATTTTACCAAGGCTTGATTTGTGACCCAAGATATGATCTATCCTGGAGAATGTTCCATGATCACTTTAGAAGAAAGTGTATTCTGTTGTTTTTGGATGCAATGTCCTATAAATATCAATTAAGTCCATCTTGTTTAATGTATCATTTAAAGCTTGTGTTTCCTTATTTAGTTTCATTTTGGATGATCTTTCCATTTTGACTTGGTTGTAGAAATTGGAATTTAATAACGTGTTTACATGACAATGATGTGATATAGTATGATGTGGTTTCCCTTCCTGCACAGCTTTTGTTTTCTTTGATGTTTCTAGTTTTCTTTCCTTCCCCCCAAATTATATACATTTACTAAACCTTTTATGTTATTCCAGATTATTATTCCAGATTATCAGATTATTCCTTTATCTCTGGAACTTCTGTTCTCTGAAGCATTCTGTATTGAATGTTTTCTATTTGCTTCCTTCCCTGCTTTCTATATTTGGAGCCACTTTTTTTTCGTAGTTCCCGTGTTGCCTTCTTTCTTGTATTACTCCCTCATTTTGCTGATACACATCCTCAAGTCACTTCCTAAGAAAGACTATATGGGAAATAAATTTCCCAGATCTTATCTGAAGATCACATCTGAAGATATTGTTATTCTACCCTCAGATTTGATTGTTTAATTTAAAAAAATTTCTTCTGTCCTATTCTTATGTTGTTCTTTCTGCTGTTCTTATTAGGATGCATGCTGTTTTTCTTGATTGATCTTCTGTGTCTTATTTTTTTATGTATCTTTCTGTACTCTGTGAGACTTTATTTTCTCTTCTAACGTTTATGTTGAATTTTTTTTTTTTTGCGGGATGCGGGCCTCTCACTGTTGTGGCCTCTCCCGTTGTGGAGCACAGGCTCCGGACGCGCAGGCTCAGCAGCCATGGCTCACAGGCCCAGCCGCTCCGCGGCATGTGGGATCTTCCCGGACCGGGGCACGAACCCGTGTCCCCTGCATCGGCAGGCGGACTCTCAACCACTGCGCCACCAGGGAAGCCCTATGTTGAATTTTTAATTGTTACTCACTTTCAATTTACAGGAGCTCTTATTCACTTGTTCATTTGTTCTCCTATGGGTCTTCCCCACCCCCACCCCCACCCAGCATCTTGTTTTTGTTTTATGGATATATTGTTATTTGAATCTTTCTGAGGATACTAATTAGGTTTTTTTTTTTAAGTTCTTCTTAAGAACTTAAGAGAGAGAGTTAAACTGACTAGACTTCATATGAACTCAGGGATAATTCAGTGAATTTTGTACTTCTTTTAAGGCTTAGTTACTCAGTTCAAGAAATGTGAGTTTTTTCAGGGAGAGAAGACCAGCATGAAGGGTTAGCTTGTCTCCAGAATAAAGTCAGAACTCCCTGATATTCAAGACCCTTTGCAGTCCAGTCTGCAGGCTCACCTCCTGCTCATTCGTCTTCCTGGCTGCCCTGTGTGTACACCAGTCTGCTCTGTGTCCTGTGCTGCCTGACCTTTGCTCATGCTGGGTCCTCTGCCTGAAATTTTCTGTTTTTCCCACAGCCTCTTATGTTTACCAGAGACAGGCATCATATTTTCAGTTCTCTATCTATTTTTGTGTCATCTGTGGTAGGTACATTTTAGGCATTCAAAATGTTTAAGTGAATTTTACTCATCCTTCCAGACGAGAGCAACTTCCACTTTGACCACTCAGAGACACAGTCCTTTAAATCCCTCGAACAGAATTAAGCATTTCATGCCCTGTTTCGTTAGTTGTATGCAGGCCTATTTGTTCTGGTAAGTTCCCGAATCACATGGACCATACCTTGTCAAGCTGGTTATCCTAGGGTTTTGCATTGTGCTTGGTATCCAATGGGAATTTGAAGTATTTGTGCATATATGTGGAGAGACAGAGGGAAGGACTGGCTGTGTATTTTTACTAAAGGCATATTTATAAGATTAGCAGGTTTGCAGATTCACTTCATGATGGTGCTGTTTTCTGTTCCTTTTCAGTATATCAAAGCATTCCCAAGAGTACATTAAGAGTAACTTACTGTATTACTCATCACAGTAGATATGTACACAGATGTGTATCTTCAGCAAAGAGAAAGAAATTGAACAAATAAGAAGTGATAGGCACTCTCTAAATTTAGCCAGGGATTAGAACTTTGAAGCTGTGCGTATTCATAAAATAAACCCCTCTAGTTGAAGCCCCTGCTCAGACTGACAGTAAGCGTAGCTTCCATTGCTAATAAATAAGTAAGTAAGCTCTTCTTTCATTTTAATTCTGCTACTTCTGACCGTGGAACCCATATTGTTGTTTTATCTGATGCTGAATCTCTGGCCCTATGAGGCTCAGGTTGCCTGCAAGTGCCGTAGCCCATGGGGTCAGCAGTGCCCACATCATCACACCCAGGGGTTCTCAGTGAGGAGTCTTACTTCCAGTACACAGCTGAACTCTGACGACTTGGAGTAAAAGGAAATTTTGAGTAGGAAATGAAGGAGCCACAGCACCCACCTTAGATTGGGGAGCCAGGCGTAGGGTCCCAGGTGGCCCTGAAGGCATCTGCAGGCTAGGTGAGGGATGCAGCCATGCTCTCCCAGCAGGAAGGGGTGGATGAGCACCCCACCACCTGGTGACCATCTGCTAGTTCCCTCTCGTGTCCACTGTCAGAGGCTCAGGTGCGTGGGGGTCCGTCTGGCTGAGGTAAGGTCTTTCTTGGTGGGGTGGGGAGCCACTGCTACAGGCCCTTTAGCTGTCAGCTTTCCTGGTGGCAGAAACCGCCAAGCAGAGACATCACCTTTCACCAAGATTGCTCACACTGGAAGGGGCTGCAGCAGATTGTGAGGGCACAGTGAAGTAGGGACTGTCCTTTTGGACCACCAGAAAGGAACAGGTATCCAGGTACGCTGTGTAGCTGGAGCACTGCAGAGAGTCTTCTCAGAGCTGGTGGCAGCTAAGCTGCCCACTCAAATCTAAGAGCTTTCGAATGTTTGCAAGTGTTAATAAACAAACCAAATGTCAGAAAAAAGAGTAGATTATGGTATTTAGCTATTCCTCCTGCCTCTCCTTCCTCTATTCCTTCCCACGTAGATAGGAAAGGATGGCTACCCATATTGTGCATAAACTGTAAATGCTGTACTAGAACAAAATTAACCTCCCAATTAAATGAGGACATTACATGTCACCATTACTCGACTCCACATAGTGTACATATATAAACAAAACCCCCTCCAGTTTACAACAAAAGAAGGGTCTGTATGTGTGTTCTTTCATTCCTTTTTTTGGTCGGGGGGAGGTGTGGAAGGGGTGATTATTCTGTGGAGAGGAGAGAGCCAAGCCAAAATAATGATTATATTTAAGTTCTGGATGTTATTTGCTTAAGGTCTTGACAGGAAAAGAGGGACACTTGATTTCCTGAGCACAAAAGGTATCGAAGACTTTTGATCTTTAAAAATGTGGAAAGTGGTGAGAACACGCTAAACAGCCCAACATATCTGGCTTACTTAATCCCCGCATCACAAGTGAATGGTGGGCCGGTGCTCCATGAAAGAGCTCTGAAATGTGCTTTCTGTGGCTCCATGATTTCAAAATCAGTAAGAAAGTTTTTGGCATTGCCAACATCTTGATCAGGTTCTATGGAGACCTAGCATTAGGAAGGTCTAAGTCACTTCTTTATGGAGAGGAAGTCTCTCTGGTGTGTGTATTCCAGGAGGCAACCTGCTGTCCCCTTGCCTTTCTAAGAAGGCCTTCTCCTCCAAGGATCAGCAAATGTTAATCAGGGTGAATAAGGCCAGTTTGTAGCTTCTGCCCAAAAGACTGACAGGGCCAAGGTGCTGGATGGAGCCCAGAAGGAATTACTTTTGGATTTTCTCTGGCTCCACATTACCAGCATAATGTCACAGAGATGAAAAATTAGGACTTGAGTCTGTCTTATGGAAATCACTGGATTTCTGCCGAAAACGTTTGTTGGTTAAGCATGCTTCCTTTGGAGTACAGAAACCTCAGCATTTGCATTCCAAATATTCAGTTCTAAAGCTCTGTTCTTCTGTATTCCTCAGAGGGCCACTTTGGAGGGAAACAAAAATACCTGGATTGGTTACTATTTATGTCCTCATTGAATCTCAACTAATGTCTTGCCTCATATGCCCTTTTCTTTTCTCCTTCCCTTTCTTCTTCTATTTTTTTTTTTAACAGATACTAATTTTGTGTTGGGGAATGCCCAGATAGTGGACTGGCCTATCGTGTACAGCAATGATGGATTTTGCAAGCTGTCTGGCTATCACAGGGCGGAAGTGATGCAAAAAAGCAGTACCTGCAGGTATTTATGTTTGGGGTTCTGTTCAACACTCTATCCTGGTATCTTTTTGGAAAAAGAAAATGGCTTACTCAGCTTGGGAATTTCCTTTCATGCCGCGTTCATTCAGGAATATTTATGGCACTATCATCTCTAGTTCACACACTGTACTGGGAAAATCAAAGAAGATCTAAAACATAGTCCCTACAACTAAAGAATGTACAGTCAGTGAGATGGGAGAAAACCTAGAAAAACTCAGGAAAGTCATTTTATCAATAAAATGTGAACTCAAAATTTTATGAGGTTTTAGATGGAAATTATGTGAAAGAAGATTAAATGACATCAAATGAAAATGAAATGGATGATTTTAGATGATTAAATTAATTTTAAAAGATGTATGGCCGTTTTTTAAGAATAAACAGCATGTTGGAGACAAGGGCCTTGTTCATAGGGCTTTTCATCAGAAAATGAGAAGAGAACCATGTCTTGCTGCCTTGCTGCTGTCACATCTCTCTCTGCTCAGTGACTCAAAGGCAGAAGCAAAGGCTGCTGTGCAGCTTGTGCACTTGACAGGGTTCCTAACCAAGCAGCGCCCTTGGGCCGTGGCACTAGAAAAGCTCTTTTAGAGCATCATCAAGGCGTCGTGTGGAGCGTGTGACCTGGACCCTGTGCTGCCCCAACAAGGTCTTGGCTCCACAGCCTTCGGTGCCTCTCACTCCTCGCCTTCCTCAGAGTCTTCTGTCTTCCGTGGTGTTCGCATGCAGTGGAATCATTTTCCTAAACCTGCTACACCCAAAAGTGAACTCATCTCCAAAGGGTGCAAAAACCCATCTGACCCAGTCATAGTCTTTGGTTCTCAGAAGTTGCATTTTCTTGGTATTAAATCAGCCAAGTAACTCATTTGGTGAAAAGTATTAAATGTTTTGAAAATATTATCATTTTCTTAAATTTTAGGTTTTTGGGACTGGGAAATGGAAAATTTAAGATTCCCTCAAAGGAGAGGGGTGGGATAGGGAGGGTGGGAGGGAGACGCAAGAGGGAGGAGATATGGGGATATATGTATATGTAGAGCTGATTCACTTTGTTATAAAGCAGAAACTAACACACCATTGTTATACTCTAATAAAGCTCTTAAAAAAAAGATTCCCTCAAAGGTTTAAAAATTATGACTCAAGTATTACAATAGAATTCTCTTATATTCTTGGTGTGCTGTTATCCTCTTAAGTATCTGTGTATCTGCATCTATGTCTCCACCTGTACGTGTACGTACACAATCAGAACACACTGGGAGAGTGAGCTTCGCTTTTTCGTGTGACTTGAGCAACCTTTCCTTACCTGTCTTCTTATTGGCTATAATCAGACACTTTAAGAAAATCAGATAAGAGAACTGGATAATTTAGCCAACTTTCTTTTACGCACAACTCTAAGAAACTTATTTAATTCCCTGAAGGTGTCCCTTCCTTAGAAGGAAAGTAAACATGCCTTTGTGTTAGCCACATCCCTAATTGCTCAGGAGCCTTTTGGCTTATTTCTTGCATTGCAGGTGTCTGAAATCTAATGTCCAGACAAAGGAAATGTACACCTACTACTAAACTACAACTTGAAAAAGTACATAAGAGTAAGGAAAGCTGGGCATAATTATGGCACTTCATTTATTTGAAGACTCCACTTTGCAGGGATTGGTTTTACCTTGTGAAGGAAATTGCCAGCCTATACACCATCACATAAGTTGAGGTCACTTATCTAGCAAATCCATTCAGAAAGGGAAAGTGGGAGGAAGCTAAAAAGGCCTTAGAGCAAAACTGGCTAAGTAAAATGGTTATAGAGCTTAAGTTTTTACCTCCTAGGAGAAAGAAGTCTTCTTGTTCTCAGGCACGGCTAATTTAGTCTTGATCTATCCTTCTTTTTAAAGGTAATTCACCAAGCTCAATGATCTGTTTTCCTGGTTTATAGATGAAGAACACAGCCCCAAAGCAGAGTACTACATGAGATGGGCACACAGGGAACCACAGATAATAGCATGTCTCAGTGGGCTGGGAAGGGACGTGATAACAAAGAGACACAGAATTCGTAAAGTCAATAGGTAGGGCACTTTTCTCGCAGGGTGCTGGAAAGTGGAAGCTCACAATAAGCCCATGGCTGTTCCAGTATCAAGCTGAGCATGGCGCTTGACTTGGTGGTTCAGGAATTGTGCTTGATAACTTCTGAGGTTCTTGTTAGTTCTGAAATTCTGTGATTCTATGATTCAGGTCATCAAGAAAAAGCTAAATTGCACAGTTAGGTATGTGCAGTTTTAGAAGATGGGTTGTGGATTGTTTGGGAACCCACGCCGCTGCATCTGTATGTTACATAAGCCTTGAGGGCTGAGCATGGCTGTCCTTCCTTGTTGGTGTCGTCTGAAGGCCTGGGGTGGGCAGGGGACATGCTTGGGGGGTCCATGGGCAGACTTTGTTGGAGGACTGGCTTTTCCAGCCCCATTGAGGGATGGTTTCTCTCCTCTCACGTTTTGTTAGTGTCGCTCAGCCTAGTTGTTGGGAATGTTATCCCATTCCTAGAGGGAAAAACCTTGGTCTTCAGACCATATTCAGTGTGCGGACCCAAGAATATGGACAGTCCTGGCAGTTTTCCTGCCTCTGCTGAGAACCAGTATTAGTAGGCAGAAGCTTCTACTATCCAGAGGTTTTCTCTAATTTTTTTTCAGGCTGCTTATTTACCCTGTTAGTTTACTTTTCTCCAAATTGTGAGGAGTGTGGAGAAGTATTAGAAAGAATTTATAGAATTTTATCATCTTGATTTATTCAACCCAGAGCTCTTTTTTCTTTTTCAGTGGTGGGGTAGGAAAAAGAGCTGCACAGACAGTGGCTGAATCTTCTGTTTGCTGAATCTTCTTTTCTTTCCTTAGCTACAGTATGTCTTGATGTTTAGAGCATCAAATTGCACCCTTTTTCTTGTTTGGTGACTTTCTGTGGTTTTTTTCCTATTCTTTTGTTTAATTTGTTAGGAATTAGAAGAGGAAAAATCTGTGGTCCAGATTTATTCTGCCATCCTTCTCAGGACATCTCTCAGAGTTGTGTCTCTAAAATGCAGATCTCATTACGTAACTCTTTTGCCTGAAACCCTCCAGTGGCCCTCCCTGCATTGCTTTCAGGATAAAGTTTAAATGACTTCACCTGACCTGTAATGCCATGATCTCCTCCATGATCTGACCCCTGCTTACCTCTCCATATTACCTGTTGCTAATTTTCCCCTTACTGTCTACATTCCAGACATACGGAACTGAACCGTATTCAGGTTCCAGAATTAACCTTCCTCTCACCTCTGTGCCTTGGCACATGCTTATCTTTTGCCTAGAATGTTCCTTTCCCTCCTTTTCTCAGCAGATTTCCACCTGCTCTTTAGATCTCTTTTGTTCTTGCCTCTGGGAAGCCTTTTCTGACCACCCAGACAGTACTCTGTGCCTATTCTTAGTGTTGTAATTCCTCATGTGTTGGTCATACTGTTCTCTAATCTACTGTTTTCTGATCTACTGTTTTCTAGTGTGTCTCATTAGACTGTCAGTTTTGGGGGGACAGGGACGGAGTCTTGATTCCAGCTCAATCAGTAAATCGTTTTTGATTGAACAAATGTTTTCTGTGTGTGTGTGTGTGTGTGTGTGTTCCACAGTGCATAGCACAGTGCTGGGTGTAGAGCAGGTATTTAACAGATGCTTGTAGAATAATAAATACTTGTTCATCTAACTTGGGCTGTTTGGTTGCTTTGCAGTTTTATGTACGGGGAGCTGACTGATAAAGACACCATTGAAAAGGTGCGGCAAACATTTGAGAACTATGAGATGAATTCCTTTGAAATTTTGATGTACAAGAAGAACAGTGAGTATTCAGACCATTCTGAACCATAACTTGATATGCTTGGAAGAGTAAAATATCTCCTCTTTCTCTGTTGCTGTCTTAGGTTTTCTTTTCTCCCATCAGCTAAATGTTGTTCCTTGAAGCCAGTGTGTATGTTGGGGTAAATGGTATGGATTGATGAGTTACAGTTCTTCACAGGAGCATTTGTACTTGTCACTAACCAATTAAGACTTCTTGATCTCTTTTCTGCCCAGAGTTAGTGTTTTTCCTATTGGTTTCCTTATGTTGAGTTGTTGGCCTAAGGCACTTGTAGACTTTAAGGCTTCTTAGGTGGGAAGGGAGGAGGTGGGTTAGAATCTCTGTCCAGTTCACATTTGTATCTATCTCCCTATAGCACTTAGCACAGCGGGTAACACCAGTAGATGCCCAAATAAGAGTTTCTAAATAAAATTTTGTCTCCCTGGTGACCCCAGTTTTCTGTCAGAGACAGTATTAATCAAATTAATACTGTAATCACTGTTAGTCAAAATGTATTGTTAATTTGTATTTGTTTTGTGTATAATAACTTTCACAAGTATATTAATGAAGAATCTAGGTCAATAGCTATACACAAGTATAGAACTTGCTTTCTCTTAGCAGTTTCCTGTTGAATGGAGATTAATTGTATTGGAAGTATGGAAAGTGGCCTGTATGGATACATACCCGTAGCAGGGCTGCAGAGGTGTTGAAGGGTGCTTTGTTTTTTAAATTTAATTTAATTTTTATTTATTTTTTTATTTTTGGCTGTGTTGGGTCTTCGTTGCTGTGCGCGGGCTTTTCTCTAGTTGCATCGAGTGGGGGCTACTCTTTGTTGCAGTGCAAGGGCTTCTCTGGCTTCTTCTGTTGCAGAGCATGGGCTCTCGGCACGCAGGCTTCAGTAGTTGTGGCACGCGGGCTTCAGTAGTTGTGGCTCGTGGGCTCTAGAGCACAGGCTCAGTAGTTGTGGCGTATGGGCTTAGTTGCCCCACGGCATGTGGGATCTTCCCGGACCAGGGCTCGAACCCATGTCCCCTGCATTGGCAGGCAGATTCTTATCTACTGCGCCACCAGGGAAGCCCAAGTGCTTGGTTTTTAAAAACACTATTTGGTCGTAAGGAATCCTGTTCTTTATATGTGGGATTGAACTAAGTAGGTCATTGGTTCACTAGAATATTTCCAGAGTGGCCCAGGTAGCGCGTTAGGATAAGTGTTTATTTTGGTGGCGTTCAGGATGATATGTTTTGCTCTAGAAAGCAGTGAGCACATGTGGCTTTTATCTGGAAGGAGCTGGGACTTTTTTTTCAGTCTGGAGTGTTGGTGCAGGCAACCGAGAGGACTCTTTGCTTGCTGGCCAGTGCAGACTCTGAGCTGAGAGATTAGCTTTGGGCATCAGCAACTCTGAGAGGGTTGGTCCTGCGCTTTCGTACTAGAGTTGCTGCCTTGCTCCATTTCACCTCCTCAGCCAGTAGGTCTAGTTCCTACCTCGAGACCTACCCTAGTTCCTACCCTGAGACATTTTGCCAAATAGGCCTGAGAGGAATGAGGTGAAAGACTTGTGACTGGCTCTGTGCCAGCCCTTCCTCTATGGGGGACACAACTCAAAGCAACAGCTGTCCCCAGGAGCATGCCAGCAGTGCCTTCGCATGGGAGGAGGGGTCTGCCCGTGTGCCCAGAGCTAAGGGAGTGAGTTAAAGGTTTCCCACACTGGTAGCTTTGTGTCCTGAACAGTGTGGATTTCCCCACGTCACAGACTGCTAATCAGGTAGGCGTATCACAAAGATAATGCCTTGCATTTATATTTTGCTTCAGAGTTTTCAAGCTTCATTAGACTATGCATTTAACTTGCTCAAAGTCAACTACACATGTTGGGCATAAAAGGGAGAGAGAGGGAAACATAATTAAAACTGAATTAGTGATTCCACTTGCTATTCTCTTCAGTGGGCATGTACCCCAGAGTGAGTATGAGATGGCAGGGGGGAATCTGCTGTTCCCTCAGCTGCCTCGGGGGCTGAAGGCCTCGTATTGTGAGTATCTCATCGCACTGAGGGTGATTCTGGTATTTCCGGTTCTGTACATTAGGTAGACATGGCCTAGGCATGGAAGCCAGTCAGTTCAACTGATGTTTTTACCAAAGAATCGGCATCTCTTCCCTCCCTGGAGGTTGTGAGGGACCTATTGAGAGAGACGCATGCCAGTCTCCAGAGTGGCATGTCAGCCTGGGCATGGACTCTACTTCATGAGTGATGCGAAGGCATTCTCAAGAGCAACTGTGGTCATATGCAACTTCTTCCTTACCCTTTGATTTTAGAAAATACACTCTGTGGAAGGTATGACGCCACTCTATTTAAAAATGTTGAGAGAGCCCTGTGAAGTAGTCATGGCTGACGTTACTTATCTCCATTGTATAACAAGGTAAATTCCTCACCCGAGGTCATGCAGAGCCAGGACCTGGTTTCCAGTGCTTGCTCCATGGCTGTTCTTTCCAGACTGGGTTGGTTTTAGTTGGGGCACAAGGCAGGGCCACCACATATGGTGGTGCAGGCTATACCCTGCATGGGGGCAACCAGAAACCAGTTTGATTGCTAGGCCCTCAGTGCAACCTGGCCTAGAATTGCATCTGTGCTGAGGGAGGAACTTCTCTTTCTAATTTACACAAGGATGTCCAGTGGGCTGGCAGGGGTTTCGTCCAAGGCTAAGCCTGTACATAAAACATTGAGCAGAAATGGATGCAGATAGTGTTGGTTTCTTCCTAGGAACCTGTTCACTGTCCCCAACTCCTCCAAATCCACCCTCACCTGAGGAATTTAGAAACTTTAAATTATTTTTTAAGCCTGGGTATTTTACAGTTGCACCAAATTCTATGTTTTTGTTAATGGCTTTTTATTGACCAACTACAGGCATACCTCAGAGATATTGTAGGTTCGGTTCCACAAATTTTTTGGTTTTCCAGTGCATATAAAAGTTGTTATAGTGGTATACTGTAAACATAACTGTCTATTAAGTGTGCAGTAGCATTATGTCTATAAAAAACCAATGTGTATGCCTTAATTAAAATCAATTAATTGTTTGCTAAAAAATGCTAACCATCATATGAGCCTTCAGTGAGTTGTAATCTTTTTGCTGTAGAGGGTTTGAAATATTGTGAGAATTACCAAAATGTGACACAGAGACATGAAGTGAACAAATGCTGTTGGAAAAATGGCGCCAATAGACTTGCTCAATGCAGGGTTGCTACAGACCTTCAACCTGTTAAAAAAAAATGTGGTGTCTGTGAAGCACAATAAAGCGAGGTCTGACTATACTCTGTCAGACATTAGGCTTGCTCCTAGGAATGCGGTTACGAAAAGACAGACCCAGCTTCTGCTCCCACAGCGTTTGCAGGGGTCGAGGATCACAGTATAGAGCTCTAAGTGTTTTGATGGTGACAGCACATGGTGGGGTGTCCCTTCACCCTAACTTAGGAGGTCAGGGAAGGAAGTCTTCCTAGCAGGCAGGAAATTCATGCAGAGACTGAAGGATAGTGGGGAGTTAGGCAGAGAGAAGGGCAAAGAGTATCCCAGGATGATGAAAGGCACGCGGAGAGGGCAATAGGGGAGAGCAGCACTGACATTTGAAGAGACGCAAAGCAGGGCTCCTCAGACTTTGATGGGATATATAACATCACCTGCAAATCAAAAAAAGTGTATACTTGTATTCAGTAGGTCTGCAGAAGGGCCCAAGATTCTGCTCCAGGTGATGCTAATGCTGCTGGTCCAAGAATCCCACTCTGAGTAGCAAGGACAGAAAGCAGCTGCAGTGAAGGCTGACTTCCATGCCTACAGGGTGCGTCTATACCCGGCTGGATCCCCTGCACCCAGCACAGTGCTTGACCCAGAAGGTGTTCCACCTGAACTCCTGGAGTAATTAAATCAATCTGTAAATGCATGGGTCACCAGTGTAGCTGGAGAGGTTGAGAAGGGCCGATCACGCAGCCACGTTAAAGAGTTTAGAATTTGTCTTAAGAGCAGAGGTGGTGGGGACAGAGGGTGGCGTGAGAGGCGTTGAGTGGTTTTAAGCAGGGTTAAGTGTGTAATAAGAAGATTTTCATTTCAGAAAGTTGACTCCATTAGAGAGTGGAGATGGAATGCATCGTAGGAGATCAGAGGTGGGAGACCTGTTAGGAATCACCACGGTGGCAAGATGATTGTGGCCTGCTGGGGGAGCGGTGGGGAAGAGGCAGCTGAGAAGGAGAGGTGTGAAATGGGAGGAAATGGGGAAATGGGAGGAGGCTGAGCCTAGGGACTTGCCAGTGGAGCCCACTGACTGGCAGGTGTCTAGAACACAGCCCAGCCCAGAGGAGGCGCTCGGCACATGTTTGCTGAGTGACTTTGAAAGGAACTTGACAGTTACAAAGAAACAGATGAGTGACCCAAGAGTATGTGATTCAGAGTGAGGGCTTCGGAGCCAAGGAGCAAGCCTTGTGGGGCTGAACTGACCAGCTGGCCCGGGAGGAGCAGACTGAACAGAGATGGATGGGAAGAGAGAGAGGAGGAGGCAGGTTTGCTTCTACTTTCACAATTTGTAGTTCAATAGATTGAAACTTTCAGCATTTTAAAGCAGTATGGAGTCCCGTGGGGGAAATGTCACCCCATTTGAGATTTTAAAATGTGAAATGTCATCATTTAAAGGAAGGTTTTTTCTTTTTTCTCTGATTTTTTAAATTAATGCATTTTTACTATGGAGAACACGTATGAAGGCTTAAAGAAGAAAATCAATCACCCTAAAGACTCAAAGACTTGGAGAAATACTACCATCCTATTAACATTTTGGTGTTTTGTCTTGCACATGTTACATATTTGAGACTTTGACATGTATGCAATTTGAAATTGTACATTTATTTAATTTTTTATCATAAAAATATCCTTATCATTAAAATTCCCCATAAATATAATTTAGAAGGAATTTTATAAGCACTTCCTTTATTGTTGGATATTTATGAGGCTTTAAATTTTCTTTAAATTTTGATTAAATATAATGTTGAGGTGAAGATCTTCATGCAAAGATATTAGTCGACATTCTGAAATATTTCCTAGAAGTTGAAAATTACTGTGTTAAAGAATGTGAACCAAGGTTCCTGAGACATTTTGCCAAATTGTGTTCCAGAATTGAACGCATTTCCAAGTTCACTTGCAGACTGTGAGTGTCTGACTCATTGAATTGCTCTAGCACCCAACAGATTGCCTATAATTACATTTTTTTGTTTAATGAGTATTTTTAATGCTAGTGAGAGTGAAGTATTTTTCCTATTTAATATCCATTTAAAATTACTTTTTTATGTTAATTGTTCAGATTCTTTGCCCATATGTTCTATTTAATTCTTGTGATTTTCTTATTGATTTTCTTTATAAACTCTTAATAAATTGCTTTGATTCTCCCCCCTCCCATTCTTTAGTATTTACAAGGATAACTTTGTAGAAAGGATCCGCTAGTGATAGGCATTCATGTTTATTTTACCTTTTGGGGAGTTGGAAGTAATTAGCAGAAGGCTTCATGGTGTGTTTTGGAATGAATGTGTGTAATACTATTACCTATCTTGGAGACTGGCTTATTTGAAAGGTTTCTTTCTATCTATTGGCCAGTCTGACCAGTAAACCTGGACATTTTGGAATTGCTATATATTTTGTATTTTGACTTAACTCATTCTCAGTATGCTGGATAATTTTCTTATATCAATGACAGTCATCATTCATGAACTCATTCAGCAAATATTTAGGTGGCCACTTTTGGGCTGGCCAATTAGTTTTTCTATTTTTCGAACAAGAAAGTTAAGAAGTATCAGCCCTGAGTGAAATCAGTCCACCCTCTGGATAACAACCCCCAGCATTTGACTGACTCCACAATTCATGGTGTGGCTGGGGGCCCTGGTTTGGGAGCTGTGGATCAGCTTTTCCAGCAGAGAAGCCCAGGGAAAGGCAGCTTAGAGCAAGAGAAGCTGCCGGCTAAGTCCTTATTGATTACCTACTGCAGGCCTGTGGGTTTGAGCCAAAGAGATCCACATATAAGAAACCGACTCTGCCTTTGAGGAGGTGACAATCTGTTGTGAAGACAAATCTAATAGGAAACAGTCATCTTTTGCCTATTTTACCAACAGATTGTGTTTTACTTATTCAGTACTAGAAGCTGCTTACATGTGAGGGGTATTGATCCTAAATCACACACATATTGAAAACAATTTTGCCTATTAAAATTTTTTCTCTTTAATTAAAGACTTTTTAAATACCATATAGAAGTAAAAAATGTTTCTCAGTCTTTTCCTTTATGGTTCTGACCTTTATATAATACTTAGGAAGCTCTTCTCCTTACCTAAATAATAAAAATATTCTTCCATTTTTCCTTCTGTTACTTTTAGAGCACTATTTATTATCATCCAGCTCTTTCTTTCCAATTTGAAATGCTCTTTTTAAATATGCTAAGTTCTCACACATTTCATGGGTTTGTGTCTCTCCTCTTTTTCCTTGTGTAACTTATTGGCTATGTGAGTTTAGTTAAAATGCTTTCCCACTTGGGTTGTCCATATTTAAATTGGGGATAATGTCACAGTAGCAATTCCACTTCACAGAGTTTTTGTGAAAGGTAAACCATGATGTATCAGGGTTTGGCCCCGCTGGAAGCACTCAGTAAATGATATTATTGTCTTCATTATTGCTTGTTTTAGAGTCATTGACAATGGCTCCTAGTTACTATAGTAGGTAGTCCCTGTCATACATTTTCTCTTCAAAAATTTCTTGGCTGTTCTTCTACCTTTACTTTTCTATTTGAATTGAATGTCATTCATCAAGCTCTGAGAAAAACAAATGAAAAAAGGAACAATTGAGATTCTGATTGAAATTGCATTAAATTTATATATTAAAAAGGGAGGTTTGACATCTTACAGAATTGATTCTTTTAATCTACAAACAGTGTAACTCTCTCCATTTATTGAGGTTTTGTTTTTTGTCCTTCAATTAAATTACATGGAGGCTTAAGCATTGAATTTTCTACCTTTTCCCTTGTTATGGTTGAGACTGGCCCTTTTCTTTACGAACAGGTGGAGGCAGCTTTGGAGTTTCATTAAACACCTTAAGATACATTCTCTCTCTTTTTTTTTTTTTGCGGTACGCGGGCCTCTCACTGTTGGGGCCTCTCACTGTTGTAGCCTCTCCCGTTGCGGAGCACAGGCTCCAGACATGCAGGCTCAGCGGCCATGGCTCCCGGGCCTAGCCGCTCCGCGGCATGTGGGATCTTCCCGGACCAGGTCACGAACCCATGTCCCCTGCATCGGCAGGCGGACTCTCAACCACTGCGCCACCAGGGAAGCCCTACATTCTCTTTTAAAGTCATACGAACACCCCTGTGAAGTGAGATTGAACATTTTAAGCTTATAGGTAAAGAATTTAAAAGGAAAGAATAAAGGAAAGTAATAGTTTTAAATATCTGTGTATCATCGTACATTTTAACTTAGTCTAAAGTAGGTCTATTATTCCCATTTTACAAATAAGGAAACGGATTATGAGAGAAGTTAAAGTGGTGTGGCCAAGACATAAAATAAATGAAGAGATAGGGCTCAAACGCAGGGCTTGGGATTCTGAATCAGATGTTCTAATGGCCAGTGGTCACTACTTCCCCCCTCATGCTCTCTCATCCTGTCTACACTTGTCATTTGTCTCAATAAAGTTGACTCAAATCCTATTGGTCTGTTTCCTAGGGCTGACTGCCATTCTCTAGTCTAGTTTCTGGACCCATCGGAATGGCCCAGCACATGCAACCCTTCTCAAGAGCCAATCACAGTGGCTTGGTCAATTCTGTTGCTGTCAAATGTGGCCTGGATGCCTGGCTCTAGAGAGTACCTGGGAGGAGGTCCAGGGTAGGAGGCCAAAAATTCTCTCATACACCTGAGCCTTGCTGTTTTGTTATCTGACGGCTGTGGTTGAGAAACCCTATAGCCAGGATAGGTTGTCAGGTTCATTACTGCATAACCCAAGGGAGCTACATAAGGGATGACCATCACAGAGTGACCAGAAGGAGGAGCCTGACCTGGAACTCCCCTTCTACTGGGCATCCTCATACAGGAGAGAGCTGCAGCCTTTGCCATCAGTAGGATGTGTTTCTCCTGGATTTGTGTATTGATCTGCCTTTAATAGAAAATTTATCATTGACCCTTTGTTCTTTTTTGCAGAAACAGGGCATTAAGTACTTGCTTTTCTTGGCTTTTCCCAGAATTTTAACCTCTTCCTGATTTTGTGTGTGTGTGTGTATGTGTGTGTGAATATTTGTGCATTCATTGTCTCTCTTTTATCCTGATGGAATGGATGCTGCTGCAGAATCTGGGCTGTAGGAGAGGTTCCCAGAAGCCAACTGCTCGGGCATCTGCCCCCGGGCAGGTCTTCATTTGAATGGAGCCAAAGGGTTCCTGAATATCCCTGGGTGCATCCAGAGGGGTGTAAGGGAAACTGGGTGGGTGGGGCTCTGGGCTCTGAATGGTTCATGTTTTCTTGAAGGAACTGTTTCATATACTGAGACTTTGAGTAATGTTTCATTAGTTATAAACGCTTCGCTCTTAAAAAGCGAAAGGTTGAAATGACTGCTCTGTGCTATCTAAGAGGGACTCATAGTCTTTTTTGGAATAATTTCAGAAATGAAAATTTAAACCCATTCTTCATTCCTAGATTGTTTGGGTGTGACAATTTGGGAGAGAGGCAGGTCTGAGTAACTGTGAAGACACTGGAAGTAGGATTTATTTCTTTGAAACTCAGCAAGCATTCCTAGAGCTTGTTGAGTTTCACCACTGCAGGCCGGTGCCTCCTGGGGTTGAGCATCATAATGGTCTATGTGATGCCCCATGGGTAGCACTGCATTGGATGCCATTGGAATAGGGGTGCTGGACCATCAGACAGAGGGAGTAGATCAGTTCTCCTGCCCTTGGAGTGCATTATGAATTATTTACAGAAATAGTCTTCAAGTGTTAAGCTTTGAAGGGACCCAATACATAGCACTTTCTTTTCCTGCCTGTGGTCAGAAACAATTGGGAGAGATACAGGAATCAGGCAAATGGAGGTTAAAATACCATCTTTATGACTAGTAAAGCAGATCCTAGAAAATGTAGTTTATATCTGTGGGCAGATGAGTTTCTAAAAGTGAATCCTAGAATCAGACTTACCCACCCAACCCAGGTAACACCGGAGAACCACAGGCTTCTCCTCCTACCACCCATCCCCCCTGCCCTTTGACTTCTCCCTTAACATTTATAGAATGGGGAAGTAGAGCGGAATGCACACTAATCTCTAAGCAGAGGAGGAGAAGTGGCCAGGCTACACATGTCCAATTCTTGTCCCCCAAATTGCCAACCCAGGGGAAAGGCCTGGAGTGTTACACTGAAAGATGTCCCTCCACGAGGAAACGCCAGCAGGAGAAAAGAGGTTCCTACCCTCAACAAGCCCAAGTGATCAGCCGGCGAGGAACTCTTAAAGTAATACATACTGACTCTATGAATTTTTGGCACAAGAAACATATTAAGATATTGAAACGGAATGATCAGAGTAACATGCATTCAGTCAGGGAACATTTCTGGAAGGAAGCAATGGGCACAGTGTGGTGGAGAGAGGCACATAGCTTTAAACAGATTGACCTGTTGAAATGGAGGAAAGTTCACGGAGAGCTTGAACTATGGTAAAATGAAAAAGGCCTCCCAATATGACAAATACAGTAGTTCTTGTGATCTGGGAGATGGGGGTTAGTGTCATCAGTCCTAGTAGTCATAAAGATTAGATGGCACTGTCCCAAGTGGAACAAGTTCACAGATATCAGGCCCAGCTGGTACAGCACAGGGGATGGCCCATACGTGGCAGCTGTGAAGGGGATGGTTCTGGGGATTGCAGCAAGACGAGGCTCCTGGTGTTAGACAACATGAGTGGGGGGCCTCTCTTCTGATTTATTACTAGTTTGGTAAATATGGAGTGCTTTCTTGTTTACCCAGCTGAGAGAATATTGCTTAGTTTTCTTTAGAGCAAAAAGAAAAGATTTTTTTCCTCTTTTTGTCTTACCAGCTAGGATACAACTGAGAGCTGTGGGTACGTGGGCTCGATTGGTGTGATGCTTTCTTTTGAGTTTTCTGTTGCTTAATTGAAAGTGGTTTAAAACCCACTACAGGTTCTGAGGAGGATACTGGGAGGAATAGTAACACAGACCTTCCAAAAACAGTGGATAACTCAGAGACCATATTCTTTTTGATTTTGGAACACTGCGTGTGATTTTTTAAAAATTTTTTTGGCCGCGCCAGTCAGCTTGTGGGATCTTAGTTCCCCGACCAGGGATCAAACCCAAGGCCTCGGCAGTGAAAGTGCAGAGTCCTAACCACTGGACCACCAGGGGATTCCCCTGATTTTTGTAAGGTGGATTTTCTTTTCAAAACACATTTTTCTTAGGGTGACACTATAATGTATTTGTCTTCAAAGAGTACCCAGAAACCAGCAGCTAAAAGGGGAAGGGGAAGTGGATAGAGGTTTAAAATTAACTGTGGATGAATATATAGATAATCAAGATTTAAGGAGAACGTATTCCTATCTGATCCGTTTGCTGCCTGTTTGTACATTGTGGGGTTATTCATACTTACATATGAATAAGTGGTATAGTCAGGTATATAATCTTGTAGTTGTTAAGTAAAATTGGTTAATCCTAATGTTAATCAGAGATGTCTCTCTGTCCTTGTATAGTATAGAGTTTGATGTGATTGCAGACAGAGAGACCCAGGTGACCTTTTGGGGATCTATTTCCATCTCCAATATTCAGTGAGTTGTTTGCTTGCTATCTCCTAAAATAAAATATGTAAAATGCTGAGCACAGCACCTGGTACATAGAAAGCTTCTCTAATACTTAACAACATGGGGAAATATTTACTGTATTTTAATTTGAAAATGGTTATAAAATAGTATGTAAAACATTATCCCGGTTATGCAAAATTCAACAAATAGTTATTAAGTTCTTATATGCCAGATGCTGTTTTAGGAACGGGGATACAAGAACAAGATGGGGTGAACACACCATTGCTTTGTGCCCTATTTAATTTTGTATCACAGAAGAGATTGATAGCTCTTGCTGTGATGTCCTCAATAGATAGAAAACATCTGTTTCTTTTCCTTTTTTTTTTTTGTTTTTTGTTTTTGTTTTTGGAAGCCAGAGACTGACTTTGTGCAGATATTTTTCCATAGATACCTGAGTGGGTTACCTCTCTGAGAAGTCAGTCAGATGAGCCCTGCCCACCTTCTCCTTCTGTGGTTTAGGGCAGTGCTTTGGAAGAGCTCATTTAGCCCCCAGTTTAGCTCAGGAGCAAGGATTGGAAGTTGAAACATTCATTGAGCTTCCTAAAGCACTAAGTATTCACAGCTGAAACCCACCTGGAAACTCCCTTTCTGGGGGAGCCCTTGCGAGGAGAATCATTGTGGTGATTCTTTTCCTTCCTCAGTGTGTCCTTATTTGCCATTGTATAGGACCTTTGGGATTTTTATTCTGGGGAGAGAGATTTAGAAACATAGTTTCTAGCCCATGGTCCATTGAGCCAAATTGATGGATTACCAAGCTGAATTTTGGCACTGGGAGCTTTTAGCAATGGAAATTTGAGTTTAGTGGTCGGCCGGCCATGGCTGGCAATACCCAAACTGGCCCCTACTCTTTACTTGTTCACTACATGGTCTAAGGTAAGTCTTTAGGTCTCTGTACCTTAGATCGGGAGGGATTTTCAACCCATTTTCTAATCATTTTACAAGGGTTAAGAAGTCTGCACTTACAAAATTATTTGAACAGGAGAAAACTCCCCACTGAGTAGTTACTATGAAAGTTTTTATTCCAGCAAGAGGAAAAATTAATGGTGTAAAACCCAGTCCCTGAAGGAATGAAATGCTTCTAAAAATGAACTAATATTTGTACCTATTCATTCCCAAGTCTTTACTTCCATAGCCCCTCAAATGAGAATACAAATTACTGACCAACCTTTTGGTATTTCTTTCAGGGACACCTGTGTGGTTCTTTGTGAAAATTGCTCCAATTCGAAATGAACAGGATAAAGTGGTTTTATTTCTTTGCACTTTCAGTGACATAACAGCTTTCAAACAGCCGATTGAGGATGATTCATGTAAAGGTTTGTAATTCTGATTTGTACAAATAATTTTATGCCTTTTTTATTTTTTTGCCTATAGTGTGACTCTCGTTACAGAAAATTTGAGGTTGCCAAGGCAATCTCTGCACAAGGATCAAGATTTAAACTTTAATTTGTGTTGGGTAGAGCATTGTATCGTTCTGGAATGTATTGAGGGAAAAGAAAGTGAGAAAAAAAAGCTTTGGTTAGGATGGCATTTGAATCAATCTCATACCTTTGTACATTAACCCTTTCCAAGTAGACAGAAGAAGGTAACTGGGCCCCTCTGGTATTGTCAGAATCTTTGCAGGTTTTCACACAACGGATGTCAGTCACCCAAATGTGGGAGTTCATGGTCACAGTCATCTTATTTCTATATAAACTTCTTTAGATTTGACTGAGTTCTAGCATTTTAATAGTGTTAAAGTAGATTTTAGTACATCTCTGCCTCTGTGGTTGGTTAAGTCTGTGACTGGTTAATTCATTGGAAACATGGCATTAATGAGGCCAGTAACATTCCCATATGGGTCATTTAATCAGATCTGGGACCACAGATTTTAGCACTCACCTCAGCCATACCACATGCATGTATTGTTTAAATAACACTTGGGGACCTAGGAGAGGAGATGGCTCAGGATTTCTAGAACAACTGTACTCCCGAAGAGGTCCAGCTCATCAGGAAGTACAGAAGCTGTCATTCCCAGAGGTTTGGGATTAGGAGGTATCACAGCAGCCTTTTCCAACCCCCTGAAGATAACCAAGAGGCCAGGAGCTCTTTCACGTCGCAGTGTCTCCTGGCTCTGCAGCTGATTTTCCGGCTCTACCAGAGAACGCTACTCCTTGCAGTTTTCTGAGATGCAGCAGAGAGATAAAAGTGGAGTTCATGGGAGAGTCAAACTGGGGCATGTTATCCTCGACGTGACAAAATTGTGATTGTTAAATGGCAAGAAATAAAAAACATTTTGTGGCTGCTCCCTTTGGGGCTGTGTCCTCTGAGGATATTTAAAATCCTACCACATTTGGATGCTAATATTTATAGAGTTCAATGCGCAATGCTGTGTATACCAGTGCATCCTATTTTTTTTTTTAACTATCTATAGCTCAGTAAACCAATCACAGCCTGCCTTTGGGGTTCAAGACCAGAGCAGATGTAAATAAAGTCTCTTAACTTGTCTCACCCTCCGGCAGTCTCCTTTTCTCCTGCAGATTTATGATTCCCTGATTTCTAGCTTCTGACTTGAAGATTTCTCAGTGCAGTAGCTCTTACACAGCGATAGGCTCACTCATGATGAGTGTCATCTTGCTACCATCTAGAAAGGCCGTTTACTTTTTTAACTGAATAAACTCATAAATAGCATTTTAAAGGTTATCTGATAGTTTCACAATTATTTTTGCAAGTTTTCTCTGAAAAAGGTGAACTAGGGGATGTAGTTGAGTCAGAATGTTTTCTTATCATCACCACTGGAACATTTTCAGGTGACATGAGGGATTGTTTAGTAGGAAAGGCAGAGTTAACCGAGAATGCTCCCTGCATGCCACCTAGGTGTCTGCCTGGCATTCTCACGAAACCTGAAAGAAAAGATAAATCTGATCAATGCCGTGGGACTCACTGAGGTTTATTTTCCAGGAATAAAGTGCTCTACTACATTTTTCCTGCCTCACTGATGTATTTCCCTTGCTGATAAGGGTTTTGGTGGATGTGCGCATGCGCGCGCGCGCGCACACACACACACACACACACACACACACACACACACACACACACACACACACACACACACACACCCTATTCCCTGTTAGCCAAGGGAACCAGATATTAATTCTTTGTCAGTGAAATAAATTGGAGTAATACATGACTTGATTTCTAAAAATTAAAACACACATGCACACACACACACATACACGTACATACTCTTTAGCCCTCAATATAGGAATGCTGACAGTGGATCATGCTTAATATTTCTTCCAGGACATGACTTTATAAGCCTGTTCACTCCAAATGCTGTGGCAGATATGTTTAGACCCTGCCACTTGTCATGTCACTGTGCCCCTGACCCACTTCTATTTGGTGGTCTGTTTAGGACAAGGTCAAATTTTATATTAGTCTGTTGTTGATGGAAGAGCATGATAATTCTCCAGGCCTTTATCGTTGTAAGTCTCTAAACTGCAGTTCTGGCTGTAAGGGTCCAATCTAGATGGAAAATACACTGCCATGTGGCTGGATTATTCTCCTGACTTGACATTTCTTCTCGGAAGTTGTTCTCACATTGTGAGATTCCAGCAGGTCCAGCCGGGCTTTCAGTACAGTGCCTCAATTAGCATAAAGAGCCTTAAGAGTCTTGCTGACCCAGGCTTGTGTAGAATTCACTTTTGAGAGGGAATGGAAGGGTGGATAAGGGAAAACCCCAGAAAATCCCTAGATAATTGCTTTTTGGCATAGCAATACAAGATGTTTTCCCACCATTAGGTTAGACTTTTTTACAGTCAACTGTGCTCAGATTGTCTTTAAAATGACTTTGTTTTCTCTCATCATCTTGTGCCTCACTTTGGGGCTTGGGAGTCTGGTGAGTGCATCCTAACGGTGACTCAGGAAGCCATTTGGTGCCTAATTTTCCCATAAATGACACACAAAGGGGAGAACACATGGGATCATTGGCGATAGACTATTTTAGCATCTGACACAAAGTAACTCCCCTTTGGCCCTGAGCTCCGAGCACATGTGATGGGCCCCGGGGATGCTCCCTGAACCCCCTCTTTTATTTAGTGTATCAGTTCTCATGACCCTTTTCATGAATTATCCAGACCCCTGACTTCCTCATCTCCTCTTTCCTGTTCATCTTTTGGCTACTTCCCTTTCTCTCTGATAAAAAGTGCCCACAGGTGGCATGGAGCAAGGGATGAAGGCAAGCTAGGTTTGCTGTTTGGTAAGGGCTGTGTGTGTGTGTGTGTGTGTGTGTGTGTGTGTGTGTGTTTAAAGGCTGAATGAGAGAGTAGGTGGGAATTCTTGGTTGAAATGAGACTCAGTGAGGCTCTGGGCGTTTCATTTCTTCCTTATCTCTTGCTTTTCTGGTACTTTGGATAATTGGGAGTAGGTTGCAGGAGTGTTTTTCTCTGTCCCATCCGCCCTTCAAAGCCAGGAGCCTTGGGCAAGTGGGTAGAGAAGAATTAGAGTGTAGGGCTCAGAGTTTTCTCTTTACATTGTTCACCCAAGGATGAGTCACCCCTCTTCTCTTCTCTCTTACCTCACTGAATCATCTCACATTAAAGGAGCAAATTCACTTTCAAAGATCCACTAAAGTAAATTTAGTATTTACTTGTAAATTCAGAGTTAAAATTGAGCCAAGAGTGGGCAAGAAACGGAATGTAAAACTCCAGAGGAGATTTTTAAAGGCCAAAGATTTAGAATATTCAGGGCTGAAGGCTCCGGCAAGCTGTTGTAACTGCCAACCCTTCTCCAGGTGTCTTCATGTGGGATATATGTGAGGTGCTCTTGGGGAAGAAAGAGTGTAATGGCTAAAAGCCACAGGTCCCCTCTCCACCACCAATATTAGCATTTTTTCTCTCGGCCCTTAGGATGACTGAAAGGTGATGATTTAGTGACTTCTGCTTGAAAAAGCCATCCTAGGTTTTTGGTTATTTGTACATCAGTAGGGAAAAGATCTGGGCCAGAAGACTTGAGGACACTTAGTCATTGTCCACATTGACCTGGTAGTCTCCCGTGTCCATTGCTCTCTGCTGGATGTTGGGTTATGGCACCAGCTCCTCTAAGAGAATCTGTGACTCTTCAGATTAGGACAAGCTCGGCCTCATCGCCTCCTCACCAGGGCAAGGATACTTTAAGGAGTCCTATGCAACTTCTGTTCCAAGTGGCTCAGCATGGTTTCCCAGGGAGGGGCCTGTAGGTCTGTCTTTCCTAGTATCTCTGGACTTACCCTGGGAGGAACTGGAATTCCAGGTCATCCCAGAACCATCTCTTTTGGCCTAGGGAGAATACAGGGATGTGTGGGCTAAAGCAGCCTAGTGGGGGACTCACCCCAGTTGAAACCAGTAGCCAGTGTGGGCTCAAGCAAGGGAGATAGTGGTTGTCCTTACTGAGAAAGGAGAAAGGACCCAGTAAATCCTTCTTAGCTGCTTGCTAGATTGCAAACTGCATTCCCGTGCTTCTGTCCTTTCTTCCCTTTCATGCTTCCTCTTCCCCTCCTGCTCGCCCCCCCGTCATTTTTCCTGATCATGTGATGCTTCTGATCTTCCCACGGCACCCCCAGCCCTGCCTCTGCCTGCCTTGTGGTGACGTTTATGACAGAGCTGGAAGAACCCTGAGCTAGGGGTTTCTTCATTTGAGCTCAGTTCACCGTTAAACTCCCAAATGGGATATAATTGGAAGGGTGGGTGCAGAAATACCTCCTAAAACTTAACAGAGTTTGTAAAATGGGCTACTTATACTTTGGGGCTTTATGTCTACTGGAAACCCAGGTAGAAGTAGGAAAATGAGAGAACACAATTTGTGCTTCATGCACATTTATTCAGCATACGCACTTACTGGGTGTATTTGGGGTGTTTAACCTTATGCTAGATGCTGACCTTAAGGAAATGTCTAAGAGCCCCTGCTCGTTACAGTCTGTTCGGAAGATAGGCAGACAGGTGAGCAAATAGAACAATAAAGCCTAATCAGTGATCTAATAGAAGTCTGCCTAAGGCAAATGGGGGTACACAGGTTGGAGCAGGCAATTCTGCTAGGGTAGGGTGATACCAGGGAAAGGCTTCCTTGAAGGCAGCTGCCTTATTTTCCTTGTGGAAAATGACCATGTGGCTTCTCTTAAGCAAGATCATCTTGAGCTGGATTCTCATCGGCTTATTCTCACCCAGTTGACCCTTTGGACAATAGGAAATTGATTTTTCCAGGAATGTTTTTCCTGATGGCTCTGCTATGAGGGACATTTGTGGTCCAAATTGTACATGTATTCCACCAAACCCATTTGCTTCTCTTCTGTGTTTTCTTAAAATTTTTATTAAAGTATAGTTGATTTATAATATTGTGTTAGTTTCAGGTATACAGCATAGTGATTCAGATACATATATCAATATATATATATTCTTTTCCATTATAGGTTATTATAAGATATTGAATATAGTTTACTGTGCTATGCAGTAGGTCCTTGTTGTTTATCTATTTTATATATAGTAGTTTGTATCTGTTAATCCCATACTCCTAATTTATTCCTCTCCTCCTTTCCCCTTTGGTAACCATAAGTTTGTTTTCCATGTCTGTGAGTCTGTTTCTGTTTTGTAAATAAGTTCATTTGTATTATTTTTTTAGATTCCACATATAAGTGATATCATATACTTGTCTTTTTTAGTTTGACTGACTTTCTTCTGTGTTTTTAATCTCATTGGCTGTCACTCCAGTCACCCAAACCAGGGACCCAGAGGCCACCTGGCTTGCTTCTTCTCTCCCTCTACAGCCATTGATTCTACCTCTGCAGCTGTTCTCAAGTCTCCACTTGTTACCTGGCTCAGGCCATAGCACTGGTCCAGGCCCTCATGGTGTCTTGCCTGGGATTCTGACTGGTCTTCTATCTGTTAACCCCCCTCCGCCCTCTTTATAGTCCACTATCCACACTGCCATTTTGTCCTAAAATTCCCCTACTATATTTAAACTCCTTCATTGGATTCCCTTCAGGTTTCAGATTGATTCCCTTCAGGTTTCAGTTTGAAGTTCAAATTTCTTAACTTGCCATCTAGGTTGTTACCACCTAAGTTCTTCTCGGCCTGGCCCTTGACAACCTCTTTAGCATTACTTCAGGTCACTGCCTGCATCCTCCTCCCCTCTATGGGCCACGCCTCATTCATCTAGCTATTAAGAAGGTCTTACTCTTCCCTGACATATTACCCTGTTTTATGATTTTTCTGCCTTCATAGGTGCTGTTTCTTCTGTGTGGAATGTCTATCTTTTCCTTCCTGACTTCAAGTAGCTCCTACTCATCTTTTAAAAGTTTGCTCTAGTGTCACCTCCTGTGGGAAGCCCTCCCTGACTGCCCAGCCTGGATCAGATATGCCTTCTCTGGACAGTCTTGGCCATAGCGTCCTCTACTCACCTGTTATAGAATTTAGCTTACTATATCATACTTTTTTATTTTCTTATCAGTCTTCCCTACTAGAGTACAAGCTCTTTGAGGCCAGAGTCTGTGCCTTTTTTCATTTTAGTATCCCCAGGATTTAGCACTGTGATGGTATTTACATAGTAGTTATGTTTAGAATTAATATGTGAATGAATGATGTTCTTTCATCTGGCTCAGCATGAGTCCTGTTATAAAGTGTCTAGAGTCCAGAAAGGACAACCTGAAGGTGGAGCTTGGGAAAGAACTTATTTCCTTCCTTCAGAATAGGCAGAGTCTGCCTACCCTGGTAGAGGTGTGATGGAAGATTTCACACTGCCTGTCCATTTCCCAATCCAACACCCACTCACCTTCCTGTGCCCTTCACTCAGCCACCTGAGAGCCAACTCTTTTAAGAGGCACATTCTTGAAAAGAGAATCAGGGCTAGAGTGAAGGGCTACCTGGGCCTGGGGAAATGCCCTGAAGTCCAGGGATCTTTCTTTTAATTTTTTGTGCCACGTCATCTGATGGACCAGGGCCCTGAGCCCTGCCAAGCAGGGTCTGGGATATCTGCCCTGCTCGCTCCCTCTTATCATTGGTACCAGAGTGTAGGTTGTGGTGGTGGTGGGTGGGTAGGATTGAATGGGGGCGTGTTTCAGAGCCTTTGATGATGTTTGAGTGCACAACTGTTTTCTCGCCAGTTGAAAAATATACTTTCTGCTCCTCTTGAAAAACTTTGCATAATTCAATTCCAGCTTTGTTTTCAGCTGTAGGAGAGCCTGACTCTGAAAGAGACTTTAAAAAATTCTAGTCCACGGTTCACACAAGCAAATTCCAGTGAACATTTTCATTAATGGCCCATTTGGGGAAGATGTCATATACCTCTGGAGAGTCTGGGCTGTCCCCTCCTGTCAACATCAGTGGGAGTCCCCGCAGCCCGACCACCGTGAGCCTCTTTTCAAGGTGACCCATATCTCTGCTTAATGGCATCAGGATGGATGAAAATGCCACTATCTTTTATTAAAGCCCAGAACTTCTGGAATGAGATAAAAAGGAACTTGATTTGCTATTCTTGTTATGTTGACAAAATTTATACAGATCTTGATTCTTAAAGGTTGTGCAAAAAAAGGGCCATCATTCTGCTTGACCTCATTGTCCTCTGGATTCTGAGTCCGTCTTATAAAGGTGCTCCAGGGTAAAATTTGGTAAATGAGATTTCTGCTGCAAGGCACTGGCTACTTCTAAACTCTAAAGGACAAAAAATCAAATTGCCTAGTCTTGCTGTTAGCTGTCATGCAAAAATAGTTGCACGCTCTTTATTTGCTGTACCCCACATCCAGGTCTTTGGAGCTCCCTCGCCCCAAGCTTGGTTTTGAGAACCCCTACAGACTTTCAGGGGTCTCATGAGGCAATTGGCATGGTCATAACCTTGATGCAGATGGCTTGTTGGATATTGGAATGGACGGTTGTCTTTGGGGACCTTTAAACGATTCCTCATACATATTAAAATCTTAGTAATGATCACTGGTACATCTTAGATTTTGGAGTATAGAGTGGTCTGGATTAGAAAAAGACCAGTGTTTTACTTTCCTTGGAGGAACCAAGGAGGGCCAAGGAGGCCTCAAGACAGTCTTTGTTTTAGCCCACTAAACTTAGCCACTTTGTTTTACCAGGAAAATGCATCCTGCATTTATGGCATGTAGATAGAGTATCTTAATTTCCACTTTACAGATGAGATCATTGAGGCCCGGATAATTTAAACAGTTTGTTGGTGACCTCAAGCAGGCCGGAGGCAGAGATGGGATTTGTATCCAGATTTCTTTACTCTAAGTTCAGTACTCGGCTCTTTGCATTTCTAGTTTTAAGGGGACCTACCTGCCATCAGCTATCCTTCCCCCATCCTAGAGCAGACTAAAATCAACTAGTATTGTTCCCCCACCTACCCATGGATTAAATTCATTTCTTATTCCTCTGGCTTTGGAGAAGGTAGTACATGGAACAGCCATTTGACTAGCTTGTCTAGTCATTTAAAACCCAGAATCAGCTTAGTCTCTGCTAGGATCAGATGACAGGGGGCTTGGGAACAGCCTGAGCCATAAAGTCAGAGAAACATCTTGATTGCCTGGTGTTGCCTGGCAGAAAAGCCTTGGGCCAGAGTGGGGAGATCTGGGTTCTAGACTCTTAGCTGCCTAGGCACTCTGTGCCTCGATTTCCCTAGTTGTAAAACAGTGCTAAGACCTGCCGTACCTGCTTCACCAAGCTATGATTAGGGTCACGTGAAACTACAAGGGAAAAGTGCATTATTGCACAGATTTGAGCAAGTCTAGATGCTTTTTTTTGTGTGTGTGGTACGCGGGCCTCTCACTGTTGTGGCCTCTCCCGTTGCGGAGCACAGACTCCAGACGCGCAGGCTCAGCGGCCATGGCTCACGGGCCCAGCCGCTCCGTGGCATGTGGGATCTTCCTGGACCGGGACACGAACCTGCGTCCCCTGCATCGGCAGGCGGACTCTCAGCCACTGCGCCACCAGGGAAGCCCTAGGTGCTTTTTTGATCAGCGAATCTTGATTGCGAGGATGGCCGAGTGACTTGTGGATATGCAGGAGGACATGGAGGGTGGGCGTCTGCTTCTGACAGGGTAACTCGTGGTATGAATGTCCGAGCACCTTTAGGACCTGGTTGAACCTGTCTCTCCTGTCTTCCACATGCTCCAGGCTGGGGGAAGTTTGCTCGGCTGACCAGAGCACTGACAAGCAGCAGGGGTGTCCTGCAGCAGCTGGCTCCCAGTGTGCAAAAAGGCGAGAACGTCCACAAACACTCCCGCCTGGCCGAGGTAAGGGCAAGGGTTTAGCTCAGCTTAACCCTCACTCACTTCCATGGCGTCCCTGGGCTGAGAAAATGGTCCACAGTGAGTGTGATGGCTTGGAAGGGACCTTCAGGACCCCAGACTCTTGTCTTGGCTGGGCTATACACCACCATGTGTGACCTTGGGTAAGTGATCGAACTCCTGTTAGTTGTGTACTCTCACATGTGTAAAAGGAACTACAAAGTACTCCATTCAAAACTGGTTGAGATTACAGTTGTCAGCTGACTCTTCTGAAGGAGTAGGGAAGGAGCTAGAAGTGCTGTATACATGAAGGGGGTTTTACTTATAAACCATAAACAATTTTGTTATTTGAGCAATACATACTATTACAGGAAAAGAAGCAATACATACTATTACAGGAAAAGAAGATACAGGAACAAAGAGGAAGAAAATAAATATCACCTAGAATCCCACTCACCAGATAACATTGTTATAATTTTTGTGGACATGCCTTAACTCTCTTTTGCATTTAAGAAATATTCTATTCCTAAAGCCTAAGAAATACATTTTTTCACATTAATGAAGTTGAGATATATCTAAGAATCAATGTGTATATTTAAGGTGGGTTGTATTGCCTTTTCTTCATTTTATAAAGTTATGAACATCTTTCCAGGTTAATAAATATACTTAAAATTATTGCTGTTTCCATAACCTTTGTAGTAAGGAAAACTCATGGTGGTGGTATTCTCCCTTTTGCTGGCACAAGTGAGAGGCTGGGAAGCCTGGACAAGATGTTTGATCAGGCTTAATGCACCCAAATTATTATTATCTGTTGTTTGATCAGGCTTACTGCACCCAAATTATTATTATCTGTCTTTGGTGGTCCTGCATCCACATCACTGTTATCTCCCTTTGGTGGTGCCTGGTCTTTTTTTTTTTTTTTCCAATGAGACCAGGGTAGGACCAATTAAGAGCATTATACTTTCCATGTAGCAAATTTCCATCTTACCCAAAGATGACAGCGTTAGCTGTCTCTCTGCCTGGTGGTGGCCAGTCAGTTCCTGATCTGTGCTGAGATGACAGGGCACTTTCTGACCTGCCTCTTGGCTTACGTATCCCTGAGAGAGAAACTCCCAGCACGGTGCAGCTGACAGTGGATGCTCTGCATATGTGCACCGAACATTGAGTGGGTTGACTACAGAAGATGTCCTTATAGCAGCCAAAAGCTTCTGCCAGCAGTGGGAATGGGGGCATTCATTTGTGTCGTGTTAGAGAAGGTGAGATACTTGGATGATGGCAGCATCGTTTTTGTCATGATGTGGGCTCACCTTGTGATAGAAAGAATAATAAAAGAGACCCTTCAGCTCACAGCCTGCACTTCCTCTGTCCCTGCTGCTTCTTTTGGTTAATGATGTTCCCTCCTCTCCTACTGTCTCCACCTTGCTCACTCTTATCCAGCCACATTCCTTGCTGTTCCTCTTATGCACCAGGCTTGCTCTTCCCCCAGACTTCTGTGTTCTACTCCTTCACCAGCTGCAAGTCTTTGCTCAGATGGCATTTTCTCTATGTGGCTACCTCTGTCAGAGGTACAAGAACCGGTAGGATATTTGTATGTTAAGAGATTGATTGTAAGGAGGCGCTTGTGGGGACTGGAGAAGTCCAGAATTCGTGGGGCAGCTTGGCCAACTGGAAACTCTTGGGAAGAGCTGGTTAGTGCTGAAGTCCCAGATGGAATTTCTTCTCAGGGAAACCTCAGTTTTGCTCTTAGAGCCTTTCAACTGATTAGATGAGGACCACCCAGATTATGGAGTATAATCTCACTTCCTGCAAGTCAGCTGATTGTAGATGTGAATCACATCTACAGAATACCTTCACAGAAGCACTTAGTGTTTGATTGAACAACTAGGTACCATGGCCTAGCCAAGTTGACACATGAAACTAACCATTACAGTTTAATCCTTGTCAGTTCGGCACCCGTATACATTTCCTTAAACCATACTTAATCTCCAAATAAAGATAATAACAAAGTCATACTTCCACCTAACATGATCCAGTTATGTTGCATATTACCAAAACATACCAGCCCTTTCCCCAGAAGAGGATGCAAAGTCCTCGGGTGAGATCTCCACTCCTTGATATCCTGTAACTTAAACAGTGTGATGTAAACTTAACTCTTAACATCTTATGTTAGATAATAAGGGGATAAGAGAGGGAAGAAAATAAAAGTATTTGCCTTGTATATACACTATATACTATATATATATATATATATACACACACACACACACACACTATATAATATATATATATATATATACAAACATTAATAACAAAATAAGAAATACTCATTAACTCTTAATCCTCTCCTTAACCTGCTCTATGTTATGCTCCACTTAACGGCTTCCAATATACTATACAGTTTACTTATTTATTGTGTTTATTGTTCACTGGTATATCCCAAGCATTTAAAACAGTGTCCAGCACATAGTAGATGCTCATCAGTAGTAAGTGTGGTTTTTTTTCCTTAATTGATTGAATGGATGAAAGAAAGGAAATGATGTTAGTGTTTTTGTCTGTCTGGCATGAGTAGTTGCTCATTGATTGGCAGTATGAGGCAAACATCTGGGTCCCATCCCAGGGGCTGCTACATTTTAATTAACCTGGCTAGAGGCTTATGGATTTTATTGATCTTTTCAAAGAACCAACTTTTGGTTTGTGGATTTTCTCTAATGGTTTTCTGTTTCCAATTTCACTGATTTCTGCTCTAATTTTTAATTTTTTCTTCTGTTTAGTTTGGAATGAATTTGCTCTTCTTTTTCTGGCTTCGTAAGGTGGAAGCTTAGTTTATTGATTTTTTATCATTCTCCTTTACTAATGTATGCGTTCAATCCTATAAATTTCCTTTAAGCACTGCTTTCACTGCATCCCACAAATTTTGATAGGTTGTGTTTTCATTTTCATTTTGTTCAAAATATATAAAAATTTCTCTTGAGATTTGTTCTTTGGTCCCAGGTGTTATATAGAAGTATGTTGTTTTATCTCCAAGTATTTAGGGATTTTACAACTGTCTTTCTGTTATTGATTTCTGGTTTAATTCCATTGTGATCTGAGAGCAGACATTGTATGATTTCTATACTTTTAAATTTGTTAAGGTGTGTTTTATGGCCCAGTATGTGGTCTATCTTGGTGAATGTTCCATGTGAGCTTGAGAAGAACGTATATTCTGCTACCGTTGGATGAAGTAGTTCATAGATGTCCATTATATCCAGTTGCTTGATGGTGTTGTTGAGCTCTACAACATCCTTACTGACTTTTTGCCTGCTGGATCTGCACATTTCCATTAGGGGGTGTTAATGTCTCCAGCTATAATAGTGGATTCATCTATTCTCCTTGTAGTTCTATCAATTTTTGCCTCATGTATTTTAATGCTCTGTTGTTTGCTGCATACTCATTAAGGACTGTTATGTCTTCTTGAAAAATTGACTCCTTTATCATTACATAATGCCATTCTTTATCCCCGATAACTTTTCTTGCTGTGAAGTCTGGTCTGTCAGGAATGATTATTGCAACTCCCACTTTCTTTTGCTTAGCATGAGTATGTTAAATCTTTCTTCATCCTTTTATTTTAATCTACATGTGTGTTTATATTTAAAATGGGTTTCTTGTCGACAATGTATAATTGGATCTTGCTTCTTGATCCACATTGACAATCTGTGTCTTAATTGGCCTATTTAGACCACTGACATTTAAAGTGATTATTGATATAGTTGGATTAATATTTACCATATTTGTTGCTGGTTTTCATTTGTTGCCCTTGTTCTGTGTTCCTATTTTGTCTTCCACTCTTTTTCTGCCTTTTGTGGTTTTAACTGAGCATTTTATATGATTCTATATTTTCTCCTTCCTTAGCATATTATACTTTTTTTTTCTTTCTTTTTTTTTTTTTTTTCTTTTTGCGGTATGTGGGCCTCTCACTGTTGTGGCCTCTCCCGTTGCGGAGCACAGGCTCCGGATGCGCAGGCCCAGCGGCCATGGCTCACGGGCCCAGCCGCTCCGTGGCATATGGGATCCTCCCAGACCGGGGCACGAACCCGTATCCCCTGCATCGGCAGGCGGACTCTTAACCACTGCGCCACCAGGGAGGCCCTATACTTTTTTTTTACATTTTTTTAGTGGTTTCCCTAGAGTTTGCAGTATACATTTACAAGTAATCCAAGTCCACTTTCAAATACAGTGGTCCCTAGGTATCCACAGGGGGATATGTTCCAGGACCCCCCACAGGTACCAAAATCCATGGATGCCCAACTCTTTTATATAAAATGGCATGGTGTTTGCATATAAATTATTCACATCCTCTCGTATACTTTAAATTATCTCTAGATTGCTTATAATACCTAATACAATGTAAACACTATGTAAATAGTCGTAAATATAATGTAAGTGTTATGTAAGTAGTTGCTGGTGTGCAACAAATTCAAGTTTTGCTTTTTGGCACTTTCTGGAATTTCTTTTTGAATATTTTGATTTGCACTTGGTTGAATCCACAGATGCAGAACCCATGAATTTAGAGGGCTGACTGTAATACTGTACGTAGTGCTTCATGGGTACCTTGTACGTACCCACCTTGCAAGTACCTTCTAATAAAATACTCCTAATCCCTCTGTCCTGTCCATTGTGCCATTGCTGTGTTTCATTTCACTTATTCATAAGCATACATAAGCATATATATGTATACAGTATCAAATACATTGTTGCTGTTATTTTGAACAAACTGATTATCTGTTAGATCAACTAAGAATAAGAAACATTAAGACTTCCCTCGTGGTGCAGTGGTTAAGAATCCGCCTGCCAATGCAGGGGACACGGGTTCAAGCCCTGGTCCAGGAAGATCCCACATGCCACTGAGCAACTAAGCCTGTGCACCACAACTACTGAGCCTGAGCTCTAGAGCCCACGAGCCACAACTACTGAGCCCGTGTGCCACAACTACTGAAGCCTGTGTACCTAGAGCCTGTGCTCCGCAACAAGAGAAGCCACCTCAGTGAGAAGCCTATGCACCACAACAAAGAGTAGCCCCTGCTCACCGCAGCTAGAGAAAGCCCGCGCGAAACAATGAAGACCCAATGCAGCCAAAAATTTAAAAATTTTTTTTTTAATATTTTAAGAATAAGAAAAACAAAAGTTTTTCGTTTACCTTCCCTTATTCCTTCTCCAGTGTTCCTCTTTTTCATTAAGTAGATCCAAGTTTCTGACCTATATCATTTTCTTTCTCTCTGAAGAACTTCTTTATAAATTTCTTCAAGGCATTTCTGCTGGCAACAAGTTCTCTCAATTTTTATCTGAGACATCTTTATTTATCCTTCTCTTTTGAAAGATAATTTTGCAGGGTACAGAATTCTAGGTTGGTGTTTGTTTTCTCAACACTTTAAATATTTCACTCTACTCTCTTCTTGTTTGTGTGGTTTCTGAGGAGATTTAGGATGTAATTCTTATCTTCATTCCTAATAGGTTAGGTTTTTTGGGGGGTTTTCCCCCTCCAGATTCTTTCAGGAATTTTTGTTTGATTTTCTGCAGTTTGAATATGCTGTGCCTAAGTGTTTTTTCTTTTCTTTTCACTTATACTACTTGGTGTTTTCTGAGCTTCCTGTATCTGTGGTTTGGTGTCTGACATGAACTTGGGGAAGTTATCTGTCATTATTGCTTAAACTATTTCTTCCATTTCTTTCTTTCCTCTCCTTCTGGTATTCCTGTTCCATGTGTGTTATACCTTTTATAGTTGTCCCACAGCCCTTGGACATTCTGTTTTATTTTACTTTTTGGTCCTTTTCTCTTTGCTTTTCAGTTTTGGAGGTCTCTATTGACATGTCCTCAAGCTCAGAAATTCATTCCTCTACCATGTTCTGTCCACTAAGGAACCCATCAAAGGCATTCTTTGTTTCTGTTATAGTATTTTTGATCTCTGGCATTTCTTTTTGTTTCTTTCTTAGAATTTCCATCTCTGCTTACATCGTCTGTCTGTTCTTGCATGCTCTCTATTTTACCCGTTAGAGCTCTTAGTATATGAATCATAGTTTTTAAAAGTTCTGGTCTGATAATTCCAGCATCTCTGCCATATCTAGGTCTGGCTCTGTCTCTTCAAACTGTTTTTTTTTTTTTTTTTTTTTTTTTTTGTGGTACGCGGGCCTCTCACTGTTGTGGCCTCTCCTGTTGCGGAGCACAGGCTCCGGACGCGCAGGCTCAGCGGCCATGGCTCACGGGCCCAGCCGCTCCATGGCATGTGGGATCTTCCCGGACTGGGGCATGAACCCGTGTCCCCTACATCAGCAGGTGGACTCTCAACCACTGTGCCACGAGGGAAGCCCCAAACTGTGTTTTTTGCCTTTTACTATGCCTTGCAACTTTTTGTTGAAATATGGACATGATGTACTGGGTAAAAGGAGCTAGGGTAAATAGGCCGTTAGTGTGGTATAAGATGTCGAGGGAGAGGAATCATTCTATAGTCCCATGATTAGGTCACACTATTTTAGTGAGCCTGTGCCCCTGGGCTATGGACTTCACAAGTGCTTCTCAGTTCTTTCCCCATTTAGACCAAACAAGATGAGGCAGCATGGCCTGCAGTGGTGTATTTCTCTTTCCACATGCCAGAAGCTAGAGCAATTGGGTATTTCTCTATACTCAGGTGAGTTAGGCTCTGATAAAACCCCCCAAATTAGGCTCTGGTTAACTGGTTTCTCTGGAGGGCAGGCCTTTTTAAGAGGAACAGAGTGCTGTGGTGTTTTTAAAAATGGTTACATTTCTATTCCTCTTTCCAGGAGCATGGGGATACTTTTCTCTGATTTTTACTGTGAGAATCTGGTGGAGCTCCTGGAAGTGAAACTCACAAATGTGCGAGGCCCCTGCCCATGACTGGGTCACCCTAGAATTTTTAACTCTCAGATTTGTTCATGCTGAGCCTGCAGCAATTTGCTAGTTACAGTTTAGGCTTTCCTGTCTGGTACTAGTTCTTGTGGAGGTTTCTGCTTCTGGGTTTTTCTGGCAAGTTGTGATTCTCTGTATTCACCTGTCTGTCTCTCCAATTTTTGGTGCAATAGTTTGTCCTCTGACCTCACCTCTTGTGTGGAACTAAGAAGAGTTGTTGATTTTTCAGTTTGTACAGCTTTTTACTTGTTAGGATGGAATGACAATTTTCAAGCTTCTTAAAACCTGCACCAGAAATTGGAAGTTGGCTAGTAAGTTTTCAACAGAGAAAAATCTTTTCCCTGTCTAAAGCTGACAGCCAGTGTCCTGCTGAGTTTTCTCACTGGTAAATGCTGTTGATCAAATGGAGATTGAGTAAGAGTATGGACACCTCATTGAAACCTCTCCCACCTCCAGGAAAAAAATTGACACAATGCACAAGTGGCTGGGAATAGCAGTTTTGCCTTTCAATGGGTTGCACGTGTGATTTTCAAGGCCAACTTATATCCCTGTTTGAACTCAGGCAATCTGGCTTTTGTCCTCACATTAGTCCTCTTGTCTCCCTCCTGGACTGATTCTAGAAAAGAAGGAAGCACGTACTGTGTGCCAGGATCTGTGCTGCTCATCTTCTCCTTCAATCCCCTAGACATCTTGGAGCAATATTATAGAGGGGGAAACTGGGGCACAGGGAAGCTCCTTAACTTGTTTGTGGTTCACCTGGCAGTAAGTGGTGGACTCTGGATTGAGAACCAGGTTTATGTGACTCCAAACCCAACCTGTTTCCCATCTGGGGCACTTCCTTCTGAGCACTGTCTCTTCTTCCCAGCCCTCTGCTTCTGCTTATACTAGGGTTACCATACCTTCCAGCTTTAGACATGATAGGGGACCCTGGTCTCCCTCATCTCAGGATGGGACCCCAAGTCCACTTCATCTGGCTATTCTTCAGCACTCCATCCTCTTCCCTCAGGCTAGTGTGAGCACTTGTTCTTTCAGAGGGCCAGTTTATTTTCAGATCTTAAATATATCTTATGTCATGCATGCACCCTAATGTTCATGGCAGCACCATTTGTGATAGCCAAGACATGGAAGCAACCTAAATGTCCATCAACAGATGAATGGATAAAGAAGATGTTGTATACATATTTATAATGGAATACTATTCAGCCATAAAAAGAATGAAATAACGCCATTTGCAGCAACATGGATGGACCTAGAGATTATCATACGCAGTGAAGTAAGTCAGACAGAGGAAGACAAATATCACATGATATCACTTATATGTGGAATCTCAAATATACAAATGAACTTATTTACAAACAGAAATAGACTCACAGACATAGAAAACAAACAGGGTTACCAAAGGAGAAGGAGAGGGAGGGATAAATTAGGAGGTTGGGATTAGCAGATACAAACCACTATATATAAAATAGATAAACAACAAGGTCCTGCTGTATCGCACATGGAACTATATTCAATATCCTATAATAAACCATAATGGAAAAGATCATGAAAACATATATATATATATATATATATATATATATATATATATATATATATATATATATACATACATGAAATGAATCACTTTGCTATGCACCAGAAACTAACACAACATTGTAAAGTAACTATACTTTAATGAAAAAAAAATCTTATATCACTGCATAGATCAGGCTAGAGGACCCTTTTCACAGGTTGAGTTCTCTGGGATGCAGATACTGTGTAACATCTGTGAAAGAAAAGGGGGAGGAAGCAGCTGGGCAGGGAGAGCATCAGACACAGCGCAGATCCGATTGAGGCTCTGCCAGCCTGACACGGAGCTCTGCAGCAGAGACGGCAGTAGAGCAGCCCCACACAGAGCAGGAAGGGCCGGGCACCTCAACCACCTTCTTGCTCAGTTATTGGCAGGTGCCTCCCTGGGAAGCTCAGGTTTCTGTCCCTTCGGAAGCCAACAGGAGGCTGTCACCTAACTGCACACTCCACAACGGGGCAGGGAATCCTTTCTTGAAGCAGGATCTAAGTCTGCCACCAGCTTGCTTCTCTCTTTCTGCCTTTATAGGAAGGAAAGTCATGGTCGGTATATGAGAGAGCATCCCTCCTGCTCAGCAGGATTCACTCTGTGGTCTTCATGTGGGAGTGATCCTGCTGGGCTTTGGTCTGGCTGGGACAACTCTTTGCTGCCAGCTTCTCTCTTCATGGAAAGGCTGGGGGGATGATATGGATGAGAAACCATCTTTTCCTGTCACATCTTCTCACTCTTCCCTATAAGGGACCCAGGTCCAGATAAAATCTGAGCTGTGTGTTTGTGATGGCTGGAGTGCAAGCACACCCATTCAGCCACATCACAGCTCACAGCTCATGACACTCAGCATCTCACTGTAAGGAGATCGGGTAAATGCCGTACATGCTGCTGTTTTTCATGTAGGTGACAGGCGTAGTGGGCTGAAACAGCATCAAATGTTACTGTCCACTTGACAACTTACCGTGTGATTTCAGGCAAGTCATTTCACTGCTAAGAACTTCCATTTCTTTCTCTTTCTTTTCTTCAAATGGAGGAATTGAGTTCAATTGAGAATAATATGTACTTATAGATTTGTGAAGAGTAAGGGAGGTTCTGAATGTGAACAAACACTTTGGCATATAGTAAATGCTCAATAATGTTAGTTTAATATTAAATTTTAATTTTTGGTTCTTTATATTGCTTTTAAAATTTTTCTCAAGAGAAGGAAATCTTGCTATTTGCAGTGACATGGATGGACCTCGAGGGCATTACGCTAAATGAAATATGTCAGACAGAGAAAGACAAATACTGTATGATCTTATTTTTATGTGGAAATAAAACAAAGCAAAACAAAATAAACTCCTGGTCTCATAGATTAGAGAACAGATTGGTGGATGCCAGAGACAGGGAGTGAGGGCAAGTGAAATTGGTGAAGGGGGTCAAAGGGTACAAACTACCAGTTATAAAGTAAGTAAGTTCTGGTGAAGTAATGTAAAGAATGGTGCCTATAGTTAGTAATACTGTATTGTTTATTCAAAAGTTGCTAAGAGAGTAGTTAAAGGTTCTCATTACAAGAAAAAAAATTAGTAGCTACATGTGGTGATGGATGTTAAGTAGCCTTATGGTGGAGATCATTTTGCAATGTATACAAATAATGAGTCATTATGTTGTACACCTGAAACTAATAGGATGTTACCTGTCAATTATATCTCAGTAAGAAAATTTCTCAATTTTCAAAAATAAAACAGGTTCTTTATTGGATTTTAAAACATAGAGGTATATAAAATAAAAGGTGAAACATCCACTGTTTCTTGGAAGTAACCATTATTAAACAGTGTATGTGTTTAGTAAACTGTATATGAACAAGTGTTCATATATATTTATGTTGATATTTTTTTAACAAAAATGTTGTCATACTATTATATATATTATTTTCCAATCTGCTTTTTTTCCCACTTACTAGTATATTTGGAATATTTTCCTAAGAGCATATATCCCCTTCATTTTTTTTTAATGGTTGCGATGTATTCATTGCATGACTATATCCGATGCTATTTAGCTGTCCCCTTGTTGATACATAATTAGATTGTTACCAGTCTTTGGTTATTAAAGATAATGCTTCAGTAAACCTCCTTGTATGTGTATTTTTGGTTTTAATTTAGAAACCTTTAAAATATTCAGAGTAGTAGAGAGTAATTTAACAAGCATTCATTTACTTATTCTATTTATATAGTACATGCTGACAATTTCTCACTTCAAATTCTTTTTTAAAAATTAAAATATTACAGGGGAATCCCCTGGTGGTCCAGTGGACTTGGCGATTTCCCTGCCATGGGCCCGGGTTCGATACCTGGTCAGAGAACTAAGATCCCACAAGCCACTCAGCGTGGCCAAACAAATAAATAAATAAAATAAAATATTACAGGTAAAGTTGAGGTCCTCTTAGAATTTATTCCCAGAGGTAATCACTACCCTGAAGTTGTGTGTCTCTTTGCTATTGATGTTTTGATGTTTTTATTACTTATATATTTATCCCTAAAACACATATACTATGATTGTGTGGTTTTTAAAAATATATTTGCACAAATGATATCATATTGTGATATTTTATGACTTGTGTTTTACACTCAACATTGATTTTTGAAAGCTTTTTATTTTGAAATTATTATAGACTCACGGGAAGTTGCAAAACTAGTACTGAGGGTGTTCTCTACCCTCCACTCAGCTTCCCTCAATGGTAACATCTTATATAACTACAGTATAATAGTATACAGTAAAACATATAACTACAGGAAATCAACACGTGTAGAATACTGTTAAACTAAAGATCATATTCAAATTTCACCAGTCTTTACATGCACTCATTTGTGCATGTGTGTGCCTTTGTATATACATGTAAGTGTATATTTAGTTTCCTAAGAAGCTGCCAAACTATTTGCCAGTTGCAGTTGGTTGTATCATTTTACATTCCCTCCAGTAATGTATGAAACAGCCAGTTTATCTATATCCTTGCCAGCATTTGGAATTGCCACTCTTTTTTATTTTAACCATTTTAATAAGTATGTCGTGATAGCTCATCGTGGTCTTAATTTGCACATGAGCTTGTTTTTTTTTATTTTATTTTATTTTATTTTATTTTATTTTATTTTTTATTTTACAAATTTAATCAGTTATACATATACATATGTTCCCATATCCCCTCCCTTTTGCGTCTCCCTCCCACCCTCCCTATCCCACCCCTCCAGGCGGTCACAAAGAACCGAGCTGATCTCCCTGTGCTATGCGGCTGCTTCCCACTAGCTATCTACCTTACGTTTGGTAGTGTATATATGTCCATGCCGCTCTTTCACTTTGTCACAGCTTACCCTTCCCCCTCCCCATATCCTCAAGTCCATGCTCTAGTAGGTCTGTGTCTTTATTCCTGTCTTACCCCTATGTTCTTGATGACATTTTTTTCTTAAATTCCATATATATGTGTCAGCATACAGTATTTGTCTTTCTCTTTCTGACTTACTTCACTCTGTATGACAGACTCTAGGTCCATCCACCTCATTACAAATAGCTCAATTTCATTTCTTTTTATGGCTGAGTAATATTCCATTGTATATATGTGCCACATCTTCTTTATCCATTCATCCGATGATGGACACTTAGGTTGTTTCCATCTCTGGGCTATTGTAAATAGGGCTGCTATGAACATTTTGGTACATGTCTCTTTTTGAAATATGGTTTTCTCAGGGTATATGCCCAGTAGTGGGATTGCTGGGTCATATGGTAGTTCTATTTGTAGTTTTTTAAGGAACCTCCATACCGTTCTCCATAGTGGCTGTACCAATTCACATTCCCACCAGCAGTGCAAGAGTGTTCCCTTTTTTCCACACCCTCTCCAGCATTTATTGTTTCTAGATTTTTTGATGATGGCCATTCTGACTGGTGTGAGATGATATCTCATTGTAGTTTTGATTTGCATTTCTCTAATGAGTAAAGATGTTGAGCATCCTTTCATGTGTTTGTTGGCTGTCTGTATATCTTCTGTGGAGAAATGTCTATTTAGGTCTTCTGCCCATTTTTGGATTGGGTTGTTTGTTTTTTTGCTATTGAGCTGCATGAGCTGCTTATAAATTTTGGAGATTAATCCTTTGTCAGTTGCTTCATTTGCAAATATTTTCTCCCATTCTGAGGGTTGTCTTTTCGTCTTGTTTATGGTTTCCTTTGCTGTGCAAAAGCTTTGAAGTTTCATTAGGTCCCATGTGTTTATTTTTGTCTTTATTTCCATTTCTCTAGGAGGTGGGTCAAAAAGGATCTTGCTGTGATTTATGACATAGAGTGTTCTGCCTATGTTTTCCTCTAGGAGTTTGATAGTGTCTGGCCTTACATTTAGGTCTTTAATCCATTTTGAGCTAATTTTTGTGTATGGTGTTAGGGAGTGATCTAATCTCATACTTTTACATGTCCCTGTCCAGTTTTCTCAGCACCACTTATTGAAGAGACTGTCCTTTCTCCACTGTACATTCCTGCCTCCTTTATCAAAGATAAGGTGACCATATGTCCGTGGGTTTATCTCTGGGCTTTCTATCCTGTTCCATTGATCTATCTTTCTGTTTTTGTGCCAGTACCATACTGTCTTGATTACTGTAGCTTTGTAGTATAGTCTGAAGTCAGGGAGCCTGATTCCTCCAGCTCCGTTTTTCGTTCTCAAGATTGATTTGGCTATTCGGGGTCTTTTGTGTTTCCATACAAATTGTGAAATTTTTTGTTCTAGTTCTGTGAAAAATGCCATTGGTAGTTTGATAGGTATTGCATTGAATCTGTAGATTGCTTTGGGTAGTAGAGTCATTTTCACAATGTTGATTCTTCCAATCCAAGAACATGGTACATCTCTCCATCTATTTGTATCATCTTTAATTTCTTTCATCAGTGTCTTATAATTTTCTGCATACAGGTCTTTTGTCTCCTTAGGTAGGTTTATTCCTAGATATTTTATTCTTTTTGTTGCAATGGTAAATGGGAGTGTTTCCTTGATTTCACTTTCAGATTTTTCATCATTAGTATATAGGAATGCCAGAGATTTCTGTGCATTAATTTTGTATCCTGCAACTTTACGAAATTCATTGATTAGCTCTAGTAGTTTTCTGGTAGCATCTTTAGGATTCTCTATGTATAGTATCATGTCATCTGCAAACAGTGACAGCTTTACTTCTTCTTTTCCCATTTGGATTCCTTTTATTTCCTTTTCTTCTCTGATTGCTGTGGCTAAAACTTCCAAAACTATGTTGAATAAGAGTGGTGAGAGTGGGCAACCTTGTCTTGTTCCTGATCTTAGTGGAAATGGTTTCAGTTTTTCACCATTGAGGACGATGCTGGCTGTGGGTTTGTCATATATGGCCTTTATTATGTTGAGGAAAGTTCCCTCTTTGCCTACTTTCTGCAGGGTTTTTATCATAAATGGGTGTTGAATTTTGTCAAAAGCTTTCTCTGCATCTATTGAGATGATCATATGGTTTTTCTCCTTTAGTTTGTTAATATGGTGTATCACATTGATTGATTTGTGTATATTGAAGAATCCTTGCATTCCTGGAATAAACCCCACTTGATCATGGTGTATGATCCTTTTAATGTGCTGTTGGATTCTGTTTGCTAGTATTTTGTTGAGGATTTTTGCATCTATGTTCATCAGTGATATTGGCCTGTAGTTTTCTTTCTTTGTGACATCCTTGTCTGGTTTTGGTATCAAGGTGATGGTGGCCTCGTAGAATGAGTTTGGGAGTGTTCCTCCCTCTGCTATATTTTGGAAGAGTTTCAGAAGGATAGGTGTTAGCTCTTCTCTAAATGCTTGATAGAATTCGCCTGTGAAGCCATCTGGTCCTGGGCTTTTGTTTGTTGGAAGATTTTTAATCACAGTTTCAATTTCAGTGCTTGTGATTGGTCTGTTCATATTTTCTATTTCTTCCTGAGTCCGTCTTGGCAGGTTGTGCATTTCTAAGAATTTGTCCATTTCTTCCAGGTTGTCCATTTTATTGGCATAGAGTTGCTTATAGTAATCTCTCATGATCTTTTGTATTTCTGCAGTGTCAGTTGTTACTTCTCCTTTTTCATTTCTAATTCTATTGATTTGAGTCTTCTCCCTTTTTTTCTTGATGAGTCTGGCTAATGGTTTATCAATTTTGTTTATCTTCTCAAAGAACCAGCTTTTAGTTTTATTGATCTTTGCTATAGTTTCCTTCATTTCTTTTTCATTTATTTCTGATCTGATTTTTATGATTTCTTTCCTTCTGCTAACTTTGGGATGTTTTTGTTCTTCTTTCTCTAATTGCTTTAGGTGCAAGGTTAGGTTGTTTATTCGAGATATTTCCTGTTTCTTAAGGTGGGATTGTATTGCCATAAACTTCCCTCTTAGAACTGCTTTTGCTGCATCCCATAGGTTTTGGGTCGTCGTGTCTCCATTGTCATTTGTTTCTAGGTATTTTTTAATTTCCTCTTTGATTTCTTCAGTGATCACTTCGTTATTAAGTAGTGTATTGTTTAGCCTCCATGTGTTTGTATGTTTTACAGCTCTTTTCCTGTAATTGATATCTAGTCTCATAGCATTGTGGTCGGAAAAGATACTTGATACAATTTCAATTTTCTTAAATTTACCAAGGCTTGATTTGTGACCCAAGATATGATCTATCCTGGAGAATGTTCCATGAGCACTTGAGAAAAATGTGTATTCTGTTGTTTTTGGATGGAATGTCCTATAAATATCAATTAAGTCCATCTTGTTTAATGTATCATTTAAAGCTTGTGTTTCCTTATTTATTTTCATTTTGGATGACCTGTCCATTGGTGAAAGTGGGGTGTTAAAGTCCCCTACTATGATTGTGTTACTGTCGATTTCTCCTTTTATGGCTGTTAATATTTCCCTTATGTATTGAGGTGCTCCTATGTTTGGTGCATAAATATTTACAATCGTTATATCTTCTTCTTGGATTGATCCCTTGATCATTATGTAATGTCCTTCTTTGTCTCTTCTAGTAGTCTTTATTTTAAAGTCTATTTTGTCTGATATGAGAATTGCTACTCCAGCTTTCTTTTGGTTTCCATTTGCATGGAATATCTTTTTCCATCCCCTTACTTTCAGTCTGTATGTGTCTCTAGGTCTGAAGTGGGTCTCTTGTAGACAGCATATATATGGGTCTTGTTTTTGTATCCATTCAGCCAGTCTGTGTCTTTTGGTGGGAGCATTTAGTCCATTTACATTTAAGGTAATTATTGATATGTATGTTCCTATTCCCATTTTCTTAATTGTTTTGGGTTCGTTATTGTAGTTCTTTTCCTTCTGTTGTGTTTCTTGCCTAGAGAAGTTCCTTTAGCATTTGTTGTAAAGCTGGTTTGGTGGTGCTGAACTCTCTCAGCTTTTGCTTGTCTGTAAAGGTTTTAATTTCTCCATCAAGTCTGAATGAGATCCTTGCTGGGTAGAGTAATCTTGGTTGCAGGTTTTTCTCCTTCATCACTTTAAGTATGTCCTGCCACTCCCTTCTGGCTTGTAGAGTTTCTGCTGAGAGATCAGCTGTTATCCTGATGGGGATTCCCTTGTGTGTTATTTGTTGTTTTTGCCTTGCTGCTTTTAATATGATTTCTTTGTGTTTAATTTTTGACAGTTTGATTAATATGTGTCTTGGTGTATTTCTCCTTGGATTTATTCTGTATGGGACTCTCTGTGCCTCCTGGACTTGATTAACTATTTCCTTTCCCATATTAGGGAAGTTTTCAACTATAATCTCTTCAAATATTTTCTCAGTCCCTTTCTTTTTCTCTTCTTCTTCTGGAACCCCTATAATTCGAATGTTGGTGCGTTTAATGTTGTCCCAGAGGTCTCTGAGACTGTCCTCTGTTCTTTTCATTCTTTTTTCTTTATTTTGCTGTGCAGCAGTTATTTCCACTATTTTATCTTCCACCTCACTTATCCGTTCTTCTGCCTCAGTTATTCTGCTATTGATCCCATCTAGAGTATTTTTTATTTCATTTATTGTGTTTTTAATCGATGCTTGATTCGTCTTTAGTTCTTCTAGGTCCTTGTTAACTGTTTCTTGCATTTTGTCTATTCTATTTCCAAGATTTTGGATCATCTTTACCATCATTATTCTGAATTCTTTTTCAGATAGACTGCCTATTACCTCTTCATTTGTTAGGTCTGGTGGGTTTTTATCTTGCTCCTTCTCCTGCTGTGTGTTTTTCTGTCTTCTCATTTTGCTTATGTTACTGTGTTTGGGGTCTCCTTTTTGCAGGCTGCAGGTTCGTAGTTCCCGTTGTTTTTGGTGTCTGTCCCCAGTGACTAAGGTTGGTTTAGTGGGTTGTGTAGGCTTCTTGGTGGAGGGGACTACTGCCTGTGTTCTGGTGGATGAGGCTGGATCTTGTCTTTCTGGTGGGCAGGTCCACGTCTGGTGGTGTGTTTTGGGGTGTTTGCGGACTTTTTATGATTTGAGGCAGCCTCTCTGCTAATGGGTGGCGTTGTGTTCCTGTCTTGCTAGTTGTTTGGTATAGGGTGTCCAGCACTGTAGCTTGCTGGTCGTTGAGTGAAGCTGGGTGCTGGTGTTGAGATGGAGATCTCTGGAAGATTTTCGCCGTTTGATATTATGTGGAGCTGGGAGGTCTCTTGTGGACCAGTGTCCTGAAGTTGGCTCTCCCACCTCAGAGGCACAGCACTGACTCCTGGCTCCTCAATTTGGGATGATTTGTTGTCTATTCATGTATTCCACAGATGCAGGGTACATGAAGTTGATTGTGGAGCTTTAATCCGCTGCTTCTGAGGCTGCTGGGAGAGGTTTCCCTTTCTCTTCTTTGTTCTCACAGCTCCTGGGTCTCAGCTTTGGATTTGGCCCCGCCTCTGCGTGTAGGTCGCCGGAGGGCGTCTGTTCTTCGCTCAGACAGGACAGGGTTAAAGGAGCAGCCTCTTCGGGGACTCTGGCTCACTCAGGCCGGGCGGGAGGGAGGGGCACGGAGTGCGGGGCGAGCCTGCAGCGGCAGAGGTCGGCGTGACGTTGCACCAGCCCGAGGCGCGCCGTGCGTTCTCCCAGGGAAGCTGCCCCTGGATCCCGGGACCCCGGCAGTGGCAGGCTGCACAGGCTCCCGGAAGGGCGGTGTGGACAGTGACCTGCGCTCGCACACAGGCTTCTTGGCGGCGGCAGCAGCAGCCCCAGCGTCCCACGCCCATCTCTGGGCTCCGCGCTTTCAGCCGCGACTCGCACCCGTCTCTGGAGCTCCTTTACGCGGCGCTCTTAATCCCCTCTCCTCGCGCACCAGGAAACCAAGAGGGAAGAAAAAGTCTCCTGCCTCTTCGGCAGCTCCAGTGTTTTCCCGGACTCCCTCCCGGCTAGCTGTGGCTCATTAGCCCCCTTCAGGCTGAGTTCTCGCCGCCAGCCCCAGTCCTCTCCCTGCGCTCTGACCGAAGCCCGAGCCTCAGCTCCAGCGCCGCCCGCCCCGGCGGGGGAGCAGACAAGCCTCTCGGGCTGGTGAGTGCCGCTCGGCACTGCTCCTCTGTGCGGGAATCTCTCTGCTTTGCCCTACCCAGGTATGTGGGGAGTTTCTTGCCTTTTGGGAGGTCTGGGGTCTTCTGCCAGCGTTCAGTAGGTGTTCTGTAGGAGTTGTTCCACGTGTAGCTGTATTTCTGGTGTATCTGATTGGAAACCTTCTTGTCCTCAATTCATTGGCTATACTGGATTATTTTTCTTGGGTCAGACTTCCAGAATTCTACCAGAAATCGTTCCTTTGGGGAAACCAGGCCTTCCCAGAAACTCAGGAAACTTGAGCAAAGTAGCTTCAGGTGCTTCCACTTTTGAAGCTGGATAAATATCAGACAGGAAAGAAGTTCACTTTAGTTTGGTCCAGGAAGAAAAAAGATTCACAGCTCTTTTAGGACCTGCACCTGAGAGACGAGCCCCCAAAAGCCCTAACTTGGAAAACCAACAGGGCTCACATCTTCAGACGCAGAGCTGTAGCTATCTCCATGAGCTTGTTTTACAACCACATTTCCAGCTGGTGAAATGCCAGTTCATGTCTCTTGCCTATTTTCTAATTGAGTTCTGTTAACATCTCTTCCTTTTTTATTGCTTTAGAAATGTCAGCTTACTTTAAATCCTCTCTTTTGGTGTTTACTTTCCTCTTGTAGTGAGCTTATGTACAATCTGAGTTTTTGGTGGGAGTCCAGTGGGTCCCCAATTGATGAGGCATCTGGATGTGGTGGTTGAGTTTGCCTGTGCCATATTCATAAATTTTCACCTGGTTCAGACCAACTTTCCTGTAAATGTTTTTAGCCCTGGGGCTCCCAACTATGTCAACAACGTGAGTTTGTTTCCACACTCGTATGTGGCACATACTTGGGGTTCTGATCTCTTACAGATAATCCTTTTTCTACCCAAAAGTCTGGACAGATGACCAGTTTCTTTTTTATGTCTCTGAGATATGGGTAGAGACTTCCTGTTCCATGTCTCTTTGTTAGGGCAGCCCTTTGTCACCCCAGCAAGAGCATGTGGGTTCCCTTCCTGTCCCCTCCAGTGCACATCCAGCTCTAACAACCCCTGTTTCTGAAAAACTCCTGGGCTGTTTGGTTTCAGTTCCTATTGGCTGCTTTGGTTTTGCATTCCTGTTACGGTTCTGGCACCTAAGATTTTGAACTTTATTATTTCTTTTTAAATGTTTGTTTAAATTTTTAAACAGCATCTCAATGTGTTTGGTGTGAATGGACAGTTTACCATATTTACTTAGTCCACTCTATTGATTGTTAATTCCCTAAATACTTTTGCTAGTATGAATATAATAGATTACTAGAAGTGGAATTAAGGAGACAGAGGGTACAAGCGTTTCAAACTGGGTAGAAACTGCCAAAGTTCACACAACAAGGTTGTACTAGTTTACACTGCCAGTTTCTTTCTTCTCCCACCATTACCAATATTAATTGTTATCAATTGTTTTACTTAATCTTAAGTTTTAACATTTCAATTATTTTTTAAGGGAAGATCATCTTTTTTTTTTTTAATGAACTGCACAAGGATTTGGTCTGATAAATATAGAGGCTGCCTTCCTTACATGCGTGAAAGTGCTGCCGCCCATCGGTAGCAGAGGCATGAGGAACACGAGACGGCCCAGCACCAGCCACCTCCGCAGGCAGCTGGGCAGAGATGCAGAGAGCTCAAGTTTACTTACTGCACATGTGTACAGCTGGGCTTACTGTCCACATTCCCAGGTGGCAAGCAGGTGTGCTGTCCTCTGCTGAGGGAGAGCAGAAGGTGGGTATGTCCAGTCTGAACTAGTGTCAGGGTCCCTAGTTTTTTTGTCCCACAGACCAGAATCCCCAGTAGAAGCTGCCAGGATGTATGTGAGCAAAGGTGTTTTTTCTGAGAAACAGTCTCTATGTGACTTGAGATTTCCTGCCCCGCTTTTTTTTTTTTTTTTTTGCTTTTTGGTTGTTGACTTCATTTGACTCTTCAGACTCAGGGAAAAGTGACAACACCCAGTGGCATCTCACCAGCAACACCGCATTCTATTGCTCTGCACAGGAAAGTAACCTGGCAACGGGAGCTTCTGCCACAAGTACCTGGGTTTGGAGCTCATTTTGCCTCTTGCAAAGAGTCTTTTTAAACTCTCTCAACTATCTCAATATGCCATAGGCTGTGCCTGGTAGTAAGTGTCATTTCTGGAGGTGTTTTGGGTGAGCACTTGATGGCACGTGGAAGGTGAGCTTTGAAGTGGGGCTGGACTAATGGCCTTCCCATTGCCGTCCAGCTTTGAAGGGCGGCCTGGGCTTGGTGGCTCTATGTGCACTCAGGGCCATGAGGTTCCTTCTAGTCAGCGCTCTCTTGTCTAAGGGCTGAAGTCTTATGGGGGGATTCTTTGCTTTTTTCCTAGGAGGGCCATTTTGTTTATTCAAGCAGGCAGGGGAAAACTCAGATGTTCAGCAATGCCAGGGATCAACTCTACACTTGATTTTGGTTAAAAAAAAAAGTTGTAAATGAACAGCTGAAATGACGTTTAAGGATTTTCTGCAGGGTTTATTATTTTTTTTCCCCCTTAGAGACAGAATGATGTAGTGGAAAGAGAAGGGGATTTGGAGTCAGACTGACCCGAGTCCTGTCCAAAACTCCATCACATTCCAGCTGTGTGACTTTATAAAAGTTACTTAGCCTCACTCATCTTTCCTCATCCTCATTAAATAAAGATACTACCTACCCTGAAAGACTGTCGTGAGGATTTGTGATGCTTTAAAAGACAAGCCCGATCTTATTTTTCCCTGCTTAAAGTTCCTTTAACATCGTCTTGTTATTTCTTTGGATAAATTTAAAATTTACATTGTGACTTACAAGACCTAACTCACCTCTCCAGCCTGATCTGCTAGCTGTCCTCTCACTCTCAGGGCCAGCCAGGTGACATTCACACTTGTCAAACTCTCCCCCGGACCTTGGAAATGCCCTTCCTCTGCCTGCAACTCTTGCTGTGTCTCTTGGCTGGCGTAGTTCCTACCCATCCTTCCTTCAAGTCCCAATGTAGACATCAGACCTCCCCTGTGAGGCCTTCCCAACTGCCCCTGCCCCACCTCAGGCCAGGTAGGCCTCCCTTTCGGAAGCTCTCCTTGGCCTGGGCAGTTTCCTCTTTAAGCACTCAGGCCCCTGGGAAGGCTGTTGTTTAATATTTGCTTCCTCCAACAGATGAAAGGTCCATGAAGGCAGGGGCAGTATCTCTCTTGTTTATTCCACATGCCTACCACTGAACACAGTACCAACACGTAGTAAGTGCTTGATAAATGTTCGTTAAATGAATGAAGGAAGAAGGATGCAAGCCCTTAGTTTAGTAAATATTGATTCCCTTCCGCATTTAACCTCTTCCTCCCCTCCTGAAAGTTGACTGCCTTGATCATGGATAACGGACAACTATTTGTAGCTGATTTGATGATGAAAGCCACGTTTCCATGACTCCACCTCATCACCTCATCGTAATTCTCAAAAACTTGAGTTTTAAAAATGTAGCTGAAGATTTCAAAATAAACAGTTAAAAGAATACCACTGAAGTACTCCTCAGCAAAATAGGAAGAAAACAAAGATTGTTGCACAATTGCATTTCACTATGGGCTGACATTTGTGGAGGCATCATGGGTTGGTACTCTACTGTGACATAAAGTATATGGGTTAATACTTTTAATTGCTTCCCACTGCCTTTATCTCTTCCATTAAAGAGCAAGTGCATCATGGAAAAAGTTCTAAAAATAGAGCCTGCCTGGTTTATGGAGAAGGGTGTTTATGACAAGAATTATGCAGTTGTTTAGCTCAGATGTCTGAAGCCCCAAATCAGGTTTTATTTTGTGGCTAGGGCCTTGTTAACATCCAGCTCTCCCTTTTTGTTTGAATATGCTTTTTCTGGCGGGAACACACTCTGTCCTCACTCTGTGGTCATAAAAACCCATGTTGTTTCTAAACAGGGGAGGTTTTTGGAGCTGTACTTGGGGAAAGGGAAAGAGACACACGTATAAGAGGGAGAGGTTATGCCTGGAGTGAGGGGTTTAGGGAAGCGAGGTTTCTCTTCACTCACAGGGCAGGATGTTTGAGGCAGTTGTGGGGGATGATGGTGATGGTGATGGTGATGGTGCTGTTCGTGGAGGTGCTCTATCTGTGGCCTTAAATGATGAATGAAGCCAGTTTGGTGGGCAAAGTGGTGAGTACCCTCTCTGGGCTTCCCTGAAAGAGGAAGTTCTCTGTGTTTGACTCTGGTTTCTTCTGCCATCATCCAGGGTGATGATGCTGATATTCCCCATGAGATGGTGGTCTTGAGATGACTGGGTCCTCTGACTCTTGTTGGGGGCCCTCCTGGCCATGGTGGACTGGCCAGGTTTTCAGGCTCCCAGGGAGACCTTAGAGTTGGCACGTTATCTCTGTCCAGTGCTGCTCCCTGGTTCAAGTTCAAGTTCAAGTCCACATCCTCTCTTTCCTGGCATTGTGCAGCATTACGTAGCAGGTCACCCTGTGCTTCCAGGCTTGTCTCTTCTGGTCCTTCTTCCACACTGATGCTCAGGTACCCTCGCACAGAGCAATTTGATTATACACCTCCCTTACTTACAATTCTTACCTTGGTGTAAAGGGCACGTCAAGGCTTGCCCTCCCCTCCCTTATATTCAGCTTCGTTTCTCAATATTGGCCTCTCTAGATCCCGCCCCCCACCCTCCCAAGTGCGAACAACAGCCACAACAAAAGGCAAAAAATTCCACTGCCTCAGCACACCAGACTCCTTCCACACTGAGCTCTTATACCACCTCCTTCACCCTTCCCAGCTTGTACATACTGCCTGCTGGAAATGCCCTGAGTTTTGTCTGTCTGTGGCCCATCCTTTAAGGGATACGGGACATTCACCTCACACCCAAGCCTTTCCTGATGACCTAAGTCAGTTTGCTGTCTCTTTCCCTCTGCTCTTCTTTTAAAAATTTATTTATTTATTTTTGGCTGCGTTGGGTCTTTGTTGCTGTGCAGGCTTTCTCTAGTTGCTGTGAGCAGGGGCTACTCTTCACTATGGTGCACGGATTTCTCATTGCAGTGGCTTCCCTTGTTGCGGAGCACAGGCTCTAGGTGTGCAGCTTCAGTAGTTGTGGCACGTGGACTCAGTAGTTGTGGCTCGCGGCCTCTAGAGCACAGGCTCAGAAGTTGTGGCTTGCGGGCTTAGTTGCTCCGCAGAATGTGGGATCTTCCCGGACCAGGGCTGGAACCTGTGTCCCCTGCATTGGCAGGCGGATTCTTAACCACTGCGCCACTAGGGAAGCCCTTCCTCTGCTCTTAAAGTACTTTTATCCACGGTCTCTTACCACTTGTTGCATTATATTTTCATAGTTTGTTTGCACATCTCTCTTCTCTTCTAAACTGTGGGATCTTTGGATCCTTGTGGGTAACTTTCAGTGTCCAAGTGTCCATGGATCTTTTTATTAGGAGACCATAAGGGTCCATAGCATTGATGGGGTCTGTGAAGCCATTTTGTCCTTTTTTCCCCAAACAAATCTATTTTATCAGTCTCCCTTTCTTCCCAGGCCATTTTAGTTCTGTCATTCTTGGTCCCCGATCCTTGAGAAAGCCAAAACATTCAGGTAAATAGGATGTACTGCATGAGTTGGAGCCTTCCTGATTCTCACTGAAAATTTCCTGAGCCAGTCTTTTTTTAAATTTGTACAAAAATCTTCGGGCTTCCCTGGTGGCGCAGTGGTTGAGAGTCCGCCTGCTGATGCAGGGGACACGGGTTCGTACCCCGGTCCGGGAAGATCCCACATGCCGCGGAGCGGCTGGGCCCGTGAGCGTGGCCACTGAGCCTGCGCGTCCGGAGCCTGTGCTCCTCAACAGGAGAGGCCACAACAGTGAGAGGCCTGCATACAGCAAAAAAAAAAAAAAAAAAAAAAAACTTCATTTTTTAGGTGAGGAAACTGAGTCATGGAAGCCTTGCCTTGCTTAAGATTGATCAGCTGTATCACTTCTATGTGGAATCTAAAATATAACACTAATGAACTTATCTACAAAACAGAAACAGATTCGCAGACACAGAGAACAGACTTGTGGTTGCCAGGGGGGAAGGGGGGTGGGGGAGGGATGGATTGGGAGTTTGGAATTAGCAGATGCAAACTATTATATATAGAATGGACAAACAACAAGGTCCTCCTGTATAGCACAGGGAACTATATTCAATATCCCATGATAAACCATAATGGAAAAGACTATGAAAAAGAATGTATGTCTATGTATAACTGAATCACTTTGCTCTACAGCAGAAATTAACACAACATTGTAAATCAACTATACTTCAATAAAATAAATTTTTTAAAAAAGGTTGATCAGCTGTGAAATCAAGACTGGGGATTCCAGGCTGGGGTTTGGCCAGGTTCAGCCTGCAAGAGCTGTATCTTGATTGACTTGCTGTGTTTGCCACCCTGTCTCTGATGCTCTCCCCATCCACCTCTTTGTTATATGACGTCCTCCCTTCTCACCACCCCCCCACCCCAACTCGCACACAGTTAACGTGTACACACGTTTGTGATTCACGTTTTTTAATCTATTTTTTTGGTTGTCTGGTGTGTGCTTAGTTTATCCATTCCAAATCTGCTTTTGAGAGCCATGCCTACATTTGTTTAAGTTAGTTTGGGACATTCTTACAGTGCAGTGTAATGTCATGGTTTAGACTTGTGTTGTCCAGTGTGGTGACCGTATGCGGCTATATGGAGCAGCTTGGGTGTGGTTCATCTGAATTGAGAGGGGTAGTAAGTTATACTATACTTACTGGATTTAAATCACTATGATAAAAGGAATGTAAAATATCTCACTACTAATTTCCTATATTGATTTACATGTTGAAGTGATAATATTTCGGATATATTGGGTTCAATTATTGGGTTGAATATTATAGTTCATTTGATCTGTTTTCTTTTACTTTTTTTAATGTGGTTATTAAAAAGTTTAAAATTACTAATGAGACCCACATCTGTGGTTTGCATTATATGTCCTTTGGTTAATGACTATGGGCTTTCAAATCAGATTTGGGTTTGAATCTCAGCTTCACCACTTAATTCGCTTTGTGGTTTTGGGCAACATAGCCTCTTTGGGATCATTTTTCTTACCTATAAAATAAAGGCTAATATCTACCTCATGTGGTTATTGTAAGGATTAAATTGTATTTTGTACATAAAGTACTCAGCCAAGAACCTGGCGTGAGAGCATAGCAGTTAAAAGCATGGAACTTGGAGTTAAACTTGACAAAGTTTTCAACACTGGCTGCACTGTTTAAAACTTCTGTGGCCTTGGACAAGTTACTTTACTTCCCCAAGCTTCAGTTTCTTCACTGTAAAATAAGGGTGATAATAATATGTACCTCATAGAGTTGTGAGGATTAAATGCAAGACTATGTAAAGGGCTTACTAGCTCAGGGTAGGGCATACAGTAAGCACTCAATAAATGATAACCAATGCCATAATACTTCTGGGGAAGGGCACCTGCTGGAAACTTTCATGATGTTAAATGGTATATGTGGACTCTGGTTTTTATTTTTATTTCTTCATGACAGTACATATAATAGGAATATGGCCCTAAGATATAACACATTCTCTCTTTTCTATATCATGGTTATTATTGTGTTTGTAGAACATTCTTGATACTACATTTTTGTCAAGAATTATACTTTTATTTGAGTCTTCTTTTCTAGCCTTTTCTTTGGCTTTATTTGTTCAGTCATTCACTTCTGCAGGTGGTTTTGTTAAGCACTTACTACGTGCCAGACACTGTGCTAAGGACAGAGTATGTGGTGGTAAGAAGACAAGCTCATGCCCTCACGAAGCCTACAGTCTAGTAGGAGAGACATCTGTGAACAACTGAATAAACGGATACATGTATCACTGTAATTCCTGATGAGTGCTGTAAGAGGAACAAACCTGGTGATGTGATAGAAGTCAACAGAGGAAGGGAGGTGGTAGAGAGTCTGTTTCAGAAGGTGGTCAGGGATGGCCTCTATGAAGAGATGACGCTGACACTGAGACCCAAAGGTTGGGAAGAACCATCCATGTGGAGAGTAGAGGAGGGGCATTTTGAGCTGCCCTTGGGTGGGTAAAGAGCTTTGGTATTTTTTTCAGAAAGCAATGGGGTCGAGTGGTTGGTGTGGGGATGAAGGGCTTAGATGGGGTTGGAAATTGCCAGGGGCAGGTAAATTACGGCAAGATTGTTGATGTTGTTTGAAGTGATATGATCAAATCTTAGTTGTTGTATGGTGTATGAACTTGACGGGAGGCCAGAATGGAAATGGGGAGAGGTTAGGAAGCTACTGCTGTGCTGCAGTGAGAGGGGTGGCGCACTGGATAGAGTTGTAGAAGTAAGTTGGAAAATGGTGACTGGATCCTGAGTCAGATGTATTTGGTGGTAGAAGCAGCAGAACTCCCTGGTGGGTTAGTTCTGGAGGTTTTCTCGAAGGGAGATATCAGCTGCACACTTTGTGGTACCGTAGCAGGAGAGAGTGGCATTAAGAAAGCCAAGCAAGGAGAGGGTTTCAAGAAGGAAGAAGTGAAAATCTGTAAACAGCTCCTGAGAGCATGAGTTAGATCAGGATGGAACCGTCCATTGGATTTAGCAACACTGAGTTTGTTGGTGACCTTGACAATAGCTATTTGATTAGAGAGTGGAGGCAGTAGTCAGGTTGGGGTGTGTTGAAGGTGATTGGAGGGGAGAACGTGGAGCCATCATGTTTAGGTTACTCTTTCAAAAAATCTGGCCATAAAGGGGGAAGAGCAAAAGGAACTGAGCAAGAAAGGGCAGTTGATGGATGTCTAAAGATGCTGATGGAATGATCCTGTGTCCAAGGAGAGGTTGATGGGAAGAAGAGAGGGGGAATCATGGGGGGTGTAAAGCACTTGAGGAGGGGGAGGAGAATTAGATTCAAAACACATGAGAGGAATTGGCCTTTGATAGGAAGAAGGCACTTCCTCTGTAGAAACAGGAAGGGGGCAGGTGGATGAGGGTGGAGACTGATTTATAGATACATGACCATTGGAAGACTGGTTCTGTTTTTTTCAGCAATTCATTAGGTAAAAATTTGAGCTAAGAGTGGGGTGTAGCAGAGGAGCACATAAGAGCTTAGAGTGAGATACTGTGATCTCTGATCCACTTCAGCAAAAACCACTTTGCATGGTGAGATTCATTTGACACAGAAAGGTTTCAGGGTAAGTGTAGTTTGGTCCTGCTTCTTTCTTAATCTAGCTCGGTGTGGCTTGGGGACTAAGGTAGTTACTCTTCAGGGAGACAGGCTCTGGCCAATGTGGCTGGTTCAGGACTTTAATTGGGAAGTCCTGGAGAAGGTCTGTAGTGGGAGATGGTACCTTTGACGACAGGTGGCATGTTGCCATCATTCAGAAGTCCTATGGAGAATCAGTAGTTTATGAAGAGTCAGTATACAACAGAAGAAAAGCCCGGAATCAGGAAACTGAACTTGAGCTTATGGTCCTGTTTTGTCATCTGCTATGTGACTATGAGCAAATCATTTACTCTCTGCGTTTAATTTCCCAGTCTATAAAATAAGAAAAATACCAGCCTTCCCATCTCATGAGGTTGCGTGAGATGTGATGACGTATGTCAGTGTTCTGTGAAAGGCATTTCAGGCTGTACAAATAGATTCATGAAAAGACTCAGAGGCTTGGAGCTGGCGGCCTGGCTTGTACTCACAGCTCTCTGCTTACTCACCCCTGGTATGACTCAGGATGAGTCACTTCGCCGCACGGAACCTACATTTTCCCATCTGTAGAACACCCTCACAGGGTGAACATAAGGATTCAGAAGTACAGTAGAGGATTTTGGAAGTAAAAGTGCCAGAGAAATGTGATAATCAGCCTGATTTCCCTGTTCTTCATTTAGGGAAAAGCCTTAACTCTATTTTCCTTCCAGAATCAGTCTTCAAGATGAGCATTCTTTGACTCCATCAGTAATGGCTTATAATGAGCCCTTTCTCTGGGCAGAGCCTGGGTTTTGTAGGGGGAGGGATGGGGAAAGTGTGAACTAACATTACACTAGGAGACATGGTACCTGCGTTTGGGGGAACTCCTGTCTGATTGGACGTGTAGGACATGTAGGACAGACGCAAGCCCACTCTTAGGAAATGCTTTCCGGAAGGGCTGTAAGCTGTCTGCCTTGGGATGATTCCATTGTACAAGACTTATCAGATGGAAGAATCTAGAAGCACATGCTCATGCTGATAAGTATAGAAAAGTGGTGGGAGACATTCTCCTGTCTCCACTTCTGCTGAAGCTGTTTCTCTGCAAAGTTTTGAAGCGTCACTGAGCATCTAACATTGAGCAAACTTGTTATGGCTGGATATAAGGTCAGTATCCCATCTCTTTTGACTCTGCACCCAGAGACTTCTCCCTTTGGAGGACACTAACCCTTTGCCAGATGAGAATATTCTGAATGATCCCGAGACAGCTTTTTCTCCTGAGGGTGGCAGTCATGGAGCTCATCAGAGCCGTGCTGTTACCTGTTGTTCTGGTCTGAATCCATTCCTGTACACATTTCTGTGGAGGAAGGTGGATGAGTCTCACAGGAATCTTTCTTATAAACATCAGAAAGTCATTTGTCGTTACACTCTGAAAAGACTACTGGTGTCAGATAGTTAACTGGATGCAAAATACTCTTTTGGTCTGGGAAGTTTTCTTAAGAATCTTGATTTTCTGTAATGAAGAACTCACTCCTTGGAATTTCCATCTTGTTTTCCATATAATTGCTAAAGAGTTCATATCAGAGTGAAATACATAGGATCTCAAGTCAGACTATAAAAGCTTGGCCTTAGGGGAAAAATTCATAGCTTTTAACATAAAGATTTGGAAAGAGAATGTGTCACATTTATCCTCATCAAATGTCCTAGCTTCCAAGCCTCCTTGAATAATGTAGATATCCTGTGATTGTAATGTGAAAGGCTGCATCTCAGAGATGGGAAGAGGAAGCTGAATACAAGTCCTAACATCCCTCCCTGTCTATCCCTCCCTGTCTATCCTAGCACCTCTGTCTACACCCATTGAACACATGTTGGAATAGCAGCAGAGGGAGAGTCTCTGGGTCAGCCTGGCATTGTTGGGAGGTATGAAGACACTATTGACTCAGGCCTTACTCAAGCGGGCCTAATAGTGTCCTGGAAAGCATCAGAATGGGAAATCCACCTGGGAATAATTATGGATTAAATCAAACTGTCACAGGAACAGCCATTTTTCTCTAAAAGGACATTTCCTTCTTGGAGTTCCAAGTGACTCTGGTGTGCAGTCTGCAGGCAGCTGCTTACTTGTGGATTCTTTTGACTTCTTGCTGAATGGTCTTATTACTGTATTTTGCAAACATACTGTATTAAACCCCTAAGTAACTCACCTCCCTTTCCCCTGCCTTTCCCTTAGCTCAATGCCCAGGACTCCTTTCTCACAATGCTTGTGATTCATCTATATTCAGTTGATTTTTTAAAAAATTAAATTTCTTATTTTGAGGTAACTAGGTTCACGTGCAGTTTTAAGAAATAATACAAAGAGATCCCATGTGCTCTTTACTCAGTTTCTACTGGTGGTAACTTCATGCAAAACTATAGTACAGTATCACAACCAGGATATTGACATGGATACAGTCAAGATACAGAACATTTCCATCACCATGAGAATACTTCATGTTGCCTTTTTATGGCCACACCCTTCCTGCCTTTTAAGGAGTTAAACCCCTGGCAACCACTGATTTGTTCTCTATTTCTATAACTTTGTCATTTCAAGGATGTTATATAAATGGAATCATGTAGTGTGTTGTCTTTAGGGACTGGTTTTATAAACCTCTGGAGATTCATCTAGGTTGTTGAATGTATCAGTAGTTGGCACCTTTTTCTTGCTGAGTAGTAGTCTATGGCAGCGGTCCCCAACCTTTTTGGCACCAGGGACCAGTTTCATGGAAGACAGTTTTTCCACGGACCTGGGGAGAGGGGATGGTTCACGCGGTAATGTGAGCGATGGGGAGCGGCATACAAAGGTTCCCTAACTCGCCTACCGCTCACCTCCTGCTGTGTGGCCCAGGGGTTGCGGACCCCTGGTCTATGGTATGGATGTGCCACAGATTGTTTAACGATTCATCTGTTTAAGGACATCTGGGCCAATCCTGATTTTTAATATTACAGATAAACTTTCTGTGAGCATTCATGTACAAGTTTTTGCATGAATATAAATTTACATTTTTCTGGTCTAAATGCCCAGGAGTGTAATTGCTGTTGCATACTTAGTTGTTTAATAAACTGCCAAACTCTTTTCTGGAGTGACTGTCATTTTACATTTGCATTAGCAATATATGAGAAGTCTAGTTTATGTGCAGTCTCATCAGCATTTGATGTTGTCACTATTTTTTAGTTTAGCTATTCTGATAGGTGCATAGTGATATCTCATTGCATTTCCCTAATGGCTAATGATGTGAACATCTTTTCACGTACTTATTTGCCATCTGTGTATCCTCTTGGGTGACATGTCCATTCATACCTTTTCCTCATTTCTGATTGTTTTTTATTGTTGAGTTTTGAGATTATATATTGTAAATTATATATCCTAGATCCTGTTTCTTTGTTGGATATGTGGTTTGCAAATATTTCCTCCAAGTCATAGCTTGTCTTTCCATCCTTCTAACAGAGTCTTTTGCAGAGCAAAAGTTTTAAAGTTTGATAATGTTCAGTTTATCAGTTTTTTTCTTTCATGGATTGTGCTTTGGTTTCAAGTCTAAGAACACTTTGCCTAGCCCTAGGTCCTGAAGATTTTCTTCTATGTTTTTTTCTGAAAGTTTTATAGTTTTATGTTTTACATTTAAGCCTGCAATCCATTTTGAGATAATTTTTATATAAGGTATAAGCCTTATATTGAGGTTCTTTTTTTTTTTTTTTTTTGGCCTGTGAATGTCCTTTTCTCCAGCATCATTTGTTGAAAAGACTGTCTTTCCTCCACTGAATTGCTTTTTGCACCACTGTCAAAAATCAGTTGGGCATTTGTGTGGGTCTATTTCTGGGTTCTCTATTCTGTTCCATTAATCTATGAGTCTATTTTTCTATCAATATCACACTGTCTTAATTACTGTGCTGTATACCAAGTCTTGAAATTGGCTAGACTGATTCCTCCCACTTTATTCTTCTTATCCAAAATCGTTTAGGATATTCCTGTTTTTTTGCCTTTCCATGTAAATTTTAGAATCATCTCGTATATATCTATAAAAATTCTTGCTGGCATTTAAGTAGGAATTGTGCTAAACCTATATCAATTTGGAGAGAATGGAAGTCTTTAGTACATTGAGTCTTCTAATTTACGTGTCTCCATTTATTTATATCCTCTTTGATCTCTTTTATCAGCATTTTTCTTTGTTTTTGGCATCCAAGTTCTGTGCATGTTTTTTTGTTTGTTTGTTTTTGTTTTTGTTTTTTGCTGTACGCGGGCCTCTCACTGTTGTGGCCTCCCCCATTGCGGAGCACAGGCTCCGGACGCACAGGCCCAGCGGCCATGGCTCACGGGCCCAGCCTCTCCGCGGCATGTGGGATCTTCCCAGACCGGGGCACGAACCCGTATCCCCTGCATCGGCAGGCGGACTCTCAACCACTGCGCCACCAGGGAAGCCCTCTGTGCATGTTTTATTATACCTATACTTAAGTATTTTTTTTAGTGATTATAAATGGTACTGTATAACTTTGGTCTTCATTTCTAGTATACAGAAATACAATGATTTTTGTATGTTTGTCTTGTGTGACCTTGCTGAACTCACTTATTCTAGGAGTTAGTATGTAGATTCCTTGGAATAGTCTATATACCCCATTATGTCATTTGCAAATAGGGATATTTTTATTTCTTCCTTCTTGATCTGAATACCTTTTATTCCTTTTCTTTTTCTCTCTTCTCTCTTTCTCTCTCTCTCTTTTTTTTTCTTTTCTTTTTGCCTATTGCAGTGGCAGTACTATATGGAATAAGAGTAGTGAAAGGTGATATTTTGCCTTGTTCTTGATGTTAAGGGGAAAACTTTCAGTCTTTGACCATTAAATATGATGTTAGCTGTAGGTTTTATATAGATGCTCTTTATCAAGTTGAAGTTTCCCTCTATTTCCATTTATTTCTGAGTTTTTATCATGAATAGATGTTGAACTTTGTCAAATGCTTTTTCTATTACATTGATTCATTTTTCAGTATTGAATTAGCTTTCCACCCTTGATTCCAAGGGTGATACCCCACTTGGTCATTCTTTGTATATATTGCTGAATTCTATTTGTTACTATTTGTTAAGGATTTTTGCACCTATATTTATGAGAGATACTGTTCTGTAGTTGTCTTTTTTGTTTTTTTGTACTGTCTTTGTCTGGATTTGGAATCGGTAATACTAGCGTCACAAAATGAATTGAGAAGTGTTCCTTCTACTTTTATTTTCTGGAAGAGATTGTGTAGAATTGTTATAAATTCTTTGTTAAATTTTGATACGATTATCCATTAAAACCATCTGGGCCTGGAGATTTCTTTTGGGAGTTTTAAAATTATGAATTCACTTTTCTTACAGTTTATGGGGCTATGAATTGTGGTAGTTTGTGTTTTTCGAGGACCATTTCATCTAAGTAGTAAAATTTATATGTGTAGAGTCGTTTGTAGCATTCCCTATTATCTTTTGGGTGTCTACAGTTTATAGTTGTATTTTCTGCTTCATTCCTGATATTAGTAATTTGTAGCTTTTCTGTCTTTTTTTAAAAGATTTATTTATTTATTTATTTTATTTATTTCTGGCTGCGTCGGGTTCCAGTTGCTGGCACGTGGGATCTTTTGTTGCAGCATGTAGGATCTTTCATTGTGGCGCACAGGCTCTTCGTTGTGGTGCATGGGCTTCTCTCTAGTTGTGGCGTGTGGGTTTTCTCTTCTCTAGTTATGGCATGCAGGCTCCAGGACGCGTGGGCTGTATAGCTGTGGCACATGGGCTCCAGAGTGCAGGCTCTGTAGTTTGAAGCAGGCAGGCTGTCTAGCTGAGGTGTGTGAGCTCAGTAGTTGTGGCGCCTGGGCTTAGTTGGCCTGAGGCATGTGGGATCTTAGTTCCCTGACCAGGGATTGAACCCGCATCCCCTGCATTGTAAGATGGATTCTTTACCATTGGACCACCTGGGAAGTCCCTTTCTGTCTTTTTTTTTTCTTTTTCTGTCTTGCTATAGGATTTCAATTTTATTTTTATTTTATTTTATTGATTTCTTAAAACCATTGATTTTCTCTATTGTTTTCCTGTTTTCAACTTCACTGATTTCTGCTCTTATTATTTCCTTCCTTCAGCTTGCTAATTTAGTTTTATTTTGCTCTTCTATAGGTTCTTGATTTGAGACTGCACATTATTGATTTGAGACTTTCTTTTTCCTTATGCAAATATTTAGTGCTATAAATTTCCCTTTCAGTACTGCTTTAGCAGCAACCCACAAATTTTGATATGTTATATTCTCATTTTCACTGAGTTGAATGTATTTTTAAATTTCCCTTGCATCTTCTTCTTTAGCTCATGGATTATTTAGAATTATATTGTTTGGATATTTAGTTTCCAAGTATTTGGGTATTTTCCTGTTATCTTTCTGTTATTGATTTCTAGTTTGATTCCGTTATAGTCAGAGAATATACCTTGTGTGATTTAAATTCTGTTAAATTTGTCAAGGTTTGTTTTATGGACTAGTGTATCATCTATCCTGGATAATGTTCCAGTGCACTTGAAAAAAATGTGCATTCTGGTCTTGTTGGGTGGAGTATTTTATAAATGTCGATTAAATCCTGTTGGTTAATGTTGTCATTGAGTTCTTCTATATCCTTGCTTACTTTCTTTCTAGTTGTTCTATCAAAGGTTGAGAGAGGAGTGTTTAGGGTTTGTCTGTTTCACCTTTCAATCAGTTTTTGCTTCATGTATACTTGGAGCTCTTTTGTTTGGTGCATATACATTAGGATTTCTATATCTTCTTGGAGAATTGACCTTTTTATCATTATGCAATGTGCCTTTCTGTGTCTGTTGTTTAGTTTGGGTAATTTCTATTGTTTTGTCTTTAAGTTCACTGATTCTTTCCTCTGAAAAATTGATTTTCTGTTCTTCAGGCAGTTTGATGTTTTCTTGGTTCTTGGTATAATGACTGACTTTTTATTGAAATGGGCATTTTGGATATTATGTTATGAGCCTCTGGATCTTATTTATATCTTTTGCTTTAAGTGGCTACTTTTGACACAGATGTGGCAGAGGAAGAAATAGGTATCCCCTCATTTCTGCCAGGTTGGGGTAGAAGTCCAGGTTTCCAACTCAGCCTCCATTGAAACTTTATGGGGGCTCCTTGTTACTGATGGGTAAGAACAAGAGTTATAGCTCCCCACTAAGGTTACATTGATACCTCTCTGCATCGTGGGGTGGGGGGCCTTATTACTGCTGGCGGGAGGTGAAAGGAAGTCCAGGCTCCCTACTGGGACTTCTCTGGTAATACTCCAGTAGGAAGGAGGTGGAGGCTGGGTGCATCATTACAGCCTCAAGAAGGGGGAAATCTAGGCTTTCTAGTAGGCTTTGCTGACCTGGATGGGAGTGGGTTCACAGCTTTTTCTGTAGTGTTTGGACAGGGTAAAGTGGTTATTATCTAAAGTTTTCTATCTTTTGAGGCTGTCCCCTTCCCAGTTCTTCTGCTAGAGAGAGTGGGCTTTTGTTGGACTCTTTTTGTCTGCACTCATTGGTGTTTCCAGGTTGCTCCAAGTCTAGGAATATATGAGGTAAAAAGAAAACCCAGAGAATTCACCACTGTATTATTCCTAGCCAGTTGCTTTCCTTTCTTCACCTTTCAGAGTCTTCCTATGTTTATTTTGTATATAATGTCCAGGGCTTTCAGAGGTACTTAGAGGGAGGAATAGGGAAAAGTATGTCTATTCCATCTTTCTGGAAACAGAAGTCTCATTCAGTTTACTTTTATTTGTTTTATTCTTACAGGTCAATCACTTTTCCTACCTGAGATCTCAGGGCCCAAGTGTCCTTAATCATACTTGTATAAATTCTTTTTCATGGGGGGAGAAATTTAAATCCCAATTATTGAAGAGCTCTGCACATTGGTGGGAAGGGTGGAAATAGTTCCCATACCCAAACTGCACACTGGGCCCTCTGTGAATTTATAGCTTTCTTTTGCTCACCTTTAAGGCCTGGGGCCAACCATAGAGGGACCAGGGATATTCAGATTACTTCATATTCACTAAGGGATCTTTACCTCTAGAGGAAAAAGAGAAGTTCCCATGACACTAGAGGAAGTTTCACTTAAGGGTTTATAGAAACCTATAAGTGGCACAGAGGAGCAGCTGGGGTGGGATTGGGTGGGGTGGGTCCCTTCCAGCTTGGCCTGGCCTCTAAAAGCAGAGCTTTTTGCCTTTGACTGTAGAGGGTGAAAACCATCCATGATACTTTCTTGGAGCCAAGCTTCTCTGCACTTCATCGTTCGCTAAGTCTACTTCCTTAAAAGTCTGTTATTTAGAGAAATATAACCTTGATGTGGAACAGCATGTGTTTTTAATTCAGCTAGACCTAGTTTGGGATCCTTGTTCCATCTTTTGCTAGCCGTGTGACCTTGAAGTTCAGTCATTCACTTAAAAATCATCCTGTAGTGACTGCTCTGGGCCAGCCACCATGCTGTGTTTTGGGAATAAAGTAATGAGTACCGTTCACTGCTCCCTTTTCTTCACTTTTTAGCCAATAGCAAGTCCAGTTGGTTTTACTTCAAAACTCTATCCAAAATTGGACTACTTTTCTCCATCCACCTTTTTCCCAGGCTTTTATAATAAGTTCCCTGATGCTGTTCTTCCCACTAATCCTTTGCCTCAATTCATTATCTACACAGTAGCCAGGGTGATCTTTCAAAAACATGCATCAGATTATTATTTGCATACTTAAGACCCTCCAGTTATACTGAGAATTAAATCTGACACCTCCCTGTGGCCCACTAGGGCCTGTGTGGTCTGGTTTCTGCTTCCCCTCTGAGGTCATCTAGCATCCTTTCCCCCCTCATGGCTTTAGTCACACCTGACTTTTTTCTCTTCCTAAAAATATCAAACTTGTCCTACCTTGGGGTCATTACACCAGTTATCCTCTCTGCCTTGAATAATTTTTTTCATCAAAGTTTGAATGACTGGTGTCTTGCTTTCATTGAGGTTTTAGTTCAAACACTCTCCTTCTCTTACTTCTCAAGTCACATTCTGTCAAAACACTGTGTGCCCCTCCCCCAACATCTTATTTAGCTCTTCTTACAATTTGAAATTATTTTGATTTGTCTACTAGACTGAGCTCCATGATTCCTGAGAGCAGGAATCATGCTGTTTCCTTCACCGCTGTTTGCCCAGTATCTAGAACAATTCCTGGCAGTGAGCAATCAATATTTGTTGAGTCAAGTTGCTTTTCTTTTTTTAGTAGAGTGAATTATTTTATTATTTTATTATTTATTTACTTATTTATTTTTGCAGTGCACAGGCCTCTCACTGTTGTGGCCTCTCCCGTTGCACAGCACAGGCTCCAGACACACAGGCTCAGCGGCCATGGCTCACGGGCCCAGCCGCTCTGTGGCATGTGGGATCTTCCCGGACCGGGGCACGAAGCCACGTCCCCTGCATTGACAGGCAGACTCTCAACCACTGCGCCACCAGGGAAACCCTATTTTATTTTACTTTACTTTATTTTATTTTATTTTACTGGAGTAAAATTGCTTTCTAATGTTGTGTTAGTTTCTGCTATACAATGAAGTGAATCAGCTATATGTATATCCTATATTCCCACTCTCTTGGACCTGCCTCCCACCAACCCCCATCCCACCCATCTAGGTCATCACAGAGCACCAAGCTGAGCTCCTTGTGCTATACAGCAGGTTCCCACTAGCTATCTATTTTACACATGGTAGTGTATTTATGTCGAACCTAATCTCCCAATTCGTCCCACCCTCCCCTTCCCCACACCCTGTCCACATGTTGGTTCTCTACATCTACATCTGTATTCCTGCCCTACAAATAGGTTCATCTGTATATGTACCATTTTTCGAGATTCCACATATATGCGTTAATATACGATATTTGTTTTTCTCTTTCTGGCTTACTTCACTCTGCATGACAGACTGTAGGTCCATCCACATCTCTACAAATGACTCAATTTCATTCCTTTTTATGGCTGAGTAATATTCCTTTGTGTATATGTACCACATCTTCTTTATCCATTCATCTATCGTTGGACATTTAGGTTGTTTCCATGTCCTGGCTATTGTAAATAGTTCTGCAATGAACACTGGGGTACATGTGGCCTTTTGAATTATGGTTTCTCAGGGTATACGCCCAGTAGTGGGATTGATGGGTCATATGGTAGTTCTATTTTTAGTTTTTTTAAGGAACCTCCGTACTTTTCTCTATAGTGGCTGTATCAATTTACATTCCCACCAACAGTGTAAGAGGGTCCCCTTTTCTCTGCACCCTCTCCACCATTTATTGTTTGTAGACTTTTTGATATGAGGTGATACCTCATCATAGCTTTGATTTGCATTTCTCTAATCATTAGTGATGTTGAGCATCTTTTCATGTGTTTGTTGGTTCTCTGTATGTCTTCTTTGGAGAAATGTCTATTTAGGTCTTCTACCCATTTTTGGATTGGGTTGTTTCTTTTTTTGATGTTGAGCTGCATAAACTGTATGTATATATTGGAGATTAATCCTTTGTCAGTTGCTTCATTTGCAAATATTTTCTCTCATTATGAGGGTTGTCTTTTCATCTTGTTTATGGTTACCTTTGCTGTGCAAAAGTTCATAAGTCTCATTAGGTCCCATTTGTTTATGTTTGTTTTTATTTTCATTACTGTAGGGAATGGGTCAAAAAAGATCTTGCTGTGATTTATGTCAAAGAGTGTTCTGCCTATGTTTTCCTCTAAGAGTTTTATAGTGTCTGGTCTTGCATTTAGGTCTTTAATCCATTTTGAGTTTATTTTTTTATATGGTGTTAGGTAGTGTTCTATTTTCATTCTTTTACATGTAGCTGTCCAGTTTTCCCAGCACCACTTATTGAAGAGGCTGTCCTTTCTCCATTGTATGTTCTTGCCTCCTTTGTCATAAATTAGGTGACCATATGTACGTGGGTTTATCTCTGGGCTTTCTGTCCTGTTCCACTGACCTGTGTTTCTGTTTTTGTGCCACTACCATACTGTCTTGATTACTGTAGCTTTGTAGTATAGTTTGAAGATGGGGAGCCTGATTCCTCCAGCTCCATTTTTCTTTCTCAAGATTTCTTTGTCTATTCAGGGTCTTTTGTGTTTCCATACAAATTGTACAATTTTTTTTTCTAATTCTGTGAAGAATGCCATTGGTAGTTTGATAGGAATTGCATTGAATCTGTAGATTGCTTTGGGTAGTATAGTCATTTTCACAGTATTGATTTTTCCAATCCAAGAACATGGTATATTTCTTCATCTGTTTATTTCATCTTTGATTTCTTTCATCAGTGTTTTATAGTTTTCTGAGCACAAGTCTTTTGCCTCCTTAGGCAGGTTTATTCCTAGGTATTTTATTCTTCTCATTGCAGTAGTAAATGGGATTGTTTCCTTAATTTCTCTGTCTTGTTTTTTTTTGTTAGTGTATAGGAATGCCAGAGATTTCTGTGCATTAATTTTGTATCCTGCAACTTACCAAATTCATTGATTAGTTCTAGGAGTTTTCTGGTGGCATCTTTAGGATTCTCTATGTATAGTATCATGTTATCTGCAAACAGTGACAGTTTTACTTCTTCTTTTCCAATTTGTATTCCTTTTATTTCTTTTTCTTCTCTGATTGCTATGGCTAGGACTTCCAAAACTATGTTGAATAAGAGTGGTGAGAGTGGACATTCTTGTCTTGTTCCTGATCTTAGTGGAAATGCTTTCAGTCTTTCACCATTGTGAATGATGTTTGCTGTGGGTTTGTCATATATGACTTTTATTATGTTGAGGTAGGATCCCTCTATGCCCACTTTCTGGAGAGTTTTTATCATAAATGGGTGTTGAATTTTGTCAAAAGCTTTTTCTGCATCTATTGAGATGATCATATGTTTTTTATTCCTTAATTTGTTAATATGGTGCATCACATTGATTGATTTGTGTATTTTGAAGAATCCTTGCCTCCCTAGGATAAATCCCACTTGATCATGGTGTATGATCCTTTTAATATGTTGTTGAATTCTATTTGCTAGTATTTTGTTGAGGATTTTTGCATCTATATTCATCAGTGATATTGGTCTGTAATTTTCTTTTTTTGTGATAACTTGTCTGGTTTTGGTATCAGGGTGATGGTGGCCTTGTAGAATGAATTTGGGAGGGTTTTTCCTTCTGCAATTGTTTTGGTATAGTTTGAGAAGGATAGGTGTTAGCTCTTCTCCAAATGTTTGATAGAATTTGCCTGTGAAGCTGTCTGGTCCTTGACTATTGTTTGTTGGAAGAGTTTAATTACAGTTTCAATTTCATTACTTGTGATAAGTCTGTTTATATTTTCTAATTCTTCCTGGTTCTGTCTTGGAAAATTATACCTTTCCAAGAATTTGTCCAATTCTTTGTGGTTGTCCATTTTATTTGCATATAACTGTTTGTAGTAGTCTCTTATAATCCTTTGTATTTCTGTGGTGTCAGTTGTGATTTCTCCATTTTCATTTCTAATTTTATTGATTTGTGTCCTCTCCCTTTTTTTCTTGCTGAGTCTGGCTAAAGGTTTATCAATTTTGTTTATCTTCTCAAAGAACCAACTTTTAGTTTTATTGATATTTGCTATTGTTTTCTTCATTTCTATTTCATTTATTTCTGCTCTGATCTTTATGATTTTTTTCCTTCTACTGACTTCGGGTTTTCTTTCTTCTTTCTCTAATTGCTTTATTTGTAAGGTTAGATTGTTTATTTGAGGTTTTTCTTGTTTCTTGAGGTGAGATTTCATTACTATAAACTTCCCTCTTAGAACTGCTTTTGCTGTGTCCATAGGTTTGAGGTCATTGTGTTTTTGTTGTCATTTATTTCTGTGTATTTTTTTACTTCTTCTTTGATTTCTTCAGTGATCTCTTAGTTATTTAGTAGCACACTGTTTAGCTGCCACGGATTTGCATTTTTTACAGTTTTTTTTTCCTGTAATTGATTTCCAATCTCATAGCATTGTAGTCGGAAAAGCTGCTTGATATGATTTCAACTTTTAAAAATTTACCGAAGCTTGATTTGTGACCCAAGATGTATCTAGCATGGAGAGTGTTCCATGTGCGCTTGAGAAGAAAGTGTATTCTGCCACTTTCGGGTAGAATGCCCTATAAATGTCAATTAAATCCATCTGGTCTATTGTGTCCTTTAAATCTTCTATTCCTTATTTATTTTCTTTTTTCTTTTTTTTTTTTGTGGTACGTGGGCCTCTCACTGTTGTGGCCTCTCCCATTGTGGAGCACAGGGTCCGGACACGCAGGCTTAGTGGCCATGGCTCACAAGCCTAGCTGCTCTGCGGCATGTGGGATCTTCCTGGACCGGGGCAGGAAACTGTGTCCCCTGCATCGGCAGGCAGACTCTCAACCACTGCGCCACCGGGGAAGCCCATCCTTATTTATTTTCTGTTTGGATGATCTGTCCATTAGTGTAAGTGGGGTGTTAAAGTCCTCTACTATTATTGTGTTACTGTTGATTTCCCCTTTTATGGTTGTTAGCATTTGCCTTATGTATTCAGGTGCTCCTATGTTGGGTGGAAAAATATTTATACTTGTTATGTCTTTTTCTTGGATTGATCCCTTGATCATTATGTAGTGTCCTTCCTTATCTCTTGTAACAGTCTTTATTTCAAAGTCTATTTTATCTGATATGAGTATTGCTACTCCAGCTTTCTTTTGATTTCCATTTGCATGGAATATCTTTTTCCATCCCTTCACTTTCAGTCTGTATGTGTCTCTAGGTCTGAAGTGGGTTGCTTGTAGACAGCATATATATGGGTCTTGTTTTTTATCCATTCAGACAGTCTGTATCTTTTTGTTGGGGCATTTAATCCATTTACATTCAAGGTTATTATGGATATGTATGTTCCTATTACCATTTTCTTAATTGTTTTGAGTTTGTTTTTGTGAGTCTTTTCTTCTCTTGTGTTTCTCACCTAGAGAAGTTCCTTTAGCATTTGTTGTAAAGCTGGTTTGGTGGTGCTGAATTCTCTTAGCTTTTGCTTTGTCTATAAAGATTTTGATTTCTCCATCAAAACTGAATGAGACCCTTGCTGGGTAGGGTATTATCGGTTGTAGCTTTTTCTCTTTTGTCACTTTAAGTATATCCTGTGACTCCTTCTGGCCTGCAGTTTCTGCTGAAAAGTCAGCTGATAAGCTTATGGGGATTACTTTATGTTATTTTTTGCTTTTCCCTTGTTGCTTTTAATATTTTTTCTTTGAATTTAATTTTTGTTATTTTGATTAATATGTGTCTTGGTGTGTTTCTCCTAGGGTTTATCCTGTATGGACTCTCTGTACTTCCTGGAGTTGGGTGACTCTTTCCTTTCCCATGTTAGGGAAGTTTTCCACTATAGTCTCTTCTAATGTTTTCTCAGACCCTTTCTTTTCCTCTTCCTCTCCTGGGACCCCTATAATTTGAATGTTGGCACGTTTAATGTTGTCCCAGAGGTCTCTGAGATTGCTTCAATTCTTTTCATTCTTTTTTCTCTATTCTGCTCCTAGGCAGTTATTTCCACCATTCTGTCTTCCAGCTCACTTACTTGTTCTTTTGCCTCAGTTATTCTGCTATTGATTCCTTCTAGTGTATTTTTCATTTTAGTTATTGTGTTGTTCATCTCGGTTTGTTCTTTAGTTCTTCTAGATCTTTGTTTAACATTTCTTGTATTTTCTCAATCTGTGCCTCTATTCTATTTCTAAGATTCTGGATCATCTTTACTATCATTACTCTGAATTCTTTTTCAGGTAGGTTGCCTATTTCCTCTTCATTTATTTGGTCTTTTAGGTTTTCACCTTGCTCCTTCATCTGTGACATAGTTTTTGGTCATCTCATTTGTTTTTTGATGGGTGGGATTGTGTTCCTGTCATACTGGTTGTTTGGCCTGAGGCTTCCAGCAGTAGGGTTTGTAGGCTGCTGGGTAGAGCTGGGTCTTTGTGCTGAGATGAGGACCTCCAGGAGACCTCACTCCTATGAATATTCCCTGGGATCTGAGGTTCTCTGTTAGTCCAGTGGTTCGGACTCGGAGTTCCCACCACAGGAGCTCAGGCCTGACCTCCAGCTCGTGAACCAAGATCCTGCAAGCTGTGCGGGGCAGCAAAAAAAGGAAAAAAAGAAAACAGGAGCAGAAGAATAACAAAGGGTCAAAAATAAAATTAGAAAACTAACAGATATGTTAGAAAGAATAAAAAAGTAAAAATACAGGTGAAACAACAGCTGGAAGGTAAAACAGAAGTATAATAGTAAAAAAGAGGAGGGAAAAAAAAGCTGGAAAAGTCCCTGGCTGTGGGGGGTGGGGCTTAGGCAGGGGTGGGGTTTAGGTGGTGGGTGGGGCCTATGCTTAGGACCCATAGGACTGGAAAATGCCCTGGTGGGAGGTGGGGGTCTGGGGCAGTGCTTAGGCTCAGTGCAGCAGGAGGGGCCCAGGAGTGCCTCTGGCCTTGAATGGCAGAGGACCAGATCCAGGACCCCAGCAGGCTAGGCGTGTTCCCCCCCCATCCTCTGATCCTGGAGGGCCCCTCCCTGTTGGCCTCTCTTCTCCTTCCCCTGCCTCCCTCCCTCCTATGCCCCTAGGACTCACGAGGCCAGAGGGGGCCCTGGAAGGCAGAGGACCAGACCCAGAAACCCAACAGCCTTCCTGGGCCAAGTCAGTGGGGGAAACACCCGTGGTGCTTCCCATCCTGGTCCTGGCACACCCCTTCCGCCCACCTCTCCTCTTCTTCCTCCCTACCCACCCCCGCTATGCCCCTAGGATGGACGTAGCCTGGAGGGGGCCTCGGAGGGCAGAGGACTGGCCCGGGCCCCAGCAGGTTTCCCGGGCCTGATTGGCCAGGTGAAATGCTAGGTGCACCCCAACCCCCATCCTCTGAGCCCCCCAGGGTCCCTCCAGGTGTGGGAATCCCTCCCCTCTCTCAGCCACCCCTCAGGGGTGCCTGTCCTGCCCAGCCTCCACTTCTCCTCCCCCCTCCCTCCCTTCCACATCCTACCAGGTCGCTTGGGGGTTCTTCCTATCTCCTTGGGCATTGAGGTCCCCCACCAGAGTCTGGCAGGTGCCCTAGTTGTGGGGAGACATGAACTCTGCATCCTCCCCCACCACCATCTTGACTTCAGGAACCAAGTTGCTTAATTCTCTTGTGCCTCAGTTTCTCACTTGTCACACAGAATAATAATTGGCTAATAAAACAAGGTTTTGTTTAGAATTAAGTGACATAATACTTGTATGTGGAGTACTTAGTACAATGATTGGCTCACAGTAAGCTGAATAGCAGTGTTTTATTGTTTCATATGATTGATTATATTACAATGTTCAATTCCATTCTGCCATAGTCCTTTGGTACCTGTTCTTGCATCTAATGATCCATCTGGAGTGTTATGAATATTCATCTGTGACAGATACTGACTGGTTTGATGCTGACAGTGAAATCCTAACTTAGTTCTCTCTTGGCTATTTTTTTCTGTACAGGTTCTGCAGCTGGGCTCAGACATCCTTCCTCAATACAAGCAAGAGGCACCAAAGACTCCCCCTCACATCATCTTACATTATTGTGTTTTCAAGACCACGTGGGACTGGATCATCTTGATCTTAACCTTCTACACAGCCATCCTGGTCCCTTATAATGTCTCCTTTAAAACCAGGCAGAACAACGTGGCCTGGCTGGTTGTGGATAGTATCGTGGATGTTATCTTTTTGGTGGACATTGTGCTGAATTTTCATACCACTTTTGTTGGACCAGCTGGGGAGGTGATTTCCGACCCCAAACTCATCCGCATGAACTATCTGAAGACGTGGTTTGTGATTGACCTTCTGTCCTGTTTGCCATATGATGTCATCAACGCTTTTGAGAACGTGGATGAGGTTAGTGCCTTTATGGGTGATCCAGGGAAGATTGGTTTTGCTGATCAGATTCCACCACTCCTGGAGGGGAGAGAGAGTCAGGTACATCCCTCAAATCTCAGATCTTGTTGTCATGTCTTTAAATTAATTGTGGGTGGTCAACAGAAGAGTAATTAAATGGGTGGGAACTAGCATGACTGATGTCTGGAACATAGGGAGCATGATACTTGATTGATATCATCACCTGGTGTTTTTGTCCTTTGGAGGTTTGGAGGCCCTGCATGTCAGTGGATGGATGTGGAGGAGACCAGAGGCTTCCTTCTTATTCCATGTGGAGTGCAAGCCACTGGTTTGGGTGGTGGGGCTGCAGAAGTAGGCATGCATTGCCACTGCATTGATGAATCTTTCACTTGGTATACAATTGCTGTATGCCTACCTACTGATTACTCTCATTATGGGGACTTTTCTGTTATCTGCTGCTGACCTTTGGCTGTTTGAAAGCTAATTAACTCTTGGCAACAGGGATGCTACTCTCCTCCAAGTTTGCTTGCATTTTTTTTCTTTTTCTTTCTTTCTTTCTTTTTTTCTTTCTTTTTTTTTTTGATTAATGTTGGGAAAGAATGAGTTGTTTCTTTGCTGAAATGAGTTTTGGAGGTGACCAATGGCATTCAATTGTCCATGCTCTCCATTGCCTAAATTTGCTGAGGAAGTCAGTCTGTGGTTAAGCCTGGTTCTTGTGGCTAAGAAGAATACTGCTACTGGATTACCCTGCTGTGGGTTGTTAGTCCTACAGGCCATGGAAGGAATTAAAAGAAGATAAATGCTCTGTAAATGTGCTGGAATCAAGACATGCTTAAGCAGTCACTGAATGGGTGCCTAGGACATATTGCAGCAGGAAGGGGCCGCTGGGCTGGTTAAAGTGATTTTCTCCTTTGAAAAAGCAAGGATGTAATGTCATGGCAAAGGAAAATGTCAGGTTCTTAATCTAGTTTAAGTGTTCTATGGAAATTGTTCTTCCTTTTTCCTACTCTTCAGTTGACACTTTAGATGGCAGTACACCTGCTAAGTCTTCAACCTCAGATAGCAGTGGCCCTCATTGCCTCAGATTACAGAGGGTCCCAGAGGTCTCCGTCCAGCTGGACTGCTAACTGTGTGGGTCATCAGGAAGCCATTGGGAGGCTGACTTGAGGCAAGATACACTCTCAGGGCTAAATGGCTAGTGGGACTCAGCCTTGAGACAGTTGGAGGGAACAGCCAGCTTCCTGCCAGGATAACAAGACCTGCCAGTGACTAGATGTCTTGCTGGTGGCATAATGATGCCTCTCTGCCTTCAGATCAGTACCAGCAGTGGGCAAGGACTCCAGCCCCTTCCTCTGTGAGGATCCAACTACCTACTACTTTTCTCTCCAGTGAAGAGGAGCTGATGTTCAGGTGCTCCAGACTCAGAACAACCCCTGCTTTCATCTGTGTGGTGTGTTTTAATAGACTTTAAAATCCCGAGGAATAATTCTCTGAGTGGCTTGTGTGGATTTTTTAGGGAGATTAAATGAGTCGAGATTGATCATTTATAAGAGAAAAATCGTCCCTAAAGTGAATGTTGGGATTCTTAAATGTGAATTTTAGTACATGTTGGGAATGATATTTTTCACTGTGAGCACATTTCTAGAAATTTTTATGTTAGTTAGTGAGGAAAATATGATCATTTTGGCTTAGATAATTCAACTGATGATTTCAACCTAAAAGAGTTTCTTATACACATATGGGAAATGAAATTTAACTTTAAAAAAACTGATTGAGTTTTTAAAATAAACCATTTGCTATTTATAGCAACAGCATTAAAATTTTGCAGATAAATAGAACAGTTCTTCAGCTTCCACAGTTTCTTATTAAACACTGGCAGAGCTGTAAACACATATGTGAATGTGTCAAGACTACCTTGTAGGTTAGCAGAGCAGAGAGCTTCTTCTCAGGCTCTGTGTATGTTGGGCTGGAATTCCTTTGCCATTAACTGTGAATACCCTGACATGGTTTCTGATTTCCAGATTCATGAAATAGATTGTAGGTAGGAAAATCATAATTTCTCTGTAGCTTTCTAGTTGGCAAAGGGTTTATCATCAAAACTCTTACTACCATTTCTTGATGATAAATAATAATATGAATATTAAGGGATTCTAGCTATGATTTGCTTCTGTAAAGTCTTGTTTTTATATTTAGTAGCTCCTTTTAAAGCTTTGGCTCACACCTGAAGTAATGCCTTTCCATGACAACTGCGGTGGAGTTGGGGAAACACGGGGAAACTGAAGATTTGGCTGCTGGTCCTCTTGTTCTCACCTCTTAAGACAGCTGGGAACCTTGTGCATGTCATTTAGCCTTTCGGGGTTACAGTTTTCCTAGCTACATCTTAGGGATGATACTACCTTACCTGCCTGAAGGCGTGGCATTTGGGTGGTGGATTTTGAGTTCCCTGCCAGCTGCAAAATCTGGTGAGTTCTAAAATCTCTTTTGTGTTAGTCTCACCTCCAGATTGACTATAAAAATGAGAGGCCCAGCCTCCTGACCTCCTACCTTTTGTGGGAGTTGGAGGAAAGTCGGGGAGGATGGAGACATTTAGCAGGTTATGATGAGTAGACCTATTGGAGATCGCAGCCCAGTTGAACTATCATGTAGTTTAACCCTCTTAACTCACAGATAACCCAGGGGATATGACTCACTCAAGATGGTGTAGCAAATCATATGGTCACAGTAATGAGTCACCTTCTGACTCTTCTCTGTTCTAATAGTGACAGATTTGATAAAAGAGGGACAAAACACTGAAGGATACTGTTGAGTCAAAACTGACCAAGAAGCTCCTGATGTGTGTGGCTCACCTATTAGCTTGGTTGTCGTGATTGGGAGGTTGGGTATTAGGTACGGGGAGGTGGGCAGCTGCATTTTCCCCAAGGCAGGTGGGTTGGTGATGAGATGGGCAGGTTAAGATACTCACCAAGGGACAGACCCAGCACCATTTTCCAGGTACAGGCCTTTTTGTTAAAAGGCACCATTAAATCAGTGGGCATGAAGGGCTGGTGGGGCTACGAGGAGGTTGGGGAGACTGTGAAGGGCACCTATCTGTTGTCTACATCCACCATGTGCTGTCTTCTTATCCACAGTCTGCTGTGAGGTTGCTCATCTAATATTGCAGCTCCCTTGGCTCTAGGCCCTTCCTCTAAGAGAGTGTGGGGAGAAATAGGAAATTATTGACTCATTTCTCATAAAAATTACATGGAGCTGCCCTCTCTCTGGTGTCTTCCTAATTATGCCAATGGAATTGTGTCACAGTGGAGACCACCAGGGAAGAGGGGAATGAGCAGCGGGGGCTTTGCCATCTGTGTGTGTGGGGGTTTAGGGTGTGGGCATGGGTGTTGGGGTGGAGGCTCTTAGAGTGAAAGGATTGGACCCTCCCAATCCTCGGGTCAAGAAATTAGGTTAGATTGCGAAAGCCAACAATTGTGAATTCAGCCTTGTGAATGTAGCCCATCTCCATGATTTAAGCCACACAGATGATCCTGTTTGGCCAGCTTAGTTCACTTATGTAGATGGCCTACATTTTCGTCATTCTCCAGTCTGTTGGTAATCATCTGTTTTGGAGGCAGTTCGTGAAAATGTTTGCATATTAGTTAAGCTGGTGAGAGGACAAAAGGTCTGAAACTGGAGTGAACGAAAGCTAGGAAGGGGTGAGCCGAAGCAAAAGTCAAATGAGTCTCTTTCAAGCACTTAGCGGATTATTGGCCTGGTATGCTTCATGCATTAAGTATGGAATTACTAGTCACAAAACATATTCCCTCTCCTAAGGAGACCTTATTGTTTATGGCCATTGGAGTATGGAAATGCAAAGAGGAGAATGGAGCCATCTGGGCCACCTCCCGGGTCACAATTCGGGTGCCTTGGGGCCAAGAGCTTCCTTCTTTCCCTGACTCTGTAACCTCAGACAGCAACACCACTGGCTAGTGGTGGTCACAGCTGACACTTGCCAAGAGCACACAAAAGATGCTCAGCCAGAGCAGAACAGGACTAGATGTGCTGATGGAAAGATCAGCAGCTTCCCTTTATCTAGTGCATCTAACTTTCCAAAATACTTTCACACAGATTATCTTTTTTATTATTGAAATGTGGTTGATGTACAATATCATGTTAGTTTCAGGTATATTCCATAGTGACTTGACATTTGCAAACATTACAGAACGTTCACCATGCTAAGTCTAGTAACCATCTGTCCCCATACAAAGTTATTAAAATATTATTGACCATATTCTTTGTTGCACAGATTATCTCTGTTTTAGATCTGTGGTGGTAAAAAAAAACCCGCACTGAACTGGGAGGAAGGCGGTTTGTCAGCTAGGTGTGACCGCCACCCAGCTGTGCAAACTTACAGAAGTCATTTCATCTCCTTGGACTTTGCTTACCTCACCTGTAGGATGGTCCATTTCAGGTGTAACCTTCAGTGGCTCTAGGGCAAGTATTATCCCTGCTTTGCAGATTAGGGGAAAGGACCAGGTTGTCCAGGGAGTTGAAACTGGACTCTGGTCTCCTGACTGCTAGATCTGTGCTTTACCCTGCCAGTCATGCTGCCTCATCAGAAACTTGGAGACAGGGTGAGCCAAGCTGTGTGTTTCATTCCTCAAGTCCCTCTCTCTGAATCCTTCCCTGGCCTGGCCCCTTCCGCACAGCGCCTCCCCCTCACCGCCGACCTCCGCAGCTGAGGGGTGAGAGGTTTGGGCAGTCAACCTGGGTGACCCTAAGCTGAGGTCGCTGGTGCATGTGTGTAGGGCCGGACAGTGAGCATGGGGTCGGAAGTGACTCCACAAGCTGGTTGCCCACACTGCTTCTCTTTCCTTGGCAGATGGGCACCCCTCTGGGTTCTTCTAGGATCACTATTACCTATGATTTCCTCATCACTGATGCTGAAAGCAAATTGGACCCATGTACCTTGCTCATCCTATTGATTTGTAGTTTTCAGTCCTTACCTGTGGTTTCTATTTAGGTAGATGGATACCGTTTGAGTTCTCACACAGGTGACACCTCTGCTGTCCAGCTAAAAGTCATGAGATGACCAGGACTTTTCTTTCCTGGACTTCCAGCAATACAGGCAGTCCCCGTGTCTTGTCATAGCAGTTATTTTTATTAATAGACTATTTTTCAGAGCAGTTTTAGGTTTATAGAGAATAGAGTAGAAAGACCACCTTTGCCACCCGCAGTTTCCCTATTATCAACATCTTGCGGGAGGGCCGTATGCTTATTATGGCAATATTGTTGCATTATTATCAGCTAAAGTCTATAGTTTCCATTAGGGGTCACTCTTTGCAGTATACATTCTATGGGTTTTTGACAAATGGATAATGACATGTGTCTACTGTTACGTATCACACAGAGTAGTTTCACCACCCTAAAGATCCTCTGTGCTCCACCTATTCATCCTTCCCTCCCCGCTAACTCTTGGCAACTACTGATCTATTTACTGTCTCCATCATTTTGCCTTTTCCAGAATGTCATAATGTTGGACTCATATAGTATGTAACCTTTTCAGATTGGCTTCTTTCACTTAGAAATAAGTACTTAAGGTTCTTCTGTATATTTGGGGGGCTATCAGCATATTTCTTTTTATTTTTGAATAATATTCCATTGTATGTATGTACCATAGTTTGTTTATTGGTTCGTAATAGAAAGTAAAAAACCCCATTGCTGATAGCATTGGTTATTTAAGCTTGATCAGCACAGGTCTGGTCCTGGGATTTCCTCCTTCCGTGATCCCTTGGACTTGGAGAGTGGGGAGGAGCTGAGACACTGGCATGCCGACCAGCCCATCTCAGCAGCCTGTGGTATCTCCTGGGTAAAAACCGAAAACGTTTAACTCAAGTTATTATGTCTAGTAATACAACAGACAGAAAAGCGAAATTGTATTATAGTATCCTCACATTTCATACTGTTTTCCTTGGTATTTCTATCTTTTCTGTTTGTGCTGAGTATTTCTACCATACATTTATTTTGGCAAAAAGAGAACAAAACCAGACTCCCTGTATTTTTCATCTAAGTGTCTCATTCGTGGGAGGAAGTGTTGTTCTTGGGTGTGTTTCTCTTCTGATGATTGGGACTTGTCAGCAGTGCCCGGTGGCTGAGGTCTGACTTCAGTGATGTTAGCAGTATCACTACTGTCCCCATGCTGGCAATATTGTCATCTCTCCCCTCTCACCTGTGAGGGCAAGCCGGCATAGAAGTTTTCCTCTTGGTTTAATTTTAAAAAATCCGTCTTCTTCCTGACTTGAGCTTACAGGAGCTGTGAGCTCAACGATTGTGTCAAGGATTGTGGAGGTTCCATGCCTCTTGTTCAAGCAGAGGCTTCAAACAGAAGAGCAGGCTGTAGGCAATGTACCCTACACAGTCATTGGAATCAAGATCACCCTAGGTGCGTGTGTGGGGACCAGGGAAGTGGCTGGGGGGCTTTTTTTTTTTTTTTTTTTTGCGGTACATGGGCCTCTCACTGTTGTGGCCTCTCCCGTTGCAGAGCACAGGCTCCAGATGCACAGGCTCAGTGGCCGTGGCTCACGGGCCCAGCCGCTCCGCGGCATGTGGGATCTTCCCGGACCGGGGCACAAACCTGTGTCCCCTGTATCGGCAGGCAGTCTCTCAACCACTGCGCCATGAGGGAAGCCCTGGGGAGCATTTTTAATAGGAGGAAGTTGATCCTGGGTGGCTTCCTGGAAACAGTGATTTACTATGAGACTGTGATTCCAGCATTTAAAAAAAATGTAAAAACTTAATGATGCTCCAAAAGCATTGCACTTTGGAGCAAAATAGACTCAGCTGATGTGCCTGATTCCCCTCTGCTCTCACATTGTCTGTTTTCTCCCAGGCTCCTTTTTGGCCAACCCAAGTTCTACTCTTAATTCTCCACCAACTTTTCTTGGAATCTTGTTTAGGGTGTTCCTTTTTTAAAGAAAACTTATTGACTTAGGTGGTAGGGGATCGGGATGCAACTCTTCAATTTTCTCCCAGTCTAGTGGGGACCACTGATGATAAACACCAATAGAGGATGTGAGAGGGGTCAGCTTAGGGTGTTATGTCTTACTATTGAGGAGCATTTAGCCTATCGAGAGAATCTAGGAAGGCTTCCTGGGAGGAGATGACTGGGGTTAGTCTGGTAAGGAGTAAGGAGGGAAGTCTTGTAAGAGGAGAGATCGTGTGCAGAGGGAAGTGCTCTTGGGGACTAGCAAGGCATTCATTACATCCAAAGCAGAGAGTCAGCATTGGGGGACAGCAGGAAGTTGAGAGTAGGAGGCAAGATCCAGTGATATAGAATCCCAGGGTCTTGCCAAGGAGTTTACATTTTGTCATGTGGGCAAAAAGAAACCATCGAGGGTTTTCATTAGATGATCTTATGATTGATTTTGATTTTTGGAAGTGCACCCAGACAACGGTGGTATGAATGAGAGGGAAATGACGAGTGTCTCCACTTCCCCTCCTCTTGTTCTGTTGATCCTCCTGCAATCAGGCTGATACCTCCACTACGGCACTGAGCCTTGGTCATAAATCAAGTGATTGTGCATGTTTAGGGTTATTTTTGGACCCTATGATGTTCCACTGGTTTATTTGTCTATTTTTTTTTTTTTTTTTTTTTTTTTGTGGTACGCTGGCCTCTTACTGCTGTGGCCTCTCCCATTGCATAGCACAGGCTTCAGGCGCGCAGGCTCAGTGGCCATGGCTCACGGGCCCAGCCACTCCACAGCATGTGGGATCTTCCTGGACCGGGGCACGAACCCGTGTCCCCTGCATCGGCAGGCAGACTCTCAACCACTGCGCCACCAGGGAAGCCCTATTTGTCTATTCTTAACATCAGTACTACACTGTGTTAATTGGCATAGCATAATAGTAAATATTAATCAGTTACTGCCTTTGCTCTTTTTCTTCAAGACTGCTATGTCTATTCTAGGATCTTGGTACATACATTAAAACTTAGAGTCAATTTCCACCCAAACCAAAAAATAAAAATAAAAAGAAGTAAAAGGCCTGTAGGGATTTTGAGTGGGATTATATTGAATCTAAAAACCAATTTGGAGAGAATGAAAATCTTAATATTGAGTTTTCCAGTTCATGACCATTGACCAGCCATATGTTTAGGTCTTCTTTAATTTCTCTTAGCAATATCTTGAAGTTTTCAGTGTCAAGGTCTTACATACTTTTTTTTTATTGTTGTTGTTAAACTTATTCCTAGATACCTGATGTTTTTGGTGCTTTGTCAGTGGGATTTAAAAACTTTTTGCTTTTAATTGTTTATTGTTAGTATAAACCATTTTATTTACCAACTTTGCAGCAAAGTTGCCAAATTTGCTTATTAATGTGAATATTTTGTAGGTTCTTTTGGATTTTTATATACACAACTATGTCTTTGTGAATAAAAACTATTTTATTTATTTATTTTCCAAAATCTATTCCTTTTATTTCTTTTTCTTGAATTAGTGCTGGCTAGGATCTCCAATGAAATGAATGGAAGTGGAGATAATAGACATCCTTGTCTTCAGGAGAATATGTTCAGTATTTCACCATTAAGTATTTTGTTGACTAATTGTTTTTACTTAGCAAATACTCCTTATTAGGTTAAGAAAGGTCTCGTATATTCCTAGTTTTATGCGAATTTTTATCATTAACAGATTTTAAATTTTACCAAATACCTTTTATGCATTTATTGAAATGGTATGTTTTTTTCTCCTTACTTTTGTTCATGTGGTGAGTTATGTTGATTGACTTTTGAATGTTGTATTAGCCATGCATTCCTGGAATAACTCCTACTTGGTCATGAGAGATTGTCTTCTCTTATATAATTGTATATGATTTTCTAATATTTAGCAATTTTATATCTATGTTCATGAGAGATATTGGCCTTTCATTTTTTTTCTTTGTGATGTCCTTGTCAGGGATGATACACAGGGGCGTGTACCCTCTTCCACTATCTCTGAAAGAATTTTTGTAACATTGGTAGTATTTATTCCTTAAATAATTTATCAGTGAAGCTGTGTGGCTCCGAAATTTTCTTTGTGGGAAGATTTAAAATTATGATTTCAATTTCTTTAGCAGATATAGGACTATTCAGATGTTCCTTTTTTTTTCTTTTCTTGTGCTAGTTTTGCATTGTTGAAGACTTAACCATTTTATCTAGTGTGCCAAATTTTTTGGCAAGAAGTTATATATAATATACAATTATTCTTTTTTAAATGTTTGTTGGATCTACAGTGATTTTCTCCATTTATTCTTCATTGGTCATTTGAATCTTATCTCATTTGGTCAGTTCATTTTGGTCAGTTGTGGTAGTGTTTTGTCAATTTTATTAATCTTTTAAAAGAACCAACTTAACTAATTGTCTGTTTTCTGTTTCATTGATTTTTGTTCTCATTCTTATTTTCCTTTTTTGTACATTTTGTTTGGATTTAGTTTATTTTTCCTCCTAGCTTACTGGGATGAAATCTTTGCTCATTCAAGCAAAGATTTAATATATGAATTTAAAGCTATTTTATCCTCTAAAGACTTTTTAAAGGCATCCCAGAAATTTTAATGTCATAATTTTAATGTCATAATCCCATTATTTAAGTTCAATATACTTTCTTATTTCCACTGTGATTTCTTTTATTTAAAAGTGTGTTGCCTAATTTCTAAATATTTGATAATTTTCTAGATTAATTCCTTAGTGGTAAGAAAATATATGATTTTAATTCTTTGAATTTTGTTAAGACTTTCTTTATGGCTCAGTATCTGGTCTATTTTGATAAATATTTTATATGAATTTATAAAAATGTGTATATGTATACAACTGTTGAGTGTTGTATTCTTTATATGCTAACTAGGTCAAGTAGATAAATAGTTTTAAAAATTGTCTATATTATTACTAACTTTTGTCTGCTTGTTCTGTGACTTACGGAGAGAGGTTTGTAAAATCTTCAACTGTGATTGTGAAATTGTTTATTTCTCCTCTCAGTTCTATTGATTTTTGCTTCATATATTTTTAGAGCTATGCTGCTATATGCATACACATGTAGGATTGTTGTGTCTTCCTGTGAATGGGTCCTCTTGTTATCATGAAATATTCCCATTTTTATTTAATAATGCATTATATGCATTATGCATTTTTATTATAATGCATTTTAAAATGCATTATAATGCATTTATGTTTGATATTAATATAGACATCAACTTTTTTTTTAGGTAGTGTTTACGTTGCATGCCTTTTTCCATCCCTTTCCTTTAAGTTTCTTGTGTCCTTATTCTTAAAGAATCTTTTTTGTAAATAAATAGCAAAGGATTGGGTCTTTTTATTTTTTGAAAATCTGGTCCATCAATATTTGCTTTATATTGATAGTTGGAATATTTAGTCTGCTTATTTTTTATCGTAAGTGTTGCTATCATTGGGTTTTAGTTTACCATCTTGCTATTTGTTTTCTATTTCTCATACCTGTTTTTAGGTTCCTTTATTCCTCCTTTTCTACCTTCTTTGGATTAACCAAGTATTTGTTTATTATTCCATTTGATTTTCTTTCAGTATTTTTAAAGACTTTTTTAAAATGTGCATGTACAATTCTTTTATATATATATATATATTAATTAATTAATTAATTAATTTTATTTTGGCTGTGTTGGGTCTTCGTTGCTGCATGCAGGCTTTCTCTAGTTGCAGCGAGTGGGGGCTACTCTTCATTGCAATGTGCAGGCTTCTTATTGCGGTAGCCTCTCCTGTGGAGCACAAACTCTAGGTGCGTGAGCTTCAGTAGTTTGTGGCCCGTGGGCCCTAGAGCACAGGCTCAGCATTTGTGGCACACAGGCCTAGTTGCTCCATGGCATGTGGGATCCTCCTGGACCAGGGATTGAGCCCGTGTCCCCTGCATTGGCAGGCGGATTCTTAACCACTGCACCACCAGGGAAGCCCTTAAAGACTTAAAAAAATTTTTTTTAATTTATTTTTGGCTGCGTTGGTCTTTGTTGCTGCACTCGAGCTTTCTCTAGTTGCAGCGAGCAGGGGATAGTCTTCGTTGTGGTGCATGGGCTTCTCATTGTGGTGGCTTCTCTAGTTGCAAAGCATGGGCTCTAGGCACGTGGGCTTCAGTAGTTGCAGCACACAGGCTCAGTAGTTGCAGCATGCGGGCTCTAGAGTGCAGGCTCAGTAGTTGTGGTGCACGGGCTTAGTTGCTGCGCGGCATGTGGTATCTTCCCGGACCAGGGATCGAAGCCATGTCCCCTGCATTAGCAGGCAGATTCTTAATCACTGTGCCACCAGGGAAGTCCCCTCTCAGTTTTTTAGTTGTATCTTTTTGTATTGTTCTTTTTGTGCTTACTGTAGAGATTACAGTTGCCTTCAACACATATTAAGAGCTATTTAAATTAGAACTTTTACCACTTTTCAAACAACATCAGATCTTTAAAACAGTTTAATTTTATTTCACCTCCTTCTTGCCCTTTGTGTTATTTTTGTTATAAACCTACAAGGCTTTGTTATCATTATTACTTTAAATTGTCATTATCTTTTGTATTTGTATTCATGCATTTTTTTTACTCTTCCCTTATTTCATGTTTACTTCTGGGATGATTTTTCTTTCAGCCTAAAGATCTCCCAGTTTTTTTCCATAGTGCACTTCTTTTGGTGATGAACTTTTTAATCATTTATTTGAAATATCTTTATTCTGCCATATTTTTCCTGGGCATAAAATTATTAAACATAAAAGGTTTACTTTTTATTTTTAACTTTGAGCAGTTTAAATATGTTATTGCTTCTGATGAGAATTCAGATGCCATTCTATTATTATTCTCCTGAATATAAATTTTTTCCTCCCTGAGGCTTCTTTTAAAAATTTCTCTTTATTTTTTGTTTTCAACATGTTGACTATTAAGTTCGTAGGTGGGCTGTTTTTTCTTTCCTTCTTTCTTTTTTTTTTTTGTATTTATCTTGCTTCATATTTGCTGAGCTTCATGAATTTGTGGATCGATGACTGTTATAATTTTTGGAAAAATCTTAGCTCTTCTAACTTCGTATAATACTTCTGCTCTATTCTCTCTCTTCTTTCCTTTTAGGACTCCAATTATATCAATTTTAGGATTGTTTGACTATATTCTACATATCTCTTATGTTCTGTTCTGTTCTTTATTCTTTTTTCTGTCTGTTGATTTGAGCTAACTAATTTTTGTTGACTTATTTTCTAATTCATGAATTCTATCTTCTGTTTTGACCAGTCTGCTGTTAAACCCATCCAAATAGTTCTTAATGTCAAACATAGTTTTCAATTCTAGAATTCCTATTTGATTCGTTTTTTCCTTTTGTAACAGGTTGAGATATAATTCATATACCATAGAATTGAACCTTTAAAGTGTACAATTCAGTGATTTTCAGTATATTCACAGAGTTGTGCAACCATGACCAAAAAAAATTAATTGTGGTAAAATATACACAAAATAAAATTCACCATCTTTACCATTTTTAAGTGTACAGTTCAGTAGCATTAGTCCATTCACATTGTTGTGCTACCTTCACTACCATTCATCCACAGAACTCTTTGCACCTTGCAGCATTGAAACTCTGTACCTATTAAACAATAACTCCCTATTCCCCCTCCCCCTAGCCTCTGGTAACCACCATTCTTCTTTCTGTCTCTGTGAGTTTGACTACTCTAGGTACCTCATATTGGAATCATGCAGAAGCTGTCTCTTTGTGATTGGCTTTTTTCACTTAATGTCTCCAAGTTTAATCCATGTCATAGCATGTGTCAGAATTTCCTTTTTAATGGCTGAATAATATTTCATTGTACAGATATACCACATTTTAATGCATTCATCTGTCAATGGAACTTGGGTTGCTTTCCCTTTTTGGCTGTTTTGAATAATGTTACTGTGAACGTGGGGGTACAAATATCTACTAAATTCCCTGCTTTCAGTTCTTTTGCTATATACCCAGAAGTAGAATTGCTGAATCATATGGTACTTCTATGTTTAATTTTTTGGGAAACTGCTATACTGTTTTCCACAGAGGCTGCACCATTTTACATTCCCACCACCAATACATAAGGGTTCCAATTTATTCTCATCCTTGCCAACAATTGTTATTTTCTGTATATAGCCATCTTAACAGATGTGAGTAGACATCCTAATGGGTGAGAGGTGGCATTTGATTCCTTTTATAAAAAACAGATGTTCTTTACTAGTTTTTCTTCTTCCTCATACACCTAAATACAGGCAGAGGAAAGTATTCAGAGAGGTAGGAAGTGAGAATATTGAAAGTTATAGAAGCCACTGGAAGATGAAGTTGTAGCACAGGAGGAATGACCTGTTGAAAGGCCCTACTGGACTCCTACGTGCTGAGAGAACTTCTGAGCAGATTTGGGTTATGTGGATTGCAGAAGGCTTCCTAGGGTGTGTTGGGGGGTACTATTTGGGAAGAGATTGGAAGAGGAGTGGAACTCTGATGGTGGGGAAAGGAAAAGGACCACATGAAAGTGGGAAAAACTAAGCACAAGGCATTGCATGTGGGGCTGAAAGAAACAGGAGTTTTTTTTTTTTTTTTGGTTTGGTCTCTATTTGTGAAGTAAGACAAATGTTAGTGAAAAATTAGCTGGACTAGTCACTTATTAGTAACTTTCTTAACTTAAGTGAAACTGTAAAAAGCAATAGGAAGTCCATGATCTGGCTCTAATTGATGAGAACACTGGTGGTCTGAGGTGGAGCTGCGCAGACAGCTTATGATTTCTTCCTATGTTATATTGTGATGTTTAACTCTGGAGTCCACATATGTTAGCTTATAAGAAAGAGTGCTTCAGGCTTCAGAGGAGAAATATTCTGTTTCAAGGATGTGCTTCCATGGGAAGCCAGACTATCAGCTAGATTTGAAAGTCTCTGGACAATTTTCAGAAAAAGAATTTTTTTATTTCAATTTTTCTACATGTTACCTGTAAAAATTTAGAAAATATAGATGAAGAAATAAAGATCACCTATAATTTTCTCTCATTGTTAACATTTTGGTATATATTGTTTCAAGTCTTTTTTTTTTTCTTGGAATATATGCATATATATGTTTACATATATTTTATTAAAATGGAATTAAACTGTGTGTAGTGAGTTGTAACTCATTTTATTTTCTAAACAATAGGTTTTATCTTTCTATGACATTAAATATTCTTTTACATCATGAATTTAAATAATTAAATGATAGTCTGTCGTATGGACATATCATAATTTAATTAGTGTTTGACATCTAGGTAATCCCTCCTCCTTTTTTTTTTTTTACTTTTTTAATCATAATAAACAAGCCACAGAGAATATCTTTGTAAATAAATCTGTATCACATTCCTGACTATTCATTTTCTTATTCTTTTTTTTATTGTGCAGTACAACATACATAGGAAAGTACTCAAAGTAGAAATATGCTTCTTGATGAATTCTTACAAAGTAGGCATCTATGTGGCCATCATCAAGGTCAAGAAATAGATCATTACCAATACCTCAGACATCCCTCATATACCCTAATTACTTCTTTCTCCCCACCACCCCAAAGTAGCCACTATTTTAACTCTAATTTACTCTTGCCTATTTCTGAACTTTACAGAAATGAAATAAGACAATAATGTATTCTTTTATGTTGTCTATGTATTTTGTTTAGTACTACTGTTGGGAGAGTCAGGCGTGTTTTGAGTGTATCAATAGTTAGTTCATTGTCATTGTTGCATGTAATCGATTGTATGAATAGAATATACTTCGGTTCATCAATATAATGTACTGTTGACATTCATTTAGGTTATTTATGTTTTCATTTGATGAATATTCTTATTCACACTCTAGTACATGCATTTCTATTGGAAAGAGTGGAATTGTTGGGTCACAGGTATTATATGTATTGTTAGTAAATACTGCCAAACAGTTGTTGTCCAAAGTGGTTGTACTAAGTGGTTATAATGTTTGAGAATTCCACTATTTTGCTTTCTTGCTTTTCAGTTTGTTTACTTCTAGTTAATCTAGTGAGCTTGTAGTGGTTTCTCATTGTAGTTTTGATTTGTATTTTCCTAATGCCTGAAAAGGTTTAGCATCTTTTTATTTTATTATTTATTTATTTATGGCTGTGTTGGGTCTTCATTTCTGTGTGAGGGCTTTCTCTAGTTGTGGCAAGTGGGGGCCACTCTTCATCGTGGTGCGTGGGCCCCTCTCTATCACGGCCTCTCTTGTTGCGAAGCACAGGCTCCAGACGCGCAGGCTTAGTAATTGTGGCTCACGGGCCCAGTTGCTCCGCAGCATGTGGGATCTTCCCAGACCAGGGCTCGAACCTGTGTCCCCTGCTTTAGCAGGCAGATTCTCAACCACTGCACCACCAGGGAAGTCCCCTAGCATCTTTTTATAAATTTTAGTTGGGTGTTTTCATTTTTGGTTATCCTCTTTTGTGAAGTGCCTGTGTGTCTCTTTTTCCATATGTAATAGATTTTCTTTCAACAAAAATGATTTGTAGAAGTTCTTTATATAGTCTGGATATGTGCAGTTTATGTGCTGTAAATATTTTCCCCCACTGTATGGCTTTCCTGTTTCCTCTCTTACTGGTGTCTTTTCATGAGCAGAAGTTCTTAATTTTATTAGAAAAATTTATCAATCTTTTTATGTGCCTTTGTGGCTTGTTTAAATTTCATACTTCCAAGTTCATGAAGATATTTTCTTATTCCAAAAGTTTTATTGTTTTCCATTCAAAATTAGAACTGCAATCCACTTGGAACTGATTATTATGGATGGTGTAAGATAGAGATCAAGTTCATTCTTGATCTCCATATGGATATGGATATTTGGTTGACCTAGGACCATTCATTTGAAAATACTATTCTTTCTTCATTTGTCTGTAGTCCAGTCTTTAGCATATCAAGCTGTAGTCCAGTCTTTAGCATATCAAGCATCTATATAGGCATGGAACTTTTTCTGACCTCAGTTCTTTTCTATTGATTTGTCTATATATTCCTGCACCAATATTGTGTAAATTAATGTAGTTTTGTAATGAATTTTTTTTTTTTTTTTGTGGCTTGCGGGCCTCACTGTTGTGGCCTCTCCCATTGTGGAGCACAGGCTCCAGACAAGCAGGCTCAGCAGCCATGGCTCACGGGCCTAGCCGCTCTGCGGCATGTGGGATCTTCCCAGACTGGGGCACGAACCCGTGTCCCCTGCATCGGCAGGTGGACTCTCAAACACTGCGCCACCAGGGAAGCCCTGTAATGAATTTTAACATTGGTTTTATTTCTTTCTGAAATATTTGGTAGAATTTACCAATGAGGCAATCTGGGCCTGGATTTCTTTTTTAGAGCAGTTTTTCAATTATAGATTTAATAATCAAAGACCCATTCAAATTTTCTGTTACTTCTGGAGTCAGTTTTATAAACTATATTTTTCTAGAAAATTTTCTAATAAGTTTCAATTTGCAAAAGTTATTAGCGTACAGTTGTTCATAAATAATATCCTTTTATCTTTTAATGTCTATAGTACATGTAGTGATGTCTCTTTTTTCATTCTTGATTCCTGCTTTTGGTTAATTGGATAATTGGTTAAATCCTGATATTGGATAATTAGTATTGCCAGGGGTTATTAGCTTTATTATTAAATATTTTCAAATGAACAACTTTGTTTTAAAAATTAGGAATTTTAAAAAATATTTCTGGTGCTTTGAGCCTTTTAACATTATGAAATGTGTATGTCTAATAATAATTTTTCTTTGAAGTCTACTTTGTGCAATATTAATAGAGTTATACCAGCTTTTTCAGTTGTTTTTAATGTTTACATGGTATATTTTTTCCATTGTTTAACAGAAACCCTGCTATATTTTTATTTTCAGACATATATCTTCTAAGCAGCTTACTTTTAATCCAGTCTGGTGCTTTTGCCTTTAATTTGAAGGATTTAATTAATTGCCTTTAATTAATGTGATATTTTGGTTTATATATTCTGTCTTATTTTGCTTTTTTGTCCCATCTTTCTTTGTTTCTTGTTTCATCTCATTTATTACCTTCGTTTGGGATTGATAATTTTGTGTTATTCCAACCCTCTATTAATCTTTTATTTTCTTTAACTATTCTTTTAATGGGTACCCTGAAAAATACAACATGATTTTTCTACTTATGATAAATTAATATTTATGCCTCTTCCCAGATGTTGCAAGGATTTTAAAACACTTTAGATTCTTTTACCATCTTTTTAACTTATGAGCTGTTGTTAAGTGTATATATATTCTATATGTATTTTCACTGTTGTTTTATGCAGCCAGTACTCATTTATATCTGTTATCCCTTGTATTGTTCCTTATCGCTTCCACCATCTCCTAGCTTCCATCTGGTAAATTTTTTCTTTTAGCCAGAGAATACCCTTTAGTATTTAATTTAGTCTGCTGATGACGAATTTTCTTGAGCTTTGTTTGTCTGAAAATATCTTTATGTTGCTTTAATTCTTGAAAGATGTTTGCATTGGATATTGAATTCTAGATTGGAAATTACATTCTTTTGGTTATTTGGATATATTTTTCCATAATCATTTGACTTCTATTATTTTTTTAGAATTCAGCTCTTGGGCTACTTGTTGTTTCATTGTAGGAATTCTGTCTTTTTTCATGTGGTTGCTTTTAAGATACTTTCTTTTTGTTTTCTTTTTTTCTTCTTCTCCCCTTCTTCTTCTCCTTCTCCTTTTCCCTTTCCTTCTCCCACCCCCTTTTCCTTCTTCTTCTAGCAGTTTTATTATGATATACCTAGGTATGGCCAGCATCTGTTGGGGACCTTGTGGGTAAGAGATAATTAATGAAGGGGTGATTGACAAAGGCATTGGACAACATATAGCAAAACAGTGCAAAATAGTGTAGACCAGGAGCTAGTAATAACAGGAGGCTGGATTAAGATTAGAGTTTGGAGTCTTTACCACCCCAGGTATGAAGGAGTAAGAGGAACTTTTACTAAAAGCTGGAAACAGATAGACAATATGGAGAAAGCCACTTTACAGGAACTGTCACTTTTGGTCAAGGGATGCAAGCAACCTATGTGACCTAGGAGACAGCTGGGGGAATAAATACCCCAATCTCACTTTCCTTTCTTCTCCCTCCAATCTCCTTCTCATGACAACCTGGGCTACTGAGTATGAGAGTGGATTTAGAGGAGCATATGGGGTTCATAGGGATTCTTGAATCTGTGGCTCAGATGTCACAAACATTTTCTGTAAAGAAACAGATACAAATTTTAGGCTGTGTGGGCCACATATGGTCTCTCCTCCTTCTCTTCTTCTTTTATGACCCTTTAAAAATGTAAAAACCATTCTTAACTCACAGACCATAACAAAAGAGGCAACTGGCCAAACTTGGCTTATCCCTATTATGGATTGAGCGTTTTTTTCTTTTTTTTTTTTTTATCAATTTTAAGGAATTTTCAGTCACTACCTCTTTATAACTTTATTTCTAGTTTCTCTTTCCTCTGCTCTGGAATTCCCAGCACACATATGTTAACCCTTCTCACTGAATCCCCATCTCTTCTACTTGCTTATGTATTTTCTAACGTTTTGTCTTTCCATGTTTTATTCTGCATATTTTTTTCTGATTTATTTCCCAGTTTCCTAATTCACTCTTTAGCCTTGCCTAATTACTTTTAAAACCTTCTATTGCATTCTTAATTTTGGTTATTGTATTTTTTAATGTTAGAATTGCCATTATCTTATTTTATAGTTTCTAGTTTTCTGCTGAAATTCTTGATCTTGCCTTTTATCTTGTTATGTACATTAAGGATAATTTTCTTAATGTTTCTGTATTCAATAACTCTATAATCTGGAGTCTATGTGGGTTTTGTCCTGTTGTATTCTATTGTTTCTCTTAATTTTCTTACATATTGTTTCATCTCTTCCTGTGCCTGGTTAGTTTTGACTGTGTAGTGGACATTCTATGTGAAAAATTGTAAAATATTGTGGGTCCTAGGAAGGTATTATTTTCCTCCAGAGAATATTAAAATTTGCTTCTTGCAGGTAACTGTAAGACCACTAGCATCCAGACTCGCTTGAATATAAATCCAAGTATTGAGGCGATTTGAAGCTGTATTTCAAAACTTTCTCTGGCTTACTTTGTTCTGAAGAATAGCCACTGTGGTTCCATCCCAGAGCAGGATTACCAGGGCCCTTTTCTTTGGTAGCCTCCAGACTTTTACTTTTGTTCTCTTAGATCCAAGAGGCTGTCCAAAGCAATGCTCAGATCTTTAGCCTCTTAGCTGACTCTACAGAACTGGCAATTACTCCAGGGCAAAACCGTTTCAAATGGTGGACTCACTCTTTGCATTTCCATCATCTTCTGGATTTACCTCCATAATTCTTCACTGCCTTGCTAGCTTACTGATGCATTCAAGCTGACTTTTAAAAATAAAAGTTTGTCGAGGGTTTGTAGTTGTTTTCAGTGGGAGAGTTTGTCTAAATTTCTTATTCCACTATTACCAGAGCCCCTGATTATTTCTTTGGGAAAATTATTAAAAGTAGAATTATTAGGACAGTGGGAATACACATTTTAAAGGCTTTTGATATATACCACCAGCTTGCCTATCAGTAAGATTGTACAAGTTGACAAAGGTTTGTGCTAATTTTCTCACACCTCACCAACACCAGATATTAATTGTTTAAATTGCTAAATAGGTCAGAGTTGGAATTCCACTGAGCTTTTATTAGGACTATCATTCAGACTGTCTGGGTTTGAATCCAGCTTCTGCCTTTTACTAGCCATATGACCTGGAGCAGTTATATTTAACTTCTTTGTGCACAGTTTCTCATCTGAAGTATTGCAATAAAGATTATACCTACCTCATGAGATTGAGGTGAGGATTAAATGAGTTAATCCAAGTGAAGTGAGTAGAGCAGTGCCTGGTATACTAAAGTCTTTGAGTGAATGTTAGTTTTACTGTTATTTTAGTTATTAATATTTATCTGTTCTTGATCAGGGGCCAGAGGACAACGCTATTGAGGTCTTTTTTAAAATTAATTTTTAATGGAGTATAGTTGCCTTACAATGTTGTGTTAGTTGTTGTACAGCAAAGTGAATCAGCTTCACATATACATATATCCCCTCTCTTTTGGATTTCCTTCCCATTTAGGTCACCACAGAGCACTGAATAGAGTTCCCTGTGCTTTACAGCATGTTCTCATTAGTTATCTATTTTATACAGAGTATCAATAGTGTATATCTGTCAATCCCAGTCTCCCAATTCATCCTACACCCCTCCCTCCTTGGTCTCCATATGTTTGTTCTCTACATCTGTGTCTCTATTTCTGCTTTGCAAATAAGATCATCTATACCATTTTTCTGGATTCCACATATATGTATTAAAATACGATATTGTTTTTCTCTTTCTGACTTACTTCACTCTGTATGACAGTCTCTAGGTCCATCAGGGTCTCTGCAAATGACCCAATTTTGTTCATTTTTATGGCTGAGTAATAGTCCATTGCATATATGTACCACTTTTTCTTTATCCATTCCTCTGTTGATGGACATTTAGGTTGCTTCCATGTCCTGGCTATTGTAAATAGTGCTGCAATGAACATTGGGGTGCATGCGTCGTTTTGAATTATGGTTTTCTCTGGGTATATGCCCAGTAGTGGGATTGCTGGGTCATATGGTAGTTCTGTTTTTAATTTTTTTAAGGAACCTCCACACTGTTCTCCATAGTGGCTCTATCAATTTACATTCCCACCAACAGTGCAAGAGGGTTCCCTTTTCTCTACACCCTCTCCAGCATTTATTGTTTGTAGATTTTTTGATGATGGCCATTCTGACTGGTGTGAGGTGATACCTTATTGTAGCTTTGATTTGCATTTCTTTAGTCATTAGTGATGTTGAGCATCTTTTAATGTGTTTGTTGGCCATCTGTATGTCTTCTTTGGAGAAATGTCTATTTAGGTCTTCCACCCATTTTTTGATTGGGTTGTTTGTTTTTTTGATGTTGAGCTGCATGGGCTGTTTGTATATTTTAGAGATTAATCCTTTGTCAGTTGCTTCATTTGCAAATATTTTCTCTCATTATGAGGGTTGTCTTTTCATCTTGTTCATGGTTTCCTTTACTGTGCAAAAGCTTTTAAGTTTAATTAGGTCCCATTTGTTTATTTTTGTTTTTTATTTTCATTACTGTAGGGAGTGGGTCAAAAAAGATTTTGCTGGATTTATGTCAAAGAGTGTTCTGCTTATGTTTTCCTGTAAGAGTTTTATAGTTTCTGGACTTACATTTGGTCTCTAATCCATTTTGAGTTTATTTTTGTGTATGGTGTTAGGGAGTATTCCAATTTCATTCTTTTACATGTAGCTGTCCAGTTTTCCCAGCACCACTTATTGAAGAGACTGTCTTTTCTCCATTGTATAGTCTTGCCTCCTTTGTCATAGATTAGGTCACCGTAAGTGTGTGGGTTTATCTCTGGGCTTTCTATCCTGTTCCATTGATCTATATTTCTGCTTTTGTGCCAGTACCATACTGTCTTGATTACTGTAGCTTTGTAATATAGCCTTAAGTCAGGAAACCTGATTCTTCCAGCTCCATTTTTCTTTCTCAAGATTGCTTTGGCTATTCGGGGTCTTTTGTGTCTCCATACAAATTATACAATTTTTCTGTTCTAATTCTGTGAAAAATGCCATTGGTAATTTGATACGGATTGCACTGAATCTGTAGATTGCTTTGGGTAGTATAGTCATTTTCACAATGTTGATTCTTCCAATCCAAGATCATGGTATATCTCTCCATCTGTTTGTGTTATCTTTGATTTCTTTCATTAGTATCTTATAGGTTTCTGTATAATGGTGTTTTGCCTCCTTAGGTAGGTTTATTCCTAGGTATTTTATTCTTTTGGTTGTAATGGTAAATGGGATTGTTTCCTTAATTTCTCTTTCTGATCTTTTGTTGGTAATGTATAGGAATGCAAGAGATTTCTTTGTATTAATTTTGTATCCTGCAACTTTACTGAATTCATTGATTAGCTCTAGTAATTTTCTGGTAGCATCTTTAGGATTTTCTATGTATAGGTTCATGTCCTCTGCAAACAGTGACAGTTTTACTTCTTCTTTTCCAATATGGATTCCTCTGATTCCTTTTTCTTCTCTGATTGCTGTGGCTAGGACTTCCAAAACTATGTTGAATAATACTGGTGAGAGTGGATACTGTTGTCTTGATCTTAGAGGAAATGCTTTCAGTTTTTCACCATTGAGAATGATGTTTGCTGTCAGTTTGTCATATATGGCCTTTATTATGTTGAGGTAGGTTCCCTCTATGCCCACTTTTTGGAGAGTTTTTATCATAAATTGGTGTCAAATTTTGTCAAAAGCTTTTTCTGCAACTATTGAGATGATCATGTGGTTTTTATTCTTCAATTTGTTAATATGGTGTATCACATCGATTGATTTGTGTATATTGAAGAATCCTTACATCCCTGGGATAAACTCAACTTGAGGTATATAATCCTTTTAATGTGTTGTTGGATTCCGTTTGCTAGTATTTTGCTGAGGATTTTTGTGTCTATGTATCAGTGATATTGGCCTGTATTTTTCTTTTTTTGTAATATCTTTTGGTATCAGGGTGATGGTGGCCTCATAGAATGAGTTTGGGAGTATTCCTCCCTCTGTAATTTTTTGGAAGAGTTTGAGAAGGATAGGTGTTAACTCTTCTTTAAATGTTTGGTAGAATTTGATTGTGAAGCTGTCTGGCCCTGGACTTTTTGCTGGAAGATTTTAAATCACCATTTCAATTTCATTACTTGTGATTGGTCTGTTTGTGTTTTCTATTTCTTCCGGGTTCAGTCTTGGAAAGTTGTACTTTTCTAAGAATTTGTCCATTTCTTCCAGGTTGTCCATGTTTGGTACATATTTACTTGTAGTAGTCTCTTATGATCCTTTGTATTTCTGTGGTGTCAACTGTAACCTTAACCTCCTTTTTCATTTCTAATTTTATTATGTCCTCTCCCTTTTTTTCCTTGATGAGTCTGGCTAATGGTTTATCAATTTTGTTTATCTTCTCAAAGAAACAGCTTCTAGTTTCATTGATCTTTGGTATTGTTTTCTTCACTTCTATTTCATTTATTTCTGCTCTGATCTTTATGATTTTCCTTTGGCTAACTTTGGGTTTTGTTTGTTATTCTTTCTCTAGTTGCTTTAGGTGTAAGGTTAAGTTGTTCATTTGAGATTTTTCTTACTTCTTGAGATAGTATTGTACTGCTATAAACTTCCCTCTTAGAACTGCTTCCGCTGCATCCCATAGGTTTTGGGTTGTCGTGTTTTCATCGTCATTTGTTTCTAGATTTTTTTTATTTCTTCAGTGATCTCTTGGTTATCTAATAGCATGTTGTTTAGCCTCCATGTGTTTCTTTTTTTTACAGTTTTTTTCCTGTAATTGATTTATAATCTCATAGTGTTGTGGTTGGAAAAGATGACTGATATGATTTCAATTTTCTTAAATTTACCAAGGCTTGATTTGTGAACCAAGATGTGATCTATCCTGAAGAATGTTCCATGTGCACTTGAGAAACAGGTGTATTCTTTTGCTTTCTGATGCAGTGTCCTATAAATGTCAATTAAGGCTATCTTGTCTAATGTGTCTTTTAAGGCTTGCATTTCCTTAATAATTTTCTGTCTGGATGACCTATCCATTGGTGTAAGTGAAGTGTGAAAGTACCCCACTATTGTGTTACTGTCGATTTCCCCTTTTACATCTTTAGCATTTGCCTTATATATTGAGTTGCTCCTATGTTGGGTGGATAAATATTTACAATTGTTATATCTTCTTGGATTGATCCCTTTATCATTATATAGTGTCCTTCCTTGTTTCCTGTAACAGTCTTTATTTTTAAAGTCTGTTTTGTCTGATATGAGCATTGCTACTCCAGCTTTCCTTTGATTTCCATTTGCAAAGAATATCTTTTTCCATCCCCTCATTTTCAGTTGTATGTGTCCCTAGGTCTGAAGTAGGTGTCTTGTAGACAGCATATATATGGGTCTTTTTTGGTATCTATTTAACCAGTCTGTGTCTTTTGGTTGGGTCATTTAATCCATTTACATTTAAGATAGTTATTGATATGTATGTTCTTATTACCATTTTCTTAATTGTTTTGGGTTTGTTTTTGTAAGTCTTTTGCTTATCTTGTGTTTCCCGCCTAGAGAAGTTCCTTTAGCCTTTGCTGTAAAGCTGGTTTGGTGGTGCTGGGTTCTCTTAGCTTTTGCTTGTCTGTAAAGCTTTTGATTTCTCTGTCAAATCTGAATGAGATGCTTGCTGGGTAGAGTAATCTTGGTTGTAGTTTTTTCCCTTTCATCATTTAAAATATATCCTGCCACTCCCTTCTGTCCTGTAGAGTTTCTGCTGAAAGATCAGCTGATAACCTTACGGGGATTCCTTTGTATGTGATTTGTTGCTTTTCCCTTGCTGCTTTTAATATTTTTTCTTTGTATTTAATTTTTGATAGTTTGATTAATATGTGTCTCAGCATGTTTCTCCTTGGGTTTATCCTGTATGGGACTCTCTGTGCTTTCTGCACTTGACTATTTCCTTTTCTAAGTCAGGGAAGTTTTCAACTATAATCTCTTCAAATATTTTCTCAGACACTTTCTCTTTCTCTTCTTCTTCTGGGACCCCTATAATTCGAATATTGGTGCGTTTAATGTTGTCCCAGAGGTCTCTGAGACTGTCCTCATTTCTCTCCATTCTTTCTTTATTCTGCTCCATGAAAGTTATTTCCACCATCCTATATTCCAGCTCACTTATCCGTTTTCTGCCTCAGTTATTCTGCTATTGATTCCTTCTGGTGTGTTTTTCAGTTCATTTGTTCATCACTGATTGTTTGTTCTTTAGTTCTTGTAGGTCCTTGTGAAACATTTCTTGTGTCTTCTTGACCTGTGCCTCCATTCTGTTTCTGAGATCTTGGATCATCTTTACTATCATTACTCTGAATTCTTTTTCAGGTAGATTGCCTATTGCCTCTTCATTTATTTGGTCTTGTGGGTTTTTACCTTACTCCTTCATCTGCCACATATTTCTCTGTCTTTTCAGTTTGTCTAATTTACTGTGTTTATGGTCTCCTTTCCAGAGGCTGCAGAGTAGTAGTTCCTCTTGCTTCAGTTTTCTGCCCCCTGGTAGGTTAGGTTGGTTCAGGGGCTTGTGTAGGCTTCCTGGTGGGAGGGATTGATGCCTGCACACTCTGGTGGGTGGAGGTGAGTCTTTTCCCTCTGATGAACGGGGCCACATCAGGTGGTGTTTTTGGGGTGTCTCTGGGCTTAGTTTGACTTTAGGCAGCCAGTCTGCTGATAGGTGGGGCTGTGTTCCTGTCTTGCTGGTAGTTTAATGTGAGGTTTCTAGCACTGGAGCCTGCAGGCAGTTGTGTGGGCCTGGGTCTTGGTGTTGATATGGATACTTTTGGGAACATGAACACCAATTAGTATTCCCTGGGCCTGTGAATTCTCTGGTGGGCCAGCATCCTGAGCTCAGTACTCCCACCCTGGAGGCTCAGGCCTGACCCCTGGCCAGGGAACAAAGAGCCCACAAGCTGCGCAGCTTGTCTACAGAAAAAAGAAAGAAAAAAAAAAAGAAAAGAAAACAAACAAACCCCAAGACAAATAGCAAAAACAAAAACAAACCACCAGCAACAACAACACAACACACACAGAAAATAAAAAAGAAGAAAGAAAACAAACAGATGCACCAGATCCAAGACAAATGATAACAACAAAAGCAAAACCAAACTAAGAGAAACAAAGGAACAGACAGAGAAGAAAAACAAAACAAAACAAGAGAACAAACAAACAATAGAACTCAAAAATGAGAACAATCAATAAGGACTAAACTAACAAAAAGAAAAAATGATAAATAAATCAAAACAGAAAGCAAACTAAAAAGAAAAGAAAACATAAAACAGCCACATAAAAATCATCAAAAAATTTAAAACTAAATAAATTAAAAAATAAAAGACAAAGAACAAAAACAAGAAAAAAAACCACAAAACAACAACAAAGTAAAAATAGAAAAATTTTAAAAAGATGTACTTTAAAAATTTAATATATATATATATATATATATATATATAAAATAACACATAATGAAAACAACACCCGCAACAACTGAACAAAATGAAACAAAGAAAAAAAGAATGGTGCTAAGAATCTTTCCTGGGGCCTCCTCTTGCAGTGTTCTTGCTCCCACAGTGAGACACAACCAACCCCCACCTCCCCAGCAGGCCCTCTTGTGCCTCCAGGTGGATCTTGGACCTGCTGTGGGCAGTGTGGGAGCAGCTGAGACTCTGACCTGGCCCAACTCCCACGTGTGCTTGCCCCCAAAGTCCACTGCTACTAACGTAGACCATTTTCAGTTGTGGGAACACTCACATCTTCAGATATTCCACAAATGTAGGATTTACCAAGCCGATCGTGGGGATTTAATCCATGGCTTATGCAGCTGCAAGGAAAGATTTCCATTCCTCTTCCTTAGTCAGCCGCCCCTGGGGCTCAGCTTTGGTTTTAGCCCCCCCTCTTTGTGTGTGCCACCCTTAGGCGTCTGTTCCTCACCCAGGCAAGAAGGAGCAAAAGCAGCGGCTGATTGGTGCACACTTACTCTGGCCAGGGAGGGGTATGGCGGCCGCAGCTGGGGTGTGTGCAAATTGCCTGTGGCGGAGTAGACCAGCAGGCAGTTACAACAGACTGGGGCACACTCACTATGGTGGGAGTCCCTCCCAGTGCCCGCCGAGGCAGGGGCCGGTGTGTGGGGGTACCGGTGGCCCCGCCTCTTGTGCGCCACTCAGCTATGGTGCCTCATTTCCTCGGTAGACCACGCTTCCTCTAGGGGCATTCCCAGCCGTGAAGCCCCTCACTCCCATCCCCTCTTTTGTATCTGCACAGCCAACAGCAGTCCTCTCCCTGGATCCGCTCTGTTAACCCCACACTTTGGGACTCAGCCCCTGCCAGCACTGTCAGATTCCCGACTCAGGCAGAGGCACCCAGGGCTGACTCTCAAGGTGGCTTTGGGATGGGCAGTGCTCAGGACCCTAGAGCCCATATGGGCAGAGGAGGCCTTGGCTTGAGGGGCGGGCAGTCCTGCCCAGATGGGTACCCCTTCCAGTGCCCCTAGAGGCCGAAGAAGCTGGCGGGTGGGGAAAGGGGTTGCAATGGCATCCCCACCCCTTGCACGCCACTCAACAATGATGCCTTGCTTTTATGGTGTCCCTTGCTTTTTCCGCAGACTTTACTGGTTGTGGAGCTCCTTACTCCTGTCTCTTCAGGCTGCTTTTTCACAGCCAACAGCTGTCCCCTCCCTGGTTGCACACTCCAAACCCTACTGTCTAGCACCCAGCCACCCTCTGCAACAGGAGACACACAACTCAGGCTGGGTTGTGCAGGGCTGTGGCACAGACCATGTGCACAGTTCTTATTTTATCCTGCCTTCCACAGACGTCTGCTGTGTTCTCCTTTGATCCCCTGAAGGTCCCTTTCTGTCCCAGCTGACTTCCCAACCATGAGGGTTTTTTTCTGAGTGCAGGGACCTCTGTTCACCTTCAGCTTCCTGCCAGGGTTGCTGATCCCTTTTCCGATTCCTCTTTTCTTTCTCTTGTCCTACCTGGTTGTGAGGGGATTTTTTCTTGTCTTTTTAGGTGTCCGAAGTCTTCCACTAATGTTCAGCGGGTGCTCCATGAGAATTGTTCCATTTGTAGATGTATTCTTGATGTACTTGTGAGGAGAGACAAATTCTGCCATCTTCCTATTCTGCCATCTTCCTATTCCTCCCCCAGTGCTATTGAGGTCTTGCCCATGTATTTCTTTCTAATTCCCATGTCTGTCTCTCAAAATCTTAATCACTCTTCATGGCTTAGCTCAGATATTCTTCACTTTAGACACCTTTTCTGCTTTCTCTGAGCCAGGTGTGATATATTTTTATATTTTCAATGGATTGACTTTTTTGTCCCCTTCCCCAAATTCATATGTTGATGTGATGGTATTTGGAGGTGGGACCTTTGGGAGGTAATTAGATCACGAGGGTGGAGCCCTCATGAGTGAGATTAGTATCTTTATATAAGAAGAGGCTCTAGAGAGCTAGCTAGTTCTCCTTCCATTATGCAAGGATGCAATGAGAAATCAGTTATCTGCAATCTGGAAGAGAGTCCTCACTAGAATTCCACCATGCTGGCAACCTGACCTTGGACTTCCATCCTCCAGAACTTTGGGAAATAAATTTCTGTTGTTGATAAGCCACCCAGCCTATGGTACTTTGTTAGAGTAGTCCAAATTGATACTATGCAACCCTCATAGAATATTATTTAGATGTGGATTATAGCTAAATTCTGTCTTGTGCTACAGATTCACTGTGCATTATCCATAATTCCAAAACCCAAAAGGCTGTGAAAATTGAGTTTTCATAACGTTATTCACTGCAGAATCTCCACTGACCTGAATGTACTTGGAGAAACCTGACCTGAACTGATAGGTACTACTTATGGTCTTCATGTATCCCACTTAGTCTAAATGCTCAGATGTCTCTCTGCAGAAATGTTAATGTGCTTGAGGATAGGGTGCTGCCCAACTCTACTCAGGGGTATTTGGTCATACACAGTATATGGACTCTATTAACTATCTGAATTCTGAAACCATCTGGGTATAAGGGGTTTGGGTAAGGTATTTTGGACCTGTTTAGGTAGTTGTGTTTAAGTTCAGGAAACATGTCTTAATCCTGATAAAACTAACTTCAGTTTCTTAGAAGGTATGTGTGTGTGTGTGTGTGTGTGTGTGTGTGTGTGTGTGTGTATTTTTTAATTTGGCTAACAGTGACAGAAAACCTAAACAATAGGCCTGGAAATAGGGGTTTACTTTTTCTCCCACCATTACAAATCTATTGGTAGACAATTGGTAATATTGATTCAGTGACCTAAGTTTGTCTGGGCTGAGACTTCTGTGATTTTCTTGCTCTTCCCACGTAGGCACAGGATGGCTGCACTAGCTCTAGCCATCAAGGTCATGTTCCAAGTAGGAAAAAGGAATAATGGCAAAAGGCAAAAGAGCATGTGTGGCCTGAACCTGTTCTCCTTTTAAGGGGTTTTTTGGAAGTCTATCCAATGACTTCTGCTTATATCTCATTGGTCAGAATCATGTCATATTGTTATTCCTCTCTATAAGGGAAGGAAGTGTAATTTTTAGCTTGATACATTGTGTCTCAACAGTATACTTCCTAGTATAGTAGGAAGGGGAAATGTGTATTGGAGAGACAATTAGCAGCCTTGGCTACAATAATAAATATCTTTTGAGAACTTAATAAATGTTTAGTAAATGACACACTTTATCTCTTGAACCCCTCACAAGAATCTTATGAATTTGACATGTCATCATCCCATTTTACATATGAGGAAAGTGAGGCTTGGAGAGGTTAGTCATTTGCCTAAGGTAGCACTACTCGTGGAATTTGAATACAGGCTTGTTTGAGTCTAGAATACACTTTCAACCAGTCTGCTATACATCAGCTAGGGTAAAACTTGGAAAGGTTAGGTAGAAGCTAGATTGTGAAGGGTCTTGATTGTAAAAAAAAATAAGAGTTTAGGCTATCCTCAGGCCTGCCTCATTGTTTCAAAATGGTTTGGATTACATATCTGGCTAGTCAGATCCATGGGTTCATGCTATGGGCTTCTTCTCCCTTTTGTTGAACCTTGTGCTTTTCCTCAGCAAGACCTTGGAAGGGAACCCATTCTTTAAGACCCTGCAGAGATAGCACCTTCTCCATGAAGACTTTTCCAGGCTGACATGGTCCCTTCCTTTTGTACATTCCCACACTATTCCATGCACACACAAACCAAAATATCTTTATGTTATTGTCGTATCATTTTGTTACATGATTAATTATGGTCAGACAATTTGGAGAAAAGGGATTGTGTCTTGTTCTTTTGTGATTTGTGGCACTTAGCACAGTTTCTGGCACATAACAGGCACTGAGATATTGACAGAACGAAGGAAACAATGAAAGAGTGAATCAAGATTGCACAGTTCAGGATAGTAAGGGGAAAAAGTCTGCAGAAAGTATGTTTTTATTTTAACTAGAATGCTTAACAATTGGTGGTATCATAATTTGAATGTGATTGATATCAGCTGCTCGTGAATGGGTATACTATGTTTATAGGAGAATGTTGGCAGTTCTGTGTTTTGAGTTAATTAAAATTTGCATTTAATTCTTTTATTGCCTTTTAAAGCTTAGCAGAGCCTTTTCCCCCAATACTCTATAGAAGAGACTTTCTTTCCTAACACTAATGTAATTACTTAATATTTCTATAGTGTTCTATATTGTTTACTTTTACATCTTTGCTTTGAATCTCACAAAACCTTTATAAGTACAGGTTTTTGTATATGTATTACCTTCTGACTATTGATGGAGTCCAAGACACAGAGAGGTTGGTGTCATTGCTGGGAAGCACATAGCCAGTAAGGGACAGAACAAATCTTGTTTTCTCAGTTGAGGTTCCAGAATTACTACATGTTTGGATGATGACTTAACCTCGAGTTCACTGCAGACTAGGGACCCTATTTGGCTTAGATGATTGTGACTTCTATTAGATTATCCAGCCTTTACCAAACAGCATGCCATAGCCACAATATATAGAAAAAGGAGTCCAAAAAATGTGTAAACTCTACTAAAAGTTTATGAGAATGCAGACTTCTTGGGGAGTTAGTGTCAAACATATTCCTTCAAGCACAGGAAGACTCTGTGGATAAGACGTAAGGTTTAGGGATTAGCTGAGGTGTGTCTCAGGGTGCTGGCTAGGAGACAAGTGAGCACTGACTGTCTGATAGCAGAGGCTTTTGTAAGAACTAAAGACTAAGCTTTCCTTTAAGAAGCAGTAGTTTCTGTGTGTGTGTGTATGTGTGTGTGTGTGTGTTACCTTCTTAATATGTTGAAAACTTTTGAAGGCAGACATGGTACTCAGTGCTTATTAATTGACTACATGAATGTCACTGTATGCATATTGGAAATTAGAGCGTATGAGAAGCACTCCTTCTAGGTTGAATAAGACACTCCCTAGTAGAGTGGTATGAGATGATCAAGAAAAGTCCCTTAAAAAATCATCTCTCTTATCATACTAAGTGAAGTAAGTCAGAAGGAGAAAGACAAATACCATATGCTATCACTTCTATGTGGAATTTAAAATATGACACAGATGAACTTATCTACAAAACAGAAACAGACTCACAGACGTAGAAAATAGACTTGTGGTGGCCAAGGGGGAAGGGGGTGGGGGGGGATGGAGTGGGAGTTTGGGGTTAGCAGCTGCAAACTATTATATATAGAATGGATAAATACAAGGTTCTACTGTATAGCACAGGGAACTATAATCAATATCCTGTGATAAACCATAATGGACAAGAATATGAAAAAAAGTGTATGTATATAACTGAATCACTTTGCTGTACAGCAGAAATTAACACAACATTGTAAGTCAACTATAACTCAATTAAAAAACAAACTTAAAGAAAACATCTCTCCCACTAGGCTACTTAACAGTTCTTTGACTTTTTTTGTTGTTGTTTTTCCTTGTTACTTCATATTAAGCCAAGTAACTTAAATCAAAATAGTGCATGAGTTTTCAATCATTCTAATTGTGAGGGTAGAGGCGGGGGCCTGATCTCTCATAAACTTCAGTGAGTAAGAGAGAAGAATGTGTACTCCATGGTCAGACCCCAGCCATGGGCGGCGAGGGCCCAGCCTAGAGTTTTTCAAAGCATAGCCTGCCTCAGAGACATGGATGGAGGTGCTGGAGATGGTTCCAATGGTCCAAAGATGGACCCATGAAAGCAGTGACATTAGTGAGTGTAGATTTAGGTGTGTTGTAAACAGATTGGCAGACCATTTGGGGCTATTTAGGAAAGAGAGATGAAACCACATTAAAGTGAAGCATAATGAAAAAATAGAAGATAAAGAGTGCTAAGCAATAGAGGAGAATTCCTTTTTTTAGTTACGTTTTCGTATAACCAGACTTCTTTGAGACAGATGTATAAAAATGAAAAGATTCTATTTGAATAGAGACAGCGACAAACAGCATGGTAACACTTAGAGCAAAGAATGGGACCTTGTAAAAGATGTCATTTCAGATGTTTTACAGAACCCCTTATTTATGTCTCAGTCCAATAAAAGTGTGTGTGTGTGTGTGTGTGTTTAAAGCAACCACTAGAACAGATGAGGTAGTAAATAAGAATGTGTTTTGTGCTCTTCGGCAAAAGGTATGACAGACACATACTACCTCACTTCTGTTTATTCACTGGTCATAGATTGAATAGCACCAGAAATGGAGCTCTGTGTTTAGTGCTTTGGGAATTTTAGAAAAAATATAATTTCTTAAGGTGGATGGTTTCAAGCCAGGTCTGCAAAAAAGGGGTAGCCTGAGATTGGCAGAGAGTTGTCATTTGGTCAAACAGCAGCACCTTTTATCACGAACTAACCAAATGCCTGCTTGATTCTGTCTGTTACTAGCTATGTGGCCTTGGGAACATTAGGCATCCTCTTTGAACCTTGGTTTCCTTACCTTTAATGAGGGCAGTGTCTATCTTGCAGGAGGTTGAGGAGGTTAAATTAGATAACGTGTAGACTAGTGCAGTGCCTGGCACATTGCTGGCACTTGGTAACTAGTACTGCTATTATTATTTTTGTTGTTGTTGTTAGCCTTGGAAATGATCTAAAACCAATTACTAACCCCACAAGGATGCTTGGCTTCAGTAAGTATTGCTATTGTGAAACTCATCTTTATTCTTGAAGTTACAGACTTGAACCACCTGATGATCATTCACACTCAGCCCCTTATGGAGCCTTGGCTAAAAACGAGAGGCTCCAATTGCAGGAGAGATTTTGCACAGAGCCAGCTCTAAAGGCCACACCAGAACGGCAGTGCTGAGGGCTCATTCTGCTTTTTGGTTCTGGGTATAACGTGACTGCACATTAAAATCACCTAGGTTGCTTGTTCTAAATGTCCATCCACAGATGAATGGATAAAGAACATGTGGTGTATATATATCACAGAATATTACTCAGCTGTAAGAAGAATGAAATAATGCCATTTGCAGCAACATGGATGGACCTAGAGATTATCATACTAAGTGAAGTGAGTCAGACAAAGAAATATCATATGATACCATTTATATGTGGAATCTAAAAAAAATGATACAAATGAACTTATTTCCAAAACAGAAAGAGAGTCACAGTCATAGAAAACAAACTTACGGTTACCAAAGGGGAAAGGGAGAGGGAGGGATAAATGAGGAGTTTGGGATTAACATATACACACTCCTATATATAAAATAGGTAACAAAAAGTCCTACTGTAGAGCACAGGGAACTATACTCAATATCTTGTAATAACCTATAATGGAAAAGAATCTGAAAAAGAATAGCTACATATAGCTGAATCACTTTGCTGTACACCCAAAACTAACACAGCATTGTAAATCAATTATACTCTAAGAAAAAAATTTTTTAAATCACCAAGGTTGCCTGTTGAAAATACATATTCTCAGACTCTACCCCAATCTATTGAATCTGAGTTCTGAAACTCATTTTAACACCCTCCTCAGCTGGTTTGTCTGTAGCCAGCCCAGCTCCTGACTAGCATTTGGAGTCGCCTCAGACCACTTGGAAACTTTCCTGTCGGGCTGGTAGTGGCCTCACTAATCTTCCAGGCCTTATCTGCTTCTTCCCTGTTTTCCTCCATCTTGGAATGTCTTTGAACATTGACCTACTGGCTACCTTGGCTCCCCTTCTCTCTCTCAGCCTTGTCTTCCCTGAGTTCTTCACCACCCCTCCAAATTTGAATCAAGGAACACTTACTGAGCTTCAGAGAGGCAAGGTGAGCAAACAAAGCAGAGTGAGTCCTTGCTGCCTTTGCTCTTTGTGCCTTGCTCCACTGCACACACCTCTTTGTCTTGTAGTGGTGATAAGAACAATTATACCATAAAAGAGCTACTACTTGTTGGGCACTTACCATGTGCCAGGCATGTGCTGGGCTAACCGATTATGCTCATCATCTGGTTCATTTTATCTTCACAACTCAATGAAGGAGTCTTACTCCCATTTTAGAGGAGAGGAGAGGAGATTGATGCTTAGAGTGACAGGTTGTTAAGGAGTGGAGCTGACATTCTCACTGTTGGATTTCAAGTTCCTGCTCTTCACCAATTTGTTGATCCAGTGGTTGGTATTTGCATCAACCTCTGCTGATAGGTCAGGGGGGACTTGAATCTTAATGCCCAAGAACCCCTTACATAAGCTAAATGCACCCTCAAATGTTGGGAAAGTGAACAAATGGATGCAGAGGTCCTTGCAAAGTGCTCTGAGAGTGCAGAGGAAGGCATTGTTAGATGGACACTGGGGGGGATTTCATGGCGGAGGTGGCAGATGGCCTGTGCCTTAAGGGAAAAGTCTGGTTTTGACAGATGACACTGTAACCAAGCAGATTTTCCTCCACTGCTGCAGCGAGGATGATTCTGAATTGTGATGCCAACAATCCACTAAGGACTTGAATGTCATAACATATCGGGGTGGGGCTTAGCCTACCTTTGACATCTGTTGATATGATTTAGCTAATATTGATAATAGAGTTCCTTGAGCCATAGTTTACTAAGTAGAGTTTCAAATGTGGAAAGCATATAGAATATGTTTAGATTTTTAAGCTTTTCAGAGGAAACAGAGGTGTCCCAGAATAAAAATGGCCTGTGTTGGTTGAGGACCATCTGAGGAAGCATGTCTTGAGGCTGGTCCCTCTTAGAGAGGGGTCAGGAATGTCGAAGATGAGGAAGTTTAACCAGGGGAATAGTAGTATCAGGAGGTAGGAGTAAAGACAGACCCTCTAGGACAGCCACAGTCTGGAGTATGAGCAGCATGGTGTGTTCAGGGCCCGGGGAGCTGCCCTGTAGAGGACAAGAGCATAGTGTGTGAGGAAGGAATTGGGAGATGAGGTTTGAAAGGTGGGGTGGGGCTGGATCGTGGAGGGCTCTGAGTTTAGGGTAGCCTTTTGATGACGGTACACACAACGTTTGTCCTAGAATTTAACTCCAGCAATGGGAATTGATTGTATATCATCTTGTCCAGTAGTGTTACTGAATCAGGTCCTGCTGCTCGCTGCTAAAAATCTGTACTCAAGAGAGGCAAGTGTTGGTAGAAAGGAAAGTTGCTTTTTAAAAAAAAATTGAAGTAGTGTTGATTTACAACGTTGTGCCAATCTCTGCTGTACAGCAAAGTGACTTAGTTATACACATACAGACATTCTTTTTTTATATTCTTTTCCATTATGGTTCATCACAGGACACTGAATACAGTTCCCTGTGCTATGCACCAGGACCTTGTTGTTTATCCATTCTAAATGTAACAGTTTGCATCTACCAACCCCAAACTCTCAGTCCATCCCTCTCCTGCCCCCTTGACAACCACAAGTCTGTTCTCTGTCTATGAGTATATTTCTGTTTTATAGATAGGTTCATTTGTGTCATATTTTAGATTCCACATATAAGTGATATCATATGGCATTTCTCTTTCTCTTCCTGACTTACTTCACTTAGTATGATAATCTCTAGTTCATTCATGTTGCTGCAAATGGCATTATTTCATTCTTTTTCATGGCTGAGTAGTACTCCATTGTATATATGTACCACATCTTCTTTATCCATTCATCTGTCGATGGACATTTAGGTTGTTTCCATGTTTTAGCTATTGTGAATAGTGCTACTATGAACATAGGGGTACATGTATCTTTTTGAATTACAGTTTTGTCCAGGCATATTCCCAGGAGTGGAATTGCTATTTTTAGTTTTCAGAGGAACCTCCATACTGTTTTCCATAGTGGCTGCATGAACTTACATTCCCACCAACAGTGTAGGAGAGTTGAAAGGAAAGTTGCTTTTAATCAGAACGCTGGACTCAGTGTTCCCCAAAAACCACCTCCGAAGATTCTGCTTAGCCATGAAAATTTTTAAAGGGAAAAAGGGAAGTAATCTCTGTTAATCATTGATATAGGGGGTCAGAGCCATCACCGTCCCCCACTGTGTGCAGACTTGTCATGCAGGTTCGCAGATGCTGTCTTGTTCACACAGTTTGTTTGCGAGATTACTGAACTGGAAGCTAGGGAAGAGATCTGGTCATCTGTTAATTACTTATTCTTCATTTCTACTTCTGTGATCTACAGAAAGAACCAACTGGTTAGGCAAGGTATTGTGTGATTGAAAGATCTGAAAGGTGTGCTAGGACCAGAGGTGAGTAGAGCATGGAGGTACCTGCTTTAAGGTTAGTGACAAGACAAAGGGGTGCCTCCTGCACAGAGCTCTTTCCTGCCCAAAGCTGCTTGCAGCAGGGGCCAAAGCAAGGGCTTTTGGGGGGCATCCCACATAGTTATCTTGCCTGTTTTCCCATAATCCATGTTGGTATAACAAAATATAGGTTGTCCAGGTTACTGTAGAATTCTAACTAAACTCCATATTATAATGCTTTAAGCACTTAAAGTTTTTACCATACCATAGCTTTTTTCCACATGAAATCTCATTTTTGTTTCTCATAATCAAAATGGATGGAATATGGATCTTGGAACCAATAATAGTTATCACTTATTGAGTTCCTAATATGTGTTGGGCACTGTGCCAATGCTTCATAAACACTGTCACTCTGAATCCTCCCAGTTGTGCAGGGTAGTTGTGATTATTTCTGTTTTGCTGATGAGGAAACCAAGGCTTAGAAAGGCTAAGTTGCTTACTGTCTGATAGAGCCCCCGGGGTGGAGCCAGGTTTGGAATCCACATTTGTCTAACTACTGAGTCAGTGCTCTTTCCACCAAATTCTGCTGCCACCCCATCTTCCAATGGGGTACCTAATGTCCAGAGAGGGTACCTTGCCCAGGGTCACACTTGGAATGGTGAAACAGTAGCTTGTCCACGTCATTGTGAGTCTTTTCTTGACGTGTGAGCAGCCTGCTGGCTGCCAGATTTCCCTAGCATAACACTTAGTATGACATGAGTAAATGGCCAGCTGGCCCCTCTGGAATGTTGCAATATTCATTCTTCTTCATTTACTCCAAAGATCCACAGTCCTCCTTCCCTTAATAGTTAGGACTCAAAACTCCTAGTGTTGGCTGCTTAGTCATTATACCCCCTTCTCATATTTACGATTGAATTCACCTATACTTGCTGTGTAAATTCCCAGAAACAGACTGTTTATAACGGACATTTTGACAAGGCTGTAACTCCAGCCTGCTTTGAGGATGCTGCTGTAATTTGTTATAGGCTGGCATTAGCTAAACTGAATATAATCCATCATGCTTATTAGATGTGGTGGGGGAGATTTGCACCCTGAAGGATCAGCAGGAAAGACACCTTAAATATAGATGAGCTGAGTATTTTCTCAGGCAGCTGGATATACAGAGCAGGGCCACGTGTTCATAACACAACAGCTTTTCCGCAGTGGCACAGAAGAAATAGTAGGGACTGGGGAAGAGAAAGTACTTAGAAGCTTTAAAAATAAATTGGGCTAGTTACAGAGTGCCCCTTATAAAAGCCAAACAGCAAAACATGAGAGTAGAAAACAGAGTAAGTGGCTCTTCAGGTAATTACCAAAGATTTTTCAGGTAGGATGAGTTATGTCCAGCCATAGGTATCTGACATCTACAGATTATCCTAGTAGCCCCATGGTTTTCACAGCATTTGAGAAGTTTGACTGTTTTCAATCTCCTGAAGTGTGATATATAAGATGCTCTAGATCACAATTTCTTTGCAGTTTTTTTTTCATTTTTTTTCCCTCAACATCAAATCAAACCTTTATTAATAGCCTGATTTTAGGAGGCACTGGGGCATATGAGGTATATGGCTCTGTTCACTTGATATTTTGGAGGATATCCCCTTGTTGTGGCTGGCTACGTAGATGTCACAGTCAACCCAATATTTAAGTATCTAAATGGATAGACTCTAATATTGGGTTTGTTGTATATATGCCAGCTGGGGAGCAAATCTCAGCTCATGGCTATAATAAAATTCACAGACTGGTTTTGATGTCTGTTTCTGTTTACAAAATTAGTATTTGGTGTCTTTTACCTTTGTTTTTGCTTCATAAACACATTAGACATTTGTCAAAGATTTCACTCACAGCACAAGTTCACATCTCTAGGAATCCTGAACTTAGAGTGTGGCCCTTGTATGGGGAGGATGCATTGAAAAACCACGAAGCCTGGCCTCACTGTGTTTTCTTTTACTGCTGGCGAGCTGGCCCAGGATCCCAGGAGCACTTACAGAGGTTGTGAAAATGCCACTGTTTGGCCCAGTTCATTCCTGGAAAAGCAATCTAAAATGCATGACGGTAGCACCTCTCTTGTGAAAAAAAAGAAAAAGGAAAAAGAAACGGAGCTCCCTAGTTTTCATTTCCTGTTGGACACCTTGCTACACTTACTCTGCATCTCCCCTGATTGTTGCTAAAACCTAAGAAGATACGTTGACCATCTTTTATGTTCATCCTACTAGGCATGCCCGTCTCCAAGGCATGATAGAGACACACACAGCTAGTGGGAGAGCACTGCCATTTGGCAAATGAAATTTACTTGCTTTATTGAATGTTGTCAAGTCTAATTTCAAGCAGGCAGCACAACATAAAGCATAGCTCCTATTTTATTTTGTTTTGATCCTAGAGTAAGAATCTGATTTTTTCACTCTACTAGAACATGGGCATTTCTTCCCTGCTGAGCCTCATATATTAAACAGAAATATTTGTATAAAGTGCTTATAGGTCCTCTGTTCTCACAGAATCCAATTCTAAGTTCTCATTCCCCAAATTAATCATTATGACCATTTATTATGTCTTGGGGCAACACTTTCAAATGTGTTACTTCTAAATATTTATCCCACTATCAGGAGATGACTTTCCCAGGTGATGGCTTATTGCAATGGTGCTGGCTTGAGTTACTGGGCTTAGTTTATTTTAGGTTCATCTGAATTTTTAAACAGTTCTTGGCCTGTCTTGCAATAATAAAGCTTTTTATTACTTTTCACATCCTTTTCCTATCTGTTATTTAATTTTATTTTCAACATCCCTGTGTGGATGTTGAAAACTTTATGAAAAAGGAAGGCAGAGGTCAGGAGCAATTGACTTGTTCAAAGCCTTATTGCGGGTGGGACTAAGGATCAGAATTCTTGACTTCTAGACCAATTTTCTAATTCTTGCCTGATTGGTTCCTGAGCTTTTCCTTGTAACTGATATGATCTTTATTTTTGACATCTTCTTTCAGACTACAACTCCTCCCCAACCTACACAGCAGACTTACACACGCATGTTCATACATGCATGTGTTCTCACATATGGATTTCCCTTCCCCCTCGCTCCCTATCATACTTTGAAAATTTCAGTTCCTTGCTCTGTCCCCAAACAGTCTTCCCTTCTAGAACAAAGTGAGAAATGAAGGCAGTTGGAACAAAGGAAATGATTCTGATGTGGAGGAAAAAATGTCTCAGGAAACTTTGCCAGAGTCACTGAAATTTTGGCCCCATTTCTGCTTCACTTTGACAGTGTAGATGGACTTTGGGCAATTTGAACATATTTATAGAGAAGGAGAATCTGGTTTCGGATTATGTCACTCCTAGTTGAGATAGTATTTATAGCTAGCCAGCCAAGAGATTTTTATATTGAAAAAGTTTCCCCCATATTAATGACCCAAGTCACTTGGAATAGCCACACAGTCACTCCTACTCAATCATTAAGAAAGCCAAACACTGGCTCTTCTTTTTCAGGCTGGTGATTTTCTTCGTATAGCCATGGCGTGATAAGGGATGATTCATTTTTGTTTGTTTGTTTCTCTTATGACTCATTTACGGGCTAAGGAGTCCCTTGGACTAGACGTAGTTCCTACAGCAATCATATCTCTAACGCTCAGCTTTCTTTTTGGCAGTCAGTTCCTTGGCATGTAGTCCAACATAGTTGATGTGTAGAATAAGACCTGGGTTAGATTCCTTGCCTGTTTCCATCTGGCCTAAATATGCTATAAACACTGTCTGCCTTGACTGGGAAAAATCTTACCTGAATGACTTTAGCACATGTTACCCCATTAATGAAAAATTTGTTCCTGAAAGCCAAAGGATTATTTAGAAAGAGGGATATAAAAGTTCCAGTAATGGGATGTTAATGAAATCTTCTTCACTGTTTTAAGACACCTAATGAAGATTTAGAAAAATTGTCATAGTGGAAACACATAGGCCTTGGAGCTAGAGGACAAGAGTAACAGTTATAACTAAGCTTCCTTATCTTTATATGTAAAATTCAGTTGGCAATATCTGCCATGTCATATATATATGTGTACATATACATGCCTACACACACACACACACACACACACACACACACAGCCGAATAGTGGGTTGGCCAAAAAGTTTGTTCAGATTTTTCCATAAGATGTTACAAAAAACCCGAACGAACTTTTTGGCCAACCCAATACATCGTGATGCCTGTTCTCATAGCTTCTTATGTTGTTGCTTCTCAATGTATATTGGGTGCCATCTCCCTATGGAGAGCCTACGATTAGAGTAGAGAGCTGAATGGACTGTCTCTGCCTATTACTGCTAATACCTTTTTCATGACCAGATAATTCAGCTGCAACAGTCAGAATCCCTTTTAGCCAAGATTGTATTATAAAACTGTACGTTATTCCTTTCTTTTCTTTTCTCTGGGGTTCCTGCTGACCCATCTGTTTGTTTGCACATGCCATTTCTGTATCATCTTTCTTCAATATGCATTTGTAATGTTATAGTTTCTTAGCTCACAAGACATTTATCCCAACAGCCTCCTAGGTGGATTGCTTCCTGGTAGTGCACTGGAGGGTAGAGATATCAGGCTGTCAACAGCATGCTGCCTGGAAATCCAATGATAGGGTAAGTTAGCTATAGGATGATTACCTCAGGCAGCAAGCCCTGCTATCAGTGTGAAGATCCTTGTGGGACCCCACCTAGTCCTTTCCATTATGGTCGCCTTGACCTGCATCTGGGGATCAGGTTTCCATTTGAGCTCATATCCCTTGTCCAGCTACCAATTTCATGTGGTACTCATTCAGCAAGTGTTTCAGATGAAGCCTGGACTAAAGCTTGCCAATCATGAAGGAAGCCATTTCAAGGGAAAATGAGATGGAAGAGGTGGACAGAGCGTATTTAATCCAAATTTCTGAAATAATTTAACATTTTGGGATATGTTAATTATATTGCCAAATTACAAATGTCTTCATTTTTTATTCTGCTAGAACATCCTGGTGTTACTTTGTCAAAGGCGAAGGATAGTGCAATAAATATAATAAATAAAACTGTATTATACTCTTTAATTTGGATTTCACTAATTAATCTTGCCTTTTATTTCAATTTCCTATTACAAATAATTTAATTCATTAAACACTTAATGAATATTTTGTTTGTATAAAAAAAGTACCATATAAAGTTGGCTGGAGGTGAGAGATTGGGGGATTAGTTGAGAAGCCACTAAAACTGGTTTTAGTAAAGTGTAACTGGGGAACATTCTCAGGTTTAAACACCAGAAAACACTCTAAAGCTTGAAATAAAAAGCCTCTGAGGAAAAATTATAAAGATAATATAAGGACTTCCCTAGTAGTCCAGTGGTTAAGAATCCACCTTCTAATTCAGGGGACATGGGTTCAATCCCTAGTTGGGGAACATGCTGTGGGACAACTAAGCCTGTGCTCTAGAGCCTGTGCACCACAACTAGAGATCCCGTGCACTACGACTAGAGAGCCCGCATGCCACAACTAGACATGCCACATGCCACAACTGCAGAGCCCATGTGCTGCAACTACTGAGCCCATGTACCACAGCTAGAGAGAAGCCTGCGTGCTACAACTAAGACCAAGGCAGCCAAATAAATAAATATTTTTTTAAAAAGAGAAAGATGAGTGAAATAAACAAAGAATATTTAACAAGAAAAGATAATATAAGAAAAATAATTGATTCATACCTCAAATATAGAGGCAAAGATTTAATATCTATAATAATAGTTCACAGAGATGAGAAAGATGAATAGGAGCAAAATTGGAGAGTGGAAAATTCACTGAATGGGAAGCACAAATAAATAAAAAAGTTCAACCTTTATAATAATTAAAAATGCTAAATGAAACAATAATGAGAAATTAAAAATACAGGCTATCAATGGCTGAATGAGGAGGTTGGCAAATTCTCTCCCTAAAAGGTAGCTCTAAAACTTGACAAACTCGGCAAAAATAACAATTTCAGTGCTCTAGAAATTGACCTAAGTTATACAATAATCTGAGAAGCATTTATACTTTAAAACCTGCAGAACTTCAGGTAAGAATAGTGGCAGTTTGTGACCTTTTCGCTTGGGGGTCCTCTAATATCCTCTCCTTCCCCCACAACTCTGTTGGCATGGTGCTTCTGCCAGGGCAAGGCAGGCTGTCGAGGACCCACAACTGTACTGCTGCAGTCAGAGGGGATTCATTTGATTTGGATTAACTGGTGATGCCCACACCTACCAACATTGTCATGGAAGTGACAATCTCAGTGGTAGGGTGAATGGGGAAGGCCACCATCTCTAGTAGGTTGAGGTTACAGCTGTGATTAATGCAAGCATAATTCTGACTGGGATATAGCAAAGACCAGAGAGGGCCCAAACTATCCACATACTCCTGGAAAATTGAGGTTGTTTGCACATGCAGAGGAGACAATAAAGGCCTAACAGCAAGCAAAATGTTATGCAGATTTAAACAACTTGAACTTTGAATGGACTCCCCTACCTACATATCTATTCACTGGCAGAGGAAGGAAGCCTTATTGGCTTGAGGTGTTTGATCACATCCTTTGTCCTATCATTGACTGACATCCAAGCTATGTAGACAGTAGACACAGGAGTGACTCCTAAGAATCCAGTCTTAAAAATAAAAATAAGAATAATAAAAGTTAAAAGAAATACAACTCAGCAGAGGCAACATGACCACACACAGTGAGGGAGACAGAATTCACAGATTTCCCTCAGGCAAGGTATAAACAAACAAACAACAATAACCTTCAAGGGTAGAAAGTCAGTATCCAGAGTTACTATGATTCTATGATTCTATTATCTATAATATCCAGTTTTCAACAAAATATGTTGAAGCATACAAAGAAACAGTAAAGTATGACCCATACTTGGGGGAAAAAAAGCAGTCAATGGAAACTGCCTCTCAGTGTCCTCAAATATTGGGTTTAGCAGACCAAGACTTCAAAGAAGCGATGTGCATGTTCAAAGAACTGAATGAAACTATTTAAAGAATTAAAGGAGAGTATGAAAATAATGATTCAACAAATAAGGAGCCAGAAATTATAACACAGAATTAAACAAGAATTCTGGAATTGAAAAGTATAGTAACTGAAATATAAAAAATTCACTAGAGAGCTTCCCTGGTGGCGCAGTGTTTGAGAGTCTACCTGCCGATGCAGGGGACATGGGTTCATGCCCCAGTCCGGGAAGATCCCACATGCTGCAGAGTGGCTGCGCCCGTGAGCCATGGCCACTGAGCCTGCGTGTTCGGAGCCTGTGCTCCGCAACGGGAGAGGCCACAACAGTGAGAGGCCTGCGTACCGCAAAAAAAAAAAAAAAAAAAAAAAAAAAAAAATTCACTAGAGGGACTAAACAGATTTAAAATGGAAGAAGAAACATAAGTGAATCTGAAGATAGATCAATAGAAAGGATCTAATCTGAACAGAGAACAGAGAGAAGAATGAAGAAACATTTATGTAGTAAAAGACAAAGTGAAAATTGTGAAATCTGAAAGAAAAAATTGCTAATAGGCTTATTGATACAATTAAAGGCCTACTTCTCATCTGAAACAATGGAGGCCAGAAAACAATGAAATGACATATTCCAAGTGATAAAAATAAAAGCAAAATTCTATTGAACCAAATTCAACCAAGGATCCTATATATATCAAATTATCCTTCACAAATGAAAGTAAAATAAAAACATTCCCAATAAACAAAGAATGGAAGAATTGGTTGCTAGCAGACATGCTTTATAAGATATATTAAATGAAGTCCTTCAGAATGAAAGGAAATGGCATTAGATTTAACTTGAATCCCCAGGAAGAAAAGAAGGACATAAGAATGGTAAATATGTGTATTCAAGGACTATTAAATGTACCTCTTTATCATTTCTTCCCCTAACTTCCTTAAAAGACACAAGATTGAATGAAGGAAGAATTATAATCATGTATTGTTGAGTGTATAACATATGTAGATGTGATATGTATGACAATAATAGCACAAAACTCTTTAAAAATGGAAAAAGAGGGAACACATCAAACAGAGAACACTCTATGAGACTAATAATACTTTAATAACAAAGACAATGTAAGATATAAGAAAACAACAGACCAATATGTCTTATGAACATAAACACAAACCTTCTCAACAAAATATTAACAAGCCAAATCTGGCAAAATATAAAAATAGTTATTCACCATGACCAAAAGGTATTTATCCCAGGAATGTATGGTTTTAATATCTAAAAATTAATTAATGTAATTAATGTAATATACCATTTTAATAGAATAATGTACAGAGGCCACATGATCATCTTAATAGATGCAGAGAAGGCATGAAAGAAATCCAACACCCATCCATGATAAAGACTCTCAGTACACCAGGAGTAGAAAGGTACTCCCTCAACCTGATAAAGAGCATCTATGAAATACCCACAGCTAACATCACAGTGGTGAAAAACTAGATGCTTTATCCCTAAGATTTGGAAGAAAGAAACGAAGGAAGGAAGGAGGGTAGGAAAGAATGAAGAAAGGAAGGAAGGAAGAAACAGAAGAAAGAAAAGGAAGGATAGATGGAAGGAAGGGAGGAAGTTAAAGGTATTCAGATTGGAGAGGAAGAAGTAAAGCTATCTTTATCTGCAGATGAAATGATTCTCTGTGTAGAATAGCACAGAATCTACAAATTACCAAAACTAATAAACAAATTTAACAAGATAATAGGATGCAAGATCAATATACAAAAATCAATGCTATTCTTATATACTAGCAACAAAAAATCCAAAAAATGAAATTAAGAAACCAGTTTTATTTACAGTAATATCAAAAAGAATAAAAGTTGGATTACTTTCACTAATTGAATTCAAAACTTGCTATAGTGCCATAGACACCAAGAAAGTATGGAATTAGCACAAGGATAGACATATAGATCAATAGAGTAGAATTTGGAATCTAGAAATAAACTTTACATTTATGATCACCTGTTTTTCAACAAAGATGCTAAAACAGTTCACTGGGAAAAGGGATAATCTTTTCTCCAGATGGTGCTGAGGCAATCAGGTATCCTTATCCCTTCCTCAAACCATATACCAAAATTAACTCAAAATGAATCATAGCTCCAAATGTAAAAGCTAAAGCTATAAAAGTTCTAGTAGAAAATATAGGAGAAAATCTCTGCCACCTTGTGTTAGGCAAAGAATTCTTAGATACAACACCAAAAGTACAATACATAGAAAAAATGGATAAATTTAACCTTATCAAAATTAAAAACATTTGTGTTTCAAAAGACACCATTAAGAATGTGAAAATACAAGTTACGTACTGGAAGAAATATTTGCAGATCATATAACCAATAAAGTACTTGTACCTAGAATATATAAAGAACTCTTACAATTCAATTAAACAATCCATTTAAAAATTGGCAAAAGATTTGAAAAGACTTTTCACCAGAGAAGGTATACAATGGCTAATAAGCATGACTAAAGATCCTTAAAATCATTAACCACTAGGGAAATACAAATTAAAACAGAAATAAGATATGTCTACTCATCCATCATAATAAAAAAGACAGTATCAAGTGTTGATGAAGATGTTATGAAACTGGAATTCTTATACACTGCTGGTAGGACTGTAAAATGATGTAGCCACTTTAAAAAGTATTTGGGCAATTTCTAAAACATTAAACATAAATTCACCACACACCTGAGAAATTCCACTCCTAGTTGTCTACCTATGGTATGTAAAAGCATATGCTCACACAAAAACATGTATGTAAATGTTCATAACAGAATTTTAATAATAACTGAAAACCTGGAAACAACCCAAATGTGCAACTGGTGAATGAACCAAAATTTGGAGGATACTAGAAGCTGCATTGTGGTGTTGGTTGCACAACCTTATACATTTACTAGTCATCATGAACTTCACACTTAACCCAACATAGTGCTCATTCTTGAAAGGTTGTGGTGAAACTGACAAACTAATGATTTGAAAATGGTTATGAACCTTTGGGAAAATAATGTAGTAATAGATGGCTAGAAAATATATATTAATATATTAATGTAAACTTTTGGACCTAACTCACTCTTTAAAATATTCATTGGAAGTAATTCAAGGGAAGAAAAAAATCCCATGTGTGTGAATATTCCTGCAGCATTATCTCTAAACATGTAACACTGGAAACAACCTAAGAGTCTCATAATAGTGAAATGTTTAATACATCATTTGGATGAAATATGATATTTTCATTTAAAGATAGCTACAAAGACTGACATGGATAAATATGAATGTGATTCTTATAATCAAGACAGGCTTTAAAATTAAATGTTTGCTACAGTTAAATTGTATAAAATTATGTATACTGGGCCTACACTGGAAGGGAATGTTAACTGTATAGTTGACTATCTTTTTTTTTACCTTTAAAAATTTTCATTACTCTTGCTATAGAATAGTCAAAATAAAACAAACATGGCACTATGAAGAAAAAATAATGACTTGACAGTATTGGAGACATTTAAATTTGAATAGAGAAGAAGGGATAAATGAATGGATGGATGTATGGATAGGAGTTTTGCTTCATAGGTTCAATTGACATGCTTTGGTGGTTGATTAGGATATGAGGTTGAGAGAGAGAAGAGTGTCTGTCTCAGAAGATGGTGATTCCATTAGTAGAAAAGGAATACAGATACAAGGAGAATAAGTCTAGGAGCCACAGGCAAAGAAAGTGATTCCATTTTTGGTTATGTTATTGAGCATACACCTGAAATAAATGTATTCTATTAATGTTATTTCTCTTTGGGATATATTGAGTTTGAAGTGCCCCTGTGATTTCCGCATTGAGATGTCCAAAAGTCGGAACGAAATAGAAGTTTGGAGAGAAGTTGGACTGAAAGGATTGATATGGAAACCATATGCCTGTGGGTGCTAGAAAATGAGGAAGAGTCATTAAAGTTGATGATTAGGCATCGTTGTGACATGTAAGAGGGAAGATAAGGTAGATGATGGATGTCAGATGTCAAAGGGTAGAGGACTAAGTAGATGGGAGGCAGGCAGCCTGTTTAAATATTATTTTGAGAGAGATGAGACAAAAGTCAGTAGCAAGACAGGGTTTGCCATAGAGATTTTCCTTAAGATTTTAGGCTAAAATTTATTGTTGCTTGAAGAACACCTGCATTCATTACTGCTGTGAATGCACTCAGCCCTCTGACTTTAATGGACCCTTGCTGGGCAGATATAGACCTTTCCTGATGAAGCAAACACAATTTCATTGTGTTCTGTAGCTGAAATGATTGTTACTCTAATGATAATTTTCTACTGCAGTGAAAAAAGAATTTTAAAAATCAGTTTCTCATTTTACTGCCTCTTATAGTGACCGTCTTCATCAGAAAACAAACTAGCTTGCCAATTTTGACAGCCTCTTTGTTAAAAGCAGGGTTTTATCTTTTCTTTTCTCCCACAGTATAAATAAGCCCTTAAAAAGTAACTTTAGGGCAACTGAAAATCATTAAAGAGATGGAGAGGTTTCCAGATGAGGACCAACAAAAAGATTAAAACTCCTTAGTCTGAAATTACAGAGGCGAAGCGGGTTGGAATTGGAGTCTAAATTAACAAAAGCTGTGAGGAAACAATCTGGTCTGCAAGTCTCAGACACAAAATGGGAGACAGTCTTCTAGCTGATAATACCTACCTCATGGGGTCTTTGCTAATATTGAGAGATACTGTGTATAAAAATGCTTTGTAATCCATCAAGCACTATTCAAATGTATGACGTTATTATTAGAACTTGGTGGGTGGTATTCTGGGAAAAATAGAAAAAAACTGCTTTATGATTGGGTAGGGAGCATGAGCCAACAGTGCATAAAGAGAACTTAGAGAGCCTACATAAGGTCATCTGCATTTGCACCTGAGTGGATTTTTAAGGTCTTATCTGTAACTTCCCTTTACCTTGAATGTGAACTACCACATGCTTGTGATCACATCTATTTGTTGAACCCAATTATAGGTTGGATGGACATTAAACCTACCATTTCTCTTAGTATATAGCATTTTTAAAAAGTTTATTTCACACTTAAGGATCAGTTTTTATTAAGTTTTTTTTACTGAAGTATAGTTTATTTATAATATTATATTAGTTTCAGGTGTACAACATAGTGATTCAAAATTTTAATAGATTATATTCCATTTAAAGTTATACAATATTGGCTGTATTCCCTGTGCTGTATACTATATCCTTGTAGCTTGTTTATTGTATACATAGTCATTTGTACCTCTAAATCGCCTATCCACATCCGTGCTGCTCCCCGTTCCCCCTCCCCACTGGTAATCACTAGTTTGTTCTTTGTATCTGTGAGTCTGTTTCTGTTTTGTTATATTTGTTCATTTGTTTTAGTTTTTAGATTCCACATATAAGTGATAACTTGAGTATTTCTCTTTGTCTGGCTTATTTCACTAAGCATAACACCCTGCATGTTGTTGCAAATGGCAACATTGCATTCTTTTATATGGCTGAGTAATATGCCATTATATGACATCTTTATCCTACTCATTTGTTGATGGACACTTAGGTTACTTTCATATCTTGTCTATTGTAAATAATGCTGCTATGAACATTGAGATATATGTATCTTTTTTTTTTTTTTTTTTTTTTTTTTTTTTTGCGGTACGCAGGCCTCTCACTGTTGTGGCCTCTCCCGTTGCGGAGCACAGGCTCCGGATGCACAGGCTCAGCGGCCATAGCTGCGGCATTTGGGATCCTCCCAGACCAGGGCACGAACCCGTGTCCCCTGCATCGGCAGGTGGACTCTCAACCACTGTGCCACCAGGGGAGCCCTAGTCTCATTCTTTTACATGTAGCTGTGCAGTTTCCCCAGCACCACTTATTGAAGAGACTGTCTTTTCTCCATTGTGTAATCTTGCCTCCTTTTTTGTGGATTAATTGACCATAGGCATGTGGGTTTATTTCTGGACTCTCTATTTTTTTCCATTGATCTATGTGTCTGTTTTTGTGCCAGCACCATACTGTTTTGATTACTGTAGCTTTATAGTATAGTGTAAAGTCAGGGAGCATGATACCTCCAGCTCTGTTATTTTTTTCACAGTTGTTTTGGCTATTCACGGTCATTTGTGTTTACACAGAAATTTTAAAATTATTAGTTCTAGTTCTGTGAAAAATGTCCTTGGTACTTTGATAGGGATTACATTGAATCTGTAGATTGCTTTGGGTAGTATAGTTGTTTTCACAATAATGATTCTTCCAGTCCAAGAACATGGTATATCTTTCCATCTGTTTGTGCCGTCTTCCATTTCTTTCATCAGTGTATTATAGTTTCCTGAGCACAGGTCATTTACCTCCTTAGGCAGGTTTATTCCTAGGTATTTTATTCTTTTTTCTGCAATGTTAAATGGGATTGTTTGCTTAATTTCTCTTTCTGATAGTTCATTGTTAGTGTTTAGAAATGCAAAAGATTTCTATATATTAATTTTGTATCCTGAAACTTTACCAGATTCATTGATGAGCTCTAGTAGTTTGTTGGTGGCATCTTTAGGCTTTTTTACATATAGTATCATGTCATCTGAAACAGCGACAGTTTTACTTCTTTCTTTCTAATTTGTATTCCTTTTATTTCTTTTTCTTGTCTGATTGCTGTGGCTAGCACTTCCAAGACTATGTTGAATAAAAGTGGTAGGCTTCCCTGGTGGTGCAGTGGTTAAGAATCCACCTACCAATCCAGGGGACATGGGTTTGAGCCCTGGTCCGGGAAGATCCCACATGCTGCGGGGCAACTAAGCCAGTGTGCTACAACTACTGAGCCTGTGCTCTAGAGCCCACATGCCACAGCTGCTGAACCCGCACGCCACAACTACCAAGCCTGTGCACCCAGAGCCTGTGCTCCGCAACAAGAGAAAGCCATCACAGTGAGAAGCGCGTGCACCACAATGAAGAGTAGTCCCTGCTTGCCACAACTAGAGAAAGCCTGCGTGCAGCAACGAAGACCCAATGCAGCCAAAAAAAAAAAGTGGTGAGAGTGGGCATCCTTGTCTTGTTCTTGATCTTAAAGGAAATGCTTTCAGCTTTTCACCATTGAGTATTATGTTAGCCATAGGCTTGTCGTAAGTGGCATTTATTATGTTGAGGTATGTTCCCTCTATATCCCCTTTGTGGAGATTACATCCCTGGGATAAATCCTACTTGATCGTGGTGTTTGAACCTTTTAATGTATTGTTGGATGCAGTTTGCTAATATTTTGTTGAAGATTTTTGCATCTGTGTTCATCATTGATATTGGCCTGTAATTTTCTTTTTTTGTGGTATCTATGCCTGGTTTTGGTATCAGGGTGATGCTGGCCTCATTGAATGAGTTCAGAAGCATTCGTTCCTCTGCAATTTTTGGAATAGTTTGAAAAGGATAAATGTTAACTCTTCTCTAAATGATTTATAGAATTCACCTGTGAAGCCATCCAGCCCTGGACTTTTGTTTGTTGGGAGTTTTTAAATCACAGTTTCAAGTTCAGTACTAGTGATCGGTCTGTTCATATTTTCTATTTCTTCCTGGTTCAGTCTTAGGAGATTGTACCTTCTAGGAATTTGTCCGTTTCTTCTGGGTTGTCCATTTTATTGGCATATGGTTGTTTGTAGTAATCTCTTATGATCCCTTGTATTTCTGTGGTATCAGTTGTAACTTCTCTTTTGTCACTTCTGATTTTATTGATTTATGCCCTCTCTCTTTTTTTCTTTATGAGTCTGGCTAAAAGTTTATCAATTTTTCTTTTCAAAAGAACGAGCTCTTAGTTTTGTTGATCTTTTCTATTTTTTTTAGTCTGTATATAATTTATTTCTGATCTGCTCTTTATGATTTCTTTCCTTCTTGTAAATTTGGATTTTGTTTGTTCTTCCTTTTCTAATTCCTTTAGGTGTAAGGTTAGGTTGTTTGTTTGAGATTTTTCTTATTTCCTTAGGTAAGCTTGTATTGCTTTTGCTCTTAAAATTGCTTTTGCTACATCCCATAGATTTTTGGATCATCATGTTTTTGTTTTCATTTGTCTCCAGGAATTTTTTTGATATCTTTTATTTCTTCAGTGATCCATTGGTTGTTCTGTAGCATATTATTTTGCCTCAATGTAGTTTTTTTTTTTTTACAATTTTTTTCTTTTAGTTGATTTCTAGTCTTACAATGTGGTTGGAAAAGATGCTTGATATGATTTCAGTTTTCTTAAATTTACCAAGGCTTATTTTGTGGCCTATCACATGATCTATCCAGGAGAATGTTCCATGTGCAGTTGAAAAGAATGTGTATTCTGCTGCTTTTGAATGGAATGTTGTATATATACGCACACACACACATATATATAGTCCATTTGGTCTAATGTGTCATTTAAGGCCAGTGCTTCCTTATTGATTTTATGTCTGGAGGATCTGTCCATTCATGTAAGTGGGATGTAAAAGTTCCCTACTATTATTGCGTTACTGTCAGCTTCTCCTTTTATGTTCATTAATATTTGCTTTATACATTGAGGTGCTTCTATGTTGGGTACATATATATTTACAATTGTTATATCTTCTTGTTGGATTGATCTCTTGATCATTGTGTAATGTTCTTCTTTGTTTCTTGTAACAATCTTTATTTTAAAGTCTATTTTGTCTGATATAAGTATTGCTACCCTGGCTTTCTGTTCATTTTAATTTACATGGAATACCCTTTTCCATCCCTTCACTTTCAGTCTGTGTGTGTCTTTAGATCTGAAGTGAGTCTCTTGTAGACAGCATACATATGGGTCTTGCTTTTGTATCCATTCAGCTACTCTGTGTCTTTTGATCAGAGCATTATTCTATTTACATTTAAAATAATTATTAATAGATATTTACTTACTGCCATTTTGTTCATTGTTTTGGGGTTGTTTTCATATTTCTTTTTTGTTCCTTCTTTTGTTCTCTTCCCTTTTGATTTGATGAGTATCTTTAATGTTATATGTTTGGATTTCTTTCTCTTTTTTTGTGTTTGTCTATTGTAGATTTTTGGTTTGTAGTTTTGAGGTTCATATATCTATATGTTTATATATGATATTTTAAGTTTTGGATATCTTCATTTCAAATGCTTTTTAATAAGCTACATTTTTACTCACCTCCCCTCATCATTATTGTTTTTGATATCATATCATATTTTACATCTTTTTGTTTTGTGTATCCTTTAACTGCTTATTGTGGATAAAGATAATTTACTACTTTCATCTTTTAAACTTCCTACTAACTTTGTATATGGTTGATATACTACCTTTACTGTATATTTGTTTTTACTGATGAGCTTTTTCCTTCATAATGTTCACATTTCTAGTTGTAGCTATTCTTTTACACTTAGAGAAGTCCCTTTATCATTTCTTGTGAAGCTGGTTTGATGGTGCTGGACTCTTAGTTTTTGCTTGTCTGTAACACTTTTAATTTCTCCATCAAATCTGAATGAAAGCTTTGCCAGGTAGAGTATTCTTGGTTGTAGGTTTTTTCTCTTTCATCGCTTTAAATATGTCAAGCCACTCTCTTCTGACCTGCAGAGTGTTTACTAAAAAGTCAGCTTATAGCCTTATGGAAGTCCTCTTGTACATAATTTGTTGCTTTTCCCTTGCTCCTTATTATTCTCTCCTTATTTTTAATTTTCCCCATTTTTTTTTTTTTTTTTTTTGCGGTACGCGGGCCTCTCACTGCTGTGGCCTCTCCCGTCATGGAGCGCAGGCTCCGGACGTGCAGGCTCAGCGGCCACGGCCCATGGGCCCAGCCGCTCCGCGGCATGTGGGACCCTCCCGGACCGGGGCATGAACCCGCGTCCCCTGCATCGGCAGGCAAACTCTCAACCACTGCGCCACCAGGGAAGCCCCAATTTTCCCCATTTTAAATACAATGTGTCTTGGTGTGGTCCTTTTTTGGTTGATCCTGTTTGGGACTTTCTGTGTTTCCTGGTCCTGGATGTCTGTTTCCTTTCTCAGGTTAGTGAAGTTTTGAGCTATTATTGTCTTCAAATATGCTATGTGCCCCTTTCTCTCTTTCTTGTCCTACTGGGACCCCAATAATGTGAATGTTAGTATGTTTGATGTTGTCCCAGAGGTCTCTTAAACTATCCCCATTTCTTTTTATTCTCTTTTCTGTTCAGCTTAGTGATTTCCATTACTCCAGCAGTCCCCAACCTTTTTGGCACCAGGGACTGGTTTCGTGGAAGATAATTTTTCCACAGACAGGGGGCAGGGAGAGGGATGGTTCAGGCGGTAATGCAAACAATGTGGGGGATGGTTCAGGTGGTAATGCAAGCGTTGGTTCAGGCGGTAATGTGAGCAATGGTTCAGGCAGTAATACGAGTGATGGGGAGCGGCAGATGAAGCTTTGCTCATTCGCCTGTGGCTCACCTCCTGCTGTGTGGACTGGTTCCTAACAGGCTGCAGACTGGTACTGATCCACAGCCCAGGGGTTGGGGACCCCTGCACTACTCTGTCTTCCAGCTTGATGATCAATTCCTCTGTATCATTTAATTTACTGTTGATTCCTTCTTGTTTATTTTTCATTTCAGTTATTGTATTCTTCAGCTCTGTTTTGTTCTTCCTTATCTTTTCTAACTCTTTGTTAAACTTCTCAGTGTTTTCATCCATTCTTCTCCCAAGTTCTTTGATAATTTTTCGCTTATTACCTTGAACTCTTTCTCAGGTACATTGCCTATCTCCACTTCACTTAATTTTTCTTCTGGGGTTTTATCTTGTTCCTTCTTTTGGAACATGTTCCTCTGTCACCTAATTTTGCCTAATTTGCTGTTTTTATTTCTATGTACCTAGCAGTTTTGTTAAGTTTCCCCACTTTGGAGGAGTGGCCTTTAGTAGGAGACAATATGTAGCATATTTAAAGCTCCTTTAAACTATAAAATAATATATATTAGAAAACAAATATAAAAATGAATAATTATTTAACATCTCACTAGCCAAAGGAAAAAAATATCCTGATTTGTTGAGTTTACTAATATCCATGATATAGATATTTCCTCCATAGCTGATTTACAGCTACCAACACAAGAGCACTGAATGTCATTTGGCAAGAAATGCAGAGTAGTACATCATTATATAATATTTTCACTATCCTGACACAGTAAAAGTAAGAACTTTGAGAGCATGGACAATAGTAAAATGGAGTAAAATCAAAAGCAATATGCTTTGAGTATTTATTACATTTGCTTTTAATATAATTTAATTTTGTTTATATAATTTTATTTTTAATAGTGGCTGTGTTTTAACAACTAGCTCTCAGACTTCCTGAAAAATTAACAATTGCTCACTTGAGCACGTGTGGGCGGGTTCAAGTACAGAATGCTCTGAATAACTTATTGGTTACAGATGAACTAATATGGAGATCAGAAAATATTTAGGCCTATACAATGATAAAACTACTATGTATCCAAACTTGTAGGATGAAGCTAAGATATTACTTACATGGCAATTTAAAATATAAAACGCTTCTATTAGTAAAGAAGGAAGATTAAAAAATAATGAAATAAGCACTCAAGATAGTGAAAAACAAGTGAATAAATCTTTAAAAAGTAGAAGAAAGATAATAAAGATGAAAACAGAAATACAAAGGTAAGATCATCAATGTGAAAAGTTGGTTCTTTGAAGAGACTCACAAAATTAACAAAACTCTGCTGAGATTAATCCAGAAAATAACAGAAGACCCAAACAAAAAAGTAAAAATAAGGCATGTCTACAGATGTAATAGAAATGTAGAGGAGTAAGGGGAAATTGGGGACTTATAACAATATGTTTGAAAACTTGGATAAAATAATACAAGTCTGGGGGAGGGGATTTAAAATTGACTAAATAAAAAATATAGAAAGCCTGAATTGTCTTATAACAATTAATACTTTGAGTGTTATTTAATAAACTTCTAATAGAGAAAACACCAATACCAGGTGATTTTATAGATTTTATAGATACTGGACTTTCAAGATACATATCATGGTAGTCTTATTATAAAGTTTTTCAGAGAATAGAGAAAGGATAATTCTCCTAATTTATTCTGTAAGGCCAGTTAAATCACAATACCAAAACACACAAGGGTGGTGTGTGAAAGTAAAATTACAGGCCAAACTCATTCATGAATGTGAATGCAAAATTCATAACCAAAAGAGTAAATATAATGCTGTACTGTACAGAAAGGGTAGTATTTCACAAGTCAGTTTTGTTCCAAGAATGCATAGGTGGTTTAATACTAGAAAATTTATAAGTCTAATTCATTGCATTAATGGGTAAGTGGAGCTAAGCAATACAGTATATATTAAAGATGCAGAAAAGGCAGTTTATTAAAAGCCAACACCCATTCATGATCAGAACTCTTAGCATATTAGAAATAGAAGAGAACATTCTTAATCTGGTAGAGAATATGTACTAAAAACCTCTGAAAACACCATTCTAATGGGGACATTTACAAAGCATTTTTTAAAAAATTAGGGCAAACCTGTTGACCAACACAGCTTCAAATCAACATTGTAGTGGAAATCCTTACTAGTACAGTAAGAGAAAAAGAAGAAATAGTGTAAGGGTTGGGAAGAAACAAAAGAAGAAAAATTTAGTGGGAGGATATTCTCTAACAGATATCCAGACTCTCTCATAACAATGGGACAATTGGGACAATATAATATTGATGCAAGATAGACACATTGGCTGATGGAACTTAGGCCAACACAAAGGGAAATCTGATAACGAACCAAGGTGGCACTGCAAGTCACTGGGGAAATAAGTAATTCTTGGACGTGTGATTATTTGTGTGTGCAAAATGATATTGGTTCTTTTTCTCATAGCACACATAAAAATAAATGCTGGATAAATTGTTGACTTAAATGTAAAAGGCAAAACTTTACAACTTTTAGAACAAAATATGGAAAACCCCTATCCCCTTTGGATAGCAAAGAATTTCTTTTAAAAAGTTAACGATAAAAGTTTTATTAAAAAGGTAACCATAGAAGTTTGATATGTTTGACCACATTAAAATTGAGAATTTCTATTCAGCAAAGGCAGCATGAGGGAAATAAAAGACAAGTTACCAGTTGAGAGATCCATGCAAAACTTATAATTATTAAAGTACAAGTATTCAGAGTATATATTTTTAAAAGTTCAACAAAGCAATAAGAAAAAGGCAAAATGCATGAATAGGTGTTAGAAGAGGAAACACAAATGGTCAACAATATAGGAAGTGATGCTCTACCTCTTACGTAACTAGAAAAATAGAAATAAGCATGCAGTGAGATACTCTTACATACTCGATAGCTCATGAAATTTAAGAAGTTTTACAACATCAAGTGGCAAGAATGTGATGGCACCGTATAAAATTCAGCAGTACTACTATAGAATCCTAAAATCCCTAGAATCTCATGCAAAGGTGCATCAAGTGACATGTTCAAGGATGGTCATAGCAGCATTGCTTCTAAGAGTAAAAACCTGAAAACAACCCAAATCTCCATCAGTGGGAAAGTAGACACATATATTGTATATTCACCCAATGGAAAGTTACTCAGTGGTAAAAATGAATAAATTTCAGTTATTTGCAGTAACATGACTGAATGTTAAAACTATAATGTTTACTAAAATCAAAGCAAAACTCAGGAGAATGCATAAGGTCTAATTATTATGTTTATAAACTCAAGAACAAGCAAAGCTAAGTAACTTAGTATTTAGGGATCCCTATACTTGTTAGATGTATGTGTTTGTGTGGGAGAGAGAGAGAGGTAGGGAGAGAGAGAGGGAGGGAGAGAGAGAGAGAGAGAGAGAGGGAGAGGGAAGGAAGGAAAGGGGAAAATAGAAAGAGAAAATATTAGCCACAGCATAAGCACTGCTCTGGCCATGCCTAACAAATCTTAAAAAAGCAAGACCTGAAGAGAGCAAAGTATATCCAAATAACTTAATGGTGTCCCAGAACAAAGCTCAGTAATATTTATAGGAATACAAAAATATCCAGCATCAAATGAGGTAAATTTACAATGTCTGGCATCAAATAAAAAATTATCAGTCAGTCATGCAAAGAAATAGAAAAATATGATGTACGGTGAAGAGAAAATTCAGTTAATCAAAACCAACCCAGAAATGATACAGATGATAAAATTAGCAGATAAGGCATTAAAGCAATTATTATAATTGTATTCCATAAGTTTAAGAAAGGAGAAAAGACTGAGCATGTTAAGTGGAGTCATGAAAAATTTCTAGAGATGACACAGACTTTGAGAATGAATTTACGGTTACTGGCGAGGGAGAAGGGTGGGGGAGGGTGGGATAGATTGGGAGTTTGGGATTGACCTATACACACTGCTATATTTAAAATAGATAACCAACAAGGATGTACTGTAAAAAATAAAAATAAAATTTCTAGAGATGAAAACTACTATATCTGAAATAAAAAAATATGTTGGATGGACTTAACAGTAGGACAGAAAATATAGAAGAAAAGATTAGTAATCTTAAGAATATTCTGGTAGAAACAATCCATAATAAAACACAGAGGGGAAAAAAGCATGTGGAAAAAATTGCTTTTTGAAAGATGCTGTTAAGAGAATGAAAAGATAAGCCACATTCTGGGAAGAAATATCTGCAAGTCACATATCTAATAAAGGATTTGTACCAAAATATAGAGAGAACTCTTAAAACTCAATAATAATAAAACAAACACCAAAATAAATACAGTCAAAGACTTTTAACATACATTTGATCAAAGTAGCTATAAAGATGGCAAATTAGCATTTGAAAAGTTGCTCAGTATCATTAGTTATCAGGAAATGAAACTAAAACTATAATATCATTACACACCTATAAAATAGCTAAAACTAAAGACTGATCATACCAAGTGTTGATGAGGATGTGGAGGACCTGGAATTCTCGCACACTGCTGGTAGAAATTTATGTAAACTAGAACAATCATTTTGGAAAACAGTTTGGAATTTTCTTAAAAAGTTAAATAATATACCTATTATATGACCCAGCTATTCAACTTTCATTTTCCAAAGAGAAAAGACAGCATATGACCATATAAAGTTTGTACACAAATCTTTTTGGTAGCTTTATTTGTGTTTTATTTAATTGGACAGTCCAAAAGTCCATCAATAGGTAATGCATAAGCAAACTGTGGCACATTCATGCAATAGAATACTACTTAGAAACATAAAGGAATGAACTATCGATATATACAACAACACATATGAATTTCAAAATATTTTTGCTGAGTGAAAGAAGCCAGAATATATACTGTATGATTTCATTTATATAAAAATTCTAGAAAATGCAAACTAATTTATATTGGGAGAAAGCAGATTAGACTGTAGAGTGGGAGATTACAAAAGGAAACTTTTGGGGCGATGAATATGTTCATTATCTTGACTGTGGTGATGGTTTGATGAACATGCAAAAATTAATTATGCCTCAGTAAATTTTTGCGTAAAGCAAGAGAATAAATAATCTAAAATTTATGATAGTAGTTACTTCCGAAAAAGGTTGGGAAGAAGCACATAGGTAGTTGCAATGGAATTGGTAATGTTCCAGTTCTTAGAATGGGCAGTGGTTTGTTGTTTTTATGTAGCATGTATATTTAAATAATTCTTTTATCTATATAAAAATTAAATAATAAATTTAACACAGTGTTGCTGGTGGTGAAGAACATTTCTGGCAGAGAAAGCATTTTATGTTAAGTTTTGAAGGCAAGAGAAAGCATGGCCCATAAGGAAAACTGCAAGTAGTCCAATATATCTGGAGCTGGGAGCAGAAGAGGTCAATTATGAAGAGAGAAGATGCAGGAGGTTGACTGGTACCAGGTTAGAGAAGGCCTTGAATACCACACTGAGTTCCACCCTAACTTGAACTTTGCTTGTAGGTACTGGAAAGCCACTGAAGGATTTCATGCATGGAGGAGATAGAATTAGGTTAGAATTTTAAAAGAATGGAAAATTCCTCCTTATGGAGGCCAGATTGAAGGGGGTTACCCCTGAGCCAGGGGACCAGCCAAAATGCTGTTGGAGAAACCCATGCAAGAGAAGATGAGTGCTGTAGAAATGGAGAGAAAGGGACAGATGCAAGACATTTCCAGAAAAATACTGAGAAAAACCAAGAGAGAGTTGTCATAGAGAATTTTAAGAAAGACATCATTGTCAACAATGGTACATATTACAGGGAGATCAGATACACAGGACTAAAAAAGCTATCAGTAGATCTGATAGAAGTCATACGGTGAGTCCAAGTGGGGTCCTGAAGGTGGATGCCAGCTTGCCCCAGATTCAACTTGGGTGGTGAGAAAGTGGAGACCTGGGGTGAGGAATTCTATTTCTGGAAACTCGTTTGTGCCTGGAGGGAGGGAAAGAATTTCTCTAAGCCTCTAAAAAAGAGGCAAAGGTGGCTACAGATATAGATATAATTATAGGTGTAGGAGATGGAATTTGAGGGAGTTGGTATTTGATAAATTTGATTATCTGGGTCAAATTAGAGCTGAGTTAACTTTTGGAATTGGGTATGGAAGTTCAGAATAGCTGTAATAACAGAGAAGGAGCTGACCAATGAACAAACAAACAAACAAAAAATCACGTAAGATTACTGCTATGATTAGGGCCAGTGCATATAGTTGTCTCGCTTACATACAGCACAAGACTAGAGACACCAATATTCTCATAATAGTCTATGTGAATGGTACCCTGAAGGGTTGTGAAGTATGCAACCTGAACAACAGTACCTGGCAGTCTTAGCTACAGGCTAGACTGAGATTAGAAACCTTAAGTCTGCAGTAAGAACAATCAGCATGTTTGTGTGATTTTTCTCTAAGAGTGAATTTTTGGATTGATCCCAAATATCCAAGGTTAGTGGACTTTTGGGAGCATGGAGTAGAAAGACAAATGGCTGGATATTAAAGATGACTGTTTGAGGGCAATGGGAATGCTGAACTTTAATCTCTGTTCTAGTTTAGATGTCCCTATGGTCTCATCTCCTCCCTGTACTATGAGTCTTATTAGTCTCCTCCCCAAAGCTGTAAGCTCCAGAAAGAAGTGGCCAGTCCTTACTATGTGTATGTGTGACCCCATATCCCATGCCCAGGTCACACATAGTAAGGACCCCATAAATATCTGTTGGATGAACTGATGGATAAATAAGGTCAAGGTACATGGGGAAGGAAGTTACATCATTAAAGAGTTATGGACCACAGTAAAAAGAAAGAGTTAGAGTGCATTTGATGTGTTTCAAGGACTGGTGAAGTAGGAATAAAGGTGTGAAGGAGCTGGAAGGGGTTTGTGGCCAGAGGTGAGTATGGCAATGTTTGAGATTTTAGAAATTAGTATAACCTGGTGAAGTGGAAAAGCCTCAGATACGGGAGTGGGAGTGGGTGCTGGTGGAGAGGGGAGGTGATGAGAGGAGGAGGAAGACCAAGGCATATAGTGTGTGTGTGTGTGTGTGTGTGTGTGTGTGTGTGTGTGTGTGTGTGTGTGTGTGTGTATATATATATATATATATATATATAGAGAGAGAGAGAGAGAGAGAGAGAGAGAGTATGTATAGTGTATATATATAGTGTATATATAGCATATACAGTGTATGGCATATTGCTGATTTCATTCAAGAGAGTGCAGGGGAGGGCGCCTGAATCAGTTGGGGAGCTATTCTGCTTGTACCAAGGTAGCTATTGTTGCTTTTGCCCTTTCCCTGAACGGCCTATATAATAACTAGTCAATAGTTACAATAATGCTTTAATATTTTAATATTTAATATTTTAATAAAATAACACCATTACAGAAAAAACGTAATCTTCTGGTCTTTATCCCATTACCAATATCCCATTTATCCCATATCTTTGCCTGAGGAAAGCTTATCCCATTAACCCCAAGGACTGTGACCAGCAAAATGTCTGGAAAGAAACTGCTTCTGCCAGACAGCTTAATCCAACAAGTTACGAGCAGATGTCACAGCATCTAGTAGCATCATCACAGCAGTCCTGCCCTGGTGCATAAATTACATGTACCAGGTTCAGATGGTACATTAAAGCATCAAGAACGTTCTCTTTGATGTACGTTAATGTAAGGGTTTCCATTTCACTTTTTCCACTGGATCCCGTGCTTTACAAACCCTATATGTACTTTCCTTTGTATGTTTTTCCAGATTTTCTGGATTTGCACAGGCATATGTTTCTCCCTCTTTTTACGTTGCACAAGGGGTCTTCTCGTGGGGTTTCTGAGATCAGAGTGGCCTCGTTCCCAACCCTCCAGAGTCTGGAGTGTGCTGTTTGAGTCTGCAGAGATTCTAACTTTTTGTTTAGGCTGAGGCTATCTGGGGAAACTCCCCTTTCCCTTTCATTAGAAATGGTCCTTTCCCCATGTAACCAACTTATGTCCTTTATAGAACTTTACATATTTAAATATTATTTTGTTAAACCTTTATTTATTTATTTATTTTTGCCTCTCCCACTAGAAGGTAAGCTCCATGAACGTAGAGATTGTCTGATTTGTCTGATTTGCTTAACGTTTGATCCCCAGTGCACAGTTCCTGGTATATTGGGGCCACAGAATAAGTAGACCTCTTAAACTAGTGTCAGCTGTTCCTGCATCTTTATTGAAATGAGGATAAATGTACCAATTTCATGGAGTTATGGTGAAGATAAAATGAGATGATGCATGTAAAACATTTAGCACAGTATTTGGCACACTAGTTATTAGTCCAGTATGTAGCAGCTAGTACAAGGAACTGGAGACATTTTGGGTACTTGTTTAGGGCCTTTCCTTGAGATATCTCAACTCCTGAGAAGTGAGAAATAGCAGCTGTCAGCTTCCCACTTACACTCCCCATGCTGAGCAGTAGGTGGCGCTCTGTAGGGGTTCTATTACCTGGAGGTAGGGGTACATGCACAAGGGAAGAAACTCACCTCCTGCTTATACATCTGTTGACAAAAAAATTAATCAATGATCATCATAAGAAAGAAATGAAAAATTTTATTTGAGTCAACCTGAGGGTTTTAACCTGGAAGACAGTCTCTCAGAGAGCTCTGAGAACTGTTCCTAAGAGATAATGGGGGAGGCCAGTATATATGTGATTTTCACTAAGGGGTACATGCAGTCAAGCACACATCTTGGCAGAGGAACAGACATCTTGGTTAATGGTTTTAGTGCTTTTCTGAATATGGGAAGATGCAAGAAACGGGGTTCATAAAATTTTCTCCTGCAGATATCTAACTATCTGAGGACCAGTTTTGCCAGTTTTCCCATGCCTCATTCTGATCTTCACCCTTAATTCCTTTCAGGGTGTGTTGTAGGTCAGTGACTGTAGTGGCTAATGACTTGATTCTTGTAGAACTGGCTGGTGGACAACATTCATTATTTTATAATCCCCTCCCTTTTGGCCTTAATTTGGACCAAGGTTTGGGAGGCATTTCATGACCAGTTTACCCCTTGGCACTAGGAATGCTCATTCCCAGGTCAGATGAGGATTTCATTGATAGCCATTCAATGTGCTGTTACTGGACGAGGCCCTTTTGGCTTTTTACTAGCCAAAAGCCTCTGGACTGTCTGTCTTACTAGTCTGTTATGGCCCAGGAAATGGTTCCCTCTTGTTGCTTCCTCCCTTATCCAGAGTTAAACTGTTACAATCCTTGATCTTATAGAACTATATATTTGGTTGATCATTTCAAGTCGCTTAGTCATCCTTACTTTTATTGAAGGCTCAGTCACACATCTGGTAATGCAGGAAATAATAATCTTGTAAAATAGGCAGAATGGAAGTAATGATATAGCTAGTAACATTAATAAGGTCTTAAGTACGTATTTAAGCTAAGAAATTCCGTTAGATGCAGCCCTGTATCTCCCCAGTGTCTGACCCAGTCTGTTCTGCACCAATCACTATTTTTAAGGGAAATGATATATTGGCATTGTACATAAAGTTTACCAAAGATGTCTGCACATACAAGTCGAGTGGTGGGTCATCATGACCCCTTATAAGATTAAGAAAAGAATGTTATCTCTAAAGAGTTACACGGTTCACACCAGAAGAAGAAAAATTGATCTTTATGGTTGAGCAGGTATTCCTGCTGTTTCATAGGTCTGTTCAATGCATAATACAGATGCACAATGCACAGTAGCAGGAAAGGAGGAGGCCCAAAGGGGCAGAGAAAAATTTTATGTTTAAATTTTTCTCATCTTGCCTTAAAATACAAACTTTATTTCATCACATCTGTTTTCATTCTTGCTCTGTGTCTGTGTAGCTTGATAATCTTTTCCTCACTGACTTCTGATTTCAGAAGAATACTGTATTTGATTAAAGCAGGCTTCACAGGCTTCACCATTCTTTCTTTTAAAAATCCTCTCTATACCCAGCCGAATGATTCATAGCATCTTTATATAATGTTATCTCATAATGTTGATGCTAAGGCCTATAATTGAGGTGGGTGGTTCTGTGAACAGAATATAATTACTTTTGCAGCAGCTTGGAATGTGCCAATATAATGACCAGATGAACAATTACAATGGGCGATATGGCTCGTTGTGGAAGATCTGCAGAGAGTGCTAATCATATCGTTACTAAAGTCAACAGCAGAAACCTGGACCATTTGCTGATGCACCCCATTCATTGGCTGGGTTCTCTTCTCACCATTTATTCAACTAACATTTGTGAAGTCCTCTAGGAAGCTCTATGGGAGGTGGAAAAGTAGCAGAAGGCATGGGTCCTGCCCTTGATCTTAGTATCTTGTTGGGAGAGAAAACACACTGGGATGTAACAATTGGAAACAATGTAAAAGAATAACCCTATAGTCAAATTACATAATAAAGCAAAAGAGTGACCTATTTGGATTGTGGTCACTCAGGAAGACTCCTTGGAGAAGGTAGCCTAGAGTTTGGTCTTGATGAAATTGGTCATGATGTTGAAAACTCGGCCTCTGTGCGCCAGTGCTGAATTGAATCTCGGAGACAGAGTTTTGGGTGAAGTAGAAAAGAAGAGCTTTATTGCTTTGCCAGGCAAAGGGGGACACAGTGGGCTTGTGCCCTCAAAAACTGTATGTCCCAACCCAGGGGGATTTGGTGAGGAGTTTTATAGCAGTGGTTCAAGGGCAGGGTTGCTGATAAGGATCAGAGTATGTGTAGGGCCTGCCTTTCTTTAATCTGGCCTCAGGTGGTCTTCTCTGGAATGAAGAATGCTAACAACTTCCATTTGTTGGGGGTTTTAGTTCTGTAGAAGAGCTCAAAGATATTGTTATGTGTATCCCTTGAGGGGGCACCAGGACCCTGCCCCAAGGCTGCACTATTGTTTCTTGGCTGCTCCTCCCTTGTCTCTGCATCCCCTCCCTTCCCTGATTAGCAACTGTTCAAATCTGCTCTTTGGAACTCAGGGAAGGTCATAGATGCTGGAGTCTATTCCCTACAAACAGGAAATGAGGGACACAGAAAGGCTTCCATGCCCCACAGGGTCCTGCTTGGTTTCAGTCAGATTTGGGTTAAGACCTTAGACAGGAACTTGAAATGCCGAAGCTAAGGAATCAGCAAGTCTTGTATGAGAGTCTCCAAGGAGAGATGAGGCTAGACTTCTGGGGCTGTGATGGCTTGTTATGGGACATGGGTTCACAGAGGAAATGAGGTCCAACTGACTCATGTTTGAATTTGAGGGTGGTCAGTTTTTAATGGCTCCGGCAGACCCCAGGGAATTCATGGTATCTTTTTTCCCCCTTTAAATATAAAAATCATGTAACAATATTAAAGAAAATTATACTAAAAGAAAATAGTTCACTATATATTACCCTAACCTAGGGATCAGCAAATTGTCACCATCTGGCCAAATCCTGCTCACCACCTGTTTTTGTATTGCCTGTGAGCTAAGAATAGTTTTTACATTTTTAAATGGTTGAAAAAAGCCAGAAGAGAAGAATGATGTTTTGTCATATGTGAAATGACATGAAATTCAAATTTCAGTGTTGATAAATAAAGTTTTATTGGAACACAGTCATGCTCATTTGTTAATGTATTATTTTTGGCTGCTTTGGGCTAACATGGGCAGAGCTGAGTAGTTGTGACAGACTGTATGGCTTCCAAAGCCTGAAATATTTATTGTGTGGCCCTTTACAGAAAATGTTTGCTGACCCCTGCCCTAATCCACTACTTTTTCATTTCTGCTCATTTCCTTCCAGTCTTTATCTAAACGTACATGTAATTTACATAGTTGTACACATGTCTGTACACAGCTTTTCTCATTTTGTGTCGTAAATATTTTTCTGTAATAGTCATCATAATTATAATTTGAAAGAGCTTGTATTTGTATAGTGTTTTAAAAATGTAAAAATGCCCTTATATCCATTGTCTTGTTTTATTATCACAACAACCCATGCGATAAGAGGGAGACCTGGTGATTAAGTGATAAACTCAAGGTCACACAGATAGCAAGCAAGTAAAGTCAGGATTTCTGACCCCAAATCCCTTATTTATTTTATGTTACAATATGTTCTTCTGATAATTATATAATTTTTCCAAAGTTAATATAAAGTTATTTTTATGCTTTTGTTTTTTCTATTGTTGGATATGTAGGTTGTCCCCGTTTCTTCACTTTGACCCGTAGTGTCTCAGTGAACATAACATATATTAACTTATTTTGTCTTTCATTTATTTATTTATTTATTTATTTATTTGGCGGTACGCGGGCCTCTCACTGCTGTGGCCTCTCCTGTTGTGGAGCACAGGTTCCGGATGCACAGGCTCAGCGGCCATGGCTCACGGGCCCAGCCGCTCTGCAGCATGTGGGATCTTCCCGGACTGGGGCATGAACCCGTGTCCCCTGCATCGGCAGGCGGACTCTCAACCACTTCGCCACCAGGGAAGCCCCTTTCATTTATTTTAAGGAGCATTTAGATTTGTTTTAAATTTGCTTTTCAGCATTCCAATGGTGTGAATGGGGGTAGGGATTGAGCTGTGGATATGGGGGGTAACAGTCTCACCCTTGTTCAGAAGCTGCCTCCTCAGAGGCTGATCTAATTTCCAACGTCATTTCATAGTTATTTGTGGAGTTCCTGTTAGCACCAGGCACAGGCCAAGTAGGTTCTGGGGATTTGGTGTTGAAATTGACAGGCCCTCTGCTGTCAAGAAGCTAAGTCATGTATGGGAGGCAAGGCGGGGGACAGGTAAGCTGGCTGTGATAGCACACAGTGAGAGTACACGGGGATGCCGTCTGGATGCTTGGCAGCAGGCTGCCTTGGCTGGGAGCTCAGGGAAGAGTCTTAAAATAAAGGATAAGTAGGGAGTTAACCAGGTGAAAAGCAAGAAGAGGACGGTGGGAGGAGACATCGTTTCAGGCAGGGTGACCAGTCTATGTGAAGGGAAGGCGGTAAGACAGAGCTGGTGTGTCTGAGGAATTCAGGTTGTTCAGTGTGGCTGGACTGTAGGTGTGTGAGGAGGGGAGAGAGAAGGCAGGAGGGGCAGGTAGGGGCCAGATCACCAGGGACTTGTGTGCCCCACTGGGGAGCATGGACTGTATATCATGAGGGCGTTGAAGAGCCAGAGCAGGAGAGGAGTGTGACCAGAATTGCCTTTTAAAGAGAATAATGGGGTTGCAGCGTGGAGGGTGAATTAGATAGGGGTGGGCTTGGAGGCAAAGGGCCAGTTAGGGCAGCTGGGTCAGCAATCCAGGTGACAGACCATCATGTTGATGAGGATGGAGAAAGTTGGACTGGTTCTGGAAACAGGTAGAGGCACAAGTAATAGAACTGCACGATTGCCTGTATGTGGGGAATGAGAGACAAGGAGGAACCAAGCCAAAGATAACATCCAGCATTCTGGAATGGGTGTTTTCTGTCTTTCAGATTTTTTTTTCATCTATTAATGTCCAGTAAAAGGATTATTGGGAAATGACCTTTGAAGTGTCTTGATATGATTTGAGGGTAGTACATTCTCAAAGAAGCAATCAGTTTATAATACCAACAAATGGCTTTTTGTGCGGGAGAGTCGTTTGATAAAACTAGTGTAAGATGGTAGAAACAGGTAGGTCAAATTCAGTCAGAGAGCCCTGGATGGATGCAGGCCTGAGGATAAGGGTAGGGTTTTAGCTATAACTTCTCATGTTCCTCCCAATAGCTAATCATGTGTTCATGATCATTCAGGAATCAATTACTGTATGCCGGCCATGTGCTGGGTCTGTGCTGGATGCCTTAGGGACATATCTAGGTGAAAGGAACATGTTCTGTTGCTAAGAAAGGGTTTATATATGTAATAGGAGGTCAAGATAGAAAAACCTTTGGTAAAAGGTAGGACATGATGAATGTTGTAATAACGGTACCAAATGCTGCGGGAATTCAGTGGGAAGAGATTACAGAGAGGGGCGGAGGGGCAGGGGAAGGAGAGATTCAGACCAGGCTTCCTTGAAGAGGTATTGTTTGAGCTGGTTTTTATTGAAAAACGGTAGAAGTTTTAGACACATGCCTGAGAATAATCCAGGTGGAGAATAAAACACAAATCTGGAGACATGATACTCCCTTGATTATTGTGAGATCTGTCTTTTGGGCTGAAGTGGATGCCCCAGAGAAGGCAGTGCCGTGTAGTTTGCATCTAAAGCTGGATGAGTATTACAGGAGTTTCTAAAGCCAGGAGTGTCCCAGTGATTGTCCGCTTCACAAACTAGTGTCCTAGTTTTGGTCCTGAGTGAAGCAAATGGAAAAGGATTTACAATTCTAAAACATGGTTTTGCCCCCAGGCTTTCACCAGTGAGGGGAAGGGCATCTTGCCTCCCTCAGGAAGACTGGTCTGCTCCCTGGCTTCCAGGACAGCCAGGTATGCTGGGGCTGCTTTCCCGCCCAGTACTCCCTAATTCCCCCAGGAAAGTACAAGCCCTGCCTCAGGCCACTAGGACCTGCTCCAACACCAGGGGGAGATATAAAGTCTGACCTTCATGTGGTGCTTCCTCTAAGACATTTTCAGTTATTTAATGAAAACCAAGGGATAATGTTCATGGAAATACTTTGTAAACTCTTAAGTGCTAGGTGGATGCAATGTATCCATCCATTCAACTGATCATTACTGAGAGCTTGTTGCAGTGTTCTAGGTGCTGAGGATACAGCAGTGCTCCTCAGCATGGTGTTTACCTTCTAGTATGGGGAGCAGTCAATAAACAAGCATAACGCCTATAATATATAAAATGCAAAGCCTATACAGTAGTCCCCTCCACCCCTACCCCTTATCTGTGGTTTTGTTTTCCATAGTTTCAAATACCCTTGGCCAAGTGTGGTCCAAAAATATTAAATGGAAAATTCCAGAAAGAAACAGTGGTTTTTAAGTTCTAAATTGTGTGTTGTTCTGAGTGGTGTGATGAAATCTCCAGCCATCCTGCTCTGTCTCACCCTGGACATGGATCATCCCTTTGTCCGTTACTCACTTGGTAGCTACCTCAGTTACAAGATTGGCTGTCGTAGCATCATGGTATCCCAGTGCTTGTGTTCAAGTAACCCTTATTTTAGTTAATAATGGCCCCCAAATACAAGAGTCATTATGCTGGCAATTCGGATATTCTTACTGTGCCTAATTTATAAATTAAACTTTATCACAGGCATGCATGTATAGGAAAAAATATAGTATATAGAGTTCACCCTTGATCATCATGGGTTTGAACTGTGTGGGTCTACTTATATGCAGATTTTTAAAAATAAATACTGTGGTTCTACCCAATCCACAATTGGTTGAATCCGCCAGTGCCGAACAGTGGATATGGAAGGCTAACCATAAAGATATACACACATTTTTGACTGCTCGGGGGATTGACACCCCTAATCCCTGCATTGTTCAAGGATCAACTGGATAGGGTTTGGTTCTATCCGCAGTTTCTGGCATTCACTAGGGGTCTTGGAATGTACCCCCACAGGTAAGGAGGAACTACTATCAATGCTCTGGAGAAAAATGAAACAGGGAAGGGGATAGGGTATGTTAGAGAGAGAAGTAATTCTGAGATTTCTGGGGGCTGCAGAGGGGAGAATGGGGAATCTTTGTTTCATGGATACAGTGAGCTCTCCCTGCGCCTTTGTTTTTTTATCTGTAAGATGGTGGATGTGGGTTCTGTGATCCCTGGGGTCCCCTCCTGATCCAAACGTCTGTCGTCCCAGGACTCCTGAGTGAGGCTTATGTCCTGCATTTAGGTTTGGGCCATTTAGTGGTCCCACCCTTTGGCAGCTTCCTTTGGCCATCTGCTTTCTGGGCTGGAGAACCGTGGCTCTGTTCGCTTGCCTGGAGGCCTTTGCAGCTGAGAGCTCTTTTCTGTATAAATATGGGACTGTCCCACTGTCACCAGGAAGGGACTTAAATTACTGTCTATAAATGCATCATGACTTTAAAAAACCATTTATAAATAATACCAACAGCACTCACTTGTAGAGATTTAGATTTTAAGTTTCCAAAAGATGTTCCTATGAATTTTTTTGCTGTAGCCTCACTATAGCTCTGTGTACCAGCTGAGAGTTGGAAGACCTGCAAAATGGCCCCAGCTTGGACACTGACCTTTGGGTTAGTCTCTTCCCCTCTCTGGGCATCAGTGGCTTTGGTGAAGTGATTTGAATAATAAACAGCACTTAAAGAACTGGAGCCAGTTTCCTGTCACTGGGACTGTTATGTGTGGGGAACCTATATTTATGGGGTCTCCAAGGAACATGCATGAGGTAGTGTCCTGGGTAGTGCTGGGATGCCATCCTGCCTGTCTGCAGGTTGGTCACCTCTTAAGAGCCCAGAGTCCTCAGTCTGTACAAATACAGCACAGTTCAAATCTAAGCTTTCTCGTGTCGTTGGTTTTTAGGTGATGGAAGGAGCATCATCTTTTCATTCTACCACTGCTTTTGTTTTTTACTTTTTCATTCTGCTACTTGCTGTATATACACACAGCCTACTCGCTGCTAGAAGAGAAGGTGGCAATCATCAGTCTCTCCTACTATTGCCAATTTGGCTTTGGGGGAGGACTTCCTGAGTGAATGGAGGAAAAGAGCAGGCTCGTTTTGTCTTTGGAACAGCCGCGGCAGGGTTTGATTTTTTTTTTTTTTTTTTTTTTTTTGGCGGTATGCGGGCCTCTCACTGTTGTGGCCTCTCCCGTTGCGGAGCACAGGCTCTGGACGCGCAGGCTCAGCAGCCACGGCTCACGGGCCCAGCCGCTCCGTGGCATGTGGGATCCTCCCGGACCGGGGCACGAACCCGTGTCCCCTGCATCGGCAGGCGGGCTCTCAACCACTGCTCCACCAGGGAAGCCCAAGGGTTTGATTTTATTGCTTGTTTTTAAAATCTGATTGCAACTCATCATCCCCCATGGTTGCTTGTCCCTCAGTTAATTCATAAAAAGTCCATACATGTATATAAAATGGAGAGAATTATACTGTTTATCCTATAGGCTAGTTATAAGAATCAAGTGAGTTAATGCATATAAGAGTTAGGACTGCTTGGCATATTGCAAGTGCTTAATGAATTATTGTGGTTATTATTTGTTATGACTTAGCAGCATGGGGTTGACAGGTCAGGGTCTATACACTACTTTTCCATCACAATAAACTTCTAGGTGGCATGTTTGTTATTTTAATAATTTCTAATCATTGTAGTCAAAGTGCTAGATCTTTAAAGCACATTTAGAAATACAAATACCTAGGTGTAAGTTGTGTTGTATTAGTTTTCCAGATATCCTCGGGCTTTCATATCCTTATCAGGTGTATGGCCAGGCCACTCAACATGGCTGTTCTCTTGCTCTTTGTATGCCCTCTGAACCAGTCCCCGCTTCACCTGTACCCTACTCACATGAGCGTGCTTATCCCCACCCCAGCTAGCGATTCTTCTAATGATTAAGCCAGAACAGGTCCACCTGCTAGCTTATTAAAGGAAGACATCTGCCCTTGTGTTGGTCGTTAACCTGAGGGGCTGTGAGGGACGTGCCCCAGCTGCTGGTTTCCCTGGTAACTGATGAGCCAACCTGACCGTCACTTCCCCTATAAATGCTAGCCTGCAATGCTGCCGTGTTTTGCCTGCTGCCTGCTGTGTATGATGTGGTGTTGCTCAGGACCTTCTGCCTCAGCCTGCGTAAGAGTCCCTTGTCCAGTAATCCATTGATGTCTCTGTTGCTGTCTCTGGGCTCTTTCTTCGGTCTTGAGGCTCGGCAGTTACAAAGCTTGCGGGTTGCAGCCCAACATCAGGCGAGACTGACTTTCACTTAGCCCTGGGGCTCTGCGTGTCCAGAGCACAAGGTCAGGACCCCTGCCTGCTTTCCTAAGCGTACATCCTTGACTGTTGAGTACCTTTGACTGCTTGTTTGCACCTTTTCAGAGAAGGGGTATTATTTTCCCTCTTTATTAATCTCCACCTAGAGGTGACTTCTTTCTGACCTTTCAGATCCTTTCTCTCCTTTTTGCTGAGGGCAAATAGTTTCTCCCCTTTGTGACTTTTTCTTTTTGGCTGAATTTTTACAGCTGAAGGAAAGCAAGCCGACCATTTCTTGAGTAATGACAACAACAGCTAATACTTCTGTGAACATTAACCCTGTGTAAATGCATTTCCTCCGCTTTACAGGTGAAGAAATGAGGCTCAGAGAGGTTGAGTAACCTACTAGGGTCACAGAGTTAGTAAGAGCATGGCAGAGGCAGGGCCTGGCTCCAAGCCTGAGTCCTGTATGTGGCTTTGCATGTACATGGGACCTCCTCATGGTGGCCTTTTTTTTTTTCTAATGAGAAAATAATTTCTTTTCTCTGTGGCTTCTCTTTTTCCCCAAAGTTGTAGCTGCTGATTAGTTTAACCACACAGAATGGTGATTATCTTTACTTACTTCCACCTGCTTCCATAAAGTTTGGCGCTCTGTACTTACCAGAAGCCTCTTAAAGGAGCCACAACTTTTCCTTACAATATTCCTACAGAGACTTACTCTCAGAGGGCCAGATGTTAGTAGAGTGAAACTCTGTGTCTGTCAGTTGCTTCATGGAACGGAAGAGTCTAGAATGATCCCATCACCACTCACTGCTGAGGCTGCAAGGAGGAATAGCCCTTGAGGGCTTTCAATGTATTGTGAAGACGGGACAGAGTTAAAACCATGAACAATATTAAAGGCGAAGCACAGACCCTTCTTCTAGCCAAAAGGGAGTTCTTAGTACCTTAAACCTAGGAATCCCTGAAGTTAGGACCATGCTGTCATCTGAGAGTCTTCTGTTCCTCCCCATCCCTTTCTCAGTGCCCTGTGTGTCAGTAACATCGAGAAGTGTCCTGGGGCTAAGCCGACCCCATAGCCTACGCCAGGGACCCTTCTTTGAGTTCCCTGTGGTCCCTCAGAAGCGTGCCCAGCAGCTTGTGTAGCTCTTGTCCTAAAATGCTCTGTCCCCCGGGGCTTTTGCTTGCTCAATGCAGGTGAGCTAGTTCCTGAGCTCTGGGAATACTTCACACCTGCCCCAGTTCTCACAGATACAGCCTGGGTGTGTGGGCTACTGGCCTGCTGTTTGCTCTGCCAGGCTCCCCAGACCTCAGGAACCTTTCCCACATCTAAACCAGCTGCATGAGTCATCCCTCCTCGCCACCCTGGTGGAGGCCTCAAGGCCATACCCCACGTTCCTAGTGCTTGTCCTGAGGCTATACATTTGGGGGCTACTTTATAGCTTTTGGGGTCTTCTGGGGTATTTTTGAAGCTTGGTTTTGGGTGAAGATGAGAATGAAGTGGATCATGTCTGGGGAAAGAGGGTGTCTTTTAAGCCAAATTAGATTGCATAGGGAATGATCTGCACCTCTCCTCTCCATGAATTAGTGTTATCACCTGTGGTCTGGAGGCCCAACTGAGTCTTCACATGTTACTAGTTAAGATGATGCTTTCATAATATCAGTGTTGTTTCCTGTCAAGAGCTCTGGACAGGCAATGATTTGTGAACCAGTGCCCTACTTGGGCCCCAGTGCTGAAAACTCCTACAGACGTGACCCTCCTGGAAGCCACTGGGATTTTCACCTGTGCCATTGATTTGACTTAAATTCTCTGATAATTTAAATCAGCCTAAAGCAGATTGAGGGCATGGCTGATTCTGCAGCAATATCAGACTTGTAGACACAACATAATTTTATTGCTTCCATCATAGGAGAGAAAGTACAGTCTAGGCTACTTGGATTCATTTCACTTCCCTGGAAGAAGAAAACCTGAGATTACTATTCTGAGAAAGACAGAGAATGGCTTGATAAAACCAGATTCTGTATACTATATCCTTTGGATTTTATTTGGCCAATGATAAAGATTTCCATTTTTGGAGCCTCTAGAAAGGAAAAGAGCCTGATGGTATAACATCACAACTAAATACACAGTTCATTTTGTGGTTTGAATTGTAAACAGAAAGAAAGTGGATGGTTTTAAGCGAAATTTCTAAACTTCCTTTAGTGATTGTTTTCTAAGAAGACTGCAGATGTGCCTTTTGGATACATTATTGGATTAAACGAATGGAAGGTTGCAAGCTATCCCATTTCTGGCTAAAAGCTCCCCTACACTTCCTAACCACATCCTTCCCCTGAATATGGTCCACAGACCTGTTAGGTGAACTAGAAGCAAATTCCGTTTATGCACCGCCACCAGACTTGTGCTCTTTCAGTCTTTATAGTGGCAGCTAACTTGTGTTTGCTGCCACATTGCAGTCTGTGTTTTCAGGCTGTGTCATTTGCAGGCTGTATTCTTCTCTGTGGTCTGATTGCAGGCATTGAGGGCAGGGGATTGCGTCTGCCTTGGTTTTATATCACTGGTAGCTCTGGGCTATGTCTTCCTGTACTGTTTTCAGGAAATGACAGAATCAAATTAAATGAGACTAAAGTAAAATTTTGAAGCAATGAAAGGGAAGCAAGTTATATTTAAGCTTCAGGGAGTAACCTCCAATAAGATCTGGTAAGCCAGTTTATTCCATTTTGCAGTTAAAATAGACCTGCAGTTCTCAGAGTGGTGGGATCGTCGTGGAACATTTATTCTTGAAGTCATCTCTGTTTTAAAGATAACAAACCAACCAAGCTCTGTTAATAAAGTAGTAAATCCTTATAACAGACCGCTAGACTTCCTACTGTCACTTCTCCTTGGAGGAAGTCTCAGGGTGAGTTTCCATTCAACAAACACTTATTGAACATCTGCAAGATGCTAGAACGCAAAAGACAGGAAAGTAAAGGTGGAGTCTTTAGAGCAGAGGGTTAAAAGCATAATCTTGGGAGTCAGTTGTTGGTCAGCGTTCAGATTGCAGCTCTGCTACTTTCTGCCTGTGTGATTCTGGACCAACAATTCTATCGGTTTCTTCATCTGTAAATTGGATATATAATATACCTACCTCACAAGATTAAGAGGTTTAAATGAGATAATGCTTGTAAAGCCCTTACTGTGTCTGGCACTTAGTAAGTGCTCAATAAATTGCTATTTTCATTAAATCAAAATAATTAACTATTACTCTCATGGAAGGTGTGTTTCCTGATCTCAAGGGCCTGCCAGCCTAATATAAAGACCATGTGACCTTCCTACCCCAGGACATTTGGTACTTGCTGCTCCCTCTGTCTGGAGCATGCTTCCCTTAGATGCTCTGGTGGCTCAAATTCTCATCTCCACTAACTGTTACTTAAATGCCAAGATCTCAGTGAAGTTTTCCTTCACAGCCCTATTTAACACTGAGTGTCACCCCCTCTTCCTGGCGCTCCTTATTTTCATTTCCTGCTAGTTTTTCATCTTATTGTCATAACATATAACATACCATTTATTTTATTTATTTTGCTTATTGTCTGTCTTTCCCAATTGAATGAAAGTGCTAGAAGGGTGAGGATATTGGTCTAGTTCATCACTGATCTATTATCAGTGTTTGAAACCATGTTTGCTTCATATTATAGGTGCTCAGTAAGTATTTGTTGGAAGAATGAATCAAGGACCAGTCACAGGAATCTAGTGCAGGGCATGTCAAACTCTGCCTGTGGGTATCAGGAAAGGCATCACGGGAGAGATGACTGTGTTATGTGTTAGACTAGCAGTTCTCAACCTTTCTCCCACTAAGACCCTGTATTAGTCAGGGACCTACAGAGAAGCAACCAGTAGGATGTATACATATTATAAATATATAAAAATAAATATTATCACTATCTATGATCAGGATTATTGGATTATGGTGATTATGGAGGCTGAGAAGCCCCATAATCCACCATTTGCAAGCTGGAGATGCAGGAGAGGTGGTTAACTTCTAGTCTGAGTGCAGGAGAAGACTGATATCCCAGCTTGAAAGCAGTCAGAGAGCATGAATTCTCCCTTATCCGACTTTTAGTTCAATTCAGGCCTCCAGTGGATTGGACGAGGCCTGTCCACACTAGGGAGAGTGATCTGCTTTACCCAGTCTGTTGATTCATCTCACTCCAGGATCACCCTCACAGACACACCCAGAATAATGTTTAACCAAATATCTGGGCACCCAGTGTCCCAGTCAAGTGGACACATATAATTAACCATCACAGACACTCAGTGGATTATGTTCCTGAATATGATATCAGATCCACAGTTTCTAGGGTGCCACTGTGCCTATCTATACTCCTTTTTCTATGGGTCAAGAAAGCAAATTAGAATTCAAACAAGAGAGTAATACTACTATTGGGATAAATTTGAGTTCACTCTAATATTTATTTTAAAAGGTGAACTACTTTTAAACTTGATACAGTCACAATTTTAGTAATAAATATGTGACTCATCCTACCACTGGGGTATTGAGAAATGTCCTTAAGGATGGGTAAGGGTTGGCCAGGCAGACAACCAGGGGAATAGTGCTTGAGTCTGAAGGAACAGCATGTGTGAAGGCATGAGGGCATAGTGTGATTGTGGAATCACAAATAATTTGATATGATTAAGGCAGAGGATGCCTGGGAGGGAAGCAGTGAATGATGAAGCCATCCAAGACCAAATTACAAAGGCCTTTTTTTTTTGCTAAACTAATGGAATTTTATTCAGAAGGCAATGAAAGCCATTGAATGGTTCTAAGCAGGGTTGGGTCATATTTTAAAACTTGTATTTAATTATTTTTATAATTTAATTTTTAAAATTTTGGGGTAAACAAAAATTCACATGGTATAACATTCAAAAGGATATTACAATGAAGAATCTTCCTTCCTGGGACCATCAGTGTTTCTGGTATCTTATGTATAGTTCCATAGATATTATATGTATAGACAAGAAAATATTTTTCTATTTTTATCCAAATGGCAGCAAGTTATGCATTGGAATACTGATATGCCTTAACATCACCCTTGTAAAAAGAACATTCAAGGGCTTCCCTGGTGGCGCAGTGGTTGAGAGTCCACCTGCCAATGCAGGGGACACGGGTTCATGCCCCGATCCAGGAAGATCCCACATGCCGTGGAGCGGCTGGGCCCGTGAGCCATGGCTGCTGAGCCTGAGTGTCCGGAGCCTGTGCTCCGCAACGGGAGAGGCCAAAACAGTGAGAGGCCCCAACAGTGAGAGGCCCGCATACCGCAAAAAAATAAATAAATAAATAAACAAAATAAAACAACAGAACATTCAATGAAAAGTTTGCATAGCTAAGATGAAGACATCTAGTTTTTCAATTGGGAGACTGTATACCTTGGGCACATTCTCCAAACTGGGGAATAGGAGCTGGGCTGAGGGTTAGACATGTCAGACTGAGGAAGCCATGAGGTATGCCAGTGACATGCCCATAGGGGTCTTAAAGTCAGGAGAAATGTCTGGTTTGGAAAGATGGATTTACAGGTAGTTAGTATATAGATGGTGATTAAAGCCACATTAATGGATGCAGCTGCCCAGGGAAAGGGGTATATTGCAAAGAGAAAAAGGCCAAGAGCAATGCTTTGGGGAATTATTGTTATAAAGCAGAAACTAGCACACCATTGTAAAGCAATTATACTCCAATAAAGATGTTAAAAAAAAAAAAGACATGTTGTGGCAACTAAGGGAGGAGAGTCCATCCCACATTGTGGTAGTAGTCAGGGCTCAAGTCTGGCTAATGTAAGGAGGAAAAAAGTTATTCAGTTATGACACAGGATAATCACTTTTGGACTGGGCTTTTTTATTCCTTATGTTGTTTGTGAATATACCTAGATGGTTGCCTGTTGTTGTGATCATGCTTTGCCACTGTTGCATAGGATTCCATAGTGTAAACATTTAACTATTAATTAATTTATTCCAATGTGTATTACAATATGAGTGATTTTCAGTTTGTGTCTGTTGAGAATAGCACTGGTATATAAATTCTAGAACTTGAGAAAAAAAAAAAAGGATGTTAAGTACAGAAAACATTTGGAGGCTATGCTGCTAGGAACAATGCCCTAGATCATATAGCAGAGCTGGTCCAGTGAACATACCACTGCTGTTGATACTGGACATGGACTCGAGACGTGCAGTGCTGACAGCACATCAGTGGACCCTGGGTATCAATTCCAGAATCGCTCCTGCTGCCTCTGGGAACTGGGTGATGCTGCCATGCTCTTGCAAAAGGGGTCCTGCACAGTTCCTCCATTGGATACCATCCAGCGACTGGGGTGGGTGTCTCTGATGGGCGGGTTCTAGGTCATGTGCTTGTCCATTAGCTGCAAAGGAAGCTGCAGAGGAAGGTTTATGGTGCCTTCAACTTCTGGGTGGGAGGTGAGCTCTATTTTGTAAGATGGTGATTCCCCAAACATAGGCAGACAGTGTAGACCCTGTGTGGCCATGAAGAATGTCACATGCCCATTACAGGTATCAAACGCTGAAGGTATGACAATTAGAAGGTCACTGGTGACCTCTGAGACAGTAGATTCTGGGAAGTGGTGCGAGTAGACATTTGAGTACAGTGGGTTGGGAGATGAGGAAACTGAGCCATTGTGTGTTGATTATGGTTTCAGGAAGAGAAGGAGAGTTAATATATCTGGAGACTTGCATAGGACTAGAGATGGTAGTATGATTATAGTCAAGAGAAATGAGTCTGTGAAGGGGAGATTTAAAGACAAAGGAAGGGAATAGAGGGAAGGGTGAATGGTTGATGGGATGATGGTCCTGGGTGGGTGAGGAGTGAGTTTTGGTCCAGTGTGGAAGGATGGTGCATCATGCTCGTGTTTGTGAAGGTGGAATGTAGATGAGAATTAATACTAATGGCCTCTGCTCTATCTCTGAATGGGGAGATATGTTGGCTGAGAATAAGAAGGCACAGGTCAGGTGGGATCTTGAAGAGAGTAGTGAAGATTTGGAATAGCTGTTGATGGGAATGGGAGAGGGGGTTGCTCGATGGAAGAGGAGAAGGATGGGTGAGAAACATCTGGGGACTTAGATGAGAATGGAAATGATAGCCCAGTCCCTGCGCTGCTGGGTTTGGCAGGGCAAATGGGGCGGGAGGGCAAGGAGAGAGATTGTGAGGGTGGGGGGAGGGTACTTGAAGTGATGTAACAGGGTCGAGTATGATGCGAAAGGAGGTGAAATCTGGAGACAGCTGATGGTTGGGAAAAAAAGATGGTGATAGAGATATGAAAGAGAAGCCCAAGAGCAGGTTGGATGGGATAAAGGAGAAAGTGGGAGGAATGGAAGTGTGTAGTCATTGTGTTGAATGCTGGTGTGTAAGATTTAAGAGATGGAGCGGTTCCCAGTGATGACCAGGCCCAGGATGTGGAGGCGGGGGTGAAGGTCACTGGGAGTAGAGAGACTGGAGTGTTGAATGATTTTTCCCCATGAACATTAAAGTTTCCCATGCTGATAGCAGATGATGGGCTGGCAGCCAGGTGATGAAAGGGAGGAACAGAGAAGTTGATAAATAGGATAATTAATAAAAGATGAAGCCCAAGTTCTGACATATTTGTAAGCATTCAATAGATGTTAACTATCAATAATCAGATGACAGTAATGAGGAGGTGGTATTGCTGGATGGCATGAATCTTAAAGAAGGCGAGAAGGCAAGCTTCTTTTTCTTTTTTTTTTGAGTGTCAAACAACTTTTATCGGGAAGATGGAAGTGTGGAGTTTGAAACTCCCTACTCCTAACTCCAGGATGGGGAAAAGCAAGGTGCATGGGAGAGCCAGTTTCAACTAAAGCAGAAAGGTGGTGGGGAAAGTCCATGAAAATCCTGAGGCTGGGAATTTCTCTATGCATGAGGATAGATTCTAGAGGACTCTGAGGAAGCATATGAAGGAGACCTTTAGCTGGAGGAGGATGTGGGAGAAGAGTAATTTTGAGTAATGTGAGGTTGAAAGCAATAAAAAAAAATAGAGTGTACCTGCAGAATTTGCTATGGATGCTATGGGGCACCACACAGACTTGTAAGCCTGGGGAAACTTTTCAATAACCCGAAAGACTGAGTTGTTCTTTTCCATAACAGTTTGTCATCAGTCTGTGACAGTGTTATTTTCATGTGTACGACAGGAAAAAAAAAAAGAGCAGAAGATTGGTGAATATGGCTAGTTGAGGCAAGGTATAGCCCAAGTTAACAAAATAATTTGGTCTGGGTAAGTAGGCAAAACTTGATAGTTCACACACAAATGAATCTGATAATTACCACATGTCCATTTCAATCTGAATAACATCCAGATCACTACACCTGAGGTTATTGAGATTTCAGAAGGCTTCCTTCCAGGCGTACTTGTTGGCCTTCAATGGTGAGGCTCACCAGCCCAGGTTCTCACTGTCCTCCAGCCATGTGGACTCAACTTGAAATCCTTGGTTCTTCATACCTTTAAGGTTTTGATAAAGAACTCTCTGGAACTATCTAAATGTGAGGCAGGACTTCTGATATAAGAAGTCCCTGGGGAAATATGATTCTCTACCATATGGTGCTGTCATATTTTTAGCGTACTAAAATTTTTAAAAAGTTTGGAATATTCTATTTATCTAATCCACTGAACTTCAGGCAAATAAGGAAAAAAAACCAAATTAATAGCTTGAAATGCTTTTCAACAGCTAGAATTCCAACTGTTAGTGCAATAAGAGGGAACTGATGCAAAACCGTGTAATAGAGCATCTGTGTATACACAGATAACACAGTGAGGAAGTGCTTATTTTATATTGTTCCAGAAGCTCTTTAAAATGAGAAAGAATTCTCTCATAAGCCAAACTCTTCAATTTAGTTTAGAAAACATTTGAGACCCTCTCTGAGAAGGTGCTGGCTTTAAACCTTGTATAGATATACTAGTTTCCTAGGGCTGCTGTGACAAATTACCACGATCTGGGTGGCTTAATACAGCAAAAATTTATTTTCTCACAGTTCTGGAGGCTAGACATCTAAAATCAAGGTGTCAGCTAGGCCATCCTCTCTTTGAAGGCTCTAGAAGAGAATCTGTTCCATGCCTTTCTCTTAGCTTCTGGTGTTGCTGGTAATCCTTGGCATTCCTTGGCTTGAAGACATATCACTCCAGCCTCTGCATTCATAGTCACACGTGTCTTTCTGTGTTTGTCTTATAAGGACACCTGTCATACTGGATTCTGGGTCCACCATATTCCAATATGACCTCATCTTAACTAACTATACCTGCACTTGTGGCCCTATTTCCACATAAGGTTACATTCTGGAGTTCTGGGAAAGACTTGAATTTGGGGAGGAACACTATTCAACCCAATATAAGAAGCTTCTAAAATGAATAACAAATGGCTTCTACCTTCAGGAAGATGTAGTTCTGATGTAGTTGGGGAACCGGGTATAGGAAACTTTAATGCAAAGTGATGGATACAGAATACCGTGGACACATGGAGGGGTGAGGGATCGGTTGTGACTCCGGGGTGGTCATGGAAGTCTGTAGGGTGGAGGTAGTGGCAGACCTGAAGGATAACTAGTGTACCAGCTGGCAGAAATTGGGGACCTGGGCATTCTGGGCTGAGGGAGCAGGCACAGAGATGCCAGTATGCATCCACTGTCTGGGACGCTTGTGTTGTCTGGAGTATATGGCCAGAGGATAGCACAGCCTTTGGGTAGTAGTTGCACGTGATGTGGTGGCCACTGGGAAGGAATGGAGAAGGGAAGAAGGATGAAGTGCGGATGGAGCGTAAGGGAGATGTGAAAGGTGATGGGACCCAGTTGTTCATCTCTGTGAATGCCTGCCCCAGAATGGGATCTTCAAGAGGTACGGGAGAGTTCAAGGAGAGGCTGAATGACCATTCCTTAAGGGAGCTCTAGAAGACTTTGCTGGGCTCAGAGGAGCTGGACTAGATGATTTCTATGCTCCCTCTTAGCTCTCAAGTTCTGTGACTATTAGGTAGAAGTATCTCTTCACTAATCATATTAGTTATTAGGCTTTTGCTAATAACTAATTAGTTATTTATTATCTCTCATTAGTTATTAGGCTTTTGTTTCCTCTCTCCTTTCTTTCTATCAAGCATCCTCCACATGCCAGGCACTGAAGATGCAATAGTGAGCAAGAAGACAAAGACAGCACCATTTTAATCTCTTCCCTGTAGCATTAGCACATGGAGTACATAGTCCGTTCTCCATAAATGTTGCTTTGGGTTGAATATGAGTGAGGAAAAAATGACGAGGCAGTCATTTTGCCCTGGGTAGTAAGTTCTTCAGAGTAGAACTGCTTTGAAAGATGATTTCAGGAACCTCCTTATGAGGAGGTGGTGAATAAGTGGCTGCTTATATGTGTTTGATTTCTGAGTCATCAAAAAGGCTCCTTTGCCTCCCAAAATATCTCCTTCATCCCGGCTGTGGGTGCTTTTAATTCCACTATTGGAAGCTGGTTTCCCTGTGATAAAATGCAAATACTCTGTGGAGAGAGGATATCCATTTACCCTCTTTAGTCTTTTACACCTTAATATGAGGATTTTCTCATGGCAGATTTTTGAGAAAAGCACATGGAGGGAAAAGGGGATCCAGGGGATGAATACTGGACATGCCAACAGTAAACTTCATCATAGTTAGCAGTTTGGATGAACCGACCCTGGGGATGTAGTCCCTTGGCCTAGAAAAACCCATTATTATCTGTTTGCAGGTGTATATTGGGCCAGAAATGATTATTTCTCTTGTGAGTTTTATGGCTACAAAACTGTTATTTTTTTTTTAATTTTTATTTTATTCTTGGCTGAGTTAGGTCTTTGTTGCTGCGTGCGGGCTTTCTCTAGTTGTGGCAAGCAGGGGGCTACTCTTTGTTGCAGTGCGTGGGCTTCTCTTGTTGCAGAGCATGGGATCTAGGTGCACAGGCTTCAGTAGTTGTGGCACATGGGCCCAGCAGTTGCGGCTCGCATGCTCTAGAGCGCAGTCTCCTTAGTTGTGGTGCATGGGCTTAGTTGCTTTGCGGCATTTGGGATCTTTCCAGACCAGGGATCAAACCCATGTCCCCTGCATTGGCAGGCGGATTCTTAATCACTGTGCCACTAGGGAAGTCCCTGTTTGTTTGTTTGTTTGTTAAAGGGCAATTAATCCTACCTCCTTCACCCCTACCTCAGTGAAATAATTTGTGGTAACCTGATCTGTGGTTTTTATTGCCAAGGCTATGCTCCATATGGTTTGTGTGTTCATTTGTCAGAGACAGCTAATGATAGATGCTGTAACAAATATCCCCAAAAGTTTCAGTGGCTTACTTCAGAGGTTCCTTTTTTTATTGACATCACAATAGGTTTCAAAATGATTTGGGGGGGAGGGGGTGTTCCACATAGTCTTCCAGGTACCCAGGCCCCTTCCATGCTGTACATCCACCATCTTCAGTATTTGGCCTCAAGGAACACATGCCAGGGGAAAGAAAAAGCTTGTAGAGAAAGCACACTTAACTTTTAGCTGTCTTGGCTTGGAAGTGACACTCATTTCACCTCACATTCCACTGGCCAGAACTAGTTCCAGAGACGCACCCAGATGGAAAGAGGCTGGGAAATGTGGTTAGCTATGTGCCCAGGAGAAGAAAGCACCCTTGGTGAGCCTCTGACACAGACTCACTAGAAAGCATTTACATGGTTTCCTTCCGTCTGTGACGTATCCTAACCCTTGGGGGTTGTCATTAAGGGTATGGAGGACAAAAGAGAATAGCAGTGACCTGGAAACTGTCCAGTCCTTAGGATAGTGAAAAGTCATTCATTCTACCTGGTGATGGGCATCATTCTGCTGCTGGATTTTTGGTACGTAAGGGAGACCGCAGTCTTAGTTCAAAGGAATGTCTTTATGCCATTTGCTTGTTTGTTTGCTTTTTAATAGAAGTAGGAAAAGTTTAGTGGAAATCTCCTTTCCCTACACCTTGGAATCACTTTGGAAGAGGAGTTTTGAGGTTTTGAGTGTATAGCTTCTGTAATATGTTTCAGTTCCCTTTGGAGATAAAAGTACATGAGCATTTGGAGAAGATGTAGAGCTCTTCCAGTCCACCTCCCACATTGTCTAGACAAGGGAACTAAGAGGTAGCTGCATTGTCCGCATTCACATAGGAAGTTGGTGGCTTATCTGGGTGTCAGACCCCATTGTACAGATGTCTACACTGGTATTCCTGCCCCTACCACAGTGCTATTCCCTAGAGAACTACTATTCGGAGAATAGGCCTGTCCCGGTGGGACTGGAAGGAGGAGGCTTGACCAGGTGAAATCAGGCTTCTTCTGGCTCTGAGATTCTTTGACTGACTGTGATTAAGTACATTGTGTCTGATTCTATCCCTGGCCTGAGGGAAGTGATGTAGCCTTCCAAGAATTTGTAACTTTCCTGAGAAAACCGAATCTCAGTTCTTTATTCTTCTCAGCTGTTTCTTTATTTTTATCTTAAAAACTATTTTTTGTAATTGTAAAGTAAATATAAGTGTAACAAAAATATATACAAATATAACAAAAATTGCCTGTAATTCCATAACTTGACAGTGCAGCAATAACCACTGTTAAAGTTTTTAACAGTGGTTAAACATGTGTTTTTCCATGTGTGTTTCCTGTTTTTCAACACATAAATATTTGTATATGTATGCACAATATAATTAGAGTGAAATATACAATATGAAATAAATATGCAACTCTTAAAATATTTCATTACTTAATATGAAATGTTACACAACCCTTAATATTATTTTATTTACTTATTTATTTTTAACATCTTTATTGGAGTATAATTGCTTTACAATGGTGTGTTAGTTTCTGCTTTATAACAAAGTGAATCAGCTATACATATACATATATCCCCATATCTCCTCCCTCTTGCATCTCCCTCCCTCTCACCCCCCCATCCCACCCCTCTAGGTGGTCACAAAGCACTGAGCTGATCTCCCTGTGCTATGTGGCTGCTTCCCACTAGGTATCTATTTTACGTTTAGTAGTATATATATGTCCATGCCACTCTCTCACTTTGTCCCATCTTGCCCTTCCCCCTCCCCGTATCCTCAAGTCCATTATCTGTAGGTCTGCATCCTTATTCCCATCTTGCCCCTAGGTTCTTCATGACCCTTTTTTCTTCTTTTTTTTTTTTAGATTCCATATATATGTGTTAGCATACGATATTTGTTTTACTCTTTCTGACTTACTTCACTCTGTATGACAGTCTCTAGGTCCATCCACATCACTACAAATAACTCAGTTTCATTCCTTTTTATGGCTGAGTAATATTCCATTGTATATATGTGCCACATCTTCTTTATCCATTCATCTGTTGATGGACACTTAGGTTGCTTCCATGTCCTGGCTATTGTAAATAGAGCTGCAGTGAATATTTTGGTACATGACTCTTTCTGAATTATGGTTTTCTCAGGGTATATGCCCAGTAGCGGGATTGCTGGGTCGTATGGTAGTTCTATTTTTAATTTTTTAAGGAACGTCCATACTGTTCTCCATAGTGGCTGTATCAATTTACATTCCCAGCAGTGCAAGAGGGTTCCCTTTTCTCCAAACCCTCTCCACCATTTATTGTTTGTAGATTTTTTGATGATGGCCATTCTGACTGGTGTGAGATAATATCTCATTGTAGTTTTGATTTGCATTTCTCTAATGATTAATGATGCTGAGCATTCTTTCATGTGTCTGATGGCAATCTGTATATCTTCTTTGGAGAAATGTCTATTTAGGTCTTCGGCCCACTTTTGGATTGGGTTGTTTGTTTTTTTAATAGTGAGCTGCATGAGCTGCTTGTAAATTTTGGAGATTAATCCTTTGTCAGTTGCTTCATTTGCAAATATTTTCTACCATTCTGAGGGTTGTCTTTTCGTCTTGTTTATGGTTTCCTTTGCTGTGCAAAAGCTTTTAATTTCATTAGGTCCCATTTGTTTATTTTTGGTTTTATTTCCATTTCTCTAGGAGGTGGGTCAGAAAGGATCTTGCTGTGATTTATGTCATAGAGTGTTCTGCCTATGTTTTCCTCTAAGAGTTTGATGGTGTCTGGCCTTACATTTAGGTCTTTAATCCATTTTGAGTTTATTTTTGTGTATGATGTTAGGGAGTATTCTAATTTCATTCTTTTACATGTAGCTGTCCAGTTTTCCCAGCACCACTCATTGAAGAGGCTGTCTGTTTTCCACTGTATATTCTTGCCTCCTTTATCAAAGATAAGGTGACCATAGGTGCATGGGTTTATCTCTGGAGTTCTGTCCTGTTCGATTGATCTATATTTCTGTTTCTGTGCCAGTACCATACTGTCTTGATTACTGTAGCTTTGTAGTATAGTCTGAAGTCAGGGAGCCTGATTCCTTCAGCTCTGTTTTTCTTTCTCAAGATTGATTTGGCTATTCGGGGTGTTTTGTGTTGCCATACACATTGTGAAATTGTTTGTTCTAGTTCTGTGAAAAATGCCAGTGGTAGTTTGATAAGGATTGCATTGAATATGTAGATTGCTTTGGGTAGTAGAGTCATTTTCACAATGTTGATTCTTCCAATCCAAGAACGTGGTATATCTCTCCATCTATTTGTATCATCTTTAATTTCTTTCATCAGTGTCTTATAATTTTCTGCATACAGGTCTTTTGTCTCCTTAGGTAGGTTTATTCCTAGATATCTTATTCTTTTTGTTGCAATGGTAAATGGGAGAGTTTCCTTAATTTCACTTTTGATTTTTCATCATTAGTGTATAGGAATGCTAGAGATTTCTGTGCATTAATTTTGCATCCTGCTACTTTGCCAAATTCATTGATTAGCTCTAGAATTTTTCTGGTAGCATCTTTGGGATTCTCTATGTATAGTATCATGTCATCTGCAAACAGTGACAGCTTTACTTCTTCTTTTCCAATTTGTATTCCTTTTATTTCTTTTTCTTCTCTGATTGCTGTGGCTAAAACTTCCAAAACTATGTTGAATAATAGTGCTGAGAGTGCGCAACCTTGTCTTGTTCCTGGCCTTAGTAGAAATGGTTTCAGTTTTTCACCATTGAGGACGATGTTGGCTGTGGGTTTGTCATATATGGCCTTCATTATGTTGAGGAAAGTTCCCTCTATGCCTACTTTCTGGAGGGCTTAATATTATTTTAAAATGAGTAATGATATGGAAAACTGCTCATATGTATATGTATACTTATACACAATATAATTAGAATAAAATTCCAATTTTATTTGTCTTATTTTTTATTTGCTTTTTAAAGGAAGTAAAAAACAAGAAAAGCTAATGGAAATCTCCCTTCCATATACCTTGGAAAAACTTCTAATTATATTGTGTATATGTATACAAATATATATGAGCATTTCTCCATATTATGACTTACTTTGAAACAATGTTTTAAAGGTTGCCTTATATTGCATCTCAGGGAATACGCTGTGCTGAAAGACCAGCCCTGGTGAGTGGAGGGAAGGAGTTGTTAGTATCATTGTTTCTTGGCCCTGACCCTGTGCTCCTCTTCTTCCAGGGCATCAGCAGCCTGTTCAGCTCTCTGAAGGTTGTCCGGCTGCTCCGTCTGGGGCGAGTGGCCCGGAAGCTGGACCACTACATTGAATATGGAGCAGCCGTGCTGGTCCTGCTGGTGTGTGTGTTCGGGCTGGCTGCTCACTGGATGGCCTGCATTTGGTACAGCATCGGGGACTATGAGATCTTTGACGAGGACACCAAGACCATCCGCAACAACAGCTGGCTCTACCAGCTGGCAATGGACATTGGCACCCCCTACCAGTTTAATGGGTCCGGCTCAGGGAAATGGGAAGGGGGTCCCAGCAAGAATTCCGTGTACATCTCCTCATTGTATTTCACCATGACCAGCCTCACCAGTGTGGGCTTTGGGAACATCGCCCCATCCACAGACATCGAGAAGATCTTTGCAGTGGCCATCATGATGATTGGTTGTAAGTATGACAGTGGCTGGTGCAAGGGGCAGGCGGTGTTATGTTTGTCCATCCTTTCTGTTAGCTGGAAATAGGACAGTGGCTACAGTGCCAGCAGGATCAGGGTGGTATAGCTTAAAATAAGGGAGAGATTTTTTTTTAAAGGCCAGCTTTATAGTTTTCCTGATAATTTAAGCAGTACATGTTTACTGCAAAGAAATTTAGAAAATACAAAAGAGCACAAAGTAGAAAATAATGACCAACCATACATAATTCTACTTCTTAGAGATAACTGCTATCACCTTTTGGTGTTACAGATTATTGTCTATCTATATCTGAAGATTTTTATAGTTAAAATGAGATCATGCTATACATCTTGGTAAACTCCTGGTTCATAGAGCAGTGAATTGTGGAAGCCTTTCCGTGTCAGTTTAAAGATAGCTCTAGATCTGCACCGTCCAATATGGTACTAGAAGAAGAAAGTATGAAAACAGAATCTGAAATATCTCATTAATAATCTTTTATATTGATTATACAGTAATATTTTTGTTAGAGTGGGTTAAATAAAATATTCTAATACAATAGTTTCATATATCTTTTTGCTTTTTTTAATGTGGCTCCTAGGAAAATTTTAAATCTTATTTCTGTTGGACAGTGCTTATCTAGATCAGCATTTTTGATGTCTGCTTGATGATGGAGAAATTTTCTAAATCCAAAAGAAAAAAAAAGTCTACAGGAAAGAAAAAAGTCTATTGTTCAGTTGAGAAGTAATGGGTTTTTGGATTAACTTGAATGGTCTGAAAAACAGAAACCACCCTAGTTCTTGAGGAAGGTACAGTTGGTCCTCTGTATGAATGGATTCTGCATCCTCAGATGTAACCAACCAGGGATTGAAAATATTAAAAAGAAAATTCCAGAAAGTTCCAAAAACTTGAATTTGTGGCATGCCGGCAACTGTTTGCATAGCATTTACATTGTATTGACAACTATTTACATAGCATTTACATTGCATTAGGTATTAAAAGTAATCTAGAGATCATTTATAGTACATGGGACGATGTGTATAGGTTATGTGCAAATACTGTGCCATTTTATATAAGGGACTTAAATATCCATGGGTTTTGGTATCTGCAAACCTATTCGTCCTGGAACCAATTCCCTGTGGACAGAGGGATGACTGTACTTAATTTTCAAACACTTAACCATTGACCATTGTGTCGCTGTTGCTATTGCCAAGTCTGGAAACAGCCTTGGGCTGGAAACAACAATGAACTCCCCTCACTAAAGGGAGACTTAGGGAGTACTGACTAGACCTAACTGGAGTGGGGAAAGCACATGAACTTGAGTGGATTGGACTCACTGTGAACCTGCCAGGTGCACCCTGTTGGTGCTTCCATGACACATTGTGATGTGGGAGGGGACAGTCCTGTGCAGCATCAGTTTGGATGGTAGTCTGGTCACACGCAGGCAGAAACGGTTCTGCTTGATGTGCTCCTTCAGGGTGGGGTTGATGCGTTGTTACACCAACCAGGGAATTCTAAGACAAGGGAAACTGAGGCTTCAGTTGGTCTTGCTTTGTCCAGCCCATCTACAATCCAGTGTCCCCCTCTGCAAGTGGATTTGGTTACCACCAAGTGTCCCATTTGCTGCTTGCCGCCTCCTTTTTTGCAATTACCTCATCAGGTCTGATGCCATCTTTCCCTAAAAGCTCCCTCTGTCAGGCCCAGAGCTTGCCTCTGAGTGTTTACTCAATGTGTCTAAGGCATAATTGATTTGTGGGAAGTGTGTGCCTTGGAGCTTTTGGGTCTGCTCCTTTCTTTAAAATGGGTTTTAATAGAGATGATTGCCTGACCATGGGAAGCAGCGTTTAAGTACCTGTGGGTGGCTAATTGCTTTAGCTTAATTAGAACTTGAGGTGCTTTCTCATGTCGTGTAAAAGGATTTAAGACCTTTGCTTTTCTAGAACTATTTCAGCCTTAACATCTCCAGTTTTCTAGGCTGTGCTCGCAGCATTTTGTGAGCCTTAGGGCAGCAGTAAAAGACCAGATGCACCGTGCTCGTAGCACAATTTCTGTCTCTTAGAGGGCAAGATGAGACACCCTGTCAATCCAAATACTTCATTATATGCACTACAGAAAAGTTGCTATGGGTGGTCAGTTAGGAAATGGGCTCCATTTCATGAGCTCCCCAAAGGCTTTCAAATATGAGGAGACTTCCTTGCAGCTTTTTACCTGGAAGAAAAGAAAAGAAAGAAAACAGCTCTGGTGGCATATGAGGATAAGCTGTTTTTCCAAAACCATTCGCCTCTGGAGAGCATAATTTCCTGGCTATAGTCTCTAAGGAAAACCCAAAAAATAATTATCACCTCTTTTCTCTCCCCACCTTCTCAGAGCTTTGTGATGTTTCCATTTCTTTTTTTTTTTTAAAAAGTGTAATACGCAAGCAGTCACCTCTGCATTATGCAGCGAAGTATGATATTTAGGTAGGCAAGTCAGCTTAATAGTCACCCCATTTCCTGATCACTTGCTATTTGCCAGGTGCTGTGATAAGTACTCTACATACAACTACCGTTCGCAACAACTCTATGCCTTAGAGATTATTAAGTCCATCTTACAAGGAAATGGAAGCTCAGAGAAGTTAACTGCTTTCCCCAGAATACAGGGCTGGTAAGCAGGGCAGACAGGATTCGTGTCCAGAACTCCCAGAATTACAAGCCCTGCTCTCCCCACGGTGCCCACCTGTGGTGGCGTGGGCTGAGAACACAGACTCCAGCAGCCTGCCCTCACTGGCACACTCACACTTTGAAAATTCTCTCCATAAATTTGAACAAACTGGCAGTTTCTGCAGTGGAACGTGTTTGTACTCTTGCCTACTGTTGTTTCAAGAACAAGATTACGGTACAGACTCAGGGGACCAGGTGCTTCAGAAACCAACCATTTCTTCAGCAACCTGTCACTTACAGTTACAGCTCTTCCCCTTTCCGTGTGACAGCTGACAAATTCTGGTGCTAACAGCAGAGTTATTGCACTCTGTGTAATGTGGTGGTAATTATCCTTGTAAACTCACATTCCGAACAACCTTTGTTCAGGACAGCTGCTGATGTCTTATTAGACTTATGGGGTTCTCTTTTATCTTGCTTTGCCTGTATGTACATGTGCACGCTTGCATCCTTACTGCATGGTTCACGGGATTGGATAACCCCAGAAGTAGGATCTCGGGCAACAGAGAGCATTGACCGCAGCCTGCATTTATGCCAAGGGGTCAGTGCCACTCCCTCCCCGTCCCTCCGGCAGTCAGGCCAGCATTCCCGAAGGAGAGTAGAGAGACACAAAGCTGGTGGACTTTGAAGTACTGTTAACGTTGTGATTTTCTCCTCTTTGCATTGAATTTTATATGCATTGGTAATAGTATTCCTTGACTATTCTGTTGCCCTGTATTAACCATATTATAGATTATCCAGAAGCCTCTGTTGCTTCTCCTCTCTGTGCTCTGTTACTGAATATCTTATTATAACTTGGCTAATTCCCCAGAGGATGCCAGGAAGCTGGAAAACTAAATATTTTCAAGCTTGCCCAACTTCATCATTTCTGATTTAAACAAAGAAAACTGCAATAGGAAGAGGTGAAGCCTTGGCTAAAATGAGCATTTGTGATCATCTCTGGGTGTAGATGATCTATGGTGTCTCCAAATGCCTGGTTGTATGTCTGACTTCCACTCTGGGGTCTTGACCTGGGTCGGGAGCAAGCCAACCCTGCCCTGACCCTCCTGCCATCCTCGCGTGGGTCTTTGGTGATCTCCAGCAAGAGCTCACCCTGAGGTGTGGTGGGTGGATTCCCTCTTTTGCACATCTGGTCTGCCTGTGTGTTGGTGATGCTGAGAGAAACAGAGGGCCACTCTGGCCCTCAGTGTGTCACCTGGGAGAGGATGCCCCCACTCAGCAGGCACATACTCAGTGCCTCCCTTGATGGACTCTGATGGTCGGAGACTGGACCTGTGGGTGTCACTGCCAGGAGTCAGTGGTCTAGTGGTGGTCGGGGCTGTGAGTATGACAGAGATGGTGGCCCTGCTGCTTACCAGCCAGTGACTAAGGCTTGGAGGTGGAGCCTCCCCTGTGGGCTGAGCCTTGCCGGGGCCTTTGAGGGACCCCCTCCAAGGGGGAGGGATTGCTGGGGGTGGGGAAGAGTCCCTTTATCTGGGGGTATCCTTCTCAGGTTAGGGACATGACCCTGTCTGGGGGATACTCTCCAGGGAGAATTTGATGGTGAAGTGACAGTTCCCATTTTCTTTTTTTTTTTTTTTTTTTGCGGTATGCGGGCCTCTCACTGCTGTGGCCTCCCCCGTCGCGGAGCACAGGCTCCGGACGCGCAGGCTCCGGACGCGCAGGCTCAGCGGCCATGGCTCACGGGCCCAGCCGCTCCGCGGCATATGGGATCCTCCCAGACCGGGGCACGAACCCGTATCCCCTGCATCGGCAGGCGGACTCTCAACCACTTGCGCCACCAGGGAGGCCCAGTTCCCATTTTCTTAACACGGACTTTGTGCTTTTCCTGTTCTCTCCTCATAATGTCATTGCTGTCATCCTGTCATTATAATTAAGCCACATTTGTTTCCTTTCTCTCTGATAATGGCAGGAGGTCTAGACATCGTACTCCTATTCCAGACACTCTCCACCCCCCAGCACTGCACGACACCTGTCTCCTTGAATTTTTTTTTTCCTCCCCCATCTCAGCTCCTTAAATCCAGAGCAGAATGTCAGTGCTGAAGGGACCCTCGTGAGTATCTATTTAGTCCACAGCAGCCCCTCCTAATTCTTCTGCTGGGCCGGACCTCATCGTGATCTGTGCTTCAGTCAACTTCCCCTACTCCCTCCCCCGGGTGGGGGGCTGGGAGCTCTAAGAGAGTAACTGGGCTCAGCCCTAGGGTTTCCTTATATCACCTCCTTTCTTGGAGGGAAGGGACACTAGTAACCTGCACCCTGCACCTTTGACCCTACCACCTCACACCCATGCAGTGTGCTTTGTGGCCCCCTTTCAGCTTAGATGATTATTTGCAAGCTTTTCCCTGCCTCCTTCAGGATTTTGTTTAAACATTCTTATTTCTTTTCACTCACCTTTGCTGAATATGCCTTTTTGCATTATGCCAATATACTGTTTTTTTCCAATATACTGGGTTTTTTTCCATCTCCCTGGAGGCTGTAAAGATACTCTTAGGAGACTTCAAACACATAACAGACTCTTAATAAATATGTATGGTCTTGTTGAATCCAAACAATTGAGAAGGTTCTGGAGTTTTAGAAGTGGTATTCAGTGATACTGGCAAAACATCTTTATTAGTTAGGGTACAGGTTCTGTTACTGGACGGAGACACAGTAATAGTAGCATCAACAGGGTTTATGTTTCCTAAAAGCTTGGGGCTGGCCTGGCTGCTCTGCAGTCATCAGAGACCAGGTTCCTCTGCCGTCTTAAATACATGACTTCCGTATTGGTATCCCATATGGCTATTCCAGCTTTGGCTGTATGTTCTTTTTCCAGAAAACAGAAAGAAGGGGAAGGGGAAGGCTGGCCGAACTCTTTCCTTTTGAGAACAAGACTAGGAAGTTGTGCATATTGCCTTTGTTCATATCACATTGGCTGGCACTTGGTAACCTGGCCACACACCTAGCTGCAAAGGAGGCTGGGAAATGTAGTCTTCTTCTGGGTGGGCATGTATCCAGGTAGGAATACAGTAATATAGACAAGGAGAACAGTTAGTGAGGGATGACCAGCAGTGTGCCAAGCTTTCCTCCCTCTCCTCATCTCCCCTCAGTTGATACCAGCAAACATTAGCTCTCCATGACAGGCAGGCCCTGTTGGAGCTTCATCCCTGAATTGTTAGTTGAGAGATTTGGGTTCAAGTCCTAGATCTGCTCTCTGCTTTAGGTTGTACCCTTTCATTTCCTGTGGATTAGGGGTAAGAAGCTCTCCTGACCATCTCACCTAGTTGAAGTGAGAACTAAATGAGATAATGACGTAGGATAGCTCTTTGAAAAGTTGAAAATCTACATTCAGGTGTCGTGATTTTATTGTTGTTAATAGCAATTATTTCTTGCTCATCTTAGTTAAGTTTTTTCCTTCCTGTTCTTAGATAAAAAATAATGATTGCTGCTCCCTTCTCAGGAGCATGAGAATGCTGTTTAATTTCATTTTGGGTTTATGTTTATTTTGGGAAATGGGGCAGTGTCCAGAATGCTATGGCAGAAATAACTATTCATTTCTCATTTATTCTTAGAGTTTTTTTCCTAGCCAGCAAATCAGCTTATTTTTCTTTAGAACCTGATTTTTTAAAAAGTTCTGTCTGCCATTCTGCATTTCAGGTGGGTCTCCCCATCTTTAACACAACCTCAGGCTACTTTCTGTCCTCTGCATCCCTGCCGCCTCTCCTCCAGAAGACCGTCTCTGGTTACTCCCTCCTGGTTCTCAGCCCTTCATTGTCTCCATACTTTTAGGGCTGAAAGACCCTGCTTTGGGTTTACTTACTTGCACTTAGAGTCACACTGCTCTGTAAATATTCTTATGACTTCATAGTTATCTTTCTTGTCTCAAGTGTATTTCTGACTGGCTCCTGTGAAACTCTAGGCTCCCAGAGGGCAGGACCTGTGGGTCTCCCTGCCCTTCCACTCCTCCTTTGTGCCTGGACACATACTGTTGGAATGTGGGGAAGAGCACAGGCTTTAGAACTGGCCAGTTCTTTAGAACTCTACTTTTTAAAAAAAAAAATTTTAACTGAAGTATAGTTGCTTTACAATGTACCAGTCTCTGCTGTATAGCAAAGTGACTCAGTTATACACATATATAGATTATTTTTCTATTTTCTCTTCCATTATGGTTTATCACAGGATATTCAGTATAGTTCCCTGGGCTAAACATTAGAACCTTGTTGTTTATCCATCTATATGTAATAGTTTGCATCTACCAACCCTCCCAGTCCATCCCTCTCTCTCCCCCTCTCCCCCCTTGGCAACCACAAGTCTGTTCTCTATGTCTGGATTTGTTTCTGTTTTGTAGGTAGGTTCATTTGTGTCATATATTAGATTCCACACATAAGTGATAACATATGATATTTGTCTTTCTCTTTCTGACTTACTTCATTTAGTGTGATAATCTCTAGCTGCATAGAACTCTAATCTTGATTAATGCTTTGAACCTTGGCAGTTTCCTCCACTGAAAATGGAGATGCCAGCCCCTCCCTGATCATATTTTCAGTCTGAAAAAATGAAATGATGCCATGTACCTAGCACAGTGCTTCACACATTGGCTGTTCAAACAATGGTAGTTCTCTCCCTGGCCGCCCCCACCCCGTTCCCTCTCTCTCTCTCTCTTTTTTTTTTTTTTTTTTTTTTTTTTTTTGCGGTATGCGGGCCTCTCACTGTTGCGGCCTCTCCCGTTGCAGAACACAGGCTCCGGATGCGCAGCCTCAGCGGCCATGGCTCACGAGCCCAGCCGCTCCGCGGCATGTGGGATGTTCCCGGACTGGGGCACAAACCCGTGTCCCCTGCATCGGCAAGCGGACTCTCAACCACTGTGCCACCAGGGAAGCCCCCGTTCCCTCTCTTGTACTACATTTCTAGGACTCATCAAAGTATGATGCTTCTCAGTCACTTGTTAGTCCTTTGGGTGTGCTCTACTTTACACAGATTTGAACTTGCATAAGATATCAGGTGCATTGCAGTGTTTAATGTACAGGCCATTAAAATGTGTATATCTGGATGTGAGGTTCCCTAGATACAAAGCTTCTCAAAAAAAAAAAAAAAAAAAAATTGGCCTGACTGCAGAGCAAGTTAGGGGCAGCTCTTAAAGGAGGAGAAAGTCATTTGTGTGGTCAGGAAGCATCACTTTCCAGACCTGACTGGCAGGATTTTCACTGGGTGGGAAATGGTACCACATGGAGTGACAGTGCTCTCCCTGGAGGAGAGAAGGGACTAGAAACACTCATGTGCTGAGCACCAAGATATGCCGATGCCATGCTGGGAACTCTACTCAACAACCTCATACCTGGGCTTTATTATTCCTGTTTTGCAGGTAAGAAAACTGAGGTTCAGAAATGCAAAATAACTCATCTGAGGTCACAGTGTAAGAGGTGGCTGAACTGGGTTTTGAACCCAGTTGTATCTGACCTCAGGGTTTCACTTTGTTGCTTCCCTTGCTGATTTATGTTGGAATGTTGGGTAGGGTAAAGTGTTCTCTTCAGTGTGTGTGTTGTTGGGGGCAGGGAAAAGAGTTGGAGAAGGGGGCTGTGGAAGGATTGCCGAGAGGGCGTGCTTTCCCTGGAAGCCTTGTCTGTTATTGTAAATGATAATTATGATGACAAAAATATCTGACTGTGTGTTGTGGGAAGACACTGGATTACTTGTTCGTAGCTGGATTACTGCACTGGGCAGAAGTGTTTACAACAATAGTCTTAGATGTTAGGAAATTCTGACAGTGGGAAGCCAACTGGATGAGGGGTATAGTCTTTGACCTTTTGGATACCCATGTCATTTACAAAATCCTCTTTCTCTTTTCAAATGTAATTTTCATCCAAGTGAGAGCTATCCTGTGGAGATGTTGCTGTAGTCAAGTCTTTTGTTTCTATGTCTATTGTCTCCTTTGAATTTCTCAATACTCCATGGGACAGGTAGTATTCTGTTTTTTTTTTTTTTTTTGGATAAGGAAATTGTGGAGTAACTTGCCAAAGGTCACACAGCTAGTTAGAAGCAAAGCTGGGCTCAAGCCCGTGTCATCACTCCCAGCCCAGTGCTTTCCCTGCACTTCCAGATCACCATGGTAGCAGTTGGTGCTGGTAGCCATGGATCACAAGTTATGCCAGTAGACTGTGGCACCTGGCTCCTTTGTGGGATGTCCTCAGAGCTCGATGAGAAGGGGTGAAGGTGGATGAAGAGTGGTTTACCTCCATTCTATTTTCAGCAAGGAACTTGACTAATCAAGTTTCACACCTCTTCAGCTACTTTTTTTTTTTTTTTTGCGGTATGCGGGCTTCTCACTGTTGTGGCCTCCCCCGTTGCGGAGCACAGGCTCCGGACGCGCAGGCTCAGCGGCCATGGCTCACGGGCCCAGCCGCTCCGCGGCATATGGGATCCTCCCAGACCGGGGCACGAACCCGTATCCCCTGCATCGGCAGGCGGACTCTCAACCACTTGCGCCACCAGGGAGGCCCTTCAGCTACTTTTTATCCAGCCTTTATGGTGGCTCTCAAATGCTAGGCTGACAGCTACAGACAGCTAGGGCGAAATCATACAGAGGAGAAAATCATGTTCCTTTCCTTCTTTAAAATTGGTGAGGGGAGGGCTTCCCTGGTGGTGCAGTGGTTGGGAGTCCGCCTGCCGATGCAGGGGACACGGGTTCGTGCCCTGGTCCAGGAAGATCCCACATGCCGCGGAGTGGCTGGGTCCATGAGCCATGGCCACTGAGCCTGCACGTCCGGAGCCTGTGCTCCGCAACGGGAGAGGCCACAACAGTGAGAGGCCCGCGTACCACAAAAAAAAAAAAAAAGAAAATTGGTGAGGGGAGGAAAGTCCACCAGGGAAATATTTTCTAAAAAATACATGAATGAGTATGGTCCCTAAGAAGACAAACATTAGATTTACCTGCCAGTTTCCCAGAACCTCAATCAATCAAGTCTGAGTACCTCTTGATTTGGTTAACAAACTTTTCCTGAGTGTCTGCCATGTGCCGGGCATCATGAGTGCTGAGGATGGAGCACTGAACGAGAGAGATGTAAGCTCTGCCCTCATGGTGCTTATGATCTGCTGCAGGGGACCAGATCAGTAAATAAGAAATGGCTGTGACGTGAGATGAGTCTCTACTAAGGAAAGGACAGGTTGTTATGGAAACATGTGCAGGGGCCCCTCACACAGTCAGGGGTCAAGGAACGGGGTCAGGGAGTATAGACCCCATTTATTTGGGAAGAGCTCTGGGCCCGGCCCTTCCCAAGATTTTTCTCATTGCATCTTTTTTGCAGATGTCTCCCCAGTCAGACTTCAGCTGCCTGGGGTCGGGGACTGTGTGGGCCATTACCTGGTCCACAGTGGGCTCAGTAAGTATTGAATGAATGCAGTAAAGGAGTTAAAATAAGACATCATCCCTTCCTCAATTTGCTTGCAATCTAGTTTGGGAAATACTAATGCGAACAGGAGAAACCATGTGAAGTTGGAAAGCAGTGAATGTTCGTGGAATAAGTGGAGCCAATTTGTGCTTTCAGACTTCTGGGAGACAGTGATCATTTCTATAAAGTGGAGGTAAGAGGGGCATTAAGGAGATTTTACTTAGCCAGTGAATAATGGGCAGGATTCGTGTGACGTACAGGTGGAGAGGCAAGCATAGTGTTAATGATGATGTTAGTGAGCATATGCTATGTGTAGGACACGTTATACATATTCTTCATTAAGTCTCCTGACCCTGCTATGTCACAGGTGTTATTATTCCAGTATTACAGGTGAGGGAACTGAGGCTCGAAGAGTTCAATTATCTTCCCCTGGGTCAACCTTATTATGACTGGTAGAGTCAGAATTGAAGCCTAGGGGCTTCCCTGGTGGCGCAGTGGTTGAGAATCCGCCTGCCGATGCAGGGGACACGGGTTCATGCCCCGGTCTGGGAAGATCCCACATGCCGCAGAGCGGCTAGGCCCATGAGCCATGACCACTGAGCCTGAGCATCCGGAGCCTGTGCTCTGCAGCAGGAGAGGCCACAACGGTGAGAGGCCCGCGTACTGCAAAAAAAAAAAAAAAAAAAAAAAGAATTGAAGCCTAGATTTCCAATCCCAAGCTCATTGTCTGTCCACCAGTCTGCACTGCCACCCATGACCGTGGCTGTGGAGCGGAAGGCTGCAGGGAAAGCAGCACTTCCTGCCAAGTAGGACAGTGGAAAGAGAGGAAGGTAGGAAGGAAGGAAAGAAGGAAAGACGTGCTGATCTGAGAGGGGCTGAGTGCCCACTGTGTGCCTCCTGGCTTGTCAGCCTCTTAGATTCCTTCCTGTAGGAGGCTAGTGCTTGGTGACCACCTCCAACAGTCCATCCCATGCCAAGAGACAGGGATTGCAACAAGTAGCAGTAAGGCTAAGCTGCTGAAGTATTTGAACACCAGATCTCAATCTTTTAGTCTGTCATTTAGAAAAAAATCACTGGCTTGCAGATTTTATTTTTTTACTTGGAGGATACCACCAGTGATTTCCGCATTCTATCACTCAGACTAAAGGTGCCGCAGCCACGGTATTGGTCAGCTTGTCTCCATCAAAGACCGCCCCCTTTTCCTGGACAGCTCCCTTTTGAATGGATGCTACCAGAGAGGAGACTAGATAAGGAGGATGGTTTCTGAAAGCTAATCTTCATGGCCATCAAAACCTGTCAAGCTGCACGTGCAAAAGACATTAGGTCAGGAACATAATTTTGATTTCTCAAATCATTATGACAGAGGCAGTCCATGGGACCAAAAGAGATTAGCATGGGTACGAATCCTTGGTTCCACAACTTAATAGTCAAGTGAACAAGGTACTTAATTCCTGAGCCCATTTCTTCATTTGTAAAATGAGGATGATGTGCATTCACTGGCATAAATGAAAGTAAAGGGTCTTCCCTTTCATAATGTTTCCTTCTGGTGCTCAGCCTGGAGCCATAGATGGCAGGTTGGTTGATGGTGATGCCATTCTCCCAGCACCTTGAGTCTGCATGTTTTGCTTAACAGTTCAGCCAGGGACATTGGCTGGGATTTTAGAGGAGGAGGAGGAGGTGTTGTGTTCAAAGGTGGTAATGGAATTAGGGTAGCACAATGCATTGCATATGGAAGAGCTTGACAATGGTTTGTTGGTGGAACTAGACATCAAGACAAAAATATTCTGATGAGGATGCTGCAAAACGAGGAGCTGTCAGGGCTCACTCCATAAATCCTCACCTGATAGTGACTTTGCAAACTTGAAAAATGTTTCCACTTTCACTTTTCTCCATTGTGGTCCTCTGTGCATGTGTGAGAGAGAATAATTTTAGTTCTTGTCAGCTAGAGGTCTGGCTCTGAATCATAGCTACATGGTGATAAAAACCCACTGTCACCGCAAGAAAGCTTGGCAAGGAGAGAGGTCTTGGTAGGAAGAGCAAAATCAGAGCAGGAGGCTGAGAAAGAAAATCAAACCTGTGAAAAACTGCCAGTGAGTTCTGTAGAGCTGCAGTGCCCTACTTGTAGCACTAACTCCGTGCAGCAGGGTGACCCTTTGTTCCTCCTTAGGGATGGGAAGAAGGGCTGGGCTGGGCTGGAATGGGGGTGGCAAAGCTAGAGCAGGGAAGGGGGTTCCTCTTCCTGAACATAACTGCAGAACTGAGGGCCAGGCCCCCTTCTCCGAGCTCCCTGTGTTAGGGGTGAGGGAAACAGAATGCATCCATTGGAGAAACAGCAGAAACTCTAAAGGGTCCCTGCAAAGCAAGGCACAAATGCACAGCTTAACAGGGAACAGCAGGCTGACTGCAGCTCTGCAGAGACAGCACAAAGCAAGGGGAGCTCTCGGGCCATGGGATTACCTGTCAGGCCTGGCCTTGCCACAAAGCAAGCAGAAAGGCAGGGAAGAAGCAGAAGCCACAGGTTCTCCTCTGGCAGTCTTTTTGATTCCATTCCTCCTGAGAAACTCAGGTGTGTAATTACACTGAGCTGAGCTCACAGGCAGACACTGGAGGCCTTGGCTGGAACCCAGCATCTTAACACGTAGACGGGAGGCAGATTTCTGAGCACACGGTGGAATGTGTGATCTGGGCCTTTGGTCTTTGCTTCTCTCCCTCCACCACTCCCTCCCTCCCTCACTTCCACAAATATTTATTAACTCCCTACTGTGTGCCAATCACTTAGAAATGGTGAAGACATGTGGATAATCAGCCATCCTTTTTCTGTGATAATTAACCAGATCTCCAGTTATCTCGTGGGTACTTACAGAATTTTGGAATTGAGAAGGACCTCAGGTGTCATCAAGGTCACCTACCGGTTAGATCCTTGAATCTCTTGCCTGAAGTTTGAATGCCCCCAGGATGGGGCCATTCCACTTCCAGATAAGCTCAAGGGTGAGAATTTCCCTCTTATATAAAGCTAAAATTCCCTCCCTGCGGATTTCACCCCTTGTTCTTGGCTCTTTACTCCCGGGACTTTGTGGGAGAAATCTAGCTTTTCTTTTACACAACAGTGCTTCAAACACTGGAGAACTATTATGTCTGCCTTGAGGCTTCACCTCTTCAAGACGGATAAAACCAACTTCTTCTCTGTGGTTGTGAGAACTTTCTCCATCTAGATAATAATGATTTTTTGTGTCTCTCTTATGAGGACTAAACTCGGTTGTCTGCCTATAGTTTGACTAGAGCAGAACTGAGCGGGACCATTGCTTTCCTCATGTGAAACCACATTTATAGATTGAAAGAGCATCAGAACTAGAAGGGGTCTTAGAGACCATCTGTTCTAACAGCGTCATCATGCAGCTGAAAAGGTGAGGCCCTGAGAGAGGAGGTGACTCAACTAGTTAGTGACAGAGCAAGAAAAGGACTTAAGTCTCCAAAACCCCCAATCCTCCAAGGTTTGAGTACTTTCCATCACACCTCACTGCATCTCAACATCTCTTTAGCCTGCTCTTATTTCAAATTTGTATTTTTCACTACTACATGATACTGTTAATTAAAATTCACTGGCACCAGCTAGAAGTCCTAAGTTATTCCATAGGTTCTACTGTGAACTATGTTTCTACCATCTTCTGCTTTTCTAGTTGGCTTTTGGGGACCAAGTCCATGATCTGACATTTATCCAAGTGTGTCTCCCCATTTTCCTTGGCTGCACAAATCTGGGGATATAGTCATGGGACAGCGTCACTGTAGTAGGAACAAAACAACAATTTCTTTTTCTATCCCTTTTCAGCAAGATCATTAGAACCTAGCTTATGGTTTAAGAGGTATGAATGATGTCTCATGATCACTCAGGAGTGACTGTAGATACCTTCTGCTTCCACCTGGTACGTAGTACCCATTTGCCTTCCTTGGTCCCTCCTGTCACTTACGACACGGTTCCCCAGTTGCGACCTCCACCCTGCTGAGCTGTGGATCTTTTTCTCTGCCAAAGCGCTGATGTTACTCATTCCATGTCACCAGCAATGACATGCAGGAGCTCTGGACTTTGCTCCAGTGCGAGTGAAATGCCCTCCTCCCACCTGTGCTAATCTCTGGCACCAAGACAGAACAGGATCACAGTATGTTGCCAGTAATAGAACACTTTCATTTGTATTTAAATTTTTTTTTCTTTTAATTCCGGTTTCTTTTCTTAAACCCTGACTTGGATGCTCTTAGTTTGGGATAGAAGACACTGTGTATGCTGTCCTCTCTCTCTCTCCTGCTTTCTCGCAGAATCTCACCTTATCCCAAGTTCCTAGACGAAGCTTGTGCTTGGCAAGCATCTGTGTATGGAGAAACCACATTTCTACCATTCTTTGCTTTTACAATTGGCTTTTTGGACCCAACTCCATGACTACCAGTAGGGTGAACCCTTCCCCACTGGGGTACAACTTCTTGACGCTATAGGAGGGCCTTTGTTCCCTGACTGCTTGGAGGTCTTAACCATGGAAAACACTGTTAGTTCCCTGCACTGCTGTCATCTGAGCGGCTCCTGGAGCCTTGCATGTAAATTCCAGCCTTTATGCCCCCGTGTGCTTGGATGCAGCTTTGACCAAATTACAATTTTAGATTTATTTTTGATTGTCAGATATATGATTTGCAAATATTTTCTTTCATTCTGTGGGTTGCCTTTGCATCTTCTTGGTGGTGTCCTTTGCACAAAGTTTTTAATTTTATGAAGTCCAGTTTCTCTGATTTTTTTTCTTTTGCTGCTTGTGCTTTTGCCATGTTTAAGGATGGTGATCTTTAATCTACCCATTATTGGTAGATTATGGTTATGGTTATTATCTCCTTTGCCTCAAGTCATCCATGAATTTGATCGACATGTCATCAATTTGAGAGTGTTCTGAGCCATTTAATTATTCCTTCACGTTCTGTTGTGTAATAGCAGTACATACTCTGGTAACACTCCCTCCTCCCACTACTTCTGAAACATACAGGGAAGCTTCCTAAATCTATCAGAGAATCAGAGTGAATGTGCCAAAAGTGTTGAATTGATAGCAAGACGCAGCTCGTAAATTCACAACTTTATTATGGATAGGATACTTGGAAACACTGCTTTGTGAATTTCACCCACCGAATGTCTCTTTTTCCCGTTGGTAAAAGGAGACATGGGAAATGGTTCTGAAACTCCTTAATTTTTCTGGGATACGGCTGAAAGCTGGAACCGAGATGGTCACTGGGTGGAATGACAATCAACATTGCTCTCCAGGGGAGGCTCCTGAGCGTTACCTGAGTCTGGGAGCGGGCACGTGGTGTTGAACAGGGCTGTCTGACCTAGCAGCATCTTGTCATCGGGTGCCCTGACACCAGGTCTGCCACGATGCTCTGGCAGCCAAACCTGGCGGCTGCTCGCCCCGCCCCGTATTCAATCACAGACCCACTTCTCACAGTCAGCTTGGCCCTGGAGACTTGGCTGTTTCTAATCCCCAGGCTTAGAAGCTGAGCATGAGGCCTGGGGCAGGGAGGGGACTAGCATGAGGTCACATGCTGACCTTTCCACAGCCGGCCCAGCTGAAAATAGCACCTGAGAGGGACTTCCGTTTCCAGAAGTTCAGACCTGACTGTGCCTCTCTCGCCCACATTGCCCCTTTAGCCAGCTGCATCCCTGGGACCCTGAAACCAGCTGAGACAGAGAGAAATTGAGAGGAGTGTGCAGGTGAGGCTTGATTTGAGGGAAGTAAATGCTTACACTGGAGTTAGTAGATTTGATTCAGGGAGAATGAAAATAGGAATTCTAGTTCCCCACACTGATACACTGCTTTGCAGTAAACGGAGTGTATTGTATACATTATGCCACTTAATCCTCGTAGTAACACAGTTGAGAAAGTGAGGCTCGGAGTGGCTTACCGACTTTCTCCCATGACACAGCTACTGAGTGGAAGAACCAGAGCTTACATCAAAGTGTTCTGAGGTGTCCCCTGGGCACCCCACAGCTGCCCCTTTGGGAACCCCACTGAGAACAAGGAGCGGCTGGGCCAGTTCCACCTTGTTCTTTTTTCACTGAGATGAAAGACGTGAGCCTCACAAAGAGCTCTCTTGCTCGAAACTCTCAGTATGAACTGTTTATTATTAGCAGTAGTCTGAGTCCACTGGCCTCAGGGCCACATGTCAGGAACTGAAGACCGATTGACCGTAGAGGAGGACCAGTGCTCTGCTTTGGGGAGGGGTCTGTGTTGGCTGCTTGCACTGTGGTCAATATAGGGAGGACAATTGACCACAAGCCTCCAGTGCTCTGTGTCTGGAAGCTCAGTACCAGGATGTCTTGCTTTTCTATGTTTGGAACAGTCAGGATAATGACATTGCTAACGATGATATTAAGAGCTGTTCAGCTTTACTGAACACTTACTATAGACCAGTGTTTCTTAACTCCTAATGACTCATTTAAACCTCACAATGCTATGAGATGGGACTATTATCATCATTCCCATTTTACAGATATGAAAATAGAGGCACGGAAAGGTGGTAAGTTGTTTGCCTCAAATCAGCTGGGAAGTGGAGGAGCTGGGATTCACAGACTCCAACTGCAGGTACTCAGACCTACCCTGTGCCAGATCCTGGCGGTACAGGCAGCTTTCAGGGTGTGGCTCTTTCTTCCCTCTGTGCTGACTCTTTTCCCCTGCTTCTGCCTCTCTAAGGGGCTGAAGGTGTGGGGAGTCGTGAGGGAGGGCAAAGTGATGGAGACCCTCTGATGAAAATAGGCAATAGAGATGTTCTTCTCTTCTACTTGCGTTCCCTTAGCTGTTTACTCTCCGTGTGGCTTTGGGAAGTTCCCAAAGCCAAGGGTTATCTTCTGAGCTTCAGTTTCCTCATCTTCAAAATGGAGATGATAATGTCTACTTGGCAGGGTGGCTGTGAGGTGTAGATGTAATGTCTGTGAAATCCCTGAGAGGGGGCTTGACACAGAGTCAGTACCAAATAAATAGGGCTGGAGTTATTAATCACTGTTATTATTCCTCTTCCTCCTCCTCTGTGTCCCCAGCCCAGGTAGAGATGTGGGTATTGCCTAGTGAGCAAAAAGTTGTCTGACCCCAGGTCACTTTCAAAAAGGGTACAGAGGCCCATGAACTGAGAGAAGGTGGCCTGCCCCCATGCACCCTGGCTCCAGAGCCTTCTCCTCTTGTTGTGAAATGGCAGGCATTATTCACTTATTCATACCATTGGCCTTTGAAATAAATAAAAGTACCCCAAAGAGAATTTCTCCATAGTTTCCACTGAGTTTATCAACCCTCCCTCCCCAGCTATGAGTCCAGTAAAGATGGAGCCCTTGCATGGTGGGAATGGGGAGAGGGGAGGCCTGAGGAGAGAGGGTCATGGGACCAGCGGGGACAGAGCCTGAGAAGGATGCTGTCTTGCACGGCGTGGATGCTTCTGCGAGGTCACCACTTTGCAGGGCTTACTCAGCTGCTACTTTCCCCCTTTAATCAGGCTTTTTGCAAAGCAGTTATCTCATTATTTAAATAACCTCACATTCATAACTTAATGACCTTAATTATGCATATTAGTGCATATTAGTGAGAAAAGTACTTGACATGGCTTTGCTGTTGCCTGCTACATCCCCAGGTTCCTTAGAGGCCGTGAGCTGCGCTTATAGGTGCATGTTTCCAGGTACGTAAAGCGATCACAGAACAAGAGATCTACTGAAGGGCTACAGGCCTTTCCATGCTGACTGCAGCTCACTGTCCTCAGGCTGGGCATCTTGGCTGGCTGTCTCCCTCTTAGGGGTGGAGAGGAGGAGAGACAAACGTTGGTGATGGGCCCACTTCAATGTCTGCCCCCAAGAAGCAGTTCTCCTTTTCCGTGCCTCTATGATTTACCACCTGGAGACAGGAAAGTAACCCCCATCTCTCCCTTCCTGAGAGAGGCAGATACTTGGGGTAAATTTGAGATTTACTGTGTAACTTAGTTCAGAACTTTCCAGAGAGAACTTCAGTGGGAAAAACCTCAAGGGTTGGCTTGCGTATGTTACTCTAAACAGGAGGTAAACAGGGCCTTAATCTCTTGGTTATGGCATTCCGTTTTTTCTAAACTACTATTGAATGCCTACTGTGAGCAAAGACACAAATACCTAGGTATTTCCAGGTAACCAGATAGACTTTTCTTTACTCTCAGCCTGCATATCAATGACAATTTTTGCTATTTGCCGCTGTAATGAAATATACACTGCAGCTACCGTCTGTGCTTAGAGTGGGTGGTGGGAATATTGCTGAGCTATTCAAGGAAAGACAAATGCTTTTGCCTAATTGTGCTTCCGGAGGCTTGACATCGTCCTGTAGTGCTATCAGCCCTTCCTGAATCTTCCCAGAGAGGTTGCCGATTTACTGCCTGTGATTGACAAGGATATTTTATTCATTTGATTACTCAATCAAAAGATTGAGCAGCTAGAGGCTGAGAATAAATAAAACAATAAATAAAGTTGAAAAGAGATGACAGTAGAAGGGGAACAATTTAAATGCAGGCGAGAAGTCCCATGATTAGAGTTCTAAGGGAAGACATGCGTAGAGATTACCTAAACCCGTCTTAGGGCTGAAGGAGCAATGGATGTTTACTGTGACCTGAAGGCCAACTAGACTCAGCTGGGTGAAAAAAAAAGAGAGAGATGGGAGGGCAAGGAGGCCATCCAAAGAAGAGAGAGCATTTGAAGAGAATGAGATGCGTTCACATAGCTGAAATGTAGTGGGAAAGAGAGCAACTAGCAAGCATCAAGGCTCCAGCAGAAAGTAGGGGCTAATTTTAAAGGGCCTTAAGTGCTAAAGAACTTGCAGTTTAGACTGAGGGCAGGAGGGACTATCCAAAGATGTCCACTGGGGAATTTTACCACCAGAGAATGGATTGGAGGGCAATAAGACCAGAGGCAGAAATGACAGGATGTTTTTTTTTATTATTTCAGTGGAGAAATGTGGGTGATGTGAGCTAAGGCAGTGATAATGTGGAAGGAAGGAGATGGAGAGATTCCAAAAATATTAAGGAGCTGGGAAGTTCTTGGCCCTATCCCTGCCTGGGGCTGGAGACAGAGTGTGCCTCTGCACTGCTACTTGCTGTGGGCTTCCTTCCCAGCCAGGCAGGTAGATGCGACATTTTCACAATGCCCAAAAGCCACTTGCAGCCATATGGAGGGTCTGTGGGCGGCCGGGCAGCGACAGTGGGGAACAGCCAGCTGGCTGGCAGCGATGCTGGATGAGCACAGCTCCTGAAGCCAAAACTTCCCTCTCGGCATCCCTCCCCCTCCCCCCCGCCACCGTGTGCAAGGGCCCGGGGGTCACACAGGGGTGGAGAGACACCGTGGTCAACAGCACAGCAGCATCATTATTTGTTCTTTTTCCTGCAGTGCCCTTTGCTTGAGCTCCTCTGGGGCAAAACTGAAGAAATGCTCTGTCTTTACGGGATTATTTTACTAAAGAAACAATCGGTCCGATCCTAAGACTCACTCCCCAGCCCCTCACCACGTGTGGACCTTGCCCCTCCTGGTGAGGCCCAAACTGGTTCCTGTGCTCGTGGTTGATGTTTCCAAAGGGTCTGTTCGTCACAGTCTCCCCGGGGCCCTCCACCCCTCTGGGCCACCCACGTGTGCACCTTGGAAGGTGCCTAGCACCCTTGGGGAGGCCAGCCCTCAGCACTGGCTGAGAGGTGGCAGTGGTTGGAAAAGGGAAGGCTCGCCTCTGTCCTCCAAATGCCTGAGGTTGGGAGGTCTAAGTGCTTAGATCTATGCTCTTCTGAAATCACTACCCATTTGCTTTTCTTATTTGGAGCCCTAGGACTTTGCTGCAAGGTCTCAGGTCCTGGGGTCCAGGCTTATCCACACTTGTATTCCTCACCCACCGTGGCCCCCTCCTCCTGCCTGTGGGAATGACCACACTCATAACCTGTTGTGTCCCCAAGTGTTGCATTCCTTCCTTCTGGCTTTTTGCCTTTCTTTCTCACTGCTCTCTCTCATTCTCCTCTTCCTAAATGAGTCTGGGCCTTCGGTGCTTCCCCGGCAGCTTCGCTGGGTTGTGAAGGAGAGATTCTCGCTCCCTCCTCAGCCAGGTTTTGGGCCTGTGCTTTGCTCAGAGCTGAAGGCGGTGCCGGGGTAGTTGGCTGTGAGGTCAAAGACCCTCGGGGGTCATATCCTCTCACCTGGTGCCTGTCCCAGTGAGATCCAGATCCCAGCCTCTGAAACCAGGCAGGGCCCTGACCCTTTGTTAGTTGTGGAAGAAACTGCTTCAAGGAAGAAGACCCCTCCTTCCTGATCTCCTACATCCAACGCAGGGCTGGCTTCTGCCGACGTGGATAGAAGCACGGGGGAAGCAGTTTTTCTAAAACTCCTCATCTGCCCCTCCCACCCTACCCCACTCCAACCCTGATGCCCCAAACTGGCTTCCTTGAAGTTACTAGGAATAGAAGGGATTGTCTCTTCTAGGGTGAAGAGAAGGGGCAATGGAGTGGGGCCTGTGTGTTGCTACTCCTGTTAAGCTCAGCAGCTGTGGTGACAGGGCTTTGCAGCACTTTAAGGCCCAGGAACCCACGGTGAGAAGGACCAGTTAGATCTGTTACTCTGGCTTTGGCTGTGTCCATGCTGCAGCAGGCGCCCTCAGACCTGACCGTGAACTCCTAGACGGTGGAAACAGCAGCTCCGGAAGGCCTGGTGTGGCTCCCTGACCCTCTGGCTGCAAACAATCTACTCTCTGCCTTCCTCTGTGTTTCTTCCTTCCAGGACCTCGTTGGTGTTTGTCTTGGAGTTGGTCCTACCCCAATGCATAAGAAGTCACATGGCACCCTTCTCTCTGTGGATCAGGCTACGGGGAGAAGACCCTGGCCCTGAGGGCTTTGTTGCCTTCTCTGTACACGGGGCCATTGGTGCTATCAGCAGGGGCGACACAGGAAGCTTGTGTAATCGCCCTGTGATGTGCTCCTCTGAACTATAGTTGCATTGTAGTATCATTTTGTCTTTACCCGGCAGCATTGTTTCCAAGCCTCTAGGCATCAGTCAGGTTTTAAAACCCACACGGAGAGCTGTCTGTGGGATGGTACTTTCCTTTATTCTTCATTGATCACATGAATGTGTGGAGTTCTGAGTTCCAGGGCTGGGCCAGGCTGTGGGGATCCTGGTGATGAATCACTCTGAGGCCACCCTCAAGGAGCTTATCATCTGGTGGTTATTATTGAGAGTTATTTAACTCTCAAAGTGGGTGTGATAAATGCTGTAAAAAGGTCTCTGGAGAAAGGGCTACAAGAGTTTGGAGAACGAGAAATGACTTTCCGGAAGAAATAGCTCTTGTGGCTACGAGAGCAGGCCTGTGAGGACACCGCATTAATGGCAGGGAGCTTCTCAGAGGTTTGGCCTTATCATTACCGGGGAAGCAGGGATTTAGTCATGTACAATGCCGTGTTTGATGTGGATGTTGAAGAAGGCTCTGTATAATTTGGGTATGGGGACGTCTATCCATCTGGATGTACCATGGATCTTACGCAGCCAGACGGGGCAGAGTCAGGGGTCCTGCCTGCTTGGGAAGACCTCATTTAGTGGGCTTAGAAGACACTTAAACAAAACAACCAGCAAGTATGGGTAGCTCACAGACACGGAATGCCAGTTTATAGGACAGGTGGGTCTAGGTGGCCTGGGCTGCAATGATACAATGTATGAAGCTGCGTAGAAGAGGCAGGGAAAGGCCTCTTATTTTCTCACTTTGAGAAGAAGTGACATTCAGAGGCCAGGGATTCCAAGCCACAGGAGATGCGGTCCTGGCCCCAAGTAGCTCATCATTCAAGTGACTATTATCCCCTCACGTAAGACACATGCATGGGGCAACAGGTGCTGTATGAAACTGTTCTTCACCATCTCAGGGTCAGCAGGGTTGACCCGAACCTGCAAAGCCACTCTTCCTCCTGGTTTTCTTAATTCTCTTATTAGCACCACCATACCCCCAGATACCAAGCCCCTACCTCAGTCCCTGGCCTTTCCCCTCCCTTCCTGTGTCACTCCTCCCTGGAAAGCCTGTAGAGTCACCTCCACAAGAACTCAGTGTCCACCCACTCTGCTGATTCTCGTTACCACACCCCAATCCTGACCCCATCGTGGAAATACTGCAAGAGCCTCCTGATTTGACCTCCACTTCTTGCTTTTCCCTCTTCCACCCATCCTGCACGTGGTCACCCAACTCAGGCACCCTCTGCCGTGTGGAGGTTGAACCAGAGGATGCGGGTGGAATGAGGCAGTGTCCTGACAGGAGGGTAGTGCAGGTGTCTGGGTGAGAGCCTGGTGGGCTCCGACGATGGCAGTGGAGGTGGAGGGAAGTGAGAAGGGCCTGGATAGAATTTTCAAGGTGGAACGAATAGGACCAGGTGATGGATTGTCTGAGAAAGGGTTGGGGCTCAGGTTTTGAGACTAGTGGTTGGCTGGTTTGATGGAGGTGGGCTGGGTGTGGAAGCGGGGGCGGGAGCCCTGCTAAGAGGTAGATCTTGAGTTTGGGTTAAATATGTTGAGTTTGAGCTATCCAAGAGATGTGGGTAGAGAATTGACTTACGGGGCTGGGGCTAAGGAGAGGGGTTTGGCCCAGAGATAGAGATCTGGGAGCCGCTGGCACATACGTTCCCAGTTAGATCAGGCCATTAATAGCGTACGTACTGTTATATGCAGCTTCCCTCCTAAAGGCCTTGAAGGCAGTGTGCTTGTTTTATTTTTGCTCAGGTAGTGTGAGCTGTGCATGACTGTAACAGGGTATGAAGCTGGCCTCTTTCTATCTGGCTAGGTTGAGGAGAAGGGTGGGAATAATGGAGAGCAAAGAACCATCTGCAGTTAAAAAATAAAACCAAAAAACCCATCAGTGAGGGAACTCTGCTGTTCCTTTAATCAACGGCTATGACAATGACCATGGCCCTTCTATTAGCCCCATGGAGAGGCGACTTGTGTGAGCCATTCACACCATCTCCTCTCTCCATCGTGACCTTGGCCCAGTGTTTGTACACCACAGCGAGGAGGGTGGCTAACTGCATCAACCCACCTTGGTACCACCCACCGGCCTGGTTATTATTCCTGCTTCTGCCCAGCGTCCTATTACAGAACTTCTCTATGCTGAGCAAACATGCCCAAGTGCTTCACACCTCCCACGGCCTTCCCTAGCCCACCAGGCCTCACAAAACGTATTTGTCCGCTCAAATGAAACGGTAATCTTGGCTTCTCTAGAGCCAATAGTCCAGAGATGGCTCCAGCTGAAAAATAAAGAAACGAAGGAATTTTTAAGTGCGTTTCTGCTCAGACTAACTGTCTACACAGCCCCAGCTAGGATCTGACAGGAGCACAGGGAGGGCTTGTGCCACATGGGCTCTTGTCCTCCCAGCTCTCTTGGTACATCAGTGGGGCCTGTTCTGAGCAAACTCGATTCCCATCCAGACGTCGCTGTATTTTTGAACTGCTTTATATCTGTGTAATTATCTGTTTAAGGTCTGTCCTCCCCTCTGTAAGCTCCTTAAAGGGAAGGAAAAATGTTTGTCTTGTTTACTGATGAATTCCCTGGGCACAGGGCAGTGCCTGGTGGGCAACAGGCGCTTAGGGTTAAAGAATTATACTTATTTACTACCCTTTTATCCTGAAGTGTCCTCCTGCATGGTAGATCTTATCTACTTCTACTATTATGGGTTTGGTTTTTTAAAAAATCAAACTTTATCATGTATGACTTTGCAGTATTGATTTTTTTTAAGAGCAGGATAGTGGTTAACAGCCTGGGCCTTAGCATTTGGCAGACCTGGGCTTGAATCTTGTTCTGCTCACCTAATACCTGTGTGACCGTGGGCAAGCTCCTCAACCTCTCTGTACCTCATTTTCCTCATCTGCAAAATGGGGACAAGTTTCTTACCTTAAAGTCTTGTTGCAAAGATCACATGAGATTACAAGTATAAACCGCCTAGTACAGGACCTGGCCCACCAGTTAGTAGTAGTGGTATGTTACACATCTGTTCTCTATGTCTATGAGTCTGTTTCTGTTTCGTAGGTAAGTTCATTTGTGTCACATTTTAGATTCTACATATAAGTGATATGGTATTTGCCTTTCTCTTTCTGACTTACTTCACTTAGCATGATAATCTCTAGGTCTGTCCATGTTGCTGCAAATGGCATTATTTCATTCTTTTCTACAGCTGACTAGTATTCCATTGTATATAGGTACCATGTCTTCTTTATTCATCTGTTGATGGACATTTAGGTTGTTTCCATGTCTTGGCTATTGTAAATAGTGCTGCAATGAACATATTTATTTATTTATTTTATTGGACTATAGTTGCTTTACACTGCTGTGTCAGTTTCTGCTGTACAGCAAAGTGAATCAGCCATACATATACATATATCCCCTCTTTTTTGGATTTCCTTCCCATTTAGGTCACCACAGAGCACCAGGTAGAGTTCCCTGTGCTATACAGTAGGTTCTCATTAGTAATCTATTTGATACATAGTAGTGTATATATGTCAATCCCCATCTCCCAATTCATCCCATCCCCCTTCCCCTTTGGTATCCGTACGTTTGTTCTTTACATCTGTGTCCCTATTTCCGCTTTGCAAATAAGATCATCTATACCATTTTTCTAGATTCAACATATATGTGTTAATATCCGATATTTGTTTTTCTCTTTCTGACTTACTTCACTCTGTATGACAGTCTCTAGGTCCATCCACATCTCTGCAAATGACACAGTTTTGTTCCTTTGTATGGCTGAGTGGTGTTCCATCATATATTGTACCACATCTTCTTTATCCATTTCTCTGTTGATAGACATTTAGGTTGCTTCCAAGTCCTGGATATTGTATATAGTGCTTCAGTGAATATAGGGGTGCATGTATCTTTTCGAATTACAGTTTTAATCGGATAAATGCCCAGGAGTGGGATTACTGGATCATATGGCAACTCTATTTTTAGTTTTTTGAGGAACCTTCATACTGTTTTTCATAGTGGCTGCATCAATTTACATTCCCACCAAGAGTGTAGGAGGGTTCCCTTTTCTCCACACCCTTTCCAGCATTTGTTATTTGTAGATTTTTAAGTGATGGCCATTTTGCCTAGTCACATTTTGAGAATGGCTGTTCTAGGTATTGGGTTCCCAAAGTTAGGATCATGGTCAGATATTTGGGACTAATCTGGGCAAGGAAATCAATGAGACTGATTGAAAACCCTGTAAGGTGCTGCACACATCTCAAAGTCTGAGCATCTTCAGCTCCATCTTTCTTCTCTTGCATCCAGTCAGGTAGATAGCTCTCTGCAGAGACTTCTGGCACCTTTATCTTCTCCATACTTTCTGCCTCCACCCGAGTCCAGGTTCTAATTACCTACCACCTGAATGTCCCCTCCAGGAGTCTCTCTGGGGTATGACACTGTGCTGTAAGAGAAAGAGTGTGAATTCTGGAGTCATCTAGAACTGGCTACACATTTCATTTTTCATGAGGCATTGGTTTCCCCAACTGTAAAAGGGGGTAACCAGGACTCTCCTCAGGGGTCTTATAGCTCTAATGAGATCAAAGTCACACACCTGGCACATGGCCTGTTTCACAATGGGTACTGTACCCACTGAGTCCTGCCAGCTCACTTCTGGGCATCACCAAATCCTCCTCTGAACACCCATGGTACCTAAAGTCAATACTATTTGCATCTACTGCTTACCTGCAGGCTGTGTTGTTTCTTAACAAGTTTCTCAAGATGGTAAGACAGGAGGCAAAACCATGCCTCTTAATGTTTCTGTACCTTCCATGGGGCTGAGGTTTATAAATATGTATTGTTTTGCATAAAAGAAGCAGAGGGTGCATTTTCTGCCCTTGCCAGATGAACAGTTCAGTGGATGACACATTGCATTTGTACAAGGAAATATTGTCGTCCTTAGAAAGTGGTATTATCAACAAGTGACAATCAGCAGGCAGGTCAGATCCATGGACAAGAGATGGCTCCTACAAACATATCTGTTTAACAGAGGAGATTTCCAAGCCTTTGCCAATGGTGGACATATTTTGAGTATTTTTCAAAAAATAACACAATCCGCAGGGAGGAAAAAAAGGATGTAGTGGCTTAGAGTTATCTAGAAAGATGTTAGACTCAGCCGGGTGTTACTGGAAGAGCCATCTGAGAGGTGGGCCTGGCCAGTCACTAAGCAGCCACTCCCACCAACCCCATCATCATGCCAGGTCCTGAGGAAACCCTCTCTTCTTAGAGCCTGCAGACTGGTGCAGACTCTAGGAAGATGGGGCTCTTCTGGTCTTGGAACAGTGGCTCTCCCTCTCTGTTTTCTGCCTCTTGGCTCCCTCTGTGACTTGACCCCCTGAAAGTCCTCAGAATGGCAGGAAACAAAAGCCCAGGAAAAGGTATTTAAGGCAGGATTTGCTTTTTGCTCTCCTAAGTACACCGCCCCTCCCCCCTCATTCCTGCAAAGGCAGGTGTGCACGCAAGGCCTGTACCTACCTGGAGCAAGGAAGAGAAAACCATAGCCAGAGCAGTGTAAAATCCAAATGAATATCTCAGTAAATGCTCTTGTCTCATTAGAAGATCATAGAAGGGCTCTTGTCTGATTTCCTACTCCACTGGAGCCGGCAGGAACCCCAGATGGAGGACTGGGGTGTCATCATCACATGTCTGGGAGAGAACAGTTGATCTCCTTGGCTCCCGGTGCAGGGCACCACAGAGTGTTTGAGATGGAAGGCAGTCCCTAAAGCAGATCCCTAATCTCTAATGTCCTGATGAGATTATAACCAACCCAGATAGAATGGGTAATTATTTGTCTTAGGTTTCAAGATTTTTAAGCCAGACCTTCTACAGTCCTCTTGCCTGCCCAGTTTTGTGTTCAGTTCATGTAGCTTCATCTGCTCCCAGATAAGAGGATTTCCACTTCTCTTTTCTGCTGAAGGAAGCACAACTGGCTGACCTCTTTCTCTTATTGGCCCTTAGCTGGCTTAAGGACCAACCCCTGTCTGTGCTCTCCATCACTGTGGTCAAGTTGCCTTTGAGTCATCTAGGTGTTAGTCGCCATGGTGCTGGCTTAGCCAGAGCTCATTTATGATCCGACTGTGATTGTACAAACCCCAGAGCCACGGAACACTCCATCTTGAAGAAGATCATTGCATTGAAACGTGTGGACTGGTTATGGGCAAGGGTTTGTTTGCCAAAACCAAATAAGCTTGTTTAAAAATGTTGCAGGGACATGGTCTGAGGACATGGGATCCTATTCTATTGCTTAGAAAAATAGGATCTTCTTTGCTAGAAGAACCCAGAAAAAGATGGGATTTTGTTATTGTACCATTATCCAAAATCATGGAGTTGTTATCCCCTCCATGGACTAATAGGAATTAGAAAGCAAAGTCTGCCTTCTTCCTTTTTCTTATTTTCCCTTCTTTTCCTCTTTTGTTCCTATTCTTTCCTCCTCCCTGTTTCCCTGCTTCATCATCCCCTTCTGTTCTTCCTTCTTATCTTCTTTCTTTGTGTATCAGATCAGCGTGAGTTCTCCTAGAGAAAGCTGAACTTGACCCTGGGATGGCAGATGCAGGAACCTGGACTGTCTCCATACCAGGTTGCTAGGCAGGTTCAATTGAGCTTTCTGGAAGAGGGCTTCATTTTTAACCATAGATCTTTGGTTCATATGTAGAATAAACTACATTCTTCAGAGATTTAGCTGACGTTCTAGGACCTAGAACCCTATTCTTTCCTTATTCTATCTGCTTGCTCGCCAAATTCTGCTCCTCGGCCAGTCTGTCCAAGGTGGAGACAGGAAAAATGAAAGAAGAAAAATCTCCAGTCTTTATGGGGGCAGTCTTTGAGCTTATGTTTATCACAGCTTTACCCCTGAACTGCTTAGGAGTTTGAAGGCAACCGCCCACAGCCTGGTTACTGGTTAGGTTTTCTCTAAGGTTTCTGTTTTTGACAGCAGGGATTTGTCTGGTAACATTTCAGAAAGATACCGTATATTGATGACACCAACTTCCATCAGTTACCTCTGATCTGGGGTAGTTGAAACTAAGATCTTAGAATTAAGGACTGGGAAGACTAGTTTTAGACTTTGTCATTTAATCACTTTGGATTGTGGTTCCTGTATGTAAAATGAGGGAGCATGGTCCTGTCTTAACTAAGGTCCAGGGATGGGAAGGATTTATGGAGATTGTTGGTATAAAAGCTCCTTGTCGTGGCTCACATTAAGTTTCTTCTCACACACCCTAACTCATGATAAGCAGTACCAGGAACAGTTGTTGACAACCTACATTACCCAGGATCTCTGGTGGCTGTAAATACTGCAGAGAGCCACCAGAGATCCTGGGTAATGTAGGTTGTCATTAGGATTGCTTGTTTGATGATCTGTCTATTTTAATCTCAGTTGCACGATGAGGTTTAGCGGGTGTGTGTGCCCATGAGTGAGCCTGCGTGTGATTTAGCTCTCTTGGAGAAATGAAGGCAAAGAAATGGTCCTGCTAATTTGGAACAATGTGAGAACCAAGGAGGAATATGAAGCCAGGAAATGAGGAGCCCCTGCCTTCTTCCTTTTCAACAGCCTCCTCCAAAGAGCTTTTTCTTTGGTTTGGGCCATATCTCTTCTCTGATAACTATCTCTACCCTGTCTTCTGCTTTCAACTTTTATCTCTGTCCTACATTTGGTGGTCCTGATGTCTTTGACTCCTGATCTCTGTTGATAATAGGTGTGTGGGGAGATAATTATGAGCCAGAGGGGCCTTCTATTGCATCCTGCAAGCAGATGAGATATGGTACCTCATCTCTCATCTTCCTTCCCCACCTAACCAACATATCAGCTTCTGATGCCTTGTTGGGGATGTATTAGAGGACTTCCTGTTTCATAAAGGGATAAAACAGAGGGCCTATGTAGTCTCTTTCAACCTTGAGATACTATTAGTGTCCTATGGATCACCCATGCCATTCCCCATTGTGTTCGAAGCAATGGCAAAAGTCAGCATACCTCTGTGATACTGCATTAACCTTTGTCAATTACTGTGCCAAGCATGTGTTAAGATATGAAGATGAATAAGGCACAGACCCTATCTTTAAGGAGCTCAGCGTCCAGTGGAATGATAAACACATAAACTGAGTGTTAAGATACGGTGTGATTGATTGGGTCAAGATTGAGTAACAAGGTTGGATTTACCCTCTTTCCTGAAAACAAAATAAAACAAAACAAAAAAACAAAACAGATGAAACAATACTTTTATAAATTTATTTTATTTATTTATTTTTGGCTGCGTTAGGTCTTCGTAGCTGCACGCAGGCTTTCTCTAGTTGCAGTGAGCAGGGGCCACTCCTTGTTGCGGTGCGCGGGCTTCTCATTGCCGTGGCCTCTCTTGTTGCAGAGCACAGGCTCCAGGTGTGCAGGTTTCAGTAGTTGTGGCACACGGGCCCAGCAGTTGCAGCTCGTGTGCTCTAGAGTGCAGGCTCAGTAGTTGTGGCTCATGGGCTTAGTTGCTCCATGGCTTGTCGGATCTTCCTGGACCAGGGCTCGAACCTATGTTCCCTGCATTGGCAGGAGGACTCCTAACCACTGCACCACAAGGGAAGCCCTGAAACAATACTTTTAAAGATACTGGGCATCAAGCAATGAAGGATGGTTATCCTTGAGACACAGGAAGTAAATGAGGTTAACCATGTGATTCCCCCAGCTTACTGCCTTGGGAGAATTTCCAGGCCATGGGTGCAGGCAGGGGAAACCCAGGTAGAGGCAGAGCCTGAGGAGATGGAGCTGAGAGTCTGGGGCAGACCAATGTAGTGAGATTTCACAGAATAGAGTGTCAAACAGAAGATGGCTGCACAGAGGAGAACTCTGGAGATATGCCGAGTGTCTCCCTCGAGTCTTCAGGAGACCACTAATTAGTGCATGTCAAGGAAGAAACTACCCAAGACTAGGGAAAGGACTAGCCGAAAGGATAAAATAGTGCTTGGTGCTCACACAGGGCTGAGAACAGTGACTATTCCCACCAGCCAGCCTGAATTCGTAGGCATTGGGTTGAGTTTTCAGGAGATTCTTTCCTCGGTAGTGGGGAATAATTAGCTTTAGACTAAACACTGCCTTCGTCCAACCTAGCAAATCTCAAAAGCAAGACCTGCAAGGATCAAACTGTTTCCAAGTGACTAAACTGTGTCCCAGAGCAAGTCTCAAGAATATATTCATAGGTATACAAAAATACCAGCACCCAGAAAGCTCAAATTTGCAAAGTCTGGCATTCAATAAAAAATTACCAGTTAGGCAAAGAAGGAAGAAAATACAATGCATGATGAGAAGAAAAATCAGTTAATGAAAACTGACCCAGAACTAATGCAGATGTTAGCATTGGTAGACAAAGCCACTAAATTAGTTATTCTAACTGTATTCCTTAAGTTACAAAAGTTGAGACATGGAAGATTTTTTTTTTTTTTTTTGGATCCAGATCAGGCTTCTGGAGTTGAAAAGTACAATGTCTGAGGTTAAAAAAAAATGCACTGGATGGAACTAATGGCAGAAGTAGACACTGGACACTGCAGAAGAAAAGATTAATGAACTTTAAGACATAGCAATAAAAGCTATCCACAATGAAACTCAGAGAGAAAAGAACTTAAAAAAATCAACAGAACATCAGTGAGCTATGGCAGAACTTCAAGGGGCTAATGTACACATAACTGGAGTCCTTGAAAAGGATGAGAGGACAAAAGCAATATTTGAAGAAATAATGGCTGAAAAATTTCCAAACTTGGTGAAAACTATGAATTCACAAATCCAAGAACCCAGGAAATCCCATGCACCAGAAGTATGAGGGGAAACAACCTACACCCAGGCACAGCATAATCAAATTGTTCAAGATCGATGACAAAAAGAAACTCTTAAGAGCAACCAGAGAGAAAAATGTGTTGTATACTAAGGAACAAAGATATCAGATTTCTCACTGGAAACAATGCAAGTAGAAGACAATGGAGCACCATCTTTAAAGTAGTGAAAGGAAGGGAGGAGGGAAGGAAGGAGGGAAGCCCTACCAGCCTAGAATTCTATATCCAGCAAAAATATCTTTCAAAAATAATGGTGAAATGAAGACATTTAAGACATACAAAATCTGAAAAAATTTATTACCAATAGACAAGTACTATAAAAAATGTAAACAGAAGTCCTTCAGACTAAAAAGAAAATGGTACTGGATGGAAATACAGGTCCATATAAAAATGAAGAGGACCAGAAATGATTGTCTCTCTGCCTGAATAGGTATCTCCTCAAGCAGAAAGTGGAGAAAGGCTGTGCCTGGCAGAGGGTACTGCATTTGCAAAAACAACGAGTCTGGTTTGCAGTTGAGTTCCAGGCATCAGGGAATGATAAGTGTGAGTGGGGGAAGGGGACAGGGACTAATGGTGAGAGTTTATTCTTGACTTCAGTCTTGGTTTGTGCTCAATAATGCCACCTGAAGGCAAATAGGAAATGGTGTTGGCTTCAGATACTCAATTAAACTGAGAAATTGCCCTTCAGAGGTTTGAGTAACTATTTGGGGCCAAGTAGGGGAACTTTCGTCCTGAGCTTGTCCTAGAAGAGTGAAGTACACTCACAGTAGGCCAGTAACAGACCTTTTCCCCTCTGCCTGGGGCCTCCTCTGGAAGGGATGAAAGACACTCATCCGAAGATGTCATTCAGCCTCAGCTCAGGAATTGTGGTACAAACTGGTGTGAACACCTGGCAGAGAGCAGGACAGTTTGTGAACAGACATCTGCAGCTCTGCCCAGCACAACCTTGCTCAGGGAGTGACTACCTCCCTGATGCAAACATGGCTCCAGGCCAGGCCTGAGGAGTGAGGAGAGGGATGGAGGGTGGTGAGCAGGCTTCCTGGCTGCTGCTGCTCTTCCACCACCAACAGTGGGAGTGACCCTGAGATTAAGGAGAGATCAGTCTGGGGTCTGAATTCGGGCCTGGACTTGAGGGCCCACCTCCATGACTTACAAGTTGTGTGCCCTTGGGCAAAGACAGTTAATCTCCCTGGACTTTAGATTCTTCATCTATGTAATAGAGCTGGGAAGAACTTTTCTACCTACCTCAGGATTCTTGAGGCTCATAAGGTCATAGGTGCAAGAGTGCTTTGTGAACCCTCAGGTGCTCTACAGGTACTGATGTTCTTGGGGGGAAGGGGAGCCCTCTCAAGTAGCTCTTGAGAAGGAGGCTGCCTTTGCTGTAGATACCATGTTGTTGGACTTGATACTGTTGAAGCTGAAGATGGCCAGGCATGGTCCTTGCCTGGCATTAGAGTGAGGCTTGTTGAAGGCTCTGTCCTTTTCAAAGAGTAATGGCCCTTTAAAGGGTAATGGCCTTGGCTCTATGCATGCATGTGCTTGTGGGTGCAACAATTTCTCTGTCTTCTCTTTGCTACTCTCCAGTTTCTTTTTCTGTCCGTAACTCTCCCTAGATCTGACGTAGGTATCCAAGGGCATGGCTTAGAGCTGTTAGTGGCTGCAGAACTGATAGAGGCTGATAGATCATTGTCCAGAGCCTGGGCTGGGATGAAGAGGTTTGCATCAGACCAGATCTAACTCAGGCCCTTGGTCTAACCATCTATATTTAATCCTTTGATGAACCTTGTCCAGTAGTCATTCATCAGTGCAATGAATATCGCTTGAATCTCTTTATTTCAGACTCTGTACTAGGTTTTGTTTCCTTTTCCTGAATTGTCCAAATTCAGTCAAACTTGCTTGGAATTGATGAAACTGGACTGGCCAAGACAGAATATCATAAGCCTATGAATCTGTATAGCTCTTTCTTTATACCCTACAACGCTGTTCTCATGGCTGCCTTGAATACTCTTAATGACACTATGAGGTATACAATGTAGTTTTTGTGCACTAGAAGACAGCCTGGCTGGAATGAAAATAGATTAAGCAGCTTGCTCAAGGTTGCACAGCTAGTAAGTGATGGACTCAGGATTCAATCCTAGCTTCTGATTCTAGAATCCCAGTGTCATTCATAACAGGACACAGTGTGCCTCGTCCGTGAGGAAGGCCTACAACTGCTAGGATGTGTGCTTTGTTTTGTTCTAGGGCCAAGTGAGGGTTTGTAGAGAAACTCCTTCATCCCCAGATCTGGTCTGGTCTTTGGTGATCGAGCACCAACATGCAGGAGACAGGCTGACTTGGTTAGGCTCCCATGTATCAGCCAGGAAAGAAGAGCTTTTCTCTATGGGAAGCAAATCTCTGATGGCATCCTTTGTCTTCATTAGCACACATTCACTGCTCTAAGGCACTGAGCTTACCACCTATGACTGAATTCGTTTACATTCATTTCTCTGAAAAGGCCTAGACTCCAATTGAAAGTTTTGCTAAATGCTCCCTTCCCCCCCCCCCACCCCACAACTTCATACCTAGCGCTTGTTTCTGTTCTATTGGATTTGTAATCTAGGGAGAAGATTAGGTGACTTTATTTTTTAGTGCAGGATTTATTCGTTTTAACCCCCAGCATCTATTACTCGTTCCTGCTAAATGTTGGTGGCTGCGTGCTTCACAGTCCTTTTCACAGTTTCTGTATTTTACTGGGTATTAATGACTCCATTTTGCAGAGTGATAATGTGGTGATGCTTTTTCTTTTCAGGGCTGAAAAGCTTTAGAGATACTGCCTGATGTGGCTTCTAATTAAGATGGAAATTAGATACAAGCATTGACTTCTTCCTTCTAAACAAAGAGAAACACCTCAGCAATTTTCCAGCAAGTACATGCAGCCTGAAATGGGAATGATTTTCCCTCCTACTCCTCATCCTCCTTATGTTTATGTTTTCTTCCCCATCTTGGCTGCTCACAATCACACCAAAAGCTTCTCTGACTCACAGCAAAGGAGTCAGCAAGTTCCCCTTCTAACCTTGAATGTTTCATGCTTTGGAGTAATGGAGGTGCCACTGGGTTTGCCATGTGAGCCTGCTCTGGTCTCTGCAAGCCCAGGTCGCAGCACTCAAGAATCTTGAGGGTGATTTTTGATCTTGAGGAATCAAAAATCTGAGGAATGAGGTCAGATGTGTTCTTGGGTGGTGACATAAGATAATTCCTTCCAGAACTAACTCTCTGAATCTATCCTGAGGCCTTCCTCAATAGGAATTTAACTTCTTTCTCTCATCTTCACAAGGGGATGGGCTTTGCCCAATTGCTGTTTTGTAAGAATATTGCTTACTTGCTTGATATGTGCATCCATAAGTACACATGGCTAGGAAAACCACCCTTTGGGGCACTGCTTATTTTAACAATATCTAAAGGAGTTCTTTCAGCTAGAGATTCCATAAAGCCCAAAGATGCCAGCATACAGAAATAACTAAGTACAATATTGAATTCATTTACCAGATTTATAATTCAGAAACAGAATTAAGTGACTTCATTATTTATGCATTTAATTTATTTCTGTGCATTTGTATGTTTGGCTTATATTGTCAATGACAGGAGGAAAGGGACTATACATTCACTCATTCATTTAGTACCACCTGTATTCCAGGCAGTCTCTTATTGGGAATACTGTGATGAGCAAGATAGACAAGGTTCCTGCCATCCTGATGGAGAAACAGAAAAATAAGTAGTAACTAGAGGGAAGAGATCAAGATGGCAGAGAACGAGGATGTGGAACTCACCTTCGTCCATAAACACATCAAAAATACATCTATATGTGGAAAAGTTCTCTCTGAAAATTAACTGGAAACTAACAGAAACACTCCTGTACAACTAAGGCTGTAAAAAAGATCCACACAGAATTGGATAGGAAGGGAAGAGAAGGGATCATGTTGGGACCTGTGCCCCATGGAGGGGACTCAGAGGAAAAGGACGTTACATGGAGGGAGATTTTCCCTGGGGAGTGAGTGGTTTGAGCCACATATTGCATGCCCAGCCTGCCCTGCAGCACAGCTCCAAACCAGGACGATGGTGGCAGAGGCCAAGGAGAGAGCTCAGCTGTGAGGGACAAAGATGCAGACCTGAGTTACTTGGGCTTAAACCAGCAGTGGATCAGAAGCAGACCCGATATCTGTCTCTGGCCAGGCCACCACAACCCACACAAGCCTCTCTCACTCCAGCACTGCTCTGGGGTGAGGGTGCCAATGATGGAAGTGGGGAGAGCACACACTTAAAGGGAATGGAACCAGCTTGGACTCAACCCTCAGGGCTTCTGCTCCAGCAGCTTGAGACCTGCCCCCACCCTTGGTAGGGCAGTGATGGCCACTGAGCAGAGAAGCCCCGCCTCACACCTGGCACTGTATCTAGCCCCTCCATTTCCAGGTCCACCTCTTACCAAGGTGATAGCTTCCAGCACTCTCTGAGGAAAGATGTGGCCTCTGTTCACATCAAATCCAGCTATCCCACCCAAACCACTGGGCACATGCAGACTGTGTCCGAATGCTCTCACATAAGGACAGTCCTTCAAAACCACAATATAGTACTGTTTCACCTAATTTCATAGCGACAGAGAAAGTTAAGCAAAATGAAAAGACAGAGGAATTAGTTTCAATTGAGAGAGCAAGAGAAAATCCCTGAAAAAGAATGAAAAAGAAGTAAACAATTTACCAGATAAAAAATTCAAAGCATTAGTAATAGGAATACTAGCTGAATTAGGGAAGAGAATGGATGAACACAGAATTTTAACAAGGAACTAGAAAATATAAAAAAAAAGACCCAATCAGAAATGAATAATTCAATAACTGAAATGAAAAATACACTAGAGGGGATTAACAGCAGATTAGGTGTTACAGAAGAAGACATAAATGGTCTGGAAGATAGAATAATGGAAATCACCCAATCAGAAGAGCAAAAAGAAGTATTTTTTTAAAAGTTTAAGCAGTTTAAGGGATCTCTGGATACCATCAAGTGTATCAACATTCACATTATAGGGGTCCCAGAAGGAGAAAAGAGAAGAGAGTCAAACATACTTGATGAAGTTATGGCTGAAAAGTTCCCAAAGCTGAAGAAGGAAACAGATATCCAGTTAGAAGAAGCACAGAGGATCCCAAACAAGATGAACCCAAACAGACCCACACCAATACACATAATTAAAATGGCAAAAGTTAAAGAGAATTACAAAGGCAGCAAGAGAAAATCAAAGAGTCATATACAAGGGAACCCCCTTAAAGCTCTTAGCTGATTTCTCTGCAGAAACTTTACAGGCCAGAAGGGAATGGCATTATATATTCAAAGTGCTGAAAGGGAAAAACCAGCAACCTAGGATACTCTACCCAGCAATATGATCATTTAAGATTGAAGGAGAGATAAAGAACTTCTCAGACAAACTAAAAGATTTCATCAATACTAAACCTACCCTAAAAGAAATGTTAAAGGGTCTTCTCTAAGAAGACCCTTAGAGAAAAGAAAAGGTATAACAGGAAAAGGAAAAGAAAAGGTATAACACGTAGTATGAATCTATAGGAGAGGAAAAATTCCACTAGTAAAGGCAAATATATAGTAAAGGCTGAGGATCAACCACTTAAATAATATAGTATGAAGATTAAAAGACAAAAAAATATAAAATCAATTATGACTACAGTAATCAGTAAAGGGGTAAACATGAAGATATGAAATATGACATCACAAAATATGGGGAGGAGAGTAAAAAAATGTAGATCTTTTAGAACATGTTTGAACTTAAATGACTACCAGTTTAAAACAAGTAGATATGCTTATAGGTCAATGTATATGAACTGCATGGTAACCACAAATGAAAACCTACAATAGATACACAACAACTAGGGAGAAAGGAACACAACCATACCACTGAAAAAATCACCAAACCATAAGGGAAGAAACAAAAATAGAAAAAAACAGAATAACTAAAAACAACTGGAAAACAAATAATATAATGGCAGTAAGTATATACTTATCAATAATTACTTTGAATATCAGTAGACTGAATGCTCCAGTCAAAAGATGTGAGGTTGCTGAGTGGATAAAAAAACAAGACTCATCTATTTGCTGCTTATGAACGACTCACCTCAGAGCTAAAGACACACAGACTGAAAGTGAGGGAATGGAAAAAGATGTTTCATGCAAACAGAAATGGTAATAAATCAGGGGTAGCAATACTCATATAAAACAAAATAGACTTTAAAACAAAATCTATAACAAAACACAAAGAAGGGCATTATATAATGATAAAGAGATCAATAGAAGAGGATATTGTACTCATTAACCTATGTACCCAATACTTGAGCAACTAAATATGTAAATAAAATATTAACAGACATAAAGGGAGAAATTGACAATAATTCTATAACAATAGGGGACTTTTAATATCCCACTTACATCAATGGACAGATCATTCAGATAGAAAATCAATTAAAAAAACAGTGGGCTTAAATGACACAATAGACCAGTTAGACTTAATAGGTATCTACGGGACATTCCATCCCAAAACAGCAGAATACACATTCTTTTCAAGTGCACATGGAATGTTCTTCAGGATAGATCACATGCTAGGCCACAAATCAAGTCACAACAAATTTAAGAGGATAGAAATTATATCAAGCATGTTTTTCTGGCCACAAAAATATGAAACTAGGAATCAATTGCAATAAGAAAAATGTGAAAAGCACAAGCACATTGTTGTGGATAATAAACAACATGCTACTAAAAAACCAGTGGGTCAATGAAGAAATCAAAGAGGAAGTCAGAAAATACTGATAAAAATGACAATGGAAACACAACTTTCCAAAAATCTATGGGATGCAGTAAAAGCAATTCTAAGAGCAAGGTTTATAGCGATACAAGCTTACCTCAAAAGAAAACAAGAAAAATTTCAAACAACCTAACCTACCATCTAAAGGAATTAGAAAAAGAACAAACAAAGCCTGAAGTTAGCAGAATGAGGGAAATAATAAAGATCAGAGAGGAAATAAATAAAATAGAGATCAAAAAAGAAAATATTAATAAAAAGATTAATTAAACCAAGAGCTGGTTTTTTGAAAAGGTCAAGAAAATTGATAAACCTTTAGCTAGGTTCATAAAGAAAAGAGGGAGGACCCAAATAAACAAAATAAGAAATGAAAGAGGAGAAATAACAGCCAATACCACAGAAATACAAACAGCCATGAGTGAATACTACAAATAGTTATATGCCAACAAATAGAACTAGAAGAAATAGACAAATTTCTAGAAACATACAACCTTTCAAGACTGAATCAGAGAGAAATAGATAATCTGAACAAGTGGATCACTAGTAGTAAAATTGAATTTGTAATACAAAGACTCCAAGCAAACAAAAGTCGAAGACTGGATGGCATCACAGGTGAATTCTGTCAAACATATGAAGAAGATATAATACCTGTCCTTCTCAAACTATTCCAAAAAATTGAAGAGGCAGGAACACTCCCAAATTCATTCTACAAGGCAACCATTATCCTGATACCAAAACCAGACAAAAACACTACAAAAAGAGAAAATTACAGGCCAATATCTCTGGTAAATATAGATGCAAAAATCCTCATCAAAATATTAGCTAACTGGGGCTTCCCTGGTGGCACAGTGGTTGAGAGTCCGCCGGCGGATGCAGGGGACACGGGTTCGTGCCCCGGTCCGGGAAGATCCCACATGCCGTGGAGCAGCTGGGCCCGTGAGCCATGGCTGCTGAACCTGCGCGTCCAGAGCCTGTGCTCCGCAACGGGAGTGGCCACAACAGTGAGAGGCCTGCGTACCACAAAAAAAAAAAAAGCTAACTGAAGTCAACAATATGTAAAAAGGGTCATACACCAGGATCAAGTGGGATTTATTCCAGGGATGCCAGGATGCTTCAGTATTCACAAATGAATCAGTATGATATACCACTTAACAAAAGGAAGGATAAAAATCACATGATCATCTCAATAGACACAGAAAAAGCATTTGACAAAATTCAACATCCATTCAGGATAAAAACTCTCAAAATAGTAAAGGCCATTTATGACAAACGCACAACTAAAATCATATGCAATGGTGAGAAGCTAGAAGCCTTTCCTCTAAAATCAGGAACAGATCAAGGATGCCCACTTTCACCACTTCTACTTAATATAGTATTGGATGTCCTAACCACAGCAATCAGAGAAGAAAAAGAAATAAAAGGCATCCAAATTTGAAGGGAAGAAGTAAAACTGTCACTATTTGCAGATGACATGATGCTATATATAGAAAACCCTAAAGTCTCCACCAAAAAAACTATTAGAGCTGATAAATGAATTCAGCAAAGTTGTAGGATACAGGATTAACATACAGAAATCCATTGCTTTTCTACACATTAATAATGAACTATCAGAAAGAGAAAGCAGGATAACAGTCCCATTTAAAATCACATTAAATTAATCAAATACCTAGGAATAAACTTAACCAAGGACGTGAAAGACCTATACTCTGAAAACCATAAAACATGAATAAAGGAATTTGAAAATAATACAAAGAAATGGAAAGATATCCTATGTTCTTGGATTAGAAGAATTAATATTGTTAAAATGTCTATACTACCCAAAACAGTCTACAGATTTAGTGCAATCCCTATAAAATACCCATGACATTTTTTGCAGAGCTAGAACAAATAATCCTAGAATTTACATGGAACCACAAACTACCTCAAATTGCCAAAGCAATCTGAAGAAAAAAGAACACAGCTGGAGGTATCATGCTCCCAGACTTCAGACTACACTACAAAGCTACACTAATCAAAACAACATGGTACCGGCACAAAAACAGACATATAGTTCAGTGGGATAGAATAGAGAACCCAGAAATAAATCCACATACCTATGCTCAATTAATCTACAACAAAGTAGGCAAGATTATATAATGGAGATAAAACAGTCTCTTCAATAGGTGGTGCTGGGCATAAAAAGGAACGAAATTGGGTCATTTGTAGAGACGTGGATGGATCTAGAGACTGTCATACAGAGTGAGGTAAGCTAGGAAGAGAAAAACAAATATCGTATATTTACGCATATATGTGGAACATAGAAAAATAGTACAGATGAACTGGTTTGCAGGGCAGAAATAGAGACACAGATGTAGAGAACAAACATATGGACACCAAGAGGGGAAAGCGTAGGGGGTGGGGATGAATTGGGAGAGTGGGATTGACATGTATACACTGATGTGTATAAAATTGATGACGGGGCTTCCCTGGTGGCGCAGTGGTTGAGAGTCCACCTGCCGATGCAGGGGACATGGGTTCGTGCCCTGTTCCGGGAAGATCCCATGTGCCGCAGAGCAGCTGGGCCCGTGAGCCATGGCCGCTGAGCCTGCGTGTCCGGAGCCTGTGCTCCACAACGGGAGAGGCCACAACAGTGAGAGGCCCGTGTACCGCAAAAAAAAAAAAAAAAAAAAATTGGTGACTAATAAGAACCTGCTGTATAAAAAAATAAATAAAATAAAATTCAAAAAAAAAGTGGTGCCAGGAAAACTGGACAGTTACATGTAAAAGAATGAGATTAGAACATTCTCTAACACCATATACAAAAATAAATAAAATTAAAGACCTAAATGTAAGACCAGAAATCATAAAACTCCGAGAAGAGAACATAGGCATAATGCTCTTTGACATAAATTGGAGCAAAAATTTTTTTGAATCTGTCTCCTAAGGCAAATCAAATAAAAGCAAAAAACAAATAAAACAAACTAGACCTAATTACTTAAAAGCTTTTGCACAGCAAAGGAAACCATCAACAAAATGAAAGACAACCTACTGAATGGGAGAGAATATTTGCAAATGATATGACCAATAAGGGGTTAATATCCAAAATGTATAAGTAACTCATACAATTCAATACCAAAAAAAAAAAGTCTGATTAAAAAAGGGGGCAGAAGATCCAAATAGACATTTTTCCAAAGAAGACATACAGATGGCCAACAGGCAAATGAAAAGATGCTCAGAATGGCTATCATCAAAAGACCACAAATAACAAATGTTGGCAAGGATGTGGAGAAGGGGAATCTTTGTATACTGTGGGAATGGAAATTGGTGCAGTCAGTATGGAAATTCCTAAAAAACTAGAGAGAGAACTATCATATGATCTAGGAGTTCCACTTCTGGGTATATATCTGAAGAAAATGAAAACATTAATTTGAAAAGATACACATACCCCAATGTTTTTGTTTTGTTTTGTTTTGTTTTGTTTGGAGTATAATTGCTTTACAATGGTCTGTTAGTTTCTGCTTTATAACAAAGTGAATCAGTTATACATATACATATATTCCCAGTTGCCAAGATATGGAAGCAGCCTAAGTATCTATCAACAGATGAATGAATAAAGAAGCAGCCTAAGTATCTATCAACAGATGAATGGATAAAGGAGCTATAGTATATACAGTGGGATATTACTCAGGCATAAAAAAGAATGAACTGTTGCCATTTGCAACAACATGAATGAACCTATAGAGTATTATGCTAAGTGAAATAAGTCAGACAGAGAAAGACAAATACCATTTGTTATCACTCATACGTGGAATCTAAAAAATAAAACGAATGTATGTAAAACAAAACAGAAACAGACTTAACAGTTATAGAGAACAAAGTACTGGTTACCAGTGGGGAGAGGGAAGTGGGGAAGGGCAAGATAGGGGTATGGGCTTGAGAGATACAAACTACTATGTATAAAATAGGTAAGCAACAAGGATATTTTGTATAGCATAGGGAAATACAGTCACTGTTCATAATAACTTTTTGTGGAGTATAATCTATAAAAATATTGAATCACTATGTGGTACACCTGGAACTAAGTAATACTTAAATCAACTATGCTTCAGTGAAAATAAATAAAGTAAGTAGTAACTATTCCCATTGGTGGGTGTGCTATGTGTACTTAGGCTATAGATATCTTGAATACGTTCCTCAGAAGGTTAATATAGCAATAAGCATATAGAAGTTGTTCAGTTATTTGCAGAACACATGAATTGAATAATTTGTATGCAATAGTGCAGTGAGAAAATGGGCACAAATTTGGGGAGGGAGTTTTGGGTGGTAATGGGGTCCCCTCATTGTCAGAACTGTTGCCAGTGAAGCTGGTGTGTGTTGATGCAGGTGTGGAAATGGGGCATCTCGCGTCCTGCTAGCTAAAGACTTTGATGGCCAGTTCACTTCCTGAGGTTGCAGTTTCCTTCATGCCCCCATGGAAGCTGGGCCTCAGAACCACTTTTCTATTTGATTTAGGTACTGATGAGACTCCCTGTGTCACTACAGTTCAGTGTCCTGCTTCAGATTCCGCAGCCCATCTTCCGCCCTCCTGCTAAGCCCCTGCCCTTGCTCCCTTCTCTCTTCTTTTCCACACAAATGAGCAGATCAATTACACCTCTAATTAGGGATGGCATAGCTGAGCATCTAGAAAGCATCCTTCTGCCTCCAGTGACAAATAGCACATCCTGAAAGCAAGTTATTTATCCTGACTGGTGAGCTGTGGAAGTCAGGCTTAGTGGTGTTCGCTTTTTTTTTTTTTTTAGTTTGGGGGAAAGCTGCACCCTAAATTGACTTAGAATTTCCCTTGGGAAAGAGGAATCACCAAATTATTTGGGAAGTGCTTAACTCAAGCTGAGAGCTGGGGTTAAGTGCTGGGGAATGAGGGGTGGAGAGGGCAAGCTGGTATACTTAATCCATTTTGAGTTGATTTTTATAGTGAGCCGCTGGAGGTAGAGCAAATTATGCCTGCATTTGGCCATGGACTTAGAGGGGTGTAATGGTGCTAAGTTACAATAAGGGCACTAAAGGATTCCATGAGAAAACTAGATGTCCTTTGCAGCCGCACACAGAGCCCAATAGTTTGTGTTCCTTGCTGCTTCAGTGCTCCTTGAAAGAATACAGATCCCATTGATTTCTTTTGTTTGTGGACATTAAACGCTGCTGCATTTTCAAGAGAAGCCCATAAAATCAAAGGCCCTACAGAGGTGGGGGTGGGGCTCAGGGGACCTCTGTTGTTGTAGGGAGAAAGAAGAGCAATGAAGAGATTTCAGTTTTCCTCACAGGTCCATTTACCCCTAGCTATTTTAGTATAATTTCAGGGAATAAGTCTTGGTCCATCCCCATCTATGGAGGAGTGAATTGAATTGAATCTTAGGGAAATGGGCAAAACCACTTTTCCTCCCGTCGTCGTAAGCAATCAGATTCCAAAGAGTGTTTCTCACTGGAAAAGGGGAAGTTGGGGGAAGAATAGGTTTAGGATTGGGGGCAGGGAAGGATAGATGAGGGGTTCAGTTTTGTGCTTGTTAAATTTGAGATGTCAAAGAGAGTTGTTTCCAGGGTTCTTTAATCTGATCTACCAATCTATTTGTCTATCATGGCATAAACATCTACTTTAATGTAGATGTTGAATATGTTTTGACCAGTAGTTCAGTTTTCCTCTTTGCTGTTCTTTTTTTTTTTTTACTTATTTATTTTTGGCTGCATTGGGTCTTCGTTGCTGCACACGGGCTTTCTCTAGTTGCGGTTCGCGGGGGCTACTCTTCTTTGGGGTGCGCGGGCTTCTCATTGCAGTGGCTTCTCTTGTTGTGGAGCACAGGCCCTAGGCACACAGGCTCTAGGCACACGGGCTTCAGTAGTTGAGGCACACAGGCCCTGTAGTTGTGGCACGTGGGCTCTAGAGTGCAGGCTCAGTAGTTGTGGTCCATAGGCTTAGTTGCTCCACAGCATGTGGGATCTTCCTGGACCAGGGCTTGAACCCATGTCCCCTGAACTGGCAGGTGGATTCTTAACCACTGCACCATCAGGGAAGTCCCTTCTTTGCTGTTCTTTAAAAAATTATCTTAATTATTCATATACTGTTATTCTTGTATTGAAATTTTAAAATAAGTTAAAGTGCCCTAAAAACTCTTGGGAATTTGCTTAATGTTTTAATAATATTGAGTCTTACCATAATGTATTATTTCCCCATTTATTCAAGAATTTAAACAGATTTCTTATGATATGGATTTGATAATTTTCTCCATAAATTTTCTACACAATTTTTTTAGGTTTATTCCTAGATGTTTTACACTGTTTATTTCTATCGTGAATGTTCTCTCATTAAATTTTCTAATTGATATTGCTTCTCAAAATAATGCTGTTAATTTTTGCATGTATATTTTATATCCAGCATCCTCCTATTCTAATATTTTCTGATGATTTTCTTGTGTTTTCTATGTAGATAAATATATAATCTACATGTACAATTTTAACTCATGTTCTAATCATCATCACTCTTTGTTTTTATTGAATTTTGGGGACATTCCATATAATATTCAACAGTAGTAGTCATATTAGGCTTTCTTCTTTTGTTCTTGACTTTAAAGGCAAAACTTTTAAGGTTTTACAATCGAGAATAATGTTGATTCTAGGTTTTGGATAGATACCCTTTTCAGGTTAAAGCAGTGCTTTCCTAACCTTGACTTTTTAAGAGTAATTCATGGTAAGTTTTATTGAATGCTGCTTCTGTATCTCTTGAGAAGAATCTATGTTTTATTTCAGTCTATTAATGTGAATTACATTGACAGGTATTCGTTCCCCTTCCTTCCTTCATTCCCCTTCTTCCTCCCTCTTCCCTCTCCTCCTCTCTCCTTCCCCTTATCTCAGGTAGAGAGAATTGAGTTACTCATACTCCCCAGAGTATGGGACACTCCTACCCTTGGTCTGTCAAGGTCCTCTTTTTTTAAAAAATTAATTTATTTACTTATTTTAACATCTTTATTGGAGTATAATTGATTTACAATGGTGTGTTAGTTTCTGCTTTATAACAGAGTGAATCAGCTATACATATACATACATCCCCATATCTCTTCCTTCTTGCGTCTCCCTCCCACCCTCCATATCCCACCCTTGTAGGTGGTCACAAAGCACTGAGCTGATCTCCTTGTGCTATATGGCTGCTTCCCACTAGCTATCAGTTTTACATCTGGTAGTATATATAAGTCCATGCCACTCTCTCACTTCATCCCAGCTTACCCTTCCCCCTCCCCATGTCCTCAAGTCCATTCTCTACGTCTGCATCTTTATTCCTGTCCTGCCCCTCGGTTCTTCAGAACATTTTTGTTTGTTTGTTTTTAGATTCCATATATATGTGTTAGCATACGGTATTTGTTTTTCTCTTTCTGACTTACTTCACTCTGTATGACAGACTCTAGGTCCATCCACCTCACTACAAATAACTCAATTTCATTTCTTTTTATGCCTGAGTCATATTCCATTGTATATATGTGCCACATCTTCTTTATCCATTCATCTGTTGGTGGACACTTGGGTTGCTTCCCAAGGTTCTCTTTTTGATTATTATTACTCTTTTCACTTTAACTCCCATTTTACCTTCTATTTGTATATCTAGAGATATGCACATCCTTGAGAAACATAGCAGATATTGTGTATATGTTGGAGTGTGTGTATGTGTTTAATTTACATGAAAGTTATTGTGCTATCATGGTTTTTTTTGTTTCATTCAACATTGTTGTCTTTGGCATTATATCTATACTGCTACGTATAAATATATATAATTTAAAAAATAATTGGAAAACTTTTAATGATATGATAGAAATCTATTACTTCTGATGTGATTCTGAAGAGAATGCAAATGTTATACAAAACTACATTTTACTTACCCAGTCCCCTAGTGTTGGACTTAGGTTACTCCCTGTGGTTTGGTACCACAAACAGTGATGTGATGAATATCCTTGTTCGTGTTTCCATAGGACCTTTGGGAGAGTTTTTTTGGAGTATATATAGATGAAAGTGTGGCATGTTTGCTAGGTTTTCTGATACTGACCAATTCTTACATTTCTGTGATAAATCCTACTTGGTCATCAGTTAGGATGCTTTTAGCTATAGATAGAAATTTCTAACTCCAATTGGCTTAAACATTGGGAAAATTTATTATCTCACATTATTAGATACCTTAACGTAGATCTCCTTCACACATGCTGGCTCAATGGCATCATCAGGTTCCTTCCATCTTTCAGCTCTGGCATCTTCCACATTGACATTTCCCTCTGCCAGAGTTCCAGGGTTCACATGCAGGTACTACAGTGCCCAGCAGAAGTAGAAGACAACTTTTTTATTTGACTCCTTTTAAAAGTGAGGAAACTTTTCCCAAAAGCTTCCACCTCCATGCTCAGCAGACTTTCTTTTGTGCCTCATTGGGCAGAATTAGATTACATGCTGAGGCGTAACCCACTCCCCAGCCAGGGAACTAAAACCCTCATAAGTGGTTTATATGAGTGACACTTAAACATGGCTGCACATTAGAATCTCCCGGAAGCTTAAAAAACTGAATCAGAGGCTATCAATTCTACTTATCTGAACTGTTTTTACTAATGTTTTATCTAAACTTTTTACTACTGTCTCAATGTCTTTTGTAGTTATTGGTCTATCTGAATTTTTAAATTCTTTGATTTGAATCTTTTATGATCACCAGTCTTTTTATGCTGTATCTGGAGTAATTTCTCCATAACCATTTCATATATTATTTTTGTCTTTTCTTTTTATGACTTGGAACCAATGGCATGTTCTTCTCATGGCAAAAGGCAGGGCCACAAGAGGGAAATCCCAACTATGCAAGTACATTTCAAGCCTTTCTTCATGGTAAACTTTCTAATATCTCATTTTTCAAATAAGTCACATGGTCAAGTCCAAACACAAGGAGTAGGCAATTTCATTACATCCACCATAAGACCATTATAGGGGTATAGATAATAAAATTGCTCAGGAGAATGAAGAAGTAAGACCAATGATTCAACCTACCTCAGGTAGGAAGTGAAAAGGGCAATTCAGTGGTTCTGGTAGCCAAAGAAGAGAATGGGCAATTCTGTCAAAAGCTGTAGAAAGGCCACAGACTAGAAGGCCTTTTAAAAGGCCACTTAATGTGGCTCAGAGGTCGCTGGTGATTTTTAGAAGAGATTAAAAGTGTTGGGGGATAAAAGCTGGATTAAAGGGAGTTAAGAATGAGGTGGTAGAAAACTGAGAGAATGATAAGCCATGTTTATGAAGAGCTGGGAAGGGAAAGAAAAGAACATACTCCTTTTTTTTTGTAAAATAGGGGAAATCTGGGAATGTTTATAAGCAGAAGTGAAGGGAGGTTGAAGCCACTTAACTGGTAGTTAAAGAATAATTGTAATAGGTCGGGCAGAGGGATGGTGTATAGAGTAGATGGAAAAGCTAGCTTTAATCATTACCATCATAACTAACATTTATTAAGCATTTGCTGTGGCCCAGGCACAGTACTTTACATGGATTGTCTTGCTTAACCCTTAAAATAACCATAAAAGGTACACAGAATGTATTATCCATATACCAAAGTATGAACACAAGCTCAAAGAGAGTAAGTAAATTGTCTAGGGCTACCTAGCTAATAAGTGGCAGATCTGGTACCAGAATGCAAAGGCAGTGTTACTCATTCTAAAGAAGGATGGTGTGGAGGAATGATGAGTTGAAGTGAAGATGGTTATGTACCCTCAAGCCTAAGGATCTCACAACTATGTAGCATGTTGGTGCTGAGTAGGGAGAGAAACAGGCAGCTACCATAGGAAGAATGTATAAATATCATTGAGGACCATGGTGATATTAGGGTCACTCTGTAATGGGCCAGTTCTCATCCTCCTGTCAGAGATCTTCACCTTGACAATGGATACTAAGAAAGGAAAGGAACTAAGATTTGAGACACAGCATGTCCACTAATGAGTTGTGACTAGTAAGATGCTGGGACCAGGATAAGAACACTGGGGAAAAGCTAGCTGACTAATAGAAGCTGCAACTATTAGCAGAGATGTGAGTATATTTAAAATAGAGCTTTGAGGAGGGCTTTGGATGACATTGCTTACAATGGGGAAAGGGAGCTGAAAATCTTGCCTGGGAGAGTACCCTGTGCTTTTTCATCCCAACCCTGGTGCTCGGGAAGCCCACAGTGTTCTGGGTTCAGAGGAAACCATCAAACACCTAAATCACATATTGGATGCTGAATACCACAGAGACAGTTTTAGGGGTGGGGTGGGAAGGAGGGGCAACACTAGGCCTTTTCTTCTCTTTTCTTTTTAACATCTTTTTTGGAGTATAATTGCTTTACAATGGTGTGTTAGTTTCTGCTGTGTAACAAAGTGAATCAGCTATATGTATACATATATCCCCATATCCCCCATCCCTCTTGCGTCTCCCTCCCACCCTCCCTATCCCACTCCTCTAGGTGGTCACAAAGCACTGAGCTGATCTCCTTGTGCTATGTAGCTGCTTCTCACTAGCTGTCTATTCATGGCATCAGTTACTTATACTTCCATATGTGAGAGAGTAACTGGGACTGGATTTGTTCTCCTACTGAAAAAAACTAGAAAAACTGGACAGAATCTATGTAACAACTCTTTTCAGATACCAGACAACAGGCAGTGCAGTTCTGTGACCCCTCAGAGAAGAGAAACAAATGAGGTGAGCCCTATGATAGTATTAGTTTTCTGTCTGGAGGCACTTTCTGGACCACCGTACTGACTCAAACATAGCATGGTTGTATCACAGAGTTTAGGAGATAGAAATTAGATTTTGGAGAGGCTGAGGTGCTCTATAGAAAATTCTCAGGATCTGCCTAGAGGTCCTCTTGCAGCTACCTCTGAGTACTAACTGTGGGGTGAAACTGCATGAGGCCAGCAAAGAATGACTGAGTACCTGTAAGTTGAATAATTCCTAGAGGTAATACAGGGTTAGTAGAAGTGTGAGTTCTAATCGACCAGGGTGGAGGATCCTTGATGAACATTAAGGGCATTCCAAAAGAGACCCCAAAGAGTCACAGCTTAGTAATAGGATTAAATGAGTCCTAGAGTAAACTCTGCTTAATAAAGTTTTAATAAAACTTAAAGGATCAAGCTGATATGCAAATTAATTAACTACCTACGAGAACATAGCCCAACACTCATTAAAGAAGACAATAAAATCCAACATTCAATAGCATAAAAGACACAATTTTCAGTATCCAATCTAAAATTATTAGACATGCATTATGGCAAAAAAAGTCCATAATTAAGAGAAAGATCATTTAATATCAATAGAAAGAGGGTCAAAATGGCAGAGAAGATAGAATTAGCAGGCAATTCCTTCACAAGAGCTATTATAAATATGCATGTAGTTGGAGTCCCAGAAAGGGAGGAGAGTGAAAAAAAATCAGAGGAACAATGGCTAAAAATTTTCTAAATTTTATGAAAATTATAAGCTCACATATCCAAGCAGCTCAACAATCCCCAATCAACATAAACACAGAAGAAAATGACACCAAAGGAATTACTGACCAAATTACTGAAAACAGTTCATAAATACAAAATTTTAAGACCAGATAGAAAAATATTACATACAGACATAAAAACGTTACTTACAGAGGAACAAAGATAACACTGTCCACATACTTCTTGCCAGAAACTTCTTCAGCAGAAGAAAAAGAAATGTCATCTTTAAAGTGCTGAAACAAAAACAACCACCAAATAAGCTATTAACGTAGACCTCTATATACAGTAAAAATATCCTTCGGAAATAAACATGAAATGAAAACTTTTTCAGGGAAACAATGCCGATAAAATTCTTCACCAGCAGACCTGAAATGCAAGTTCTTAAGTTGCAAGGTGACTAATATCAGTGAAACTTAGATCCCCACAAGTGAGGGAAGAGCATCATATGTGGGTAAATACAAGAGTAAAAAGCCAACCTCAAAAGGTGATATACTTTATGATTCTGTTTATATAACATTCTTGAAACAACAAAATGATAGAAATGGAGAACAGACTAGTGGTTGCCAGGGGTTAAGGAAGGGAGGATGGGAGGAGAGTGGGAGGGAAGTGTGTGTGGTTATACAAGGGAAACATGAAGAATCCTTGTGGTTTTGAAAAGGTGCTAAGAAAGTATTTCAATTGGGGAAATAGTCTTTTCAAAAAATGCTGCTAAAAGCTTGTTAATCATATTCAGAAATGCACCTCAACCCTCGATTCACACTAGACACAAAAATTAACTTGAAATAAATATAAAAATTAAAACTATGAAACTTACAGAAATCATAGGAAATCTTTCCAGCTGTGGGGTAGGCAAAGATTTCTTAGTGCACATAAAAGAAAAAAGTGAATGCATTAGATTTCATCAGAAACGCTATTAAGAAAAGACACCATCAAGAAAATGAAATTTCTAGCCACAGAGTAGGGTAACATAGCTGATAAAGGATTTGAATCCAGAATATATGAAGAACTCATACAACTCAGTAATAAAAAGTCAATTCAATTTTTTAAATAGGCAAAAGACTTGGACAGACACTTCACAAGAGAAGATATATGAATGGCCAAAAAGCGCATGAAGAGATGCTCCATTTAGTCATCAAGGAAATGCAATTTAAAATCAATGAGATACCCACTAGGATGACTAAAATTAAAAAGACTTCAACCCTCATTTATTGCTGGTGGGTGTGCAAAATGGTATGAACATTTTGGGAATCAGTTTGTCAGTTTCTTATGAAGTTAAACATCTACTTACCATAATGCCCAGTGTTTTCCACTTCTATGCATTTACCAAAAAGCATTGAAAACATATGTCCACACAAAACTTGTACATTAATGTTCATAAAAACCCAAATCAGAAAATCCCAAATGTTCATGAAAAGATGAATGAATAAACAAATTGTAGTAGATTCATATGAGGTAATACTATCAGCAATAAAAAAAAGCAATGAACTAGAGATACACATGTTGAATATCACATACATTAAGCTGAGTTTGTTTAAAAGCCAAATCCAAAGTAGTACACACTGTATGATTTAATTTATGTGAAATTATAGAAAAGGCAAAGCTATCTTATAATGACCTAAAGCAGATCAACAGTTGCCTGGGGCTGGGCATTAGGGCATAGATAAAGATGCACAAGGGAACTTTGGGGGTAATAAAAATGTTCTCTATCTTGATTGTGTTGGTGGTTACATTTGTCAAAACTCATCAAACTGTAAACTTCAAATGTAGACATTTTGTCACATATAAATTATACCTCAATAAAGTTGATTTTTTAGAAAGCAGCAGCATCTAGTTGCTTTTCAGTCTACCTCTGGCACACAGCCCCATATGCCAGGCTGAAGCAGAGCACCTGTAGGTGTTTCATTTCATTCTTGATATTGCCCAGGTTTTATGTGACATTTTATACATATAATGGTATGTATATGTATTATGCATATATATATGTACATATGTACATATGCTTTATTGAAATAAAACCCACATACCATACAATTCACACATTTAAAGTGTACAACAGTTTTTACAATATTCACTGAGTGTTGAAACCATCTGCACTATTTTTTTTTTTTTTTTTTTTTTTTTTTGCTGTACGCGGGCCTCTCACTGCTGTGGCCTCTCCCGTTGCGGAGCACAGGCTCCGGACACACAGGCTCCGCGGCCATGGCTCGCGGGCCCAGCCGCTCCGCGGCATGTGGGATCTTCCGGGATCGGGGCACGAACCCGTGTCCCCTGCATCGGCAGGCGGACTCTCAACCACTGCGCCACCAGGGAAGCCCTGCACTATTTTTTTAATTAATTAATTAATTTATTTATGGCTGTGTTGGGTCTTCATTTCTGTGCAAGAGCTTTCTCTAGTTGTGGCAAGCAGGGGCCACTCTTCATCGCACGCACTGGCTCAGTAATTGTGGCTCACGGGCCCAGTTACTCCGCAGCATGTGGGATCTTCCCAGACCAGGGCTCGAACCCGTGTCCCCTGCATTGGCAGGCAGATTCTCAACCACTGAGCCACCAGGGAAGCCCTGCACTATTCATTTTAAAACATTTTCATAACCTTCAAAAGAAACCCCATACCCATTTGCAGTCACTTCCTATTTCTCCCCACATCTTCTAGCCCTAATTAGATTAATAGGGCTATTACTAATCTCCTCTCTCCCTTCTACCCCCACATATATGTGTGTATATGTGTATGTGTGTGTGTGTATTATACATACACATATATATATATCTGCCTGTTCTGGTTATTTTATATGAATTAAACCATACAATATGTGGCTTTTCTGGCTGGCTTTTTTTCACTTAGAATAATGTTTTCAAAGTTCATTCATGTTGTAGCATGTATCAGGACTTCATTTCTTTTTGTTGCTGAATAATATTCTATTGTGTGGATATACCACATCTTATTTACTCTTTCGTCAGTTGATGGACATACAAGCTGTTTACACTTTATCTGGCTATTATGAAAAATGCTGCTATGCACATTCATGGACAAGTTTTGGAGTAGACATATGTTTCCAATTCTTTGGGGTATATACCTAGGAGTGGAATTGATGGGTCATATGGTAACTCTATGTTTAACATTTTGAGGACTGCCACACTGTTTCCCAAAGCATTTGCACCATTTTACATTCCTACCAGCAGTTTACTAGGGTCCTCTGTCTCCACATCATCACCAACACTTGCCTTTTTGAGTATCACCATTCCAGCGGTGTCAAGTGGTATCTCATTGTGATTTTGATTTGCATTTCCTTGATGATTAATGAAGTTGAGCAACTTTTCATGTGTTTATTGACTATTGGTATATCTTTTTTTGGAGAAAAATCTACTCAGTTCCTTTGCCTGTTTTGCAGTTAAGTTGCCTTTTAAATTATTGAGTTGTAAGAGTTCTATGTTCTGGATACAAATCCCTTATCAGATATATGATTCGCAGATATTTTCTTCTCTTCTGTGGGTTATGTTTTCATGTGCTTGATGGTATTTTCTGCAGCACAAAGGTTTTTAGTTTTCATATAATCCAATTTATTTTTTCTTACTTGTGCATTAGGTGTCATAATTAAGAAGGCTTTGCCTAACTGAAGGTCATAAATATATACACCTATATTTTTTTCTAAGAGTTTAATAGTTTTAGCTCTTATTGTTTGGTCTATGATCCATTTTGAGTAATTTTTCTGTATGGTATGAGAAAGGGATCCAACTTCATTCTTTTGTATGTGAATATCCAGTGGTCCCAGCACCATTTGTTCAAAAAACTGTTCTCTCCCCATTGAATTTTATTGGTATATATGCATTTTAAAAAACCTAAATATGGCCTTTAACATACTTTTTGGATTCATATTTAGCATGTGCCTCTATCAGCTGCCTGAGAAGGAAAATAGCAATAAGGGTCAAAATGGGAATTTCCCCATCTTATTTGATTGTGGTTTGCCCCACAGGCTAAATTTCAAAATAAAAAGTATCTGTTTTAAGGGGTTGGGGAAAAGCAGGAGAGGGGCCTTGTTCCACTTTGAAGAACAGAGATTCTGAGCTGTGCCCTTCTCCTCCCCACTCTGGGAAACGTGCCTAGGGGGGAGGAAGCTGGGGAGGGACCAGCAGGGCAACCCACACACCTAGCTTCCATCCCATCTGGAAGGAATGGGACTGCTTTCCAGAGTCTTTCTTTATTACATAAAATGCATTTATTAGTAAGAGAAATAGCATTTATGAATTACAAGGCTTAACTGTGGCCTTGTGTGTACACTGTGAACCTTTAGGCATCAAATAAACAATTTCTGATGAATAAGAGGCTGCCTTTTTTAGTGGGAACCTTGTTCCCACTACCCTAGAACCTAAGATCATTTTGTTTGCAGCACAATGTTCTGGAAAGATTATCAGCTTTGAGTTTGAGTAAGTTGTTAACGGATTTAGATCTGGATTTGATACTGTTTCTGTGCTTAAAAACTACGTGACCTAGGGCAAGTTATCTAAACTCTTTGAGTTCTGTTTCAGGTACAAAATGGGATAATGATAAACTACCTTGCAGTGTTATTGTGAGGACTAAATTAATGAGCTGTCATATGAAAACGTGGTACAGACCTGGCACACACAGCTCTGCAGTGGGAGAGTATGTGCCCAGGACTCTGCTAGGTAAAGGGCGTGAGCTTGGTGGATGCACTGATAGGGTCACCAGGTAAATCAGATCAGGCCTCTCTATCCCTTGGCATATCTGAACTTAGAATTTCCTTTTTTTGGAAGCTCTCCATAGATTCAAGGAAGTTCTCTTGGCCGTTCTTTACTTTTGTGGGAAATAGGTATTGCTGGCTGCTCCCTTTGTGAACCTTCCAGCCTAAGTCACAACCGAACTCAACATGCATGCTCTGAAAGTTCCTTCTCCCACCTTCCAGGACAGGACAGATTCCATTAGTATTTGGTTTTCTTGACAGCACATTGGCTCCAGGGAATATGAGTGGAGGAAGGGGACACTCCTATCATGTTATACATTTTATCGGCTCAGCCAATCAGCTGTGAGCTGAGGCTTCCCCAGGTTGGGGTAAGGACCTCTCCTCTGTGTTCCTGAGTGTTTCTTTAATGTTGCCTTTCCCACAAGAGCAGAGACTGGGTCTTATTTCTGTTTTTATGCCCAATGCCTAGCATAGTGTACCTATCACATAAGTGGATGCTCATGGATGTTTTAGGTAAAGCATGAAGAAACACTTTCCAGTCCTGTTCCTAACTATTGAAAATATCCAGGCAAATCTTCTTGATCTTAGGCTCACACCCCTGGGTGATATGACTTGGTTTCATCCAAAGGTCTGGCCTCATGCGTAAACAAAATAGGCATCCATTCTCATGGTATGATTTCTGGAGTGCTGGTAAGGACTTAGGACCCTCATTTATTCCTTTTCTAAAAACTGAAGTATAGTTGATTTACAATGTTATATTAGTTTCAGGTGTACATAAGGATCTAATAGTTTTATAGATTGTACTCCATTTAAAGTTATTATAAAATATTGGTTATATTCCCTGTGCTGTACATTACATCCTTGTATCTTATGTATCTTACACCTAGTAGTTTGTACCTCTTCATCCTCTTCCCCTATGACTATCCTCTCTGAACTCTTCTCCCTGCTGGTAACTACTAGTTTGTTCTCTGTATCTATGAGTCTGTTTCTCTTTTGTTATATTCATTTGTCATTTTATTTTTTAGATTCTACATGTAATTGAAAACATACAGTATTTGCCTTTCTCTCTCTGACTTCACTAAACATAATACTCTCCAGGGTCATCCATGTTGTTGCAAATAGTGAAATTTCATTTTTTATGGCTGAGTAATATTCCAATATATATGTCTCACATCTTCTTTATCCATTCATCTGTTGATGAACACTTAGGTTGCTTCCATATTTTGGCTACTATACATCTGCTGTGAAGATTGGGGTGCATATATCTTTTCAAATTAATGTTTTAGTTTTCTTCAGGTGTATTCCTTTTTTCTGCTCCTACATGCTAGAAATTCTTTTAACAGAGTAAAGCCTTTCACTATAAAAAATATTAAATGTAGTTATTGGTGTGCACAGTAACTTACTGACCCAAATGTGCTCTAAGCCAGTGCTTCTTGGTCGTAAATGTATGTACAGATCACCTGGCATGAAGTTCATAGCTCTGCCTTTCTGCAGTGCTCTCAGGTGATGTTGCTGCGCCTGGCCTGTGGACCATACTTCGAATGGAAGACTCTGTTATGGGCTGAATTGTGTCTCCACAAGATTCATATGTTGAATCCTAATCCCCAGTATCTTAGAGTGTGACTGTATTTAGAGATAGAATCTTTAAGGAGGTAATTAAATTAAAACAAGGTCATTAAGGTGGGCCCTAATCTAATATGACGGGGTTCCTTATAAGAAGAGGGAATGAGGACACAGACTCACACAGAGGGATAACAATACAGACTGTGATCCATCTACACACCAAGGAAAGGTGCCTCAGAAGAAGCAACTCTTCTGACACCTTGATGTCAGACGTCTCACCTCCAGAACTGTCTGTATTTAAGCCACTCAGTCTGTGGTGCTTTGTCATGGCTGCCCTAGCAAACTAATGCAGGCTCAAGCTGGGGCTTCTCAATTGAGAGTGTATCTATGATGCTGTTACAGAATTTAGATTTAAGACTTTCATTATTAGACCTACTAGGTGAGCACCCCCAGAGCCAACACCAGGCCTGAGTATAAACCATCCCAAAGAGCAATTTCTCTTGCTGGAAGTTCTAGCAGGGGGTTTTGGGTGAGGGTGACTGTCTGGTGATCACTGCAAAAGCTTAAACAAAGAGAAATTAGAATTCTACAGTGAGAATGTGCCCGAGTGGGTGATTTGTCCACATGGCTGACAGAGCCAGGGAAGGAGGAAGAGGCCAGGCAAAGATCCTTGCATCCATCTGCGTTCAGGGACTTCAGTGTTTCATCCTGCTCAGCTTTCTCACTGCCCCCCACCCCTACCCAGGTAGGCTGCCTCAGAGGTCAGTGGGGAAAACAGGTCTGGGTTGGAGGATGGGCAGCAGAAATCTTCCCTGAACACCCATTCAAGGAGCAAAGAAGCAGCAGACATTCAGTTCCTTCGAGGGGGTGTTTCTGGATCTCCTGGAGGAATAGGAATGGGGATTACTGTAGCCAGGCTCTGGTTTGTGAAAGCTACGTGAAACACCCCTCACAGCAAGCCTCTCTAAAGAGTGGTCGATACTCATGCTAAGAATGAGTTTAATGAAAAATTTTGACTCTAGCTAAATATGAAAAATAGGGTTTTTAGGTGGCAGCTGCCCATAGAGTTTGGAACTCTTGTTCTATAACAGACTCAGTTGAGAACTCAAGATTCAGTAAGGAGGAACATTTGAAAGTGTCTTGATGTTGAGGGTGAAGAGACATATAGGGGAAGAGGCAAGGATGACTCCAGAATATCAGTACCATTGCCTGGGGCATGAGGTCACCTGCCAGCCAAGAGGCATATTAGATTAAGAGCAAGATAATTGCCTGATTTTTTTTAAGCTCATGAAATCATTTTTTGAAAATAAATGAGCTATCTAACTATAGTTCGAGTACTGGCAGGTAGATGACTCACTGAGGGAGAAAATACTAAGGGGAAAAGTAGATTACAGCAGAACTCAACCCCATAGACCATGTGTGAAAGCCTCATCAGCATTCCCAGCTGAGCCATGAGGCTCTGTCATAGAAAAACAGCAGGTAGGTGAGGAGGGCAGGGGACCCTGAACATCCCATGAGGTTTACTGAGGCTGGGCTTGCTCTCCGTGTTGCCAATGGAGCGGCTTCCATCTCTGGCTAAACTATATATATATATATATATATATATATATATATATATATATATATATATATTGGCTGTGCCATACAGCATGTGGGATCTTAGTTCCCCAACCAGGGATCAAACCCACACCCCTTGCATTGGAAACGTGGAGTCTTAACCACTGGACCTCCATGGAAGTCCCTAAACAACATTCTTGGTACCATCATCTGCTCTATGTCTCGTGTTTAGTTCCCAGCCTAAAAAGGGAGAACACAGTCAAGCTCACATCCTTAAAAATCAACAGACATCTAGAGCCTGGATCTCCCTCTTCTTCCCGGGTGCTGCCTGCAGCCTCAGCCACTGTGCTCACACCTTTGGTGGAGCCATTGACTAGCACAGGGGAGGTATGTTTGGGGGGTTGGGGAGGAGAATCAACTCTGCTTAGAAGCTCACACAGATAAGGAGAGGTTTGAGGAAGTGTGGGTTCACATCTCTTTTCTTTTAAAATCTTTGTTTAAACACTGACTGAGAGAATCAAAGTCTTGGTCACCTTGCTGCGGTTTCTACCCCTCCTTATTGTGTTTCCTTCCTCTCGCTCTCAGTGGGTGCCTTTGCCCAGGACTGATGGTATCACTGGCCTGGGCTGTGGACCAGTATGGAGGTGGATAATTCTTCGGGTGATGCTCTTGAGAGGAGACTTCCCAAACTTCCCCACATTTGTTACCTTTGCTCTTTTTCTCCTTCATCACTAAACATTTGTATCCAGGTGTAGTTAGGTCAGAATGAATAAGGAGGGCAGCCTTTTCAAGAGAAAGAAATTATAAACGGTAGGCTGGGGGTGGTCCCCAGGCATTTCTAGCATTAGCTAAAAATCTGTTGTTTGAGTTACTACTTCGTCTCCATTGGGTTGTCATAATACGAAAACCAGGGCTATGGATAATTGCTCGATTCCCTGTACTCATACATGTATAGGCTGATATGAGGTGCAACTTGCACCTGAATGGGCTGGTGCCAGGTCGGTGATACACTCACTTGTCACTGGTTGGGACTGGTGGACACCCACCAGTTGCCAGTCTGGTCTCCAGGCCTCCCAGACATAAGCTCTGCCGTCATCCCATTCATTCTGCAATGGTTGTGGATTGTCCAAGTCCCTTTCCTTTCCCTTGTTGTTGATCATATTGGAATCCAGCCCTGATTATTCTCCCCTCCTCCTGGACTAGATGAATTAGCTGAGCCTCAATTTCCTTATTTGTAAATTAACGGGCTTCCCCCTCTATTTTTGTTATTCTGTGAAATGAAGTAAAAGCTTTCTCATTATGACTTGATAATAAATGGTGATTGGAAGGACACTCCATTATTGTGTTATATAAAATCAGGTTTGCGGATTTCAAGTTAATGTATGGATTCCAAATATAAAGGCTCCTTTCTTCTGATAATGGATCATTTGCTGAATTTTTCCTACTTAACATAGAGTCATATAAATGAGAGTAGCACATTTCTAGAATAATGTGATTTTTGATCCTTGGTTATTTTATCAAGAATATCAAATGCATTACACCACTAGCTAAGACTTTGGTCTCATTTTTAACTGGATAAATCCCTTTATTACTAGGGAAATTAAAATGTTATGGATTCAGACTCATCACTGTCCTAGAAGAAGAATTGAAATGCTAGACAAAGAATTCACAAGTGGCAAAGGAGAATTGGGCTGACTTTAACCAGGATGGTTTGAGTCTGTAGGCAGAATTTAACAAGGGTATTGATCAGAAAGACAGGAATAACAAAAATGGATCCATCTAGCAAAAAAGATGTGAGTGAGGGTGATGGCGAAAGCTGAGAAATCTCCCCCAAATTGTATTTCTCTGGCACAGGGCTAGGGACAGTTGTAGCTTTGTGAGCTCTTGAAGGTGAATACTTCTCTGGTTAGTTCTACCCAGTGAGGCTGAGTCTGGGCTCTGTGGGGTTCCCTGGTGTCTGGTGCCCTTGCCCACCCAGGAGCTCTTGGTCCTCTTGTTCTCCTGTAGGACAGAGTCCCTGGGGGATTTGAGGTCCATTGGAAAATTTCGGACACTGGTGAGCTCAGTGGAGTTGGTTTCTCATGGCGAGCCCTAGCTCTGTCTATTTGTCCTCTGTGTTGGTGGCCAGACCTTTGGAGAGCAGCCCTGGCAGGAAGGGCTTTGCTACATCCCAAACGTGGGCCACTTTCCAAACTTGGCCTCTTGTTATTTTGTGCCTATTGTGCTCCATACACAGGGCTAGGGCATTTTCCATGTGATCTTTTTTAAAGCCACAAAGGCCCTGCCAGCTAGGTGTTATCTCTGTTTGCCAGAAAAGGAAACTGAGACTCAGAAAGGAACAGAAGTTCAAGTGGCAAGTGGCAGAGCTGTGGGTTGGATCTAGGTCCATCTCACTGCAGATCCCTTGCTCTTTTCTATCACAACTGGTAAATGTTACCTTGGCAAAATGAATGTTTTAGTGGCTTTTTTTCTCAGCAAATTATGGACTAGAATAATTGAAATAGAAGGGTTCTTAGAAATCACTTAGATTATAAATTAAAATGTACTCTACCAGCCAAACAAAGCATTTATATGGAGCCCATATTATTTTTTATTGAGGTAATAGTTAATTGACAATGTTGTGTTAGTTTCAAGGGTACAGTGAAGTGATTCAGTTATATAAATATATATTCAGTTATATGTTCAGTTATATATGATTCAGTTATATATGTGTGTGTATATATATATATATATATATATATATATATATATATATATATATACACAACACATACATATTCTTTTTCAGATTCTTTTCCATTGTAGGTTATTAAAAGACATTGAGTATAGTTCCCTATGCTATACAGTAGGTCCTTGTTGTTTACCTATTTTGTGAATATGTTAATCCCAAACTCCTAATTTATCTTCCTCCCCCTTACTATCCCCTCTGGTAACCTTAAGTTTGTTTTCTAAGTCTGTTAGTCTATTTCTGTTTTATAAATAAGTTCATTTTTATCATTTTTTTAGATTCCATGAATAAGTGATATCATATGAAACTTGTGTTTCTCTTTCTGACTTTCTTCACTTAGTATGATAATTTCTAAGTCCATCCTTGTTTCTGCAAGTGGCATTTCATTCTTTTTTATGTCTGAGTAATCTTCCATTGTGTATACATACCACATCTTCTTTATCCATTCATCTGTCGATGGACATTTAGGTTGCTTCCATGTCTTGGCTATTGTAAATAGTGCTGCCGTGAACACTGCAGCCCATATTAATTGAGGGCCTACTCTATGCTCAGCACAACACTGGGTCTTCCAGGAGTAACCTCGCTCAGCCAGCCACCTTCCCAGCCTTCTGCCTCACAGTCTTTCCTTGTTCCCAAGCTCCCAGCTCCAAACACCTGAGCTTTTTTGAGCTCTTGAACATGCCAAGCCCTTCCTTCCCTCTGAGCCATTGCCAGTGACCTTCCTTTGGCCTGGAACTCCCCTTCTCTACTGTTGCCTTAGCTGGCTTTCCCTCATCCCTCATCCCTCCCCTCAGATGCTTTTTTCCCCACTCTCTGGCTGGAAGAAAGTCCATCCCCTACCCCATCTTGCTTTCTAACACACTGTTTTTTTAACCCTTCTGAACACATCTAATTTGTAATTCCATATTTGTTTATTTACTGATTGTTTCTTTCTCCCCCACTAGACTTTAAGCTATGTGAGGGCAAAGGCCAAGGCTGTTGTTCACCAGAACATCCTTAGCATTTAGCACGACTTCTGACACACAGTAGCGGGCACTCAGTAAATAGTTACTGATTTTGGAGTGGGTCTTGTAATCCCCGATTGATGCCACTGAAGGTCAGAGAGGTAATGTGACTTCTTAAAGTCACCCACCTAGTAAATGGAAAAGCTAGGATGCCAATCTAGTTCCTGACTCTCAAAATCCAGTGCTCACTTCGCTTTACAGTGCCGGTGACTTTTATTTAGAGAGCATAGCTTTCTTGCCTCATTGATGGGCTGATGCAAACAGATTCTTTTAGCTGTTGTAGTTATGTCTTAGCTCAGGATTAGAGAAAGTACCAGATGAGGTACCTGGATACATCAGACTGTTAACACTTAGAAGGAGGAGACAACATAGCCTCTGGTAACAGGGAGCTCCTTGGGCTCAAGAGTCACAGATGCCCAAAGGTTGGCAGCACCATGACCAGAGAGAGGCCTGCGTTGACTCCCTTCTCTGTGTCCCAGAGCAGACAGCACATGGCTTTGTCTTATGAGAATCCACAAGCCAGGAAGACTGACTTTGAATAGCCCCATAGGTGAGCAAGAAGCCCGACTTGGTAGGCGTTAGAAGGTGGAGAGCTGCCTCTCACTCCGTGGATCTGAAATGACCTCTTTGGGCATGAAAGGAGACACTGAACGTGGCTATTGGAGGCCAGTGGGCTCTCAAGAGATGGAAGGGGCATCTGGAACAAGCTTTAGAAAGTGGGCTTTTGCTCTGCTCCTGGATGCTGACAAGCAGAGCCCATTTTCCCTTTCCTCCCATGAAAGGCTGTCATTGTGGCTTTGACTCATTGCAAGTCACTGATATTAGAGTGGCCTTGTTCTGCCTCTTGGTTTGCTGTTGGGGCTGCTGTGTCAGACCTGAGCTGGTGCCCTGAAGTCCCTCCGGAGTCCCTGCTTTGCCCAGGCCGAGCCTGCAGAGCTGTATGAGGGGTGATATGCCTGCCCATCTTTGGAGCACACTTTCAATTCAGCAGTTCATCTCTTTTCTGCATTCAATCCTGCTGCAAATGCTTTTAGATAAAAAATACATGGCTTGCTTTACCCCTTTGCTGCTGATGTCTTCCTTGACTTTTTGTCTTCTTCCTTTTCTGAAAGCCCTTCTTCCTTGGACGGGCCCGTGCATAATGCTTTGCTTTCCTCCTTCTCAAGTGTGTTCAGCTTCCTTCCCCAGTACAGAGAATATTCCCAGGGAGGATTTATTATTATTATTATTATTGGAAACTGGATGAAAGGCATTCCTTTTCATAAAATGGCAAAAAATTAACTGTGTTCTAGTGTTTTGTGGAAGATAGAAATTGCAGGCAATGAAACTGGATATTTGGCTGAGGAGATTTCCAAGCACAATATTGAAGTGTTTTATTCTTCCTGACTGCTTATAGTAAAATGCAAAAGCAGAGAGATGAATTTAGGAAGGAATTGTTAAGAATAAAGGAGCCATAAGTTGAAGATTTAGAAAATTCTCAGCCTATCCACATTGCAAAACACAAGAAAGAATTTGAAGAGAAAATAAAGTGTATAGCTGGACTGTTACTCAGTAAAGAGTTTTGGAGATTATACGAGCAGAAACACAACCAGTTTGAACCAAAGGGGACAGATATGGGGCAAAATGAAGGAAGGCTGTTGGACTTCTTGAATTTGAAGACAGGATGATAGAGCTATTTGGCTGTGAATGTGTGCTTTCCTTCAAGAAGAAGAAAAATGACCCTGAAGGCAATTCAGAGGTCGCCAGGGCCACCACCTCAGTTTCACCAGGCCAGATGGCTTCTGTCTAAAGCATTGGGGGTGGGATGTTCTGTAGAACCATGGGGGCAGGGCCTCCCAGAAACTTGGGGGCAGGACCTGGCTTAGCAGATCCTCAGGAGTAGAACCCCCATCTGGAGCTGTGAGGCGGATGCTGCCACCCCAGTGGGCCTGAAGGGCAGAGTATCAAACCAAAGAGGATTATTCTTGGGCCTCAACAGCTCATGGAATTTGCCTTACTAGGTTTTGGACTTTCTCGGGACCCATCACCCCTTTCTTTTTTCTGATTTCTTCCTTTTGGAATGGGAATGTCTGTCGTATGCCCGTCCCACAACTGTGTTTGGGAAGCACATACCTTGTCTGGTTGCGTAGGTTCAGAGCTGGAGAGAAATTTTTCCTTAGGATGAATTGTATCTCAGCCCCCACCCATATCTGATTTAGATGATATTTTGATGAGACTTTGGACTTTTAGACTTTAGAGTTGATGCTGGAATGAGTTAAGACTTTTGGGGCTGTTGGGATGGAATTAATGTATTTTGCATGCAAGAAGAACATGAATTTTGCAGGACCAGAGATGGAATGATATGGACTGAATTGTGTACCCCCCCAAATTCATATGCTGAAACCTTATCCCCCAATGTAACCATATTTGTAGATAGGACTCTTAGGAGATCGAGTTATATGAGGTCATAAGGATGGGGTACTAATCTGATAGAACTGGTGGTTTTATAAAAAGAGGACAAGAGATCATTATCTTTCTTCACATGCATGCACTGAGGAAACTCCATGTGAGCACACAGCAAGAAGGTGGCCATCTGCAAACCAGGAAGAGAGCCCTCACCAGGAACTGAACTTTGCTGGACTTTGATCTTGGACTATCCAACCTCCAGAACTATGGGAAAATAAATTTCTGTTCTTTAAGCCACCCAGTCTTTGGCATTTGTTTTGGCGGCCAGAGCTGATTAATACATTGGGATGCTGAAGATCACTCTCAGCACTAACGATCACTCACTCTTGCACTAAAGGGTGGTTAATATGGACTATTGAATCTTGACAGAACCCAACTTAAATGCTTATCGTGTTGAATTGAATTCATTAAGACAAGGGTCAGGAGAAAGCAGGCGTGTGGCCAACCAGCCAATGAGAGAGACATGAGCCTTAGAAGACTTGTATTGTTCATGTCCCAATTTCTTTATGTCATATCATCTTCTAGGTGTAAAATGATAGGCAGGAGAAATCATGTATTGAGTAATTAAATTCAACAAATATTTATTGAATGTCTACTAACTGTAAGGTACCTTGCTAAGCCTGATTAGAAGGTATTAAGAGTCATAAGATATGGCCTCTACCTTCCAAGAACTTATAACTGTGGCATTCCTGACTCAACAGTTCTTAACCACATAGGTGGACATTATCAACTTTTAACGTCCTTCAGGTTATTACCCAGAGATTATAACTCTTGTTCATCTTTAAGGATAGTTGTCTTCCAGGATCTGGCCCAGTCTGTCATTCAGTTTTCTACTCTTCAACCATGACCTGTAACCTAGAGTTTGGGGCCTGGCTATGTTCTATCTACCTTTGTTCCTGGTCATCTTGACCAGTGGGAAGATGGCAGAAATTTTCTAAAAAATGGAAAAAGGAGTGGTAGGTTCATGTATTACAAGAACTATTGCATGAAAACTTGACTTAAGTTAGGTCCCTGTAGGAGATGTTAGAAGATGAAATTTAAATTTAAGTGTAGTATAATTTCCTAATAGGTACTAGTGATCATAATGAAACTTCTAATCAGTGACTATGATTTGCAGTGAGAGTAACTTGACCCTAATGAATGGAGGCATTCATTGTGCTTCTTCAGGGTTGCCCGAATTTTGCTCTTTAGCCATGACATTGAACAACAGGCCATTTTAACTTTTGGATTGGGTGTTACTCTGCACATAAATGATGAGATTTTGTCTCCTTGCTTTGAAATCTAGTACCTATCTCATAGGCAGATTTCAAGGGGCAGGGATGTCTTTTGACTTCCCCACAAAAAAATATGGAAAGAACTTGCCTTTCTTGTTGACACTGCCTTTGCCTTCCTGCAATTGTGGAAAAGGCTGTAATTTTTAAATTTGTGGGAATATTGGAGATTTGTGGGTTAACTCGCAATATATGCATGCTACAATTAGTCTCATTATGCTTTGATTATATTAATTAAACTCTTGTTCTGGAGAGTAGGCATTCACTCATTTTTGTTCCCTGCATCTCTCCAAATGTGCATGTGGAAGTTGCCTTCCTGTGGTTTGGTCAGCACATGGGGCAGGGGTCATGCTTGTTCATCATTATACCCCCAGCACAGTTCTGGCATGTATAAGTGCTTATAGATGTTTGCTGAATTGAATCAAACAGGTAGGGATGTAGTTTGGAGTAGCCATGATGGTAACTCCAGTGGCTGCTAAACTTGTTCTCCATGTAACAAATGCCTGTATTTGCTAGCCCACACAAATGCTTTGGAAGTCTTCTCATTCCCATCCATTTTCCTGCATTAGCAAAATAAATAAAACAACAATCTACCTGCAAGGTGAGAGATGGAAGAAAGGAGGAAATATATATTTCAATGTTGATTTTACACCAGACACAGTGTTAGGAACTTTCACATACATTATCTTAATTATCACCAAAGTGGTTTTTTCCCTGGCCCCAGCAGGTTGATTTGAACAAAAGCCAGCTAAAGCCAAAAGGAAATTGCAACTTGGCTTCATAGAAATCCCTAAAGGCATCTGATGCTGCTGAAGGGGATTGATAAAAACAGGTTTAGCATAAGTAGTTCTTTGTGATCTCATCATTAAATCATCGCCTGTTGGGAAAACAATTATCTAGATTATATACTGACTGTAAGCCAAATGGATCATATTACCCTTATTTACTCAGAGTCCGTTGCTATTCACCTGGACAAGGCAGCTGATGGTTTCTGAAGGAGAGATGTATGCGAGGTAGAGATAGGAGGCAAGTTGCCTCCTTAGTATGTCTATGCTTTAAAAGGGGACGAAATAGGTTACACTGTGGTAGATATGCTTCTAGAACAAAATATGATTACAGACAGGAAACAGCTGCCTTTCGTCGCTGACAGTAAATGTGAATATTAATAGAGTAAATGTTAATATATATTAATTATATAATATAGTAATAATATATAACATATTGACCATATATTATATATTAATGTAATTATAAATAATTATTAATGGTATATGATATAATATATTAGTAATTTTAATATACGTTAATGGAATATTAATGTTTCATACACAAACATGCATTAAATGAACATGATCCTGTGACTCTGGTAAATACTGTCAGTCATTTGGTTATTTATTTTTTTCCATTTTTTTTCTTTTTTTAAAAACTTTATTGGAGTATAATTGCTTTACAATGTTGTATTTCTTTCTGCTGTATAACAAAGTGAATCAGCTATACGTATACATATATCCCCATATCCCCTCCCTCTTGCATCTGCCTCCCACTCTCCCTATCCCACCCCTTCTAGGTGGTCACAAAGCACCGAGCTGATCTCCCTGTGCTATGTGGCTGCTTATTACTAGCTATCTGCTTTACATTTGTTAGTGTATATATGTCCATGCCACTCTCTCACTTCGTCCCAGCTTACCCTTCCCCCTCCCCATGTCCTCAAGTCCATTCTTTATGTCTGCATCTTTATTCCTGTCCTGCCCCTAGGTTCTTCAGAACCTTTTTTTTTTTTTTTAGATTCCGTATATATGTGTTAGCACACGGTATTTGTTTTTCTCTTTCTGACTTACTTCACTCTGTATGACAGACTCTATGTCCATCTACCTCACTACAAATAACTCAATTTCATTTCTTTCTATGAGTAATATTCCATTATATATATGTGCCACATCTTCTTTATCCACTCATCTGTCGATGGACACTTAGGTTGCTACCATATCCTGGCTATTGTAAATAGTGCTGCAATAAACATTGTGGTACATGACTATTTTTGAATTATGGTTTTCTCCGGGTATATGCCCAGTAGTGGGATCGCTGGGTCATATGGTAGTTCTATTTTTATTTTTTTAAGGAATCTCCATACTGTTCTCCATAGTGGCTGTATCAATTTACATTCCCACCAACAGTGCAAGAGGGTTCCCTTTTCTCCACACCCTCCCTAGCATTTATTGTTTGTAGATTTTTTGATGATGGCCATTATGACTGGTGTGAGGTGATAACATCATTGTAGTTTTGATTTGCATTTCTCTAATGATTAGTGATGTTGAGCATCCTTTCATGTGTTTGTTGGCAATCTGTATATCTTCTTTGGAGAAATGTCTATTTAGGTCTTCTACCCATTTTTGGATTTGATTCTTTGTTTTTTTGATATTGAGCTGCATGAGCTGCTTGTATATTTTGGAGATTAATCCTTTGTCAGTTGCTTCTTTCGCAAATATTTTCTACCATTCTGAGGATTGTCTTTTCGTCTTTTTTTATGGTTACCTTTGCTGTGCAAAAGCTTTTAAGTTTCATTAGATCCCATTTGTTTATTTTTGTTTTTATTTCCATTTCTCTAGGAGGTGGGCAGAAAGGATCTTGCTGTGATTTATGTCATAGAGTGTTCTGCCTATGTTTTCCTCTAAGAGTTTGATGGTGTCTGGCCTTACATTTAGGTCTTTAATCCGTTTTGAGTTTATTTTTGTGTATGGTGTTAGGGAGTATTCTAATTTCATTCTTTTACATGTAGCTGTCCAGTTTTCGCAGCACCACTTATTGAAGAGGCTGTCTTTTCTCCATTGCATATTCTTACCTCCTCTATCAAAGATAAGGTGACCATATGTGCATGGATTTATCTCTGGGCTCTCTATCCTGTTCCATTGATCTCTATTTCTGTTTTTGTTCCACTACCATACTGTCTTGATAACTGTAGCTTTGTAGTATAGTCTGAAGTCCCAGAACCTGATTCCTCCAGCTCCGTTTTTCTTTCTCAAGATTGCTTTGGCTATTCGGAGTCTTTTCTGTTTCCATACAAATTGTGTGATTATTTGTTCTAGTTCTGTGAAAAATGGCATTGGTAGTTTGATAGGGATTTCAATGAATCTGTACATTGCTTTGGGTAGTATAGTCATTTTCACAATGCTGATTCTTCCAATCCAAGAACATGGTATATCTCTCCATCTGTTGGTATCATCTTTAATTTCTTTCATCAGTGTCTTATAGTTTTCTGCATACAGGTTTTTCGTCTCCCTAGGTTTATGCCTAGGTATTTTATTCTTTTTGTTGCAGTGGTAAATGGGAGTGTTTCCTTAATTTCTCTTTCAGATTTTTCATCATTAGTGTATAGGAATGCAAGAGATTTCTGTGCATTAATTTTATATCCTGCGGCTTTATGAAATTCATTGATTAGCTCTGGTAGTTTTCTGGTAGCCTCTTTAGGATTCTCTATGTAGAGTATAATGTCATCTGCAAACCGTGACAGTTTTACTTCTTCTTTTCTGATTTGTATTCCTTTTATTTCTTTTTCTTCTCTGATCACTGAGGCTAAAACTTCCAAAACTATGTTGAATAATGGTGGTGAGACTGGGCAATCTTGTCTTATTGCTGATCTTAGTGGAAATGGTTTCAGTTTTTCACCATTGAGGACAATGTTAGCCATGGATTTGTCATATATGGCCTCTATTATGTTGAGGTCAGTTCCATCTAGGCCTACTTCTGGAGGGTTTTTATCATAAATGGGTGTTGAATTTTGTCAAAAGCTTTTTCTGCATCTATTGAGATTATCATATTTTTTATCCTTCAGTTTGTTAATATGGTTTATCACATTGATTGATTTGCATATATTGAAGAATCCTTGCATTTCTGGGTTAAACCCCACTTGATCATGGTGTATGATCCTTTTAATATGCTGTTGGATTCTGCTGGCTAGTATTTTGTTGAGGATTTTTTTTTTTTTTTTTTTTTTTGTGTGTGGTATGTGGGCCTCTCACTGTTGTGGCCTCTCCCGTTGCGGAGCACAGGCTCCGGATGCGCATGCCCAGCGGCCATGGCTCACGGGCCCAGCTGCTCCGCGGCATATGGGATCCTCCCAGACTGGGGCACGAACCCGTATCCCCTGCATCGGCAGGCGGACTCTCAACCACTGCGCCACCAGGGAGGCCCTTGTTGAGGATTTTTGCATCTACGTTCATCAGTGATATTGGCCTGTAGTTTTCTTTTTTTGTGACATCTTTGTCTGGTTTTGGTATCAGGGTGATGGTGACCTCATAGAATGGGTTTGAGAGTGTTCCTCCCTCTGCTATATTTTGGAAGAGTTTGAGAAGGATAGGTGTTAACTCTTCTTTAAATGTTTCATAGAATTTGCCTGTGGAGCCATCTGGTCCTGGGCTTTTGTTTGTTGGAAGATTTTTAATCGCAGTCTCAATTTCAGTGCTTGTGATTGGTCTGTTTATATTTTCTGTTTTTTCCTGGTTCAGTCTCGGAAGGTTGTACTTTTCTAAGAATTTGTCCATTTCTTCCAGGTTGTCCATTTTGTTGGCATAGAGTTGCTTGTAGTAATCTCCCATGATCCTTTGTATTTCTGCAGTGTCAGTTGTTACTTCTCCTTTTTCATTTCTAATTCTGTTGATTTGAGTCTTTCCCTTTTTTTCTTGATGAGTCTGGCTAATGGTTTATCAATTTTGTTTATCTTCTTAAAGAGCCAGCTTTTAGTTTTATTGATCTTTGCTATCATTTCGTTCATTTCTTTTTCATTTATTTCTGATCTGATCTTTATGATTTATTTCCTTCTGATAACTTTGGGGGTTTTTTGTTCTTCTTTCTCTAATTGCTTTAGGTGTAAGGTTAGGTTGTTTATTTGAGATTTTTCTTGTTTCTTGAGGTAGGATTTTACTGGTATAAACTTCCCTCCTAGAACTGCTTTTGCTGCATCCCATAGGTTTTGGGCTGTTGTGTTTTCATTGTCATTTATTTCTAGGTATTTTTTTATTTCCTCTTTGATTTCATCAGTGATCTCTTGCTTATTAAGTAGTGTATTGTTTAGCCTCCATGTATTTGTATTTTTTACAGATTTTTTCCTGTAATTGATATCTAGTCTCATAGCATTGTAGTCAGAAAAGATACTTGATATGATTTCAATTTTCTTAAATTTACCAAGACTTGATTTGTGAACCAAATATGATCTATCCTGGAGAATATTCCATGAGCACTTGAGAAGGAAGTGTATTCTGTTGTTTTTGGATGCAGTGTCCTATAAATATCAGTTAAGTACATCTTGTTTAATGTGTCATTTAAAACTTGTGTTTCCTTGTTTATTTTCATTTTGGATGATCTGTCCATTGGTGAAAGTGGGGTGTTAAAGTCCCCTACTATGAATGTGTTACTGTCGATTTCCCCTTTTATGGCTGTTAGCATTTGCCTTATGTATTCAGGTGCTCCTATGTTGGGTGCATAAATATTTATGATTGTTATATCTTCTTCTTGGATTGATCCCTTGATCATTATGTATTGTCCTTCTTTGTCTCTTGTAATAGTCTTTATTTTAAAGTCTGTTTTATCTGATATGAGAATTGCTACTTCAGCTTTCTTCTGATTTCCATTTGCATGGAATATCTTTTTCCAACCCCTCACTTTCAGTCTGTATGTATGCCTAGGTCTGAAGTGGTTCTCTTGTAGACAGCATATATACGGGTGTTATTTTTGTATCCATCCAGCCAGTCTATGTCTTTTTGTTGGAGTATTTAATCCATTTACATTAAAGGTAGTTATCGATATGTATGTACCTATTACCATTTTCTTAATTGATTTGGGTTTGTTACTATAGGTCTTTTCCTTCTCTTGTGTTTCCTGCCTAGAGAAGTTCCTATATTATTTGTTGTAAAGCTGGTTGGGTGGTGCTGAATCTCTTAACTTTTGTTTGTCTGTAAAGGATTTAGTTTCTCCATCAAATCTGAATGAGACCCTTCCTGGGTGGAGTTATCTTGTTTGTAGGTTTTCCCTTTCATCACTTTAAATATGTCCTGCCACTCCCTTCTGGCTGGCAGAGTTTCTGCTGAAAGATCAGCTGTTAACCTTTTGGGGATTCCCTTGTATGTTATTTGTTGCTCTTCCCTTGCTGCTTTTAATATTTTTTTCTTTGTATTTAATTTTTGATAGTTTGATTAATATGTGTCTTGGTGTTTTTCTCCTTGGATTTATGCTTTATGGGACTCTGTGCTTCCTGGACTTTATTGACTATTTCCTTTCCCATATTAGGGAAGTTTTCAACTATAATCTCCTCAAATATTTTCTCAGTCCTTTTCTTTTTTTCTTCTTTTTCTCAGACCCCTATAATTCGAATTTTGGTTTTGTCCCAGAGGTCTCTGAGACTGTCCTCAATTCTTTTCATTCTTTTAAATTTATTCTGCTCTGTGATAGTTATTTCCACTATTTTATCTTCCAGGTCACTTATCCGTTCTTTTGCCTCAGTTATTCTGCTATTGATTCCTTCTAGAGAATTTTTAATTTCATTTATTGTGTTGTTCATCATTGTTTGTTTGCACTTTAGTTCTTCTAGGTCCTTTTTAAATGTTTCTTGTATTTTCTCCATTCTATTTACAAGTTTTTGGATCATCTTTACTATCCTTACTCTGATTTCTTTTTCAGGTAGACTGCCTATTTCCTCTTCATTTGTTTTGTCTGGTGGATTTTTACTTTGATCCTTCATCTGCTGTGTATTTCTCTGTCTTCTCATTTTGCTTAACTTGCTGCATTTGGGGGTCTCCTTTTCGCAGGCTGCATGTTTGTAGTTCCCATTGTTTTTGGTGTCTGTCCCCAGTGGCTAAGGTTGGTTCAATGGGTTGTGTAGACTTTCTTGTGGAGGGGACTGTTGCATGTTTTCTGATGGATGAGGCTGGATCTTGTCTTTCTGGTGGGCAGGACTGTGTCCAGTGGTGTGTTTTGGGGTGTCTGTGAACTTATTATGATTTTAGGCAACCTCTCTGCTCCTAGGTGGAGTTGTGTTCCTGTCTTGCTAGTTGTTTGTCATGGTGTGTCCAGCACTGGAGCTTACTGGTCATTGAGTGTAGCTGGGTCTTAGCGTTGAGATGGAGAGCTCTTGCCAATTGATATTATGTGGGGCTAGGAGGTCTCTGGTGGTCCCATGTCCTGAACTTGGCTCTCCTACCTCAGAGGCTCAGGCCTGACACCCAGCTGGAGCACCAACACCCTGTCAGCCACATGGCTCAGAGGAAAAGGGAGAAGAAAAAGAAATATATAAAATAAAATAAAAAATTTTAAAATATTATTAAAATAAAAAATTTTAAAATTAATTTAATAAAAGGAGAGCAACCAAACCAATAAACAAATCCACCAATGATAACAAGCACTAAAAACTACTAAGATAAACATAAAAATCAGAAACTAGTCAGTCACATACAGCAATCCCCAAGTCTACAGTTGCTCCCAAAGTCCACCACCTCAATTTGGGATGATTTGTTGTCTATTCAGGTATTCCACAGATGCAGGGTACATCAAGTTGATTGTGGCGATTTAATCTGCTGCTCCTGAGGCTGCTGGGAGAAATGTCCCTTTCTCTTCTTTGTTCGCCCAGCTCCTGAGGTTCAGCTTTGGATTTGGCCCTGCCTCTGCGTGTAGGTCACCCTTTGGTGTCTGTTCCCCATCCAGACAGGACGGGGTCAAAGGAGCAGCTGATTAGGGGACTCTGGCTCACTCAGGCCAGGGGGAGGGAGGGATACGGATGTGGGGTGAGCCTGCAGCCGCTGAGAAGCCGGCGTGACGTGCCACCAGCCTGAGGTGCACTGTGTGTTCTGGGGAAGTTGTCCCTGGATCATGGGACCGTGGCAGTGGCGGGCTGCACAGGCTCCCGGGAGGGGAGGTGTGGATAGTGACCTGTGCTTGCACACAGGCTTCTTGGTGGCAGGAGCAGCAGCCTTAGCATCTCGTGCCTGTCTCTGGTGTCCGCGTTGATAGCCGGGGCTCGTGCCTGTCTCTGGAGCTCGTTTAGGCGGTGCTCTGCATCCCCTCTCCTTGCGCACCCTGAAACAATGGTCTCTTGCTTCTTAGGCAGGTCCAGACTTTTCCCCAGACTCCCTCCCGGCTAGCTGTGGCACACTGGTCCACATCAGACTGTGTTCACACAGCCAACCCCAGTCCTCTCCCTGGGATCCGACCTCCGAAGTCCGATCCTCAGCTCCCAGCCCCTGCCCATCCCAGCGGGTGACCAGACAAGCCTCTCAGACTAGTGAGTGCTGGTCGGCACCGATCCTCTGTGCGGGAATCTCTCAGCTTTGTCCTCTGCATCCCGTTGCTGTGCTCTCCTCTGTGGCTCTGAAGCTTCCCCCCTCCGCCACACGCAGTCTCCGCCCGCGAAGGGGCTTCCTAGTGTGTGGAAACCTTTTCTCCTTCACAGTCCCTCCCAGAGGTTCAGGCCCCATCCCTATTCTTTTGTCTCTGTTTTTTCTTTTTTCTTTTTCCCTATCCAGGTACCTGGGGAGTTTCTTGCCTTTTGGGAGGTCTGAGGTCTTCTGCCAGTGTTCAGTAGGTGTTCTGTAGGAGTTGTTCCACACATAGATGTATTTTTGATGTATTTGTCGGGAGGAGGGTGATCTCCAGTCTCACTCCTCCACCATCTTGAAGGTCCTCCATCTGGTTATTTTTAATTAGCCTTGGCCTCCCCAGGCCTACATTAGTGTGGGCCAAGATATAAGAACACACAGGGGCCAAATAATGTCCACTTAAGGGCATCCCCAGTATGTCAGGTGCTGGGAGATTTTATTTTGGAGACAAAAGAATTCTAACCCAAAGACCTGCTGAGAACAGATACCAGAGTAGAGTTACAAAATGGAAAGATCAGCGTTTGGCAAGACTAGGGGGAGTGTAAACGTTTGTCACGTGGTCTGCTTGATCCTTCCACCTTCTAAAGAGGTGAGCGTATTAGTGTTTGGTTTGCTAATGAATTATACAGCGGGTTGCTCCAGGGGGTCCATTTGCTGAAGGTGGGTGCTCAGCCTCATGGAGCCCTGAGCACTGTTAGCACCATTAATGGTCCATCGTAATTGTCCAGTGGTCTAGAAATGCCACTCCTGCGTTTCTTGAAAGCTCATTAATTCAACCTGAGAAGGAGCAGAGGTATACACCACACAGTCGATGTAATAGCATCCCTTTTTCTCACTTCTTTGCAGAGAGCTCTCCCAGCCTTCTTTAGGTCTGGTGATGGGTCCATGTTGGATGATTTTGAATATTTTGTAGGCACATTCTGTATTTGTTTCACTTAAGGCATTTTAGAGGAAAAACTGCTTTCTCCTTAACTCTGGCTTGTTGGCTTGTTACTAGATGGATGAGGGAATGTGGGTGGCGGGGCACCCATCCCCAGCTGGAAAACAGCAACTCCTTAGACTTCTTGCAGTCTATCAGGGTTGTCAACCCCATCGTCACTGAGGCGTTTTTCAGCCTGCCTTACTTAAACTCCAGCTATTTTGTCACCTGAATCTGAAAATAGTAACACTACACAAGGGTGATTATGACTAATAAATGTCATGATTAAAGGAAGTATAGCCACTCAGTAAATATTAGTTGAATTTGAATTCCCCCATCATCCCTGGAGCATCACCTCATTAAAGGTATCATACCTTTGGCTGGTATATTATAGGTATTTTTCATCCTGTCCGTTTGTTAGCTCATTCCCTCTCCATCTGTGTTCCTTGTCTATCTGCCAACCTAGAAAAACCTTCTTCATGTTTATAAATGAAGAATGCAGTTTTTTTTAGACAACACTTTTTATGTTTTGGGTTTTATTAAGATGGAGTGCTGTAGAATATTACTATTTGCAAGGAATCATTTAGTGTCTTATCAAGATAATTAAGACACTATGTGTTCTGTAGATGAGCCTGGTCGTGGTAGGGGAGAAAACAAGGTACTCTTGTGCCCTCGTGCTGTTTTTGGCTAACGGAGCAAATGTGAAATCCAGAGCTGGTGGATACAAAGTCAAGTTTGCACGTATGTTAGATTTACTGTGTAGGTGCATGTTGGGTCAGTGTCCACAGCCAGCCTGCAGTCAGTGGAATTAGGGCACTCAAAGGAGTATTTCTTTGCAGGAGTTTGTTAAAGAGGGCGCTCACGTTGTACCCAATTTAAAACCTGTTTTTCAGAAGTTTTCAGGATTTTCTCACACCCTGTCGTCCACATGTATTTCTTAATCCCCACGAGTGTACATGGGGGTTTAAAGACATCAAGTCCCTGCCTCTGAACCCTCTGCCCCTCCCTGCTTGTGCTTAGATTCCAGTAGCAGTTACAGTACCCAAGGGTCACTTGCTCCTGTTGATTCATTGGTTCTTAGGAAAAAAGACAGCCTCTTGATATATACAGGGGGAAAAGTCTATTAGTGGATAGTTTCCCCTGTATTAAAATAAGAGAAGAGATTGTGGAAGCCTTGAGGTATAAGATATATTAGCTGCTATTATTCCAACAAAGATTCAAGAATCTGGATCCTTGTGGCCCAGTTACCTTTTCCTCCTGTCCCAGAAGGTTGGTTAAGTTGTCACAGTGGGTGGTGGAGAGAAACGTAAATTTCTTAAGCGGTCTTAAGAGCATCTACATTTAATCCAGATTTATAGGGTAGTAAAAGTCACCATCTCACAATTAATTATGATTTTTCCTAGCCTTTTTTTAGACTCACGTTCTAAAATTCAGCCTTTACTGTCTTTACAATGCAGAGGATCCCAGAGGCTTAGGGCTGGAAGGAACTAGCTGTGAGCTTACAGTCTCTGGGTTTTCCAGTGAGCCTTGGAGGCTGGTCTGTTGTAGTATTAATGATATCAAACCACCGTGGCTCCCTTTTAGAAGAAGACAGTTATAAATACATTTAACTAAAATGAGAGTAGTTAGGAGGAAGGTGAGGCATAAGCTAATGAATCTCTTAAATTCTTGAATGGTATTAAGCAAGAAACAGCCCCATTTGTGATCCCATTAATGACTGACCACTTGGGGGCTCAGGCTTTGAATAGTTTTTTAAGTAGCAGGGACAGATTTTTGCAGATGCTAAGGCTCTGTTTTGCTTGACCACCTTTCTGTTTATTGGCCCACATTGCAGGACAGCTGGCCTGGTGCCCATTTAAGGGGAGAAAGGTAACAGGCCAACATAAGATTCCAAATCTCGAGTCTGACCTCATTAGAAGTGTGCTTACTAGTGGTGTAAACCATGGCATCATTCCTCCTGATGGTTTGGATGATCTTGTGACTTGTTTGAGTTTTGTTATTTCAACAGTAGCAGGGAGGCAGCTGTAGTTTAGGAGATATTCCTTTGTGTCCAAAATGATACCCCCTCAGAACACTTTGAATACTGACTCAGACCATCCCCTTGCCTTTAGACCATCCTTTGAAAACAGACTTTAACTTTCCTCGTTGTCTGTGGAGAAGACTTAAGACTTGCTTTTGCAGCCCCTGTTTGCAAACTGCTAGAAGCAGGTGCTTCCAAAAGTCTCATCCAGACCCACCTGGTGTGATGTTACCATTTCCATCTCACCTTTCCTAACTGGGTGCAGAGGAGAGCCTCATCACAGCTAAGTACCACTCTTGCCTTGCCCCAGGCATGTGTGCTGAAACCATGAGTTGCCCCAGCCAGTTCTGGTTTTCATGGGGGTTTTCCCCCTTGTTTTCTTCTCCATCTTTCTTTTTTCTCACAATGTATTTTCTTTTCCTTGCCTTTCATTTAACCCTCTAAAAGCCTGGAAATGTTCAGGAGAATGTTTTCTATGTTTTTGTTTTTTCAGATCTAGGCTACTTTTTTGAGAGAAAAACAACTCCAGAGCCGTTATCTAAGGTGTGTACTTTGCCTTTACTGGAAGAAAAGCAATGTAATTCAGCCAATGCTATGGATGAGAGACATCTATTCTACGATCCATGCTGTCATAGACTGAGAAAAGTAAATACGTGATCAGAGATTTCCTGGAGAAACCTTTAAGAAAACATTAGAGCATGCACGTGCGTGCACGCACGCGCGCGCACACACACACACACACACACACTCCTCCCTCTCCCAGCACTAGTTAGCTTGTTCATGGGTCCCAGGGCCATTCCCTTATTCCAGCCAGATCCCCCTGTAGATAGACAGTCAAGAAATCCTTCATTTGTTCCAGAGACGATAGAATCCAGCCTGAGTGCTAAGTCAATTCCTTCTGCTATAAATACAGATTTTTTTCTTTAAAGTCTATCTACTGAGTTTTAAAAGATACACAGAATACTTCCAAATGAAATTGAGTAGAACATCACTTTAAAACTGAAGTCACATTTGATATATAGCTCTGCTGTCTTATAGCCCTCTGGGGACTTTCCTTACTGTAAACTTGGAAAGACTTCGTGAAAATGCTATTTCATTGTTAAGATCATAGGAATTTGTTTAGCTCTTTACAAAGTATTCTCACAAACTGATAACAATGACGGTAATAATATCTGGTGTTTATCAGTTGCTGAGTATGTGGCAGACACTGTTCAAAGTGCTTTCCAGGCTCATTTAATCCTCTCAATAACCCTATCACATACGGACTGTTATTATCCCCATTTTCAGATGTGGAAACTGAGGCATCGAGGGGCTATGTAACCTTACCCAAGTCACACAACCAGTAAGTGCTAAGGCAAAGGATTCAACTGAAGCTATGGTTGATTGTAAGGCTTTTGTACTTCCCACTACCTCGTGTGCCCTCTGAATCATTAGTGTCAAGTGAGAATCCTGTTTCAGATCAGCTAAGTGACTTCATTCTGGTGCCCCAACCAGAAGTGATAAAAAAAAAAAAATTTAACGCTTTTCCTTTTCCTTTTACTGATTTTTTTCCCTTCTACGTCATGAGCCTCTAGGTCAATATTTTATTGAACTCAGAACATTCACTGAGTCCCTATTATGCACCACGTGCCACATGACCTTTGGTGGTACAAAGATAATGAACTTACTGTCCTTAAGGAATTCACAATCCGAGTTTGGAGAATTAAGCAGATAAAACACAGTGACAAATGCAAGCAGTGTGGAAAATGTTCTACCAGGGCTAAGTACATGGCATTCTGGGAACACTGAGGATGGGGCACTGTCCTAGTCTAGGGACTGTCCAGAGAAGCTTTGTAGGGGAATTGAGTCTCCAAGAACAAATGGGAATTAGCCAGATTGAGATAAGGAAGATGTTGTGGACAGAAACAATACCCTGTGCAAAGGCCCAGATATATTTGAGAGCACAGAGCCTTTGGGGACCTCCAAGACCTTTTATGTGATCTTTAGTTGAGAAGAAAAGAAGCCAGAGAGATGGGCAGGATTTTGATAATGAAGACCGCTGTAAGTCATTGTAAGCGGTGTTGGCTCTGCAGTTGGCTGTGTCATTGAAGAATTTTAAGCAGGTCTGGTAGAGAGCAGGATAGAATAGATGAAGTAAGCTTAGAAGCAGGGAGACCCATTTAGGAGGCTATTATAATTGTCTAGATAAGAAATGATGAGGGTCCTGACCTAAGGCAGAGGCAATGAGTCAAGCTTTTTCTACCTCTCCGGGATACACTTAATTGCTTCACTTGTTGCCTTCAGCAGCCAGCCAGTCTGCCTGGCTGTCCATTCAGCCCCTGAATCTTCATCCCTTTCTTTGTCTTCCCGTACTGCAATTCATGTACCTGTCTCTCCTATTAGACCTCAACTCCTCAAAGGCAGCCAGTGTATCTTTTTAATCTTTATTTTCACTGTACAAGTACTGTGTCTGGTACATGTTTTTCAAGTTCATAATGGGGATCAGTTTAGTATGGCCATAGTGTAGGGTCCTTTTTGAGAAGGACTAAAGGGACTGTTGGAAAGGAAGGATGAGGAGGTAGAACTCTTTTGCTCTACAGTAAATTGAATGGTGTTGACAGATGAGAATTGCTTATGACTTTACTTGGACTCTGCCAAAATGCATCAGCGTTCTTCTGGGATTTAAGGTAATTTCCTGGCGGTCTTAATGTTTACTCTTAGTAATGTTTACACAACTTCTGTGCCATCTCTTAAAAACAAATTAGACTTCAACACAAGTAATTAAAGATGAGAATAGCAAAAAAAAAAAGATGTGCATAGCATCGTTCGGTTCTATTACCTGTGTCCCTGAGTACGAACCTACCCTCTACGCTGTAAGTGAAACCCTGCACTCCTCCCTGTAAGTTGTATGGGGGATGGACATTTAGCTAAGGGGCTTGCAAATTTTCTTTATCTTTTAAAATATGTTAGCCTCCACGGAAGCCAAATAGAGAAATCAGATTTTTACAAGGAGCTGTTCTTGCTGAAGTCAGGGCCAGTTTGGGGGGCCCAAAGCCTTGTCCAGCTGCCTTTTCCACCCCTTCCCCACTCCTAAATAAAGGGGCTGTGAAAAGCACTAATCAAGACCATCCACATTTTCCCTCCTAACTATTCACTTTGATCTAGTTCTCTTAAGTTTCCAACTATTATTACACGAGCTTTTCACAGGCACTCAGTGGTTTTGTTTTTATGTTCCATCACTTTTGGACCCTGGTGTCTTCCAACAAGAGGGGGATTTGGCTTCTCTTCTGTCTTCCTCCCAGGTTCTCATATACGCTTCTCCAGCACTGACTGGAAGACATTCTTGCACCTTGCAGTAGATGCCTTCCAAGACCTTAACCCAGAGATAATCATCATTTAGGTAAAAGACTTATCCTTTATTGAAAGGATAAGTGTTAAGAAAGTAACATTTCCCTTGAATTCATGCAGTTTATTGTTCATGTTAAAATTTAATTATACCTCACGAGCTCTGGTGCATGAGGGTATATTTAATGGCCTTTGTGCTTTTACCAAATGTGTTAAAATTAATAATTGGCCTTACAGAAAAAGAGGCTGAACTCTGTGCCTAAACATTTTTCAGGATTACTAAGAGGCTTAAGAGAGATCAAAGAGACCTCAGTTTGTTTGTGCCTACATGTGAAAAAGTAGTTATTTTTTTCTTGAACCACAGAGAAAGGATTTGCATACATAAAATTTGGTAAAGGATTACTTATTGGAAGAAATGAAAGGCATTCTATGGGTAAGAGTTTTTAGGCACTTTGTTAAAGATCATCAGCCCAGTTCTCTCTTCTGTCTTAGCCCTGTTCTCCCCATCTGTTTTTAGAAAGCTTTACCGCTCATATTCAGAAAGCCCACCAAGGGTTGGGGTGAGGGGCTCCCTGTCAGCCCTGTTAGGTGGCTATGTAATGAATTCTTTCTGTCCAGTAAGGTAATGCTGAGGTTGTGCCCCACTTTAGAAATCTGATTCATAAACACGATAGATTCAGTAATTCTCGGCTCTATTAAGGGTGATTATTCACTTTGAGAAAGGTCTTTGCAAGTAAGTGTATTTACCCCAATTCCTGAAAATAGCCCTCTCTTAATGCTTCCCAGGGACTGTGTATGGATCATGTATACAATCTAGAGGAAGGAGAAGAGAAACGCAAAGCTAAGATGTTTAGGGATCTGCTGGCTCTTTGCAGAACAACCCACAAAGGTGATAAAGAATCTCTGAAATGATTTGTTTCTCAAATTCAATTTATACATATCTTTTTTTTGTAGAAATGCAACACCCATTTAATGACTTGTCTAAAGAGTATTGCAATTGTAATTTTCTGATATTCGATGTGCTGTATAATATATGACATTTCAGTGAATAGAATGATATCTGCAACCCCTTCTGAGTGCCCTCCAGGGCTCAGTGAGAAGCCAAGGATAGAGAATTTAACTTTCTCTCACTATGAGCATCACTTGTGATCTCTGAAGGGAGGTGCTTACCTAGAGATTTTATTCTCCCCTCAGGTAACAGTTACTTTCTTTCAAGAAGGCTAGTTATTGAGGGCTGAGTATATGCCAAAAATGTGCTGGCTAGGTATGTTTCAAGGAGAGGATTATCAAACATCTGAGCAGAATCAGATAAGAGGCCATGGTCTTTTGGGGCCGACCTCACCAGGAGTTCTCTGCTTTAGTACATTGTAGGAATTTGGCAAATCAGGACATATCCAGAGAGGACTGACTACAGGGAGAAGGTTCTGGAAGGCATTTTGGTTGAGAAACTGTTGAAGAAACAAGGGCTATTTACCTGGAAAAGGGAAGACTTTTGGTAAAGAGATTCATGAAAAATGTCTCAGTCCTGGGCTTCCCTGGTGGTGCAGTGGTTGAGAGTCTGCCTGCTGATGCATGGGACACGGGTTCTTGCCCCGGTCCGGGAAGATCCCACATGCTGCGGAGCGGCTGGGCCCGTGAGCCGTGGCCACTGGGCCTGCACGTCCAGAGCCTGTGCTCTGCAACAGGAGAGGCCACAACGGTGAGAGGCCCACGTACAGCAAAAAAAAAAAAAGTCTCAGTCCTCACTGTTCAGTATGATAGCTGCGAACCACACGTGGCTATTTAAAGTAATTTAAATTAAATAGAAATTTAAAAATTAGTTCTTCAGTTACACCTGCACATTTCAAGGGCTCGATAGCCACATGTGGCAAGTAGTTATCATATTGGACAACACACAGATTTCCATCTCTGCAGAAAGTTCTGTTAGACAGCGCTGCACTGCATATTTGAGGGATTTCATGTAAAAGAAAGAATAGATTCAAACTGCATATCCCCAGAAGGTACAGTTTTGCCCAATGGAGAAGAACCAGGGGGGAAATTTTTCCAACACTTGAGGTAGTCGGGAACAGAAGAAGCAGAGTCGGAAGCTCTCTAAGAGAGGAAATATCGCCTCTTGGTGACCCTTGTCCAAGATACTATAGAGGAAGTATGAGCATCTCAGCTGTCAGACTTTGTCTGCTTGTGCATGTCAGGCCCTGAGCTGCAGCCCAGCCAGCACACTCAGGCATCGGCTCAGAGTTCTCTGCAGCTTCCTGCATTATGTGTGATAGAAAGTACCCGGTAACCTGGCTGAGACCAAACTCAACTCCCTCTCTCCGTTCTGTTTTAATCTGATTTAAACCCTCCTTGGGAGGTTGGTAATTTACAAAGCTCATGAAAAGCTTTCAAAGAAATTATGCCTAGAAAATAATTTATTTCTGGAAACTCAAAAATGGGGATATATTTTCTGAAAATAAATTCAGGTGGATGATGGATGAGGATAATGAAAAGGCCTTGTTTTCTAACCCTATGCAGCCTTGAGTTATCCAAGACCCTATATATTCATACACTTGAACTTAAGCCGAATAAAATAATCAATTAGCAGTTGGCAGCAGTTTTTCCTTGGATAAGACACAAAGCAAATCGTTGGCCTGTGTTTGGAGAGATCTGTGTTTGCAAGGTATCTTAATGGCAAAGTCATGCTTTCTCAAATACTTGGTCAAATTTATATAGAATTGAGGGACCATAATGAGTAGGTATTTATAAAGCTCTTTAGTGACTTTTGAAGAGACTATGCCTGAGAACTCAAATAATTATTTCTGGAAATCTGAAACCAGGGTTGGTTACCTGAGGACATTCCTTAATTGAAGCTTGATGGTGTTGCCCTGCCTAAGGATCTCAGTTCTGGTCAAGGCTGGGCAGTTTTATTGGTCTTTTGGAGTTCTGAAATGACACTCTCGAACTGCCTGAGAGTACCAGAGGAGGAAAATGACACTCATTAAATACTTTAGGATTGTCTGTCTAAGAGGTCAAGAGAAAAAAGGAATTGCATTTCTGTAGAGTCACTGGAGACAGATTGTGGTCTGAACACCTCAACTATCTTGGATTGACCTTGCCATTTTCCAAACTCTCCATGGGAAATCATTGTCTACTTTTTTTTTTTTTTTTTTTTTTTTTTTTTGTGGTACGTGGGCCTCTCACTGCTGTGGCCTCTCCCGTTGCGGAACACAGGCTCCGGACGCACAGGCTCAGCGGCCATGGCTCACGGGCCCAGCCGCTCTGTGGCATGTGGGATCCTCCCAGACCGGGGTACGAACCCGCGTCCCCTGCATCAGCAGGTGGACTCCCAACCACTGTGCCACCAGGGAAGCCCCTGTCTACTCCTTTTTCAACCTTAATAAAAATAAAAATAAAAATAAACCTTGTTTATTTTTCAGTGTCTTTTAATTTGCTCTTTTGAGGACATGGATGACATGGATGGTGTAAGCAGCTGGTCTCTCCTCTTCCTTCTCTCTCCTCTCCTATTCAATACAGAATCAGGTTTACTCCTATCCAATGGATGGGGATAAAATATACTCTAGGCAAGTGTTTTATCATTGATGTTTTCCAACCCACCCTGTGCTTGAAACTCAGGTATCAGTTCTGTGCCCTGACCCTCTGAGAAAATGTCTTGTCCAGGCAGACACAGATAATTTATTTGCCAGAACTAAGTTTCTTCGGGAAAGCGTCCTTGGTTTGATCTGGCTACACTGAGAAAGGAGCTCTTGACTATGTCTGTACACTGTCAAGAGAAAGTTCTCTTGGGCAGTGATGAAGTTAAATGAAATTAAAGGATGGGTGGAGTTTTTGGCATGGGTGAGGGGGGCAAAGCATTCCAGGGAGCGGAAGTGGCACATGCAAGGGGAAAGAAACACCAGAGCTTGAGATGTTTAAAGGAAACTCAGGGATGGTTCTGTGAAAAGAAGTAATGAGAGAATCATTCATTTATTAACAAATATTTATTAAGAACCCATGATTTGCTAGGTACTGTTCTAAGCACCAGAAATACAGTAGTAAATTTTTAAAAATTCCTGCCCTTATGGAACTGATATGCTAGAGAAAGGAGTCAGAATATAATCAGTACATATGATCAAAGTTTTAAATTAGTTCTTTCTAAAGGGCTATAATAATAATAAGGGCTACATGAGTGTTTGATAAACTGAGTAATTTTGTGTGTTGGTTAGAAGGCAGTAAATCCTGTCAGGGCTGGGGGGTGGGTATTATAGAGTTTGGTAAAGAAATTTGGAAGTGCCAAAGGGAGGGTTGGGAGTGGATTGTAATGTTACAGCCTCTTTGAGAAACCTTTTTGTTTTTGTTTTTTTAATATGACTTTGGATTTATTGATGATTTTTTTAAAAATTTGTATTGGAGTACAGTTGCTTTACAATGTTGTTAATTTCCGCTGTACAGCAAAGTGAATCAGTCACACGCATACACGTATCCCCTCCTTTTTAGATTTCCTTCCATTTAAGTCACCACAAAGCACCGAACAGAGTTCCCTGTGCTATACAGTAGGCCCTCATTAGTTATCAGTTTTATACATAGTAGGGTATATACGTCAATCCCAATCTCCCAGTTCATCCCACCCCCCATCCCCCCGTGGTATCCACAAGTTCATTCTCTATGACTGTGTCTCTACTTCAGCTCTGCAAGTAAGTTCATCTGTATCATTTTTCTAAATTCCACAATAAGCAACATTGTACGATGTTTGTTTTTCTCTTTCTGACTTGTTTCATTCTGTATGACAGCCTCTAGGTAAAACTATGGAACGCTTCATGAATTTGAGTGTCATCCTTGCACAGGGGCCATGTTAATCTTCTCTGTATCGTTCCAATTTTAGTATATGACAGCAGAAACTAATCTTCATGCCGAAGCGAGCATGAGAAGCCTTTTTGAAAATGCACGATTGAGCAAAGACTTAAAAGGGGTATGAAGTTAACAATATGGTTATTTTGGTAAAGAGCCTTCTGTGCGGGTAACAGCCGGTGCAAAGACCATGAGGCAGAAGAGTGACTTCAGGAAATAGCAAGGATGCCAGGGTGGGAGAATGAGGCTGGGGAGATGAGAGGGGGTCAGATAGAAGGTCACCATAAGGACTTTGGCTTTCATTCTGATAAAATGAAGAGTTGTAAAGGCTGACTTCGATTTTAAGAGGTCAGCCTGGGGCTTCCCTGGTGGCGCAGTGGTTGAGAGTCCGCCTGCCGATGCAGGGGACACGGGTTCGTGTCCCAGTCCGGGGTCATCCCACATGCCGCGGAGCGGCTGGGCCCGTGAGCCATGGCCACTGAGCCTGCGTGTCCGGAGCCTGTGCTCTGCAACGGGAGAGGCCACAACAGTGAGAGGCCCGTGTACCGCAAAACAAAAAAACAAAACAAAACAACAAAAAAAGAGGTCAGCCTGGCTGCTCTATTGAGAATAGACTTTGGGGGGTAAAACTAATAGCCACATGATAAGGCAGCCAGCTGGGCAGCCACACAGGGTACTAACCTGTAAAGGGCACTAAAATAGCACTATATAAGGAAAAGATTGTTCCTACCAGAGCTCAACTCAAGGAAGGTACAGTACATATCAATGAAATTTAATCAAGGACATGAGTAGTTGGGTAACAAAGGTATCCACTGAATGCTCTCTGAGGTCTGTGGGTCTAGTGAACTGTAGGCTTTTTGTTTTGCTGAGTGGGGCACTACAGTATAGGGCCAGAGGTACGTTATCAGAACCGTAGAAGAGAGGCTTCCCTCCACCTTGAGCTCACACCTCCTTAGACTGGGGTTCTTATTTTTTTTTTGCGGTATGCGGGCCTCTCACTGTTGTGGCCTCCCCCGTTGCGGAGCACAGGCTCCGGACGCGCAGGCTCCGGACGCGCAGGCTCAGCGGCCATGGCTCACGGGCCCAGCCGCTCCGCGGCATATGGGATCCTCCCAGACCGGGGCACGAACCCGTATCCCCTGCATCGGCAGGCGGACTCTCAACCACTTGCGCCACCAGGGAGGCCCTGGGGTTCTTATTGATCAGAGCATCCAGAGAGCCGAGTTTCAGTCCCACTGCCCTAAGGGGAAATGCAGGGCTGGATCCTCAATGACCTTGAATGCCCTTCAGGAAATACCTAGTTACATAACCCATACACACTTTCATGATGGCCTTCTTTTCCCATCTCCAGACCCCGTAGGAGGAGAACCTATTCCTTCCTCCTGGGAGCAGTTTTATTCCACTCTTCAGTAATAAAGACTCATTGTTACTCAGAAAGACATTGTAAATCATTTCTGAAAGCCTCCGCTCTTGAACAATGGGGTTTAGCTGAGGATGGTTCAGAGGATTAGCTGCTGCTGTCATAAAGATCTGGCCCCTACCTGGGAGCAGAGCCCTGGGGATCACTGACATGGATGAGTAGTTCCCAGAACCACAGTTCAGAAAGGACAGTCTAGTCGCCAACAACCTGCTCTAATTCAGCGCACTTTCGTTGAGTGCCTGAACCATGGCTTGTGTCCTTGATAGACTCACTTCTGGCTCTATCATCTGTCCCCTGAGAATAGCACTGTTGTCAATCCCACCTAGATTAGATCAATTAGCAAGCAAGAAGCAAGCTCATATATGCATGCTATTCATTCAAAGTGTGCATATAGGCATTTAGTATGAAGAACTGCTATTTCACTTGTAATTTTGTTTAATTATGATTATGGAGTGACAGAAGTACAAGTGTAATAGGAATTTTCTATATTAATCACCTCTGTATACATGTCAAATTAAAAATGTGCACAGTGTCTGTAATTCTTTCCTTTTTCTTGGTGTTTGTTCTGAATACGTTTACTGAAATATACATTTATGTCTGAATCAAATTTAAAAATTGGGGCTTGTATTTTATTCATCTTTTTAAAATTTAACTTTTCTAAATTTAACTTACTACATTTTGACACAAGTATTAATCTGAGATAGATTGGATATTTGAAAAAATTAAAAATGAATTCTTTACCAGAGATAGCTTGAGAAGCACTGAACTAGAAAACTAAGAAGAGAGCATATGGTACTATTTTTATTTCTTACCTGTGGAGACTCTCCAGACCCATCATCAGCTGTGCTCCGAGATGTTTTCTACTTACAACAATGGGTTTATGGGACGCCATCTACCCGCATTCTCCTGTCCTCACACCCACAACTGCACAAGGTGGTTCCCTATGGAGTTAGTAATGCTGCCCACAGAGAATGAAGTGAAAATAATAAAGATAGAACCTCACATCGGCCCAACTCATTTGAGACAATAAAGCCAGCTGTAAAAGAGTCAATCGAAAAGGTCAAACAATGTAGGGGGCACAGCATCTTACCCCTCATGGGAAGGAGAACTTTAAGCTTATTTTTCCTTTTCCTTCTTTCTAAAGGGAGCACAGCTATCAAAAGAAGAAAGCTGACAACCTCCAGTGCAGCTTTCAGGATTTCAGTTGAGAATATCTATGAAGTATTTTCCTTCTCACCATGAACTTATCTGCTAAAGCAATTCTGCAGTCACTCTGAATACATACAAAGTAAAATGACTTACACTCTGAGAGTTACATTTCCAACGGACAACGTGCAAAAAGCGGCTTTGCAAAATGTACCTTTGTGTGCAGAGCCCAGTGAGCAATTAACTAGCCCTCTTGACCAAGCTGTGTAGGCACAGAGCCTGGGCAGCACCTTGGCCAAGTCTGCCCCAGACCTGCTGAGGTGGCACGTGGTGACTCAAAGTCTAGTGGGAAACATATTCACCATCAAAGAGCTAGTTTCTTAAACCAGGGTAGAATATAAATTTACTTTTTTCAATCACAAAATTCAATTCTAACCTTTTAAAAACAGCAGCTGGCAAAATCCTTCATGAATATGCATTCTCTCCTTAACTTGTAATTTTGTCATGCAACAAACATTAACAAATACTGCTATATTTCAAGGCTCTAGGTGGAGAACCGGGAAGATCAAAGATGAATGACAGTCTCTAAGGTAAAGGAGCATTTGCCATGTAGTAAACAAGTAATTATTTTAATACCTTATTTATACATTACAGCCTACATTTGAACATCACAACTGCCCTCATCCCAATGAAATAGGCAAGAATGAGTTATGCCATTTTGCCAAAGAGGAACTGGAGATAGGATGTATTAAATCATCTTCTTATGATCACACCACAAACAGCAGATCCAGAACATAATGCTGACTAAGAGCATGGCTTTGGGGTCAGTTGAATCTGGGTTCACAAGCCAGTCATCACCTTAGCTGTTTATTTTGGATATGTTAGCCCATTTGTGCTTCTGCCTTCTTTTTTTTTAAATTTTATGTATGTATGTATGTATGTATTTTTTGGCTGCACGGCATGTGGGATCTTAGTTCCCTGACCAGGGATCGAACCCACACCCTCTGCATTGGAAGTGCGGAGTTTTAACCACTGGACCACCAGGGAAGTCCGCTTCTGCCTTCTTATCTATGAAATGGAGATAACATCTGCCTCATAGGCTATTGTAGGATTAATTGAGAAAATGTTTGTGAAGATGGGAGGAACTCAGTAAGTGATGGTAGGTGTCATTATTTCATCAAGAATCCTTTATTAAGTTCCCACGTACATACACTGCACTATGTGGAAGATAACCTAGACACAGGAACTCACGATATAATGCAAGGAGAAACGGACAAAGGATGTAACTCAATAAAACAAAAGTGACAAATCAGGCACTGATAAGGATTGCCTCCTCAGTGTTCCTGTAGCAGTATCTAGATCTCAGAGCACGTATGGAATATGCTGGCATTGTCAGGGTCTCAGGCACTCTACCCTCACCCTTCACCAGTAGATTATGAACTCCAGTTAAGTTTTAATATTTTCCTAAAACCTTACTTATTTACTGTATAAATACTGATAGAGATCATAGAGTCAGGGAATGAGTGCACCAAGGATATAGCCATGGTCCTCACCCCTGGGAACATGCCATGTAGCAGACACACAACAAAAGCGTGCTGAATTAAGGTAGATTGTTGATGATTAGATTGTTCTTTCTGGCATTTTCCAGTTATCTTTCTTTTATTGATTTCTAGTGTAATTCCATTGTGGTCTGAGAGCAGACACTGTATGATTTCTATCCTTTTAAGTTTGTGAAAGTGTGTTTTATGGCCGAGAATGTGGTCTGTCTTGGTGAACATTCTGTGTGAGCTTGAGAAGAATGTGTATTGTGTTGTTGGATAAAGTAGTCCATAGATGTCCATTATATCCAGTTGATTGGTGGTGTTGAGTTCAACTAGGTCCTTACTGATTTCATCCCTGCTGTATCTGTTCATTTCTAATAGAGGGATATTAACATTCCCAATTATGATAGTGGATTCATCTGTTTCTCCTTGCAGCTCTATCAATTTTTGCCTCGTGTAGTTTGACACTTTGTTATTACGTGTATACACATTAAGAACTGTTATGACTTCTTGGAGAATTGACTCCTTTATTTTATTGTTATTTTATTTTATTCATTTTCAGTTTTTATCTAAAATGAGGCAAGTAGTGCTGTGTTTTCAAAATCCACTTTGGGGTCTTCATCAGTAGCCAGTTCCAAAAATATTAGTTAACTTTAAATTATCTTTTGATGAAAAATGAATCCATAGAATTTTTTATGCATAAATCTAGGAAAATAGATTCAAAATATTCTATAAAATTCAGAAAATATTTGGCAATAACTTTCGGCAGATGTGCTGTATCAATATCATCCCCTCTTTCACTGATAATTGTTAAATTCTGGAATGTGGTGTAAATGTGGAAAGTGTTCTTTTAAGCATCTAGCTTTTGTTTTGGGTCTTCAATCTTATCTGCCATTGAAAAACATTGTTTCTGCCTTACATGAAAGTATTAAAATCATTAAAATAGCAAGGACAGGCAAATAAACAAGTCTGGCTCTAATTCATAGCTTTACAAAGTTGGGACCAAGCGGATTTCTTACCTTGTAAAACACTAAGAGTTTATTCCACACTGCAGACATTGTTGAGAGAGCTTTTCCTCTCGATAACCATCAAACATCAACATGCAGTACTGTTGTTTATGATTAGCCGCCTTCTTGATTATTCATTCAGAGTCACCGTGAATTTAACTCATTTACCTTTACGTAATTTACTATCTTTACTACGTCACTAAGTACAATGTTTAGTTTAGCTGACTTATTTTTGAAGCCAGTCTTTCTCAATGAAGGCAGAAGTGCATTAATGTACGTTCCGGTGTAAGTTTATTAATATGGGTACTCATTCCAGCATGTTTTCCTATCATTGCAACTGTGCTATCAGAACATACTTGTACACAAAACTTAAACTCCAGACCATACCTGTTGACAATATAATTCTTTTTAGCTTTATACATTTGAAAGCTAGTTGTGTCTTTTGACAATGAGCATGAAAAAAATTTTTTTAAAAAGATTCTTCCTTCATATCACCATCGTGTTCAAATTACATCTGTACTGAAAGATTACCATATTAGCAGTATCATTGCACAAGTCAGGTTGCAATGAAAAATACTTCACTTGCTTTATTTGGTCTATGAGTTGGTCTTCCATATCATTAGCCTGGTATGTTAATCTGTGGAGTCATTTTAAAGTGGTAGTGGAGCTACCTTCTTTGCCAAAGATTCATGTTTCCAAACAAACACCTCTGCTGCAGATTGTCACTAATGTCTCATCAATTGCATAGGTGTTTTTGGTCTTAGCAACCTGAGGTGCTATTTTAGTAGAAGTGCACAAAGCATTAATAAGTAAAATATTGAACATTTGCTTCTGTGGCTTTCTAATGCAATACTTTTTTTATTTCAAAGAATTCTTTTAGTTTTGAGCTTTTATTTCAGCCTTTTGTGAGTAAGTTGCTGACCAAGAAGTTTTGAAGGAATCACTAGTTAGAACATTTTTGCCAGTAACACACTTTTGGGTCTAGCATGCCATCCTCCAACATGGCTACAAACCCAACCCAAACTTAGCATATGAGGAATGATCCTTCAAAATAAAACTAGCATGAAGTCTTTGGTCTCCATTTCTTTGGAGTCACTTCCATTGCCATTATTTGGTTTCCTTCTACTGATGCATTCAGATAAAGTATGTCTTTTCTTGAAACAAACAAAAAAGTCATGTGTAATTTCTTTTACTGTTTGTAAATTAGAAATAAAAATGAGTAATACAGTTTTTTCTTTCTCAATTTAGCTAGTAATGTTAAGCTATAAGTTAAGCATGGTTGCTTAAAAACTGAAATCATGAGAATAATAAGTTAGAAAAGTAACTCAATGCCAACATTTTCTCTATCTTCCTTGTCTTTTGTGGCCTCTCTCATCTGACTTCTTAATCGACACTTCTCATGTGAGCTGACAAGGAGGTGGGTAGGAAGACATTTCTCTAGTAACTGTTGTTTAAAATCCCTCTGTAGCCTAATTCATGGAAAAAACAGGGAGACCAGGGTTTCATGCCTTGTGTTTTACATTTCACGTTATTTCCTAATGAGTACAGTAGTATATAACTGTGTCCTGAAGGAATGAGATGTTTTCACCATCCCATGTGTAAGATCCATGATTATACTGATTATATTTAACTGGATATGTGGCATCAAAAAAAGGTGCTAGCTTCAGGTCAACAAATATATTTTGAACACCCACAATATGCAAGGCCCTGTGCTAGATATAGTAGGCAATACTAGAGTAAGTCAATCATAGTTTCTGTCGTCTGTGAGCTGACAAATATAGGGTGTTGGTTATCTGTTGCTGCGTAACAAATGACTCAAAGCTTAGTGATTTAAAACAATAAATCATTTTTTATTTAGCTCATATATCAGCAGCTGGGCAGTGGTTCACCAGGGTGTCTCATTTCTGTTAGATTGTCAGTAGGCTCAGCTCAAATAGGGACTGGATGATCCATTTTCAAGATGGCTCACTCACATGGGCAGCAAATCGGTCCCTGGATGTAGGCTGGGAACTCAGCTGGGGCTTTGAGCCAGTGACCCAGGTTGCTTTCCAGGTAGACCTCTGCACAAGCTGCTTGAACTTCCTCACAGTATGATGGCTGGGTTCCAAGTGTTAGTGTCCCAAGCGGTCAGGACAGAAATGCATGGCGCTTTTAAGACCTAGCCTCAGAAGTCACATAGCATCTCTTCTACTAGCTTTATAGGTTGTACAAAGACCTGCTTTTACAGGCAGTCACAAAGACCTGCCAGGTTAAAAGAGAAGGGAGCAGACCTATTGATGGGTAAGTGCAGGATTATAGAAGAGCATGTGTGATGGGACATATTATTGTAACCATCTTTAGAAAATAACAATCTGCCATACAAGTTATTCATTCATTCATTCATTCATTTATTCAACAGATATTTATCAGGCACCTACTATGTGCCTGATACTGTTAAGGGCTGAGTATTCAAAGATAAATAAGACATGGTTTCTGCCCTAAAGGAACTGACAATTGTAGGAGAGAAAGAAGATATAATTAACTATATGTAATAAAATATAAGTACTATGCCAGAACTTTATACAAATCACAGTGGTGGCACAGAGAAGGAGAGGTGGTAAAATTTCTCAGGGAAGTTACATTTGCGATGGCTCTAGAAAGCTGTGTTGGGTAATAGTTCTTAAAGTGTGATCTGGGTATCCATGGGGATCCCCAAGAGCTTTTCAGGGAGTTTGTGAGGTCAAAACTATGTACATAATAATACTAAGACATTGTTTGTCTGTGTTGATGTGTGCACTGATGGTACAAAAGCAATGGTGTGTGGAACACTAGCCCCTTAGCATGAATAAAGGGAGTGCCAAATTGTATTTGTAGTCACTGTGTTTTTCACTGATGTGCACTCATTAAACAAAAAATTTGGTTTCACTCAAGAATGCCCTTGATGAAGCAAAAATGATTACATTTATTAAATTTTGACCCTTGAGTACATATTTTAATATCCTGTGTAACAAAATGAGAATTATACATAAAGCACTTCTGCATACTGAAATTCTATGGCTGTTTCAAGGAAAAGATTTTGTGCAATTGAATTTCTAACTGAAATAGCTGCTGTTTTCAGTACCATTTTTACTTGAGAGAACAACCGACAAACTAGGGTTATTCAGACTTGGGTATTTGGCAGACATTTTCTTGAAAATCGATGAGGTGAGCCTGTCACTTCAAGGAAAACAACTGACAGTATTCGTTGTCAATGATACAATTAAAGCTTTCAAGCAAAAATTAGAAGTGTGAAAAACTGGTATCTGCCACCATGAATTTGACGGTTTCCAAAGAATGGTTTGATGGAATTGATGTGATTAACAAATAGGATTTTTTGGTCTTTTTTAGTGAAATGTCTTGGTTTGGCACAAAGAAATGTGATTTTTGGAAGAGCTTTATAACTCAGTGAACCCATATTTTCCAAATGACCATTGCATGATGTTCAGAATCATGCATGAGAAAAAGGTCCTTTCAAAGAGTAAGAAAGACCAATGGATTAATGTAACAGAGTATGTTAATTTTATTGATGTGGTTTCAGACTCCACATTAAACTGTAAGAAACTACCACTTGTTGAATTTTAGGATAGTGTCAAAGAACAATGTTCTCAGTTATCCGAAAAGGCTATTAAAATAGTCTTCCCTCTTCCATCTACATATCTGTGTGAAACTGGATTTTCTTTATATACTTCAACCAAAACAACATATCACTTAAGATTGAGTGCAGAAGCAGGTATAAAAAGTCTGTCATCTCTGAAGCCAGACATTAAAAAGATTTGGAAAAATGTAAAGCAATAACAGTCTTCTTACTAATTTTTTAATGTCTTGGACAATATTGCTATTTTCATCACATATATTATCTATGTTAACATATGAGTTTATTATTTTTTTCAAGTGGATAAGCAAATATTTTTAATTTCCTCAGATTTAATTTCTAACATGGTGAATAGTGATAGATGTAATCCACATAAATAAAAGCTCTTTGTTTTCCACAATCTTTTAAGAGTGGAAAGGAGGCCTGAGACCCAAATTTGAAGCCGAAGTATAACAGGGTCACATTCACCAGAATAATGTACATGCTGGGAACAAAGGCTTGGAAGCCCGAGTGAGAGAGCTAGGCAGCTCAGAGGACTGTACATGCTTAGATGGGTGCCAGTGTGGGGAAGGAGACGAGCAGAGGTGTGAGACAGGGGGCTAGCTGGTGGGCAGGGGCCTGCGCAGTGATGAAGTGCTCAGGCGCTTCGAAGATGAACTGCTTCGAATCTTGTTCCACCACTTGGTTCCTGTGTGATGTGGGGCAAATTACTTAAACTCTCTTTATCTTAGTTTTCAAATATTTCAAATAGAGATAATCATAGCACTGTTAGTAACCAGGGTTCTTGGCCTCCTTAATCAATAGAGGCTAGACAAGAAATTCAGGCAAGGCTTTATTGGGGCCCCTGCTACACCAGGGAGGAGCAAGAACAAGTAACAGGTTCCCTTGCTCACTCGCACCCCAAGCGGTGGGGTGAGCCAGTTCCTTATACGGGGTGAGAGTAGGGATGGGTCCAGGAGTTGGGCCAAATGCGTGGCTGAGGTGTTTTGCCCACTGCTTTGGTAGTGTTGAGTGCAGGGGGCTCTTCAGAAGTGGCAATTGCCACTGTCTCGCTGGCATGGACATATATACACTACCAAACGTAAAATAGATAGCTAGTGGGAAGCAGCCGCATAGCACAGGGAGATCAGCTCGGTGCTTTGTGACCACCTAGAGGGGTGGGATAGGGAGGGTGGGAGGGAGGGAGACGCAAGAGGGAAGAGATATGGGAGCATATGTATATGTATAGCTGATTCACTTTGGTATAAAGCAGAAACTAACACACCATTGTAAAGCAATTATACTCCAATAAAGATGTAAAAATAAAGGACCCATAATCCAGGTGTAAGACATTACTGAAGGTGGGAATCTATCATTTTCACAAATTAAAAAAAAAAAAAAAAGAGCTCCATTAAAAAAAAAAAAAAAGAAGGGGTAGTTGGGTTTTTGGTCTCTTTGTATCTTTTTGTCCATAATTTGCCCCAACTGCACATACACGCAGTTATTTTTAGTCCCTTATAGTTTCTTTGTATTTTATTGCTCCAGGAGATGTTTGTCCAGGTGCAAGCATGGCAGCAAAGGGTTCCAGGTCTCAGGTCCCAGCCTGTCTCAGCATCTATTATCTAAGTCTGTAAGAATTTATGAAACAATCTCTATAAAATACTTGATGTGGTGTTTGGCACCAAGAAAGCTCTCAATAAATTGTTGGCTATACTAAGGTGTTTGGACTCTATTCTCTAGTAAGGAGAGTATTGAGAGTGTTTTTAGCAAGAAAAAGACATGACTGGATTAAGATGTGCTGTAAGTGACATACGAGGAGGGTGCATGTTGTAGTTTCAGCTTTCCTTGATGCAGTATGGTCCTCAGAGCAAAACACGTCTGCGTTCCACTGGCTGTGTTTGGGGTGGAAGTCTTCAACCTCATGAAGCCTCCTGGGCATCCCAGTGCAACACTTACTTTAGGAGCAATTTTACATACAACTGGGAGTCAGTTTTCTTCTGTGGAAAATTTTGCTAGCCTAGTAACTTTCAAATTTGGGTTGATTTTTTTTCTCCTTTTCTCTCAAACAGCACTTCATGTGCTTTACTAGTTACAAAATCATTTCACTCTCTGCAAGTAATTGGCTGCCTGGTGCCTGTTCTTACATTACCATAGTTTCTGAGGTGGCCAGATGTTACCGTGAGCACAGTCTGCAGAACTGGGCTGGGCCGGGAGCAGCCCATTGGGAGAAGAGGCACTAGGGGCCAAGAAATCACTGGGTTATTATGGAGAGTGAAATTCAGTTCATCAATAATGTATTGAGAGTTTACTCTGTGCCAGGTACTGAGAAGCAACAGAAGTGAAAGAATGTACCTCCCACCCCCAACTCAGAGAAGTTTGCCTGTCATTTTGATAAGGAGGATGAGGCATGTTTGCAAATTGTGAGTTGTGTGTGACAAGTGCTAAAACAGAAGTAAAAGAAAACTGTTTTGGGAACCCAGTGGAGAGCCTGCTTCAGGCTCCGGGAGGCTGGCAAAGACCTCATGGCATTTGAGCTGGGCCTTGAAAGGGGGGTCAGGTTCTAGCAGGTAGGAAAGGTCTTTCCATGGAGAGAACAACATGACTAAAGATAAGGATGTAAAGCAGGCAGCATCAGACTTCCCTGGTGATCCAGTGGTTAAGACTATGTGCTTCCAATGCAGGGGCACGGGTTCAATCCCTGTTTGGGGAACTAAGATCCCAAATGCAGCATGCCCCCCCCCAAAAATAAAGAATAAAGCAGGCAGCATCAGCAGCATGATCTGTGGGGCTGGCTCAGTGCAAAATGGAAATGCGAGGCTCCTTGTTCAATAATCATTAAGAATTTCAAATCAGTGACAGCAGAGCATTTAACCAAGTGGGGGACCTTCTAAGGGCAGAGTCCATGTGACTGCACAGGTTGTATGTCAGTGGACTCAGTCCTCAATGCAGGGTGCACACGAGGAAGGGAAGGGTTGTCTGAAGCATAGCTGTGTGACTGTGAGTGGTGGAAGACAAGTGTGCAAAGGCAGGTCGTGTTACTGAATGCAAGTTTTGTGAGGCCAAACCAACCAAAAGGTCAGAGTTTGGAGCAGAGAAAGGTTTATTGCAGGGCCATGCAAGGAGATGGGTGGCTCGTGCCCAAAAAACTCCGAACTCACTGAAGGGTTTCAGCAAAGTATTTTTAAAGGCAAGTTCGAGGGAGGGGTGTGGTTAGTTGTTGTGAACTTATTGGTGTAGGAATCCTTTGTTCTTGCAGCTGTCTGGATAGATCAGGTCACGATGTTCCCATAAACCTCCAACAAGACAAATGTTATTCTCTGTTCTGCAACTTTTTATCTCTACATGAATGGACTCAGAAGTCAGAGCCCTGAGAATAGGCTATCCTGTATATTTTAGGCTATAGGCAACATTGCTTTTTTCAATTAAATCAAATGGTTTGTGTTTGAATTTTTTTTTTATTTATTTTTGGTTGCATTGGGTCTTTGTTGCGGTATGTGGGCTTCTCACTGTGGTGGCTTCTCTTTGTTGCAGAACACGGGCTCTAGGTGTGTGGGCTTCAGTAGTTGTGGCACATGGGCTCAGTAGTTGTGGCTTGTAGTCTCTAGAGCTCAGGCTCAGGAGTTGTGGCACACGGGCTTAGCTGCTCAGCGGCACATGGGATTTTCCCGGACCAGGGCTCGAACCCGTATCCTCTGCATCGGCAGGTGGATTCTTAACAACTGCGCCACTAGGGAAGTCCCTAGGCAACATTCTTAACTCAAAGCAAAAGCAATACAATAAGAGGTTAAAGTAAAAGAAACAGATCTAATATGGAATCAGATTTGTTCTTCCCCATTACAGTTGCGCCACATGCTTGGACACGATGCTTAGGAGGATGGACTGGATGGGGAACCCCTGAGTTTGGAGCTGGTATTGATATGACCAAAAGAATGCTTTGAAAAGATGGCTACTGCAGTGTAGAGGCAGGATTTGAGGTGGTTTGGGAGGAACTGAAGAGAGGACCAGGGCTTGGGAAGCAGTTGAAATGTGGACCTTTTGAAAAGGAGTGGTTCTAGAAGAAGCAGCAGGAATGGAATGGAGAAAGTGGACACCAGACACATAGAAGAAATAGAGATGTCAGGTAACAGAACTGAGAAGGGTGAGGAAAGGAGTATGCAGAAATGATACCAAAATGTTTAGCCTGTGTGATGGGACTGATAAGAAAAGTTGAAGGAGAGCTGGTGGGTGAGGAAGTCACTCATTCAATCCATGTTCTTTGAACTATTGGCTAATTATCTGCAGTGGATTTAACCAAGCAGTAAGAGTTAAATGGTGGAAATAACTGAGTGTGTGTACATTCTTCTGCAAAGGGCAGCCCCTGTACCCTCATTATATTTAATGAAGCTCTGAAAATGTCCATGGGTTCATAGCACACACTAGTGGTTTGGTAAGCAAATCTTGATTAAATGCACATCCAAGTGTCTTGGCTGTGCATAAGTCTTAGGCCTGGCCCCTGCCCACTGATCCAGCCTCTTCTCTCACCACTCTCCATCCACACCTGGTGCCCCAGGGCTGAACTAGTTGCCTTGGGAGTCTTCCTTCCCCACTCCACTGCCATACCCCTTAACTCCCATTTATCTTTCAAAACTCTTTTCTGGGCATGCTGCACACGCTGCCCGCTTCCACCACCCCCAGTCTAGATCTCACCCTGACCACACCGCAGCTCATTTGTTTGTTCATATGGGACCAGGTTTTATCAGACATTGTATCTGAGCGCTAGCACCAGGCCTACCAGAAAAGAGATGCTTGGCAAATGTTTGTGGAATAAATGAATGAAGAGATCAAGTTTGTCCACTGGACTGAAGTGATTGTCTGAAAACCCATTCATTTTCAGTTAAGTAGTTGTACTGCTTTTAGTTCCAGAATGGGCACAAGATCTGAGATTTCTAAACAGCAGAATAACCAAATGCCAAATGGGGTTCAGTTTGATCATTCTGACAGCCCAGCCCAGATGTTGTAACCAGAGACCAGGGAGGAGCAGGGCTGTCCCAAGTGGGAGATGGGGGTGGGAGTGGTCCACACTAGTGGTTTGTCTGTGAGAATTTAAAAATACTAAAATACAGCGACTTCCCTGGTGGTCCAGTGGGGCACTGGGGACCGGGGTTCGATCCCTGGTCGGGGAACTAGATCCCACATGTATGCTGCAACCAAGAAGTCCGTATGCCACAATCTACTGCAACAAAGATCCCGCATGCTGCAACTAAGACCTGGCGCAGCCAAAATAAATGAATACTTTAAAAAAATAAAAAATAAAAATATTAAAATACTAATTGAAAGTTGGAATATTTCTATGATCACCGTGAGCTGGCAGTTCTAAATGTGTCAGTGATAGAACACTCCTCCCCCCTCAGAGTCTGCTCATACTTGTCCCTTAGAGTGACCCAATGAGCCACACTGGGGAGCAGCACAAGGTTTTGATCATGTCTCTCAGGGCAGAATACAGACTATTTATCTGCTCTTTCTAAACCCTGGGCCCCTTTGAACTTCCCTTTTCCTCATATTGATGGCAATGTCATAGTGACCCTCCTAGGGCAGCCCTGTCACTTCTTGGGTTCTTTGCATCCCTCCTTTCAGATTCACGGGGGGCATCCAGAGGGTCAGTTGGCTCAGAAGAGCCCCTCCGAGTAGAGTTGGAATCTAAGTTTTAGGAGAGAAGTGGAGGGCCGTCACAGAGCCAGGACCTCTGCTCTCTGTGTATGCCTGCGGGGGAGAGATGTCTAAGGGAGGGGAGGAGGGTCTACTGCTGATCTTCCAATTAACCTGCACACGTAGACCTTACTCAGTATGTTTCTGAAACTCCTTGCCTTGTGCTGAATTAAGTTGGAAAATATTTCAAAAGTTACAGAAGCTATGACAATTTGAAAACTTTTACTAGCCAACATTTTATATCAGAATTAGCAAATGGCAAGTTAATTCTGTAACAGATATTGATACCCTGTCTTGGCAAACCAAATTACCAGTGGATCACTCATAAACATGGAAACGGTTAGTGTCTTCCTTGGCCTTACGCCAGTCGATGGGTGGGCTGCTCTGATCCCTCCCTTGAAACCCATGAGCAGAGAAGCATCTGCATCCTGGGATCCTGTTTCAGTTGGTCATGTCTGTGCTGAGCTCAGGGTGGGAGATAGCAAGTATAGATAAGGAGTTCCATTGCCTTCGGGATAAAAGCTTGAGGACACCCTTCGTGATGTGGGTCTTGTCATACCCCAAGCTCTTCCCTTAGGATTGCCCCACCACTACCCTTGAATTCTAGGCACCAGCCATACTGAGAGACTTGCAGTTACTCAGACAAGATTTGTTCTCTCAAATCAAGGAATAGTATGCATTGGACATACTATTCCCTTCGCCTGGAATTTTCCATGTATCCCCACTCCCTCATTTATCAGAATAATTCAAGATGGAGTTCTGGCATCTTCTCATGCAGAAGGCCTTTCTTTGCTCAGTTCCCCAAATGGGGTCAGCTAGATGCAGACTCTGGTTTCATGTATTATATTTATGTTGCAGCTAAATAACCTCGCCTGTTCTCTAGCCCATGTTGCTCTGTCCCTGCTTTCAGCTCCTTTGCAGATGTTAATTGTCATCTGGAACATCTTCCCGCGTGCTTCCTTCTAACCGTGGCCTTGCCCCTCCAGCAGCATTCTCTGAGGGTTATTTCTTCTACTTTCTCAAGGCTGATTGTGTTTTTCTAAGCACTGTTCTTACATCCTCTGAGAGCTTCTGCCAAGTCAACTGTTCAGTGGTGATGCCGTGGTGAAACTGAATCAGAAGTCTAGAGGAATTCACCACTTGGGGCTTTTCTATTAACATCACTATCAACAGAACAGTAGAATTCAATAATTTCTGATAGCTGTTTTGGGGACAAATTTATCAAGGTATGGAAATACATTATTAAATAAGCTAAATACAAGTTGAACTTTTTTGTTTGTTTGTTTTTTTAAGCGGGCCTCTCACTGCTGTGGCCTCTCCCGTTGCGGAGTACAGGCTCTGGACACGCAGGCTCAGCAGCCATGGCTCACGGGCCCAGCCGCTCCGCGGCATGTGGGATCCTCCTGGACCAGGGCACGAACACCTGTCCCCTGCATCGGCAGGCGGACTCTCAACCACTGCACCACCAGGGAAGCCCTGAATGTTGTTTTTTTTTCTCCCTAAACTCAACACATCCACCACTGCTAAGCTTACTTTTTATTTTCCTCCCTACCCTCAGGGTAAACTTGACTGTCTTGCAGCCCCAGTGATTCAGGGCAGAAAGCCCAGGACCCTTGGCCTGTCCTAAGTGTCACAGCAGACACTAAAGCTTGGCTGTTCCAAGTCCTGGTGAAGGCTCTGTTTTCTCCCCCTAACACTTGATGAGTCTCCTTAGCCATCTCTCTTCATGAAACATAATGAACTTGCTAATTTCAAGGCCTAAAAGTACCTTTTTCTCTATACATTATTTCTTAAACTTTCCTCTTTAAAGTGAGAAAAGAGAAAAAAATAAAGACTGTGATATTTTCCTAGTCTCTGTAAAATCTCAAGCTAGCCTATGATTATTTCTCCTCAACTAAGAAAAAAGTTCATTTATCAACTTAGTACTAATTTCTTCAATTAACTACTCCCCCTGTTTTATTCTTTTAATCATCAGTACCCAATTAGCACTAAGTACTTCTTGGCTAAGCCTGTGTTTTATAATCTGTTTCAGAAAGACATCACACTCTTTTCCTTAAACATTTTTAAAACAGTTGAACATAACCAGACTTTCTCAAAACAAGGCATCTAGTGGTTACTCACAGACAAATTTAGAGGTTCACAGATGGGGATGAGATAATGGTGCCTATAAGAATCATGAGATGTTTTAAAACCTCTACTTGCTCACCTCTTCTTACCCCACTTTACCCCTGAGTATAACTAAATTTTAGGAAACTATAATTTTTAAAGGGCTTTTTTTGGTGATTCTAATATGGCCCCTGGTTGAGAATCATGCTCATGGTGGTTCCGGGTGGGTAGGACCCATCTGAGTATTGTTGATTTCACATATTAGTTACACTGGGGAGCACAGTGGGGAAGTCAGATGTGATAGATCTGGGATGCTTCTGGAAGACTTACATTTTGAGTTGGATCTTGAATGATAATAACATAGCAATAACTGACTTGTACTGGGCATGTACTGCGTGGAGCACTTCACGTACATCATCACATTTAATCCTTACCAAAACCCTACTGTAAGACAGATGGTGTTATCCCCTTTTTACAGATGAGGAAGACAGATATCAGAGAGATCAAGTGCTTTGCCCAAAATTACACATCAAGTAAGTAGCAGAGCTGGCATTTAACCCTCAGTCATGTGACTCTAAAGCTCTACTGCTATGACGTGTCAGACTTAGTGGGAAGGATGTAACAGAGACTCAAGGTGTGTGTATTGGCAAGAGAATTATTTCGTACCTGATCAAAATCTTTGTGGAACACAGATATCTGGGCTTATAAGAAGTCCTCAGAGTCAATTATGGACATCATCATTAGACTGAAAATTGTCTTTATGTCTCCAAGAAGATGAGAAAGGCCAAGTTTTTATCATCAGGAGTAGGCCTAGTGTGTTATCATCCACTTCAAGTTTCCTTTCTAATTCCATAATCAGAATTCATAATCATGGTCATTTTTTGGAGATCAGAGGGACTTTAGATCCCATGCATCCTGTTTCTTATTTGACTCCCTCATTTGGCAGATTTATTTATTCAAGGAAAGGCAGCAGAGTGTAGAGCAATGGTTTTCAACTAGAGGTGAATTTGCCCACCAAGGGACATATGGAGACATTTTTCATTGCCACAACTGGGAGATGCTACTGGCATCAGTGAGTAGAGGCCAGAGATTCTGCTAAATATCCTGTAACACAAAAGACAGCTTCACACAGCAAAGACTTAGCTGGCCCAACATATCAATAGGGCTGGGGCTGAAGAACTCTGGTGTAAAGGTTCAGGGCATGGACTTTGTATTTAGACTGCATGGGTTTGAATTCAGCTTCATACTTGCTAGCTGTGTGACCTTGACTAAGTTACTTAACCTCTCTGTGGCCCATCTGTAATTAAGGCTGATGCAGTCCTATCTCATAGGACTGTTAAGAGATTTAAATATTCAATATCAATGAAGCATTGGAACAGTATCTGGCACAGCAGACATGTGTTTAGAGAGGCATCTGGTACAGTGGTGGAGTCAGTTCCCGAACCAGCCTGCCTGGGTGTGGATCCTCCATCTGTCTCTTACCAGCTTTGCGACTTTGGACAAGTCACTGAAACATTCTTGACTCAGGTTCCTTATGAGTAAAATGAAGATAATAATAGTATCTATCATTAAGATAAGTCATCTATGCAAAGTGATTAGAACAATAACTCTTACATCATAAAAACCATATAAGTACCAGCTGTCATTATCACTGTTACTATTATTCACTTATTCATTCATTCAACAAGTATCTGGGCCTCCTCTGTCCAAAGGGGTGGAGTCACTTGCTTTACAGCTAGTATTAGACAACAGAGTCGGGATTAGGACCACTGACTCAGGAAAGGACAGCTCTGTCCAGTATGATCGTTTACGACTCTCTGCTTCTTGGCAGTAGAAAGCTGAGGGATCTATCATTCTGGGTAATTATTACTTTGGAGGCAATGTGGAGAGAGGTACCAGGACCTACCGTGTCACTTAGCAACTAAATACCTCCAGTTCTGCTTTTGAAAACCTAGGAGACGGATGGTGGTTCAGGGAGGAAAACCAGCAGATGCTGGAGGTATTGAGATCAGAGTAGTCAACAATGAAAAAGTGATTTTAATTTCTTTTATTATTATGGAAGGAGGTATTTCTTTAAAAGGCCCTGTCTGTGGTCATTGTGCTGGTGCAGTTTAGTTCACCGTGGTGATAGTAGTACCTTCTGAAAAGTTTTTTTTTTCATTTTGAGATGTAAAAGATAAGTTTGATATATGTATACATATAGCTGATTCACTTTGTTGTACAACAGAAACTAACACAATATTGTAAAGCAATTATACACCGATAAGATATAAAAAACAATAAAAGCCATTGAAATGACACCAGCATTTAAAAAAAAATGTTTGAGCTTTGTGTGAGCTTATAACTTTAGTAGACATAACTTTAACTGGGGTCATTTTCCAATGGTAGTTAACATGCTTGCTTAAATGGCTTTAAAAACGATGTCATTTTAGATGGCTTTGTTAATTAGATTCTTTTTGATGACTCATGTTGGAGAAATAGGGCTCTCATTGTGAAGTAAAGCAAAACCTGGGTTTGCAAATCTGCAAGCCAGCCTACCGTTAGCCAGGTATGACTGTGCCTAAGTGGTCGTCTGTTTGCGATCAAGAACTCAGCAGGCACAAAATACGTGAAAGTAGCAAATTATTTGGAGACCTTTCCAACCTGCATCTGACCTTCTTGATTCATGTGCAGAAGTAATTCTCTGTGGAAATTGCTGGGCCTTTATCTGTGTTGCTATTAAAACACTGGTTGAAATGAGGGGGCACAGGCTGCATTGTTAATGGGTTACCGTGGGGTGGGAGCAGTTGTTTTATTCGACAGATGAGAAATAGCTGAAAATAACCTTCTGTCTCCCCTGTAAGAATTTTGCTTGTTAAGTGACAGTCACCAGCACGGCAGAGTTTTAACATGGTATAGGAATTTGTGCTATTCTTAGCAAGATATTAAATGAGAGCTTGCAGGCTTTTCTTGTTATAAAATAGGGAATGTAGGAGTGTTTTATATTCTCTGATTTGGGGGGGCACTTTCTGTGCCCAGGGCAATAGCTGTCCAACTTGAGGAGGAGTGAGGGCATAGTTCTAGCAGGAAATTCAGAGCTGGGTGTAGTCTTTCCATCAGTGTCCCATGCATCAAGGTATTACTGACCTGTAGGATTGCTCTTTGATTCTCTCCTGGCTTTATTTCCATTGTTCTGTCCGGTAGAGTAAGGTTAGCTTTCTTCATAGCTCCTTTGTGCTTCCTCAGTTTGGCCCACTATCTTTTTTTTTTTTTTGCCTCTGACCATCCTCCTCCCTTCGGGTAGGACTTAACACTTATAGGGAAATTCTGAGGATGAGTATGATTTAAAGCAGTGCTTCTCAAACTTCAAGGTACATCAACATCACCTGAAGAGTTTGAAAAAATACAAATGCCTGGGCATCATTCCCAGAGATTCTGATCCAGTAGGTCTGGAGTGGGCCTGAGAATTTGCATTTCTACAAAATGCCCATGTCCAAGACCAAACTGAGATGGTCTTGTGGGATATTATGATTTATAATAAGAAATATAAATAAATTTAGTCTTTGTCCCTATTTCTGGCACAGCTAAAACCCTTGGAATTTCCTGTGATGAAACCAGTAAAGGTGTCTCTTGTTGTGTTAATGGGTGACTTATGGATCCCATCAAAGGATGGGGCCTGCTTGCCAGTGGAGCCAACCATGTGATTAGAGGCTTAGAACTTTTAGTCCCACCCTTGACCTCCTGGGAGGGGAGAAGTTCTGAAGATTGAGTGCAGTCACCAATGATTTAATCAATCATGCCTATGTAATGAAGCCTCCATAAAAACTCAAAAGGATGGGTTTTGAGAGCTTCAGGTTGGTGAACCAGAATGTTTCCACATGTCACCATGCTAGACCCCAAACTCCAGAGGGGCAGAAGTCCCTTTGTTTGGAGCCTCACCCTATGTGTCTCTTCATCTGGCTGTTGATTCTTGTCCCTTAATATCTTTTGTGATAAACCAGTAATCTAGTGAGTAAAAGGGTTTCCTAAGTTCTCTGAGCCACTCTAGCAAATTAATCAAACCCAAAGAGGGGGTTATGGGAAGCTCTGATCTATAGCCAGACAATCAGAAGCACAGGTGACAACCTAGACTTGCAGTTAGCATCTGAAGTGGAGGGCTGTCTTGGGACTGAGCCCTCAGCTTGTTGGAATCTGATGCTCTCAGAATTGAGCCGAACTGTAAGACACCCAGCAGGTGTTGGAGAATTGGTGATACCGTGTGGGAAAAGCCCACCCACATTGCATTTGGATCTAGAACTCTTCTTACCTTGTGTAATTGAACCTGGGCAAACTCACCTCTTTGGAACAGTCTCTTCAATTGTTAGTCAATTGCATTTACTGAGCACCTGCAAAGGAATGCAAAGGAATATGCCCTTGAAATGACTCCACCAGAGTTCCTGCACTCTGTAAAGTCTTCTGTTTAAGGAAAAGCACAAGCTATATATTTCAGGAAGAGGTACCCACTCAAAGCCAAGGACTGAGGAGACTAGAGTCCAGGGGTGATTGATGGAGGGATGTTAACATTTGGTGCTTCAAGAAAGAAAACTAAGATTTATTTCGGATCTATCCCATGCCGGCGTTGTGGTTGACATTTGTCATGTTAATTCATTGAATCTTCACAGAAACCCTGAGAGGTGGAGATTACCCTCTCCCTTTCATAAATAAGGAAACTGAGGCTCTTAAGACTTGAATTAGTGGCTGGGCCAATAATTCAAACTCAAGGTTCCTTCTCTTCGGAGCCCAAGCTATTTTCATTGTACCATGTTGCTTCCCAGCATAGCACATGACTCACCTGAGTACTGGGTTAACGTTTGTTGAATTAAAATATCTGATGATTAACTTAGTGAGGGAACGTTTCCAGGAAATAACTTAGAAACAGTTCTTAACCATCCTGCAATCAATTCTTGTTATTACTTATTGAGCATTTATTATATACCAGGTACTGTGATAAGCATTTTATGTACCTTATACCACTTATTTAAAAATAAACTAAAAGGTAATTATTAACTCCATTATATATGATGAAATTTAGAGAGGGTGAATGATCATCCTGAGGTTGGGAGTGGAACCAGGCTTCCAAATTGCAGCTTTTAGTCTCCAAAGCAGGACTTTTTGAGTTCTCGTATGCTGGCTTGATCTGCTAGCATGGCAACGAGCTTACTTCTTTTCCTTCCCATTGTTACTATCCATGTCTTCACAGACAATGAGATTCATTAGCTATGGATTTCAAGCCTTAGGAAATAAGATTGTAAAAGTTAGTCACCAGTTACCATGCCAATATAAACATCCTCACACCCACTCCATCATTATCACATTAGAATAAGCAAAAGCAATAACAGCAGCAAAGACCAAAAATACATTAACAGAAATAGATGTGTTGCTGTCATGTGGGCCAGATGACATGGAATAAGGACTAGATCTAGTTCCCAGGCCTTATTCCCTTCCCCCTCCCTGCTTATACTTATTCTTCAGTCCTTCCTCATGCACAAATGGCTTCATTCAAAATCACTAAGTAGTCAGTATTTTAGCTGGTATGTCAAAGTTCTTAGCATTTATGGATTTTAGAGATTCCTTTGAAGGCCTCTTTTTGTACATGATGAGCTGGTTTCAGACATCTCTCTTCTGGACTCCAATATTTTCCTGTAATGATAAATTTTGAGTCCACTTATGCAATTGAAAGGCAAGAGTCCCATTCAGGCTAGTGTTCCAGGTTACTGTCTTGAGGAAATGCAGTACACCTGCTCTGTACTCCAGGCACTTTCACACAGTATCCCATTTCCCCAGCAACCCAGGGAGATGAGCAGGTGTTTCTCCTTTTGTCAGACTAACAGAAATGGAGGAAAAAAGAAGTAATTTGCCTCTGGCCACACAGCTCTAAGTGACTGAGCTGGAATTTGAACCCAGGAGGGTATAACTCTGTAGCCCGCATCTTTATTTCCTTATCAGATAATATTATGGGTGCACAAGTCACTGCATTCACCGATCAGAATTTGCTGGGCTACACCTAACGTAGGAAGCAGAAGATTCAACTTCTGAGCTCCTTCTCTGCCTTTTTCACTCTACTTGCTGTATCTCATGAATGTCTTGGAAGTGAGAGGGTGTCTCTGGATTGCTTTGAGTTCTCAATGCCAATGTTGGGTGTGTTAATAACCTTCCCCCCCAAACCCACCAGTGTAGCTACCTGACTTAATGAGCATTTCGTTCTCATCAGATGGCTGCCAAATGGGGAATTAGGATCAGTAGACTTGTGATTTTGTTTTAAGGGAAGTTCATATAACGTCTTTTTTTTTTTCTTCAAAAGAAAAAAAAAGGAAGAAATTAAGCATCATTAAAATAAGCAGCAGTGGGCTTCCCTGGTGGCACAGTGGTTGGGAGTCTGCCTGCCGATGCAGGGGACACGGGTTCGTGCCCCGGTCTGGGAAGATCCCACATGCTGCGGAGTGGCTGGGCCCATGAGCCATGGCCGCTGGGCCTGTGCGTCCGGAGCCTGTGCTCCGTGGAGGGAGGGGCTGCAGCAGTGAGAGGCCCGCGTACCGCAAAAAAAAAAAAAAAAAAAAAAGCAGCAGTGAGGCATAATCTTAATGGATATTGAATTTCAGGCACTATCTGATTTAAAAACAGGGATTGGAAGGGGCTTCTACTTCCTCAGTTTTGCCTGTGGGTACCTATGAAATCTGGGGTGCAGGTAACCAGGGAGGGAGTAGAGTTAAAGAAGGGGCGAGGGGAGAGAGGGAGAGAGGGAGAGAGAATGTTAGAGTCTATATTCAGAAAATGGGCTTTTTATAGATAAGCAACTCTTTTTTTTTTTTTTTTGGCCGGCCGTGCGGCATGCGGGATCTTAGTTCCCCGACCAGGGATCAAACCCACATCCCCTGCAGTGGAAGCACGATGTCTTAACCACTGGACTGCCAGGGAGGTCCCTATAAGCAACTCTTTTGATCTATCCCTGCTCTTAAAAAATAATCAGTGAATAATATCTAACCAGCTTACCTAAAAAAGAAATCAAAACCAATGTTGATGTCCATAGAGTTTGACAACATATGGTAAATTAAAACACGAACTGCAATAAAAGATAGAAAGTCTTAGTAGCATGCTTCTCAAAGTTCTCAGTTGTAGCAGTATCACCTGGGAACTTGTTAGAAATAAAAATTCTCTAGGGCCCACTCAAGACCTACTGAATCAGAAACTATTGGTAAGGCCCCCAAACAGTTTTAAAAGCCCTGATGAACTTTTGCTGGGAATTAAGAGTACAGAAACAAACAAAGGTTTGAAGGTAGAGTCTTCTTTAAATTCCAGTTTATTATCTGGAATTCTGCACTGAATGAAGTCAGTTTGGATAGATCCATAAACTACCAACAGAGGGCAATGATTTTTAAATGATTACGAAAAGGAAAATGATTCATATTCTTTCTTTATCTCTAAGGTTTGATACAACTGCAGAAGTGGCAACTTACTTATTTTTCTTCTTGAGTTTAGGAGTCCATTATCCTGTGCAAGTTGTTTATTAGAAGGTGGGGTGCATTTTCTAACAGAAATAACTTTATGAATAATGACCAACTTCCTAGAGAAGCCCACAAGTCTGTTTAACCCACCAATTATTAAAAGTATGGTGGTGAGGATCTAACAGCTCTGCAGAAGCTGGTCACCTGGAATTCCAGAGATGCCTTCTAACCAAAGGACAGGCTCTTCCCTTCTTCACTTCCTTTTGGTAGCAGGAAGATCAGGTGTACCTGGAGTAGATGTCCCAAAGAGACAGAGATGGGAGAGGGGAGGGGATTGTGACAGATGGCTCTCAAGACCAGGATGCTGTGAGGAGAATGGGGAGCTAGAGAGCCAGTTACATGTCGCAGAGAATAGCCAGAAGCTTAGGACCTGTGGCTTCCTGCTCAACACACTTCTTAGTTCCAGACTCACTCCTTGACCGTCTCCTTTCTGTCCCACCAAAGATCCTAGGGGTTGCTATGCCTACTTCCTTTGCCATTGCTCTTAGTGTGTTGCTTTTGACTAGGGCTTCCTTCTATCTAGGGTTCATAGAATAGAACAGTCTCTCAATTTCCCTTCTCTCTTGCCTTTGAGAAACTGTGAATTTTATCCCAAATGCTGAAAGACAGCTGACTAGAAATAAAAAGTATCCTTGTTAATGCTTATCCTTCCCTCACTCCATCCCATGATTACTATCACCACCCTGATCATCTACTCTTTCTCACCTCTCCTCTCCTCTCTTCTCTTTTCCTTTTCTTGTCACTTTGATCTGCTGAAGGAAAGTTAAGAAAAGAAGAAAGGGAGAAAAGAATAAGAAATAAACCCAGAAAGATGTTCTTGAAATGAAGGGCATAAATTCTTGGGTCGAAAGGGCTTATTGAAAGCCTAGCACAATGGATGAAAACTGAACCACAGCAAAAGGTACATCCTTATGAATTTGCAGAACATTGTGAAAAAAAGAGCTTCTAGAGGTTCACTGTGAAAGATGAAGGATTTGAATGCTTTTGACTTCTCAACAGCAAGACAATGGGCAATGCTTCCAAAATTCTGCGAGAAATGATTTCTAATCTAGAATTCTACATCCAGACAAGCTATTAACTGAGTACAAGTCGACATATTAGGTCTCAAAGGTTTTGCTCCCTTATAGCCTTTCTCAGAAAGCTATTAGAGTTTGTCTTCAACCAACAAAGACAAGTAAACCAAGACATCAGAAGACACGGGGTGCAGAAATTGGGGGCTCTAACTGGATTAAGTGGAGTGACTTCCCAGGATACTGGAGTGGAGACAGCCACACAGCTGGCAGTGGATCAGTTCAGAAGCCTCCAGGGAGGACTTCTTTATGGAAATGGAGTGGATAGACCAACTAATGTGTTTTAATATATTAAGAAGAAACTTATTTATCTGTGGGAGAGTTTGGAGTCAAATTAGTGACAGGTAAGCTAAGCAAATGAAAAGACAAAGTCTATTATTAGAAAACATTGCAGGAAATGAAAAGTAACCACAGTCATCACATGAAGAATAATTACATGACTTAGCTGTGTCTAGCATTCATCTAGTTATAATAATATAAGCACAGATAATTGGCTCACCAAAATGGTGATATAAATATCCTGGGAGGATGGGGCAATGGGAAAAGGAGTGGGGTTTGAGTATGAGATTGGAAGAAAGGGATGGGGTAGTAGGAGGAAGCTAAATTCTCAGAGGTGGGTGGATGATGCCTGAAACTGAAGCATCAGGACACAGTGATTTGAGCATGATGTTCAGATGTGGAGATCAATAGCAGAGCAATCAGCTAATTGAAAGTGGCTGCTTCTGTAGAACAGGAAATTGAAAAGGAAGAAGGCTGAGAGGACTAAGCATTTTTAAAAATGTCTTGGCCATTTAAATGATGTGTATGTATAATGTGTACAAAAAGAAACACAAAATTTTCTAAAGAGAAATGAAAATTTTGCTGTCCTTCCCCCCAAATTCCATACAGCAATTTCTAATTAAGGGTCAGAGAATACTGTCTTATTTTTCTCTGGGTAGGACCCAGAGCTCTTGGTGTGATACAATATTAATATTATAATACAATAATATTACTGGGCTGGAGGAGCAGCTTCGATCCCGTCTTGTGTGAGGTTATTTATGAGCTTAGGAGAGCTGTGTCTGCGTTATTCAGGCTTGACCACTTCTGCTTTTCATCTGGCTCCTTTTGTTCAGATTGGCACCACTCCTGGCACCTTTCCAGAGCTGGCAGTCCTCTTTCCCATCCTTGTTTGCAATTCTTGTTGGGTGGATTCGTGTCCTCAGTTTACCAGGCAGCTGTGTCCAGTGCTACTGGGCAGATTTAACCAAAGATTTCCTTCCCTTCCTTCTAGATCTATGCCTTTATTATTTTTCCCTCCCTTAGTCTGTCAGCCAAGCCTGAGTAAGATTATTTGAAAGAAATGATTGGGGTGTATCCATACAATGGGTTATATTCATCAGTAAGAAGGAATGAACTATGGATACGTGCAACAGCATGAATGGATCTTGGACATTCTGCTAAGTGGAAAAAGTCAGTTCTCAAAAGGTCACATACTGTATGATCCTATTTATATAATGTTCTTGAAATGACATAATTATAAAAAAAGGAGAAGAGATTAGTGGTTGCTGGGGGGAGTGATTATAAAGGGGTAGTATAAGGGGATGGCTGTGGTGATGGAACAGTTCTGTATTTTGAGTGTGGTACTCAGTACATGAATCTACGCATGTGACACTGTGACACAGAATTATACATACACTTTACGGCAATGTGAATCTTCTGGTTTTTATATTATGCTCTAGTTATGTAAGCTGTATCCAGTGAGGAACCTGGCTAAAGTGTACACACATGGAATCTCTCTGTACTATCTTTACAGTTTTCTGTGAATTTATTATTATTTTAAAATAAAACATTTTTTAAAAGAAACAAACTATTGCTATATGCAACAACATGGATAAATCTCAAAATAATTATGCTGAATGAATAAGCCAGTCGGAAAAGAAAACAAAAAAATACAGATAATTAGACTACATCAAATCTAAAAACTTTAATGCTGCAAACCATACCATCAAGGAAGTGAAAAGACAACCGACATGATGTGAGAAAATATCTGCAAATCATGTATCTGATAAAGGATTTATATCCAGAATATATAAAGAACTCTTATAACTCAATAATAAAAAGACAAACCCAACTGAAAAATGAGCACAGGATTTGAGTGGACATTCTCCAAGAAGACATGCCAATGGTTATTAAGCACATGAAAAGATGTTTAACATCATCAGTCATGTGAGAAATGCAAAGCAAAGCTACAGAGAGATAGCAGTTCACACTCACTAGGATGGCAATAATCAAAAAGACAGATAATAACAAGTGTTGATAAGAATATGGAGGCATTTGGGACCCTCATACACCACTGGTGGGAATGTAAAATAGTGCAGCTACTTTGGAAAATACTATGACAGTTCTTCAAAATGTTAAACATAGTTACCATATAACACAGTAATTTTACTCCAAGAGAACTGGAAACATGTTCATACAAAAACTTGCACAGCAGTGTTCATAGCAGCATTATTCATCAGTTGAAAGGCCCCAGTGCCCATGAACTGATGAATGAATAAATGAAATATGGAGTATCCATACTATCCATAATATTGTCAACGATAAAAAGGAATAAAGTACTGATGCATGCTACAACATGGATGAACCTTGAAAACATTATGCTAAATGAAAGAAGCTAGTCACAGGAAGCCACATATATTATTTAATTTATAAGAAATATTCAGAATAAGGAAGTCAAAAGGGACAGAAAGTGGATTTGCAGTTGCCTAGGATTAGGGGATTAGGGAGGAAATGGGGAATGACTGATAAATGGGTATAGGAATTTCTTTTGGGGGGGCATGAAAATATTCTAAACTTAGATTGTGCTAATAGTTGCACAACTCTATAAATGTACTAAAGCCATTGAACTGTACGTTTTAAATGAATGCGTTTTATGATGTTTAAAAAGAATATATACTGTATGATTACATTTATATAAAATTCTTGAAAATGCAAGCTAATCTATGGTGACAGAAAACATCAGTTGCTTGGAGATGGGAGGCGGAGGGGGAGGGATTATAAATGCACATGACAAAACTTTTAGCGGTGATGGATATGCTACTATCTGGATTGTGGTGATTGTTTTATGGGTGTATACATATGTCAAAGCTTATCAAATTGTATACGTCAACATGTACAGTTCATTGTATGTCAATAGTAACTCATTTTTAAAGTAAGGCATAGCAAAAACATGTGAAATTCACTAATATGACAAATATTTATTGGGTACTGGTATAGCATTAGCTCCCCCGGCTGCAATGGCAAGGAAAAGCTGAGTCCAGCCTTCAAGCCTACTGTAAGGGCACAGGCAAAGAAAGAAGAATATGATTGCAAAATGGTGTCTATAACACGAGCTCAGTGGAAATACAGATAGTCCCTGACTTAGGATTTTTCGACTTTATAATGGTGTGAAACCGATATGCCTTCAGTAGAGACTGTACTTCCAATTTTGAATGCTGATCTTTTCCTGGGTTAGTGATATGCAGTATGATATGCTCTTGTGATGCTGGGCAGCGGCAGTGAGCTGCAGCACCTAGTCAGCCACGTGATCACAAGGATCAACCATTCTGTTTTTCACTTTTAATACAGGATTCAATAAATTACATAAGATATTTAACACTTTATTATAAAATAGGCTTTGCTTTCCACGACTTTGCCCAACTGTAGGCTAATGTACGTGTTCTGAGCGCATTTAAGGTAACTAGGCTAAGCTGCAATGTCTGGTAGGTTAGGTGTATTAAATGCATTTTCAACTTAACGATATTTCCAATTTATGATGGGTTTATTGGGTTGTAACCCTATCGTTAATCGAGGAAGATCTGTACACCTGGGGAGTTGCAGTCACGCTCACAGGGACAGATGGAGGAGAGGAGTGTTGGGGAGGCTTCCTGGAAGAGAGCTTAGCATTCAAGGGCAAATGGGGGTTACATGTAAAATGTGGGGTTTTATGACATAATGGTCCTTCTTCATGACACTAATGTAGGCGGAGCAACAGTATCATGTAGTAGGTGCTTGTTACATCTCCAGGGGACCTGATTTTATTCTGTTCATATCAAAGCCATGCTTTTTTCCCCAGGAGCCACATCACAGTAAAGTCGATTGTTGTGTTGACATGCACCTTAACAATAAATACAAAGCAAAGATATAACATCCTTCAATGCTGTTGGCAGACTTGCTATTATTTAATTATTTGTGATTACATTTTTAAAGTCTGTTTGCTATGTTGTTTGCTGTGTGAGAGCCAGGACTGAGTGGCACATTCCCCATCCTGTCTCTGGCAGGTAGTGTAGTTGGCACATAGCAGAGCTTTAAAAAGATGACTTGATGATAGGTTTGGATTTGGGCTGGTTCAGAGCACATAAGAACACATTTGACTGATGGCTTCAGGCATGGCTCAAGCTTTTTGTGATAAAACGTATATAGTGAAGCAGTCCAGATGTCCTGTCCCCAGCCCCCACTGCTGTCTATCTCCTACTTCTGGCCCCAGTCATGCCAGCTGCCCCACCCTAGCCCTGCCTCCCACAAGTTTGTCCTAGTGGCCTGGTGTTTGGAGACTCTTTCTTTTGGTCCACTCCCAGAGGCTCATGGGGTGAGGTTCTTCTGAGAAGGTCAGAAGCATCTGCCATTGGGTGGGCAGCTCTGACCATTGGCCTGCTCTGAGCAAGCTGGGCGTTCTTGGGCCCTAGTTCACGGATCACTGATATGTATTTTTCCTCCTCCTCTTTCCTCTAGCACTTCTGTATGCCACCATCTTCGGGAATGTGACAACCATTTTCCAGCAGATGTACGCCAACACCAACAGGTATCATGAGATGCTCAACAGTGTCCGGGACTTCCTGAAGCTCTACCAGGTTCCCAAGGGACTGAGCGAGCGCGTCATGGATTACATCGTGTCTACCTGGTCCATGTCCAGAGGCATCGACACAGAGAAGGTAAGGAGGCGACAGGCTCAGGTAAATCACTTGTCTCTCGGCTTTCCCAGGGAGACCTGAGGCTCACCTAGGGCAGTGCTTCTCACACCTTACTGTGCATCTGAATTCTCCTGGGTATAGTTTTGGAATCCCAGGTCCTACCTCCAAAGATTTTGATTGCTTCCAGATCAGCCTTTCTCAAGAACCGGCAATTAAGAGATATTATTTTAGAAATTGGAAAGGCAGGGGTGTCTCCTGGAGAAGAGCCAGACTTGCAGTCTAACTGTCTAGGACAGGATTTCCCAGGCTGGTATGCTGATAAGAATCAGGGCCACCCAGGGTGAGATGACCAGTGTTACTGATTTTCCTTTCACCTTGGACTCCAAGATGGCACAGCATTGCTGCTGATCTGCTCTTTTTTTTTTTTTTTTTTTTTTTTTGCGGTATGCAAGCCCCTCACTGTTGTGGCCTCTCCCATTGCGGAGCACAGGCTCCGGATGCACAGGCTCAGCAGCCATGGCTCACGGGCCCAGCCGCTCCATGGCATGTGGGATCCTCCCGGACCGGGGCACGAACCCGTGTCCCCTGCATCGGCAGGCGGACTCTCAACCACTGCACCACCAGGGAAGACCATGATCCGCTGTTTATTCAAACTTGCGCTATTTTGTTCATCATGGATTTTTTGCATGAATTTTGATTTTTCAGAGTATTACCCTAAACTCTGATTTATCTTGGTGACTGAGTTTTTAGCATCTCCTTAAATTTTGTGTCCAAGGCTGTTGCCTTACTCTAGTCTTGGCCCTGCTGAGAATCCCATGATATGGTCATTAAAAACAGATTCCCAATATGTATAACTGATTAAATTTGTTATAAAGCAAAAAAAAAAATAATAATAATAATAAAATAAACCCTAAAAACATTAAAAAAAAAAAAAAAACAGATTCCCAGCCACAATCCCAGATCTTTGGAATCAGAATTTTGTGGGGAGGAATGGGGTGGAGCAGGGATTGGAAATCTGCATTTTTAACAAGTGTCCTATTTTTTAGACAAGCCTGGGAGAGACCGACCAAGGGCTTGTGCCTTAATAAGCAGTTGATTTAACCAGAGCATCCCTTAGGCTCCTTTTTAGGCATCAGTTTTCCCACCTGTAAAGTGGAAATGGCAGTAAATATCTATCATTCTCCAAGAGTTGCATTATTCTAGATGCATTTCAATAAAGTGAAGAAAATTTGGTGGTACTGGAAAGAATAGAGAAAAGATACACTGGACTTTCGATTAATCATTTATGAAACCTCCTTTGTAATATTTTCTATGAGCAAAGATGTAATCCTAGGTTAGTTTTTCTCTGCTTCTCAAGTCTTTTTAATGGCACTTCTCTGTTTAATCAGCATTCCTTAAGTACTCAGGGAATACCGATACCTTTCATTTTTAGAATGAGGCAAACAGAACGATATCACGATTGCAAAAATACCTTATGACGCCTTCAAAGCCAAATTCAGCTGCCTTGGGGATCAGCTCTCCATGCTCCTGGCCTTTCTCCATTGGAAGAGTCAGCTGAGAGTTGACAGTTTAATTGGGGAAATTTAACTAAATTTAACTGATCCCAACTTAAAAGGAACAATACCTTGATTTTATTGAATATCTGCCATAATAACAACAATAACAAGCTACCCTGTCTTGAAGGTGCATTAAGAGCAGATGTTTGCTGCACAACTGCACGTGCCTGGCCCTGCATTCGTGCTTCACTTAGGCTTCATGACAACCCTGGGAGGCATCCACTCTTATTTCTATTGAAGGGATGAGGACACAGCAACCCAATTCATTTTATTAATTACCCCTGGTCACAGAGTTAAGAATGGCAGAGTCAGGGTTTGAACCCAGTTTTGTCTGACTTCAAAGTTTGTGCTTTTCCTACTATTACTTTTTTTTTTTTTTTTTTTTTTTGCGGTACGCGGGCCTCTCACTGCTGTGGCTTCTCCCGTTGCGGAGCACAGGCTCCGGACGCGCAGGCTCCACGGCCATAGCTCACGGGCCCAGCCACTCCATGCATGTGGGATCTTCCCGGACCGGGGCACGAACCCGTGTCCCCTGCATCAGCAGGCGGACTCTCAACCACTGCGCCACCAGGGAAGCCCTGTTTTGTTTTTAATTTAAAACATGTACTGGAGGGAAGAAGGACGAGTCCAGGTGAAGTTGCCCTCATTTCTCAGACAGGCAGGTCATCGGTTGGGTGGGACTTCAGCCCTGGCTTTGCTAACCCCTGGCGCCACTGTGCCTGTTGTTTCTGCTCTGCTATCTCAACCAGGCCCCTGTAGCTTCTGTGGGTGCCTGGCAGCTGATGGAGCAGAAAGGAACTTTGATCTCTCAGCCCTGGGGCTCCCTTTCCCAGGGGCCAGGATGCCTTTGTAAATCTGGTTGTTGGGAAAGAAACCCTTTCCTGCCCTCACTGCAGGGCTGGGCTGGGTGGCCGCCCATGGGAGACAGCACCCATCAGCACTGGCCCTCCCTTCCCCTCCCTGCTATCTCCCTGGAGGGCTCTGGGATTTGCCCCACGTCCTGATCTAGATGGAAGAGGGACTATTGTGACACTCAGTGCAGAGCCCAGCCCGGCCTGGGGTGGCCGCTCTTCCTTGGCAGGCAGCTCCTGGGGAGAAAGCCAGTCCCAAGGTTCTGAGCCCTTCCCTGGTTTCCCTCCCCTCCAATCCAGGTCAGAATGGTCAGTGATGACCAGGCGATGTGTGTGCAATGGAAGGGTGGGAGTGCTGGGCAACTCCCAATAATTATCTGATGACCTTGAGCACATCATTGGTCCCTCTGAGCCTCAGTTTCCTTGTCTCTGACACATGGAATCTAGATGACTTTTAAGAATAAGGCTGACCTCTAAGGCCCTTTTGGCTCTGACCTCCTGGACTTCAAAGCCTCCCTCAGGCTGACCTGCTGTTCTGCTGTGATAACAATGTCAGACATGGCAGCTCCCATGCATTGAGCCCTGTCACGTGCCGGGCATCGTACCAGGACTTTCACACAGCAGCTCATGGAATCCTCTGAAGAATTCTATAATCAAGTTAGAAGAAGAAGACTTGCGGAAAGAAGCATAGCTTCAAGTCCACACAACTAGTACATGCATGTGGAAGCCAGGACTTGAATCCAGATCTGCTTGATCCTAAAGCCTGTTCTCGCATCCATGCTTCATCCTGCCCCCACCCCTCCTCTCCCCCAGGGAGACTCCATGAACCTCTGTGGTGACATCTCCTTGGGGCCTTCATAGCCTCAGAGATCAGCAAGAGTGGTTTCTCCTCAAACCAAGTAGAAGGGCAGGTGGCCCAGGAAGGCTGCAGGGTCTTGAGCTGACACCACCCCCCACCCTCAGAGAGAGGCGTTCAGGAGCCCCGCCAGTGTGAAGCCAACAGAAGAATGATGGAGATGCTGATGGAGATGCTGATGGCCGTGAGAGTGTAATTTCTCCACTCCAAGTGCCCTCTCCTCTCCACATGTGCTTTCCCGTGGCTCTGGAACACTGCCCGTGAATAAAGCATTATCTCCACACACTGCCAGCAAAGCCCAGCCCAAGGGAAAGGAAATATTTAAAGGTGAAATCACCTAGAGAGCAAATCTTTGTTTCAAACCACTGGGCACAGTTTTGACTTGACAAGCAAGTGTTCCCCACTCCCTGGTGTTCAGCTTGGAGAGAAGAGGATCCAAATTAAACCTGCATTTCTACAGGAGTCTTGTTTTACTGAACCTGAAGGAGAAGTACTTAGTGAGCGCTCTGCCTAAGCACTGGCTAGCTGAGTTTTCCTCTGCCTCAGTCAGTCCTCCATCCCCACTCCCAGAGAACATGCTCACTTCCTCGGCATCCTACAGCCCCAGAGCAAGAACGCAGAGGCACATTGAGGATGGGGACCTGCGTTTATTGAGTCCCTTACTGGGGCCAGGTGCTGTCCTGAGGATGTGTACTGGTAGATATAATTTCATTGAATCCTCATAAGGCAACATTAGCAGCATGCTTGTTTACAGAAGAAACTGAAGTGTAAAGCAGTTAAGTCACTTGGAGAGGAAGGAACTGGGATTTCAACTGTTTGACCTCCTCTTTCCAGTGCGGAGCATGGGGGCATGCAGAGGGGTGGGACTGGAGCAGAGCTGTCCTGGGCAAGGTGAGATCTGAGCTGGGTTTTGAAGGAGGCTGGGAGACTTCCAAAGTCGGAGGTGAGCCCAGATGCAGAGGCAAATGGCCTGTGCTGAGGCAAAGAAGCAGGGGTGGGGAAGTAACCAGCACCCCAAGGAAATGTCTTCACTTAACACGTTTGGTTTTATGCCCCCAGCTTCGTTCACAGGCTAGGACAGGAGAAAGGATTATTTTAGGAACACTCCTGACTTCTCTGGAAAAGTACACTTGAAGGTGTCCTCTTGTGTTACTTTGTGCTTGCTACGTAAGGAGCTATGAATGATTTCTTGCAAAAATTTAGTCCAGAGAAATATTTCTCTCCATAGGAAAGGCTGAGAAATTTTTATTTCTTTGGAATATGAGACCCACATGGCCTCTTACAGTTCCCATTGTGCCTTGAGTTCCTAGACGCTGAGAGTCAAATTACAAGCAGCTGTTTTGGGCAGCTTTATCATATAGGAAGTGATTTGTATCTAAACTGGGCTCTGGAGTCAGACTACCTAGTTGGAAAGCCCAGCTCTGCAGTTTCCTGGCTGTGCAACTTTGAGCAAGTTATTGATCTTTCCTGTACTTCAGTTTCTCATCTGTAAAATGGTACCATAATAGCACTTACATCATAGGGTTTATGTGAGGATTTCAATTAGCTTGAAAATGTAAAATCACAACTCTCCTGACTTTCCCTCTGCTTTCTTTCTTCATTGTTCTCCTTAGCACTTACTGCTAAATGTTACTTATTTTGCTTTTTATTTGAAAATAGCCCTAACCACTGAATTTTACTTATTTTGCTTTTTATTTGTCCCCTCCCACTAGATAGTAAGTTACACAAAGGCAGGGGGTTTTGTTCACGCTACATCCTCAGAGCCTAGAATGATTCCCGACATACAATAAGGTATTCCGTAGATGTGTGTGAAATGAATGAATGACTCCAAAGTGCCTAGCAATGCCTGGTGCGTAGGAAGTGCTCAGTAAATATTACTTAATATCTTTCTTCAAATCACATCCACCTTCAATCCATCAACAGACCATGTCAGCTGTATCTTCAGAATACATTAGGAATTTGATTACTTCTCACTGGCTTCCCTGCCAGCATCCCAGTCCAAGTCCCCTCACTGCTCACCTGGACACCTGCAGGAGTGAGCTAACTCGATTCCTGGCTCCACTCCTGCCAGCCTACAGTTGGCCCTCTAACTCCACTCTGGAGCTGCAATGATCGTCTTAAAATATAGAGGATGCCCTGTCACTCCCCTGTTCCAAGTCCTCCAACGTGTCCCCATTACACTCAGTATCATAATCAAGATCTTTTCATAGTTTAAAAGTCTCCACATGCTCTCATGCTTGATGTTCTCCTGAAACCTCATCTCCCATGCCCACCTTTCCCCTCATTCACACTGGTTATTGCTCAGGTCTCCTCACAACCTTGGCTATGCTGCTGGAATGTTCTTTCATAGGGCTCCCTCTGACACGTTATGTAGATGTCAGCTTAATTGTCACCTCCTCAGAGAGAACTTCCCGGATTTCCTGTCTAAAGGGTCCCACATACTCCCAGCCCCCGACTCAGGTCCCTGTCCTGAGCATTTAGCACAGATTTTGGGGTCACTGTGGCTGTCTTGTCCATTGGTGCCTTGAAAAGTATGGTCTAGTCTAGTGGGTGTTGCTTCTGTCCTGCGAAGCAGTGAACTGGAGGCCACACCGAGGATCCTGACACTTTTTCTCCCCATGCTTGGCCAGGTCCTGCAGATCTGCCCCAAGGACATGAGAGCTGACATCTGCGTGCACCTGAACCGCAAGGTGTTCAAGGAGCACCCGGCCTTCCGGCTGGCCAGTGACGGCTGCCTGCGGGCACTGGCCATGGAGTTCCAGACGGTGCACTGCGCCCCAGGGGACCTCATCTACCATGCGGGAGAGAGTGTTGACAGCCTCTGCTTTGTGGTCTCCGGCTCCCTGGAGGTGATCCAGGATGACGAGGTGGTAGCCATTCTAGGTAGGTGTTGCCTTTGCTGGATGGAAACCTGCTGGTACCTGGGGCTGGTTTAGCTACTGCCTTCAACCAGAAATGGCTCCACAGGGCAGGACCAATGGTTGACATCCATACATCTATCCAGCAAATATCTGAGTGCCTGTCTCGTACCAGGCAGTGTTTGAAGCACTTGGGATGTTTCAATGAAATAAATGGATTTTATCCTACAGGAGCTCTACTGGGGGGAGGTGAACAAACTAGCAGACATTTGTATACAGTGGAAGGGACATCTAACCCGGGATTCAGGTATTGGGGATGGCTTCCTGGAAGAAATGACATCTAAGTTGAAACCTAAAAAATGAATATGAGTTAACATGGTGAAAGGGAAGGGACAAAGGAGTATTCTAAGCAGAGGGGAAATCATGTGTGAAATCACCACAGAGAGAGAGAGAGAGAGAGAAGTCATGATTCATTTGTACAAGTGTGCGTACTCAGTGTGGCTGGAACACGCAGGGTAAGGAGGGGTGTGGTGAGAGATGAGTCTGGGAAGGGAGCTCTGAGCACTAGGCAGATCATGGCAGGCTCTGGAAACCAGGTTAAGGGACTTGGATTTTATTTTGGGGGAGCCAATGAAGGGTTTAAAGCAAGGGAGACCCACGATCAGATTTGTACTTTAGAAAGATAATTGTAGTTGCAGAGTTAATTGAAGGGGGAAGGCCGGGGTAGGGAGGTGAGCCTGGAGACCTGTTATCTAGGGGTAAGTTGGTGGAGCCCCGAACTAATATTTGTGGTGGGCAGAGGGAGAGAAGCAAATGGAGTTGACATATTGAAGAAGTAGAATCAACAGCACCTGATGATGGTTTGGCTGTGGGAGGAGAGGGAAGTCAATGAGGACTGCAAGATCTCTCACTTGGAAGCTTGGGAGGCGGTGTGCCAGGCACTGTAATAGGGAATGTGAGGAGAGGAAGAATGACATGGGGGAACATGTGGGTATTTGGTATTTGAGCATCAGTGGCCTTTGGGAGATTCATCTGGTTGCCTGAGGCAACTGCAGAACAGCTCTTTAGTGGGGGCATGTTTACGTCTCTGAGGGGGCAAAAGCCCTCATAATAATACCCATCATTTATGGTCATCTATTCTGTATCAGGCGTTTTACATACAGATTCTCAGTTCATCTTTACAGTAACCCTATAAAGTAGTTTTATTATCCCCATTTTGTAGATGAGACGCTGACAGCTCAGAGAGATTGAGGAACTTTCCCAAGTCTTCATAGCTGATGAGGTCCATGGAGCCAGCATCCTGGGGTCCCTCTGACTCCAGAACCTCTGCTCTGATCTATTTAGCATTACTTCATTCCCAGTGTTAGTATGTAGTTTGCTGGCCCATTCAATTGCCAGACACTGCTAGACATTGTGGGCTTCTTCTTTTTCTTTTTTTAATCTTTGGGTGTGCTTTTTTAGGAAACTGAGGCAGGGAGACACTGTTAAACTGAAGTTAGACTTGAGATTCAAACCAAGTATCAAGACATAGTATAGATAGTGTTTTTTTCTAAAGCCTAAACTTTGTTTCTGCTTGATTTGAGAGTATATGATATGCAGCCTCTTTTCTCCCCTGACCCCGAGCCAGCTTTCCCTCCTGATTATATTCTACTCAGGTTAAACCAAGGATGATTTGTATTCCTTCAGTGTGTGCTGGCAGATGGTGGGAGGGAGACTGGGATAGAGATTCAGTGGGGGATGGAGGCTGAAACTGTTTGTCGAAAGAAGTTTTGGATTCCTAGTGTCCACTGAACTCTACAGACAGGATTATTATTCTGTTCCTTGCCTTTCTCATCCACAGAGACATGAGATTTGACTGTGTGTAAGGAACAGCACACAGTAAGGGTAAAGCCGTTGCTTTAGTATCACTGCAGGGAAAGGATACTTATTTCTACCTTTAATACTAATCAGTGTCCCCAGTAAAGAGGACTTTCCTTTAGTAATAGCTCTCTCGGGACATTTGCCTGGCTGGGAAGAAGAGTCCCTAGTGACTAGTGGGCTTTCCTTTGAATTTGAATTTGATCCTTTGGTGTAGGGCATCTTTCACCCATTCCCTTCACTGATAGCTCACCATATGCCTTTCCAAGGAGTCTAGCCTCAGACCAGTGCCATCTCCCTTACATATTCATGCTCAGGCCTTCCTTATTGGCACCTCACCATGCCCCCCCCAACCCCAAGCTAAACAGCTGCACTATTAGGGGTTGGGTTTGGACACCTAGGCATGGAGGTAGGAAGAGCTGCAGAGGGTGAGGAAGGCAAATGATTACTTCCCAGCCCCGTCTCATTTCTCCTCAGCCTGGGCTTCTTGTGGGGAAGCAACCAGGGCTTGGTTCAATTTTGATTTATTTGGTCAATTGACTACTTCTCCAACTCCAGCCCTCCGCCTCGGGCCCTCCTGGGCCTCCTGCCAGCTCTAGCCAGCAGCGTGGATGGGGCCTCTGAAATAGCTCAGCAGCTTCAGATTCAAAGTGGTTGCTGCCCTCAAGCTGTCCAGACTTGAAAAAGCAGGTATCCCCAGGAGGCAGATTGGGTCCAGAAAGTAGGTCCAAGCTTGACGTCCTAAAGAATCTTTGACATTTCAAGAGGCTCTTATTCTTTAAAAGGATAACACAGGTCCTTTGAATGGACTTGACCTCTGGGCCAAGAGGTGTAAGAGAGTCCAAGCTCTTTTTCCCTTGGAAACTTCAGAGTTTTGTTGTTGTTCTCCTCTAATTAGAGTACCTTCTGCTCAATGAACTGAATTCAGTTTGTTCTTGTAGAGAGGGTTTAAGCATCCAGTAGCTATTAGAACTAGATCTTTAGTGTCCTTTGATGCCTTTCAGTTCAATCCAACTGAAATTTATTGAGGCAACTGTCACAGAGGTGGGGATGCATCAGTGGATCTAACATGAGCCCAGCCTTCAAGGAGCTGCTGCAAGGAGCTCCTCAAGGAGGAGACTAACATTATTTAAAAGGCACCAGTCACACTGCTTGGCAACTATTACCACAGAGAGAATACAGGTGCTTCTAGAAGGTTATAGGACATGTAACTATTGAGCAGCTACTGCACCCAGTGCTCCAATGAGAATAGCCAGGGAATCCTTAGTTACCATAAAACAGGAGGCTTTTGGAAAAAGCCCAGAACTCATCCATCTCATTCCTTTGGTCTCTAGTCTCTTGTTATCAGTTCACTCATTTACACTCTTCTCATTTGTTTCCTCCTTCCAGTTCTAACATTCCACCCCCGTTCTCTGTTTAATTTTAGCACAGGCTCCAAAAATGAGGAAAAGGGTCAGGACTCATAACTGAGTGTGTTTCGTATGTGTTAAAAATAAAACGCTTTCCAATAAAAGTTTTCTAGAAAAGTGTTTTTCAAACGTTCTTGACTCAATGTATATTGTATTATGAACTAATAAACACATGTGCACATGCACAATTATACATAAAACTCAGCACTTAACTCTTGCTGCATGAAATGCAACCTCGTGTTTTCTACTAGATTCTATTCACTTTCATTTAAAAAGAAATTGACTGTCATGACCCACTAAATTACTTACTTGACCTGCTCTCAGCCCGCAGTTTAAAAACGTGGTCCCACAAACACAGATGATCTCTCTCCTGGATTGAAAACCATGCTGTCCCCTGAGGACAGAGAATATACTAGATGATCTCATGTTTTCTCCTTTCCCTCTGAAGTTCTCTGCCTGATTTTTGAGGTGATACCCTCCTAATCTCCTTTTGGAATTCTCTTAGAAATCACTTCGTGGCTTCTCTAATTTAGTTTCTTGGCTCTTTGAAATAAATTCAAGCCTTTAGCCTGTGCATTTTATTCATTAGGTTTTTTTGAAGTAATCTTCTTCTAGTTTTTCATAGATACCAGGATAAAAAGTCACAGGTCCTCATTCTCTCCCTGCCCCTGTGGTACTCTCAGCATCTGCAAGTAAGTTATTATCTCAGTTCTGTGTTAGTTGACCAATGTAAATGAGGGATGAGCTTTCATCAGGGCTCAGCTTGAGTGTGATCCATCTCTCTGTGTTTCCATCTTATAAGCGCAGTGTTTAAATACTCCTGTTTCACTGTGATTTAGAATCCCTGTAGTAACTTTTATGGGTTTTGCATTTTAATACTTAATTTATATTTTAATCTCAGATCATCTTGTATCTTTTTGTTTTCTTTTGGTTCATCGTCTTGGGTGAGACAGACGTTTTTGTTGCCAGGCTACACTGAGCAGTGGAAAGAGCCCTGGACCTGGGACTGGAGATTTAACTGTAACCCCAGTTCTGCACTAATTCCCTGCAGGAGTTGCCACTAACTGGTTAAGTCTCCAAGGCCTCCTGTGGTTCTGCTAAGACCATCACACTGCATCCATTGCATGTTTACTCATCTGTCGCCTATGAGCTGAGGTCCTTTGGTTTCATATCTCTGGCATGGCCCAGCACATGGAAGGTACGGGGGGCTGTTTGCTGAATTGAGCTGAATTGAATTGAAAGGCAGAAGCTGGGCTGTGAAAGGCCCCATGGTCCAGAATAAGGAGCTGGACTTTATCTTGCGGGGGATGAGGGGCCCAGAGAGAGTTTTAAACATGGGAGTGACATGAAGATTTGGGTTCCACAAATATAGAGGCATGGAGGCTAACAGGGAGGCTCAGGTGAGAAATCATGAGGGCCTGAGTGAGGTGGTGGAAGGGAGATGGGGAAGAAGAGCCAGAGAGAGCGGGAGAGGGGGAACCTCCAGGATATGGAGCTGAGAACCCTGAAGGGCAGCATGGGACGTGGGCTGGAGAGGCAGATCTGGGCTAACCTGTTGACGTGTCTAAATGTGAGCCTGAGGAACTAGGTAGTGGGAAACCGCCAAGGGTGGTGAGTAAAGTGTGACACTGTTAGAGCTGTGATTTGCAAAAATTAACGAATTTGACATAGAGACAAGGAGACCAGTAGGTGACTGCAGCTTATAGTAAGGATGAAAGGTGTTATGGTGTGGGCAGGAGAAACCGAGACAGGAGTCGGGCTGCCAGATAAAACACAGATATCCAGTTAAATTTGAATTTCATATAAACAAAGAATAGTTTTTAGCTGAAGTATTTCCTAAATATTGATGGGGTATGTGTATGCTAAAATGTACCCATTTATCTGAAATTCAGATTTAACTGGGTGACCTGTATTTGCTGAATCTGGCATGGAAGGGTCAGGTGGCTGAGACATTCTGGGAGGAGAGTCTGAAAGGTTGTAAATAATAGGATGTGGGGAGCAGATACAGGGAGGTGAGAGGGGACTGACCCCCGGTGGGTGGAGAGATGGAGGCACCGGCAACAGAAGAAGCCAGTCAGGAGGAAGAGGTGGTGAGAGGGAAAGGTGATGAGCTCGGTTTGACTTGTTGCGTTTAAAGGCCAGTGGGGTATCCAAGTGGAGTGTTTAACAGCTACTCAGAAAGGCAGGTCTGGAACTGGGAAAAGAAGCCAGGGCTCAAGACAGAGATTTAGGATTCAGAGGAAAGAATAGGAACTTGGGGAGAAAAAATAGGTGCAGAGTTAATAGAGCTTTCTAAAGGAAATTCTCATAACTTTAGAGCCCAGAGAGAGGGGACTGGTTAAATCAAAAAATATGGTAAATCAAGGCAGTTGTTATGATGATGGTATAAGAAGTTTGATTGGAATGCAAAATGTTTCAAATATAATGTTAAGTGGAGAAAAAAGCAGAATATATAACTATATATGCAGTAACTCTAACTACATAAAAATGCATATGAGTGGAAGAAAGATGGAAAGTGTACCAACACGTTAACTGAAGCTTTCTGCATGGTGGTCTTAAGAGCCAATATTTTCTACTTTTCAATATATTTCATTTATTTTATATAATGCACATATATCCTTTTATAAGCAAAAGGGGAAAAATCAAGTCAATTTTGAATTCTTATCTGTAGCCATCCTGGAAAATTATCACCTGCTTTCAGTGGAAGATTTGTGATCTGTTCACTTAGTGGAGAGACATTTGGCTAATTTAATTTTATCTAACTGCAGTTGTGAGGAACAGAAGGAGAATTATCATGATGTTTCCAAGCCACTGCTTTAATGTAACCATTTATGTGTGGGCCCCCCTTCAGATAGCTATGCCAACATTGTTTCCTCAGACTCAGTATAGTCCCCACGAAGAAGGCTGGTGACCCATGTTGGGGTGAAATTTTAATTCCTTTAAGGAGAGCATTTGTATCATAGGGTAATTTCTAACATCCATCATTTTTATTTCTTCTTTTTAAATAGGTCCATAAATTTTCAGCTCAGCATTAAGCTGGATCAGAGTGAATTACGGAGTTTTTCTGAGCAGGTCAGCAAATTCCTTCTGGGGTCAGGCTGACAATGTAGCCACCTGAGGACACCAAGGTTCTTGCACTTGGACTGGGGGCCAGTCCTGTCCTCAAAGTCATCCATCCTAAGTCATTCATAGTCTTTCAAATCCTGTCCCACCTTACATTATTCCACTCAGACCCATCTTTTCATTGATCTGTTGATTAGTTCATTCCATAAAAATGCCAGGTGTAGTGCTGGGTCTTGGAGATACAACAGTGAACCAAACATACAGTCCTGGCATAGAACTAACAGTCTCACCAGGGAAACAGACAAGTGAATATACAGTTTCACGTATAAAATAGAGTGCCAAGAGTTGTAATAAGTACGAACAGGATGCTATGGGAACTTATAAGACAGGCATCTAATTCAGCCCAGCCAGAAGAAATCAAGGAAGGCTTCCTGACAGAGGTGGCATCTGAGCTGAGACTTCCATGATGAACTGAATTTCACCAGGTGCGTGGGAGTGGGGTGTGCTGAGCATAGGGGATTAAAGAGAGAGTGTTCCCTGGCAGAGGGGCAGCATCTGCAAAGACTTTAAAAGAGAAGAGTCACAAAATCGCATTTGTGTTTAGAAAGATCATCCTGGATACTGTGAAGAGAATGGATAGCAGGCAGGGAGACCAGTGAGGAGGGTGCTGAGAGATGAGAGAGGCCTGAACTGACTTAACAGCAGTGGGAATGGAGAAAAGTAGACAGATCCAAGAGATATCTGATAAATAAAATTATCAGAGCTTGGTCATTTATTGAATATGGAGACAAGAGAGTGGAGTCTGCAATGACTTGGACAACTTTCACAGGGAGGAGAAACACTGGAGGATGGGCAGGTTTCCCTAGGAGCAGGACCAGTTCCAGTTTTGAATCTGTGGATTTGAGCTAAGTTCAGGTATCCAGTGGGAGGTTCTACGGACTCAGAAGAGAGATCGAAGCTCGAGGTATAAACCTGGGGATCATTGTGATCCAGGTGACAATTGAAGCTAAGGGAGAGGCTGAGAAAACTTGAGGAGAGAGAGGAGGGTAAGAAGCAACAAGGTCTAGAGCAGAGCCCCAAGGAATACCAGTTAATATAGGACACATGTAGGACTCCGAGGTGGACTGCCATCAGAGGGGGAGAGACCAGGAGAGTGGGATGTCACAGAAGCCAAGGAGGGGCAGAAAAGGCCATTCTCAAATGCTACAGGACCACATTTCAGTGACTAGAAGATGCCATGGATGATAAGACACACCAGTATTCTATGGCCCACTGAGAAACAATGCTGCCAATTAAACTGTGACATATCATTGACTGTAAGGCATCTTCTGACGTCAGAGATAAAAAATGCTAAACAACTTAAGTATATCTTAGAATCAAAGAGCTTTAATATGTTGAAGACTAAAAACTATCTTTTAGGCTGTTATCAGGAAAAGAGTTATTGACCACGGGTGAGCATAATGTTGAGTATAGGGTCAGAGCAAGATTAGAGGAGCTTGAGAAATGAAGAGAGTGGGAGTTGGGTTCAGGGGTGCTTCATAATTTGCATACATCTCTCCCAGAGTTCTGAACCAAGAGAGATAATAAGTAAGATGGGTACCAGTCAAAATATCAACTTTTATTTTTGTGATAAAGCTAATATCGGGGAATATGCATTATATTTGCATCAAAGAAGGCTTCCCAATATTAAGCCCCAGGATTAGACCCACCCTTGTGTTGCTGACCAGCACAAGCCTACCCCTGTGAGGGTCTCTCCTGTATCTTTGGTGGCAAGAGGGACAGAGAGAACAAGCTCCTGGCAAGCAGATCCCAAGGAGAGCGAAGGGGCTGGCCTGCACACGTGCAGGGTCTCCTCCCAAACTTATTAATCAGATGAGAGCACGAGGGAGGCCAGGAGTGTGGTGCACCTGAAGCTGTCTTCTGGGCAGGAAACATCAGGAATAGGAACAAATCATTCCCCCCTTGATAGTCAGAGCATGGAGGCAATGTAAATAACAACACCAAGAAATTGAGCCCTGAAAGAAAAGAGAACATAGCCCAAACCAACTCTCTTCATTCCTGACCATCTAGCTTTCCCCCTGCTGCTTGAAGGGATTATCCATCTTTTTCATGTATCTGAATTCTCTTGCCTCACCGTAGAAGGCTAGCTCCATTACCTTTTTCTCTATGAAATCTCTCTAGTTCTGCCTAGACTAGCCTCCCACATATCTTGGTATTACATTTTGGTTTGTTTTAACTTCACTGTTACATACATGTAGGTTTTGTCTCATTTTGTAAGCCCCTTGAACATAGAGATGATGTCCTATCTTTTTGTTCTATCTCCCTTAATTGCTGGAACACTGCCTGATCCATAATAGGTCAGGCCAAATTGCTGAACTGGTTTGAATTGTGTGCAGAAGGCTGGTGAGACGTAACCCCACGTTTGGGAACTCCCAATCTCATAGCTGCCTGGGAGAATCAGAGGCAGTTCACATCGCACCTGGTGTATGACGTTACAGATTCTTGTGTGGGTTTCATTAACCAGGTATGTGGCTGAACCACAGCATGGTCCCATCCCTAATACAGAGACGGTTTGCAGAAGAGCAGAACAATTGTTCTCCTTTGTACCAACTTCAAAAGAAAACAAATGGGGCTTCCCTTGTGGCGCAGTGGTTGAGAGTCCGCCTGCCAATACAGGGGACACGGGTTCATGCCCCGGTCCGGGAAGATCCCACATGCCGTGGAGCGGCTGGGCCCGTGAGCCATGGCCGCTGAGCCTGCGCGTCCGGAGCCTGTGCTCTGCAACGGGAGAGGCCACAGCAGTGAGAGGCCTGCGTACCGCCAAAAAAAAAAAAAAAAAAAGAAAAGAAAACAAATGTTTCTTGAACATCTCTGAACTCTCCTACAAAGCCTAACATGAGACCAAACCTTTCTAGAAGGAGACACCCCTCTGAGAAGTGGGGTGAACTGCACACCTGTCCCTGGAGCCATGCCTCCTGAGCATCTCCAGTCCCTGCTTTCTCTGTCAACAAAAAAAAATTCAGTAAAACATGTTGGCTCAGCACCTGACATCACAACACAATCCGATACTATCTGGCACTTAAAGCTAAGGCTTTATTCCTAGTAGTAGATCTTCATGGCTTGGATGGGAAGGCAAATTGATGAGATTTCCACTATGTCTGTCTGTCTTTGATGTACATTCTCATGTCTCTAAACTGCAGCAGATGAAGCAGAGGCCACAGACTGCCAGCAGCATTTTTTTTTTCCAGTAAGAACAAGAAGGGCTTGGTGGTTTCACTACAGATAAGAGGAGGCAAAATTTACGAGGTGTCAGAACTCTGCTTAGCTACTGTCCCCCATGGTCTCAGATAATGCAAGGGAAATGTCCATAAGCGCATGTGGGAGAGTTAACTATTCCAAAATTAGCTTGAAAGCCTGGACTTTATCACCTTTGGGGTGAGGTACATGGGGGATGCCTGAAGCGGGGTCCCTGGCCAGTGCCTGGCCTCATGCACAGGGACCCCTCAGCAGATCCTGGCCCCCTGTCCCTAGTCAGGGCTGGTGTGGGAGGTGGGTGGGTACCACCAAGGTGTTTAACTTAAGTCGTTGGAGCTTTTGCTCTGAATGTGCTGCCAGAATGTGCCTCCATCGTCACGTCCATCTAGTCCTTCAGAGGTGCGGAAGCCCATGCTTTTTCCTGGAGCAGGTGAAGAAAGAAGATGTGTGTATACCTGCCCCCACAGAACCCAACACACTGTACTGCCCCAGTGGACCATGGACTCCTGAATTGGCTAGGATGTGGATTCAGCTGCTCCAGCAAAAACCCGAAATAATAGAAGCTTACACAAGACAGAAACTTGTTTTTCTCTCGTGGAGCCAACTGTCCAGGTATAGAGGGCTGGTGTGGCAGCTTCATGGTGTCAGGCACCCAACCTCCTTCTAGCCTGTTGCTTCATCCTAACGAGGTTGTCCCCTTGGCCTCCTGGTCCAAGAGAGCTCACATCTTGTTCCAGCCAGGAGGAAGCGGGGAGAGGGGAAGGGCAGGGCATGACCCTAGAGGTGGCACACATACTTCTGCACCCCCCCCCCCTTTTTAAGCACATTCTCTGCATTCAAAGACCTTATTCTTTTTTAAATTATTATTAATTTATTTATTTATTTTTGCTGTGTTGGGTCTTCGTTTCTATGCGAGGGCTTTCTCTAGTTGTGGCAAGTGGGGGCTACTCTTCATCGCTGTGTGCGGGCCTCTCACTATCGCGGCCTCTCTTGTTGGGGAGCACAGGATCCAGACGCGCAGGCTCAGTACTTGTGGCTCACGGGCTTAGTTGCTCCGCGGCATGTGGGATCCTCCCAGACCAGGGCTCGAACCCGTGTCCCCTGCATTAGCAGGCAGATTCTCAACCACTGCACCACCAGGGAAGCCCCCACCCCTCCCCTTTACCAGAGCTCAGACAAATGGCCACATTTAGCTGTAGTGCAGTCTTTCTTCTGGTCATCTTTGTGCCCAGCTATAAGGCATGGGTTTTATTTCCATAAGAGGAGAGAATGGTTCTGGGGAACATGTGGATTCCTAGGCCATGGCTCCTTAAGGTCAAGGCTGTCCCTCATTTATCCTCTTTCCCATCACCTAGCATGGTGCCCACCCCAGCTAGGGCTCCCTAAATGTTGACTGAAGAGGAGGCTGCTTGAGAGAGGGGATGCAGAAGACAACCCACTGGGAGCATTTCGTGGCCTCTCCCAATGTGGAGGCTGCATGGCAGTGGGGGAAAAGCCCATGGGTCACGGACAATCATTTAAACCTCTCTGGAGCTCTCTCTTCTCTTTCAAACGGGGCTGATGATCCCTGTGGAATTTGCTTCACCGGGCTGTTATAGAGGACTCTTCTTTTATTGTGGCTATTATTTTTTGAGCACCTACTCTGTTCCAAGCACAGTGCTAAGTGCTTTGTTCACATTATTTCATGTAAGCCTTCAAACAGCCCTGTGAGGTGGGTATTATTACCACATTTTCTAGCTGAGTGAACTGAGACTGGGAGAGGTTAGGAAGGTGCCTAGTGCCTTTGCTTTATTTATGCATCCAACAACCATTGAACGCCAGCTGTGTGCCCAAGACCCTGCTGGGGACCCGGCAATGACAGGGATGAGGAGTGTTTGCAGAGTGCAGGGGCACACGTAATGGGGAGCTGCTCTGGTCAAGGGTCAGGGAGGAGGTGTGGGTGTAGTTCGAGGCATGAGAAGGAGTTATCCAGACCAAGGAGCAGGGCGGAATGTCTGAGGCTGTGCGGAGACGGCCCAGAGGTGAGCCAGGAGCCGGACTTGGAGGAAGTCTGAGAACCCACTGTGACTAGAGGCAGAGAGTGAGGGGGAGGGGCTGGCAAGGAGCTGCTCCAGCACCCAGCAAGACAGACCTGAGCTTGAAGCCAGCTTGTCTGGCCCTGAAGCCTGTGTTGAGAGAGTGGATGATAAAGTACTTGGAAAATGTGCTGGGGGAAGTACCAGGGAGGAGGAGATTTGGGCAAGTTCTCTTTGTGTCTTAGACATGATTCTGAGGACCCAGGAGAGGACCTGGATTTCACATGCCTGGTGTCTATCCTGAATCCAGGAGGTCTGAGAACTCTCCCTGTCCTCATCCTCATCCTCCTGAACTATCCAGTTCAGTGGGTGTGCACAGTCTGCTCAGGACTTGCCTGGAGGGATTAATCCAGCTTCTTTGTTATGTCCCATAAGCAGAATTATCCCAAGGGCCAGGAGAGAGAATGGCTCTCCCTCAGAGCCTCTCTCGACTATGCCAGGATCTCTACAGCCACATGTCACCATCCTGATGCAGTGAGTGACAAGGCCCCTCTAGTCTCGAGATGGCTTGAGGGCAGAGGACTTCCTGATGCCCCAGAGAGGAGGAATAAAGGCACTAGGGATGGCCCTCACTGCCGTCTATATTCCTGGCACCTCTCTCAGCACCCTGGGTGGAGCTCCTAACAGCGTTGCTATCACATGCTCACTGTAGAGTCTGGAAGGTGCTTAGATGAGTTTGCAGCTGAATGAGGAGACCAGGCATTTTCGTCAAAGGATTACAAAATATACTGTCCACACTCATCCCTGCAGGCAAGTGAAGGAGCAGATAATCCAAAACCTGGAGAACCCAGAGGCTTCCGAATGGCTTTCAGTCCTGTTAAAGAGACATATCCTGTGCCTCAGGACCTTTGCACGTGCTGTTCCCTCTCCCTGGAATCATCTCTGTGCTATGTTTTTATGCTGGTTCACTGGGACTCATCCTTTAGGTCTCAGCTCAGACGCCACATCTTACTGGAAGCCTGAGCTTGAGCCAGATACCCCTCCTGTACTCTCCGCATCATAGCCCCTAACATGTTAGAATCACCTGAGTCTCTCTCAACTCCACTGCATCTGTCATCCCACTGCTATACCTCAGCACCCAGAACAGTGCCTGCCAAGAATTGCATGAATAACCAAATTAGTTATTTCTCAGTGGTGTGGGCCTAGAAATGGCTGATGATTTTAGCAGCATATGATGACTTTAACTGCAGAATTATGTTTCGCTTAGTACAGGATACCACTGTGAGTGGTCTTTATAAGAGGACATGATAGGGAATAGTGAAGAGAAGCAGCTGGAGTTTTACTTTTGCTCTGACCCCTCTGGTCCGCCAAGCTCACTCACAGCCAGTCTTTTAAAAACGGGGCTTTTTCTGGAGTGTTCTAAACTCGGTTGTCCATTTCTGCAACTCTTTAATATTCAGTAGGCTGTGGATCTTCTCAGGTCCCCGAGTCCCAGCACCTCTTGAATTGTCCCCAATCACCCCACTTAACTCTCCCAATCCCCAACTCCCATCTTCCTTCCCAATTCAGCCTCTGCAAGTGGCTGTTCCAGCCTCTGCCCTTGATGACACCAAATTGTCCACAGGGTGTTTGTTTCCTCCTGAGCTGGACTCCTTGCAGAGATCTCCCCTCCCTCTCTCCTGGTGCCACCTTAGCCCTGTGTCCCAAATCCCACCTCTGTTTTGTGAATGTTCCTCAGCCCCACGTTTGTACCCCAGAGGACTGTTTATGTCTATGGCAAAAGTGGAGGCTCAGTAAAGAAAGCTGCATATAATTGGGGGTGGGAGGGGAGGAGGATTAATTATCACAGGGATGTTTGCTTGGAGTTTTAATGAGACTGCCTTTTCCCTTATTCCCCCTCCCTTTTTTTTCTTTTTCTTTTTCCCCCAGCTCAGAATATCCACTTAGAATGCCTTTTAGAATCTTAGAACCTTAGGTTTTAACATTCTGCACCCAGCACCTCAGTGTAATAAATAAATCAATAAGCTGAGGGTCTCAAGAAGTTTGATTGCCGACTGCATTGGGGTACCTTTTGTTCTTCGGCAAATGATCGTTTCACACTAGGGAACAAGAGATGAATGTGGTTATAGAGTTTGTCCTGGCCTCCGATTTGTAACCCTGACCTGGGAAGTCAGTATTCCAGCGATGTGTGTAACTTACAAGCAGCTTGCCAAATGCTCTATGTCCTTCCCTTTGACAGTTTTCCCAAGTTATATGTGTCATAACCTTATTTCTCATTTGCCAGAATAGTCTTGGGTTTGTTTTGAATCTGACAGGTCCTCTGACACCACATTCTTAAATCTCACTAACAGGTCATTTATACCAAAAAGGCTGCCTTGACAGGAAGAAAGATTGTATGATTTTCAATTTGGGTTGAAAATCAAATGCAAGCTATGACAACACTGAGACTTCCTAGACCCTACAAGTTAATCATGATTATCTTACCTTGAAATACCTTTTGTAGTAGGAACTCGTCTCCATTTATTGTTTCTGTCAAAACCTTTGAATACTCTTCACAATGGGAATATTGTCATTTCTAAAGATGCACTGACTTATTTCCTGGAGTGTTTCAAACACAATATGTTTGCCCTTTGTTGTATGCAGTAGATATGCTCCTGAAGAGTTGTTTATAAACTGAATTTTTACAAATAAACTCATATGTTAAATGCACATGAGGGGCTATTATTTTACTTTATGGGTTCTTTTATAATTAGAAAGACTACTCTTAATTCATTTGAGAATGTTCACATATTGGGCTTTGTTTAAATGAAGTAATATTTTTTCTGATTACAAAATATTACACTTTAATTGAGTAAAAGCATAAATAAGGAAAATCACAATTTGTAAATCCACCTCCCCATCCCCAGGTAACACAGTTAATATTTTGATGTATTTTCATTGAGTCTTTTTTTTTGTCCATTCTTATGACATGGGAACATAATGACTACATTGCTAACTGACCCACATTTCCCCACTTCATGTCTTCAAAAATTTTCCCTCATATTTTTTTCTGTAGCTTTTTTTTTTTTTTTTTTTTTTTTTGCGGTATGCGGGCCTCTCACTGTTGTGGCCTCCCCCGTTGCGGAGCACAGGCTCCGGATGCGCAGGCTCCGGACGCGCAGGCTCAGCGGCCATGGCTCACGGGCCCAGCCGCTCCGCGGCATATGGGATCCTCCCAGACCGGGGCACGAACCCGCATCCCCTGCATCGGCAGGCGGACTCTCAACCACTTGCGCCACCAGGGAGGCCCTGTAGCTTTTTTTTGAATTTTATTTATTTTTTTATACAGCAGGTTCTTATTAGCCATCCATTTTATACATGTCAATCCCAATCTCCCAATTCATCACACTACCATCCCCCACCCCCCACCACTTTCCGCCCTTGGTGTCTATATGTTTGTTCTCTACATCTGTGTCTCAATTTCTGCCCTGAAAACCGGTTCATCAGTACTATTTTTCTAGGTTCCACATATATACATTACATTAATATACAATATTTGTTTTTCTCTTTCTGACTTACTTCACTCTGTATGACAGTCTCTAGATCCATCCAAGTCTCTACAAATGACCCAATTTGTTCCTTTTTATGGCTGAGTAATATTCCATTTTATATATATGTACCACATCTTCTTTATCCATTTGTCTGTTGATGGGCATTTAGGTTGCTTCCATGACCTGGCTATTGTAAATAGTGCTGCAATGAACATTGGGGTGCATGTGTCTTTTTAAATTATGGTATTCTCTAGGTATATGCCCAGTAGTGGGATTGCTGGGTCATATAGTAGTTCTATTTTTAGTTTTTTAAGGAACCTCCATACTGTTCTCCATAGTGGCTGTAGCAACTTACATTCCCAGCAACAGTGCAAGAGGGTTCCCTTTTCTCCACACCCTCTCCAGCATTTGTTGTTTGTAGATTTTCTGATAATGCCCATTCTAACTGGAGTGAGGTGATGCCTCAATGTAGTTTTGATTTGCATTTCTCTAATAATTAGTGATGTTGAGCAGCTTTTCATGTGCTTCTCGGCCATCTGTATGTCTTCTTTGGAGAAATGTCTATTTAGGTCTTCTGCCCATTTTTGGATTGGGTTGTTTTTTTTTTTTTAATATTGAGCTGCATGAGCTGTTTATATATTTTGGAAATTAATCCTTTGTCAGTTGATTCGTTTGCAAATATTTTCTCCCATTCTGAGGGTTGTCTTTTCGTCTTGTTTATAGTTTCCTTTGCTGCACAAAAGCTTTTAAGCTTCATTAGGTCCCATTTGTTTATTTTTGGTTTTATTTCCATTACTCTAGGAGGTGGATCAAAAAAGATCTTGCTGTGATTTGTGTCATAGAGTGTTCTTCTTATGTTTTCCTCTAAAAGTTTTATAGTGTCCAGTCTTACATTTAGGTCTTTAATCCATTTTGAGTTTATTTTTGTGTGTTTTGAGTTTATTTTGAGTTTATTTTTGTGTATGGTGTTAGGGAGTGTTCTAATTTCATTCTTTTATGTGTAGCTGTCCAGTTTTCCCAGCACCATTTATTGAACAGACTGTCTTTTCTCCATTGTGTATCCTTGCCTCCTTTGTCATAGATTAGTTGACCATAAGTGCATGGGTTTACCTCTGGGCTTTCTATCCTGTTCCATTGATGTCTATTTCTGGTTTTGTGCCAGTACCATATTGTCTTGATTAACGTAGCTTTGTAGTATAGTCTGAAGTCAAGGAGTCTGATTCCTCCAGCTCTGTTTTCTCCCTCAAGACTGCTTTGGCTATTTGGGTTCTTTTGTGTTTCCATACAAATTTTAAAATTTTTTGTTTCTAGTTCTGTAAAAAATGCCATTGGTAATTTGATAGGGATTGCATTGAATCTGTAGATTGCTTTGGGTAGTATAGTCATTTTCACAATATTCTCCCAATCCAAGAACATGGTATATCTCTCCAAATGTTTGTATCATCTTTAATTTCTTTCATCAGGGTCTTATAGTTTTCTGCATATAGGTGTTTTGTCTCTAGGTAGCTTTATTCCTAGGTATTTTATTCTTTTTGTTGCAGTGGTAAATGGGAGTGTTTCCTTAATTTCTCTTTCAGATTTTTCATCATTAGTGTATAGGAATGCAAGAGATTTTTGTGAATTAATTTTGTATCCTGCAACTTTACCAAATTCATTGATTAGCTCTAGTATTTCTCTGGTGGCATCTTTAGGATTCTCTATATCTGCAGACAGTGACAGTTTTACTTCTTCTTTTCCAATTTGTATTCCTTTTATTTCTTTTTCTTCTTTGATTGCCGTGGCTAGGACTTGCAAAACTATGTTGAATAAAAGTGGCAAGAGTGGACTTCCTTGTCTTGTTCCTGATCTTAGAGGAAATACTTTCAGTTTTTCACCATTGAGAATGACGTTTGCTGTGGGTTTGTTGCATATGGCCTTTATTATGTTGAGGTAGGTTCCCTCTATGCCCACTTTCTGGAGAGTTTTTATCATAAATCGGTGTTGAATTTTGTCAAAAGCTTCTTCTGCATCTATTGAGATGACCATATGGCTTCTATTCTCCACTGTGTCAGTATGGTGTATCACATTGATTGATTCACGTATATTGAAGAATCTTTGCCTGGAATAAATCCCACTTGATCGTGGTGTATGATCCTTTTAATGTGTTGTTGGATTCTGTTTGCTAGTATTTTGTTGAGGATTTTTGCATCAATATTCATCAGTGATATTGGTCTGTAATTTTCTCTTTTAGTAGTATCTTTGTCTGGTTTTGGTATCAGGGTGATGGTGGCCTCGTAGAATGACTTTGGGAGTGTTCCTTCCTCCGCAGTGTTTTGGAAGAGTTTGAGAAGGGTGGGTGTTAGCTCTTCTCTAAATGTTTGATAGAATTCACCTGTGAAGCCATCTGGTCCTGGACTTTTGTTTGTTGGAAGATTTTTAATCACAGTTTCAATTTCATTACTTGTGATTGGTCTGTTAATATTTTCTATTTCTTCCTGGTTCTGTCTTGGAAGATTATACCTTTTTAGGAATTTGCCCATTTCTTCCGGGTTGTCCATTTTATTGGCATAGAGTTGCTTGTAGTAGTCTCTTAGGATGCTTTGTATTTCTGCAGTGTCTGTTGTAACTTCTCCTTTTTCATTTCTAATTTTATTGATTTGAGTCCTCTCCCTCTTTTTCTTGATGCATCTGCTAATGGTTTATCAATTTTGTTTATCTTCTCAAAGAACCACCTCTTAGTTTTATTGATCTTTGCTATTGTTTTCTTTGTTTCTATTTCATTTATTTCTGCTCTGATCTTTATGATTTGTTTCCTTCTACTCACTTTGGGTTTTGTTTGTTCTTCTTTCTCTAGTTCCTGTAGGTGTACGGTTAGATTGTTTATTTGAGATATTTGTTGTTTCTTGAGGTAGGCTTGTACTGCTATAAACTTCCCTCTTAGAACTGCTTTTGCTGCATCCATAGGTTTTGGATCGTCATGTTTTCATTGTATTTTTTGATTTCTTCAGTGATCTCTTGCTTATTTAGTAACGTATTGTTTAGCCTCCATGTGTTTGTGTTTTTTCCTCTGTAATTGATTTATAATCTCATAGCATTGTGGTCAGAAAAGATGCTTCATATAATTTCAATTGTCACAAATTTACTGAGGCTTGATTTGTAACCCAGGATGTGATCTATCCTGGAGAATGTTCTGTGCGCACTTGAGAAGAAAGTGTAATCTGCTGCTTTTGGATGGAATGTCCTATAAATATCAATTAAATCTATCTGGTCTATTGTGTCCTTTAAAGCTTGTGTTTCCTTATTAATTTTCTGTTTGGATGATCTGTCCATTGGTGTAAGTGAGGTGTTAAAGTCCCCCACTGTTATTGTGTTACTGTCAATTTCCTCTTTTGTAGCTGTTAGCAGTTGCCTTATGTATTGAGGTGCTCCTATGTTGGGTGCATATATATTTATGATTGTTATATCTTCTTCTTGGATTGATCCCTTGATCATTATGTAGTGTGCTTCCTTGTCTCTTGTAACATTCTTTATTTTAAAGTCTATTTTATCTGATATGAGTATTGCTACTCCAGCTTTCTTTTGATTTCCATTTGCATGAAATATCTTTTTCCATCCCTTCTCTTTCAGTCTGTATGTGTCCCTAGGTCTGAAGTGCATCTCTTGTAGACAGCATATATATGAATCTTGTTTTTGTATCCATTCAGCGAGCTTGTATCTTTTGATTGGAGCATTTAATCCATTCACGTTTAAGGTAATTATTGATATGTATGTTCCTATGACCATTTTCTTAATTGTTTTGGGTTTGGTTTTGTAGGTCCTTTTCTTCTCTTGTGTTTCCCACTTAGAGAAGTTCCTTTAGCATTTGTTGTAGAGCTGGTTTGTTGGTGCTGAATTCTCTTAGCTTTTGCTTGTCTGTAAAGCTTTTGATTTCTCCATTGAATCTGAATGAGATCCTTGCCGGGTAGAGTAATCTTGGTTGTAGATTCTTCCCTTTCATCACTTTAAATATGTCATGCCACTCCCTTCTGGCTTGTAGAGTTTCTGCTGAGAAATCAGCTGTTAACATTATGGGAGTTCCCTTGTATGTTATTTGTCATTTTCCCTTGATGTTTTCCATAATTTTTCTTTGTCTTTAAGTTTTGCCAGCTTGATTACTATGTGTCCCAGCATGTTTCTGCTTGGGTTTGTCCTGTGTGGGACTCTCTGCGATTCCTGGACTTGGGTGGCTATTTCCTTCCCATGTTAGGGAAGTTTTCGACTCTAATCTCTTCAAATATTTTCTCAGGTCCTTTCTCTCTTCTCCTTCTGGGACCCGTATAATGTGAATGTTGTTGCATTGAATGTTGTCCCAGAGGTCTCTTAGGCCATCTTCATTTCTTTTCATTCTTTTTTCTTTATTCTCTTCCACAGCAGTGAATTCCACCATGCTGTCTTCCAGGTCATTTATCCGTTCTTCTGCCTCAGTTCTTCTGGTATTGATTCCTTCTAGTGTATTTTTCACTTCAGTTATGTTATTTTTCATCTCTGTTTGTTTGTTCTTTAATTCTTCTAGCTGTTTGTTCTTTAATTCTTCTAGGTCTTTGTTAAACATTTCTTGCATCTTCGCCTCCATTCTTTTTCTGAGGTCTTGGATCATCTTCATTATCATTATTCAGAATTCTTTTTCTGGAAGATTTTCTATCTCTACTTCATTTAGTTGTTTTTCTGGGGTTTTATCTTCATCTGGTACATAGCCCTCTGCCTTTCATTTTGCCTATCTTTCTGTGAATGTGGTTTTTGTTCCACAGGCTGCAGGATTGTAGTTCTTCTTGCTTCTGCTGTCTGCCCTCTGGTGGATGAGGCTATCTAAGAGGCTTGTGCAAGTTTCCTGATGAGAGGGACTGGTGGTGAGTAGAGCTGGCTGTTGTTCTGGTGGGCAGAGCTCAGTAAAACTTTAATTTGCTTGTCTGCTGATGGGTGGGGCTGGGTTCCCTCCCTGTTGGTTGTTTGGCCTGAGGCAACCCAACACTGGAGCCTACCCGGGCTCCTTGGTGGGGCTAATGGCAGACCCTGGGAGGGCTGATGCCAAGGAGTACTTCCCAGAACTTCTGCTGCCAGTGTCCTTTTCCTCACGGTGAGACAGAGCCAACCCCCTGCCTCTGCAGGAGACCCTCCAACACTAGCAAGTAGGTCTGGTTCAGTCTCCTATAGGGTCACAGCTCCTTCCCCTGGGTCCTGGTGCACACACTACTTTGTGTGTGCCCTCCAAGAGTGGAGTCTCTGTTTCCCCCAGTCCTGTCGAAGTCTTGCAATCAAATCCAACTAGCTTTCAAAGTCTGATCCTGTAGGAATTCCTCCTCCCGTTGCCAGACCCCCAGGTTGGGAAGTCTGCTGTGGGCACAGAATCTTCACTCCAGTGGGTGGACTTCTGTGGTATAAGTGTTCTCCAGTTTGTGAATCACCCACCCAGCAGTTATGGGATTTGATTTTATTGTGATTGTGCCCCTCCTACCATTTCATTGTGGCTTCTTCTTTGTCTTTGGATGTGGGGTATCTTTTTTGTTGAGTTCCAGTGTCTTCCTGTCAATGATTGTTCAGCAGTTAGTTGTGATTCCAGTGCTCTCACACGAGGAAGTGAGAGCACATCCTTCTACTCTGCCATCTTGAACTTATCTTCTATAGCTTTTTAAATTGAAGTATAGTTGACATACAATATTATATGTTATGGGTATACAGAATAGTGATTGACAATTTTTAAAGGTTATATTCCATTTATAGTTATTAGAAAATGTTGGCTATATTCCCCATGTTGTACAGTATGTCCTTGTATCTTAGCTTGTACCTCTTATTCCCTTACCCCTATATTCCCCTCCCCCTTCCCTCTCCCCACACTGATAACCACTAGTTTGTTCTCTGTATCTGTGAGTCTGCTTCTTTTTTGTTTTATTCACTAATTTGTTGTATTGTTTTTAGACTCCACATGTAAGTAATGTCATACAGTATTCGTTTTTCTTTGACTTATTTCACTTAGCATAATACCCTCCAAGTCCATCCCTGTTGCTTCAAGTGGCAACATTTCATTCTTTTTTATGGCTGAGTAGTATTCCATTGTGTGTTTGTGACATGTATACACACATACACCACATCTTCTTTATTCAGTCATCTGTTGATGGAAGCTTAAGTTGCTTAAAGGAAGTAATCTTAATAAGAATTAGGCAAGATTACCAATGGTCTACTCTCAATAGTTCTGGTTTAGTTATACCACATTTGATCAGAGTAGGAGACTGCAGAACTTGTAAATTCTGCATTTTCTCACTGATGGGCAAACTGCTCACTTAGGAGAACCTGCCCATTAGAGCCACCTCTAGCTCTTTCTCATCTCTTTATTTCAGGGAAGGAAGTGGGGTGTCAGTTCAGAGCTGGGATGATTTTCAGTGTTCTGCTGGAATATTAGGTAAACCATTAAGTAATTTCTCATGGGCCTCTCATCCTAGAATTCCATGATTCTGTGTGTTCTGGTTATCTGTTTCTGCTTAACAAACAGCTCCTAAATTTAGTGGCTTAAGAAATTAATTGTTTCTCATGATTCTGTGGGTTGTTTGGCTCAGCTGGCTGGTTCTCCCTTGAACTTCCCACGTGTGGTTGCTGTCCAGCATTGGCTGGGGCTACAGTCATCTGAAGGCTCGACCAGGCTGGATGGCCAAAATGGCTTGCTTACATGACTGACAGAGCCTGGCTGTCCCTAGATCACTTCTATGTGACCTCTTGTGTGGTTTGTTCTTCTCAAAACATGGTGGTTGGGTCCAAGAGGGAGCATCCTGAGAGTAAGTGTTCCAAGAGACACAGGCAGAAGCTACAAGTCTTCTTATGACCCTGCCTGAAAATCCTGGAACATCATTTCTGCCACATTCTATTGGTGAAGGCGAGAGATTAAAGTGAGTTCAGATTCAAGGAAAGGGAATTAGGCTTTGCCTCTTGAAGTAAGTTGCAGTATATGTGTAGGGTCCATTTTTTTTTTTACTATTTACCATACTGCATGTCAGAAAAAGAGAATTCTCTAAGAGAATAGGATTACATAATTATGAAAGGTGTGAGAGGCATTGCAGAGCAGTAAAGAGGGGTTATAGAATGCTCCATATGTATTAATGAATTGGCCAGCCTTTTTGGTGAGGACTCCATGCTAGGGAGCACACACTGAATGAACCTCTCTCCATGGAAGCCAGGTGGTATCACACTGAGAGAAACATTACCATCCGCTGGCCCCTGCCCTACATTAGCCCACTCATATAACAGATGGCTGAAAAATACCTGGTAAGGGAATTTAAATAGCACAGTTTTAAAGGCATATTTACCTAAATGCTACCCCAAGCATGTATCCTACTCATATTGAGTTGGTGAAACCGTCTTCATAAATTAGAACTACACATTATTTCACAAACACATAGAGTAATGTGTCCAGTATACTTGCTTTTCAGCGCACATCGTGGAGGTGCTTAGAGAAGGCTGTACCCGTGGAGTACCTTATATACTTAGAGTGGACACTTTTTGGTGTTTTAGAAAAAGTCAAATTCTGTCCAGATGCTTAGAACTCTAATTACCTCCTTAGCCTGAATTAGGAAAACAGTTGCCCTGTAAATCACACTGAGTTGCGGGTACCTGGGTTCTAGCTGCAGAGTGTGGCTGATCTGGATGCATGGGCTGACAACTCCCTTGAGAGTTGTTAGATTGGTTTTCACCCTTGTTGCATTGTTTCCTTCCCCCCACCACACCCTCCGCCCCCGCAAATACTCCTCTCTGCCTCCCTGGGGACTCAAATTTGTGTTTATCTGGGCTGAAAATTTAAAAACAAGAGAAACAACATTTCAAGCTATTTATAACCAGAGACTGTGCCAGGAATGAATTAAGCTTTGCATTAGACATATGTTAAAACATTGGTTTCTGGTAAAGGTAGGAAGAATATCCCTAAGTGTGAAAAACAGATATTTAGAGGAGATTGATAGAAGTTTGATCCAGAATACGGCTGTGTGGGATGAGTACTCTATTGACTTATTATTAAATATATTGTTAAATATAGTCTTGTGGAATACTAGGTATAGAGGATCCTGGATATGCCACTTATATAGGGCCCATCTTTTTATACCGCCAGGAGGGCATTTGGCAAGGGGAGGAACATGGAAGGAGGTATGGGAGAGAGGGTGGGAATGAGGCACCACACAAACATAAACCTCAGGGCAGTGGACAGAGTGTGAGAGAAGAGGAACTCCACTCTTGCCTGACTCCTTCCATGTAGGTCATCCTAAACAGGGGAGACGCCACCTGTTCTTCAGCTTCCAACGAAGAGTCCACACCCTCCCCATAGCAGCCTAGTGTGCGCCTCTCAGTCCCACTAATGTAGACCCACAGTTCACCTTCCTTCCTCACTTCTCTTTTGCCAGCAGATATTGCGAGAACTCCTACTGTGTGCCAGACACTGTGTGTTAGTGGAGAGATGAGACACAGGAATGCTCATCTTGGGAGACAGACAAAAAACAAGTAAATAATATAATTGCAGACTATGATTGATGCTTCTGAAAACCGTGGGTGATAAAGAATAACACGGGGTTCCCATTTTGGATAGGGTGTTCAGGAGGTCACAAATGAACCCAAAGTTATTGGTTGAACTTTGACATATATTCTATGGTATTTTAAAGTTTCTTAAATTGCATGTTGCTAAGGTCCAAATTAAAACCATTTTTGCCTTTTCTGAGCCCAAGCCATGGAATGCCAAATGGACAGCAACTCTAGGAGACAGTGAGAAGCCAGCCCCAATGGCCAGACACCTCCTACTGATACTTTCCTCATCACCATTTTCTCTCCTCAGGGAAGGGAGACGTGTTTGGAGACGTGTTCTGGAAGGAAGCCACCCTTGCCCAGTCCTGTGCCAATGTCAGGGCCTTGACCTACTGTGACCTGCATGTGATCAAGCGGGATGCCCTGCAGAAAGTGCTGGAATTCTACACAGCCTTCTCCCACTCCTTCTCCCGGAACCTCATTCTCACCTACAACTTGAGGAAGAGGGTGAGCTGGCAGTTTCAGTTTCTTTTCTACCAAGAGTAGTCTCTGTACACTTAGGATAACCACGTGGGCCAGGAAAGTCCTTTTGCTGTTTATTTAAATGGAGCAATTGGTTCTGTAGAGGTTCTGTTTGTTGCTTGCTCTTCGGAGCTTTTGCTATGAAATGAGAGAGAAAAGGATGTTGCTAGATTAAAAGATGGATTGATTTTGGTGCAGAAGGGATTTGTTCATGAGTGTGTCTGTGGGCTTTTCTTCAGTAAAATCCTGACCTTCTAGCATTTTGAAAAGATGAGTAAAAAATGAGGTTGTTAGTCAATGAAATGACTGAGTGGGACCACTTAATTAATATAAACTGAATTCTCCCTGGCGACTAGGACCCACTAAATGGTGTGAGGCTATTAGCCAGCTGGTAATAAGAATTTTTTTTAAAGATATGAAAATGATTCAGTTGAGTCCAGAAAATAAGAAAGAGATGGAATCTGATTGCCTAGAGAATATTTTGTATACAACTGTCAATTTAACGGACTGAGAAATGATTTGTAGTTTTAAGAACCAGAAGATTTCTCATCTGAACTTGTTTCTTTCACCCTCAAATCATCAGAATTGCTCCGTCTGTCTCTGCGAGGATTAAAATATGTCTTGTACTCTTGAGGTTTTCATGACTGATTTTCTTGCATTTCATTTATGTCCTTTAGTTAAGAAGTAGCTCTCAACCTATAGACATCATCTGGGAGGATTGTCATAGGAATCTTTCCAGAAATGACCTCTCGATCTGCACCCCCCCCAAACTGTTCCTCTTCTCGTGGTCCCTGTCTCTATTAACATTGTCTGTCTCGCCCCGGGGTTCCAGGTTAGAAACACCCGCTGTCAACACTGATGCTTCTTCCCTGTCTCCCACGCCTCAGTTTACTCATCAGATCCTGTTGGTTCCACCGATCCTCTCAAATCTGAGTCCACACTTTGCATCCCCCCTCAGGGCTCTTCCTGAGCTCTTGGACCATGGCACCCCTGATACAGAGTCTCCCCCTGTCCTGAAGCAAGCACAGGCTCCAAACACACCCTCCTTCCCTGTGTCTCTCCTCAATGCCGTGCTTCCTCCTTGGCCACTTATGTGACCTTAAAGACTAATGGGATGACGTCACTCCCCTCCATAAAGACTTTTTGCCCCCACCCTAACTATAGGATAATGTCTGCAAACTTCAGCATGGCTTATGTGGTTTTTCACATCTGGCCCAAACTTAACCCCTGAGCTCCAACCCCAGCACTCTTCCCACGCCCACCACGCCCACCAGGAGAATGGCCAACACAGCTCTGCAGACATGCCACACCCTTTCAGAGCACTGTGTCTCTACATGGGCTTCCTGACCTGGAATTCTTTTCTCTTCTTCTGTGTGTGACAAATTCCTGTTAACCCTTAAGAGTCTGCTGAAATGTTTATTTGTTCATCAAATCCAGTACATGCCAACTGAACTAGACTAGATGTATAAAACTGAGTAAAACTCAATTCCCTAGCTTCAGGAAGCTCAAGTCTAATGGAGACAATCCACATGGGAAGGCTAAGTGTGGTACACTATGCTAAATACAATGAGTGTGATTTGTACAAGGTGTTAACGGGATCATAAAGGAGAAGGGCAGATAAAGGGGGAGTCAGGGAGAAAGTATTGGTGGGGGTGGTGATACCTGAGCTGAGTCTTAAAGGATCAGTTTGCCAAACAAAGAGGAGGGTTGCACTTGGAGGAGCAGCTTGAGTAGAGGCACAGAGAAAGGAAACAGCCTTTTGCCAAGTTTTTTGTACAAAGTTCCAAACGCCTGTCATTGGGTTACCCCAACAATGTGCTTCTACCTATTTTACATTCCTTGAATTGCACTGCCTTGTGAGTCCCTGCTCAGAGACCTGGGAGGGCAAGGGATTGGTATCCCCATTGCCTAACCCAGCACGGGGAATTATAAAAACATCTGGGGATGGCATGGAGAAAGAGAGGGGATCTCTGGGCCTCAGTATCCATATCATAAGATGTGAGTTTGTGGCCAGATGATTGATGATTTTTATGGTTCTGTGATTGGAAAGCTGGTCGTTTAAATTCCAGTGGGGGAGAAATGTGCATTTATAGTTCTTCTTTGTTTATCTGCAAACATGGAACGCTTGCTGGTGATAGTTTTAGCCAAGTGGATTCTCTTAAAGTCTATTTTTTGATGGATTCCTTCTTTTTATGAAAGCAAGTTGATTATGATCAGCTTTCAGTGTTGCTGATAATATAGGTTGGAAAAAATGCACAGTTTGGGTTACTTGGAGGACTAATCATCTTGGAAAAATTGTGGATCAAGTAAATCTGTCTTAGAAAAACAAGGACGACAACAAAAACAACAATGTGTCAGCGGTCAGGTTGTTTTTGTAAGTGCAGAATGATTGACAGCTCTGCAGAAGAGAAGACTCGGGGACCACGTTTCTGAAGGGCTGTGTGGAGGAGCATTTGGCATAGTCTGTGTGGCCACAAGGTGCAGAGGTAGAACCAAAGCTGTAGACAGTATAAGAAAGACCTCGGAAAAGATCGGAGCTGCCCATTGAATTCAATAGGTATCTGGTCTCTTGTCCTGGAGGTATTTAGGCATCCCCTGGAGACCTCTCAGAGACACAGTGGAGGGGACTTAGCCATCCAGTGGAGAGTCAGATCAGTTGATCTTCAAATGTCCTTCCAATCTCAAGTACCTATGAGTCTGATATGGACCCGAGAGAATTTTAGTGAGATCTTTTATATAAAGAGAAAAAGAAAAAGAGGCATTTTGGTATATTCATTGTAGTCTCTCATTTTGTCCTTCTGTGAATTAATGCCTAGTTACATAGGGCATAGAAGATGAGAGCATTACATGCATGAATCATTCTTGTAGCTATTTTTTTCTGGCCAAATGAAGTGTATTCTTGCGGCTGTTTCTATCTTGGCAAAATCGAGTGTGTTATTTGCAAAGATTTCTGAGAACACAGTGCCTTTGACATCTGTTTGGGGAGTTGTTCAGTCCTGTAGATGTCCTCCAGTGCACAGCAAGAACTCTGTGCTGGAAGGTGACTCAATGAACATCCAGTCTCTCCTCCATTTCACCACTACCCTCATTTCACAAATATGACATTTTATAGAAAGGTCATAGTAAAGAAAGAACCGGAGCCAGAAATGACTCATTGACCAGGTCTCTTCCTGCTTCTCACAGCTTCATAGCTGACCCTGTCCTCTGTATTCCAAGTCTCACCCCCTTATCCCTGAACCCATGTGTATGAGCACCACCCAGCCCTTGGCACTGCTCTTGGGACCCAACTCATGGAGGACCTGTTACTTTCCACCAAAGACACCTGAGGTCACAGGCAAGGATGAAGGAGGCAGAACCTGAAGGCCAATCCAGCATTTTGACCTTTGGTTTTCCTTGTCTGTGGGCTCTGAGCCAGATGAGACTTTAGTCTTCATCCTGCTCTACCACTTAGTGCTTCTGCAAGCTCTAAATGTTTCCCCATCTGTAAAATGGGGCTGATGGAAAGGTCTACTTGTAAGATAATTATGAGGATTAAATAAGATAATATTTGCAAAGCTCCTACACACAGGTTCTAGAACATAGTATGTGCTCAATTAAACTCTGAGTTGTTATTATTTTGTTTCATCCACTTGACACTCCCTTCTTTCTTATCTTACGCTTCTGTCTTTGTGTATACAGGGCACTCACTCTGCAGAATGGCAGGGCACTTGCTCTGCAGAATGTTCTGTGGGGTGGATGTTATCCCAGGGTTCTCTGCACCTCTTGCAGCAAAGGAGGGGCCAGCTGTTCTGGCCTCACTGTCCCTTTAGCTCCTGTCAGTGGCGAGGTCGGCGCACACCCACTCTTTTGGCTAGTTCCATTCAAGGAGGGAAAAATGAGGTTGTTCTTACCTGTTAGGTCAGTCACCAGGGCATCAGTATTTTGCCAAGAGGAAAGCACAGCATCCTCCTCTCTTCTGAGGAGGTGGCGTGTACTTGTTCATGAAAAAAAAGGGAAGTGGGACCTTCCTCATCTCAGACCCTTGGCTTCCTAGGATGTCAGGCTCTCCGGGCATTTTCCTACAGGCAATCGGAGCTTTGTGCACTATTAATAGTAACATTATTACCAACTCCAGACACGTCACAATGTCAGTATATGTTTTATGTCAGCTTATTAAATCCTCAGAACAACCTCATGACATTATAGTACCCCCCACTTCTCAAAGGAAGCAGCTAGGACTCCATGGAGAAGAGAATCACTTTTCCAAGGCCACCCAGCTCATAGGGGGTAGATTCCAAACCGGCACCTGCCCCCATCTTCCTGATAAGCGGCATTGCATCCTGTGGTGGGCCTTGGTTAAGTGTGGCTCTCAGCTTTTCCCATGTTGGTATTCTTCAGCTTCTGCTTTCTCCCAGTCTGTTGACTTTTCAGGGGTGGCACAGATTGTCTCCAAAATATCTCCAATGGCCTTTGCTATCCTTCAGGACATTTGGAGGATACTTTATTGTACAGTAAATCGCAGTCATATCCCAGGTTGCGAGACATGAGAGGTTTTCCTGTCAAAGTGACAGCTACATCATTGGTGGGTGTGCTGGGGAGGCATGGCCCAGCAGGTCAGCTTGGCCGTGATGTTAGTGACTTACTAAAAAGAGCACTCGTTTTGGAGTTAAGGACCTGGTTTTGAACCCTGCTGTGACTCCTGATTAGTTGTGTGCCCTTGTGCAAGTTACTGAACTATTCTAAGCCTCAGTTTCCTCATCTGTGAAAAGGGTCTAATAAAAGTCCCTCCTAACTAGGTTTATTGAGATCATATGCATTAAAACAAAAAGAAGTTGACATAGTGCCTATAGGAACCACTCGCTACATATTTATTCCCTCTCTTCCCCGCCACCCATCCTCACCTTCCACCTTCAGTCCAGGAGGTTCTGAGTTCATGCTTTGCCCCTCTTTGTTTATAACCGGACCCTTTCTTGAATCATGTTTCACCTCGGCTCTACTCTCCTTATGACTGGGGAAGAGGTCTCCCTTCCCAGGTGCTGGCTAGGAGATTGGTTCTCCTGCTCATTGTTAGGACAGTAGAGGAAGCGCACCTCAATTAAATGATGTATTGCAGACAAGCAGTTAGGTAATTAGCAGCAGTCAGTGCATGGGATAATTGGCATGTAGGTAGTTAGTAGGGTGGAGCTCATTCTCTGTGTAGGGCGCTTTATTTTTAAAGCCAGTATTTTTATGTTTTTAAGCATGTTTTGCATCATGTTTTCATATAGTAATTTGTTCCAGGATGGATTTTTCTTAGCTTGATAAGGCCCCAACGTAGTGAGTTTGGGAGGGAGTTGGGACTGTAGTTACTGGTGGTTTCAAAGCACCAGTTTTCTAAAACTGAGGTTGCCATAGTGAATTGTCTTGAATACTATATGTACATTTCTAGCCCACTTTAACAAAAGGGCATTTTATTCTGGCAAAGAGGAGGTCAAAGCATTGGAGGTTTGGAGAGAGCTCTGTGTATAAGTGGCATTGGAAAGCCTTTCAGTTTTCTCCCTGAACAAATTCTTCTGGAAGGTTGGTAAGATGGAAAGAAAGCACCACAGAACCAGGTGCTTAGAAATACATCCCCTTCCTCACTGAAGAACTAAGTTTTCAAAATGATCTCTACACAGCCCATATTTTCCTTGTCATTCTTCCACAGTGAGGGCTTCTGTAGAATTAAAATAATCTATTAAACTGTCAAGCTATAAAGATTATTTTAAAATTAGGGTGTTGGAATTAAGGGTGGGAAGGGGACAGATGATGTGAGTGATAAGACCATAATTCTTTCAGGACAACAAAATATAAACCAAAGCCAAGTCCTTTTCTCATCAAGAGGATCAGAAGTGATGTTAGGGACCTGGGAGGCCTTCCTTGGATTTTCGGGGATCCTCCCTAGTACCCCAAAAAGCATATAGCAGAACCCCATCATGATGCTGGGGGTGGGAGATAATGAAAGGGCTCCATGCTTCACTATGTATAACTCTGCTTAAACTGCAGGTGGTCAGGCTATATCCAGCCATTTCCAAGGTAGCAATAAAGTTCTGCAATAAGTATAGGCTTTAAAGGAAGATCTTCACATCTGGGCTCAGCCACTTGTTAGCTGGGGAAGTGTGGGCAGCAGGGGGTGGAATTTGAACAAGTACAACTCTTTCTCTTCTGTGGATTCATCCTGTCTACCCCACTGGGTAGCTGTGGAAGGGTGATCAAGTGCCAGGCACAGTGCCTTACAGGTAGTAGGTACACAGCTGGGTTAGTTCTCTTCCATTATCGGTAGGAGTGGAGGCAGCAGAGCAAAGAAGGAGAGCAGGGACTGTAATCGTTTGGCTACAAACATAGAATAATCATATGGAGGCAAGTCAAGAATACTTGAAATACTTCAAATCCTGGCTCTCCTTTTAGTGACCTGGGGCCAGCTACCTAACCTCTCTGGGCACCGATTCATTCACTGATAATATAGGAGTGGTCATAGTACCTTAGAAAGGTGCTTGGACGAAGCACGTTCTCAAGTACGTGTTGCTATCATTATTGTTATCGCTGAGCTTAGTTTTTCTGGGAATTCAGAGACCCTGTCAGGTGCTAAACGTTTTAAAAGGGGAGCAGGAGCTAAACTGTAACACCTGGAAATCTCCCAGACACATGATTCCAAGATCTGTGCCTGGGCCCCCCAGGTAGCACCAGAGGACCAGGTGATTCATCAGGCAGGTTTGGTAAAGAATGGTGCTGTTGGACCCATCATCACAGATCCAATTTCCTCCCAGGACAGAATAGATGGAGGGACTGGAAGAGCCCAACGTGGAGGCAGTGGTGGGGGAGGGAAGCTGTAATTTATCTTAACTCTTATCATCCTTGATGTCCTGTGACACAGTGTGTTTACCACAAGTTAGAAAGGATCCGGCCTACCTTAGAGGACTGCCATGCCAATGCAGTCCTTTGGAGAGTGATGTACCTTCCTAATATTTTCTTAGAAGTGTGTGGTTGTCTCATAATAAATAGGGTGGTGCTAATGAGTCTCAGACCATGGGCTCAGTCCCCAGGTGAGCAAGTGGGCATCCCGAAGGCTCAGATGTTTAGCCCAACATTTTTCACATTTATTTGGCCCCTGAACACTTTTTTGAATTATACCAATAAGTATCTATTATCTATTTTAATATACTTAATAGCATCCATCAGAGCTAGTGTTTTGCAGAACATCTTTGGGAAACAGGAACTAGATGATCTTTAATCTCTCTTCTGGCTCAAATTGTCAGTGACCTGTAGAATGGACAGGTCTTGTCGGTGAAGCATCCAGAAGCCAAAGATACCCAGCAGTGGGAGTGTCCCTCCCTGGGTCCTTGGTAAATCCCCAGCAGAGATTGCTGGCGGGGTCTCCCTGCTTTCTGAACATCCTCCTGAACTCAGCTTTCCCTCACCTTCCCACAAGGGCTCAGTAGCCCATTGTTTTCTAGAGGGCAGCCAGCCTTATGTTATCAAAGAGGATTTGGCTGCACACGCGCTAATAGAAAGCTGCTGAGACATGTTTTCTCCCTGGCCTCAAAGGCCCTCTTTGCGGGCTTCCCTGGTGGCGCAGTAGTTGAGAGTCCGCCTGCCGATGCAGGGGACACGGGTTCGTGCCCCGGTCCGGGAGGATCCCACGTGCCATGGAGCGGCTGGGCCCGTGAGCCATGGCCGCTGAGCCTGAGCGTCTGGAGCCTGTTCTCCACAACGGGAGAGGCCACAACAGTGAGAGGCCCGCGTACCGAAAAAAAAAAAAAAAAAAAAGGGCCCTCCTTGTAAGTTACTTTCTGGTTATTTTATTGGCTCAATCAGATTTCATGTTCCTACCTCATCTGCCATGTGTCTGAGCTTCCTTGTTCCCATGTAAATGCTCTTCCTACTCTTAAAAGTTTTCTCTTTGGCTATGAGCTCATTCTTATAAATTTTGCCAGTGAGTCCTGGAGGTTTTTATTCCAGCCCCTGCTCTTAGTTAGTGGAAAGTCAGGATTTGAACCTAGGCTGCCTGTCATAATGATAACTACCTTCTAAGATGTTAGACTAAAGGAATCAAATGTTAGTTCAACCCCTCCAAGGGAGCTTGGGATGCTGGCATCAGGAGCTCACATGCAAATCTATCCCAGCCCAGATGCCTATGTAGATGGTTTCTAGTATAATGTGTGTCACAGAGCTACCCAATTTTGGTGCTTCTCACTGCAAACTTTGTTGGGTGTAATTTACTTGTTACCAGTGTTGCTTCATGGTCTTGTCCTGCCCTTCCTTAACTTAAACTTCACAGTCAGGCTAGGACTCCATATAGCTTCTCTTCAGTCTCTCTGGTATAGGTGAGGCCCTGTGTCCTTTTGATCCAATAAGCACTGGTCATCTCACTGGTAGCTCTCGCTATACTTCCAATTAACTCTGTGTGTCTTTCTTGCTATATAGAAGCTCCTTGCGGGCTGAGCCTTTGTCTGCCTGACTCACCTCTGTCCTGATCAATTCTCTTAGAGCTTAGTACAAAGTAAGCATTCAATAGTTGAATGAATGAATGAGTGAATGAATGAATGAATGGACTCACCGACCAACTAACCAACCAACATATGAACATACAAGTCCATCAACTTATTGGCCATGTGCCTTTCTCTTGTTATTGCTATAGATTTTTGAAGCCTTGACTGCAAGATGGTATCTGTAGAGACACCTCTCCTTTCTCCCTCCTAATCTTTGCCCATATATCCCACAGCATCCCTTTCCCATTTTTTCTTCCACAGGCCCTGGGTATAGAGATCTCTCAGCCTCTGTAGGTACCACTGATGCCAGCATAAAATAATAACAATCACCCTCATATATTGAGTGTTTCTCAGCCAAGTACACGCTAAAACTTTTATATGCATTATTATCTCATTTCTGTGCAGAGCAACCTGAGGCCCAATTAGGTTAAATAATTTGCCCCAGATCCAGTAAGCTAATTGGAGCTAGAATTTGAGCCCAGGTCTGGCAATCACCAAGACTGTACTCTTGCTTTTGTGCCCCTCCTCTAAATGTGGACCCCATGTCCCAGATCCAGGGATAGCAGCACTGGTCCGTGTGCCCTCAGTTCCCCTGAGGAGCCTGTCAGCCACACACGGCTTTGGAGGCTGCAGCATGCCCTGCCTGTCTCCTGTGTAATTCCATTAGAGAGCTGTGGCCTAAGGGCATCTGGGCCTCCTGGAAGGCACCACAGGGCTAGGTGGTTTGCTGTTTGTTCAGAGAAGGGGGAGGGGGATCCAGGTGAGTCACATAATCTAACGATGGAGTAGAAACCAGAAAATCAGAGGCAGAGTGATCCTCCTGACAAGTTCTCTTTGGCACGTGGGTCAGCTCTGACACCATGGAGATGGCATAAAATCCTTGTGATGGTCTGTGGCTGGAATATCCAGAGCTGCAGTTTGTCCCAGACCATTATGAAAGGCCAGAGGAATGACCTTCAGCTCTCAATTGGGTGGCCAGCTGGGCTGGAGATTTGCAGCTGGGCAGGCTGAAGAGTCACACTGGGGCCCAGGACACAGCCAGGGCTGGGGAAAGGCCTTAACGTCAGAGTGGGCATATGAGAACCATGAGTCTAAGCCCTTTCTAGCCCAGGAGTAGTTAGCAAAGGCTTTGAGGGGGTAACTTTGAGCTAGATCTTGATGGAGCAGAGGTGGGAATTTACCTGACTGGGAGAGAAATCCAGTCCTATGGGGATACACTTGTGTCTTATGGAAGGCAACTCTATGCCCCATGGAGGGTACTCCCCATGCCTGATGCCAAAAACTCAGCCTCTGTGCACTGGTGCTGAATCGAATCTCAGAGGCAGGGTTTTAGGTGAAGTAGAAAAGAAGAGCTTTATAGCTTTGCCAGGCAAAGGGGGCACAGCGGGCTTGTGCCCTGAAAAATTGTTTGTCCCAACCTGGGAGGATCTGGTGTGGAGTTTTATAGCGATGGTTCAAGGGTGGGATTGCGGATAAGACCAGAGTATGTGTAGGGCCTGCACTCCTTTAATCTGGCCTCAGGTAATCTCTTGATGAGCTTCTCTGATCCTTTTAATCTGGGCTCAGTTGGTCTTCTCTGGAATGAAGAATGCTGACATCTTCCATCTGTTGGGGGTTTTAGTTCTGTAGAAGAGCTCGAAGATATTGTTATGTGTATCCCTTGAGGTGGAACCAGGACCCTGCCCCAAGGCTGCACTATTGTTTCTTGGCTGCTCCCCCCTTGTCTCTGCATCCCCTCCCTTCCCTGATTAGCAGCTGTTCGAATCTGCCCTTTGGGACTCAAGGAAGGTCATGGAGGCTGCAGTCTATTCCCTACAAACAAGAAACGGGGGACACAGAAGGGCTTCCTTGCCCAGGAGCCCCACAGGGTCCTGCTTGGTTTCATGCCTCATGGTGGACAGCACGTAGAGATGGCTGGTTAAATGGCTGATACTTAATGAGGAACGTGTCTTTGCATGGATGATGGGAAAATAGTGAATCTAATCAGTAAGAATCCAAGAAGAGAGGGCCTGCTGAGGGAAGCACTAGCCAGTCTCCTCACCCCTCAATTTTTTTTCTTTTTTCTTTTTTTCTAAAACTCCACCTGATTTTACCTATGAAGAGGTTGCTTGAAGACTTCAAAAGGGCATTTGTCCCAGACTTATAGGCTAGGGCAGCTTCGGGATTCTCCTTTCCTAGAGGTGTCTAGAGACCCCAAGGAGAAGTGGACTAGGATATGATGCTCTCCGGGGTCTAGCATGAGCTTGCTATCTCTTCTGTACCCAGCAGTGTTATAGGAACCCAGCAGCAACTCAAACCTTTTTACTTTCCAGGCTTTTACATCCACGTGACTGTCCCTTGGCTGCCTATAATAGCAAGAGCCTGCGTATTTTCCAGAACAGATTGAATTTTTAAGAAGCCCATTGCTACAGGCAGCATGCTGAGGATGGTGCCTTTTTCCTCGGAGATCTATTTGCAGACAGCTCCTGCGTTCTGCTGCATTTCCCAGCACACTCCTCTCAAGTGCTTAAACCAGACATGAAATAGCTTCTGGTGCACAGAGTATGAATTTTTAAAAGAGGGTAACTTGTTTGTATTATCGCAGGGAAAATCTTGCCCTCCTCCAGCTGGAGCACATCATACATTTGGCGCCTCCTGTTGGTGAGGTGTGATAGTGCATCTAACCGTGATGGGCCTCTGTAACCAACTGGATGCATGGAGAAGAGAAGCTGGTCCCAGTAACTGAAACAGGGAGAGGGCTTCCCCAGGCCTGGCACAAATCCTATGGCAGATGGCAGCAGGTAGGAGAATGATGTGGAAAAAGAAGAGAACACCTGCAGAGTTAGGAATTGGCATAGATCACTTAAAATCCTTGGTGACCGATGTTAAGTGGACTTGCAATGATCATTTCACAATATATACAAATATTGAATCATTATGCTGTACACCTGAAACTAATAGAATGGTACTTGTCAATTATATCTCAATTAAAACAATACTGAAAATCTTGACAAAGTACACTACTCACGGCTCTAGCTAGCAGTAGGCCATGTAGTAAACTGGTGACATTTCCTTCCCTGAAGTCCCATTCTCAAGCAATTGGAGGAATTTTGCCATAGGAATTTGAACTCGATTTCATAAAAGAGATGATGAAATGATTATATAAGGCTCGGGGTGGGGGTGGGGTGTGAAGGGTGCTGCTTTCTCTGACATCCTCTCTGTTTGGTTTTCACTTGGCTCTGGGGAGGACTCAGAAAACTTGCTCTGAGTGGAAGCCGCTTCCTTTTGCTCTAGGACAGTGAGGGTGTGGGGAAAGAATTGGGCTAAGGGAAAGAAAGGGGAGAGAGAAATAAAGGCAAAGGATACCTGTGACTGGGGAGTTGCAGGGGGATGAGCGGATTTGGCAGGCATTATTTATTGAAGAGGGGAACGTGGTCCTTGCTGTGCACAGCTGAAATTTCGTGCAGGGAGGCAGATGCCTTTGCTAACCCCGTGAGCTGGGCTGGAAGAAAAACCCAGGGCAGAGCCAGCGTTCCAAATTCAATTTTCTCAACCCTTCTGCCTCAAGGCCAGATGAATCCAGCAGCAGAGCGGCTTTGTTTCACTGTTTGTTTCACTGCATGTCGAGGCAGCTGAGAAGCTGCCAGGCTTTTCATCCCGGGCTTTGTGTTTCAGCACCTCCTAATTCCACTCTGACGTTTCTCTCAGGTTAGAACCTGAACAGGGATGCTTTGGGCACAAGGCTTGTTGGCTGGTGTTCCTAATTACGGTCCCAGTGACAAAACTCCTTGGAGTCTATAATCAGTCACTTCAAGCAGTGTTTCTCCACGGCCCCCAGCCCAACTCACCTGACAGCACAGCTGCGTCCCGTGCCATGTGCAGGGGTAGCACCCGCGGCGCTCTGTGCTTCTTCCTCCCCGCTCCGCACTGCTGGTGACTGCTCATGTGCTCAGGGCTCACAGAGGGGGCCAGAGCATAAGCAGCTGCCCCTTTGTCCCTGTGTGGGCTTTGGCTGCTGTCTCCTTCTGCAGAGCCAGGCACTGTTTGCACGTGGGCATGCGAGCCCTTCTCACATCCATGGCTAGAGGTTTGCAGGCTTCCCCATGGACCGGGCTGTCTGCCAGCAGTGTTGCTGTCGCCGTGTGTGTGTGTGTGTGTGTGTGTGTGTGTACTCACGTGCACACACGCAGCATTTCCTCCTGTCAAATACTAGTTCTAAAGGAAGCAGCCAGAGAGAAGAGAGCTGGATAATCCACCAACCATTCCCTGGATCCAATCACCCCAAGCATCTTGTTCCTTCACCAGCTGGTGTTGTCGGGTCCGCTTTGCTTGGCTAGGGAAGTATTTTTTTCTTCCTTTGCATTAGCGGTAAAGATTCACCTGACGTCTGTAAGCTCAGAAACCCTGTCATGAGCCATGTGGTGATCCGTTGTTATTCATCTACACATGTACTTTATGGAGGGTAAATGTCCCCATTTGGGGCTACTTGCTTGATCCCCAAATCCTTCGTAAGTACAATAGGCTGATTATAGGGCTGGGGAAGGGCCTGGGGAGAATAGGAACCGTGCATGTAAAGCACTCTGGGTGCAGGACCTTCTAGGCCAGGGGCCTTTCATGACATTTACAAATAATTCATGCCTACAAGCCCCCAGTGGGTTTACTATGGGTTATTTATGATCCTGAGGCTTTGGTTCAGGAAACAAAAGATGCTCCTCCATAGAAACAGTGGGAAGCGTGCGTCCGAGGCCCTGGCCTGAGCCTGACAACAAACGTTCAGGGCACGTGTTGCCGCTTCCTGTCACTGAGGCCAAGGAGAGCCCCACGGAGGAGCCTGGCCTCGGGCTTTCTTAGGCTGTCAGTGGCATTTGGACTCCAAGTTTCAATTGTAGTTGACTTTGTTTCCACGTTATCTGCATGTCTCTACTATTATTTACGACTATGTCCTGTATGGCCTAGCAGTCTCAGGTTTCCTTCATCAGTTGGAGCTTCCCAGAGTAAAGAAAACCATCAGACCAGAAGCTTCTCTAGGTTTGTACACTGGTATCTCCCCACCATCTCCCAACACGCACTCACACAGGGGATCCCCAAGTGCATTAGTTAGCTGCAGCAGCTGCTGTAACAGATGATCACACACTGCGGAGCTTAAAACAACAGGAATTTATTCTCTCACAACTTCGGGACCCCAGAGGTCAGAAATGGTGTCAGCAGGGCCGAGTTCCCTCTGAAGACTCTGGGGGAGAGTCCTTCCTTGCTTCTGGTGGCTCCTGGCGTCCCTTGGCGTGTGGAGGCATAAAGTCCTTTGCCCTTTGCCTCTGTGCATCAAACCTCCCTCTCCTTTCACTTATAAAGACTCCAGTCATTGGATTTGGGGCCCACCCTAAATCCAGGATGATCACATCTCGAGATCCTTAAGTTAATTACATCTGCTGAGACCCTCTTTCCAAATAAAATCACATTCACTGGCACTGGGATTTAGGACTTGGGTATATTTGGTGGGGAAGGGGGTCGTTTAACTCAGTATGCCTCCCTTTCCTCTTCCTCGTCTGCCTTCTCTTCTTCCTCTTTCTACTCTTTTACCTCCTCATCCTTCCTTCTTCCTTCCTTCTCCTCTGCTCCGCTTTCCTCCTCTCCCTTCATCTCTTCCTTGAGTACATTTCCAGCACAGGCATTTTTTTTCTCATAAGGAACAGTCTTGTGTAAGTTGTGTTTCTTCTCCTGGATGGTTCATGGTTCTTGGAATAAAGTCCCAGTATTTGGTTAATCCTTCAAGTCCCAGAGTAAAATATCATCTTCTTTTGCATTCTCTTGAGTAGTGTCTCCTTTGAACCCTGTGGAACTCTCAGTTTTACCTAGAGATTCACAAAGCACAGGAAGCATCAGGACCGCAGAAAAGAGCTTTGTGTTAGACATCAGAGAGAACTTCCTGCTGGTAAAGGTTATGAGGTGTAGTAAGTAATACCTAAGTGGGTTATGGACTCCCCTTCCCTGCAAGTGGTGAAAAACAACCCTTTGTTGATTGTCTAGCTCTGATCTCTGTCGTTTTCTTGTTCTGAAAATCTTTGATGGATTTTTCCAGTCTCAGAATAAAGTCCAGGCCCAGGGATCTCATATGAGATCACATTCCAGCTGCAATGCACACTGCATCTTCATGCTGTTGTCCGATGCTCAGCCCCACAAGTTACAGAACATGCTGTGTCCTTACTTCTGCATGTGTCCTCTCCCTCAGGATGTCCTTCACCCTTCCTCACCACCTCCCTTCAAACCAGTCCAGTCTTCAAACCCCAGCTCGGATTCTTCTTCCCACTTCTTCCCTCAGTCTGCATCCGGCTAGAATCTCTCTCTCCTCTGCTATTTTGTTTGTCCTTTAGAGGAGCTATCACTCATGGTTTCATGTAGGATTAAGCACATATTTAATTTTTCCTCTGGATTTGGGGGCCTTGTACTTTTATTCCTTGCATTTCTTCCTCCAGGACCTGGCACTCATTAGACAATAGTTTAGGCTACTAGAGTCACAACTAAATGGCCACTCACCCTGCCTTTGTGGTTCAAGTTTAAAGTTCGCAGGTGGGGCCCCCGTGTTCTCAGCCAGCTTTCTCGTTCACCTGTCTCCAGCAGGCACCCTCAGGCCAGGCCGGCTGCTCCCCCCAGGGTGGCAAGTCATCTCAATTTGCCTGGGGCTATCCTGGTTTCAGCATTTAAAGCTCCACATCCTCAGAAACTCCTCGGTCCCAGGCAAACTGGTAACCCTACTCCACGCTCACCTTCTCCTGACTCTTGCTGAAAATCTCTGTGAATTGAATTGTAAGTCAGCCTCCATCTCTCTTTAGACATTTGTCATATGACCACTAAAACCGCTTTCCTTACCTGCAGGTGGGTGTCTGTCTGGCCCTGGCCCTGCACAGCCTCCCCACCGCTTCCCCCAGTGCAGTCTCATAAATGTGACTGTGAACTTCCCACTAGCCAGCAGCGTCTGCATAGTCCTGCTCTCTCTCCTGTTCCACCTCAACCCAAACTCACCTGATCCAAGTAGCTGACCCTCCCAGGCAACCGCTCACTTCTCCTCCCCCACCCAATTCCTTGCCTTTATCCCATCAAAGAGGTCCTGGGAGGATTGATCCCAGTCAGAACCCTCCCCTCTCTGGAGCTGCAACTCAAAGATGCCTCCTCCATAAAGCTCTCCCCAGGAAACTCCTTCCTGCCAGCTTATCACCCACCCCCCCATCATTCTTCCTCTGGGGGCTCCTAAGTGATTGAATGCAGCAGGACCTCTTGGGGAAAGTACCTGGTGACCTGGACTAGCTGTCGGGACCTGGGTTCTACCACAAGTTTACCATTAGGGCGTTCTTAACCTCAGTTTTGATCATTGTAAAATGAGAAAGTTGAGTGAACTCTAATATTTTTATCAGCCTTGCCAAACTTGGATTCTAAGGCTACCTGCCCACCCTGTCTGCTCTGGAGAGCATAGATACTAATGTCCTAAGCAAGGCAGCACTGGCAGGAGGCCTCTGAGATCACATACCCTATCACCTGTCCCTGCTTGACTTGTAATTCCCATCTCTATCCTTTGATTCCCCATAATCCCATCCTGGCCTGGCTGTGAATAGGACAAAAAGCTGCCACCTACAGCTTAAGAGATTTTAAAGCACAATTCAAAGACCATGATTCCTTTCCCATGACTTGGCTTACAAAACTGAAGATTTAGGAGGAGAAGTTCAATTCCTGAGCCTTGTCGCTGGCTCAGTTTCCACCAGACCCAAAGCTATGTCTGATTTTCCCCTCTGTGCCCCAGATGAACTTGTCAGGACCTCCTTGTTGCTGCCCTTGGAGGTCTTCCATGTAGCTGAATCTGTTGAAGCAATGGGCTGGGTGACCTTCTGCTTCAAAATCTATCACGTGTGCATGTCTCTGCGTGTGGTGCACATGCCGTTTTAACATCTGCACCCAGTTTACTTTCACGTATTTTATCTCATCTGATCCTTGCAATAACTTGGTGAGGTTGATGCTCTTATTTCTCCATGCAAAACCTGAGGCTCAAACAAGTGAAATGTGGGAGTATGTGGCAAAATAGGACTTGAACTCAGATCCTCCAACTCCAAATCCCACGTCCTTTCCACTGGGCCACCCGCCCGTGTGTGCCTGCACGGGGATGGTGAGCAGCCTTGGGTCCCCCCACCTCCAACGAGGGCCCTGAGAACACTGCACTGACAGAGGTGGCCGAGGGGAGCTGCTTCCTCCCCAGGTTAGCGCTGTAAACTAGCGCCTCTCAATCTTTAATGTGCACACAAATCGGCTTCAGTCTTGCTAAGATGCAGATTCTAATGCAGCAGGTCTGGGGAGGGGTCAGAATTGCATTTCTAACGAGTGCCCGGCTGATGTTGGTGTTGCTCACTGTGGACACTTTGAGGCACACACTTGAGTGGCAGGGCTGTAGGCAGTTCTGGTTGACACACGCAGAGGGGAAAGGATGAGGAATCTATATCTTCCCAGGCCTGTACCGTGGAGTCCACTGTTCTTCCCCAAGTGGCCGAGGATGTTGAGATCCCTGGGGTGGAGAGGGAGTGCTTCTGTGTAGAAACAGCTCACGGTTGCCATCACCCAGGGCTCAGATGGTGAAAACAGGCGGTCTCCCTGGGGCCACAGTCAGGGTGGGAGGTGAGGGCCTGCCGGAGAGATGATGGTGAGGGTCCCTTCTCACCCTGACACTGAGGTTCTGAGCATAGTACTGAGCTATTTCTCTTTGGGGATCTCTGAGTACTGCCCATGCTGTCCTTTCTTTGCTGTTCAATCCCCCTATACTAGGTATCCTCTCTCGCCCTAGCGAAAACCTGCCCATCCAATATCATCCCTTCTTATTTAAAAGCCCAGGTGAAAACACTCCCCAAAGCCTTCCCTGGTGCCCTACGTCCCGTCTGCCTGTCTGTGTACAGGCGGTGTGCCTGCCTGGGCTCTGAGGTTGCCATGGGTAACTTTCTTGCCCAGCCAGGTGCATTGGAGACCTGTCCTATTTGGGTTCTTCTTGAGGGGCTAAGTGAACCTGGTGGGAACCCTGATGACATTTGAGTGGGACGGGAGACTGGACAGCGTCCAGGGCTGAGCTTCCAGAGCCAGGTGAGAGCTGGCTACCAAAAGCAGTAGAGCCAGAGGGAGAATTCAGTCTCGGGCAGAGCAAGGAGGCCAAAGCAGAGCAAATGTAGGGTGAGGAGAGGCTGTGAACAGGAAATGTTAGAAGGCTGAAGCCATTGACAGCAGGAACAGGCAGAACAGTGTAAGGGTTTCAGGCCTGAGACTTTAAAGAAAGCTGAGGAGGGGCAGGCCTGGCTCAAGGGGTCTAGTGCAGGGAGGCCTCTGGGTGACAGGAGCCATGGGGGGTCAGACAGCCCAGTCAGGGAAGGGGACAGGTCTCCACAAAGCCAGATCCAGCCTTCCAGTTAGAAAAGCACCTCAGAGTGGATGCCCGCTTGGAGTGGGCCAGGAGGGTCTTTGGTACAAGGGTTTGGGTCTCCTCTGGAAGGGCCTGTGTTTGTTGACCTTGGCCTGGGAAGCTCCCCTCCTAGGGGAGCAACGTATTTTGGCAGAGTTATGATTATGGTTATATAATTTACACAATACCATACCATTTTTGTTGGTGGTGGTTGTTTTTATTACCATTCCCCAGTACTGAGTTTCTTCCTAATGTGCTGCCCTGTGCTAGGCACTGTGCTGTCTTGAAAACAAATCTAAGGATTTCAAGGGTGGGGACTATGTTTGGGGGATTATATGTACTTCTATACATAATAGCTGCTCAATAACTCCTCCATTAACCGAGGATTTCTTTCTCCTTCTGATCTTTTAAAAGTGGCTGTCTGTGAGACACATTGAATGTGGTGTGTGTTTGTGTGTTTTTGTTTTGTTTTTGATGGTCAAGGTGGGGCATTAAGGAGTGGAAATCATGCGATAAGAGAACCCCAATTCCCACCCTTCCCCTCCATCCCCACAGAGTCCAGCTGGACTCAGGAGCATGGCTTGTTGGGTCCTATTAGCCTCCTGTATCTTACACACGATGCATCGTCCCAGGACCTGGCCTCTGTGCCCTTGCAGCTGTGGCCCCTTGACAGAGTGAAACCAGCTCTGCCCGGGAGCAAAGCCAAGGCATGCTCTAGCATGAATTCCACCTCGCATCACATTATCCCAGATAGACGGCGTTTAAGTCTGGTGACCGTAGTTTCTCGACTGGCCTACATAGCAAAGGTCTTTTCAGCTGCTTTCAGGAGCAAATGGATATCTGGAAATAGAGTTCGGATATACCAATACCAGAATTTCCATATTTTAAAAAAATGGAGACTATTTAAATCCTGGTTTCCCCAGAAAATGGAGGGGATACAACACCCCCATAAAGCATTTCCTCCCAGAGACCTCCCCTGACCCTCGTGTTCCCAGTGCAAGTTAGTCCTCATATTGGCTTTTACTTACAGCACCCTTTTTCTCCTTTGTAGCCTTAAACAATTCATAATTTTAAATATACAATCTTTGTTTGATATTTGCTTCTCAGAGTTTTTTCCCCTGCTGTATCCCCAGTAATTAATGGTACCCGTGTGTTACAGGCTGGGTCCCTCTGATCTTTACCTCTCAGGCATTAGGCAGTGGTTCCCAAGGTGTGGTCCCTGGTTGGAAAGGCAAATTCTCAGCCCTACCCTAGATCTATTGACTTAGGATCTCTGGAGCTGGATCCAGAAACCTGTATTTTGTCCATTCCTGTAGTGATCCTAATGCCTCTAAATCTTGAGAACCATTGCATTAGGGTTTGGGACCAATTCTACAGTGTCACACGGCATGGGTTAAGGAACAGCCTTACATGGGCTGAAGGTCAGTAAGAGAAGAGAGACATCTCAGAGAGAGATGTCAGGGCCCATTCCGGGTCTGCGTTCCAGCGGAGGGACCCCACCCCTCGCGCATCTTCCCTCTCAGACAGTAAGGGAAAGAGCAGGCCCACATGAAGGGCCTAGAAGGGCCTTGGCACAGGCAGGCTGGAGCTGGGGAGCCAGCAGATGACAGGAGTGGTCTGGGGAAGCTAGCTGCCTGGCACAGGGAGAGCTCTGGGGCCCAGGAGAAGCTGTAGACCCCACTCCAACAGAATGGAGATCCCCCGCCCCTGGGAAGCGCCGCTTGGGCGGCCCCCTGCCCACAGGGAGAAGGGGAAGCTCCCAGTCTCAGCTGGCTCACGGCCCAAACAATGCAGGGTGAGATCCCAGGGTCGTCCTGGGGCAGCTCTGCTCACAGCCCTGGCACATAGCAGGCATACGAGCTTTTAGGGGTGAATAAGTAGGGTCACTTCCAACTCTTGAGACTGATCTTGCTTTTCTGAGGTTTGAGTTGGTCACCAGCAGACTCACAACTGCTCTTGATTATTTAAGCTCAATTGTTTAATGATCTCTCTTGATGGGCGGGCCAGAGGCTACATTAGCCCGTCCTCATACCTAAAAACAGGTGCTTGTGCTGGACTTCCCGATTCCTCACTCCCACGCCGGCAGCCTGGCTGGGAGGCCTTAAGCGCCCTCGGTTCCACCCCTCTGCTTGTAACCAGCACCCCCAGGCTGTCAGGCCTTCTCAGGCCAGTGAACAGTCCCAGTCTCTCTCCCCCACCGCCCACGTAGAGACGGTGACTGGGAGTATTTCTTTCTACCCCAGTGGGAGAGCTATCTGAAGATCTGACCCCAAAGCCTTTCCATGAGGCGGCCTGGCCCTCCTTGGAAAGCTGATCTTGTCTGTATTCCCACCATTTCTCCCAAGAGCCTCTCCCAGGGCACTCTGATTGACTGTAATTGCTTAATTAGCAGCCTCCGAACAACTGGTGGGAAACCAATTACACAGCGCCTTCCCTGCCACCTACGGGAAATGGCAGGGGCTGTCTGGCGGGCAGGCCCCCAACCCCAGGCTCTCATCTCTTTCCTCTACGCTCCATGCCTCTTGCTTTGGCCAGAAGTTCACATTTCTCCCCCATCTTTTGTGAAGTAACTTCTTTATCACATGAAACATTTACAAATGGCTCCCTTCCTTGACTCTTAATTTCTTCTCAGTGCTTTAATCTCTATCTTCTTTCTTATTTCCTTCCTGCTGCAATACATTTTCTGGACCTATAAATAATGCCATTGACAATGCTTTGAAGTATTTTTGTAATATCCTCCACCCCTGAAAACACAATCAGATACACACAGACACAGACACACCATGAACTGAGCTGCACTGATCTGTTTCTATAACTTGAATCTCTCAGGTCCATATTCTTCCTCTGCATTAGGCTCCCACAGCTCATTAAACCTGCTCCAGGTATGATTACCCTCCAGGCAGCTTCTCTGGGACCTCATCCATAGGTGAGAGCTGGGAGGGTACATTAGGGACCTAGCCAGGGCCTTTATTTACTGTGCTTTATTGGGAAAGTGCCTGAGGCAGCTGAAGCAGACTAAGACCTGAACCACAGTGCTCTCTCTGTAATTCAGCCCAATCCCACAAGCGTTGCTGTGTGCCCAGGAAAAATACGAGTGATTCAGGGATCTGGGTGTTGAGCCCACAGGAAATGGAGGGTATGGGACTCTCAAATCAGGAATCCCACTTTACCTCTGTTGGACTCCAGCTGGTTCAGGTGGGGACTTAGAGAGAAAAGCCATGGGTACTAGTACATAAGGACTTCTGGTTGAGTGAAGGGAATCCTTTTATGACAACTCTCTTTGGATAAAGGTCTCCTTGAACCAATGGTCCCCTTTTGCTAAGATTTACTCCAGCCAAATTCTCAGAAATAAAATAAGATTTGTTCCAGCTAAATTCCCAGAAATAGAATAATTCCTTCAGAATTCATGGTGGGGCTTCCCTGGTGGCGCAGTGGTTGAGAGTCCGCCTGCCGATGCAGGGGACACGGGTTCGTGCCCCGGTCTGGGAAGATCCCACATGCCGCGGAGCGGCTGGGCCCGTGAGCCATGGCCGCTGAGCCTGCGCATCCGGAGCCTGCACTCCGCAACAGGAGAGGCCACAACAGTGAGAGGCCCGCGTACCACAAAAAAAAAAAAAAAAAAAAAAAAAATTCATGGTGACTAGGTTTGATCCATTGTCATTTTCTTTGTTGTTTTTGTTCTCTCGGCCTTTCTGCGCCCTGACTTGTTGCTTCTGAGAAGGCCTGCGTCTGTGCAGCGTCATCCCCACTTGCCCTGGGCTCCAGCAGGTGACTTCCTGACTCAGCCCTGGCAACTCACCCAGTTGTCTTCCTTCCAGGAGTTATGAGAGCACCATCAGTAATCAATTTACTTCAGGCAAATTAAGCCAAATCTTGCCTGCCAGGAATCCTGTCTACTCCTTTTTTTTTTTTTTTTTTTTTTTTGCGGTACGCGGGCCTCTCACTGCTGGGGCCTCTCCCGTTGCAGAGCACAGGCTCCAGACGCGCAGACTCAGTGGCCATGGCTCACGGGCCCAGCCGATCCGCAGCATGTGGGATCTTCCCGGACCGGGGCACGAACCCATGTCCCCTGTCGGCAGGCGGACTCTCAACCAGTGCGCCACCAGGGAAAACCCCTGTCTACTCCTTTTAATCTAGTTGTGCTCTTTTGCCCACCTCCAACAGGTTTTTTTTGTTGTTTGTTTTGTTTTGTTTTTTCTTTGCGGTACGTGGGCCTCTCACTGTTGTGGCCTCTCCCGTTGCGGAGCACAGGCTGCAGACGCGCAGGCTCAGAGGCCATGGCTCACGGACCCAGCCACTCTGCGGCATGTGGGATCTTCCCGGACCGGGGCACGAACCCGTGTCCCCTGCATCGGCAGGTGGACTCTTAACCACTGCGCCACCAGGGAAGCCCCAACAGGTTTTTTTAATGCAGTTCTTTAGAACACTTCCACATTGATGTCAAGTTAATTAACACAGACGGTCACTGCAGGGGTCCCCAAATGCCCCGGCTGGCTCTCCTTTCAGATTGGCAGGATGTTGACTCTTGCCACTTGGTACCTAAGGCTGGTCTCCGGCACACAGAATATTGGCTGTACACTCAATGTGTCGCCTGAAAACTGGGCTTGAAACCACACACCTCAGGTTGGGACTCAAACCCCGCTGAAACCCAGATTGGGACTTGAGCCCATGGTCTTCTAATTAGAATCATTCACCTGGTGTCAGGACTTACTAAGGCTCAGGTTCTTTATGTCTCAGCACAGAAGGAATTCAGCAGGAGGCAAAGTGATAGGCAAGGAGTAGATTTATTTAGAGAGAGACACATTCCATAGAAAGAATGCAGTCCTTCTCAAAAGGCGAGAGCAGCCCCAGGGCATGGGGTCATCTTGGAAAGTGAGAGCAGCCCCGAAATATGGTGCGGTTACTTTTTATGGGCTGGGTAATTTCATAGGCTAATGAGTGGAAGGATTATTCCAACTATTTGGGGTAAGGGTTGGGGATTTCCAGAAACTGGGCCCCACCCACTTTTGGGCCTTTTATGGTCGACCTTGGAACTGTCATGGTGCCTGAGGGTGTGTCATTTAGCATGCTAACGTATTACAATGAGCATATAATGAGGCTCAAGTTTTACTGGAAGTCGAGTCTTCTGCCATCTTGGACCTAGCTGGCTCTAACCAGTTTGTGTCATATCCCCAGTGGCTGTCATTCTTTTAAAGGTTGTGCCCTGCCCCCTTCCCTACTGTTTCAGGTTCACCTCTTGGGTGTCGAGCCAAAAGACACAACCAAGCCAAAGATAGGAGAAGGAAGGATTTATTATTATTTGCAGCAAGTAAGGAGAGCACTGAGGATCATTCCCAAAGCAGTGTCTTCCCCAACAGCAAAATTGGGGAAGTTTTAGGCTACGGGTACATGTATATTCATGAAGGGGCTTAAGCAGAGGAGAACTCAGAGTAGAATTGGGACCAAGGTCCACAGAGTCCAAGCTTTAGTTGATTGAAGTCAGGGGGGTCAACATCATCATTCCATCTTCCACCTGGGTGGGAGCCTTATTTCCTGTAGAACTCAAAGGTATATTATTATATACATCCCTTGAGGAGGGATTAGGACTCTGCTTTATCACTGCACTATTGTTTGACTGTCTTTCCTCTGTTCCTGCATTCCTTTGTTCTAGTTACTTATTTATTTATTTATTTATTTAATTTATTTATATTTGGCTGCGTTGGCTCTTCGTTGCTGCGTGCGGTCTTTCTCTAGTTGTGGTGAGTGGGGGCTACTCTTTGTTGTGGTGTGCAGGCTTCTCACTGCGGTGGCTTCTCTTGTTGTGGAGCATGGACTCTAGGCACACAGGCTTCAGTAGTTGTGGCCTGTGGGCTCAGTAGTTGTGGCTCATGGGCTCTAGAGTGCAGACTTAATAGTAGAGCACATGGGTTTAGTTGCTCCATGGCATGGGGGATCTTCCCAGACCAGGGCTCGAACCCATGTCCCGTGCATTGGCAGACGGATACTTAACCACTGCTCCTTTGTTCTTTTAAGATTGTTAATTACTGAGACCTGTTCAAGGGCAAGCATTGTGGCCAAGCTTAGATCACAAAATGGCTTAGGCCAAAATGGGTTCTCTTATGTCAAGAAAACTATTCCTGGTTCTCTTTCTCTGGGGACCCCCAACCTATCTGCTTACAAGTTTGGGATGCACACTCTGGGGGCTAGGGCTCTCTGTGAGGGCCTTGCATTCAGCACTTGTACCTCCATCCTCCTCATGCCTGCTTCCCAGCAGCAGGGCCTGGGTAGAACAATTGCTCAGGTGCAGCTTAGTGTCAAGGCCCAGGGCTTGAAGCCCCAGGAAGGAAGATGGCCTGAATCTTCACTTCTGCCTGGCCCCATCTTTTACAGCTGCTGTGTTTTCCCTGTCCTTCCTCCTTCCTCCTCCCACGCCTGTACAAGAAGTCCTGAGGAACAAGACTGCTAAGGAGGAATCTGTTTGGCCTGGTCCCTCTGCACTCTTCTTACCTTTGGGGATTTTCCTGCACCATTTATACGGAGCATGTTATATTTACCAGTGTGTTTTGGTTTAGTAATATGAATTCATCCATCCCATTGTTGGTAGGCTCTATGTTTACAGAAGCCAAAGTGAAGAGGAAGTTTGGCAAGATTCTATTATTTTCTACGTCTTCATGATCGTGAGTCATGTGGTGACATGATTCAGAAAGCCCTCCCGCTCACACTGAGCAACAGCCACCCCCCCCCAGCCATTTGAAGGGCCCCAGTGACAGGTGATCAAAGCCCACAGTGGGCCAATTTAAATGAGCATGTGTCCCTTCAGGTGGAAGTTATTTAGTCTCTTTAGAGACTTGATCTTATGGGGAGAAAGCAGACACCTTGATCACTCTGATTAGGAGTGACTGAAAGCATTGCTTCAATTCTGGTTTTGAGACAGCTTACCTTTCCCAATCTTGGCCTCTGGAACTGGCTCTGCCTGATGATCTAGGATTCCTCCCTCTTGTCCATTGTTGCAGAAATGCTCTTCATCCCTTTCTCCTCACTCCCTGTCATTACCATATGAAAGAGACATGCTGAGTGTGTTTTGGCTCTCACTAGCCTGAGTTTGGTTCTTCAAAAGGCTCTTGAATAAAGAAAAATATTTTTTAATCATAAAATTTAATCAGAGACTTTTTCTCAAAGTAGGAAGAAAGGGAGGTGACTATTTCTAATTCGCCTAATTAAATCCCAACAGGTATATAACAAAGGGCAAAGAAAATAAGACATTGGCAGCCTGTAAGTAAAATTCTAAAAGCTTTCCAGAAGAGAACAGTTCTGGCAGAGTGTAGGACTGAGGATCTAGGAATAAAGGAAGGAAAAATGCACCGAGAAACAATAGAGCTGAGTAATCAGGAGAGGAACAGCAGCACTGAAAGTGAGAGGTCTCATAGCATGGCTAATATTTCATCAGGTCTAAATATAGTCACCATTGTTAGAAGGTAAAAGTCCATTTTTAGAAAAAGATAGGAGGGAATGAAAAGAGCTTTATCAGAGAGTTGATTTTGAGACTATTTGAAGAATATATCTGAATATAATTTGAAGAAGACAGGGTTGGGCATTCTTTTCAGAGATGGTATTTCCTGGTGTGATGGGGGAACACTTCAAATGTATTGACGGAAATCAGTGTGTCGGACTTGATTGTCTGGTTCGGCTTTATCTGTCTGTGCCCTCCTGCCTTGTGTACTCTTTTCTCTATCACACCAATCTCCTCCCTTCCTTCAAAGCCCTGGGTAGGCCTCTCTTTTCCAGAAAGCTTTACTATCTTTATTTAGCTCTTATCCCTCCAGCAGCCTGATATTTACTCTATGGAGTTGCTGCAGATTTTTTGTTTGTTTGTGTTCATGTGTTTGTTTTTCCTCCTGGTATCTTGAGGACAGGTACTAGGATGGAACAGCTGGGCTCTTCCATCTGCAGAGTGTAGGACCTGGCCTCCTGGAGCTGGTTTCAGGGGTCCATCCTCTTTGGGCTCATGGAGGACACTGTCCAGGGTGCTGATCAACTGTTTGTCATTCAGTTAAGATGACTTCTGAACTTCCAGAAATCTTAGACCGAAAATTCATTTTGACTAAGGCCCTATGGCTGATTTCAGTTAGAGTTGAGAAATACTGTCAGTGGGCACTCATGCCAGACTGTTAAAGAGCTTTTACCAGCATTTCTTTCTCTCTGACCCCTGCTGCTCTCCTTCCAATGAAAACAAGCCTGGTGATGTCAGAGAAATTGTGCAGGATCAGCCCAACAGACAAAGCTCATGGTGGTTTGGGTCCTGCCAGGTGGGCATCATCTCTGAGGATTTTCCATGGCCAGACATGGCCTTGCAAAGGCAAGAAAGCAAACGTTGCAGTCCAGTGGGGACCTCAAGCTATTGCTTGCAGGGGCTGTCGTATTCCAACAACTATGCTTTAGGGGGAAGGGATCAGTCCTAGACACTGTGCAGGAAGATGACTGACTCTACTGTTCTAGCACTTTCCGGGACTGAGAATGAGCATTTTTGAGCACACAGTTGGCCACTCTCCCTCTCAATTCTGTGTTCTTTCTTTAGCAGCCAAGCTCTAAACTCTGGACTCTTTTCACACAATCTGCCACTTCAGTTCTTGGGCTTCCATTTTCTTTTCAGTAAAATGAGGAGCTAACCTACACTTTAGAGCTATAAAGGAATATGAGAGCCTGTTAGTATTATTTTTAGTACAAAAGTGACATTTTAGGGGAGAGGAGTTCTTAGAATGTCAGTAGCAAGACAACTAAACTAGTCTGACTAGAACTCTCATGGAACATGTAACACTTCTGCTGAGTGGCTGGGGAACCCAGAACAGGAGAGAACAAGAATCGGGAAATGAGATGGCCCGTCAATTAAAGTTGTTAAGTTTTCACACAACAGAAAATGACACTGGCTAATTTGAAAAAGAAAGAGAATTTATTGGAAAGAGGTAGAGTGGCTCACAGAATTGAAGATATAGATGAAGAGTCAGTCTGAGAAAAAAATGGATCCAGGACAGGCCAGGTATCCAGGCCAAGACTGTCAGGGCACCACTGCTGGGATGGATACACTCCAGTTGGTGTTTCCTTCCTCCCATTCCTCAGGATTCACAGACCCAGGAGAGAAAGCTCAAATGTCCCAACTTGAATCATATGACCAACTTAGCTAGATTTGCTCATCCTTCAAAAGCATGTAATGAGTGTCTTTGATATGTCAGGCTGTGTTATGTATCAGGCATATATCAGTGAACAAAACTGGTGCCTTCATGAATCACTTGATATAGGGTGATCAGAGAAGCCTTCACACAGATTAGGAAACATTTGAGGAAAGACTCAAATTATATGAGGGAGCAGGCTGTGTAGTTTTCTGGGGAAGAGGGTCTACACAGAAGAAACAGCAAGTGCATAGGCCCTGGGGTGTCCAAGAGGAAGCAAAGAGACCAACATTGTTGGGTGGAATAGGTGAGAGAAGAGTGTTTGGAGATAAAATCAGAGAGGTGGAGATGGGAGACTCACCCCTGTAGGACAATGTGTGGACATTGACTCTCACTCTATGGCAGATGGAACCGTTGGAGGATTTTGAGTAGGAGAGTCATATGCTTTGACTTAGATTTTGAAAACATCAATCTGGTAGCTACTTTGAGAACAGAATAGGACAAGGATGGAAGCAGGGAGATCAGTTAGGAAAACACTGTAATAATTCAGACAAGAAATAATGGTGACTTGGTGCAGGATGGTAGCAGTAGAGGTGTGAGGAAAAGTGGTTGGATGCTACAACAGATTTTCCTGTGGGAGTATGAGAGAGAGTGGTAGACAACTGCAAGGCCTTTGGCCTGATTAAACGGAAGGATGGAGTTGACACTAAGTTGATGAAAACTTTTAAAGGATGGAGTGTGAGGGATGGCGGGGGTAGAATCAGGATTTCAGAATCAGAGATCAAAGGGACTGGCTATATAAATTTGAGAGCTATCTATCTATCTACCTACCTACCTATCTACCTATCTAATATAAAGCCACAGTACTGGATGAGATATGAGTATGAGATGACCTGGAGACTAAATACCTATAGAAAAGGGAAGAGGTCAGAGGTCTCCACCCTGAGTAGAGGAGTATAAATATTTTTTTTAATTTTTTTTTTTTTTTTTTTCTGCGGTATGCGGGCCTCTCACTGTTGTGGCCTCTCCCGTTGCGGAGCACAGGCTCCGGATGCGCAGGCCCAGCGGCCATGGCTCACGGGCCCAGCCGCTCCGCGGCATATGGGATCCTCCCAGACCGGGGCACGAACCTGTATCCCCTGCATCGGCAGGCGGACTCTCAACCACTGCGCCACCAGGGAGGCCCAGGAGTATAAATATTAACTGACCTAATACTACTTGAGTGAAGGACTAATGTCCGTAATTCTAAATGTCAAGAGGTAAGATAGCAGAGAAGCATGTAGTCTTTTGTTACTGAAAAAAAAAACCATCAAAACATTCATTAAGCATACCTTAATGCATAATGAGAAGCCCACCTTCTCATTATGCAACAGATGACTTTCTTTCTTTCCCTTGGTCTCTTCCCTTTGGCTGTCTCCCCTCCTTGTTGCTCTCTCTGTGACTGAACCACTTAGCTGAGACCACTTTCCACCAACATCTTGAGCACAGATGCTTGTTGCTGTGCCTGCTGGCTGCCCAGTGACCACCCTTACTCTTTCCCTCCTTCCCACCTTAAATTCTCTGGTAGAAACCCAGATGTTAGTGCATGGGGAGGCTGGAAAGAAAAGATCTGATCACCTCTTGGCTTTGTCCACTCCTTTCTTTCCTTGCTTTGGTCCTGTATCAGAAAGTGGCTGCAGCCTCCTTTAGGAAGTGCTGAATCATATAATTCAGTATAAATGGTGATGCTTGGTGGGGGGGCGGGTAGGGAAGGCTCTTGGGTGAGCAAGCAGCCCAGCCTCATAATCTTGCCTAGTGATTGTCCGTGCTGTGTGGAAAACCCAGGAAGGAGGTGTGAGTACTTTGAGAATTATAGCCTAGACAATCTGGGAGGTAGTCATGACCATTTGAGAAACTACTTCCCTGACTCTGCCCTGCCTGTCTAACCTCCTCCTTCACTCATCCCCCTGCAACCTGAGTATTGAGGTGCTTGAGACTATTTGGGGCCCATTTTTGTGTGCCTTTTAAGAATTGATATGTCTTCTTTTTCGGGGTTTGTTTCCTGTCTTTACCATTAATCTGAGAATTCCCAAAGGCACAGACTGTATGCAACCTCTGTACCCCAGTCCTGAACAATCTTAGACCTGCTCCCTTTCCTCAGGAGAATCCCATTTTTTTTTAAATCTAGAGGCTAAAAAAAAAAATAGGTAAAATAATGCAAAACAATCATAACTTAAGATGAAGCCCACAGAAAGCAAAATGGATAAGATAATGAAAATGACTAGAATGAAACATTTAAAGCTTTGAACAAAACACCCATGCAGGAGTAAAGAAACAGTTTTGGTAAAACTGAAGTGACAGGAAATGGCTAGTGTCAGGAAAGGCATGTGTGTGTGTGTGTGTGTGTGTGTGTGTGTCCCCTGGACCTGTGCACTCAGCTGGTGGGGAGAAGATGGTATTTTTAGACTCATAGGCAAGCAAAAACCCTGTATCCACTGCAGTCGAAATATAGAAACTTTTTGGCGGCCTTCTTATCCTACAGCACTGGGTTGAGGATTGACCAGTCCACTTGTGTAGATGGAATCCCTACTCTCTGGGTGTGACAGTTCATGTTTACAGGCTGTAGTGCTGGGCAAGTATATCCTTCATCTTCTGTGGCACCCACCACCCCATCCCAGCATTATACATGCTCCCACCCACATGCCCACATACACACATTTATTCATCAAACATTTGTTGAGTGTCTTCTATGTGCAGAAAATACATAGAGAGCTGAAGTCTTACTCCACAATGAGCAGGACATCTGAAAGATGAGATGGACAAATAACAAGTAATGGAGATAGAGCATGATGGGTGCTGCCTCAGGGACACACACTAGGTCCGTGGAGGCTTGAGGGGCTGAGAAGTCTCACAGACAGGGTGCTGCCTCCCCTGGGTCTCATCAGGTGAGGGGGGTCACAGGTGGATTGGGAGGCTGTATGGTAGGCATTCCAGGGAGAGCACTCAGAACATACAAGACCCCGAGGTGTGAAAGAACAGGGAAGAATGGGGACTTTAAATCATCCCAGAGTCCAAGCATGAGTGGCTGGGGGAAAGAAGCAGAAAATGAGGCCAGAGAGTTTGGTGGAGGCCCATTGTGGAGGGCCTTGTAGCCTGAGGGGCCTCCAAAGGGCTGTAAATAGGGAAAGGATATGGTCTTTTCTTTTTTTAACTAGATACAAGGAGGAGAGAAATATTAATATTAATAGCTAACATTTCTTGAGTGCCTGGCATGGAGCATTTCATATTTCCTTTAATCCTTCAAACAGCCTTATAGGGCAGGTACTATTAAGACTTTGTGTTTAAGTGGGCACCCTCTCCAGGTCCTAAGGGGCCCCAAGAGCAGCCAGGCCATTACAGAGTCAGGGCCTGCAGCTCTCTGGCATAGGGCTTAGCATCTGCCCACATGTGACTCAGATGGCAAAAAAGAAGGCTGAGCCACCCGGAGAGGTCCCTGCCTCTGCTCCAAAAAAAACTGCTTCCTGGAGCATCCACTGTACCCAGGAATTTCAGAGTCGGGGGAGAATTATGTAAGAATAAAAGCAGATGCTTTATGGAGTAGGATGAAAACTTTGTCTAATTATAAGATAAATGTAAGATAAAAGAAATGTTGCATTTTTGATGGGCCTTGAGCTGGCCCTCTCTTTTTCCTTTTGCTTCCTGCCCTTTCTGGAGCATCTTGGTGGGAAGGTTTAAGAAGCTCAGGAAACCATTGGTCTGACCCCCAAAGAAGAAACAACGTCTAGCGAGGTCTCTGTAGGTGGGGGCTGCCTGAGAGTACTTGGGACCAGCTGAGGAGTGGGACACCTGTCACAACTCCCCCAGTTCATCAGCTTTGTAAGTTCCTCATTCTTTGGAACTGAGTGCAGTATAAATAATGACAGTCATGTATATTTGGAGGTTTTTGTTTGTTTGTTTGTTTGTTCTTTTAAGTCTATGATTCCTTGTTGCCAGATTTCAGAACCTTGTCTAGTAGCACCATGGACAGCACTACATGAGCCAGGACTGATTTGTTATTGACTGTTGGGGAGCTGAGTGTGATTTCTGAAACGTGAGAAATAGAAAGATGAGTTGAAGGTGCTCCAGGCACTAACTTTTTGGAGATAAAAAGGTGTTTATGACCAGACCCTGCACAGGGCAGAACAGTGAAGCAGCTGACTTGTCCTCCTACCCTCTCCTCCCATGATCTTCCCCTCTTTGTTGTGCACCTCAAATGAATTTGTATCCCCCAGCCCAGTCTCTCTCTTCACAGCCCTGCCCAAATCTGCTCTCCTCAGAAGCATCTGTGTCCTGTTCCCTGACTGTGAGTCATATGAGGGCTTCCTCTTAGGCAACAAAGTCTAAAATCCCAGGAGAGCCCTGGTACATGCTCACGGCCGGTATGGCTTACTTATCACAGGAGGCAATGCCATTTTACTAACTATAGTGATATCTTGAATTTGCTCCCATTAAAACATAAATTTTAATGCAGAACCTTATCAATTAATTGTTAATAGTGTGATTTTTTAGTCTTTGTGACAGGCCAGTTTGGAAAGTAATGGAGGGTGATGGGGGCCTCTTGGCAGCTGCCAGATCCCCTACTTCATCTGCACATAACTGGACAAGCATTGTGCTGCTTTATAGCTGCCCATCATAGTCTGGATTAGCCTTCAGGTAAATTCCAACCCTTAGCCGAATTCCCATGAGTTTTGCTTCTTCTTTCTTAAGTCAAAACATTTTCCAAACTTAAGCTCATTTGACTTGAGTTCTACTCAGAAAGTCCATTCACAATTTGCACAGCTTTCTGGGAAGGAAAAGAGGTACATTCTCCCAAAAACTTAAGGCAAGAAAGAAAGGGAAAATTAGGCCCTGTCAAATGATACTTTGTTTTCCATTAGGCTTGCTTCATTTAATTGATAATTTGATCTCCTGGTTCTTCTGTCACCAAAAGCAAGTAGGAAGGAGCTTGTCTGTTCAACTCTGACAGATTGAGGGGCCCTGGGCATCTGAAGGATTTAGCTCAGGGAGCTGCGGCACGCTGGGCTCTGAATGACTCATCACCTAATCCAGAAAGTGTTGGGGCCTCCTGTGTGCTGAAGACTGAAGGAGGTTTTGTCCTAGAAGACAGCTAGAGGGAAGAACTCTGCCCTTGAGCCATGAACACACAATAGATGAGATGGCCAGGCTTGTGGCAGAGTATAAGGCAAGGATGCCCTGCTGTAGGAGCCCTATTAGGGCAGAGGTCAGTGGTTGGGAAGAACTCTGGTGCTTGTGCACAAATCGTACCCCTTTCTTGTCTGACCTGCTGTCTCCCCAGGTACCTCTCCTGCCATGTTGTTGGTCTGTCCGTGGACTGCTTGGTTTCTGAATGTGAGGCTACTGGGTTGATACTGGAGCTGGTGGTGAACCCCAGAGGAGTCCACACAGGGTTACCTCATTCTGCCTATTGGGAGCGGGGCTTAGAACACAGTTCCTGGAGGGGAATTTATCCTCAGCTAGCTAGCACCTCTCTGGGCCCTGGCCTCATGGTAGGAGGAGCATCTGCCACTGTTTTCAGTGTTCTTACGGCCTCAGCTGGCCTGAGCGCCCTCTGATATGATGAGCTCCTAAATGATTCTGAGATGCCAAGGGGCTGCCTCCCTCTTTGGTACTCCGGGCCTCGGGCTACAGGAGAGCACTCATGTGCTTCATTTGCTCCAACCTGACACAAGTCAGCTCTGCACAGAAAATCAGAAGTGGCTGAGAAACAAAGGTGTGATCTCGCCTCCTTGGCGTGGGTGGTGAAGCACCTGCTGAACTGGGAGCAAGAAGCATGCAGGGCTGGGCTTCCCTGGTGGCGCAGTGGTTGAGAGTCCGCCTGCCAACGCAGGGGACACGGGTTTGTGACCCGGTCTGGGAAGATCTCACATGCCGCAGAGCGGCTGGGCCCGTGAGCCATGGCCGCTGAGCCTGTGCGTCCGGAGCCTGTGCTCCACAACGGGAGAGGCCACAACAGTGAGAGGCCCACGTACTGCAAAAAAAAAAGAATCAGGCAGGGCTGACTTTCGTATATTGGTTCTCTCACTTGCCCGGTGTTTGCTCAGGTAATGATTTGTGGGTTTACTAAATGTACCTAGAGCTCTGTTACTTTACCTGAGAACTCCATCAGAGCCTCCCTAAGACAGCTGTGTATTTGAACAGCAACATATGTGTTTTGGAAAAGATAATTTAATGTGAATTTACACCATTCGTAGTTTTTCAAAGGGCTTATGGCATTTCCTGAAATCCTACCTCTTTCATAAAATTTCTCCAGTAACTGGAAATAAGACCTTGAGTTCCTCTCCTTCCTGTAACTCACTTTTTAAGACAGTAAATAAATTGCCTATGGAGAGAGGAGGTCTTGTGATAGAGTAAAAAGAGAAGTGGGCCCACCATCGTGAGGGGCTGTACAGTGATGGTGAAGTATGCAGGCTCTGAAGCCACACTGCCTGGGTCCAGATGCTGGCTCTGTCTCTCCTACCTGGTAATGTGATAATGTGGTAATATGTAAACTGTTTTGGGTAGTATTGACATGGGAAAGTCTCTTAATGTCTCTGGGGTAAGTGGCAGAAAAGAGTTGGACCCCAAGAGTAAGAGCATTTTATAAAATGTGAAGAGCTATGTACACATTATTACTGTAACTACAAATAACATTTCATAGAAAGTTAGGGAAGGTGATGGAAGAGCTAGAAATATTTCAGCATCATTTCTGCTCTTAAAAAGCTTGCAGTCTAGCTGGAAAGATAAAACACAAGAAAATAACAGGGCAGAGCCAACTCTCAAATCTTCTCTCCCTATTCTCTAATCAGTTGGCCCCTTCTCTGTCATAGATTCAGCTGTCTTGTAAATAACAGAATCCTCATCTGTAATAAGGAAGAGGAGAATTAAAAAGACAGGACAAGTATGGTAAATGTCCAGGTACCTGCCTGGATGGTGTCCAGAGGAGAGGGTTATAATGGTCATTGAATATATTGCAGATCACAATTGAAAACAGAAAAGCCACTTGGTTTGATTACGGCGATTGAGCATGAGTAGGCAACATGAGCATTCCAAATTGTTTTAAGTGTCATTGGAAAAGTATGAAACACAAAGGTGTGCTGGGCTCGTGCCTGGATAAGAAGCTTGCTGCAAGGCCAGGCAGCCCTTGAGGCCAGGCCAGGAATCCAGACTGTTTGAATACACTTTTGCTGTCTGCCATGTCAGACCTCCTGCCTTCTCAGGAAGTCATCCTGCCCCTACCTACCCCTGACTCTCCTTCAAAGTCATAAGACTCCAAAAGAACTGCAGGTTAGGAAAGCATGGGGAATATTGGCAAGTTTCATCACTGATTACTAGATACACTCAAAGTTGGAGGGTGTCAGAGGTAGGGAATGAGACAGGGTTATCACTCAACTGCTTCTCAGCTCAAAGCCATTTGCTATCCTTGAAAAATGACTTGCCAGGAAGCCACTAGGTACCCAAGGTCACCTGGTGAATGGCTTAGGCCATTTCACTCTTTTTTTACACTTTCTAGTCAAGAGCTCTTTCTGAGTTAGATGAGCCATGCTTTGACACCCAGGGGTTTAGCTCTGACCATGTCCCTTTGGAAACTGGTACCACCTGCCTTTTAGAAAGAAAATAATTTGGACATTAAGTCTAATTTTCCTGCCTAGCCTCAGGCAGTGATGGTTCTCAGCTGTAGCTTTGAGATGTCGTTACCATCATAATAGCAAACACTTATACAGCACTTACTGTGGGCCAGGTACAATGCTTAGCACTTTGCAGATGTAACTATTTTAATCTTACCCTTGTGTCATAATTGCTCTGGAAAATAAGACGACTGACCCTTATTTTAGAGTAAGATTTTGGGCTTTACTGAGAGCTGCCTGCAGGAATGAATAGGGAGGGCCCAACCAGAGGCTGGGGGACTCTCCAATCTCCATTCCTTCACTGGGTGGTTTATAAAAGAGGGTGGGGTGGGCAAAAAGACAATGGATATTCTTTAGCTATTCTTTAGCTAATGGATAAGTCTCAAGCAAAGTGATATGCCAACCTACAGCATTACAATGCTCTGGTGTTGACTTAACTCTTCATTTGCAAACTTTGAGAGCTATTTATAGAGCACTGATAATATGCTTTTGAAAGGTTATTTATCCAGGGGGATGGGTCTTCTCAGTTTGCTAGGAATTTTCATTTTTTCCCACACCCTGAGGAACAAGTAACTCCATCTATTACTGAGTAAGATAGATTGATTTCTTTTTCCCAATAAGTTATGAGGTGTTTTGCGAGTAATTTATTACTAATGACAATCAACTACAGATGTTTTCAGATGATTTACTTTAAAAGAATTATACTGCATTCAAGATTATACTTATAGTAATGCCATTTCACTCACTTGTATTTCAACATGCTTTCTTGAGTGGAGAGAAAGAGGGAATTATAGCTCACAAGCTGGGAGGGCCACATGGAAATGTACAGTGTGTTTGAACATCCCTTGCCACGTGTCAGGGTGACACTATTGCACAAAGTATTTAATGCTAGATTTGGAGTATTTCCACCTGAAGTTTCCCTTTGATTTTGAAGCATGGGGGAAAGATAGGTGAATTTTTTCTTGATACTCTCTTAACCAAAGTTCAGGCCAGCAGCAGGAAGAATAGGGAAATACAAAATGAAAGGAAACCTAAAGAAGAAGCCATTTATTATGATTGATTTGATCTCTTGATTTATAAATGTACCTTGTGCTCTAAATTCCATTCCCCTCTCTATCTGCATGCTGGGGAATTTTAAAATACAGGATGAATTTTAAAATTTCCATTTCCAGCAAGACATTTTCTGGCTCTGTTTTTGCCCCCGAGGTTGAGTAGCAAAGCCATCCAGAAAGGCTGCACCTTCTACCTAAGGGTCTTTCTAATCCAAGGCTGAAGTTTTCCATTGTAAATACATTTGAAGCTGGCTCTTCCTGCTGAGCTGATCAATATTGAATGCGGCAGCTAGATCCCTAGGGGTGTGTGTGTGTGTGTGTGTGTGTGTATACATGCATATAGCACATGCCAGTGTACATACTTCAGACCAATGATCCACACTATTTCTTTCCCTATTTCAAGTAAGTGCCTGACATGGAATATCCAGAGAGAAACTTATTTGTGATTTCTATGTCATCCAGGCAAAAAACTCACCCTGAGTTCATGCTTGGTAATTGCTGTATTGAAATCTATTATTTCTCCAATAGTTTCCATCATTCATTGTTTCTTTTATGCAATCGCCTGTCCTTCTATGTGATCTCTCTGTATAGTCTATTCACCTATTCCACCCTCCACCATTCACTGAGAATTCATTATGTGCCAAGCACTGGAAAGGACAGACACAGTCTCTTTCACATGGACTGAGGCTCTGACGTTATCAAAAAAGAATGCACAAACTCAGTCTGGAAATACAGGGCTCATCAGAACTAGGACAAGGGTGCCAAGAGTCTTCATACCCTTAAGCCTCAGTTCATTATGGTTTAGAGAAGTTGTCTGCCAACTTTAGTTCCTGAAGAGCTTATTTTAAAATGTAAGTGCTTGTGCCAAACCCCAGAGTAGATTAATTAAGATTCAGGAGATATTGGGTGTTCCCATGAGTGTGCATTTTTAACAGGTACCAGGTGATTGTGATGCGGGTGGTCTCTGACCATAAAGAATATAGGTTTAGAACCTCCAAGCCTCCTTTGCTGTCCTTTAGTGGTCCAGCCACAGTTGCTTCACTTTGCTTTGTGGTTCAGATCAATCTCTTGTTTGGAGGATCACCAAGATCCCTGTGGGATTAGCTGTGAAAATCCCTAGGGACAGGAAATAGGCTTCAAAAGGGCTTTGTTTTTATTTTTTATTTATTAATTTTTTAAAAGTTATTTGTTTATTTATTTGGCTGTGCCAGGTCTTTAGTTGCAGCACGCGGGATCTTCATTGCTGCATGAGGGATCTTCATTGTGGCATGCAGGATCTTTAGCTGCAGCATGTGGGACCTAGTTCCCCGACCAGGGATTGAACCCAGGCCACCTGCATTGGGAGTGCGGCATCTTAACCACTCGACCACCAGGGAAGTTCCCAGAAGGGTTTTGTTTTTAAATGTTCTGCTGCTTTCTATCCCATGACAGTCTTCTGTACTCTTTTGAATATTGGAGGGAGGATGAAAATGTGCCTGGCTCTTACATGTCAGCAGAAGCTAAATTCCAGAGAAGCCTTGTCAAGTCATTTCCAAAGAACCAGAACTTCTCATGCTTTGATTGAAAGGAGCTTGTTTTGTTTGAAGTCAGGATAATTTCTTTTTCTTTTTTTTTTTTTTTTGCGATACACGAGCCTCTCACTGTTGCGGCCTCTCCCGTTGCGGAGCACAGGCTCTGGACACGCAGCCTCAGTGGCCATGGCTCACGGGCCCAGCCGCTCCACGGCATGTGGGATCTTCCCGGACCGGGGCACGAACCCGTGTCCCCTGCATCGGCAGGCAGACTCTCAACCACTGTGTCACCAGGGAAGCCCCATGATAATTTCTTGTATATCTGGTGGCAGAATATCTAGACATATTTTTTAAAGATTATCAATATCTCAGCTTGCTCCCATGCCTATAGTTGCACACACCTCTTGCACCATTTTGTCCTCAACAATGAAAAGTTAACCAGAGGCTGTGCTCCTGTGTCCTATGGACTTCTTGAGTAAGGGAAGCCTCTGTGTGCACGTTGGAGCTATCACATACTTACCATGAAGGAGACCCTGTGGGAATCTGCCTTGGTTTTGCTGATCCAAATTAGGGCTTCAGTATTGAAATATGTACTTCTTTTCCCCCTTTGAAATACACATTTCTCTGTGTTCTGTTGGCCAGAATAGTTTCTTTTACAGTACAAGGAACTTACAAGAGAGCATGAGAAGACTTTGTGGTCTTCCTAACCACCCACAGCATGTGAATTTTTGATATGTTGCTTTGTTCCTTCGTTCCTTCGTCAAAAAGAAGGCATTGACATGTCTCCTGTCTACCAAACACTGGGCATGTGAGAATGATTAGGAGGCAGTTCCTGTCCTCTAGAAGCATATAGCCTAGAGAGGCAAACAGATAATTATAATATAATGTCACAAGTGCTGTGATTGCCCAGAGTTGGGGAAATCTTCACAGAGAAGGTAACGTTTATACTGGACCTTGTTGGATTCATAGGAGCTTAGTGGGCTAAGAGGGGTAATGAGCATTCCTGACAAAGAATACAGGCCCAGCAAGAACAGAAATATATGGATGTATTAATATATGACCTGGTTGGGGAATGGTGTGGTATGGGATTCAGCACAGGGGACTGGGAAGGAGAAAGGGCTGGAAAGCCATTTTGTGAAGGGCCTTCAGGGTGACTTAAAACATTTAAATGAGGCAAATGCAGTCCTGGCTGCCCTGCAGAAGTGAGCTTCTACAGCTGGTCATTAGCTCCTGATCATCTTTGATGCCTCTGTGAAGATTTCCTCCATTCAGATTTCCTTTTGTTCAGGAGGCCTTCCCCAATCACCCTTCATCCCCTCCTCCCCAGCTGAGTTAAGTGATCCATGGGCAGGTCCACCATTTAGCCACCACGTTGGGTTATATTTGCCTTTTATGTATCAGGCTTCCCCGCTGGACTAGAAGCTTGCTCAGGTCAGAGGCTGGACCTTGCTTGGTGTTTTTCACCCGGAATCTTGGGTCATGTCTAGCACAGGTAGGATGCTCAGTAAATGTAACTTGGATGAATGTATGGAAACTGAATGAGTGCCCTACACTCCCCTGTAAGATGGAACCTAACATGTCACACTGAGGGGCTTAAAAATACTTTCATAAGTAATTCAGACACCAAAACGTGTCTGTGGTGTGCGGCTATGAGTAGTGAGAATGGAAGTTGCATGAGATGAACTGTTAGGGACGCCTTAAGGCAGTTATAAGCTATAATCTTATAGGGTAAAGAGGAAAGGGTTAATTAGATGGCAGTGACAGGCTGAAGGCTCTGATTATCCAAGCCTTTATTATACAACCCAAACTAGCTGTCTCAGCTAAAGTGGCCATGGTGGCTCTCATCCTCAGAAAAACAGACGCTTTAATATGGAAAATTATTTTCCATCATTTCCTTATGACAGGAAAAATCAGGGAGATGGGATGTTCTGTTCCACATGGCAGTTGGCGGAGGATGTTTAAATCCTGATGATTTTGCCCTAGAAAATGAGAGCTATTAACTGAAGCATTCGTTGGAATTGGCAGGCAGGACCTATCTGTCTGAACAGATGAGGTATCAGCATGGGGTGGGCCGTGGATGCCTTCGTGAGCTGAAACACTCACTGTGGGCCCCAAAAGGTAGCATGAGACCCTGAAGTCAATCTCCAGCTCAGCCTTCCAGAAGCACGTGGTGGAACTGGATGGTAAAATAAAAACATTTTGAATGTCTGAAAATCCTGTTCACAAAGCCCATGCACTCTGTTGTATGGGAAAGACTCTTAGCCCTCAGCCTGCTTTTTAATCCTATTTATAAGGAAAGTAAACATGATGTCAAATGGGATTTCCTTTTTCTGAAACCCAGGTCTCCCAGTATGTCCAGTAGGAAAGCCATTTGATGAATTATTTTAAATCTCTAGATTATTCCTTCAGGATTGGCAGTATTGCAGAGAAAAGTAAGCAGAGGCCTGGAATCAGATTCAGATCCTACTATTGACTAGATTCGTGGTTATCCAGCCTTGGTTGCACATTGGAATCATCCAGGGAGCTTTAAAAACACCCCAGAGATTCTGATTTAATTGGCTGACCATGCAGTCTGGGCACTGTGATTTGGGGTTCTAAGGGTCAGCCATGGTTGAGAACTACTGTATTTTATAAAAGAATCACCTTGGAAAAGTTACCCAACCTCTGTGGGTCTTATTTTTTCTTGCCTGTAAACTGGGGATTATAATATGAAACTCACAGAATCGTGAGGATGAAATCAGATAAGGTCTGTTCAGTGAGTGATGATTACTGACAGCTATTACCACATTGCTAAAGATGGGATCATGGATGGCCTATAGAAGCTGGTGACCTTGGGCTTCCCATGTGAACAACCCAGGCCACACTCTTTCCCAGCCATGGTGGGGACCACATGAGAGGCTGTGGATACCCATGTGTGGTGTGTGGCAAGGAGTGTTCAGCTCACTGCATGGACAGGTCACAGGCTTTCTTTCCACATGAGGACATCCGATGCTGTCCAACCAACTGTGCTTTGACTCACAAGTGCCCCTTGGTTAACCTTCTGAGGGCTGGACTTTTCCACTCTCATGGCTAACTTCCACTGTTTGTCTTCTTTGTTCTAGAATTATTGATTTCTTGTTTGTTTTTTTCTTTTTAATCTTCAAGAAGTCAGGACCTGAAGCCAGAAGAGCCATGGGAACAAAAACACCTTGCTTTTATTTTTCTCTTTGTTGCTTAGTACATGGGCTGACAGTCCCCAGACTGTCATGAGAAGGCCTTTCTGTTTTGGTGAGGTCATCAGGTTACCAATTAGCTTTACTTTAAAGGAAAGATACATTAGGAAAGAGTTTTTTCTGTGTTTCCCTGGGGAGGGCTTCCTGGGGGACAGAGTGAACCTTTCCTCCCTTCCTCTCCTCCACCTCTGAGGAGTAGCTGGACCCACAAAGGAGGGCTTCTCTCCCTGAGGGCCACCTGTCACTCCTAGTGCACAGATGTTAGCATTGACTGCCGTGATTGACAGTGACCACCATGACCTTCCTCACAAAAGAACATTTTTCTGGTGGCTAAAGGATGAGAGATGTGATATTTTTACTCTATATAACATAGTTGTTTTCTGTTTGTTTGTTTGTTTTACAGAGAAGTGCAAGGCTTTTTATTTTTATTATTTTTAAAAAATTTTTATTGGAGTATAGTTGACTTACAATTGTTGTGTTAGTTTCTGCTGTACAGCAAAGTGAATCAGTTATACATATACATATATCCACTCTTTTTTAGATTATTTTCCCATATAGGTCATTACAGAGTATTGAGTAGAATTCCCTGTGCTATACACTAGGTCCTTATTATACATAACATAGTTTTTAAATTTTAAGTTTAAAAATGTAAGTTATCTCTGTTTTTTCAGGGAAGAAAGGGATTTGAGAGTTTTTCAGAGATACCCGATACGGGTGAGGCCAAATGGGTTTCCTGTCTGATCTGCCCTGCTTACTTAAGTACTTTGGTCAAACATCTTTACTGATTAATATTACCCTTACAGTTGAATGCCCTTCACAAGTCTATTTACATTTCCATAAATTGGTATTGGTTTTATCAGGATAAGTTATCTCCTTGGAGGCCTGACAGGAGCAGGAAGTACATTAACCCCAGCAAGGCTAGTATGAGATATTTCCAGGAGTGCCTTTGTTCCTCTACACATATGGGGTTAAAACAAACAGTCCAATTTCTGGGAAACTGTCCTCTGTTCATCATGTAAACTGAATCTCTCTTCTTCCATCCCTCAGGCTTTAGATTACTATATTTTACTAGACCCAATTATAGGGAATTTCAGAAATTCATAGAGAAGGATAATCATACATTCCATCAACTTGCATTGAGTCATGCACTGTGCCAGGCCAAGAGATGGAAGATGAATCAGACCCCAAGGAACTCAGGTGGCTACGAGGAATACTATTCCTCTATTATCATTCCGAAGAATAAAGGCGATAAACACGGGGCAGGTGCACACAGAGGCAGGGGTGATGGAGTGCAGAATTCATCTGCGCAGGCACAGGAAAACTGATCCCTTCGCTCAGGGAGCTCCGGCTTTCCTTCATTCCCTCGCTATTCAGTGGGCTCCTGCTATGTGCCAGGCATTGCTCTCAGCCTTAAGGACAGAGCAATTAACAAGACAGCCACAGTCTATCTGTGATGGCCAGAATAATGGGGGGAGGTGGGTGCCCCCCTGCAAAATGGGAGAGTAAAATATGAATATGGTGACTATGTATAAGCACACATAACAGCAAACACTAAAGCCAGAACAGCCCTTGGAGCCCCAGGAACCCTTCTGGGGATAAATCAATAGTCCTTTCTCTCTGTAGAGCTTCATCTTTTACAAGTGTCTTCCCATCCTCACCTTTTTCATTCCACCTCAGGAAGCAGCACAGCCTAGATTGTTATCCCTGTTCACAAGTGGGGTGTGGGGAGACTGCTTGGGTTTAAAGTGCAATCTCTTGGCCTCAGAGCAGATTTTCCATTTTATGTTTTTGTGAAGCTCGTGGTCTCTTGTGAGCCTCCAGCTCAGGGCATTAGTCTCCTTATAGAGTCTGGGGCTGGAACCCACTGGAACTTTCTCAGTGCTTGGTCATGGACTGATGGGCATGGAGGGAAGGGTGAGGGTATATGAGGGAGAGGCAATCTTCAGCAGATCATGAGTCAGCTTAGAAACCTAAGGACAAAAAGGTGGGCCAGGTTTGTGGTCTCTCCTGGAGCCACAGGGAAAAGGACAGCTCAGATGTAGCAACTGGCTTCTGACAGCTTCCATCTGCAGCTTCTGACATGTCTCAGAAAGCAAGGAGGAGCTGAGACAGAGTCTTCTCTGTGCCTTGTTGCCTGGGGGCAATTGTGTTCATCCACGGAGGGAGTCTAAATTTTATTCCAGCCATCCACTTCTACACACTTAAGTCTCAGAGTCATATCAGGGATCTCATTATTCTAAAACAAACAAACAAACAAACAAAAACACACCTCAAGAGAAAAGGCATTTTATAAGAGCTAAACATTTTATTAACCCAAACCACCAAGTGCTTATACAGCTGGTCTCAGCCTTTGTGAACCTGAGCTCTTGCATTCAAGAATTTTCATTAGAATTAAAAATCACTCTGATGACCAGGCTGGCGGTCAGAGCCAGGACAGCAGGACCTGGGTCATGCTGGTTAAATTTAGGTGCTTTTAGTCACCAGAGCATCAGGTATGTACTGTGTGTGCAAATCCAGTGGCAAGTGGAAAAGCCACAAGATCCAGTGGAGAGAGCTCTTGAGCTGAGCCAGGAGGCTTGGCCTGGCTTCCCCACCTTAGCTCAAGGCTCCTGTGTACAGCCAGCACTTCCCTCCTGCTCTCTGGGTCACTGAGTCCTAGGTATAAAAAAGCAGGTTGAACTTGGGTCCCTTAGGGTCCTCCTAGCTCTAAAGCACCAGGGGCAGTTGTATAGCTTGCAAGAATGATAAAGGAAGCAGCTGCAGAAGGGCAAGATGACAGCAGTGTCAGGGCTTATCCTTGTTCTATGACACCCAGTTTTTGTTGATTCTGTTCTCCTCCCACTAGCCCCTGAGGAGGCCCAACTTTCTGGCCAAACAGTGAGGGGCAGAGAGAACATCTCAGCTGCTCTAATTGCTTCTCTCCTTGGTCAGGAGTGAGATCTGCCACCTTTTCCCAGCCAGGGTCCCTCTAGGCAAGGATTCAGCCAAGGAGAACAGGTGAGACAGTGTGGCGATACCACTACATGTTTTATTACACACGCCATTTTTGGCCAGAGTTGGTGAGAAAAACAATAGATCTATATTGTTCCCAGCTCTTTTGAGCAATCAGGTTCAAGTGAACCCATTTAGATATAATTAAAATTATAACCCTTATGACTTTTCCCTTTTCTTTAGCACAGATTGTTCTGTGTTCTTCCCCAGACTGTCCCCCAGCTAACCTGCCCTTGAGTGACTCCACCTTCTTTACTGTTTAATTGCAGCTGCTTATTCTCACTTTGGTATCATTGCCTATAAGATGGGGGTTTCATGGTCTAGACAAGCCAGTGCAGTGTCAGCCTTCATGAAATTCTATTTGGTTAAACCCTGCTGTCTTCTTGGTTCACCTCATTTTTTAGTCAGAAGAATGCCAAGAATTCCTCAATGCTCTCCCCTCCCCAATTCTTCCTTCCCACACGTCTTTATTTTCTTGTACTCTCTCCAGAAGTTCTGGCTCACCATACTAATTTTACTGCTTCTACAAATCCTTGATGCTCTTTCTACCTTCTATAAAGTGGTTTTCTCCTGTTAATTCTACCTACTTGGCAGTTTGCAAATTGCCTTCTCACAAGTCCTGTTTGGCCATAGCATGCCCCTCCTGCTATGGGGGCTTCAGGGTAGGGCAGTGGTGTGGCCCTCGCTTTCAGAGAGCTGAAAATCTGCCTACTCCCCCATTCAATAGGAGTGGAGGAAAGGGGATGGAGAAACACACACACACACACACACACACACACACACACACAGCCCTAGGAGATGGAGGGAGGGAAAGGAGCCCAATGTGCCAGGCCTCGGGTTGGGGATTTAACCTTTTTTGTCTCATTTGATCCTCATAACATCTTGTGAGGCAGTATTGGACTGCTTTCCAAATTTACAAATGAAGCCACATGCTCCAAGAGTTAAAAAGAGTGTCTATTAAAAGGTAAAAGAATTATGCATCTCATTCCACAGATTCAGTTAGGCAAGAAAAATGACCTTATTTTTCTGTAAATCAATTTAGGTTTTATTTCAAGCCCCCTTAACTACAAGTGGCAGCACGTTCAACTCAGGAGATTTGGGGCCACTCCCCCATTTCTCAGGGGGTGATCCAAGTTCTGGCCAGCACTGTTCATTAGAACTTTCTGTGATGATGGAAACATATTTGCACTGCTCCATGCACCTAGCTCCTAGCCGTAGGTGACTGTTGAGCATTTGAAATGTGGTTAATGTAACTGAGCTAATGACTTTTCAGTTTCATTTAAATTAATTTAAATTTAAAGAGTCATGTATGTCTAATGCTTATCATACTAGACAATGCAGTTGTGGGCAAAATCACATGGTGCAAAGGCATTTGTTGGGTCTTAGCTGAGGGCTTATCTGGGAATCGTCATTTACCATGTTGGGAACCCTGAAAATGATTCTGTTTCTATTGAAATGTCCAAGGTGTTGGTCCCTGCAGGCTCCTGGGTCCCTTTTATTCCTGACCCTGGGCCTCTTTAGGACTGGCTCCCTCTTCGCTACCCCTTCACAGTTCATTGGCTCTAGGATGACACTGTGTAACATGGAGCCACTAGCCATGTGCACATGTTGAGCACTTGAAATACAGATGGTGAAGACTGATAGAAGGCAGTTAACAATTGCCGACCTGGGGACTGAATGCCTTGACTGGTGGTCACACCCAGAGCTGGGACATGTCAGGGATGTGGTGGGATTCATCAGTCAAACCCTGATGGGTCAGGATATGTAGTGTAAAAAGTACAATGGAGGGCTTCCCTGGTGGCGCAGTGGTTGAGAGTCTGCCTGCCGATGCAGGGGACATGGGTTCATGCCCAGGTCCGGGAGGATCCCACATGCCACAGAGCAGCTGGGCCTGTGAGCCATGGCCACTGAGCCTGCGTGTCCAGAGCCTGTGCTCCGCAACGGGAGAGGCCACAACAGTGTGAGGCCCGCGTACCGCAAAAAAAAAAAAAAAAAAAAAAAAAAATACAATGGATTTTGAAGACTTAGTATGAAAAAAAAGAATATCACATGTCATTATTTTATTTTAGATTCCATATATATGTGTTAATGTAGGTATTTGTTTTTCTCTTTCTGACTTACTTCACTCCGTAAAAAAAAAAAAAAGAAAACACTGTCTGAAGAACCTAAGGGCAGGACAGGAATAAAGACACAGACATGGAGAATGGACTTGAGGACACAGGGAGGGGGAAGGGTAAGCTGGCATGAAGTGAGAGAGTGGCATGGACTTATATACACTACCAAATGTAAAATAGATAGCTAGTGGGAAGCAGCCGCATAGCACAGGGAGATCAGCTCAGTGCTTTGTGACCACCTAGAGGGGTGGGATAGGGAGTGTGGGAGGGAGACTCAAGAGGGAGGAGATATGGGGATATATGTATACATATAGCTGATTCACTCTGTTATACAGCAGAAACTAACACACCATTGTAAAGCAATTATACTCCAATAAAGATGTTTAAAAAAAGATCATATTTTAGACATATGCGGCTAAATTGCATATTATTAAAATTAGTGGGGGGGTTTTGTTTAGTTTCCATTATTTTATTCTTCCTTATTCTTTTTTAAAATTTGTTTAAATTTTTTTATTTTTATATAATCTCTAAAGGTTACTTTCCATTTACAGTTATTACAAAATATTGACTATATTCCCCGTGTTGTACAATACATCCTTGAACCTATCTTATAGCCAATAGTTTATACCTCCCACTCCCCCACCCCTGTATATTTTATACATATAATATATAAAATTAGTTTTTTCTCTTTTTACTTTTTTAATGTAGTTCTAGAAAATTCACATATGTGACATCTGTGGCTTGGCTTAAATTTCTGTTGGAGAGCACTGATCAAGGGAATCACCGTGCTACTCCGAGTCTCCTGAGGGAGATGCAAATCCATTTCCTGAGAGTCTGGCCTCCAGGATGAGGAAGGGTCAAGGCAGAACTGGAAATACACATTTCACAGTGTTACTCCCCGCACCCCAGCACCTGGGTTCTCCGGTGAATTCTAAAAGAGAGGAGGGTTCCCAGCCTGGAGCTGGACCTCCCTACAGGCTGAGGGTCTGTCCGGGAGTGAAGTGAGGCCCAGGAGGGAGGGAGAAAGTACAGTCAGCTCAGCCTAGGGCAGGGCCCACCTCACCTTGTCAAAAGCTGAATCCCTGAGGAGAGGGAACAGCAGGGGCCTGCTGAGGGCAGTCTGGGGACTAAAGTGTATTCATATGCTGACCCATCAGGATTTGACTGATGAATCCCATCACATCCCCGACATGTCCCAGCTCTGGGTGTGACCACCTAGTCAAGGCATTCAGTCCCCAGGTCAGCAATTGGATCCTCCCTCTCTTACCCCAGACCCTAGCTGAGGGCCTGGCCCTTCAAAATCCTTTGGGGAATGCTAGTTGAGCACACTGGGCAAATGAGGACAGTGTCTCACCTAATCCCAGAGGCTCCCTGGGAGGCAAAGAGGAGCCACTTATAAAGCAATTTAGAAATGAATTAGTGTGTGGTCAAATAGAAGACAAAACTCAAACCAAGATGTGAACTCATCTTTTCTGTTGTTCTCAGTCCGTCAATCAACTTGTATGCCCAGCACCTACTCTTTGCAGAGCCCTAATGATCTCCATGGCTGGAATGGGGAGAATAGGAGCCCTCAGGGAGCTTGGTTGTAGACGACGTGGGTCACTGTGCCCATGGAGCACATAAACACCTGGAGGTGAGGAACGGAGGCCTCAGTGAACATAGTAGACATGTTGGGGAAAGTAAACTTCCATGCAAGCTGGAGTTCAGAAATCAAATTCCATTTTAAATGCCTGTAAGGGAGGCCCCACTGTTTGAAGAAACCTGCAGCAAATCATTCCACAATGTAAATCCTTCAATAGTAGCATACAATTGTTGGGGGGGGGTTCAGAAAAATCTGGATTTTTTTTTGTGGGTCACACACTTTCTCAAATCAAAACTCACCTGAGCATTGCAAATAGAACATCTTTAAGCAGGGATGGGGGTGCTTAGAAAACAGATGCCAGGAAACGTGGTGCGTCAACTTGCGGTGGCCTTCTCTGAGGGACTATTCCCGTTGTCCCAGGATTTGCTTCCCTTTGGATCCCTGAGACCAGGGCAGCAGGGCTCCTGCAGCATCTCCTGAAGTTCTGTCTGGAGAACTGTCCTGCTACCCTGGTCTCAGAGCCTGTGCTGAGGCTAGAAAGACCCCACCGAGGACTCCTTCTGTCCCAGGGACCCCAAAAGCTGTGTTGTTTGGCTCTATACCTCAGAGAGCATGTCTCCTCCAGTCCCCACAGAGAGTCCCACATGGGCTGGTGTTTATGATTATTGTTGCTGACATTGGGTTAGAACCTCAAGCCCCTTTTTCTCAGCCCTGAAAAATTACAGCGACTCATGATTGTCTATAACAATTAACTCTTGATAGGAAAATTATGCCCTAATGATTATGGTGCAAAATCCTGGGGAGGTTGTTATGAGAGATTAGTGATGCAAACTCGAACCAAGTCAAACTAATCCCATTAAGATTTTTATTGTGAGTTGTGTAAATCTGGCTGTTGACAGTGGAGCCTCAGCAAAAGAAAACTGGGCTCCACATCCCTCCTGGTCCACAGGCAGGGAGTGGCCAGAGGCGTGCTCAGTGCCTGGGCGTGAGTCATCTGGTGCAAGCAGCACATCTGTTCTTCCAGAAATGGTCCTGAGCCTGTCGGAGTGGGTGGAGGCCTGTCCTGGCCCCTGATGGAGGAGATCTGGGAGTTTCTATTCTAGAACTTTCACTGAGTCATTACTGGTCTTTACTGCTGTTGGGCCTTCCCATGAAGGCAGATCTTTTCCGTGGATTTGATCTGAAGTCTTCCTGGTCCGAGGTCTGGCTGCTCCATGCCCTCCTTCCAGGACTAACACAGTCCTCCGACAGAGAGTCTGTGCTGGTCAGACATCACCATGGAGCATCCCTTTGGGAAACAGTCCTCTGTCTGAGGAGACAGCGTACACCCCAGAACATTCCAAGGGACTTCTCTTAGAGCAGTGCCACTGGCAAGTGGGATCATGCATCAACCTCATACGGGTACTGCCTGAATTAAGTACCCCCATTCATTTCTTACCTTCTGGTTGTTCCCCCCAAAGGAGAGACACCTAGATAGACAAATGGCATGGAGAGGAGCTGGAACGCATAACAGATGAAGACAAAAAGGATACAGACCACATCCTCTCTGAGGACAGGAATGGTGTGGTGATCCTCACTGTGTCTCCAGAATATAGCCTAGAACACTGGAGCCACGGGGCTACATATTTGAGTGACTGGATGAATTAAGACCATAATTCATGAATTAGGGTGTGCATGTATATTGACCCCTATAATAAACATGTAATACTGACCCCTTGTGTAATGCAGCAAACTCCTTGCATGTATCATCACATTTAGTCCTCAATGGCCCATTTCGCTGATGAGTACACTGAGTTTTAGGTTGAGAAATTTGCCTAAAGTCATATGGTAAGTAAGAAACAGAGGGCCCCAACCCCAGGTAAAGGCGGAGGGTGGGGGGAAAGGACAGAAGAAAATGTTTAACAAGCACCTATCCCGAACCAGGTTTCATTAAAAACCCTTCCATCTACCTTATAAGGTTTGTCATAAAGTTCCACGAGATAGATTTTACTCTTCTTATTGACAGCTGAGAAACTGAGAGTCAGAGAGGTTAAGTGATGTACACTAAGCACACACAGCCATCAGCCATTGCACAGAGACGCTGCATCACAGTTCACATGCAATTCCACAGCCCAGAGCTCCTTCTGTGAACTTCGTGCCTCCCCACTGCACCCGACACAAGACAAAGGCCTCTTCACTTCTCACATCAGGAGAAGTGCAGGCAGCACATTGATCTGTAGGTTGGAGAAAGTTATCAATATTCACACCCTTTTGTTTAGGACAATCATGAGAAGCCACCCCCCTGAGTGGTGGGAGAATGGTTGAGCCCTTCTAGGTCACTGAGGCTCCCAGCACACAGGTCTGCTTTGTTGGTGCTGAATTCCTGCTAGTTCCACCCAGAGCCACCTTGGTCCTGAATGAAGTTAACGTCTGTGTATTTGACCTCTGAACTTTCCACTTCATGAAAATAGATTATCTTTAAGGCAATGCAAGCAAGTGTATACTGATTACCGCTTATGGGCCTGGCCCTGGGCTGTGTCCTGAAAATTTAGACAAGAATAGGACAGGCCAGAGGGAAAGGCAGAAAAGTCTATGTCAGAAGGAAAAATGAATAAGTGCTAAATTGAAGCAATTGTCAAGAACTGTGGGAACAATTACTTTAGCCTGGAAATATATAAGAAGGCTTCCTGGAGGAGGTGTCGTTTGAGTTGGACTTGAAAGAGGAGAAGTTCTCTGGGCACAGAATGAAGGGCCAGACATTGCAGGCTGAGAAGAGAGTAAAGCTGAGACAGAAGGTCTGTTCTTCCCCCAACCACTTCCCTAATTCCCACACCTCTAGGCAAAAACTCACCACCAGAAGCCAAGGATACTTGGGTAGGCAAATCTATTTCTTTAAGAAGATCAGGGAAAGGGATCACATCTTGATACATATTTTACCCCAGAGCCTACAGACCTGGCAATTAGAAGATGCTCATTTAACGTTTATGGAAGAAAGAGAGAATGGACTGCACTCCCCAAAGCCAGAACAGAACTGCATCTTTAGTGCTGAAAGTGTGATTTGGGACTTTGATGATCTCTTTGTGAGTTAAGGGCTGGAAACTTCCAATCCTGTGCCTGGTCCTGTTGCCATCTTTGCTTTGGCCTCTAGGAGGCACAGAATTAGATTGATGGCATCTGTTAGAACTTTGTGTTCGGTTTTTGGCTATATCTCATTTGCTACGTTTGTTTTCCTTCTCTCCTCATTTTCTTGCTAATGTTATCATTTTTCTTGTGTTTTATGCATTTAAAAAAGCACCTCCGATTCTGTTGGTTTTTGAATTGCGTTGGAGAAAAGGTTTTTTAAAGGTGAGTGAAATCAGTTGGCAAACACAGGAGCAAACCAAAGTAAAGGATTATTGCCTGCATAAGAGCAACCCTCCCGATGAAGAAGGTGGAGTGAAAAGGATGTACGGAGCTCTCTGAACAAGTGCCGGGTGAGCCAGGCAGAAGGGAGGCCACCAGCTCTGCGGCTGGGACGCGGAGGGAGGAGACTGCTCACAGCTTCTCCAAAGGCCTTGGCACTGGGTGGGGGCTCACAGGCTAGCATTTTGGGGCTTGCAGATTCCTGTTCATGTGGATATGCAACTCTCAGACCCTTTAGTGAGCTTAAGACAAAAGCCTGAGGGCCCCAGGCATTAAGAGAAAGCGAAAATGAGTCTTCTGAAAAGTTGGAAGCCAGATTATTTATGGCAGCAGCAACACAGTTGGACATCTCCCCCTGCTTCCTTCAGCATTGTTTTTAGGTGAATGGACAGCCAAGCTAGTTGAGGAAAAAGTCAAAACGAAGCAGGTCTAGCATCGAATCTTCACTCACCATACTGCCAAGGACAGATTCTGGGCCAAACAGATCTGGAAAGAGCAGGAAGACTCTCTCTCTCTCTCTCTGTCTGTCTCTCTCTCTGTCTCTCTGTCTCTCTCTCTCTATCTCTCTCTCTTTATCTCCTTCTCTCCCTCTCTCCTTCTTCCTCCTCCTGTGAGAGGCCTGGGAATGGGAGTGCAGTTTGGGGAGATGATGGGGAGCCAGGTCTGGGCCTTGAAGAGGGTACCTCCACCAGTCCCCCCAGCTCCTCAAGACTTTAAGATTTACTCACATCTTAGCAGAGTCCCAGGTAGCAACCCCGGTGTGATGGCCCAGCAAGATTTCTCACTGCAAGCATGATGACATTTGCATCAACCATAGTGTCTTGCTTCTTCCTCTCCCTTCCCCACGGAGGGGCCAGGGCTAGCCAGGAAGAGGCTGGCTTGGCTAGGAGTGGACCAGGGGTGAGTTCCACAGGTAAAACGAAACTCTGGGACCAGAGAGGAGGACTGAGCTGGAACCTCTGCCGAAGAGCAGAATCCAGGAGGGGCCAGATGGGCAGCGTGTTTAGAGCTGGCACTTTGAAGGGAAGCAGGTTGGAATTTTGGAGCAGAGGGCAGGGGCCTCATGATGACCCCTGATCATCCTCTGTCGCTGCAGAAGTGAGGGGGGGCTGGCCTGGATTATAGAGAGTAAAGACAAAACCTTCCCTTTAAAAAAAATATATATATTATTTATTTATTTATTTATGGCTGCATTGGGTCTTCGTTGCTACGTGCGGGCTTTCTCTGGTTGTGACGAGTGGGGGCTACTCTTCATTACAGTGCGCGGGCTTCTCATTGTGGTGGCTTCTCTTGTTGCAGAGCATGGGCTCTAGGCACGCAGGCTTCAGTAGTTGTGGCTCACGGGCTCTAGAGTACAGGCTCAGTAGTTGTGGCGCATGGGCTTAGTTGCTCCGCGGCGTGTGGGATCTTTCCGGACCAGGGCTCAAACCCGTGTCCCCTGCATTGGCAGGCAGATTCTTAACCACTGCACCACCAGAGAAGTCCCTAACCTTCCCTTTCTAGGTCACTCTGGATCCCTGGCTGAGTCTGCTGAGCTCCCTTATTTTAACATGGGATCCATGAGGGCAGGGTTTGTACAAAGCAGCAGGTGTGACAAAAGAGCCTGTGTTTGGGGCCAGGCAGACTTGAGAATGAATCCCAGCCCCGCCACTTACTAGCCCTGTGGTGTTAGGCAAAAGACTTAACCTCTCTGAGCTTCATCTTTCTATTCTATAAAATGGGGATAAGAATATCTATACCACAGTGTGTTCAGGAGGACCAATTGACATAGTGATTGTGCAGCGTAGAGCCCATTGTCTCCCTGTATGATGCATCCCTAAGCAGGGGGACAGTCTCTCCCAGCCCCATGTGGGAGAGCTACTGAGCTGGGGAGGGCCCAGGCACAGTGCCTGTATAGCTGTTGGATCCATTTATCTATCTATCTACCTACCTACCTATCCATCCATCCATCCATCCATCCATCCATCTCTAGCTTCTGAATGTATGTGTGTATATATCTCTATCTCTATATCTATCTCTGTATCTATATTTTAAATTAATAGGATTGTGGCTCTGACCCTTAGTTAACTTAGCTTCATGATGGCACCATCAGCACAAATGATCTGTCTTAAGACTCTATGTTAATTTGCTAAAGCTGCCATAACAAAGTACCACAGCCAGCATGGCTTAAACAGCAGGTATTTATTGTCTCACAGTCCCAAGGGCTTGAAGTCTGAGATTAAGATGTCAGCAGGATTGGTTCCTTTTGAGCTCTGTGAAGAAAAGTCTGCTCCAGGCCTGTCCCCTAGCTTGTGGTGGCTTGTGGAATCCTTTGGTGTTCCCCGGCTTCTGCTGCATCATCCTGATCTCTGCCTTCATCTTCGCATAGCATTCTCCCTGTGTGTATGTCTGTCTCTGTGTCCAAAGTTTCCCTTTTTATAAGGACACCTGTCATATTGGATTAGAGGCCCATCCTACTCCAGTAGGGCCTCATCTTAACTAATTACATCTGCAATGACCCTATTTCCAAATAAGGCTGCATTCTGAGGTTCTAGGGATTAGGATTTCAACAGATGAATTTTGGAAGACAAAGTTCAACCCATAATGTCTCCCACTCTTTTATCCAACTGCCCGTGCATTTATGACATGGTCTTGTAGGGTCATGGCCACAAAATGAAGTGGGGTTTGGCGGATTTGAGTCAAATGAGAACCTAGAACTTGAATCCACAACCTTGATTTGCTAGGACCTAAAAAGTGGGTGGTTAATGTTATCTCTTGGACCTCATCATCTTGAGTTATTTATGCCTGTTTCCCCCACGTGTAAAAGAAAGAGAAGTACCACGGTACCCTTAGTCCACACACCTCTCCCAGGTACTACAGCCCCTGATCTTAGGCCTCAAACACAGATACTGCCCCCAGCTTGTCCTTCCTCCCAGGGAAATAAGACTCGTGCTGGTGGGAGGAGTTTGGAGACCGTTAAAGTAACCAAACCGAGACTTTTCACTTTGGAATTGGGAATCTGAATGTTGCAATAAGACCAAATGTTCTAGCCTTGCAGGAAGCCTTCTCACAGATTATCCTGATCCCATTCAAATCCCTTCTTATTTCAGCCTGTAGCCTCAGCACTTGTGCCTGAGTGGGTGAGTGCACTTGAGAATGAGTGTGAGGGGACAGTTCCCCTTGGTGAACTCCAGTAATCCTGCAAAAGTAAAGGAACTCTGTCTAATCTGGGAGAGATCAGCAAGTTTAAAGGGTTAATTTGTGGAGCCAGTAAATATGAAACTGTCTATCACCTGTAACTGTGTCCATGGAAGATGTAGGGATGTTTACTGTTTCATTAAACATCCAGGCACAGAAAGGTTATGTTCTAATTTAGAGGCTCAGGTTTCCTAGACGGTGAAAGTTTCCGTGAATGGAGGAAACCTCATGGGTCTTCACGTGTGATGTGTGCTCTGGGTGCTATAAGGTGTGGAGGCCTCTGCATTGTGCATCACTGCAGGAAGGGGCACAGCTCCACAGCCCCTGTCGGCTCCCAGGGTAATGCGGTCTTAGTGTCAGACCCTTAGGAGCTCACAGGTGGTGCAATGCCTTCCTACCTATCTCTCCATCATTGTGCCTGTGGAGGCCGCCTCTGGAGAGCTCCATTGGTTGGGGAGTCCCTTCTCCCAGCCACCCACCCGCCCCCCGGCCTTTTCCAACCCCACCATCCTCTCAAGAGTCCTGGCTCTTTCCTCAAAGAACCACAGGGGACCTTTTAGTCCCTCTGAGGGTGCAGATGGCTGACTTTTCAAGCCTTGAGAAGGCAGCATCTACTGGACTCCCAGACAACAACCTTCCTTCTTGCTAATGCCAGCTACCACTCACTGCACAAATTTGAAGTGAAATTCAGTGATTCATTGGAGAAAACAAAAACAGAAACAAAATTCTTCTACCAGGGGTGGACAGGAAAAGGAGTGAAATAGGTGAGGGTAACTGAAAAAGCTTCCTGCTCTCCTTGTGTGCTCTTCATGTGTATCGTGTAAGAAGGTTGTGTTCATTCACTCAAGAGACAGTTCCTGAGCTCCTGCCATGTGCCAAGCACTGTGCTGAGCTCTGTGGGGATGCTGAGGTGAATCAGCCATGAACACTGCCCTGAGGGGCTGATGAGTTAGTGGGAGAATTTGGACATTTACACAAAAGGCTAATTCAGGGTAGAAAGTGTTGCTTATAATCAGAGCAGAACGGAGATGGAGCTATGTTGAGAAAAGGGTTGAGCACTTCTGGCTGGGGCGCTCAAGGAAGGCTTCCTGGAAGAAGTGGCATTCCTCAGGCCTTTGCTGCAGGGATAGCATTTGAACCAGTGGAAATGGGCATGGGGGAAGGAGAGATCAATCCAGTCTGAAGGCAGCATGCACAGCTTCTGGAGTGGGGTGGATGGTGGGCATGCAGCACTGGCATCCTTTGCCTGGAGAGTAAGGGCTTTAGTAAACACATGCGATGCAGCTCCATGCGTTGCATTGTGTTTACGCATCTGTGCTACATGCACAGGTGTGTCCGTGTTTGCATTGTGTCCAGTCTCATCATGTGCCCCAATTACATGCCTGTAAGGTAGCTGGAGCACACTTCAGACTGGGTGGCAGGCCAAAAGGAAGGCCTCGTTGGCAGTTCTGTGAAAACTGTGTCTGCTTGAATAGATTCATCTGACATTTCCAGGGAGCACAGGGAAGGCCCCTTTTATTTGTTCTGTCCCCAGGACCAGATGCATTGATTGCCCTTTTATAGGCTCTGAAGGGGAAAGAACGGCCAGGCTGTAGGAGTTTTCATCTTTGTTAGCACGGAGGGGCTTCTTAGAAAATGCTCCTGCACACAGGCCACATCTGGAGCCCATGGCCCACCCCTGGGATCGGGCATGAACCCAGTTGCCTGGGGAAGATGGTCAATTTTCCCCCTGCTCAGCCAGCATCTTCCTGGCTGATCCACTCACACCTAAGTTCTTTGCCAAGATCCCAGCTCGGGTGGCCACTGCACTGACCATATAACACACGCACAGGGGAGTGGAGCACAGCTGGGCTTGGGTTTTACTGCCAGTAATCGCTTGCGCTGTCCCTGTCCTTGAACAGTTCTTGATGTAAATAGCTCTCTCTGGGAGCAAAGTCTGGGCCAAGCCAGAGTGGACGCCTGCCGCCTCATTACGGGAAGATTCTCTGCATGCCCAGCGGAGGCTAAGGCCTTGTGCTTCTCGGTCCTGGGAGCACAAGGATGGACACTTCACTTCTGGCATGGGGGACCCTGCTTGGCCACTGATTACCTGGCATTCCCTCCTGCCCCTTCTAGGCATGGCTGCCCTTGCCCACACCTACCAGACTCCTCTGAGATATTGGTCCAACAACAGTGTAAATGGAAAGCGGACCTCAGTGCCCTCTTGTACCCATCCCTGCACGTATTCCCTCCTCACTCCCCTAACACCTGCTGTTCTCCGGGACCTTGGATTCCCAGAGAGGAGGGACTATGCTTTCTGCCTCACACCCAACTTTCTGTGTGGTCTTGACATCACTCGGATTTAGAACTCTTTGTCAAATGAGAGGTAAGAGAGGGAAAAGAGGAAGCGCCCATCAGGGACACCCCCCGCCTCCCCAACCATGCTCAGGCTCTTCCATTAGTTCTGATGTGTCCTTGAACCTCAGTCTTCTCATCTGTGAAATGAAAACAATTGCATCTACCTGGGCATTGCGGTAAGAATTAGCCACTGTGCTTAGCACGTATTACCAGTAAGCGCTCTTATTGCCTTCCACCCACCTGATAAGAGGGACAGTCTGAGACTTAGGAGAGCTGGCCGGTCCCCAGTTCAGGCTGCTGTTTCCTGGCTGTGGGGCCTGTAGGACATGCCTACCCCTCTCTGGGCCTCAGTTTCCTCATTTGTGACACAGAGAAGTTGAACAAAGTGATAACTGAGGTCCTTTCCAGCCTTGACAGTTTGTGGTTCTAATTAAACTATTCGGCAGCAACCACCCACGTTCTGAGTCATCAGCCATGGCTCACATAATCCCAAGTAGTGACTAAAGCAAAGGTCATTTTTGTTTGACTTTCAAATATTTTGCTTATTTTATGGTATATTTTACTTTCCACGCTGCATTTTGCTCAGGCAAATACTAAAGGTTGTTTGCTTTGTTTGCATCCCCTGAGTACATCCGTGACTTTGGGTAAGGAAGGGGCGTCATCATGCCCTCTGAGGAATATTCTCCGCCTGACACAGTCCTGGCTGTGAGTGGTGGTGTCTGAATTTTGTGAAGCCAATGGCGGCAAAGGCTGAGTGAATCTGGAAGAGACTTTACCTCTTCCTGTTTCTATAGAAGGCTTCATCGAAAAGGGGAGATTTTCAGGATGAATGAGAATAGTGACAATGAGGAGTAGAATTAATTGGCGAAAAGACAGGATCTGGGGCCCAGTTCTCTGGATATGAATCTCAATTATACCACTTAACCTCTCCAAGTCTCAGTTTCTTCATCTGTAAAATGGGGCTAGTGATAGTACCTACCTTAGGGTTATTGTAAGGATTAAATAAAATATAACATGCAAAGAGTAGATGGCACATCTCCTGGCTCTCAGTAAGCATTCAGTAATGTAATGCTGCTGCTGATTATGATTATTGTGGGGGGAGCATTGTTTAGGGGTGGCATGGCATAGGAACAGGCTGGAATTGGAATTAGGAGCCTCCAGCATAAGGGTGAGATGCAGTATAGCCTGGGAGGGAGGATGTAAGGAGGGGTGATCATAAGAGGGTGAGTGTGGGCAGGGAAAAGGACCCTGACTCAGAAGTACAGGGCAAAGGGATCCCCAGGGGGAGGACGACTGAGGAGAAGCAATGAAGCCTCAGAGTTGGGAGCCCTGAGATTTGTCTTCTGATCACGTTCCTTCTCTTATATTGAATATCTTCAGAGCAATCAAATTAGGGTGTTTTAGCCTTTTTATTTTTTGGTTATGGAAATTGCAGCCAAATGGACTCTGTCTGGGCCTCAGTTCCCCAGGTACATCTCTGGCTCAAGTGGCACTAGAATTTGGCTTTCCAGCTCCCAAAAGCCAGCCCCAAGACTCCGTCACTGTCCCTCTGATGGATGCTGTTTGGTTAACCAAAAATCCACACCCCAAGAAGTTCATTTTCTCTGTCTGGCCTGTGACCTCCAAGCATTTCTTGAGGTGAAGGTTAAACCCCCAGGGAAGAGAGACTTGAGAGGCCTGTAATTCTTCTCTGCCAGCTTTGTTAGCTCCTCAGGTGGAGAAGAGTCTGCCAGCTGCAGGAGACTTCAGATTGGAAGCTTAGAAGAAAGGGTTTTTTCACCAAAGGCCTGAGCTGACCGTTCCTTTCCCCAGAGAGGCTGGCAGGTCTTGCTTATTTCGGGTCCTTCTCAGCAGGAGCGCTCTATTTTTCCCTCTGCCGTGGGCTGGCAGGGAGGCAGAGGGGAGGGATGTTGATGTCTGTGGCTTTCTCCAAAATTGTCAATGCCGATGAGATAAATTCCCACCTCCAGACCAGGCGCCGCCCCACCTCCCTGCTTCCCCCCTCCTCTCACTTCCACCTGGGAAAACCCAGACCAAGCCCCTCCCCAACCTACTTTCAACCCCACAGACCTCTGCTCACTGGGGAGGGAAAGAGAGCTTGAGTTTGCTGCCTAGCAAGGAGAAGGCTTCTGAATGAATCATTTGCTGTCCTTGACTTTGCAATGTATGTATAGGAAGAAAGGGCCCTGACAAGCTGCTCTCCATGTCTGAGAAGGAATGAGCAAGTGGAATTGGATTTAAATAAAAGCAAACAAACCTGTGTGTGTGTAAATGAAATTGACCATCGGATGATTAAATGCAGAATTGACGCTATGGCCCTTTAAGAACAAAAGTAGCATTTAGGGTTGGAAGAGCCGGGGACCTTGCTTCTCCCAGCCTCTGTCCTCATCTATAGAAAGTAAGAATACTTGCCCCACATACACTGAGGGGCCACTGTGATCCCAAAGGAGACATTGTGTGTGCCAGCTTTCTGTCGACCGTAAACAGGGAGCAAATGTCAGTTGTCATATTGTTAATAATGCCAGGCGTGATGCCCGTTGCATTGAATGGTTGAGAAGGTCACTGGCCTGAAGACGAAGGACTGGACCAGGTGACCTCCTGAGGTCCCTCTGACTCTAGCACTGCTCTCCAGGCTCCTCTGCCTTTGTTATCAGAGGAGCCCCGGCTACTGGGAAACAAAAGAGGAGGAATGGGAGTGAGTCTGGCGGAAAGGCTGTGTGCGTGTGTTTGGGGGGTCTGAGGTCTCTAGTCTTTGAGGTTTAGTGATTGTTATTAGAAAAGAGGATGATAATCTAAACATTGAAATGGCCAGGAAGTCAAGAATCCTCCTATTGTACTGCTCCTCGCCCCTCCCTTCCCTTAGGCTTCCCTGCCATTGAAACTTGTTCTCAGGTGGCACCAGAAGCTTCCCTCATCCTTGACCCAGGGAGATTGCATTGTGGTGTCTGTCCTGGCCCAGGGCACCTCTCCCTGCCCTGGCGTTTGCCTCCTTAAGCTGAAAGCTGGGCATCAGTGATTGGCAGTCTTGGCAATGGCAGGGTGATGGGCCTCATCTCTCACAGGGCTGTCTGCTGATGGGGGAGCACTCTGCACTGTGGCCCTGGAGCTCCATCTCTGAACACGACCCTCCTGCCGGGCTCCTGGATTCCTGATGTTCATCTTAGCTGCTGGCCTATGCATTCCTGCTTTGGGGCTGGACCATTTCACAGCAAAATGAGAAACTAAGAGCACAAGCCCAATATTACAGGTTTAGCCAAAGAATGGACTGTTATACATCAAAATCAGATGCTGTGTGCCCTGCATTATGCCTGGAACTGAGAGGGACGCAGAAATATGAGACATGGTCTCTGTCCTCAGACATCTCATTAGAGAATTAGGAAGGCAGCATTTAATCTTATCTTTTGTGGAAGCATCAGTAAAGAAAAACAAAAGGACATGATCAAGTATATGTTAATAATATTAATAGGTAATATTCATTAAGTGTGTGTTATGTATGTGCTATGCACTTTACATACATTATTTCTTTTAATCCTTATAATAATTCTATAAAGTAGGTAGGCACTATTATTAGCTCCATTTTACAGATGAGGAAACTAATATTCAAAGACATTAAAAACTTTGCCAGCAAAATATGAGAATGCTGGCTTCCCCACACCCTTATCAACAAAGTGGATTGCCAAACTTCTGAATGTTTACCTCTCTAATAATTTAAAAAAAAATAGTCTCTCAGGATAGTTTAAATTTACACTTCTCTTATTATGAGTGAGATTTGGCTTTTTTTCATATGCTTAGAGTCATTTAAATTTCCTTTTCTGTGACCTCTCTTCATATCCTTGTCCATTCTGAAAATTGGAAATTTTAAAATCAATTTTTAGATGCTAGTTTTTGTAATAATATAAATTACAGATATTCTCCCATTTTGTCATTTGTCTCGAATTTTGCATAAGTTGTTTTCTGTCATGCAGAGGGTTTTTTATGTAACCAAATCTACTATTTTAATTTATAGCTTCTGGTTTCCAAGTTAGTTAGAAAGGGCTGCCAGTGGTCTCTTTAAAAATTAAAATAGTAAAATTATGTTAAACAGGGGGCATTGGACATAGGCATTTATTTTTTTCTTCTTTCTCCTGAAAACCCAATGAAATGATGCTAAAGAAATTAAAAAAAAATAGAAACCCATACGGACAAAAAATTTGAGATAAGAGAAAGTAGCCGATGAATTCATTCAATAAATTTTTAGCAGATAGATAGTGGATGGAGGAATGGAAACTGATTTAGTAAAGCGGAGGAAGCTGCAACCCAGATGCAAAAGGGGCTAAGATGAGAAAGGAGTCTTTTTTTTTTTTTTTTTCTCTTGTGAAGCCCTAGAAAAGCTCTGGTCTTAGAAGTTCAAATCACCATGGGGGTGGGGAGAGATAAACTGCAGCACTAAAACCAGGCTTTTGATTTAAAGTCTTTATCTGGTCACAGTAAGCTCTCTAGCTCTATATCTCAACCTCATGCCACCGGGTAGCTGTAGAGTAAGTGCAGGGATCAAAAAGAAAATGCTATAAAAAAGCAGTAATCAAAAGGTAAACAAGAACTTTTGAGTCTTAAAATATAGGGTAGCAGAAAATTTTAAACATAAAAAGTCTGGAAGATAAAGTCAAGGAAATCTTTCAGAAGGTAAAATAAGAAAACAGAGTGAGAAAAAAGGGGGTGGGGGGAAGGTGGTAAAATTGAACCATCAATCCCACATTTCAACTCATAGGAGTTCCATAAAGAAAGAAGATTTAAAAATGGAGGAGAGAAAAACTATTGAAGAAAATAATATAATAATACTTTTCAGAACTGAAGAAGAAGAACCCTCAGGTTTCAAGGTCATCAGGTATCCAGCTCTTTAAGGAAGGGAGCTCTTTGTCCACATCAAAGCATATTGTTGTGAAATTGTAGAACTTCAAGGGATTGAAAAATAAATCCTAAAAACCTACAGAGGGATGTAACAGGTTACTTTCAGAAGACTGTTAATCAGAGTGGATATCTCAATAGCAACGCTGACATACAAAAGCTAGTGGAGCAATACTTTCAAAATTCTGATGGAAAATATCTTATCCCAGAATTCTGTACCCAAACTGTTAGTCAAGGGTGAAGATAAAGACATTTTTAGGAATGCAGGGATTCAAAGGACTTTCAGGACATTTTTCCCATGTGGAGCCACTAGTGGCTCCTATAAAATGAAGAGGAAAGTAAAAAAGAGAAAATCCAGCCATAGGGCAGCAGTGGAGGGAGATCCTAGGACTGGAAAGATCAGCCAGACCAAATTGGAGCAAAGGGACTGAGGGTTCCAGAGGTCGTGTCTCCAAGGGTAAAAAATGGAACTAATGTACTTAGATGCATGGGATATGTTATTAATGGGCATAAAATGGAGGTATCAGAACATAGGAAATAAATTAGTGATGGGTTCATGGACAACGAGGCCAATTAAAAAGTCTGAGATAGGGCCTCCCTGGTGGCGCAGTGGTTAAGAGTCCGCCTGCCGATGCAGGGGACACGGGTTCGTGCCCCGGTCTGGGAGGATCCCATATGCCGCGGAGCGGCTGGGCCCGTGAGCCATGGCCGCTGGGCCTGCGCATCCGGAGCCTGTGCTCCGCAACGGGAGAGGCCACAACAGTGAGAGGCCCGCATACCGCAAAAAGAAAAAAAAAAAAAAAAAAAGTCTGAGATAATAATTGACTCTAGGAAGAAGAAAGGGTTGTATTCAAAAACAAAAACAAAGGAAACCTTGTCTAAGTGGCAAAATTCGAAGCTAAGACTGTTTGATCCCAAAGTTGGTGCCTTAGGATCTTTTCTTTTCTTAAGATTTTTTTTTTAATGTGGACCATTTTTAAAGTCTTTATTGAATTTGTTACAATATTGCTTCTGTTTTTTGTTTTTCTGGCCGCAAGGCATGTGGGATCTCAGCTCTAGACCAGGGATTGAACCCGCACCCCCTGCATTGGAAGGCGAAGTCTTAACCACTGGACTGCCAGGGAAGTCCCTGGTGCCTTTGGATCTTATAGGAGAAGAAAGCTCTCCCTGCTGCAGAGTAACTATGTGACCTTAGTAAGCCAGCTCTCCCTCTCTGGGCCTTAGTTTCCTTACCTATATATACAGTGAATGGATTACACAAAAAGGACAAACTGTACATGAAAAAAAAATGGAAAATTTTGATCACGTCAAAGTGAAAAATATTGGTATGATAAGAAACCATAGAAAACGATTAAAAGGCAAAGTTATGGACCAGGACAGCAGTTAGCAAACCAGACTCAAATCTGGCCCACCACTTGCTTTTGTAAATAAGGTTTTATTGGAATACATCCACTCCCATTCATTTACGTTTTGTCTGGCTGCTTTTGCACTACAATAGCAGAGTTGCACAGTTGCAACAGAGACAGTATGGCCCACAAAGCAGAACATATTTACTGTCTGGTCTTTTACAGAAAAAAGTTTGCCAACCAGTGAACAAGGAGATTTTTATAACGTATGTAAACAGCAACAAATTAAGACCTGCATATGTGATATGATCGGTGTGTCCTGTGAGCAGTATCTTTGGCGGCTTGTCACCCCCAACGTGCCTTCATTGGCTCACATGTTGGCTGGCTGATTTTCAAGGGGCAGCAGCAGGGAGGGGGCTCCTCCTAGGTACCCCCCAGGAGGGGTACCTGGGACCATCAGCTCCCTGCTCATGCCGTTCTAGTCAATTTAACTTAATCCTGGGAGTCACCACTGAGGAGTGGCTGTGTCCTTGGCAGCTGGGCAGGAGGGAAGTGAAGTAAGCCTGGCTTTGTGGGCTCACACCTAGGTTTGAATCCCAGCTCCACTAATTATCAACCAAATAACCTCTGAGCCTCGGTGTCCACACTTATGAAATAAATGATGAGCATTGTAACCCAACTGCTGACTCTACTCATCTGGTAAGATTGACTTTTTTTTTTTATCCAGAAAAAAAACATGTGTAGAATGTGGTATACTGATGAAATACTTTTGAAATATCCCTGGAAACTGGGGATGGGTGAGAGGCGCAGAGGAAGGCACGTAGGAATTTGTGGATCTGGCCAGTGGTGGGCAGTAAAACTCTTTGGCCACCTCCCATCCTAACCTCTCTGGTTCCCACGTTTCTCCTTTGGTCATGCAGAGTGACTTCCCCTGCTGCCTGCGGATTGGCCGACCCCAGGTGGGGAGTGCTGCAGGAAGGGGGACAAAAGCCCCGAGAGTGGGCTCTTGTCTAATTCTTGTCCAAGGAGCAAAAGACTTTATTGGGAAGGGGCATCTGGGAAGAGAGCAGCAGGGTAATGGAACCCAGGAGAAGTGCTCAGCCACGTGGTTTGCAGTCTCAGGTTTTATGGTAATGGGGTTGGTTTCTGGGTTGTCTCTGGCCAGTTATCTTGTTTGTGCCCATATTTGGTCTGACTCAGCATCCTTTCTGGTGGCGCACGCATCTCTCAGCCAAGATGGATTCCAGTGCAACAGATTCTGTAATGTTGGCAGGACAATATTATGCGCTAGCATCTCCTCCCTCCTTTTGGCCCCTGCTGAGTTCTCCTGGTTAGTTTTTGGTGGCGGCACCCTGTTCCTTATTGGGACCTCCTGTTGTGAGATAACTCAGGCAAGTGGTTTTCATCATGCCTGGCCAAGGCAGGCTGTTTCAGTTATCAGTTCCCTAACAGGAGGGTGGGGGGATTCTACTCCTGCCCTAAAGATGGCTTATGGAAGCTTCTTCTCCACCAAGTGGGGCTCTCTCTTGGCCATTCCCACAGTCACATTACAAAGGTATTCCTCTGCCAGTCTTGGTCTGAGCAGCTCTGTGTCCACACAGTGCCCAGGTCTGATCACACACAGCTCCTTTGGCCCTGGTGGCAGGACAGCCCTTCCCACTGAATCAGTGACACAGGAGGACCACATTTGCAGAATGAGGAAGGTGAGACCTTCAATCCAGGGGGACTCAGGGCAGGAACTGCACTGATTACTGGGCGTCACGAGTGCCATGCCACGTGCTGTGTTAGATCTCCCTTAATCTACATGTCCACCCCAGGGAGCACACTGTTCTCTTTATACTGGCTATAAATATGTCAGAGAGACCCAATTTGGGGAGGAGAAGGTCCAAAATACAGAGGCAGAGAGCGCAGGTAGAGATCTGGCCCGGAGGCTATCGACTGAAAAAAAATGCACAACCTAAAAGTTGAGAGTAGTGTTTTATTTGGCAGACAAAACTGAGGACTTAAGCCCGGGATGCAGCTCAGATAGCTCTAAGGGGCTGCTCAGAAGAGGCAAAGGAGGAGCGAGGATATATAGGAGTTTTTGCAACAAAGACCAGGTATCAAAAGATTACTGTTAATTAAAGAAAACCAGACATCTCAAATTAGTGAATTTAGCACTTTACTATGTAAGGGAAGATGAGAAAGTCTGGGCTCATTGAAATCATTCCTTTGATATGCACCTCAGCTATCTGGGGCCAGTATCCTGTGCTTTCTCATCCGAGTGTCCTCAGGGTATACCATTGGCAGGCATCCTGCTGCTATCCTGAGTTCCCTCAGGGCTCACCGTGGAGGCAGCTATAGTGGCTGATGGCTCATGGCTGTAACATCCTTTGTTTACCGATATGGCAGGCAACATTTTTTCATTAACAAGACATAAGCTTACCCATGTGGATCTGTTACACAGTAGGCTAGGAGAAAGACTGACGAGAAGGAAAGTGAGTCCCATTTTCAAATAAAGGTGTTTTCTACTCCCAGTGAGAACCAAGGAGGAAGGAGCAGTTGTACATGCCTCCTGGAGGGGGCTTAAGCTGGAAGGCACGTAGATGCTACAGCCCACAGCCACGGGTGCCAGACAAGCCTGAGCTTGGCCCCCCACTCACTGTGTACCCTCTCTTGGCCTCAGCTTTCTCATCTGTATAATGGGATGACAACAACAGCTACCTTCTACCTTGTCTGGATTCATTGAAATCACGTGTGCAGTGTTAGAACAAGGCCTGATGCACAGGGAGCGCACAGCACCTGGCAGCCGCTGTCATCAAATGATTCTGGGTCCCCTCTGGGGGTGCAGCCCCTGCTTCTCCCCTTCCATGGTTTGGGTTTAATGTCTCTGTGCCCTCTCTTCTCTGCCGTTTCTCTTGCTGGTTCTTATTTTATCCTCTCTGTGGGGCTCTTCTGCAAAGGCTTCTTCTCTTTCTCTTCTCTCCCTCTTGCTATGCTCTGTTCTGTCTATCCCTCTCTTAGGGCCTCTGTCCGTCTAGGATGCCTGATTCCCCCTGAGCGGGAGCAGGCATCCTCCAGGTCCATTTCTCCTGCTTCCTCTGGACCCTGTGGCCCCTTTCTTGCTCACGGAGGATTTCCCACAGGCTAAGCTGGGGGAGGCACCAGCCCTCGGTGGTCAGAACAGACAAGTGGGGCCAGTTTGCAGCACTTGTGCTCCCATCGCCTCCTCTCCCTGAGGAAAGCCAGGAATAATACTGCAGGCATCCCTGCTTCAAGTTTGTGGGCTGATATAGACGTGGGATGGGAATGACAATTTGTCCAGACGTTCAGCTTCTGGGTCAGCTTAAACGCCAAAAGTTGTTCCTACAGTGAAAGCTTCATCAGAGAAATGTTGAAAAACTGAAGGCCAGATTCTGCAACCCAACAAACCAACCTTCCTATCCTGTGTGGGATTCAGGACCAACTTCTGCCATCTGGATATCAAAAGGAGGAGAGAAATACAATCTGTAAGCTGCCTATCTATGCACCATGTGCTTATAATGATATCGTGTGAAAAACATGCAGAGGAAAAGGAGGTGGAAGTGATGTCGCCACTCGATATGCACCACAAGCCCCCTAATTTTGCATTAGCTGCTTCCTGAAAATTAAAACATCACTTTCCCAGACACATTGATGTGCGTTACTCTACTGGAAACAGGCTTGCCTGGTGCAGGGGTGTGTCTGATGGAAGCAAGATGAAGGTCCTTGGAAAAGATGGCCTTTGGCAGATTGCATGGCCAGGCCCCTTTAGCAAGGAGCTGGTCCCTGAGCTCAGCACAGATCCATGGGCCAGAAGGAGGGCAACCACCCTCCCTCTGTGTCAGTGAGTGGCCGCAGAACCAGCGTACCGTCTGTCATTTTGTGTGAATGTGCAGTTTGGGACACAAATTATTGCGTTTGCTCCCTAGGAATGAGGAGTCATCTGGGATTGAAATAAACACACCCTGTGTCTGCATTTGGCTAAAGGGTCTTAGGGGGCTGCAAGAGAAGCAGAGGAGCACTCCTGAGGGCTGAGTTCACTTCTCAGCCCCCAGGCCTGGAGCCTGATCCCAGTGTAGGAGGCAGCACTGGGTCTGGGAAATTGACATTGGTCCTACTTTATCATTATCTCATTAATCCTCAGCGGTGTTCATTGCCTAGCCCAGGACATGCTCTAAGCCCAGTGCAAGTAGGTATCCTGCCATGTTTCTTGTGTTCAGTCTACCAGGAAAGTCCTACTAGCCCCCAGGTGCTCAGCTCTCTCCAGAGCCCTGGTGACCTTCCCAGTACATCTTCCAGAGCAGAGAAACATGAACCTCTGCCCTACCCATGGTCCCTTCACCCTGGAATCTGCAGGGATCTCGGCTCTGATGTCAGAGCTTGGATATCACCCACTTGGGCTCTGGTCATGGTTCTGCAGACTAATTGAGTGGACTGTCAGCAGAGGACTTACCCTCTCTGAGCCTGAGTCCCTCACCTTTTAAAGAGGGGTGATAATAGTTCCAACTTGGTGGGCTTGTGGTTGAGAGTTAAGATAAGGCTTGTAAAGGCTTAGCATTGGGCTGGGCTCAGTAGACGGCTGTGAATTACACTGCTTCACCCAAGGTCACAGCTGGCCAGTGGATGATTCCTCTAAAGACGGAGTATTTCTAAGACAGACTTGGGTAAAAATCTGCCTCTGCCTTCCCTGCCCAGGCCTCTGTGCACACTGTTCTCTGGAAGCTTTAGAAACAACAGGCCCTTTAAATGACGAGAACAGACCGAGCACAGAGGAGGGAGGGAGGGGACCCTCAGTTCTTGTAGCCAAGAGAACAAGGAGAAAGTCAAGGCCTTGACTGTAGCCCTCACAGGCTCCAGAGAGAGAGACTAAAGTGCTAATGACACCAGCAAAGGTGACATTAGCCAGGGCCCCTGCTCCAGCCCCCAGTGGCAGACTGTGGTGAATAAAACAGGGGCTGTGGGTCACCATGTGGTGGTTCAAGTTCCTCTCCTTCTCATATGTGGTGAGGTTTCCACTGGAACCTTCTTCCTTCAAGTCTCCCCCCTCAGTGATGGTCCAATCAGGAAAACAGAAATTGAAACTACACTAATTTTTTTCTTTTCTTTTTTGCTGAGGATATAATATTTACGTTTAATACTGCTGCTTGCTTTAACATCTTTTTGTCTGATATTAGTATTGCCAAGTCAGCTTTCTTTATTGTTTACACAGTGTATCTCATTCCATCCTTTTCCTTTCATCTTTATGTAACATCATTGTATTTAAAATGCATCTCTTGAAAGCAACATATAGTTAAGCGTTGTTTGCTTGTTTTTGAAACTACACTAATTTTTAAAAAATTTTTATTGGGGTATAATAATTGACTTACAATGTTGTGTTGGTTTCAGGTGTACAGCAAAGTGAATCTGTTATACAAATACATATATTCACTCTTTCTTAGATTCTTTTCCCCTAGAGGCCATTACGGAGTATTGAGTAGAGTTCCCTGTGGTATACAATAGGTCCTTATTAGTTATCTGTTTTATAGATAGTAGTGTGTATGTGTCAATCCCAATCTCCCAATTTATCCCTCCCCCACCCCTTCCCCCCAGTAACCATAAGTTTATTTTCTACATCTGTAACTCTGTTTCAGTTTTTGTAGATAAGTTCATTTGTAGCCTTTTTTTAGGTTCCACATACAAGCAATATCACATGATATTTGTCTTTCTCTGTCTGACTTACTTCACTCAGTATGAGAATCTCTAGGTCCATTCATGTTGCTGCAAATGGCATTATTTTGTTTTTTTTATGGCTGAGTAATATTCCATTGTATATATGTACCACATCTTCTTTATTCATTCCTCTGTTGATAAGGTTGCTTCCATGTCCTGCTACTGTGAATAGACACTATACTAATTTTTTAAGAGAGGATTGAAATAAGGGAATTGGTGAAAGAGCAAAAAGGAAAGGTTGGGGATGCCCAGAGATTAATAATTAGAAGAAGCAGCACCCCCTCCCAGGGATGGGGGCAGAAAAAAGTGGCATTATTAAACCCTGGAAGGCCAGAAGAGCGCCCCAGTTTCTGGAAGGGGTGCTCCATGCAGCTGGTGTCAGACCTCTGAGGAAGATTGCTGCACATTTGGTGCTGGGACACCTGAGGAAGAGTTACCCCAGGGCGTGTCCCCAGAGCTCTGCAGGCAGAGCTTGGCTTGGGGATGCTCAGTTCATGAGGAAAGCCATGGAATTGTACTCTGACTGTAATGTGCACACAGCTGGGCTGCTGCCTGGGCCTTGGAGGAAGCATGGCAAAGCTTGTGCAGGGAACACCACGGACGCTGCTGGAGGGTGGGGCTGAAGCTAACCACTGCTGCTGGTGCCATAAATATAGGAGCGGAAAGCAAGGAGGAAGTCTCTTCTCCTCCTGCCTTTCACTCCTGCCAGAGCCTGCCATTGGTAGAACCTAGCTGGAAGCCAGCTGGCAGGGAGTCTGGCAAACATGGTTGGCTGGCTCTCAGTGCAAGCATTTCCAAGCAGAGTGTGGAGGGTGGATTTGGTGCTGATCAACAATAAGTAAATAACTAATACACACACACACACACACACACACACACACACACACACACACACACACACACACACACACACACACACACACACACACACACACACACACACACACACACACACACACACACACACACACACACACACACACACCCTGGGGCGGACTGTCTAATTTCACCCTCCTGGTGATCCTATATAGATTATAGTAAAGAGTTTTATTCCCAAGTTAGAAAGACAAAACCAAAGACCAGAGAAGTTCAGTGATTTGCCCAAGTCAGTCAGTCAGTCACCAAATATTCCTTGAATGCCTACTGTGTGCCAGGCATTGTTCTAGCTTTAGGACCACAACAGTGAACAAAACAGAGCTTGTCTCGGTAAGGACACTTGTATTATAACTGGGAGAGTGGAGACAATGGGATATAATCAAAGCACACATATAGACAGGTAAATACATCAATACTCTCACGTACCAAAAGCAAATAGGTGTTATGGGAGGTTAGAAGAAGTCCAGGCTTCGGGGGACAGTATGTCCTAAATACCAAGAACCCAAGTGAATGGCCAGTGGCCATTCTGAGTCACCCTCCACATCTGTGAACTGAGAGCTTTGCTCTCAGGTGTGGAAAGGTTCTTCATCAAAGCACATTCTGCAGAGCAACAGATCAGGGGGCATCTCATCATGATGAAGCTGGATGAGGTAAGCAAAGGCCTTCAGCCCTCAGTGGCAAGGCCAGAGCTGCTCTCAGGAACTGTTAGTTGCCCCCTCTCATTAGGAGAGTGGCCCAATCCACGGCTCAGGAACAGAGCAGCGCTGACCTGTAAAGAGTGTCAGCATCATAAAAAGGTGCGCTGCTCTGGATGGTGCAAGTAGGATAAAGGCACACAGGGTCTAAACCATCTCCAGGACTCTAAGGAGAAGCCCCTGGCCTGGCCTCCCTCCCACTCTTTCTCATTCTCCGTGGGTCCTTCTGTAAAATGCAGCTGCTTCAGATCAGCTCAGGCCAGGAAAGCATTGGACCATCAGCTCCCGAGGGGAGGGTTCTTTTTGCTTTCCTTAAATGTGGACCAGCCACCTCGCCCATCATATTCAGTGGGCACTGCATGAAGACTTTTTGAATGGCTGATCAGAGCCGTTTCCTTGTGGAATGAGGTTTTGGGAGGGTGTCATTTCTCCGTAAGACAGAACATGAGGTTTAAAACCAGCGCGAGGGATTAAGGAAAGGTCTAAAAAAGGAAGTGCTGAGCACAGAGGGCCCCGGCTGCTCTCCTGACAGGGTCTGGGGCGGGGGTAGGGGCCAGATGGGGTGGTCCAACTCCACGGGTGATTCACTGGGGCCTCTCTGGTGTCAGAGGAATGGGCTATATGATCCAGGCCCCATTCCATCCCTAGGATGAAATGCATTCTAGGGTGCCTACAGCTGCAGACCCCTGAGAGCTCCTCCCTACCTGGGAGACGGGGCGTGGCTCTTCTCCCCACCCGCACATGCCCTGCAGGCAGAGGGCTCAGACAGTACAGACATAAATCACCCTGGCAGAGTTATTTTTGTCTTCAGATTCAGCATCTCAGGGCTCTGTCCAAGATGGAACTTGGGACTGGGAAGTGGGGATAGGGATGCCTGGTGTCCAGGAGGGAAGCACAGAGGGAGAGAGGGCTGGTGTAGTCAGGAGAGTCAGGGGCTACGTGTGTGCAGCTGGTGCACAGGCACTGAGCAGGGACATCTTGTCTTCTGAGTGTGTGTGTGTGTGTGTGTGTGTGTGTGTGTCTGTGTACACGTGCATGACCTCTAAACAAGAGTGAAATATATGCCTACGTGGCAGTCTTGCTGTATTTCCCAGTATATGTCTATTTTTAGGTCACTGGTTCTCAAATAGAGGTGAAGTTTGGGGCAGGGGGTGGGATGCATAGACATTTTAATTTCATTTTTTAACTATATAATTCAGTGCCATTAACTTACATGTACAAGATTGTGCGACCATCACCATCATCCATTTCCAAAACTTTTTCATGATTACAAACAGAAACTCAGTAACCGTTAAGCAATAACTCCCATTCCCCATTCCCCAAAACTCTCATAGCATCTAATATACTTTTGTCTGTATAAATTTGCTTATACTAGATAAGTGGATCTTATAAGTGGAATCATATAATATCTGTCTTTTTGTACCTGGCTAATTTCACTTAGCATAATGTCTTCACGATTCAGCCATGTTTTAGAAGGAGTCAGAACTTCATTCCTTTTAATGATTGAATAATATTCCATTTTATGTATATACCACATTTTGTTTATCCATTAATCTGTTGATTGACATTTGGGTTGTTTCCACCCTTTGGCTATGGTGAATAATACTGCTTTTGAGCACTGGTGTACAAGTATCTGTTCAAGTGCCTGCTTTCAATCCCTCTAGGTATATATCTAGGAGTGGAATTGCTGGAATACATAGTAATTCTGTGTTAGCTTTTTGAGGAACTGCCAAACGGTTTTCCATAGAGGCTGCAGCACTTTATATTGCCACCAACAATGTATGAGAGTTCCAACGTCTCCACACCCTGTCCAAATTAGTTATTTTCTGTTTTTGTTTTTTTATTAAAAACCATCCTTAAGAGTGTGAAGTAGTATCTCATTTATGGTTTTGATTTGCATTTCCTATGACATGTATTGTTGAGTATCTTTTCATGTGCTTTTTGACCATTTGTATGTTTTCTTTGATAAATGTCTGTTCAAGTTATTTACCTATTTTTTAGTTGGATGGCTTGTATTTTGTTGTTGAGTCGTAGGAGTTCTTTATATATTTCTGGTTATGAAATCCTTATCAGATATTTTCTCCCATTCTGTGGGTTGTCTTTTCACTCTCTTGATTGTATCCTTTGATGCACAGAAGTATTTAATTTTCATGAAGTCTAATCTACCTATTTTTCTTCTATTCCATATGCTTTCAGTTTCATAGATAAGAAATCATTGCCAAATCAATATTACAAACATTTCTCCATATGTTTTCTTCCAACATAAAATTCAGTTTTATGGTTTTACCTCTTACATTTAGATCTTTGATCCTCTGTGAGTTAATTTTGGTATGCAGTGTAAGGAAAGGGTCCAACTTTGTTCTTTTGCATATGGATATCCAGGTCTCCCAGCATCATATGATGAAAAGACTGTCCTTCCCTGGAACCCTTATCAAAAATAATTAACTGTATAGGCGAGGGTTTATTTCTGGATTCTCTATTGCATTCACTGTTCTGTAAATCTGTCCTATGCCAGTACCACTCTATTTTGATTACTGTAGCACTGTAGTAGATTTTATATCAGGAAGTGTGAGACATCCAACTTTGTTCTCCTTTTTCAAGATAGTTTTGTCTATTCAAAATCCCTTGAGAATATATATGAATTTTAGGATGTATTATTTTATGTGTGTAACAATGCCATTGGGATTGTACTGAATCTCTAGATTGCATTCACCAGAATTGTCATATTTTTTAAATTAAAGTATAATTGACATACAACATTCCATTAGTTTCAGCTGTACAACATAACAATTTGACATTTGTAAACATTGTGCAGTGATCACCACTATAAGTCTAGTTACCATCTGTCACCATAGAAAGTTATAGAATTTTTTTGGTGTGTGTGATGAGAGCAACTTTAATATTTGCAAGACAGTATTATTGACTGTAGTCACCACGCTGTACATTATATCCCCATGACTGATTTATTTTATAACTAAAAATTTGTATCTCTTGATCCCCTTAACCTGTTTCACCCACTCCCCAATACCCTCCCCTTGGCAACTACCAATCTGTTCTCTGTATTTATGAGTTTTATTTTGTTTCTTCATTTGTTTTGTTTTTTAGTTTCCACATATAAGTGAATTCATAAAGTATTTGTTTTCCTCTGTCTGATTTATTTCATTTAGCATAATACCCTCAAGGTCCATCCATGTTGTCAAAAATGGCAATATTTCATTCTTTTTTATGGCTGAGTAGTATTCCATTGTGTGTGTGTGTGTGTGTGTGTGTGTGTGTGTGTGTGTGTGTATCTCCTGCACCTTCTTTATCCATTCATCCATCAATGGACACTTAGTCTGCTTCCATGTCTTGGCTATTGTAAATAATGCTGCTACAAACATTGGAAGTGCGTATATCTTTTCAAACAAGTTTTTTCATTTTCTTTGGCTAAATATCCAGAAGTGGAATTCCTAGGTCATATGGTAGTTCTATTTAAAAATATTTGAGGAACCTCCATATTATTTCCATAGTGACTGCACTAAATTACATTCCGACCAACAGAGCACAAGGGTTCCCTTTTCTCCACATCATTGCTAACACTTGTTATTTCTTGTCCTTTTGATAATAGCCATTCTGACAGGTGTGAGATGATAGCTCATTGTGGTTTTGATTTGCATTTCTCTGATGATTAGTGATGTTGAAGATCTTTTCATGTGCCTGATGGCCATCTGTATGTCTTCTTTGGAAAAATGTCTATTCAGGTCCTCTGCCTACTTTTTAATTGGATTGTTTGCTTTGTTGTTATTGAGCTGTAAGAGTTCTTTATATGTTTTGGGTGTTAACTCCTTTTTAGATATATGATTTGCAAATATGTTCTCCAATGCAGTAGGTTTCCTTTTTATTTTGTTGATCTTTTCCTTTGCTGTGCATAAGCTTTTTAGTTTGACGTAGTCCCATTTGTTTATTTTTGCTTTTGTGGCCATTGCCTTTGGAGTCAGATTCAAAAAAATATCACCAAGTGTGATGTCAAGGAGATTACCACCTATATTTTCTTCTAGGAATTTTATGGTTTCTGGTCTTACATTCAAGTCTTTAATTCATTTTGAGTTAATTTTTGTGTATGGTGTAAGATAGTGGTCCAGTTTCATTCTTTTGCAGGTAGCTGTCCAATTTTCCCAACACCAGTTATTGAAGAGGATATCCTTCTCCATTTTTGCCTCCTTTGTCATAAATTATTTAGCCATATATGTGTGAGTTTATTTCTGGGCTTTGTATTCTGTTCCATTGATCTGTGTGTCTCTTTTTATGCTAATACCATACTGTTTTGATTACTGTAGCTTTGTAATATAGTTTGGAGTCTGGAAACATGATGCTTCCAGATTATAGTTCTTTCTCAAGATTGCTTTGGTTATTTGGGATCTTCGGTGGTTCCATATAAATTTTAAGACTTTTTGTTCTATTTCTGTGAAAAATGCCATTGGAATTTTGGGATTACATTGATTCTGTAGATTGCTTTGGGTAATATGGGCATTTTTACAATATTATTTCTTCCAATGCATGAGCATGGTATATCTTTCCATTTTTTTGTCTTCTTCAATTTCTTTCATTAATATCTTATAGTTTTCAGTGTACAGATCTTTCACCTTCTTAAATTTATTCCTAGGTACTTTATTTTTTTACAGTTGTAAATGAGATTGTTTTCTTAATTTTAGTTTATGATGGTTCATTATTAGTGTATAAAAATGTGACAGGTTTTTTTTTTTTTTTTTTTTGCGGTATGTGGGCCTCTCACTGTTGTGGCCTCTCCCGTTGCGGAGCACAGGCTCTGGATGCACAGGCCCCAGACGCACAGGCCCAGCAGCCATGGCTCACGGGCCCAGCCGCTCCGCGGCATGTGGGATCTTCCAAGACCGGGGCACAAACCCGTTTCCCCTGCATCAGCAGGCGGACTCGCAACCACTGCACCACCAGGGAAGCCCGACAGATTTTTATATGTTGATTTTGTACCCTGAAACTTAACTGAATTCATTTATTAGGTCTAACAGTATTTTTGGTGGATTCTTTAGGGTTTTCTATATATAAAATCATGTTATCCACAAACAAATAGTGACAGTTTTGCCTCTTCCTTTCCAATTTGGATGCCTTTTATTTCTTTTTCTTGCCTAATTAATTGCTCTGGCTAGGACTTCCAATTCCATGTTGAATAAAAATGGCAAAAATGGGCATCCTTGTCTTCTTTCCAATCTTAAGAGAAAAGCTTCCAGCTTTTCACATTTGAGTAGGATGTTAGCTGTGGGTTTGTCATATATGGACTTTATTATGTTGAGGTACATTCCATGTATAACCACTTGGTTCAGTTTTATCATAAATGGATATTGAATTTTTCCAAATTCTTTTTCTGCATCTACTGAGACAAGCCTATGATTTTTATTCTTCATTTTGTTAATGTGGTGTATCATGTTGATTGTTGTGAATACTGAACCATCCTTGCACCCCTAGAATAAATCCCACTTGATCATGGTGTCTGATCCTTTCAATGTGTTGTTGAATTCAGTTTGCAAATATTTTGTTCAGGATTTTTGCACCTATGTTCATCAGGGATTTTGGCCTGTAATCTCCCTTTTGTGTGGTGTCCTTCTCTGGTTTTGGTATCAGTATAATGCTGGCCTAGTAAAACTTTTCAGAAGAGTTTGAGAAGGATAGGTATTTAATCTTCTTTGAGTGTTTGTAGAATTCACCTGTAAAGCCATCTGGTCCTGGACTTTTGTTTGTTGGGAGTTTTTTTTTTTTTTAATTACTGATTCAATCTCCTTACTAATAATTGGTCTATTCAGATTATATTTCTTCATGATTCAGTCTTGGAAGATTGTACGTGTCTAAGAATTTATCCATTTCTCATATACATCTATTCTTTATAAGGTCCTCAGGTGATTCTGGCCCTCTTCCCGGATGATAACCACTGCTGGGACAGGGGAGGTGGGTGACTCTAGGCTTCCTCCCACAAGGTATTGCCAAAGAAGGAGCTCTGAGTTACACAGTTGGGCCATGTGCTTCAAGGATGGAGCTTTTGATGAGAAGTTGGGAGAGGTTAAAAGCTCTTCAGTCTCTAAGAGATGCCATTTAGGACTGGTCTCCCCAAGTTTTCTTCTACTCTAATGATTTCTTCTGAGAACGGGGCCACTGTGACCCTTCCCCTTGAAAGGCCAGTGGGGTGAGTGGGGGCACCTGGGAGTGGAGGCATGGACAGGAAGGCTACTAAAACTGCCTCTGATAGGACTAAAGGTAGCCTCATGGCTTACAGATGGTTTCATCCAGCTTCCTAGGGTGGGAGACAACAGAGGAATTGGTAGTGTGTGTTTCTTGGAAATGTCCACAGTGCTGCAAATGCCCCTTGGGAACCTGGTGTAGGTGAGGCCACAGGTTGAGATTCAGAGTTTTCAGATCATGTCCATTTCTCTTTTTTTTTTTTTTTTTTTTTTTTTGCGGTATGCGGGCCTCTCACTGTTGTGGCCTCCCCCATTGCGGAGCACAGGCTCCGGACGCGCAGGCTCAGCGGCCATGGCTCATGGGCCCAGCCGCTCCGTGGCATATGGGATCCTCCCAGACCGGGGCACGAACCCGTATCCCCTGCATCGGCAGGCGGACTCTCAACCACTTGCGCCACCAGGGAGGCCCTGTCCATTTCTCTTATACCATGACCTGGCATGCCTGTCCAGAAGCAAGCCATGTTTCATTTCATCTGGCCTTTCCTCTGCTTCCCTGGTTCAGTCCCTCCATACCTGTCGTTAGCTAGAGTCACAGCTTTCTACCTGGTCTCCCTCCCTTCAATTGTCCAAACACCCCACCCCCCTTACCAAGTCATTTCTTAAACCTTGCTGCCCTTTGTGCTTTGCACAAAGAGAAAGGTTCTTGTGGCCCCTGGGGCAAAGCTCGGAGATGGCCTCCCCTGCTGGGAGGTTACAGGGGAATAATTGAGATGTAGCTCTGATGTAGCTCGTGTGTACAGCAGTCTACCTTGCACCAGCGTTGTCTGAGAGCCAAAGCAAGCATTAGCGTCTTCAGCTTGCAAATGAGGAAAATAAGGCTCAGAGAGGAAAGTTTCTCAGCTAGTTGTGGCTGGGGGATGACTCAGACATGGTTAGCTGGCTCTACATACAGTGCTGGAAGAGGATTCTGTGAGAAAACAGAACGCAGACTCAAGCTCTGGCCTCCTCTACTTCTGACGGTGTTTGCAGAGAAAGCTGCTTGAGCCCTTGGGTGGGCTCACCTTGCTACGTGGCCCAGGCTGCTCCCTCCTGTGCACCCCTCCTGAGTGCAGCCCCAACTCTCGGTGGTCATTGTGGGACCAGGCATGACTCTAGAGCTGGGGTATGGTGCCCACACTTTAGTAGGGATAGGGAGACCTCTGTCCTGGCCTAGAAAGGCAGTGGAGCTACTGGGGCAGAGACCCCACTGTAACGCAGTGCTGCACGGGCAGAGAATGCAAGTGTGAGGATGGAGCAGACCCCCTCTAGTCACCCCTCTTACACATGCACCCCATATTCCACAGGGAAGGGGGACTAGGTCTCAAAAGGAAAAGCTCAGGGAGCCAGTAACCCTCTCCCTTATCATTAAGAGCCCTCCACCTCCGGGGAGCCCGTCTCCAGACCACTCTTCCTACTCCCCACCCCCACCCAGGCGCTCTTGCTTCTGCACGGCCCTGTGGGGAATGCAAGATTCCTCCCAACTGGGCTCCCAGTTCCTCCCCCACCACATCCCCATCACTGAAACACCCCCCAAGGACAGGGGCAAACGGGACTAGCTCTCCAGACGAGTCCCATCACTTCGTTCAGGGCTGCTCTGCTCAGAGCTCTCGAGAAGGCACATGTACCTGAGTGCACATCAGGGAGAGAACTGGTCCTCACTCTGGGATTCTCCCACACCACCTCTCACCTCTCCCCGTGAGGGGGGTGGGAGACTTCACCGTATAGCCCAGGTGTGATGAATGTCTGGAGTTCAGATGTGAGTGGGACGGTAGTGGATACTTTCTCAAGGAGGGCAGAACCGGCAAGTTTCCTTGGCAGCTGAGTGGCTGCACCTTGATGGAGCAGTGGGAAGGCACCCCACTTGGGGTCATGCATTTGATGGCTCTGAAAGTCAGCATCCTAGTATGAGAAATGGGAATTTTAACAGTGCAACAGAAAATTATTTATTGGGAGAGTCAAACCCTAGAATAATCCAGTGAAATTGTTATAACCATCATGTTTCAAAACTAGACAATTGCTTGAATCGAATTATTTGCTCTAGTGCTTTGTGCGTGGGATGGTATGATCTGCTGGCTGACATGATGAGCGTCACAGCAGCCCAGTCACATGCCACAGGGTGGCACAGATCCCAAGGGACAGTGACAGTGATGTCAGAGCCAACTCTTCAGTAACATACAAGTTCTCAGAATTCTCAGTTTTTGGTCCATTTTGGTAGAAAGCAACAATTTTTAACAGTGGAATTACAACTATGCAAATATATGCTTTGTATCTGATTCTCTAATCCAGAAAAAATGAAGAGAATACCGCCAACCAGAAGATGTTGGGGGTGGGAGGTGGATGGATCTTTCCTTAATTATTGTCCTCTTTTGGTGGTGAGAAGTACAAACTGCAGAGGTAATCCAGAATACATCAGGTGCAGACCGGCCTGGGTGAATGACTTCCGTATCCACTTCACCGGGTGGCTGTGAGGAGTGAGTCACAGATGTGTACAAAGTGCTTAGCCCAATATCTGGTCCTTTGTTGAATGCCTGGTTGGTGTTAGGCACTACTTGTGTTGAAGGCTCAGCTGAGGAAGGGAGGAGAAGCACTGGAGAGTGACTCGGATGTAAGGTGGTGATGAAATGTCAAGTTTCAGCGCTCGCCTGTCTCTCCCGACGCTGGGCTCCCCTTGCTGCTGTTTTCAGGACAGACCCTTTTCCCTATTTTCCAGGCCGGAAGGCAAAAGGAATATTCAGAAGACTATGCCTAGGGTGGAGATAAACCTGGTCCCAACTTTCCAAAGCCGTGATAAGCAGGATTGTGCAGGACTATAAGGTTGAAGGGGGTGGAGGGCAATGAGCTGAACCCTCTGACAGGGAGGTATTTGGTGGGTTCGATTTCTGCAAGTTGCAGTTCATCTTCCACTTTTTTAAAATTATTATAGTTGATTTACAATATTGTGTTAGTTTCAGGTGCACAGCAAAGTGATTCAGATAAATATATAATTTTCCATTATAGGTTACTATAAGATATTGAAATTAGTTCCCTGTGCTACACAGTAAATCCTTGTTGCTTATCTATTTTATGTATAGTTTGTACCTGTTAATCCCATACTCCTAATTTCTCCCTCCCACTGTCTTTCCCCTTTAGTAACCAACCGTAAGTTTGTTTTCTGTCTGTGAGTCTGTTTCTATTTGGTATATAGATTCATTTGTATTATATTTTAGATTCCACATGTAAGTGATATCATATAATATTCGTCTTTCTCTGTCTGACTTACTTCACTTAGTATGATATTCTCTAGATCCATCCATGTTACTGCAAATGGGAATATTTCATTCTTTTTAATGGAGTAATATTCCATTGTGTGTGTGTGTGTGTGTGTGTGTGTGTATGCCGCATCTTCTTAAACCAGTCATCTGTTGATGGGCACTTGGGTTGTTTCCATGTCTTGGCTAGTGTAAATAGTGCTGCTATGAACACTGGGGTGCATGTATCTTTTTGAATTATGGTTTTCTCAGGGTATATGCCCAGGAGTGGGATTGCTGGATCATATGGTAGCTCTATTTTTAATTTTTTGAGGAACCTCCATATTGTTTTACATAGTGGCTGCACCAATTTACATTCCCACCAAAAGTGTAGGAGGGTTCCCTTTTCTGCACACCCTCTCCAGCATTTATAACTTGGAGACTTTTTGGTGAAGTCATTCTGACAGGTGTGAGGTGATACCTCATTGTGGTTTTGATTTGCACTTCTCTGATAATTAATGATGTTGAGCATCTTTTCATGTGCTTGTTGGCCATCTGTCCTCTTTGGAGAAATGTCTGTTTAGGTCTTCTGCCCGTTTTTTGATGGGTTGAAGGTTTTTTTTCTTTTATTATTATAATGAGTTGTATGAGCTGTTTGTATTCTTTGGATATTAAGCCCTTGTCGGTCACCTCATTTGCAAATATTTTCTCCTATTCTGTAGGTTGTCTTTTTGTGTTTCGTTGATGGTCTCCTTTAATGGGAAAAGGTTTTAAGTTTGATTAGGTCCCATTTGTTAATTTTTGCTCTTATTTCTTTTGCCTTGGGAGACTTATCTAAGAAAATATTGCTACAATTTATGTCCCAAGAATGTTTTGTCTATGTTCTCACTAGGAGTTTTATGATGTCATGTCTTATATTTAGGTCTTTAAACCATTTTGAGTTTATGTTTTTATATGGTGTTAGAGAACATTCTAATTTTATTGATTTACATGTAGCTGTCCAGCTTTCCCAACACCACTTGCTGAAGAGCCTGTCTTTTCTCCATTGTATATTCTTGCCTCCTCTGTTGTAGATTAATTGACTGTAGGTGTGTGGGTTTGTTTCTGGGCTCTCTATTCTGTTCCGTTGATCTATATGTCTGTTTTTGCACCCACACCACGATTACTGTAGCTTTGTAGCATTGTCTCAAGTCTGGAAGGGCTATGCCTCCAGCTTTGTTCTTTTTCCTCAGGATTGCTTTGACAATTCTGGGTCTTTTGTGGTTCCATATAAATTTTAGGATTATCTGTCCTAGTTCTGTGCATGTTCCACTTTCTTAAGTTCTCCTGTGCAATCATGAGACAGCATAGTGTTAACCTGATTTCAAAGGTCATGATTAGTGCTTCCCTAGACAGGGGGAGGTGTTGTTGAGGGAGTGTTGGAGGCTGAACGCTGGTCTACCTGTCTTAGCACTGGAGCAACTCTGATGGGGGAGGCATGTCACCAGCTCCACGTTTGGCCCCATTTCTTCCTGCTTGATTGGTGACTTGGCTCACACTGAGGAAAGACAGGTGGGAAGAGAGACTGCTTTGGCTGGGAGAGGTTGAAAGGTCTACGAGACATCGATATAGCTGTACCGTGTGTGGGAAAATTCAGGTTTAGAGCTGGGGCTGGAGTGAAAAGCAACATTACTTTGTGAATGTGAAGGGAGGGAGAGGTTTCTCACAAGTGTCACTTCACTGCATCACTGCAGCAAGGTTGGAAGTAGGAATTTGTGTTGAGAAGACAACTGAGGCTTAGAAAGATCAAGAAATTTCTTCAGGGTCGCAGCAGGGTGGGCACCTGTACCAGTCTTGTCAGCACCTCTGTTGGCTCTTAGCTGCATGAAGGTGAGGCGAGCATTGAAGCAGAAAGACCTCATGGAGCACAGAGAGCAAAGGGCGGGGCTTTGGGGGAGGACCACACTTAGGGGATGGGAGGAAGAAGAAGCTGTAAAGGAACCGAGTCCTAGGGCTGCCATTACAAATTATCTCCATCTGGGTGGCTTAAAGCAACAGAAATTTATTCTCTCATAGTTGTGGAGGACAGAAGTCTGAAACCAAGTTGTCTGTAGGGTTGGCTCCTTCTGGAGGCTCTGAGAAAGAATCGTTCCATGCCTCTCTCCTAGCTTTTGGTTGCTGTCAGCAATCCTTGGCATTTCTTGGCTTGCAGCTACAAAACTCCAGCATCTACCTCCATCTTCACATGACCTTTTGCTCTGTGTTTTGTGTCTTCTCTTTTCTGTCTCTAAGAAGGACACTTATCTTTGGATTTAGGGCCAACCCTGATGCAGAATGATCTCACCTTAAGATTCTTACCTTGTTACATCTGCAAAGACCCTTATGTCAAGTAACATCACATTTTGAGGTTTCGATGGACATATCTTTTGGTGTCTGTAATTCAGTCTCCTACACTGAGGGAGCACAAAGCAAGGAAGAGAGTGGCAAATATGGCCCTAGTGAAAGGCCAGAGGCCAGTGGCTCCCACACAGCAGTGCCATCTCTTCTCTGAGCAGCAAACAAGGGATGTATCTCCTTCACTTGGTGGTGTTGAGAAGAAGAGATCCTCACTCCTCTTGGGTTTGAATCTTCCTGAAGACAGGAACAGGTGCATCTGTAGGAGTCTTTCAGACACAGGCCAGTCTGTCAACAAAAGACCTTGCTGATCCTCTCGTTCTCAGTGGGGGCCCTTACAAGAGTGAATGAGATGATGCCAGTCCTCATGGGATGTCACTAAGGGATCATGGTCATGGTCCCTAAGGGACAAGGTCATTCTTGATTAATGCCAGAAGAAAGTGCAGATGTTGCATGGTGGTGGGAGGGGCTGGCCTGTCAGCCGCACTCTGAGAGCCACTGGACCAGGCCACTTGAGAGCAGAGGACCTCTAACCTCTAGATTCTTCATGGATAAAGTCCACTGGGACCTCTGCATTCCTGTTCCTCCTATCCGGTGCTGTGCCCTGAGGGTAACTGGTGACCTCACCACTGTGCAAGGAGGCAAGATCTTCCCAGTAACCAAAACACTCAGCTCATATGTCTTACAGCTCCTCTTTCTTGCCTTGACCAATCAAAGCCTGACTCTCACGCTAAGTCACACCCCCATCCTGATAAATTAAAGGACCACACTAATAGGTCCTAATGTACCTAGTGAGTCCTCTCCTTAAAAGCTCTGAGAGCCTCGGCTTCATGGCTTCTCCCCTCACCTTGGCCCGATCTCTCTGCTTCACAGTTCTGTCCCTGGATCCTTTAGAGAACTTGCTGATGGACTGGGAGTAAGAGAAACTAGTGGAGAGAGGTGGTGGGGCAGGGATGGAGGTTATCAACATATGTGAGAGAAAATCACCCTTTTCCCTAAAACCAAGGCCTTTTCCTAGCAGAATGGCTTAGAACATGGGCATGGATGGGGGCTCAGATGGCTGAGGTTTGAATCTTAGCTCCACTGTCTGAGTATCCTTAGGTGGTCACCTACCCTTTCTAAGCTTGGTTTCTTTTTTTTTTTTTTTTTTTTTGCGGTATGCGGGCCTCTCACTGTTGTGGCCTCCCCCGTTGCGGAGCACAGGCTCCGGACGCGCAGGCTCCGGACGCGCAGGCTCAGCGGCCATGGCTCACGGGCCCAGCCGCTCCGCGGCATATGGGATCCTCCCAGACCGGGGCACGAACCCGTATCCCCTGCATCGGCAGGCGGACTCTCAACCAATTGCGCCACCAGGGAGGCCCTAAGCTTGGTTTCTTCATTTAAAAAATGAGGATAATGACTTTCCCCACCTGCTGGGGCTGCTATGAGGATGTCATGAGATAGCACACATTTAACAAAGTCAAAAATTTAACAAAATCAGCCCCTCCCACTGGGACTACTACCACAAAGACATTTTTCTCTGTTGGGTGGCCTTTCTGCCTTTGTGTCATTACATGTATTTTTCCCTGTGTGAGCACCTTTGCCCAAATCTTTCACCTTTTATTCCCAATTCCAGCTCATCCTTCTAGAATCATCTCAAGGGTCATCCCCACAAAGAATGATACATAATACATTTACTCAGCAACTAGTAAATGTCAGGTACTCTATAATCCAACCTTATGCCCGTGATAGCCCAATGAAATCAATAGCTTTATCTGCTTTTACAGAGGAAGAAACTGAGGCTTGGGGACCATGATCCCAAGTCTGTCTGGGATCCAAAGCTTGTGTTCATGTTCCACGTGACTCCACCCTCCCCCTCCCCACTCTGGGCACATTTAGCACCTTATGCTTCAGCATGTGCTCACATGGAGGACAGCAGAGTGGCAGTGATCTCACCAGTCATCAGTCCTGGGGTTCTGAGTCCCTAGTCAGCAGATCTGGCCTGGGCTGCCTAGGTCAGAATCACCTGGGAGCTTGTTGCAAATGCCAGTTTCTGACCCTGCCACGGGAAATTCTCCCTCAGTAGATAACAACACCTCCTCCAGGTGGTTCTGAAGTGCAGCTAGATTTGAGAACTGTTGTTCTGGCCCAGCCAAGCAAGGACATGACTTGCCCAAGGTCATACAGCAGCCAGTCAGCAGCAGAGTTGGGACCACTCTAAGCCTGTGTTCTTTCTACTCTTCTCTGTGTGTTTCAGATTTGGGCCATGTGTCTGAATTCAATTAAAACCAAAATAAATCCCTTTTGGTTTATCTATGGTTTTCTGTGATTCATACGTCAGTCTCTATTTATGCAAACCACTGAGAATTGACATTATATAAATCTTTTTACTCCCCAATCTAAGCTCTTTTAAGCAACTGGACTCCCGTTCTCTGTGCTGTCGGAACTCTAGGTGGTCCACTTCCCTCCCAGGGCTGTCTTTCCCCTACATGTGCTGCAGGGACCCTGTTGCTCAGTGACCCTGAGGGGACTCCTCCCCTTGGTCTGGTCTTAAGGGGGCTTAAGAGGGACTGGGCCCTCCTTAAATGCAACCCCAAAGAGGCAATTGATGGTCCTGACTCACCTCAGCTTCCAGTGGGATTACTTTTTCAGACAAACTTGAAAATAACTGCTCAGGAAGCCCTGCAGTTTGAAGAGCCGGGTGTCAATTCAGTTCAGCTCAACAACTGTTTGTTAACGGTCTCCCAGGCTCTAGGCCATTGCTTGCTGAGCCTTCAGAGGAATGTGGAGATAGATGAGTGAGGCACAGCAGCCACCTCTGCCCTGGGGCATTCTCTGTCTCCCCATATACAGTCAGTCATGAGCTGCTCAGCATTCAGCATGGGCCTCCCATGCCCAACACATCAGGCACCCCTGTGGGCTGGCAGGACTCTGTCTGGCTAGGGAGGATCCAGACCTATCCCATCATCAGTGGTGCCTGGACCAGTGTTAGCCTGTCTCTAGGGCTGGGCCTCCCCAGTGGGTGATTAGTTGGGGTCCCTGGTAATAACCTCTCCAGACAGACCCTGGCACCTCTCTGTTGATGTGGCCCCTGTCTACGGACTGCTGATGTGAAGAAAGGTGATGTCAAGGCAAGAGCACTGGCCAATACCCTGAAGTTCTGCTTCTGCTTAGCTGTGTGACCTTGAGCAGGCCACCCTACCAACTAAACCCCAGTCTCCTCCACTGTCAGATTGTGGAGGAAGTCCTTGCACACCTCCCAGGAACTTTAGCTTAAATGAGATGATGCACTTGAGCATGTGGAATATGCTATAAAACACAACACAAAGTACTGTATTATTAAAATCATTAATTGTTCATTCTCAAAGGGACTTTAGAGATGATCTCATCCAGTGGTTTTCATAATGATAGTTCAGGCCACAGAATCCTTTCCTGGGATGAAATCTTACATTGAAGCCCAATACACAACAGGAAAATGGAAAGAAAGAAAACCTGGCACAACTCTGCTGGGAGCTGAGGGAGGAGGTTGTCCCACTGGTGAGGGTGGGTGCGAAGAGGCAGCTTGCTCAGGGCCCAGCAGGGGTGAAATGAGCACTCCCATCTTCCAACTCCTAGTCCAGGCTCTTCCCATTGACACTGGATTGTCTTCCACAGGAAGATCCAAGTTTACATAAAAGAAAAATTCAAGAGCAGTTGTCCTTAGATCTAAAATACTTGGTCAAGTGCCTGGTCACAGCTGCCTCTGGAGATGAAGACTCCATGACTAACTTCTCCAAAATATCAGCTGAAGCTAGTAAGCAGAGGCCTAGACCTCAGACTAGAAAAGCTGTTAGACCACATCAGCTCTGGTCCCCTTGGGGGAATGCTAATTTTACTTGCTGATTGATTCTCAAAGGCAGGCTCAGTCATTTCTGCAGGGCAGAAAGATGTTCCCTAGTTTACTTGCCCATTGGATGAGCCAGTGATGTTCAGGTGGGGCTACCCCAGGCACACAAGATGACCCTTTAGGAAAAGCCAAGAAGCTTCAGAAGAGTCAGCACAGACCCAGACACCCACGTCCCCTCCCCAGGAGAGCCCCAGCCCGTGAGTGCTGAACTGACCCCACTGATGATGGGGCCACAACATCTGAATATGCTGCCCAGGCCAGGCCCCTGGCCCCTGGTCCAGGTTTCTGACCCCCATGAGGCATTTGGTTGAAGAGCCCAGTATTTCCATGCCCTCAAGAAGGAGCTACCATTTCCTGTCACAAAAATCCGCCATGGATGCATACTAAGCATTTGTAAGCCTACTGGTATACTGCATACTTCACCGTACAACCTCTTGGTATAAGAAATTTTGGGTTGACTCCTCAATATCTGGAGAAGTACTTCCTTTTCTTTAGTCTTAAAACATCTCATTTCCGGTCTCAAGGGCCGCCTGACCTTTGATGTTGAGAGAGCTGTTAAGAGGACCCTGTGTGTTCTGAGCCAATCCCTTCCTTTTATAACATTATGACCTCTGTGATTTCATCTTTCCAGGTTAAGACATTCTAACATTGATTCATTAGCACATATTTATCTGTTTTTCATCCATTCATTTATTCATCCATTCTACAAATATTTATCGAGGACCCCCTAGGTGTCAGGTACTTTCTAAGTGCTTGAAATAGTGAACAAAACAGACAATCCCTGCTCTTAGGGTAGGTAATAAAGTTTTAAAAAGTAAAAGACACAATGTGACATGCAAAGTACAGTGCTAGACCTGCAGGGAGCCTTCAGAGGGGCTAAGGTATGGACGTAAGTAACTGGTATCTTGTTTGGGACTTGTTGCTTGCAAGGAATAGAACCCCACCAAACGAGCTCAAGTAAAAAGGGGGATATTGCTAAGAATCAGATGTCCTTCAGAATACAGGCAGGACCAGAGCAAACGGCTCTAAATGCCATCATCTCTTCGGGGTATATTTACATTGTCATATGTTCTCCCTTCCTCCCTCTTTTTCTCATTCCTCCTCTCTGTCCCACCTTCCTTTCTTATCCCATTTGCCCCTCCTCCCTTCTCTAAGAAGGGATGTGAGTAGGGGAGGCAACAGATGGCATCACTACTACAAGTGGATGCAAGATAGTAATTAGGGCAGAAGAGTGGTGTGAGCACAGCAAGGGCCGTTGGGGTTGGGAGGTGGGAGGATGACTTAGAGCTCCATGGAATCAAAGAAGGCTTTCTGGAGGAGGTGCTGTTTGAGTTGGGCCTTGGTGTGAGGAGGATTTGGACTCCTCTTGGTGATCATGGTCCATTGCCGGAACAGAGAATGGAGGTGGAAGACTGCCAACTCAGAGCACTGGGAGGACAGACAGACAAGGTCCTGATCACTCTACTTATCATCAACCCTCCATCCCTATGATGCCTTCAATTAGGGTCCTCTTCAGAGTGGATGGGATTCTCCTGAGTGCCATGGCTTGGATCTGCAGGATCCAGACTACAGGAGCACATGGGGTATGGCTGAAAAGGACCTGGGGAGACAGGGTTATGAAATTACATAACCCTGGGCAGGGCAGAGGATGGATAAGGGCAGGGCTGGGAGAAATGCTGTCCAGTGGAGGTCAGAAAGCCACTCACTGGGACCCAAGTAATGTGACTTGAAGATTTAGCCAGGTGACAAGAGGGGTGGCTGCTCCGTCCTACCCACCTGTTAGTGTCAAGTCATCCAGTGACAGAAGCTTTGATGGAGAAGTCACATGACAGGTGAGCCTCCAGTCTGCCAACGATCTGCTGACTGATCACTGGCATCAAGTACGCAATTCAGTGTTTGTTGGGTTCCTCTGTATTTATTGGCACTTTATATAAAATGACCATGTTGTCGGTCATATCTGAGAAACTAATGAGTGGTGCCATCCAAGAGCCCCGGGTGGGGTGGGGCGGGGCCTTCCTGGAGGAGGTAGAATTAGTCACATATTGTATGTGTCTACAAGTTAAAAAACAAAAAGCAGAGGCCTTGAAATGGTGGGGACAGGAGGATTCATTTTGAGCGTTCACAGTTAGCCAGTGCTTTCACGTAAGTACTCTTCTGTTGGCTTTACATCAAGTCAGAAAAGGAGGGATTTTTCCCACTTTTGAAGGAGGAAACAGAGACTCAGAAGTTAAGATACCTGTTGAGATCACACAGCTCATTGGCAGAGCTAGGACTTAATTCTGTCTGACCCCAAAGCCCAGGCTCTGGGCATGCCAACACCTGTGCCTCCCCAAGAGCTGGGGGTCCTGCAGCAAGTCTTTGGGGCAGGTTCTGGGCTGGTCAGAGGCTGCCCACACAGGGCTGTCCAGATTGTGATGATGGAAAAGCTGCCCCTCTCCCTTCCACAGACCTCTCCCCTACTTCTCAAGGATCTCAATCCCTCTGGTCCCCAAACCAGCATTTATAGTTTAAAAATGACCTATTTCAGGTTGCTTCTTTCTTACAAGTTCAGGTATGGGATGAGTCAGACATGCCCCTGAGTGTACCTGCTACATGCAACGTAAGTCAGAAATTACAGGGCTTTCCCATAATCGGATGTCGGCCCAAGGGAAACCCTGTAATATGTGGCTTACGCTGCACTGAGATCCAGAGACTTGTGACAGTATTGTTGGCTGGCTGTCCATCCACTGCATGAAGCACTGTCATCGTCAGGAAGAACCTGTTGGACATTGAATGGGTCTGGGGCTTAACTGCTTGTCTTAGAGGATACCTATCTGTTATGTGACATTTAGCTACTCTGAGCCTTGATCTCCTCTCCTCTAAAATGGGGATAACAATATGTGTCCCTGTGACCTTATAGTGTCGTCGTAAGAAATATATGAAGTAACATTAGGGTCACGGGACTTTCTTCTCCCGTAAGCTCCCTCATGACAGGGCGGGTTTCTATGTGAGATCAGCATGTACTTTTCACAGCCAACTGCATTCACTTAGGGTCCAGATCTGCAGATGACAAGGGCAGTCTTAGCCGTCACCCTGCCTGGGAACTCAGCTGAACTTTCTTGCCCAGGACTGTGGTGTAGAACTTCAGTGCATCAGAATCACCGGGGGAGCCTTTTTTTTTTTTTTTTTTTTTTTGCGGTACGCAGGCCTCTCACTGTTGTGGCCTCTCCCCTGTTGCGGAGCACAGGCTCCGGACGCACAGGCTCAGTGGCCATGGCTCACAGGCCTAGCCGCTCCGCAGCATGTGGGATCCTCCCGGACCGGGGCACGAACCCGTGTCCCCTGCATCGGCAGGCGGACTCTCAACAACTGCGCCACCAGGGAAGCCCCGGGGGAGCCTTTTAAGTTACAGATTCAAGGGCTTCCCATCTGGTGATTTTTAGTGCAGTAGGTCTGAGGTGGGGTCAGAGAAATGATTTTTGGAAAGCTTACCAGGTGATACTGAATTGCAGGCCAGAACGGGTTAAAGGGGACCCAGGCTCAGAGGCCAGGCCAGTCTCCTGGGAGGAGGCCACTTGGCATCTCCAACCTCTAGGCCTGTAGAGATGGAAAGGTTGGGGGTTTGTTTCTGTTGAAGAGGATGACAGCAGGAGTCAATTCCTCGCTGTTGGAGAGGTGGGAACGAGGGTCAGAAAAGGAAAGGGATGGCAGTCACTGAGCAAGGACCTGGAGGCCTTGCAGGGATGTGACTGGACTGTGAGCCCCCTCCCTTAGGGCTGGGGCTGGACACCAGGCCTGTGATGGGCAGAGGGGCCGAGCTTTGCTGATGCCACAGCTGGGTTAACAGGGCGTGTCATTCTGTCTCCCTCCAGATCGTGTTCCGGAAGATCAGCGATGTGAAACGAGAGGAGGAAGAGCGCATGAAACGGAAGAACGAGGCCCCCCTGATCCTGCCGCCGGACCACCCTGTCCGGCGGCTCTTCCAGAGGTTCCGGCAGCAGAAGGAGGCCAGGCTGGCCGCGGAGAGGGGTGGCCGGGACCTGGACGACCTGGATGTGGAAAAGGGCAGCATCCTCACCGAGCACACCCACCACGGCCTGGTGAAGGCCAGCGTTGTCACCGTCCGCGAGAGCCCTGCCACGCCCGTGGCCTTCCCCGCGGCCGCCGCACCCACGGGGCTGGACCACGCCAGGCTGCAGGCGCCGCCGGGGGCCGAGTGCCTGGGCCCCAAGGCCGGCGGGGGTGACTGGGCCAAGCGCAGGGGCTGGGCCCGCTTCAAGGACTCCTGCGGGAAAGCTGAGGACTGGAGCAAGGTGTCCAAGGCCGAGTCCATGGAGACGCTCCCCGAGAGGACCAAGGCGAGCGGCGAGGCCACGCTCAAGAAGACAGACTCGTGTGACAGCGGCATCACCAAGAGCGACCTGCGTCTGGACAGCGTGGGCGAGGCCAGGAGCCCCCAGGACCGGAGCCCCATCTTGGCCGAGGTCAAGCATTCGTTCTACCCCATCCCTGAGCAGACGCTGCAGGCCACCGTCCTGGAGGTGAAACACGAGCTGAAGGAGGACATCAAGGCCTTGAACACCAAAATGACGAACATTGAGAACCAGCTCTCTGAGATACTCAGGATATTAACTTCCAGAAGATCCTCTCAGTCTCCTCAGGAGCTGTTTGAAATATCGAGGCCCCAGTCCCCAGAATCAGAGAGGGACATTTTTGGAGCGAGCTGAGAGGTCTGCTGAAAAAAACAAGTCGAAGACAAAACACCCTATACCCTCCTGCCCTATAGATATCACCTCTACCACACACACCTACATGACCAACAACTTTCAAATTAGGCTCTTCCCGACAGAAAATCCAAGTGGGACCAGTCGCTTAGGCACGCTCTCTCCTTTTCTCTATCTGGGGGAAGATCCGGGAAGAGGAGTGTGCCACCACCCTGCAAGACAGCAGCTGCATCTGAACTGTCTTTGCACAATTTTGGAAGAGGAGGGGGGAAGATCCGGGAAGAGGAGTGTGCCACCACCCTGCAAGACGGCAGCTGCATCTGAACTGTCTTTGCACAATTTTGGAAGAGGAGGCGTGCCGTCTAAAGGGTATTTTCCTTCATTTTTAATTTTTTACTGCCATGATATTTGTAAAAGATGAAAACTACCAGGAAAGAACAGCAGCCATTGGGGATTGGTGGGAGAGCACCGAGAACCCCTCGTGTATATTACCATGCTGGGCTCCTTCACCAGGACCACCGGAGACTGTGGTGGGCACAGGGAGTTCCCAGCATTCCCTGCTCTTGGACAGCCTGTGTCTGAGGTCACCGTCTATTTCCCTACTGTAGTCATTTGTAACAAGCTCGGGACAAGGGGAGCTTGAGGGACAGGGAGGGTAGGGTAGAGCCTTTCGACTTTCTGTCTCTAATGGTTAAGGCCAAAAAGCAGCTGAGGTGCTTTGGGTGCCTCCTGTAGACACTTAGAGCCGGGAATCTTCAGGTCTCCTTTCCCAAAAGAAATGAGCCAAGTGTAAGAGCTGGAGAGGGGCGGTGGCGATCCAGAGCTTCTCTGGGCTATGGTCTGCACCCTGCTCCTATGGGATAGTGGAAGGGGAGGGCCCTGGAGGCCCTGGATGAATCTCTGGCCCGGCTCCATGCCACTGGCCTCATCACACAGGCCCTTTGCTTCTCTTCCTTCTTGACCTCTTGACCCAAGTGTTCCTGTGGCATTCCTCAGGGTATGGGGCATCGGCAGGAAGGGTGATGAGCCCAGATTTGCTTTATTAGCAAAGCAGACACACACACATGACCTCAGAAAAATGATTGTAGCGAGTGCTGTGTTTCTATTATGACTCTTGTTGGGATTGTCCTAGAGAAGTTTGTATTTTGTCCACGGCATGGGTTCATTCTAGGACACTCGGGAGCTGTGCTTGGCCTTATTTTTAAGCTAATCTCTTTATCTCATACTAAAGTCAGTAGGACTTCAAGAGGAACCATGAGATTGCAGGGCTGTGATTGTAGTGGCTTCAGGAGCTGGAAAAAGAGAAAGAGGCAGGAGTTTCCAGACTGCCTCTGTAAAGTGATGGAGAGAGGTGGCTGTAGGGCAGTGGTCCACGAGGAAGGCCTGAGCTTAGAATGATGATCACCAAGCCACCTATGGGCCATCCAAGTCCCTATGCCATGATGCTCGGGACTGTCCACTGCCTCATAGTCCCCTGGGTTCAGGTTATTTGTGTGCTTGGGCTCCTTTCAGTGGTGTCTGAGAAAGGAAAGAGATCTCTCCCAGACAAAGTGGAGAGAGGGGTCAGGACCCTAAAAATTGATAAGTAAGATTGGAAGGTCAGCTCTAAAAATTCAGCTTTGAGAGAGTGAAATTAGGAGTGCAGGTGATCTGGATTAGTGACAGCATGGAATCATCTAGGGCACTGACCTTCTGCACATGTGATGCTGTGGCAATCCCGTCCTTAGCACCTCTGCCTGGCATTGCTTTGCAGCAGGGATTCTGGATCCCAATGTTGATGTCCCTCAGTACTGAAGGGATCCCGACAGGTCACGGCCTGCCCTACCAAAGATATCTAGTGTTTCTGAAAGCCTCCTGTCTGAGCCTACCCACTCTCTTTAGTCCTGCTCAGTGGCCATGGCATGACCCAGGACTTGGACCTCCGTTGTCTGTGCAGAGTCGGGCTGTCCTCTCCTGGCTGCCAGGGTTGGCACAGACGGCCTTGGGGAGCAGAGTCTGAAAGGTCAACGTGAGAGTCCTTCCCCAGAGGCCCCACACACTCATGCAGCTTCTTCCGCGAGGCTTACAGGGGTGCCCCGATACTTCCCGAGGCTGAGACATTATTGGATTCAGCCTCAGATGGCAGCATACAAAGAAGAAGTGAAATTTCCCAGGGCCGGGAGTCATGACTGTTAATGACTCTGGGTAAGCCGTGGGGCTTTCAGCCTCTTTAACTTGAGAAGCTGCCAACTAGTCTTCGGGGCTGAGGCTGTAAAATATCTGGAATCCCATCTGCTAGCTGCCCCTCAATGGTTCCAGTTTGTCATTCCTTAAACATGCTAGTCAACTTGCTTCCAGAGTTTAGGACTCACTACTTGTAAGGCAGGGCGAGGGCCCTGATAACTGCAACATCCAACTTCAGAAGCACCTGCCCAGCACCCTGCAGGCCCTTCCCTCCAGCTCTGCCTGAGGGGGTACAGGTGTCTATTAAGAAATGACTCCCCAGCTGGTTCTGAAGGGCAAAGATGCTAATATGTGAGGCTTTGAAGTCCAGACCTGTTTTTTGGGGAAAATAATGCTTGGTGAATGTACTGCTTGATCAACTCCTAGGATTCAAGCTGGGCTAGTGATGAGAAGCCCGGATCTGCTCATCTTGGGGTCACAGGGCCTGCAACCCATGCTCCTGGGGGTGACAGCGTACCACAGGTATGGCTGTATATGCTTTTATTCTTCTCCCCTTAAGGGTTTAAGGATTTTAGGGATTTTTGCTATAATGGTTTTCTCTGGAAAAAAAACAAAAACAAAAACATTTTTAAATGAGCCAAACCTTGCATTTTTATGACATGCACTTGGCCGTGGGCTTTGAATGTCATTCATAGGGAGGCTCCATTTCCCAGAGTCCCCTGACAGGCTATTTAGAGTAGGAGGTCCTGCCCCTACCACTTGGCTGGTTGCTGAACACAGCCACTCCCACCCCCGCCTCGGCTGCAGGTGTGGGAGTGAGGGGTGAGTCGGTGAAATAAGACGGTCAACAAGATGGAGTGCTTGTTCTTGGTGGAGGCGCCATCTCCAGCAGTGAGTGCTGCTGTTCCATATACCTACAAAGGCTCCCCCACTGGCTATGATGAGATTCCCATAGGAAGGAATGGGAGGCAGCCATCTGGTTGAGAAGCCTTGGTCCAGTGCACAGTCTTGGTATCTCCACCTTCATACATCCCCTTCCCTCGCACTCACACCCCGTGGCTTGATTCTTTCTAAGACTTTTCTTTGTATTCTGGACCTCAGATTAAATCTGTGGGCAAAGGGTTTGTAGCTAGTGGTAGGCAACCAATGGCCTCTAAAAACTCTGATGCTACAACAACACGGGCCCTAGCGTTTCAAAGCTGTTCCCATTTCTTGTTATCCAATTCCTGGGCTTGTTTTACCCTCAGCCTTCTAGATCATCCTCTGCGCTGCTGCTGGACAACCAGCAGGCCCTTTCCTGGAATCCTCTTTCAGAAGTGGAGTTAGCACAGCTCAGAGTAAAAATGCACCCCCATCACACCACCCCATCCAGTGACCTTCCTCTCCTGAATCCTTAGATGGAAGGGGAAAGCATTAAGCCAGCTGTTAAGCTTTGTGCCCAAGCCTGTGGGGAGTGAATGAATGCCTTAGAAGTACCAGGTAGGTGTAGGAAGAGCCCCGTCTCCCCTTGCTGCCTTGACCACCAGTTAGCACATGCACCCTCTGGGAAATTTTAGGAGCCCTGGTGGACATACAAGTGGATGTGCGCTTGATGCATAGATTGTACAGTGTTTTGCAATAAAGATGTTTAGCCTTAAGACCCTTGAATGGCACTCCAACTGCGATGGAGCTGCCAATGCTCTTTCCTCTCCTCCCTCCTCACTTAGTGTTGCTTAAAGAGGAGGCCCACTGAGGGCACACTCAGGCCCCCGGACAGCCTCTCTTCTGTCACTCCATCATTGTACTGCCTTCTTGCTCGCTTCGATAAGAATAACCTTCACCAGCTCTCGTGCCCTCCAACTGGACGAGATTTCACTGTCCTCCCAGCACTAGCCGCAGCCATCAGAGGCGGCACCATTTTCTCACCCATCATGTTCCTGTTGAGATGTTTTCATTTCCACCCCTCACAGTTCAAAAGAATCAATGTGAACTTGCCTCCTGCTTAAATTAGTTTCAAATGAAACTTCATTCTCATGCGAGCATATATCAGACTTATTCGGGAACCTTTAGAACTGGACTTGAATACCCTGCAGGTGCCGGACCGGTGGGTGCCCTCCCTGCCCACCATTAAACTTTTCTTAGAGCCACTGTCTCTTTGACTTCTGAGTCAGCCAACAGATCCATTAGTTGTTCAATGAGACGTTCACGAATCTTGTATCAGGATATGAACTGCTTTTATGCAAAGAAAGATGCAAACCCGCCCCCCCCCCCATGATGAATGTATTCTCAATATTCAGACGCCGTATTTGTGCATCTGTTGGAGACCCACATCTGACATCTCGCTGACACTGCGAGGACACGTCTACTCACGAGCAGTTCGTCATTCTGGGGCTCCTCCTTGTATCAACGCTCTTGCCGTTGAGTCCTGCCAAATCCTTCATTGGATTTTTCTTCTTCCTTTGCATCTGTCACTTTGTCCAAAGGAGCATGAATCAACAGAAGTGCAAACGAGCTGAGACTACTTGTGTGGTCAGCTGAGTACGCTGACAGAACTCCACTGTATGACTGCAGCCTGGGGATGTTAAGAGGGACAGGTGGGCCCCTCCATTGATATTCCCTTCTCAACATTTTTAAACAAGCACAAATGATATTTGTTAAAAAAAAGTTTAATTTTATTTATTATGGTAATAAACTATTTTATACATGATCATACATGATTGCTTTTGCCTTGCCTTTTATAGAATTTCCAGGCATTGAATTGGGTGTTCGCACCCAAGATGATGACAGAACAAGGTGGTACTTTCTAGTCCTTTTCAAGAGCCTGGGGAGCTCTCACTTGGATAGCACCTGTAACTCTGGTTTTCGGAGAACTTAAAATTCTAGAGACACCAAGATTGTGTGTCAAAGTACTGCAAAGCAAGAGATTGGTTGTGAAGGAGCTTCACCATATGATCTTGAACTAGAGCTGTATCTGCTATATGTACAGAGATGCCCTCCAAACCTGGCATCACTGGAAAATGGTGGTACAACACACTGAACACAGAACTGAAGTTGGCTTCCCACCTAGAACTGAACTTTTTAATCTTTCTTGAACAATTGGATTAAAATTTGTGTACTCATGCTTTGCTGCCTTTTAAAACATACATACTGTCAAAAACTTTACTGAGTCTTTTTGGAATGACTCAGAGTCAACAATATGAGTTCTGATCTGTGCTTTAATTCACTAATCGTCACAGAAGCCATTAAGGTAGAGGACCGCTTGTCCCTAAGCTAGTCCTGTACACCAGCACTATTTCAGTTCTGCTGTGGTTTTAACAGGTATTGCTTCCTGCTCATGGCAAGAGTCTTCACAATACTGCCAACATGAGTCCTTATTTCATACTAACGGACTACATTTCAAAAATGGCACTTTTCTTTTTATAGACAGTACAACTTAGGGATGAGGAATCTGTGATCTGCAAGCCATATTCAGGCCTCTGCTTGATTTCATAGGGCCACAGTATAAATACAGTATTTTTAATGACTTTCTCCCCACACTCTGTTATTTTTTTACATTGCAGAAAAGCATAATAAAACTAATTTAAGCATGATATTTTTTAAAATTCCAAATGATCGATGTTCATTTCAAAAGTCTCACCTAATAAAGCACTAAACATATTGTACTCTTTAGATATCCTCAATGATGAAAAATCTTTCTTTGTGACTATGATTTTTATAATTAGTCAAAAGGACTAAGTAACACAGAGCCAGGTAATAGATATTACATTTTGGATGACAAATGGGTTTCAACAATAAAAAAGAGGGATTTTGTTGGTTGGTTTTAAAATAAAACAATTACCCTGAAGAAGGGTCTCAGAGAGGCATCTCAACATGCACTGAGAAAGGCCAGGACCGTCAAGATAATCTGGTTTCTCCACAGTTGGCCTTTTTGTATGGATGTGTTCTGGTACATGTGCTAGAAAAGAAACTCATTATATTATGGTTAATTTGTTATACTTAATCAGTAATTATATTATTACCTAAATAAGCAATGAGCAGTCTAAATTTCTCAAAGGGGGAAACCCCCTCCCACTAAATTACTGTTCTCCCAATATGCAGATCATTATACAATTATATATATGATTGATATATTTTCTTTCTAAGTCTGCAGCCTTTAGTAGAACAAAAGGCTTCTGCTGTCACTTTTCAAATAAATTAATCTGAGGAAATAACGAAATAAATACTTTTCAGTCTTCTTGCATGGTCCCAAGAATTAGTCAAAATGACCAATATTTTGCTGTCCTTCAGATGTTTTACTTGCCTCCTTGAGGCTCATCATGATGATCATGCTTGGAGCTCTCCGGTTTGCTCACAGAGCTAGGTTGGAGTCGGAGGATCCTGGGGCTAGAAATGACCTTGGGATCTGTCTAGCTGTTTCCCTTCCCTGTGCTTGAAGTGGCCCAGGGCTGATAACTATGGAAAGCGATGCATCGGATGCTCCTCAGCTGGAACTGCTCTGTCTTCTCAGACACCTCAGGAGTCTTTCATTTAAAGGAACTCCAAGATTTGAGCTCATATGCATGAAAAGAGACATCATTTTCATATTACAGTTGGAGAAAAGCAAGAGGTTAAAGAAAACACTGGTCCTGGATAATCCACATATTGTTTAACTAGGCCTCAAATATATAGCTAAAGACAGTAATCATTTACTCATTCCTGAGAACCACTCTAAATCATAGAATAGCTTAAAAGAAATTCAGGGTTATTACTTTCAAATATATTCACTGACTCTTCCAATATAGTTTAATGAGTAAATAAGCCTATTTATTTTTATATAAATGGCGTCTCTGAAGAGTTGAAAATATTTTGCACTGTTTATATATGCACATGCATTAGACATTTCCCTGCAATTATCGTCACACTACTTTTTCCCCTGTAAACTTCAGCCAAGAGGGTTCTGGCAGACCACAAATCTTGAATGTGTTAAGAGTCCATGAAGTTTTACTGTATTCATCTGAGTGCTCAACCTTCCTCAACTTCATCCCCTCCTGAAAACTTCGCAGCACCTTGGACTCACCTGCCTGTCTCCCCGCTGTCCTTTACCAAGCCAGCTGCAGAGGCGACTGCTGCCCTGGTCTGCCTGCCTCCCTCCAGCCTCTGTCCTTTGCTGCAGCTAACACGGTGTGTGCCCCTCCCTGGCATCCATGGCTGGTCCCCTCCCCGCTCTCTTCCAAGCAGAGTGGCTAGGAAGAAAGGACATCAGCAAAATGGTCCTGTGCCAGGAGTTTAAACCTCATTGAGCTAATAACCACAGCCCGGACACAAGCACAACAGCAAATGACTAACGGGAGACAGCGGGGCACAGACCAGGTCCAGGTGCACCTTTCACTCAATGACGATTAATTCACGTGCTTGAGATGTTCTATTCTCCCGTAACTGGGTACACTCTGGATTCAAATTTTGAAACTGCTTCACGTACCCTCTTCCCCCTCAGAAGAAAAAATCCAAAGCCAAACAGAAGTATTCTGAATTATCTACCACTTGGGGCCATTAATGGCCTGTCAGCATCTTTCCAGAAAAGTGAATAATTCAGAATTAGGTAAGTGTGGGTTTTTTCTTGTTTTTTTTTTTTTTTTTTTTTTTTTGCGGTACGCGGGCCTCTCACTGTTGTGGCCTCTCCCGTTGCAGAGCACAGGCTCCGGATGCGCAGGCTCAGCGGCCATGGCTCACGGGCCCAGCTGCTCCGTGGCATGTGGGATCTTCCCGGACCGGGGCACGAACCCGTGTCCCCTGCATCGGCAGGCGGACTCTCAACTACTGCGCCACCAGGGAAGCCCGGTAAGCGTGTTCTGATTTTAAACATTTTCCTCAAAAAATATTCAAAACAATTTTACAAAAATATGAATTATCTATGTGATAGAAAAGGCTCCATTTTACTGAAACAAAACAAAACAAGGTAAACCACAGAGTGTAAATCGCTCAGGGGGAAGATGACTGCTGGGACTTGTGTGAAGAGAGGAGAGACGACAGGAAGTTATCTTTACCCTCTATGACTTGCCTGATAGCACCTGTCTGTGATACACTATTCCTTGGTTTTTTAATTCTGCTTCTTTATTGGGAAACAGTTAACTGTCAGGTAGAGGAACTGCCATGTTTATACTTCTCTGCAAATCTAGGGAAGAAGCAGCCAAATGTAGATCACCCTGATGAAGCTCAAGTAACAGCTCTCCTTGGGTACTGACTCCTTGCAGTGCCACAGAACATATTCAGTCTCCTCTGACCCAGTAATTAGAAACACAGCTGTGGCTTTGTCACCTCCCTGCTGAGGAGCTAAAGTGTGAAGCTAAACCCAGTGCTAGTTCTACAGGCTACACTGCAGGACATGGGGAAGGGGACACTCGAATGCCACTGACCCAACATGTTTCAGAAATACTGCCCAGTGGAGGACAGGCCTATCACTAATCAGAATTTCTATGCCTCAGTCAAGAAATGTCTATTACATTTCATTCTTGGTAAAGGAGAAAGAACCCAAAGGGCCCTTGGGACTGGATTCTGGATCACAATGTCACCATGTGCAGCTAGGCAAGACATTTTACTGCTTTGGACCCCAGCTTACTCAACAGGAAAATGATTGGGCTGGGAAGATGATTTCTAAGTTCCCAAAGTTATGAGAGCTCAAGCTTACAGTCTTGGAGTGAGGTAACTTCAACAAAAGATGAGCAGATCAGGCACTGGTCCCCTGGAGGTTACCTTGAGGTGCAAGGTCAGGGTGAAGCACTATTTGTCTTGGAAGCCAGCAAAAAGGTCCGACCGGGGCCCAGCGCCATTAGTTCACGGAGTATGTCTGGGCCCAGGCAATGCCCACATGGGAGTAGCAGTACAGGAATCCCAGGACAGAGAGGGTCACACATGGCCAGCCTGCAGGGGGAGGACAGAGATAGAGGAAGATTAGTAATGTCTGGGGCAGGACCTCCCACCGGTCCAAACTGTCCCCTTTGGAGAAGGCAACTCAGGAAACAACGTGGGCCTCCGTTTATGCATTAAGACACATGCCTCCTAGACAGTCTGCACTAACTGGAACACCCGCAAGTTGATCCCTATGTCCCCACTGGGAATGGGTCAGCATAAAATGAGGGGGTGCACTATCACACATGCAAATTACGTTGAGAAATAGGACAAGCTTTTAAAGAATACATATTTAGAAGACTAACGTAGTTAATAATCAAAAAAGATGAAACATCCATGAGACCCATAGTAAATCTCAAAAATGTACATTGACCATTATATTGAATGGAGTGCAATCTGCCAGCACACAGAAGAGAGAGCCTACATTAAACATTCAGTTGCAAAAGTCAAAGCTTTTAGTGGTTCCTTCTACAAGTACTTGTCTTAGAATATCTGATGTTTTTTTCTTCTTTTTAAAAAAAATAACAGCCCTCTCTGCTACTTGTTACTTAATGATCTCCATGTCTTCTACATGTTTCACTTATTCAAACACTGGGAGCTTGGGGAGCCAGAGGTGCTGTGGAAGGTACCAGATGCCAAAATAGAAAGATTTAGTCCTGTGTCAAAGGTGCTCTCACTTCAGCGTGGAAAAGACAAACACACTCCAGTGGGATCTACAAGCCATGTGATGTGTGCTAGGTGATGATGTGTACAGAGCACATTTAAACTGCACCATGTGGGATGAGCAAGAGTATGTCAGATGGAAAGGAACCAGGGACAAGCTACCAGAGAGACCACTTGACGTGTGACCATAATGGGGTCATCCAAGGAACAGGGATCCTGTGATGTGACTACTGCACAGGGAGGGGTGGGCAGGGTAGGGACAGAAGTAGGAGGAGGGAAGCCACTGAGGGTGATTATAAGTCTGGCAGGCTCTCTCCTTGCAATGTCAACCATTAGTTACTATTATTAATATGACATAGGTTCAGTCAATATAGCATAGTGGTTAAGTGTGCAGTTGCTGAAGTGGAATTGGACACAAGTTCAAATCCTGGCTCTGCCATTTGCCAGCAGTGTGACCTTGAGCAACTTAATGAATCTCAAATGTAAAACTAGGAGGGATAGAGCAACTTACTGAATAGTGTCTTTGTAAGGTGCCACGGACTGAATTATGTACTCACTCCTCAATTCGTATGTTGAAGCCCTAACCCTCAGTGTGATGGTACTAGGAGGTGGGGCCTTTGGGAGGTAAATGGGTTGAGATGAGGTCATGAGGGTAGGGCTCTCATGATGGGATTAGTGCCCTTATAAGAAGAGACACCAGAGACCTGGCTTCCTCTCTCTCTATGCCATATAAGGACACAGTGAGAAGGCGGCCATCTGCACGTCAGGAAGAGAGTCCTCACCAAGAACAAAACCATCAACCAACAAAACTTTGATCTTGGATTTTCCAGCTTCCAGAGAAATAAATGTCTATTGTTTAAGCCACCCAGTCTATGGTATGCTGTGATGGTCGCCTGAGCTAAGATATAACAATTGTGTGAAATGATGTAAAGACCTGCACGGTGCCTGGCCCATGGTGGAGCACTAAAGAAAGGTAGTAATGTAAGAGTGGTATTGAGAGGGTACAGAAGTCTTTCTGCACCAAGATTAGAGTGACAACAGGGAGAGCAAGCCCTGGTCTTCCTCCTAACTCCTGTCTTCGACTTGCTCCTGGGACTGGCTTGGCACAGTGTTTTCCCAGGCCCTGAAGGCAAGAGAAGAAAGGGCAGCAGAGGAGGCCCACCAGCCTGGCTCTAGGACCAGCCCTGCAGTCCCACCTCCTGTCTGCCAGTCATCCAGGCTAAGAGTTTCCTATACCTGCTGGAACAAATTACCACAGACTTAGTGGCTTCAAAGAAGAGAAATTTATTCTCTCACACTTTTGGAGGCCAGAAGTCTGAAATCAAGGTGTCGGCAGAGCTCCCCTCTCTCTGAAGGCTCTGGGGGAGGATCATTCCTTGCCTCTTCCAGTTTCTGGTGACCCCAGGCCTTCCTTGGCTTACGGAAGCCTTCTTCCCTGTGTCCTCTTCTCTAATAAGGACACCACCAGTCATTGGATATAGGGTCCACTCTAAATCCAGGATAATTTTTTGCTCAAGATCCTTAAGTAATTATACCTGCAAAGACCCTATTTCCAAATGAAGTCACATTCTGAGGTTCTAGGTACATATGAATTTTGTGGGTGCTATTCAGCCCAGTACAGCCAGGTACTTTTTCAAGCTTCAAGACAGATCCATCCTGCCTGGAGGCGCCCTCAGATCCCTCACCCCTGTGGCTCAGACACAGATGCCAGGGGACCTTTCAACACCTGGTCCTCAGTAGCCTCAGGGAGCAGGGAGAGGGGAGGGGGCTTCAGGTGCAGGAGGCGAACCCAGACTTCAGCTGTGTTTAGGGTAAGGCATCAGCACGTGTTTGGTAAACACAGAAACCAGAGGCTGGCTGCAGAAGTGGGAGAATGGGGATGTTTCATTTACACAAAGCTGGGCCTGGGGCATTGCACAGCTGTGCTTGGCCCCGAGGCTGTGAAGGGACATCCCTGTGAAAGCTTCTGCCCAGCACACAGAACTGCAAGGAGCCCTGCCCAGAGGTAAGGCATATACATGTTCAGTCTGGACCACAGCTGGGCCCTGAAAATTCTCCCTAGTGTTACTGCATGCCATGCACAGAGGCAGCTAGACAGCAGTAATCCTGACGCTACTAGGAGACCCTAGCAGGATCTCAGTTTCTCTATCTACACAATGGGAGGTCAAAAATAAATAAAAGCATGTGAAATAAGATCACAGGTTTGGTAGTGCTTTTAAAAAGTATTTCAGGGCCTCCCTGGTGGCGCAAGTGGTTGAGAGTCCGCCTGCCGATGCAGGGGATACGGGTTCGTGCCCCGGTCTGGGAGGATCCCATATGCCGCGGAGCGGCTGGGCCCGTGAGCCATGGCCGCTGAGCCTGCGCGTCCGGAGCCTGCGCGTCCGGAGCCTGTGCTCCGCAACGGGGGAGGCCACAACAGTGAGAGGCCCGCATACCGCAAAAAAAAAAAAAAAAAAAAAAAAAAATTAAAAAAAAAAAAAAAAAAAAAAAGTATTTCAGAAAGGCAAAGGATTACCTGAGAATTCTCTTATGTACACACAGCTCATTGGTCTTTTTAATGCATGAGTGTTCCTCCAGACAGTAACCCCAGTGTGTACCAGATGGCGTTCAAGAACCCGTTCTCCTTTCCTGACCTCAGGAGTAAGATATGTGATGACAACAAAAAGACAGATTCCACAAGTCACCCTTCCACAGCATTCAACCAACACTCGACGAGCATGTGCTATGTGCCTGGCCCTGTTCTTCAACTGCGGTTGCTGCTAACCAAGCAGATGTGGCCCAAGCATGACAGGGTGCTTGGGGCAGAGGCCCCTCAGATAAGCACAGGATCATAAAACTGGAAATAAATGGACTGTCATTCTGGCAACATGCCAAGGGTTGCTATGATACATGGTCATCCAGGCTTGTCAACCGTTAACAAAAAAGATGGCATCAGAAAGGGTTCTGTCCTGCCAAAGGAACACGGATCTCATCCTTCAGCCCTCTCTCCCCGTGGCCTTTCCCTACTAAGTTTTATTCTTCCATGTTGTCCCTTCTCACCAGGCTTTCCGAACCTATGTGTCCAGAAAACTCCCTTATCCCCACATCCTCAAACCCATGCATGCATACACACACACACCCATCATTAATGTGGCTTATAAAGACTGGTGGGCTGTACTGTACTGGTCAAAGGAAAAGATCCTACTTTAGGGCTGAAGTCCCCTGCACACACTCTTCATTTACGGCTAGGCCCCCAGAGTCAATGATATGTGCAGCTTCCTGGTGGGCTTTTGATACGTGGAGCTAACAAGATGCAAACAGGTGAACAGTCTGAACAGGTGAACAGCGAGGCAGCATTGAAGATATTATGAACAGTGTGCTAGTGAGTCAGACAACAGTTGCAAAGGATTGGGGTAAACAGATAATAGGACAGGTTATTTAACAGATAGAGCGAAATGCATATCAGTAGGATGTTTAGCACAATAAAGTCAATTAAGAGGACCAAGGTAGGCGTATAATATATGGAGTTAATAGGTGGCTGTATCATGATATTGTTAATAGGATATTGGTGGGTTGTATAATAACTACAGCTAATGAGAGACAGGTAGGACGCAGAGGGGAATGGCTGTAGCTAATAGAAAGTGAGCCATGTAATTTTACTTGAGGTTATTAAGGCTGAGCCACTCTCTGAGCAATTACATCAGTAGGAAAGGACCAGAAAGGCAGAGGTTCAGGACACTGAAGGAAAAGACCATTATCATGCAGGGCCATGAGAAATCAAAGGATATGTCCAGCTGGTTTTCTGGAAAGTGAAGGGATAATCAGAACAGGAAGCAGGTCTAATGAAAAATATTGTTTAAAAAGTTAATGCTGTAAAATGGTGCAGCCACAGTGGAAAAGAGTACGGAGGTTCCTCAAAAAAATCAAACACAGAATTACCACATATATATCCAAAAGAATTAAAAGCAAGAACTAGAAGAGGTATTTGTACACCCAAGTTCACAGCAGCACTGCTTACAACAGTCCCAAGGTAGAAGCAACAAGCATCCACTGACAGATGGATACATATATAATAGAATATCAATCAGTCTTAAAAAAGGAAATTCTGACACGTGCTACGACATGGGTGAACTTTGAAGACATCATGCTAAATGAGATAAGCCAGTCACAAAAGGACAAATACTGCAAGATTTTCACTTAGATAAGGTACCTAGAGTAGTCAAATTCACAGAGACAGATAATACAATGGTGGTTGCCAGGGGCTGGGAGGAGTGAGGAGTTAATGTTTAATGGGTACAGAGTTTCAGTTTTGCAAGGGGGAAAAAAGATCTAGACATGGATGGTGGTGATGCTTACATAGCAATGTGAATGTACTTAACACCACTGCACTGTAGAATTAAAATGGTAAATTTTATGTTATATATATAATTTACCACAATAAAAAAATTATGCTGAGTGAAAGAAGCCATCAACAAAATAATACATGCTGTATTATTCTACTTATATAAAATGCAAACTGATTTATAGTAACAAAAAGCATGTCAGTGGTTGCCTGGGGCTGGAGCAGAGGGAGAAATAGATTACAAAGGGGCACTAGGAATCTTTGGGGATGATGAAGATGTTTTGCATCTTGATCATGGGACAGTTTTTCAGGGTATATACAACTGGAAAATACATTAAATGGATATATTTTATTGTGCGTAAACTATTTCTCAATAAAGTTGTCATAAAAAAAATTTTAAAGGTGTTCTTGGAACATTAGCAAATCACAGGCTTGCAGTACTCTACTGCAATGTCCTAGGCTATATATGCCCCAAGGTATTCAAACAAAAGATGCAATTCATTTTTTTTAACATCTTTATTGGAGTATAATTACTTTACAATGGCATGTTAGTTTCTGCAGTATAACAAAGTGAATCAGCTATACATATACATATATCCCCAAATCCCCTCCCTCTTGCGTCTCCCTCCCTCCCTCCCTATCCCACCCCTCTGGGTGGACACAAAGCACCCTAGCTGATCTCCCTGTGCTATGTCACTGCTTCCCACTAGCTATCTATTTACATTTGGTAGTGTATATATGTCCATGCCACTCTCACTCCGTCCCAGCTTCCCCTTCCCCCTCCCCATGTCCTCAAGTCCATTTTCTACATCTGCGTCTTTATTCCTGTCCTGCCCCTAGGTTCTTCAGAACCATTCTTTTTTTTTGGATTCCATATATATGTGTTAGCACACGGTATTTGTTTTTCTCTTTCTGACTTACTTCACTCTGTATGACAGACTCTAGGTCCATCCACCTCACTACAAATATCTCAGTTTAGTTTCTTTTTACAGCTGAGTAACATTCCATTGTATATATGTGCCACATCTTCTTTATCCATTCATCTGTCGATGGACACTTAGGTTGCTTCCATGTCCTGGCTATTGTAAACAGAGAACATTGTGGTACACGACTCTCTTTGAATTACGGTTTTCTCAGAGTATATGCCCAGTAGTGGGATGCAATTCATTTCTTGATATGATGCTGGGTCTTCAGTCCCTCACCTCCCTAGGGGCAGGAGGACTTGCCATGTGTGGGACTGAACGCTGGGCTCCTCTCATCACGCTTTCTTCCGCTGGGGCCTCTGAGGAGGACAACCAGAGGAAGTCTCTTAGCCATGCCCATGTATTCAGCAGCTGAATCAGCACAAATCCCTATCCAGGGGAAGAAATCAATCCTTCCTAATGGGAGAGGAGTTAACTGAGTTGCTGAAATGTATATGAGCTATCAATTACCGCATCAAAGGCTTGCTCTGCTGTCAGGATGGGCAATGCTGCTGAGCCTGTGACCGCCATCTTGGCTCTAACAAGGCTTTTTTAAAGGCCACATCCCACTGTTAACCACTTTTAGAAGAAAATGGCTGGTGACCAGCATGTGAACAAACTTTGCAGTGAAGCCTTCTTCCCATCCTTGCTTCCAGTCAACCAGAAACATAGTCCCTATCCATATGTGAGTAGTTTACAAAGAATATGCAATCTACTGTACAGTTCACAAAGAATACACAATCTTTTTTTTTAGTTTATTTATTTGTTTATTTATTTATTTATCTATCTTTGGCTGTGTTGGGTCTTTGTTGCTGTGCGCAGGCTTTCTCCAGTTGTGGCGAGCGGGGGCTACTCTTCGTTGCAGTGCGTGGGCTTTTCACTGAGGTGGCTTCTCTTGTTGTGGAGCACAGGCTCTAGGGCATGAGGGCTTCAGTAGTTGTGGCGCATGGACTCAGTAGTTGTGGCTCGTGGGCTCTAGAGCACAGGCTCAGTAGTTGTGGTGCACGGGCTTAGTTGCTCCGCGGCATGTGGGATCTTCCCAGACCAGGGCTCGAACCCATGTCCCCTGCATTGGCAGGCAGATTCTTAACCACTGCGCCACCAGGGAAGCCCAAGAATACACAGTACTAGTGAATCCTCACAACACCTTGAGACAGAAATTACTAACCTATACTAATATTCTTTCTTGAAGCTATGTTGCCTCAAAAGGGCCCAGAGTCCACATCCCGAGGCCAGGGTATCAGACTGAATCCTACCTGGAGAATAGTCTGAAGGACTTGAGTCTGTCCTTTAGTTTTATCAACAATTATCTATCATTTATCTACCATTAACAATGACCTAGCTTCCTCCCTCCGTCCACTCAGGCAAGATTTCTAGCCAGAGGCTCTGACGCCCTGTTGCCCGTCGTCCCTCCCACTCATCCACTGCTCAGTCATCCCCTTGCTGAGCCACAGTTCTCCTGAGGGTTGAAGAACATCTTGACCCTCTCAGCTTGGCTCTTGGGTCCCTACAGCTGGACGGATAGACTCTCACCTTCTGGCCGCATGAAGCGACAATGTCACACAGCGACTCACAACCATTCTAAGAAAGGAAGAAGAGGAGCTTCCCATCCTAAGAGCCATCAAAGGAAACAAGTCTCACCTCTCCAGACAAACTTGCCTTGGCTGGAGCCTAGAACACAAATGTGAAGGATGTATCATGATCATCAAGGGCCACCAACATATCCATCCATATCCCTGGGGATGCAGGTGCATATATAAGAGCCCACATCACCATCTGGGTGAAGACGAATGTGAGACTGATGAATTTCAACCTCTACGGAGGGCCTTTGTGAATGGGCAGGCTCGGAGGATATCCAATAGGGAAATAGAATGAAGAGGGGATTCTAGAAGATGCTGCAGAAGACAGAGACATAGGATGTGGTGACTGATGGAGTTGGGGGCCAAAGAACACATTCCCTCTCACTGACCCTGAGGCAGTACCCTCAGGGCTGACACCAGCTGGTGCACATCAGAGAGACCATACCTTACGTTAATAGACTGATGCGCTACCCTACTAGTTAGTAAAAGCCATGGTCCCAGCCTTCCCTCAGGACCTGTCCTCTGATATATGTAACATCCAAAGGAGTAACACCTGGTTCTGTAGGGGCCTCTAGGGCCTGCTCCAGCACTTAGCCACCACCTTTTTGAGTTGACTGGTCTGTGCCCATTCCTTACCATTTGTTAGATGTTTTGAATACCATCCCCATATCCTACATATATATTGCTCTGCCTTGGTGGCATTTTCTACTCTGAGGCCAGTGAAGGCTGAGTGTTTCTTTGCTTGGAGAACGAGCTTGTGCATCAGACTCTAGTCCCAGAGGGGCTGGCTCAGGATCTGAGAAACACCAGGGCACTCTCTGCACCGCCCCACCGGCTTCACTACTGTCATTTCATTAATTATTCAGAAGGACTTTATACGCTGTCTTCATTAAAACAGCTTGCTCCTGACAGCACTTTATTTTTTAACAATACTCAGATCTGATGCGGGGAAGTGAAAAAGGGCCTTGGTAGCTTTATTTCAGTCTTATTTTCCCTAGTAGCCCCAGTCCGGAGATATTGTGGAGCCGTTCATCAAATGGTCCCGAGCCTGCAGACCTTCCTTCACAGCTCAGTTTAGAGCTTTCATCTTAATAAAGCTATAGGACAAGAGCCTTTTCCTGTCCAAGGGCTACCTTATTTATTTATTTTATTTTTTTTTTGCGGTATGCAGGCCTCTCACTGTTGTGGCCTCTCCCGTTGCAGAGCACAGGCTCCAGACGCACAGGCTCAGCGGCCATGGCTCACGGGCCCAACCACTCCGCGGCATGTGGGATCTTCCCGGACCGGGGCACGAACCCGTGTCCCCTGCATCCGCAGGCGGACTCTCAACCACTGCGCCACCAGGGAAGCCCAGGGCTACCTTATTGAAGGATACACAGCAAGAGCACAGCTGCCCAGGCTTCCAAGCCTGTACACTGCTGGGTCTATTTTCAAACCCATGGGCATATGGACAGAAGGTCTAAAGAACAGGCTCTTGCTATTCTAGGGTTAGAATAACCATTTCTTACCTTCAAGTCGTTTATAAACCAGGGCCTCAAACCCAGGTTTTGAGGCCTTGGTGTTCTTTCAAAAAACGCTCAGCTGCCTCTTTCGCACCCTCGCATGAGAAAGAAGAACTAGGTGGTTCTAATTTGTTCAAAATTGAAGCATGAAATTCTAGGGCACTGGTTCTCAAACACGAGCCCACATCAGAATCACCAGGAGGGCATGTTAGAATGCTAGGTCCCATCCCCCAGAGTTCCTGATCCAGGATGTCTGGGTGGGCCTAAGATTTGCATTTCTATCACGATCCCCAGTGATGTGGATTCTGCTGGTCCAAGAGTCACCCTTTGGGACCCCTGTTCTAGGGCACTCTGCACAGGGCTGAGGGAAGAGCTTATACCGGTCATTCACACACTGACTGGTCTCTCTCTCGAGCAGAGGGGATGGACGAGCACTGAGCATTACAGGTCGCCAGGTGCTTTGCTGGGTGCACTCCACATCTTCACAAACACCTTCTCAGGGAGGTATTATTCACTCCACTTCACAGAAAAGGATACTAAGGGTCAGAGAAGGAGAGTAACTTTCTTGAGGTCTGACAGCCAACTGGTCATCAGGTCACACTGGGAACTCAGGACCATGTGGCTCCAAGTGTGCTCGGCCGCCTAAGCTCCAAAGCCCTGACTGGCCTCGGAGCACATCGGGGAAAGGCTCACATCAGAGCCCCACCTCCTAGCCTGGTGCCTTTCCTTTAAATCCTCTGCCTCCAAATCTCGTTTCATCCCTCTACTCATGGTGCTAAGGCAACAGGAAGTGGGAAGCATCAGGTTCATATTTTTAGGCGTCATCATCACTAACTTGCTTGGTCACCCCATCTCTGGGGTCCTCAGTTTCCCCATCTTTGTAATAATTGGGAAGAGAAAGCCTGGATGAACATTTTACACCCCTCGTGGCGGCAGCTGCCTAATTTAGACTGGGGCCACTATGGAGCATGTTCCCAGTGCCTGGATGGTCTTTTATTAAAATTGTAAGAGTCACAGTTATTTGATCCTGGCCATGGGCTGAGCCTACACAGGGTATCCAGCGGGGAGACAGAGAGGAAGGGGTGACTGACGGCCCTCAGAGGGCTTCCTGCCATCCTGAGCAAGAGTCATTGGCTGGGCGCTGTGTGCACATTTTAACAGGCACAAATAGCGTGCCTTTAATAACTCGCGTTGTTCAGTCAAGTTCACATTCTGAGGAAGCCAACCTGTGCTGTAGTTTTCACCCTTCCCCACCTCCCAGCACAAGCCCCGCAGACTGGTGCTTACTGAAGCACTCGCTGCCATAAAGCAAAATCATTTCACGTGAAACTGAGGCAGTGGGGAGAACAAACCAGAGCCACTTTTTCTTATTCTGACAGCGTGAATAGAAGGTGGAGCTGAGAAAACACATATTTTCTTCTCTCTCCAGGGCGGGTGGGGGACCTGCTTCCGAGAAACTGTCCCTGCCATTGCTGCCACGCCCCCAACTCCGGCCACTGGGGCCAGAGGCTGTGCAGTCGGATCATGCTTCCCAGCTGTTTCTCTTCCTTAACGTGTTTTGTTTTAAACAGGCTGATTAGGGCTATTGTTCATCGTTAATTCATGACCACGCAACATAACACGGCGGAGACTGCCTAGCAAATGAGCTCGGGGAAGCGGCTTCCCGCAAACAAAGGGATGGGGCGCAGTGTGGGGCAGGCTCCCTGTCACACGGCCCTGACCACCACTCACCCACCTGGGCATTTATGAAGCACCTACTGTGTGCCCAGCGTTTAGACAGGCAGCCTTGACACATGTCACACAAGCAGTCTGAGCCTTCATCTGAGGCCTGTGAGAACGTGCCCCCAAAGGCTAAGAGCACGCTCGGGGCCCCCAACTCTCCACCTAACCTTGAGATTTGGCTCTACAGCTCCACCTCCAAACGTGCACGTGACGGAAGGCTTGGGGAAACACAGACGACAGAGACAAATTCTCGAACACCTGGGCCAGCCGGGATGGTGGGCTGACACTAGTAAGTTGACATTGCACCAGGATAAAAATGGCTGAGCTTAACGGTTTTTGTTTCGTTTTCTAATCCAACTATATACATATGGGATGGCGGTGGCCTGGGATCCATGTCACGGGAGGAGGGGTTAACAGACCTGGCAATGGAATCACGGAGACTCTGGAGAAGAGAAAAGAAGTACCTGCAAATATAGAACAGTCTACCCTTTGGCAGGATGAGGAGACATGTGCACACCCCAGAGGGGGTGCTGGTTGGGGGAGGGACAGTCTGGAGGCAGAGAAACACTCTGGAAGCTGGAGCCCTCCAGCACTGGAACAAGCTCAGGACACTCTGAGCATCTCCGTCCAGGGGAAGGCAGCAGAGGCAGGACAGGTGGCAAGGAGATTCCTCTTCTGGACTAGAGGTGGAATAGGTCTGAGAGTCTGTGAATCGGCTCCTTTCTTCCCAGGTCACTGGGACCAGGGCATCCATGGTAAAATGGTCAATGAATAAACAGACATGGGTACATGAGTACTTTTGAGTACTCAGTCACAAGACTCCCAAATCCCTACTACAGGTAATCAAAAATAACAGTTGCTACAAAATCCCTGATCAAGAAACCCTATGTATGTACATCTGACCTCTATCTTCCCAGCCCATGGGACATGCAGCCAATGGACAGAAGTGCCCACAGTTGAACAGTTGAAGCATCATCTACACTTGTGCACGTGCCTGGGAGAAGAGGCGCCTGGCGGGTACTGGCTGAGAACACCTAGACTTTAGCAAAGGACAGCAGAGCAGGAAGGCCACTCCAGTCATCCCGCTCCCTGTCACCACTAAAGGAATACACCAGGGAGAGCTGGAAAGGAAGAGAAAGAGAGCGACGCCTAAATCATGCGAACCTCTGAAAAGGTGATGTCAGCAGATCTGGCTGACACGTTCTTTTCCTAGAGCAGTTATTAGATAAATGACTCCAAATTACTTGACTTAAATTTCTCAGCAAAGAACACAATGATAAAACCAAGCTCCTGGCGGTGGCGGCAGCAGCATCTGTCCCCGGGAGCTCTTGGAGACGACAGCGGGCTAGGCACTCCAGCCGCCCCTCGGGAAGAAGGAAATGTTCCTGCCTGTCAGAGCAACCTTTGTTCTCACCTCGCCGCTCCCACTTACTGTGTCTGCAAAAGTGTATTTTGCTCATCTCCACGCTGAGGAACGGGATCAGACTGAGCGCAGGAGGTACTGCGGAGCAAAGGGCTTGTCTATGCACCATCCTCAGTGGCTGCCACTCTTAATCCAGGGGCCATGCCCTCTCTCTCCCTGCTCCTCCTGCCTGGTCAAAGGCAGGCTGGCTGTGCCTGGGGCGCAGTCAGTGGCCAGGATGTAGTTTCTCTCTAAGGGTACTGAGCCCAGAGGTTTGGTCTCATTAGTGCTGACTTTAACCACCTGAGCTGCTGCTCGCCTTCTTCAAAAGGCACTTGACAGAAGCACGAAACAGCTCTGAGATGAGTTCAGAAAAAATGTGGCTCCAACATCTATAAATGGTATTCGGGAAAGGCATCTTCACTTCCTAGGTGCTGGTGTAAGGAGGGCTGTGGGAAACAGAGGTAAGAAGAGTGTCTAAGCTCAGGGGATGTGCTGCTGGCAGCAGCGTCCACATGTCCCCCTCCAGCCAGACAGCTTGAGGCGGGGGTAGCAGCCTGCTCATCCCACAGTAACACAGAGCACCTAGGTGGTCCTGAGCACCAGGTGAAAGCAGCACAGGGAACGGCCAGCCACAATCTCAAGGAGCCCGGGGCCCTTCTCTGCTGAAGAAAAATCAGCGCTTCCATGGGATGGGGCAAGGGCTCTTAGGTCACTGTTCCGGGGAGGGAAAAGAAACACAGAAGACTTCATAGGGCCCTCCCATCAAACCCACACACACTGGAGACCCAGGGCTCTGCTGAGGGTGAACAGAGAGGCACAGAGCAGCCCCACATCATAGCTGCTTTTCCTCTGCAGGAGGGTAAGGCTATGGGGCCATGTGCAAGCATGGGGCAAGCACGGCTCTGGACAGCAGCCATGGTCACCGCTGCTGTCACCTCAGGCTACAGGGCACACAGGGGCTAGTGAGAGGGATGCACACACTCACACGTGTGTGCTTTCTCTTACTCTCAGCCTGAGAGTAAGAGAAAGCACACACGTGTGAGTGTGGACTCGAGCAAGGCTGACCAATTCCAGGCACCATGTTTTACAAGTGACACGATCACACAGAAGCCACTTCAAGGAGGGTCTAGGAGGGCTCCTCACGGTGGGCATGCTGGTAAGTTTAGGCTTAGCCTGGAAAAAGGCCACGAGGCCACGTGGAAAGAGAATTAATTAGACTTGTTTTACGTCACTCTGGAAGACAGAACTGGGCCTAAGAGATGGAAGTCAGAGGCAGATTTTGGCTACTACCACAAGGAGCCTGTAACATTTACAGCCTCCGCATCCTGGATTCCCATCCCTGTCAGCATTCATATTAAGGATGGCTGCCTCTGATGGGCGATGGGACCAGATGACCCCTTCCAACTCTTAAAGAGATTACAGCCCTGTAAAATTCAAGTCCTCAAGTCATCTTCCCCTCCACCTGCCCCAGGAAAGGTACAGACAAAGACTGACGTTAGACTAAAAGACCACTGCAGTCAGGTGCAGGGAGAGAAGGGGCATCCTGTCCGGACTGGGAACAGAAAGCAGCGTCCTAGCAAACTGTGGAAATGTCACAAGATACGACAGATTCTTAGTGAGGTGCTTATGAAGATATTTACCTGACATATAAAGTGACTCAGACACTTTTTTGATTATAGAGAAACATGTTTCTGTGCCTTAAAGATCCCATTCCAAAGGAACACTGTGTTCCTCTCAGGCTACTGACTCTAGCCCATGATCCTGAGGGTGGGTCTGCCTGAGACAACAGGCCAGTACCGCCAGAAGCCGGGATTTGTCCCCCGCTTCCAAGGGTCCCTTCTGGCACCCCTGCTCACTTGGGCAGCCTGGATGTACCTGATCCCATGCAAACCTTTGCAGGGAGCAAACATTCAGCAGTCTCACAGGGGATGCTCACAGAAGCGCTCTTCCTCCCTGCCCATCTGCTCAGAATCAGACACCTTGAACCAGTTTTCTACGGGGCAGAGAAGACAGGACAGGGCTCTGTTGAAGTGTAGCCGAGGAGGAGCAAGGCAAAGGCAGCCTGGATCTCTCCACGGATGTTAGGAATTAACTAATGGTAATTAGCTGTAGTCACTAATAAGGAATGAGCACCCTTCCCCGCCACCTCCTCTGGGCTTCCTGCCCAGCCAGCAGGAGTGGCGGGAGGCTGGGACCCTTCAAGGAAACTTATCCCACTGTTTACTCTCTTCCCGGTAGTCTTTACATGGGATTAATTGTTGGGCTCCAGGGAAGGGACAGCCTCCAGGGAAGGGATCTCAGTTGCCGCAGTTTCTGGCGTGGTTCTGCTTGTGACCTCAGAGCACACATTACACTCTGGACTCCTTGCAGAGTTCCCAGATGCTGCCTCGGTGTGGGTCAACTCAGGGCGTGGAACCAGCCCATAATGCGCTTTCTCGGATTCCTCTAAAGGGACAAGTCAGTGTCTCCGCGAGTCAGCTCTATGGCGTGGATCTGGACTCCCCCGCCATCTGACCCGTCACATCTACCCAGTTCTTCCTAACTTGTGTCCCAGCAACGGAGCTTGAAGTGGTGATGGAACTGTGACAGTCCCCTCTCCCATGACACTCCTGGGTGGAGGACTGACCTTGGCTGTTGGCATCTTTCATTGCAGAGCCTTCACCTCCCTCCCCTAGGGGACTGCCCTGTGTTCCACTTGGGAAGATTTGGCTCCGTTCTTGCTGTAAGGGCTGGGAAGGATCTGATCTTAAACTAATCATCTTCGTGACTCATCATTCAACATTACTGAGCTCCTTCTACATACAGGGCACTGGGTTAAGTGCTAGGGATACTGGAGAGATTAAAAGGCTGACTTGCAGTTACAGATACAGGAATTCCACGTAAAAAGATAAGTCATGACCTCAGGGTGTTTCCCAGTGTGGAGGATTTTTCCATGCACTGGACATAATGTCAAAGGCTGGTAAAACTGGACAGGAAGAACCGGCTTCTGTGCTCAAAGAGCTCCATTCTGGAGAAGGAGAACCCAGAGCACTGAAAGCCCGGCCGTGGAGGACACAGGATCAGAGAGAGCTAAGGAAATGTGGACTGCCTTGATTTTGACCATCACCAGTACGTGAGCCAGAAGGGCCAGCCATGGCTAGCTATTCCACTCTTTTAAGCGCATACCTTCCAGTAATTTCCATCCTCTGGATAAACGCTCCCTCGGTGGAAGAAGGCCTGCCCTCCAGTAAGACTGTCCATCTAACAAGACTTAGAATGGATTTTTCCCCCAGATTTTAATCTGTTTATTTTTTGACCAGGTAACGCACAATATAAAATTAAAATGTACCAAAGGGTAATGCACAATATAAAATTCAAATGTATCGAAGAGTAAGCAAGGAAAAGTAAATCTCCATCTCCCAACCCCCATGTCCAGTCCACCCAATTCCTCTCCCTAGAAGATCTGTTTCCAGTTCCTTGTTTCTACTCCCAGAGATATTCTATGCACACAGAAGCATAAATATATATATCCATATATACAAATACACACATACAAATACATACATACACATATATATTTAAAATGGTTTTTAACTCTTCATTCAGAAATATGTATTATTTTGAACACAAACACTACACACACTGTTCATTTCCTTATTTTATTAAGGTTTTATATATTGGGGATTGTTCCATGTAAGTACACGTAATGCTGCTTCATCCTTTTTAATGGCTGTGGAAATTTCTGACTTTATATACCATAATTTATTTACCTGACTCCCTCTGATGGGTATTATGTCCACTCTAATTTTTGCTAATACAAACAATGTCACAATAAATATTTTTGTATAACATTTCATTTCACATGTATGAAAGTATATGTGAATGACAAATTCCTAGAAGTGGAATTGCTGCTGGGTCAGTTTTGGTAGATATTTCCAAACCATTCCCTACAGAGGAGTTACTATTTTATACCCCAAGACGAATGTATGAGGTTAAACTTTTTTTTTTTTTTTTGCAGTACGCGGGCCTCTCACCACTGCGGCCTCTGCCGCTGCGGAGCACAGGCTCTGGATGCACAGGCTTAGCGGCCATGGCTCCCGGGCCCAGCCGCTCCACTGCACGTGGGATCCTCCTGAACCGGGGCATGAACCCGTGTCCCCTGCATCGGCAGGCGGACCCGCAACCACTGCGCCACCAGGGAAGCCTGAGGTTAAACTTTTTGATCTGTGCAATCTGGTGCTTGTAATTTTCATTTCTCTTATTGAGGCTGATACACAAATACTGACTCCTTATGTTGTACACCTGAAACTAATATAATTTTATATGTCAATGACACGTCAATAAAAAAAAAGAGTGAGATTGGGCATCTTTTCATTTCTTTCAGAGCCATTTGTGTTTCACCTTTCTGTGCCCTGTCTATTCAAGTCCTTTTTCCACTCTTCTACTAAGTTGGTGCTTTTTTCTCACAAATTTTAGGGGTGAGAGTGGTTATTACTATGCCCAGCCTGAAGGGTGTTCTGCAACCATCAACAGGAGTGTGAGGTCAAGGGTGCTGAGTCAGTGGGTAGCTGGCCACAGTCAGGGACAGGCCTGGGTACAAGCTGCTGAGATGGGAACAGTCACCCTGAGCAATCAAGGGGCCCCCATGAGGGGATTCCTGCCCAAAGAACACGGCCAGCACTAGGTTCCACCTTCTGTAGCAGCTCAGTGTTCCACTGTTTCTGAATCTTTATTAAGTGAAGAAATCAAGACAAAGTTCTTTACTATTGGCATCATAATCTCTGCAGAGAGTTCTTGGTGAGCCAGGCAGGAAAGGCTGTACACTTCTATTCTCCCTCTATACGGCCCTTCAGCTGGGAGCTGGGGCAAGGCTTTATTTGCCTGCCTGTTGCCTGCCTTCCTTCCCTCCCTCCCTCCCTCCTTTCTTTCCGTCCTTCCTTCCTGCCCTGCTCTCTCCCTTTCATTCATCTCCCTCCCCTCTCTTCCTTCTATCCACCCCATCCACTGCTCACTTAATACTGAATTGTGGGGCAGGCAAGGCTTTGCTCCCTAAGCCTTCTCTCATGCATCTTCCAGTACAGTTGGGTGACATGTGTACCATATCTAGCATCTATTCCAATTACTTACCCTCTACCTCCTTGACAATTAGGTCTTCCTTCAGTTCTGAGCCAATCACAATGCATGGAAGCAAGGATTATATAAATTAGCCTCAGCCACACCATGCAATGGGCCTCGAGGCCAGGGTTCTGGGCTGTTGTGAGCCTCCCATCTACTGCTCCACTAGCCCCTTCTCTGGGCTTTCCTTACCGCCAACCAAGTCCTGGCCTAGAGGCTACCAGTGGCAAGTCCAGATATCTGCTTATTACTGTGAAACCCGGGTTTTCTATGTTCCTCTCCAGGATGGTCCAGGGCTGATCATTAAGCTTGTTTTGCTCCTCAATTCTGAGCAATTTCTACTAGAATGGAGAAGGAAGAGGAGGGGAAGAATGGACTTCTTTCTGTTTCCAGTTCTTGTCAGTATTCCTCCAGCACCAGAAGGCGGCAGTGGCTTCAAACTCCAGCTCCTACTCACACTCTCAAACTCAGCAGCACTCGACTCCCTTAAGGTCTAAGAACCAGCCACGGCACCCCTGGTCTGAGGTTCAAGCATAAGCCAGAGGGCACCCCTCCGAGATCTGAACACCAGCTACCAGGGGCCTCTTCTCTGAACTCCCACAATCCAGTGATCCTACCCCTTCCTTTTTATTTCCCCAGCCCTAGGCTTAGTAACTGCTTTCTACAGTTGCTAATATCTGGGTTACTTCAGGGTCCCTTTTTGATCTTTCAGCCTTCTGATACTTATGTAATTCCCTGTATTAAATCCCTCTGTTTGAAATACCTTGCATCATCTCTATTTTCCTGACTAGACCTTGACTTTGTGCATCACTTAACTCCCAGTTTTAGCCCAGAGCCTGAGGAGTGCCCCCTGTGGTAGCAGGAGGACTAGGGAAGGAGAAACAATAATCATGCTGAGTCTGGAGAGGTGAATGGGGGAGACTGCCATGCACAGAGGAGGGACCCAAGATTCTGGGGGTTCACCATTTAAAGAGAATCACCTAGAGGGTTCTCATCCAAGTATTATTTCTCCCATAGTCAGAGTCATGATCTGTTGTAGTTTTTTTTAATTGCTCCAGGCTCAATTCTGAGCTGGTTCTTCTCTCCCCACCAAAGATGAGACTGTATAACTCCCAGGAGACAGTTATCCAGGGCTTCTCAACACAACATTTAATCAGTAAAATTTCTCATAGTGAATTATCTTCTCTTTCTCCTTCTGAATTTATAATATGAAAATATGTTAAAAAAACCCCACAACCCCCCCCCCCATGTTTGGCCCTCCTGGACAAACTAGAGAAGGAGTGTGCCATGAAGCAAATAAGTTAATAAAGGGTAGGCTTGCCCAGTGCCCACATACCTCTAGCTCATTCCCTACCTTCTCCATCACCTTATAAGGAGAGAAGGGTTCAACAGCTTATCTCGTCTAAATTAATAGCTATACAGGGATATCCAGTTGCTCTAGAATGAGATAAAAAATTCCTTTTGTCCAGAAATAAAAGCAAACATAAACAAGTGGGACCTAATCAAACTTAAAAGCTTTTCACAGCAAAGGAAACCATCAACAAAATGAAAAGACAACCTATGGAATGGGAGACAATATTTGCAAATGATGCGACCGAGAAGGGGTTAATAATGTCCAAGATACACATACAGTTCATACAACTCAATATAAAAAAATAAACAACCCAATCTAAAAATGGGCAGAAGACCTAAATAGACATTTCTTCAAAGAAGACATACAGATGGCCATAGGTACATGAAAAGATGCTCAAAATCACTAATTATTAGAGAAATGCAAATCAAATCTACAATGAGGTATCACCTCACACCCAACAGAATGGCCACCATTAAAAAGTCTACACATAATAAATGCTGGAGAAGCTGTGGAGAAAAGGAAAGCCTCCTACACTGTTGGTGGGAATGTAAATTGGTGCAGCCACTATGGAGAACAGTATGGAGGTTCCTTAAAAAACTAAAAATAGAGCTACCATACAACCCAGAAATCCCACTCCTAGGCATATATCTAGACAAAACCCTAATTCAAAAAGATACATGCACCCCAGTGTTCATTGCAGCACTATTTACAACAGCCAAGACATGGAAGCAACCTGAATATTCATCGACAGATAAATGGATAAAAAAAGATGTGATGTGTATATATATATATACACAATGTAATACTGCTCAGCCATAAAAAAGAATGAAATAATGCCATTTGCAGCAACATGGATAGACCTAGAGATTATCATACGAAGTGAAGTAAGTCAGAAAGCAAACAACAAATATCATATGATATCACTTATATGTGGAACCTAAAATATGATACAAATGAACTTATTTACAAAACAGAAACAGACTCACAGACATAGAAAACAAACTTATGGTTACCAAAGGGGAAAGGTGGCAGGGGAGGGATAAATTAGGAGTTTGGGATTAGCAGATACAAACCACTATATATAAAATAGATAAAAAAACAAGGTCGTACTGTATAGCACAGGGAACCATGTTCAATATCCTGTAATAAACCATAATGAAAAAGAAAACTGAATCACTTTTCTGTATATCAGAAACTAACACAACATTGAAATCAACTATACTTCAATAAAAATGTTTTTTAAAAACCATAGTGAGGTATCATCTCACACCTGTCAGAATGGCCATCATCAAAATGCCTACAAATAACAAATGCTGGAGAGGGTGTAGAGAAAAATGAACCCTCCCACACTGTTGGTGGGAATGTAAATTGGTGCAGCCACTATGGAAAACAATACAGAGGTTCCTTAAGAAAACTAAAATAGAGCTACCATATAATCCAGCAATCCCACTTCTGGGTATATTTCCAGAAAAGATGAAAACTCTAATTCGAAAAGATACATGCATCCCAATGTTCACAGCAGCACTATTTACATTAGCCAAGACATGGAAACAACCCAAGTGCCCAACAACAAATGATTGTTTTAAGATGTGATATACTTATGTCCCATTTTATATATATATATATATATATAGGATATTATTCATATATATATATATATATATATATATATATATATATATATATATATATATATATATATATACTGGGATATTATTCAGGCGTAAAAAAGAATGAAATATTGCCATTTTCAGCAATGTGGATGGACCTAGAGATGATCACACTAAGTGAAGTAAGTCAGGTGAAGTAAGTCAGACAAAGAAAGACAAATATTGTATGATATCACTTATATGTGGAATCTAAAAAATAATACAAATGAATCTATATACAAAACAGAAACAGACTCACAGACATAGAAAACAAACTTATGGTTAACAAAGGAGAAGGGGAGGTGGGGGGATAAATTAAGAGTACGGGATAAACCACTATACATAAAATAGATAAGCAACAAGAATTTACTGTATAACACAGGCAATTACATTAAATACCTTGTAATCACCTATATTGAAAAATAATCTGTAAAAAATATGTATATATGTAGCTGAATCACTTTTCTGTATACCTGAAACTAATACAATATTATAAATGAACTATTCTTCAATTAAAAAATTGCCTTATGTCCAAGAGCTTCCAATCATTCTGTTAAGAATTTGAGTTGTAGCTGAATCCCCTTAAATGTGTTTATAGTTGGCTAAATTCCAAAACTGCAAATAAAAGGCTTTTGTATTATGTTTGCCCTTTTAATAAAAAGAAAAAATAATCAGACTATGTTCTCCCCTTTGTTACACCCAAGAATGCACCTATACGCCAACCTGTTTAATGGAATCTTTAAAAATAAGTTTTAAAAAATCCTCTCTTACTTCCATCCTCTCTCTCTAGGACAAGGAACCACAAAGCAGAAAGGAGTAATATCACCTACCTCCATGGTTGGGCTAGTTTCAGGAGCCAGAACTCTCAGCCCCAGTAAGGAGCCCTGCCCTTGGACTCAGGAGTCTGAGTTTCACCTCACATTAGCTATATATACTAACTTCGTGTTAGCTATATATACTAACTTCTCTGAACCGCTTGTTTTCTTTTCTTTAAAACCAGATTTTATAATCTCCACTCACAAAATCATTATGATTCTCCATTCATTCAGTAGGATGCCTGAAGAGAGCAAAACATCTCAAAACGCTAAGTCCAAAAAGGTTTCCTTATGCCTAAAACCTGCTGTTGAACAAGCCCATTTCTGGCCTGTAGAGGTATGGAGACACAAACCCTGAATATACTGTGCCTGCATAAACATTTTGCTATTTCGTTGTTTCTAACCCCAAACTTGCTGCTGTTATTTAAACCTATCATCCCATCAGCATCGCTGTTTGTCAACAGCATGATTTCTGTAACACCAACTTGGATCCCCATGCCCAACATTTCAACATTCTGCTTTCCCACTTCCCATAAGCCAGACAAGCTGGTTGACACCTACATATGACAGGTCAAGGTCATTCGTGACTCTGACCCCCACGTGGTCACTGCCAGAGATAACACGGAACCTGAGGCAGCCACCTTTCAGACACAGTGTGGGCAGTGTGGATGGCTCCAAGTAGCCCACCCTCATAACTGGAAAAATACTGTGCTATCTGCATCCTACTATCTGAGGGTCATCCTTGTACAGAAAGGTCTACCATGGCCATGGCAAGGTTTGCCTCCAGTACCACCAATCATTGCTGTATTCAGTGTGGCCAGCACTATGTGGGAGCTACCTCGGTCTGACCCACTCAGGCCTACCTAGGTTATTCTTTGGGAGCTGATATGAACCCAGGCTTGTTTTGTGAATTCCTTTGTAATTCTGCTATGCTTTAGACTCCTAGAAATGAGTCTACATTCCTAAGCCCACTGAAACCTGGGGGAAAAGGGACTTCTGTGTAAGCTGGGTGGTCAGAGGGCACCCAGAATGGGATTCCAAATGCCATCTGAAGACTGCCATGTATCTGAGGATAATCTCCATGTACTAGAGTTGAATATATAGCCAAATATATGCTAAATATCCCTTGTACCCTCCTCAAGTATTTTAAATGGCCGAGGCCAAGATTATACAGTTGGGCTTATTCCAAGGATTTAAATTAGTGTAAGCTGTTTCATATACCCCAGGTGGGTTATTTAACACAAAATTCAACAGTGGTAGATGACTGAGTCTGAATAAATTATAAAATCATTACGCTGGGAATGGTCTGTTTTTAAAAGGCTCAATTCTGGTGTCACTTTAACTGAACCACAAATTCCCTGAATATTTTTGCATGCAGACATGTTAATTCAAACGTTCATAATACAACCAGTTTTTGCATTTTGCATAATGCACTTTCAGAACTCCGTGCAATTTTACAATTAATCCTGCAATTTGTATGAACACACATGCAAATACATACAGCCACTAATTTCTCTACAGAACAAATAAACCCTCCTTTGGAGGGGAAAAAATGCTGGAGAATGCATATGGTAGTATACATAATCAATGAGCTTGTGGGGCTTTACACCAAGTGCATATGGATTTAGGGTCTTGGGATAATAACCAAACAGCACTGAATAAGCAAATTGGATACTGAGGTCAAGACTGAAGACCTTTACTGATGAGTAATTAACCCAGAACAGTGAACAGCACTTCCCTTTTCTCTCAATAACCTTTGATTATAAGGTATAACGTTCCAAGACTGAACCAGGAAGAAATAGAAAACATGAACAGACCAATCACAAGCACTGAAATTGAAACTGTGATTAAAAATCTTCCAACAAACAAAACCCCAGGACCAGATGGCTTCACGGGCGAATTCTATCAAACATTTAGAGAAGAGCTAACACCCATCCTTCTCAAACTCTTCCAAAATATAGCAGAAGGAGGAACACTCCCAAACTCATTCTACGAGGGTCTCACCCTGATACCAAAACCAGACAAAGATGTCACAAAGAAAGAAAACTACAGGCCAATATCACTGATGAACATAGATGCAAAACTCCTCAACAAAATACTAGCAAACAGAATCCAACAGCACATTAAAAGGATAATACGCCATGATCAAGTGTGGTTTATTGCAGGAATGCAAGGATTCTTCAATATGTGCAAATCAATGTGATACACCATATTAAGAAATTGAAGGAGAAAAACCACACGATCATTCCAATAGATGCAGAGAATGCTTTTGACAAAATTCAACACCCATTTATGATAAAAACTCTCCAGAAAGTAGGCATAGAGGGAACTTACCTCAAAATAATAAAGCCCATATATGACAAACCCACAGCCAACATCGTCCTCATGGTGAAAAACTGAAACCATTTCCACTAAGATCAGGAAGAAGACAAGGTTGCCCACTCTCACCACTCTTATTCAACATAGTTTTGGAAGTTTTAGCCATAAATCACAGCAAGATCCTTTTTGACTCACCTCTTAGAGAAAGGGAAATAAAAACAAAAATAAACAAATGGGACGTAATGAAACTTAAAAGCTTTTGCACAGCAAAGGAAACCATAAACAAGATGAAAAGACAACCCTCAGAATGAGAGAAAATATTTGCAAATGAAGCAAATGACAAAGGATTAATCTCCAAAATTTACAAGCAGCTCGATATCAAAAAAACAAACAACCCAATCCAAAAATGCGCAGAAGACCTAAACAGACATTTCCCCAAAGAAGATATACAGATTGCCAACAAACACATGAAAGAATGCTCAACATCATTAATCATTAGAGAAATGCAAATCAAAACTACAATGAGATATCATCTCACACCGGTCAGAATGGCCATCATCAAAAAATCTACAAACAATAAATGATGGAGAGGGTGTGGAGAAAAGGGAACCCTCTTGCACTGTTGCTGGGAATGTAAGTTGATACAGCCACTATGGAGAACAGTACGGAGGTTCCTTAAAGAACTAAAAATAGAACTACCATATGACCCAGCAATCCCCCTACTGGGCATATACCCTGAGAAAACCATAATTCAAAAAGAGTCATGTACCACAATATTCATTGCAGCTCTGTTTGCAATAGCCAGGAGATGGAAGCAACCTAAGTGTCCATCAACAGATGAATGGATAAAGAAGATGTGGCACATATATACAATGGAATATTACTCAGCCATAAAAAGAAACGAAATTGAGATATTTGTAGTGAGGTGGATGGACCTAGAGTCTGTCATACAGAGTGAAGTAAGTCAGAAAGAGAAAAACAAACACCGTATGCTAACACATATATATGAAATCTAAAAAAAAAAAAAGTCATGAAGAACCTAGGGGCAAGATGGGAATAAAGACGCAGACCTACTAGAGAATGGACTTGAGGATATGGGGGGGGGGGAGGGTAAGCTGGGACAAAGTGAAACAGTGGCATGGACATATATACACTACCAAATGTAAAATAGATAGCTAGTGGGAAGCAGTTGCATAGCACAGGGAGATCAACTTGGTGATTTGTGACCACCTAGAGGGGTGGGATAGGGAGGGTGGGAGATGCAAGAGGGAAGAGATATAGGGATATATGTATATGTATAACTGAATCACTTTGTTATAAAGCAGAAACTAACACACCATTGTAAAGCAATTATATTCCAATAAAGATGTTAAAAATAATAATAATAATACTATAAATAAATAAATAAATGCATGGCTTCAAGTCTCCACAGCGAAACATACACTGACTATATGTTCATAGTAGTCCTCTGAGGATTAGCACAACAGCACTCAATTTGCTTGAATATTTTTATCTGTGGTTGCCCTGCAGAATGCCACCACCTTCAGCAAAAGTGCTTCAGGTATTGAGAAATGATGATGCCACACGTGTACCAAGAGGGTAAAAAAAGTTGTATTACTCACATAATGAGGATTTCTGGGGAAAGCAGGCACCCAAGCCATCCTGAAAGGGAGGGGCAAATGGCTTTAGTTTCTGTCATGGTTGGGGGCAGGGCCAGGGTGAGCAGTGGCTGGGTTTGTATGGTTTGAGTTTGCCACCAGCACCCAGGGAAGGAGAGAGTCTGTTTTCTTGTTGGCTTGCCCAGAGATGGGACACAAGGGGATGAAGGAGGGTGCGGCTTGGGTGCTGTCAGCAGTCGAACATCCAAAATGGGGCCAGAATATTTATTATCATCTTCCTATCTTCCAGCTGTCATTTAAGGATTTAAATCTGAAATCTACCTACTCTGAAATTTACCTACTGTGTGACTCAACCTACTTAAACTCTCTCCTCATCAGTAAAAATTGCATAACATTTAAAATAAATGATGTCACACATATCAGAGGAAACTGGCTCAGTGGCTGCATAAAAGAGACACTCAGTAATTGTTTCTGAATCTCAATCTGGAAATTTAAGAAAAAAAAAAAAAACCTGTTTCCTTCCCATAGTTCTATCTCTACCCTTAGTTTGTATTCTTATAAAAACTGGAGAGATGGGCTTCCCTGGTGGCGCAGTGGTTGAGAGTCCACCTGCCGATGCAGGGGACATGGGTTCGTGCCCCGGTCCGGGAAGATCCCACATGCCGCGGAGCGGCTAGGCCCGTGAGCCATGCCCGCTGAGCCTGCACGTCCGGAGCCTGTGCTCCGCAACGGGAGAGGCCACAACAGTGAGAGGCCCGCGTACCGCAAAAAAAAAAAAAAAAAGAAAAGAAAAAAGATTCAATGCCTTGTCTTATGGGCTTTTGTCTTGACTTCTAATCCTGGGACTTGGGGGGTGTGTTCATAGCCTGCTGATTAGGCCTAAAAGGATTAGAATAGGGCAAGCAGTAGTAGGATGCACTTGTTCCTTGCAAAATTGGAAAAAAATGAACTTATTCTGCCCGCACAAGAGGCTCAAGCCAGGGAGTGTGAGGGTAATTTTTTTCTGATATAGTATAATAACATGGATAGTCCTCTTATTCTCAGGAGTTTTCACAAACGAGTCTTAAAGTCCTGCTGCTCGTAAGTGTCTTTGCAACAAAAATCAAATATATTTAGTAAAAATAAATGGAGAGTTCATGTTTTGCAATGACCACATAAACTTAATGCAGCCTGTCTCCTGCTACTTACTAAAATGACATTACCAGGGCTTCCCTGGTGGCACAGTGGTTAAGAATCTGCCTGCCAATGCAAGAGACACGGGTTCGAATCCTGATCCGGGAAGATCCCACATGCCGCAGAGCACCTAAGCCCGTGCGTCACAACTACTGAGCCTGTGCTGCCTGTGCTCTACAGCCTGCGACCCACAACTACTGAAGCCTGTGAGTCTAGAGCCTGTGCTCTGCAACAAGAGAAGCCACCACAATGAGAAGCCCGTGCACAACAATGCAGAGTAGCCCCTGCTCTCTGCACCTGGAGAAGGCCTGCACGCAGCAATGAAGACCCAATGAAGCCAAAAATGAAAATTAATAAATAAATAAATAATTTTTAAATTACATTATCAGCAACAAGAATTATAAAACTTCACTAATTAAGACATTACAGAATTGGCCCAAGAAACAAATAAACCATTGGACATCTGATTTATGACAAAGACTGCACTGCACATTATTGGGGAAATAATGATCTTTTCAATCAGTGTTGCTGGGTCAATTCGATATTCACACAGAAAAAAAAATCTTCATCCCTATATCATATCATACACAAAAATTAGTTTTAAATGGAGTGGAGATGTAAATGGGAAAAATAAAAAAATTAAAAGGTCTAGAAGATAATATAGAGTGATACCTTCATGACCTTGGCATAAACAAACAGTTCTTAACGAGGACACAGAAACCACTAACAATGAAGGAAAAGATTGATAAACAGGGCCTAATGAAAATTAAAAGCATCCGTTCATCAGAAAACATCATTAAAAGAGTAAAATATGGAAGCCACAGAGAGGGAGAACGTATTTGCAATATATAAAACCAACAAAAGACTCTTAACCTGGAATATATAAAGAATGCTTACAAATCAAGGGAAAAAAAGGCAACTGACTCAATTTTTTTAAATGGCCAAAAGACTTCGAAAGGCATTTCACAAAAGAGAATATACAAGTGGTCAATAAACATATGCAAAGATAATTACACTTTAGTCATCAGGGAAATGTAAGTAAATTGATGATGAAATCACACACACACACACACACAGCAGAAGATCAAGAAGATGGACAACTCCAAGTTTTGGAGAGGATATAGAGTCACTGGAATCCTCGTGCACAATGTTTAGAGAATAAATAGGTGCAACAACATTGGAAAACTGGTGACTTCTACGGAAAGTGATCATATACATATTCTAAGACCCAGCAATTCCACTCCTGGGCTCACACCCAATAGAAATGTGTACATATGTCCAGTAAAAGACCTGTACAAGATTTTTCACAGTAACGCTATTTGTAATAGCCTCAATCTAAAAACAACTTATAAAGTCCAGTGGAACAGATACATGAATTGTGGTATATTCATACAATGAAATCTTATACATCAATGAAAGTGAAAAAACTAAAGCTATATGTAATGATATTGATGAATCTCTCAAACATAATGTTAGAAGAAGTAAAACGCAAAAGAGAAATACAGTAAGATCTGCTAAAACATGATGTATGTGTTCCTTAAAATCACCACACTATGCAAAATCATGCAGTTAAAACCATAGGGCCTAAGGGGAAAAAAAAACAGACTTAGGGTCATAATACTCAAAAACCTTGCCAGTGACCCACAAAAGAAAAAAAAAAAGATAGAAATCTAATCAAAGTGGTAGCATGGTTTTACACATGTAAAATGATTAAGAAATGAGTAAATACTAAAATAAACAGTACTTTACGTTTACAAAGATCTGAAGTTTGCTTATGGAAGTGGGTGTCAGAAGGGCTGCAGCTTGCAAGTTACTATATACAAAGTGATGGAAGGAGGGTTGACTGACATTGGATGGAGTGTTGTAATAGTAGACATGGCTGGGTGTGGCTCACAACATGCTAGCTGAACTGAGGTGGCTGGTAACCTTTGAGGTGTGTGCGTGTGTGCGCGTTGTGTACTCCTATGGGTTCAGTTCAGCTGGGTGCAGTTTTCTGCATTCACCTAGAGTTTCTTAAGGACAACACTGTTCATAAGCAAACAATAAACTGCATTATGCTCAAATTGTTCCCTTATGTATCAATCATGATGGAAATTTGCATTTCCAAAACAAGCATTACAGCAGAACTGACAGTACCTTATTATTCTATTTAAATAAGGTTCAAACACAGGCAAAATTAATCCGTGACATTAGACATCAGGATGTTGTTTACCCTAGAGTGGGTTGTGACTAGGAGGGATCACAAGGAGAAACTTCTGGAGCGCTAGGTACTAGCTAAACAGGTATGTTCAGTTTATAAAAATTCATCCTGATGTACACTTAAGATTCGTGCACTTTGATTTACATATATTTTAAAATAAAAGTTCAAAAAAACTTTTAAAATTGAAAAACAAAATCTGCCCCTTTTCAGGAAGGCTTCCTGGGCTTTTAGGATAAGTACTGAGATTTTCCTGCCCCACTGTATGGACATCCAGTTCCTCACAAAACACAGGGTGCACTAATCGCTGACACTCATGTCACATTTATATAGCTCTTTTCATGCAGTGTTCAGTAGTTCATCATTCATACCCCAAAGAGTTACAAACGAGGATTCCTAAATTATCAACTCCAGACAGATAGTTTAGCAGAAACTGCAGCATTTTCTTAGCCAGGTGAAAATAGCATTGAAGAAGAAACTACATGACATGGATTCAAGTCTCAGCTGTGCCATTTTCTAGCTAATTGGGCTTGGCAAGTCACTTCACCTAAGTTCTAGTTTCCTCACCCACTAAATAAGTATAATAATTCTGTTCAATCTGTAAAATAGGACTGAAATGCAAATGAAAGTGCTTTGCAAAATGTAAAGAGATATACATGCATAAGGTGTTGATACAGTATTTTCTCTCTCATGTTTAACTAAAATTTAGTTTAAGCCTCCTCTTTTCCTGTTGGTGTACATCAACAATGTTGTGGACATCAAAATCCCAAACAAGGATGGCTGGCATTAGCCTAGATTTTTTATACAGCCTCGTGTGTAATTAGGGCTTCCACAAAGGCATTTTGATGGTGATGTCATGAGGGATTTGGTGCTCTGATGCATTAATGTCTTCATCAGGAAAACATGTGTCCACTCAGCATTTGGAGGTATGTGCACATCTAGAGACACTGTAAAGCTTCCTCCCACCATGTTGGAGTCAACACTCAGTTATCTGTGTTCAGAGAAGAGTTTTTGCTACAGCTAACACTGCCCCCTTTCCACTCCCCCTGACCCTGGTTCATTCTCTTCCTAAGGCCCCTCCATCCTGTCTCCTAAATTTTGAGTTTGTTTTTTCTATCAAGTAAATTGAAGAGGGCACAAAAATCTGTTATCTAAAAATATGCCTCTAAATGCAGATGATGGACTTCCCTGGCGGTCCAGTGGTTAAGACTCCGTGTTTACACTGCAGGGGTTCGATCCCTGGTTGGGGAACTAAGATCCCACATGCCATGCCATGCGGCATGGCCAAAACAAACCAAAGAAACTAACTGAATAAATAAATCTTATAAAAAATAAACGTAGATGTTGATTATTTGGATAAATTCCTTTGGATTATCCATATATCATTGGATATATGGATGCTGCCTAGAGGTGCTAGGGTGTTGGGTTCTTATCTCCTTCCAGAATCTCAAAGCTCATTATAAATTCTACCCACTAAACTCAGTGGGAGAGGTTCACACACAGAATAATGCTTACTCCTTCTTAGCCATAAAGCAACTCTTCCACGCTTGAAGAGAAGGACACTAGAAGGGAAACTAGAAATTTCCCATATTGTTAACTAATGCTTGTATTAACAGACCTAATTATGCAACCAAAGGTCTCAAGGGTGACAGAGAGCATTTCAATTAGAATCATTAAGAGTGTTCATTAAAATACAGAGTTGGGGTGCTATCCTAGACCTACCGAATCAGAATCTCTTAGAGAATCTCAGGGTTATGCATTTTAAATAAGCTTGTCAGGTGGTTCTGATGGGCAATAAAGTTATGAAACAACTGTCCTGGAGGTTGGGCAAGAGAACGGCTGACAACATACTGATTAGTGATGACACAAAGGGGAGCAATCTCGTTAAGGAAGCTGTGTTAGACCAGATCAACCTTGAAATCACTCAACACTGTGTTAATAATGAGAAATGTAGCAACCAGGCATCAAACCTGCACTGAGCCACAGACAGGAGGCAGGAGAGAATGTCATACATATTTAACACTGAGTTGTCACAGCAAATAAACAAAACCAGAAAATTTCCTACACACCATTCTGAGGACTCATCAGAAGTGAGATGTGACCAGAAGTGAGGTGTTCCTGCCATTTCAGCATGCCCCTGACTACGTATCAATCTCCCCACTCTCCCCGCTTTTATGCATCCATCTGTTTACCAGATGGATTGATAAAGAGCATCTCCTCTGGAGAGCTTGGAAAAGTCACCTTATGCTAGGCAGTTGCAAAGCATAAGGACACCAGAAATGTCAAACTAACATGATGAAAGTCAGGGACTAGAATGGTTCCTGGACTTTAGCAGATGACCAATAAATCTATTTTTTTTGGATTTATAGAGTGAGCAAGGAAGGAGAAAATGAGATAGGATGGGATAAGGGGATGGAAGACAAGGTAAATGGATAAACGCATGGACTGATAAAGAGTGGATGGATGGATGGATAGATGGATGGATAGATGATAAATAGATGGGTGGATGGAAAGAGGGATGGACAGATGGCTGGAAGAAAATGTAAGAGAACCATGTCTGATCAATTATCTTTTATCCCTAAACTATTTTTACAGATTTATTGAGATGTAATTAAAATACCATACAATTCACCCATGTAAAGTGTATATAATTCAATGGCTTTTCATATACTCACAGAGGAGTACAACCATCACCACAATCATAGAACATTTTATCACCTCAGAAAAGGAACCCCTGCTCATTAGCCATCATCCTTCAAACTCCCATCCCTCCCAGCCCTAGGCAACCTAACATAGTTTTTGTCTCCATAGATTTGCTTATTCTGGACATTTCATATAAATGGAATCATACAATATGTGGCCTTAATGACTGGCTTCTTTCACTTAAAGTTTTCAAGATTCATCTATGTCGTAGCATGAATCAGTACTTCATTCCTTTTAATTGCTGAATAATATTCCATTGTATGGATATACCACTTCTTATTTATCTATTCTTCAACTGATAGACATATGGGCTGTTTTCACTTTTTTGTCTATTATCAATAATGTTGCTATGAACATTTATGTACGAAGTTTTTGTGTGGGTATATACCTAGGAGTAAAATTGCTGAGTCATATGGTAACTCTATGCTTAACTTTTTTTTAAGTCCTGTTTATTTTATGTTACTTATTTATTTATTTTTTATTTTTTGGCCGCACTGCGCAGCATGCAGTTCCCCGGCCAGAGATCAAACCCGCCCCCCCTGCAGTGGAAGCGTGGAGTCTTAACCACTGGACCGCCAGGGAAGTCCCTATGTTCAAGTTTTTGAAGAACTGCCAGACTATATTCCAAAGTGTCTGTTTTCTACTTTACATTCCCACAGGCAGTGTATGAGGGTTCAAATATTTCTATATCCTCTCCAACACTTATTTTCCACTTTTTGTTTGTTTATTTGTTATTATAGCCATCTCAGGGGTATCTCACTGTGGTTTTTATTTGCATTTTCCTGGTGATTAATGATGTTGACTATCTTGTCATGTGTTTGTTGGATATTTGTATATCTTCTTTGGATAAATGGCTATTCACCTTTGCCAACCTTAAATTGAGTTATGTGTTATTCTATTATTGAGTTGTAATAATTCCTTATATAGATACAAATTCTTTATCAGACGTATGGGTTGCAAATTTTTCTTGTACTCTGGTTGCATTTTCACTTTCTTGATGTCCTTTCAGGCACAAAAATTTTTACTTTTGATGATGTCCAATTGATCCATTTTTTCTTCTGTTGCTTGTGTTTTTGGTGTCATATATAAGAAACTATTGGCTAATCTAAGGTCACAAGGATTTAGCCCTCTACTTTCTTCCAAGAGCTTTATAGTTTTAGTTCTTACACTTAGGTCTTTGATGCATTTTGAGTTAATTTTTGTATATGGTATGAGGTAAAGGTCTAACTTCATTCTTTTGTATGTGGATATCCACCAAAGTATTTTTGATAGAAGAAAAAGAGGCCATGTGTGTAGAATATAATAATATAATATAACATAATAATATTACCAATATTATTTCAGGAGCAAAGGTAAGGAAACAGAGGAGAAATCCGTACTGGCCATTCCTTCTCCGAAATTCAGAAATTAATCTATGTGAGCTACAAAAACAGTGGATAAACCTCAAGTATTTCTGTCCCTGTCTCAGGTGCCAAAACCATTAAACTGTACAAACATGAAGACTTAAGCAATTCCCTAGAATCTTCTGTGGGAGAATTGTGAAGATTCCTTCTTCCATCTTTCCTGTCTTTGACACCCAGAAGCCCTTGTCATTCCTCACATAGCCTTCCTCACTGGCTTTCCTGTTCCTAGTACTGCTTTCCTCCAAATCAGCCTCCACATTACCTCTACAGGGACCTTTCAAAAATGAGATTTGTGCCACTCCCTCGTAAAAGTCTTTCTGTGACCCACCCCTATTTCAGCCTATGAAGGATGAAGTCCATGCTCCATGGCATGGCATGCGTGGCCTTCATTATCTTGTTTTCAAGTTACCTTTTTGGTGTCCCCTGGTGCAACCAGCCTGTTCCCTGACATCATACTTCACATCTTCTCCTGCTATGATCCTAAGATGCTTGCAGTTTCCTGGATGTACAATTTTATGCTTCCATGCCTTTGTGCAAGCTGTGCCCATCCCCTAGGTCTGATACTTAAACATCCTTTAAGCCCAACTCTGAGGTCACCTCCTCCATGGTGAATTTCTCACCCAGAAGATAAAGTTAACCATTCACCTCTCTGTCCCCAAAACACTATGTCCCGAAGCACTGTGGCACACTTTGCCGTATTTGATTATCACCGTCTCCCAAGCACCTAGCACAATGACCAGGAGGAATACAGGAAGGCCCTCTCCTTTAAGCAATTTTCTCTGTAAAAAAAGATCTTAGCATCATCCAGACTCATCTGAGCACTGTACCTCTTTTTCCTGAATCAAATAGGCAGAGACACTTCCCACATTTCTTATTTTCTTACTGGGTACTTTTGCTTCGTTTAGTAAAATCCTCCCTATGGTAGCAATTTTTTACAGCAAGGCAAAAAGTATGACCCAACCCTCCAGCAATCTTGTTGGGGCAGCCATGAAGTGAGAAAAGTAATCAAGAGGCAAGCTTCAAAAATGAGAAAAGTAAGTGATAGGTAACTGTGGACACAAATAGAATGATAAAACAGGAGCAGAAACAATTTTATTTTAAGTTATCTGTTTTCTTCTAGATTTTTTTTTTAAATGACTTTCCGAGGAAAGGCATGGCTCCCACGAGAGGTCTGTGTGACCACCATTTGTCTATCTGTCATTTGAAAGTCAGCCAAATAACAGCACTCATATGTTATCTGACATCTTTGTGACTGACAGCCCTCAGAATGCAAATGGTCCCTTCTTGTCCCTTATTACAAATGTTGTCAAAAACCTTCTCACATAGGAAACTCAACTTGGAACCAAGACAAATGAGAGTGGACCCACTCTCATTTGGACCGACTCTCATTGTTACCCAATGTGCCGACAAACAATTGGGGAAAGGGAAATCAGGTTTATCAAGAGAAATCCCATGTTCCCGTGTCATAAACTGGGTGGCCTGGCCTCCTCCAAACAGCCCAGAGACATCTTCCTGGGCAGAGTGTTATATCCCCTGGCTCAACCCTCAGTTACCTGTTTTCTTCGCCCCCTAAAAGCCAGAGGTTATAGGTAACTCCCTTTGGTACATACCCCTGGCCCCTGGAAGTCTTCTAACAGCAAAGGAATACAATCACCATTTAAAACAAGATATCAGATTTTCCCTTTTATTTTCCTGACAGCAGGTGAATCTTCTCAGTTTTTTCCCCCCAAGGTCACATGAAAATGTCGCCAGAAAAATAAAGAAAAGTCCGGAGATGTGCTGCCTAGAGACCTAAATAGGGCTAAAATTAGCAGCTGCCTCCTTCTCCGGGCAAGAGCTGGCAGCAGCTGGAGTGTGACAATACCCAGAGGAGAACAGAGGGGAGCAGAGAGGCGCCGCAGGCATGCTGCCACGGGCATGCTCTGTCCCCCACCAGGGAACAGAGGCTTCGAGCCTCGGGCTGGCTGGATGCTGGGCAGCTCCCGAGTGGAGCGTCGGCCCTGCCTGCCCCCCTGGAAGCCTGACGTAGGGTGACGTATACCTCCAGACCAGCTATTTCTATCTGCTGCTTCCTGTATAATCAATGTCATGGTTGGAGAAGGTCACACGAGCAAGAGACAAATGTTAAGGCAGGTGGTTGTTGGAAGTTTGACTTTGTTTTAAAATCAGCTGATTTGGGATTTCCCTGGCGGTCCAGTGGTCAAGGCTCCGTGCTTCCAATGCAGGGGATGCGGGTTCGATCCCTGGTTGGGGAACTAAGATCCCACATGCCACATGGCGTGGACAAAATAAATAAAACCAGCTAGTTAGTGCATCCCTGGATGGTCACTGTGGGTCCCCGCCTCTGCCCGCCCATCTTCACCAACCATCACCACTCTTTAACCTGACAGGGATCACCCATGAAAGATGAGATTTCTCCAGGAACTAGGAGGTCAGCTTTCCTTGCTTCTCACCTTCACTGGGCTCTCACCACTGGGCTTCTGGCTCAGAATACCCGACTCTGAGTGACTACATTTACCATGTGACATTGTTGTGGCCGGCATGTAACTGCTCCCACCCTCATTTCAGACCTTTGGGATGCCTGTCCTGAGGCCCATGCCCAGAGAGCAAAGTCTAAGGTGTGGATCTCAACACTTGAAGAGTGTATTTCTGACCGTCCAGCTCTGCACTCATGCTCTGCACTGCATTTCTTAGAGTGGGGAAGGAGTCACTCCCCGCCCAACTCAGTAGTGCATCCGACCCCTCCACCCACCTTCCCACACCACACAACCTGTATGAGCTTCCTAGGGCTCCTGAAACAAAGTACCACAAACGGAATGACTTAAAACAACAGAAATTTATGGTCTCACAGTTCTGGAGGCTAGAAGTCTGAAGTTAAGCAGTCGGCAGAGCCATGGTCCCTCCGAGCCTCTAGGGGAGGTTCCTTCTTTGCCTCTTGCAGCTGCTGGTGGTCCCAGGCCTTCCGTGGCATGCGGCAGCTCAAGTCCAATCTCTCCCTCTGTCTTCACATGGTCATCTTTTCCTTGTGACTTCACATTATCCTCTTTCTGTGTACGCCTGTCTGTCCAAATTTCCCCTTTTGATAAGGACACGAGTCATATGGATTAGGGCTCACCCTAATGGTCTCATCTTGACTTGAGTCCCTCTGTAAAGACCCTATAAGGTTACATGTTGAGATACTGGGATGAGGACTTCCACCTATCTTTTTGGCGACACAATTCAATCCATAGCACCTCCTTTGCCATGCCTTCCTCTCTGAGTAGGTTCCCCTTGTAAAGAAAACTCCACAACAGCAGGTAATATGACTGGGGGCAGCTGGCAGGCTACAAGAATCAATCGCAGGGTCAGTGCAGAGAAAAATGGTCCAGATGAGGCTCAAGTGCCTGTCGGCATGAAGCTCTAACCTCCTAAACAATCCTGTGTGGAACCAAACAGGTGCTCCCAAAACAGGATTCTTCTTTTTCTCTATCTTGTTCTCTATCTTTATTTCAAGACAATGAAAGGTTTTTCTCCATAGTTTTCATTCTCATTTACTGAATATTCACATAAATACTTGACTGCCTTAATTACACTCCAGAGAGGTGACCACAGCGCCCGACAGAATTCCTGAGGCAAGGTAACATTCCCCTGGGTTCCAGCTCCTGATCTTTACTGCAAAGAAAAGAACCACAAGCAGCCCATGCTGCTGCCTTCTGCTGCATTTCCAGCACTGCACAACATAATATATCACGATCAGAGGCCTTCGGCTCTTACAATAGCCATTCCTGAGATCGTTTCGTTTCTTTGGTAATTCAGATAGCACACCCATACAGAACCATTTTCTCCTTCCACTGCTTTCTTGGTCTGAGCAAGGGTGATGAGAAACAAGAGAGCAAGCTAATGCAATGCCCGAGTAAGCCTAAAAGAGGCAAAACCAACACCCTGAGGGCTGGTTCGACGGGTGAGTCAGAGTCCCCCACCAACTGAGCAAGATTAGGATAAAACTACAGCAGTCCCTCCTTGTCTGCGGGAGATATGTTCCAAGACCCTGGTGGATGCGTGAAACTAAACCCTATATACACTGTTTTTTTTCCTATACATACACACCTATGATAAAGTTTAATTTACCAAGTAGGCACAGTAAGAGATGAACAACAATAACTGATAATAAAATAGAACAATTATAACAATATACTGTAATAAAAGTTATGTGAATATGGTACAAATTTAATGCTTTTCCCATCTTAACTAAGTACCTGTAATGCACCATGGCCATAACTTTTGCAATTTGAGGTATAACAGCAAAACTAGCAGGAACTTCTTTTTCCTTCTTCATAATTTCATATATAGAAGATTCATTCTTACTGTAGATCTTAGCACCTCAGCATATGATTTTTTTTTCTTTCCCTATTAAGTCAAGAACTTTCACCTTTTCACTTAAAGGACACACTTCATGGTTTCTCCTTGGCATATCTATACTGCTGGCACCACTACTCCTGTGCTTTGGGGCCAGAATTAAGTAAAATAAGGGTTACTTGAACACAAGCACCAGGATACCGTGAACAACTAACCTGATGACCAAGACGCATACTAGGTGATTAATAGGCAGGACAAGCTGCACAAAGGGATGATTCACATCCCAGGTGGGTTGGAGCAGGACAGCACAAGATTTCACCACACTACTCAGAATAGCATGCAATTTAAAACTTAAGAATTGTTTATTTCTGGAATTTTCCCGTTAATATTTTCAGACTGCAGTTGACAAAGGGTAATTGAAACTGAGGAAAGTGAAACATAGGATAAGTGGGTACTGCTACAGTTGTAGAGAGATACAGACCAGCTAGCGGCCAATCCAGATAGTGGCCACGGGCTGGCCCATCAGCTCCAGAAACTCTAGGTCTGATCTCTGTCACCTAGCCCCAACCGCCTACTGATAACTACCAGAAACAGGACAACAAACCAGGCACCCTAGACTCTGTCTCCAACGAGGACACTCAGGCATGTTCTGTGACGACAACTGTGGTCACCTGCACGGTTTAGTCCTCACAGAGCAGAGAGGTCAGTGTAGTATAATACAAAGCTATGGGATTTGGCGTCAAAGGGCTTCTAACTCACCTGGTTCCTCTGCTTCCCAGCTGTGTAACGATAACCAAGTTTCCCGACCTCTGTGAGCCTCAGTGCTATTAGTAATACTGTGATGACGTCTGCCTAACTATCTCACAGGGGGTTGTGGAGAAGATCAACTGAACTAGTGACCTGGAAATTACTTAACCAACAATGAAGAGTTAAAATAGTAACAATGGATGCTACTAAGTGGCATTAAATTACATTGAGTCAGAGGACTCAGGAAAATCTGAATGCCAGGTAGCCTAGAAATCTGTGCAAAGGAAAGGAATACTTGGGCGCTGGTCCCACACCCTATGCAGACTCCACGTGGCCAGGCTGGACCACAGAGAAGCTCCTTTAAGTGAGATCAGCCTGAATGTCTCAATGTCCCAGATTTTAACAATATGGATCTCTCTCTCTCTCTCTCTCTCTCTCTCTCTCTCTCTCTCTCACACACACACACACACACACACGCACGCACACACACACACAGAGTGTTAGTGATTATTTCACAGAAAGATGCAGAGCTGGCCAAGGACTTAGCCCCCAGGCTTGCTCCTGGCTTTCCCCAACCAAAACAAAGGGTCTGAGTTACCACACGGGAGGCAGAGAAACTCTCTGCAGGGAGAAGAGGGAGGGAATCTGGGAAGAAGAGGTCAAGGGAGAGACGGCAAACTGGGACCAAATTCATGGGATCGTCTAAACGACCACACTCTTGTGTCAAGTGAGGTAGACTGCAAAAAATGGTCAGTCACACTCCTTCACTCCTACTCATATCAGCACCCTTTGCAATATGATTTCGTAGCTCTTCCTATCAGAGATGGAATCTATTTCCCCTCCCCTTGAATTTGGGCTAGTATATCACATGCTTTGGCCAAAAGGATGCAACAAGACTGATTATGTGCCAGTTCTGAGCCTGAAAAGCCTTGCATATTTTCTGCCCTTTCTCTTGAACCACTATGACTGCCATATGAACAAGACTGGACAGGTCTGCTGAAGGATAAGAAATCAACATGGAGCAGACCTGACTCAGCCAATTCATCCTAGTCAAGGCCCTAGAAATGTGACAGCCCATCTAAGATCAGCAAATCCAGCCCAACCACAGCTGACCCATAGATTGATGCATGCAGCCGTCCTAGACCAGCCAGACCCCAGTTGACAGAGGGACCCATGAGTTATATAAATGCTTATTCTTTTAAGCCATTAAGTTTTGGGGTGGTTTGTTATGTAGCAGTGGCTAACTGATACATGCTAACCTCAACCACTGTCCAGTCCAAATTAACACTTCTTTTCCTTTGGGCTAGAATAAAGATGGTGAGGTGGGACTCAAAGGACAGATTGACCTTCTCTCCCCAGTAGAGCAGTAGTCTTCAATCTGGGTTATGCATACCACTAGGTGTATTCAGCAGGACTTTCCAAAGTATAAACAACATGGAAAACTTTAGAAGAATGGATTTCCAGATCCTAAAAATTAACCTAAGGCTAAGTTTCTCCTTTCCCCTTCTCTTCTCATAAAATATCCTTCATCTCACTTTAAAAACAAAAAAAAGCAAACTTCCTCCTCATCTTTCTTATCTCAGATTATTTCTCCAGGATGTCAAAAGCTCAAGGGAATCAGTACAACACTTTGAGAAACTATTTGACAGTGGCTATGAAAGCTGAATATATGTACACCCAGTGACACAGCAATCCCTTCCCAGGTATAAACCCAACAAAAATGCATACAGAGCTTAACCACAGGTCATATACATGACAGCCCATAGGAGCTCACAGCTATTATGTTCATCAACATTAGAATGGATAAATTGTGGCATGTTCACACAATGAAATACATTATAGTAGTGATAAGCAGGAAAAATCTATAACAACACTCAAAAATATGAATGAATCTCTCGATACGATATTGAGCAAAATAAACCAGACACAAAAGAATACATATTATGTGATTCTCTCTCTCTTTATAGAATCACATAATATGTATGTATCTGTGTGTGTGTGTGTGTGTGTGCACTAAACGAACAAGCTCCTCACAGAAAGCTATGCATTTAGATGTCAGAATAGGGCAGGTAGTAACTGGTAGGGGTCATGAGAAGGAGCCTCTAGGTGCTGGTTATACTTGTGTGTTTGCCTAGAGAAAATTCTTATGATACATGCACTTTGCTAGGCTATGTTATATTTCAATAAAAAGCTTTACAATAGAGGAAAAACATAAAGGGACAATTAGATAATTCCTTTAATGAAATAACCATAAATTCCTACTCCAACCATTTCAAGAGAAATTTTACTTTTTATGTTGAATAATTATGTATCAAACGGTATCATCTTTAAGAGAAGTTATGCACTAATAAGAACTGTAATGATAACCTAACCCAGGAGAAAAATGATTACACTTCTAGCCTTACAGTGGTAGAAAAACAAACCAAAAAAACCCAGTGCCAGAGAGAAGTATGATAGTTGATAAAGGACATAACTTTGAGACAAGACAAAATTCTGCAGGAGCAATGAAACAGAAATATGAAATCAAGGAAATGTTACTGTGCAAAACGATCTTGCTCATTTATATTCTTAAAGGATGATGGTGGATATCAAATCAGTAAGTTATTTATAATTTATATTATTTAGAGGTGTTGGGTTATCTTTTAAATGTCAATATTTATAATATGGCAAAAATTAGGTATTTCATAATTATTTAAATTTATAATACAAGAAATTAGATGCCTACTTTAAAACACATAACCGGGTACATAATTTCTCAAAGTTACTCTATTAGGAGGCACATAAGCCCAAAAAAATTATACCAAAAAATGATTCAGTATAAAAGAATCTCCCCAAATATCCTTCCCTTAAGGACCTGTAACAGTGGTGTATTCCACCTACATTATCTCATTAATCTACATTAATCATATGCTTTTGGTTACAAGTTACAGAAACCTAACCAAACTGGATTGTCAATAAGTGAAGGATCTTCTGAGATTTAACTCTACTTGCAAGCAACAAATTAGCCTGACACAGTTTCATGGATGCTGGCAGAAGACATGAGACTCTTAGGTCAGAGATGAAGGACTTTCTCGCTCACAGCAATAAAAGTAGCCAGAGCATCTGTGCCGTTTCCCTGAGCCCCAGATCCCACAGTGCGATGCGAAGAGGGCCAAAGTGATGCCTGCATGTGCAGTGGTTATGTTATAGGAGATAAGCCCCAGACATAGAAATCTAAATATATTACAATGGGCAGTAAGCCTGCCTGACCTTTGCCCCAGAGAGAGAGAGATTATTTTTATTACACTGGACAGTAATCAAATACCCTCCACATTGGAGAAAGACACTATCTCCATCTTCCAAAGATGTTTGCTATACAAATATTCTTGGAAAGACAGCCTGGAACAAAAGCAGTCAGAATATCTGCTCAAAAGACAAGCAGAAACACAAGAGAGCCCTGGAGAATTATGTGAACTGAGTAAAGAATAGAGCCTCCTATTATTGAAAAGTACACGTATATGTTGGCTTCAAGATCTCCTGGAAATCAGGAGCTTGGGATTAACATACACATGCTACTATATATAAAGCAGATAACCAGCAAGGACCTACTGTATAGCACAGGGAACTCTACTCAATATTCCGCAATAACCTATGTGGGGAAAAAAATCTGAAAAAATATGTATAACTGAATCACTTTGCTGTATACCTGAAACTAACTCAACATTGTAAATCAAATATAAAATTTTTTTAAAAAAGAATATGTTGCAGTGGGTTGTCTCAAAATACTACCTCCAAAATACAGTTTCTAACATGCAGTTCTGCTTTCCTCAGAGTCGGCTTCCCTCTCTACTTGGCTCTCCACTGGTGACAGCAAGAGGGCTGCCAGCAGCTCCAGCCCAATATTCTGACACCTCTGCAACAAAAGAGAGCTTCTCCTCCCTGACAGTTCCAACAAAAACTCTGGAATTGCACCACGTGGGGAGACGGACCATACTGACGGGCCAGTCCTGCTCACATGTTGACCCCTAGATCTCAGTATGACATAGACTGAGAGTGGGGTAACAGAGATTTGTTACCAAAGAATGCGGAGCAAGTGTTGAACAAGCAAGACTGCAGCTTTTCCCTACACTCCTCTCTAAATACCCTCAAGACAACAAATCTCACATGTGTACTTCTGTGAAATTCAGCATCATTTCTTTTCACAGACAGATTCTTATTTTAATAAGACTAGCAGTGGGTCCAAATTGCTAGTTTATAATCAAATTTCTTGAGAAAGAAGCTATTGCAGTGGTGCAGTGGTGCCACATCCAGTGGCGGATGTTCTGTGTAATAGCAAATGTTACTCAGTCGTGCCGTGGCGGGCTACATAATGGCTCCTCCAAGGATGGTCGTGTCCTAATCCCTGGAACTCATGCAAGTTAGCTTACCTGGCTTTGCAGGGACTTTGCAGGTGTGATCAAGTTAAAGATCTTGAAATGGGAAGATTATCCTGGATGATCCAGGTGAGCTCAATAATCATAAGGGTCCTTATAGGAGAGACACAGGAGGAGTTAGAAAGTGGGCAATGTGATGATGGGAGCAGAAAAACAGGACAGAGAGGAGGAGATTTTACAATAGCCAGGACATGGAAACAACCTAAATGTTCATCGACAGATGAATGGATAAAGAAGATGTGGTACATATATACAATGGATTATTCAGCCATAAAAAGTAACGAAATTGGGTCATTTGTAGAGATGTGGATGGACCTAGAGACTGTCACACAGAGTGAAGTAAGTCAGAAAGAGAAAAACAAATATCGCATATTAACGCATATATGTGGAACCTAGAAAAATGGTACAGATGAACCTATTTCCAGGGCAGGAATAGAGATGCAGACATAGAGAATGAACATGTGGACACCAGGGCAGGAAGGGGAGGGTGGGACGAATTGGGAGATGATATGTCAATACATATATACACTACCATGTGTAAAATAGATGGCTAGTGGGAACGTGCTGTACAGCACAGGGAGCTCAGCTTGGTGCTTTGTGATGACCTAGATGGGTGGGATGGGGCAGGGGGAGGGAGGTCCCAGAGGGAGGGGATATATGTATACGTATGGCTGATTCACTTCGCTGTACAGCAGAAACTAACACAACATTGTAAAGCAATTATACTCAAATAAAAAATAAAATTAAAAAAGAAAGATGCTACACTGCTGGCTTTGAAGAGGAAGAAGGTAAGCCATGAGCCAAGGGATGTAGCTGGCCTCCAGAAGCTGGAAAAGGCAAAGAAACAAATTCTCCCCTAGAGTTTCCCGAAGGAACCAGTCTTGCCAACAGCTTGAGTTTAGCCTAGCGAGACTGATTTCAGACTTCTGGCCTCCAGAACAGTAAGAGATAAAATTGTGCTCTTTGAAGTCATTAAGTTCATAATAATTTGTTACAGTGGCCACAGGAAACTAATGCAAGTGGCAGCATAAAGCAAGTGGTCACTGTCCGGTGTGCTGGTAAACAGAAACAAACTCAAGGATGGGGTCTACTGTACAAAAGAATCTGCTCCCAAAGCTGAGACACCTGAGAATGATGACTCTTGCTAGATTTGCCCTTCTGTTACAAAAATGTTACTGAATTCCAAATTAAATATTCTTAACTGTTAACGCTTTTAAAAAATGTTCAGTAATGACTTGAGGAGAAGGTTTGGTGAAAAGGGCCTCCAGCGCGTGAGATAACCATTTCAGACTGCCAGGGCACTCCCCTTTCACCGTCAGCTGGCATTCACTGGCACGGCTGGTGCTGAGCTATTTCTGCACCCACTGGTAATATAATAATAACAGTGATAAGCAGTCAAATAAATTAATAATATAAATTCCAGGATGTGTGTTCATTTCAGAAATCCCACATGATTTCCTGGTTTGAGCCTTAGAGTACAGACTTGGGAATCCGGCTACAGATAGCCTCTTATATACTGAACACATATCAGGTTTAATTAGAGGATAAAGGGAACTTATTTAAATTTTTAAAATTATTTTGGTTTGATTTTAATTTGTAACATGCTTTTTTTTCCTATTGAGAAATAACTGACATATAATTATGGAACTATAATTGACATGTAATATTGTATTTATTTAAGGTGTACAATATAATGATTTGATTGTAATATGCTTTTGAATACCACACTGCATATATATGATTGAGGGCCAATGAGAGGTAGAGACTTCGAATCAGTAAAAATCAAAATTGTTTTCTTTTTATTCGATGAACTGTGTCTAACCATACTATTCTTTACTTGATATTCTATTTAAAGACACTTTAAAATGTTCCCAAATTCCATAAAACTCTTTTCAAATGAATTCACAAAAACTCCTAGTTAACAGCAAAAAGTTTCACACAACCTCACAGAAAGCAGGACTTAAATGCACGATGATTCAAACTCCTTTCTAGATATTTTAGAAATTCTCTCAGCTTTAACATAACCCCCAGGCACACTTCTGGAGAAGAACTCCCACTCTCTATTTCTCACATCCTATGCCTAGTGACTTGTGCTGAAATACTTTTAGGAAAACTGATGCCCATGACATCTGGGTGACCACGTGGCGCAGACTAAAGAAGAAACCAAGGCATCTGAAAGTCTTGAAATTCAGATTCCAAGAATGGTCTGTAATGGACCAATGTGCAACCATGGATAAATCACTTCACCTATATCTACGTATCAACTTCACTGCCAATATGATGGGTGGGAAGCTCCTGCTCCTCAAATTCTTCTAGAACTTGCAGAGGATCCAGTGGGGCAGAAGCAGAATCAATCAGAGCAATGAAAACTCCATTCCAAGGTAAGGGCTAGTGAAGAGGGTGTAATAAGTAATCACAAAGAAGGTGCCTGAGACACCGACATCTGCCTTCTGTCTTCCCTCATCAAAGATGAAATTTTAGTCCCAAGAATGTAACGAGATGTGAGGGGAATGAGTTTCTATTTAACCACAGCCTTTAGGAATTTCCAGTGCAACACCCCAATTTGGCTTTAAATAAAATGCCTGTCCAGAGCCATCTGAGTCAGGAGATGACTGAACCGCCTGGACAAGCTAGTAATCAGGGAGAAAATATACTGTCTCCTTTCTCAGCTAGAGATAGCAAGCAAATATGGGGAGTGTAAAGGTTCTGACCTGCATAAGAAAATTGCTAGCTCCTCTCTCACTGCAATCTGGCGGGAAAACAACCCAAATCTCCTCGCCTTGACACAGGGTCAGGAGCTAAGTGTTGAGATGGATACCATGTCTCTACCACCTCCAACAGATGCAGGATCTAGGGCTCTACCACTTAGGAAATGATTAGGTTCCTTTTTGACAAAATCCATGCCTTCTGTTGACTAGATGGACTTTTCAGAAGGAACACGACCCTGCACCCAAACAACACTATAAAGCTCTCAGCCCCCTCAAGGCCAGATATATTCCCAGTACATACCCATCCCCACTGACTGCCTTTTCTCCCCACTGTCCCAGGACGACAGAGCACCACAAGGATGCTTAAGACACAGATTTGGAGATTTGGAGTTATAATGCATTGATATTTTTGAGTTACAGAGCAGTCATCAACTGCTTGTTCAAGAAATTAACTTACACTTCAATGTCGAGGTTTTAAGGCAGACATGAGAAAGCTCCTTCCAACAACAAATCCTTTTCAGAGACACACAGTTATGTAAGAAGCAACCTGTGTCTGCTTCTGCAAAGCATGACACAGCAGGGTCCCTCTTAGAGCAGGCTTAGGGACCAAACCCCCAGCCACAGCCTTCTCAGATCCCTAGACCCAGCTAAGTTCCTTTAAATACATATATAATAGGCTTAATCAGTCACACTCCTCAAGCTGCTTGACGTAAATTTCAATAGTAAAAGTTGGGGGATTTTTTTTAAAGGTAAAGATCTAGATTCTTTATTCTCCACTGAATTAACTGAACATTACTTTTCCAGTCTCTGCAGCAGAGAAAACACTGTGTGGCATGTAGCAGACCCCCAGAAAGCCACTCAGCATTTCCATCCTGTGGCTGGCATTGTCCACTTTTCTGGACAGCTGGGCAGAGTGCAAAGCAGAAAGGGAAGGATCTGGTTTTACAGCCTCACATCACCAACCCTGTTGAGACCAGGATAGAGATATTCACATAAGGTAAATATTTAGATATTTACTAAAACAAGCTTTGTAGCTTAAAGCAAACAAATCCATGTCTAAAGCAGTGAACTGGAGTCAGGGAGACAAGGCAACTCCTCCAGGCTAATCGTGAGATACTTCTAGAGACACCAGTGATACCGGGAAAAGGCTCCCTAAGGATTAATGAGGCTGGCCTTTAGGGCGTGTGTGTATCCACATCCCATTCACTGTGGGGCACTGGTAATCTCCTCCATAATCCCTGTCCTCCTTGGACACCTTGGAAGTCTGTGGTATTACCAGCTCCTCTCTGTCACTGCAAGTCCCAGCCCATCAAGGCACAAAGGGGCAAGGGTGGCTACCCTTGGGGGAAGATTTACCTTCCCATGAAAGCTGGAACTCTAGAGACTGAGCTTAACCACTCTCTGTTCCCCACAGTCAGACCTCCTGGCTCACTCCTTCGCATTTTCCTCCGTGTGTAGAGAGGGGTCTTAGAAAAACAGGTCCTGATCACGTGGCCGAAGGAAGAGGCCAGAGACAAGCAGGATGTCTAAGTCCTGGCTCATCCATCAGCAGCTATAGGTACAGCACAACAATCCCTTATCTGAAACCTTTGGAGCCAGACGATTTTCAGAATTCAGATTTTTTTTTAATTTTAGAAAGCTAATATGACACCCCCAGCAGCGGCTGAGGAAGCAGCCTATAAACTCATTAATACTTTTTGGTACCAAAACATGAATATTCATACTAATCTTCTATCAGGTCAATCAAATTAGTTATGAAAAGAAATCCAGAGTTCTCAAGGATGGTGGATTTGGCACCATCTGGTTCACTTTCCTCCAAGAGATATATGTAAATTCAATCACTCAGGGATAAAAGACCCGCAGCAGGGAACAAACGAGGTAACCACCAAAACCCCAGGAAACCTTCCCTGACTGAGGGCACCCATGGGACAGACCAGCTGAGATGGGACCAGGCTGATGTGAAGAATCTCTGACATAGAAAATGCCTTCTAAGCTGAGCTTCCCTGGCCTCAGAACCCAGAGAGAAATGATTCCAGAGCCCCCCATATTCAGAGAATCATTCGCTCGGGACTCCAGCACCTGGCTCCAAGGAGGACACAGGTATATCCAGTCGTAGATCATAATAGGACCCACACAGCAGAAGCAGACCAGAAATTTCAGAGCCCTGATCCCCACACCCCGGGTGCCTGATGTTAGTTAGCTCCACCGGGTGCAGGGCAAATCACGCTTTGATCTTCATGTCTTTGAGAAGCAGAAAGAACATCTTACAGCTGCTGTCTTTCCTCTGCCCCTTTAAATGCCAGCATCATCAGGTTTTACCTCCCAGCTGTCTCTTCTCACTCTGTGCATGATGCTCGGCGAACTGTATCCACTCCCACGGCCTCACCCACTGCCTCCATGCCCTGTCTCGCAGTCATTCCGTCCCATCCTCCTCCCCAGTGCCAGGTCACATTTTTAACTGCCTCCTGGGCGCCTCCAGCCGGTTGCCTCATGTGCCCTGTCCTGCCGGGCCACAGCCTATGGTACCTGTGCTTCCCCACATCTCCCTGAACTGCATTTAGGGTGGTCACATGACTGGTGCTGGCCAACGGAATGTGGGCAGAAACGCTGAGTGTTGCTTCTGGCGGGGGTGTTTAGTACCTGGTGACACTGTCCCCGTGTTCTCTTCTCCTCCATAATGCCGGGACAACAAGGTGAAGAATCAAAACAGAAACAGTCTAGGTCCTGGAGTCATTGCTTAGAAAAAAACACTGGACCTTCACTGAACTGTGAGAGGAATACACTTCTATGGGGAAAAATTGCTGAGAGCTTGGGATGGTCTGACGTAGCTCTTAGTGATCAATAACCCCGTGCCCCTGCCTTCTTCACCTAGCAAGTTCCTCCTTGCTCAAAGCTCCAATTCAGATGTCACCTCCTCTGTGAAGTTCAACTTCCACGGGAAGGCCAGCCCTCCATGCTGTGATGTCCAGCAATCCCATATGCCTTTGGCACAGCATTTACCTGACTCTGTTGACACGTCTGCATGTCTGGCTCCCATATTTGTGCTTCTTTCTCCACCCTTGTCTTCTCAGAGCCTTACAAGTAGCAAACACCCGCTGTGTTTATTTACTGAAGCCAAGATTAGAGTCTTCTTGCTCATGTGACCAGCAAAGCCCAAGTCAGCATTTTCCAGAGTCATCGTGTTCTTTGCACTGTGCTAGGCATGGTGGGAGGAGGCAAGAAAGGTCGACATTGTGCTGCCCACTTTGAGGAGGATTCTTTTATCTTTAGGTCCTCTGCACCCCATTACCTTCCATCTTTTTTTTTTTTTTTTTTTTGGTTGTGTTGGGTCTTTGTTGCTGTGTGCGGGCTTTCTCTAGTTGCGGCGAACGGGGGCTACTCTTCGTTGCGGTGTGCATGCTTCTTATTACAGTGGCTTCTCTTATTGAAGAGCACGGGCTCTAGGCGTTCGGGCTTCAGTAGTTGTGGCACGTGGGCTCAGTAGTTGTGGCTCGCAGGCTCTAGAGCACAGGCTCAGTAGTTGCGGCGCACGGGCTTAGTTGCTCTGCGGCATGTGGGATCTTCCTGGACCAGGGCTCGAACCCGCGTCCCCTGCATTGGCAGGCGGATTCTTAACCACTGTGCCACCAGGGAAGCCCTGGCAGGCGGATTCTTAACCACTGTGCCACCAGGACAGTCCACCTCCCATCTTTATTAAAGGGCAGCTTCCACTTAAAAAAGTACCTGGTCTTTTCAGGAACTATCAGCTAAAACATTTCTCAGAAAGCAAGATCAAAGGGTTATTGTGACAAGATGAAAGCAGAACAGGGCTCTCTCATGGTCCCTTTGAGCCTGGCTCACCTAAGCCTGCCACAGTTTAGATTCATGACTTGGCACCCTGGGATCATGCAGCTGTGTTGGGGTTATTTCTGTTGTGAAAAGAGCTGCAGCCAAAGCATCGCTGGCTTGTCGGGGACCCAGATGTAGAGGTAACAGCCTAGCCATGACCATTACCACTTGACAAAACTTCCGAAACCAAAAACACAAAACCAGGTCACTGGTCAGGGAAACAGAACAGGGGACCTTGGCTCTGAACATACAGTGAACTGGCTGAATAATGTGCTCTGTGAGTAGTTCCCCTTCTCCCAATACTCTTAGGACGTGATGTAACTCTCAGTTCTAGCCCAAAGGAAATGATGACCATAAATAAATGATGACCAATTATGAATGCAATGCAATTACTAATGCAATTTTACCTGCTGCAGGGGTGACTTCTCTGTGGACATGGAGACATACAAGACATTAAACACATGTACATTAAACATCAGGTTGGTTGCTGATGCTGGCAAGCCAGTGTTCAGAAAAAAAACATCCACAACAAAGAGGTGTGGCAAACCAGGCACCATGCCCATAGCAGCAGCACAATGGGGCTTCTAGGACATTCTCCTGGTAGGACATTCAGAGTAGTAAGTGGAACAAGGTTAAGACTCTACAGTATAGTGAAGGCTGATCTAAAGATAGCAGGGAAGATTAGGAAAAATCCAAAAATTGGAGAGGTAACTTAGTAGAAGGGAATGATAAGAGTTTGGGAGATTTGGGATGGTACATTTTGATGATGAGTATCACACACGGCAGATAAAATGTACATCAAAATAGGGAACAGTTAAAACCACAGCTAAACACAGGACTTTGCTCCTGGCTGGTTATTTTTATAGGTCACACACCATGCATAGAACAAGGAATGCCTCCCCGCCGTCACATACGTGATACCAGCTGCACAAATGCGGAAAACAAGAAGTTGTCTGAAAATAGCAACTTACCTTGTATGAAGATCCTATCCCAGTAGATTTTCCCGACTTGAATGCCCCCAAGAAACACCAGGTTGGACAGGATCAGCATGGAGGTGGAACAAGATGCAAGGGCAGCATGGAGTCGACGGCGAGCTTGTGGGGAGAGGAACTGGGCCTATGGGGAAAAGGTAGAAGGCATCTCATCACAAGGGTGGAAAAAATCGGGCTGAGACATCACACAGCCTTTCTCTGTTACCAGCTCAGGATGCCTCCCTGCAGAGCCTGAGGTAGGTTGATATTTAAACAGCACTCAAAACTTCTGTTCCTGCAAGATGCTCATTCTGGTCTAAGGAATGAAGTGACACACTCCCAAGTTGCTATTTCCTATTGCCAAAATGGGTTTCCCTCTGACATGTGTAACACAAGCACTGAACCTAGTAAGGATCTAGCTGAAATGTCTCCACATGCTTTCTGCACATAAATCTACAGGTACAAGAACTGTTTAGACTCCTCTCCATGATAACAAGCACAACTCTATGTAATGAGGTCAAGCTCAGGGCGATCTTCTGGGCCAGTTAACTTGACTCCGGGAAGCACCCCCATAAATCTGACCCACTATTAGAAGGAATCCCATTAAAAGGGTTCAGGAGAATCAGTACAAGCCAACCCCCTTCCTGGAATCAGAGCTCTGGGTACATGCCCCACCGAGAGTGAACTTGTAGCAGCATCAGAGAATGTCAGCTTATCACAGCGCCTGAAATATGCAGGAACTGGAGAGATGTTTTCCAGTAATGATGATAAAAAATTCTCGTCCATCCAAGGTCTTCACTGCACTTTTCCTCCCCTTCTAATATTTTCTCAGGGACTTCATAAATTAAACAAAGTGTTTATTTCTCAGCGTTGATCATTCTGGTGCCCTACCGAGTGAGATCACAATGCTGTGGCTGGAGTATGTGCGCCCCATCAGTATGTGCACAGGGATTGTCCTTCGGGACTGCAGATTCAGAATGAGAACCAGATACGACTCAACCCAAGGTTTCTGACAAATACCTCAGCCTAATCCAAAGACACAGAAAAGAGGGATTTCCCTGGTGGTCCAATGGTTAAGAATCCACCTTCCAATGCAGAGGACATGGGTTCGATTCCTGGTCGGGGAACTAAGGTCTCACATGCTGCGGGGAAACTAAGCCCGTGCGCTGCAACTAGAGAGCCCGCGGGCTGCAACGAAAAGATCCCGCGTGCCGCAAAAAGACCCAACGCAGCCAAATAGATAAATATTTTTAAAGATTTTTTTTAAAAAACAAAAAAACAAAGACATAGAAAAGAGAGAGAGCAGAGGTTCTAGAGATCATTCCTGAATATCTTCCTAAAGCCTGCACTTCTCTGGGGTCACTTGCATCTTGATTTCAGCTGTGCTCCTGTTACAAACAGAATTCTGAATTAACAAGCAAAAAGGACTAAGCTAGAGGGTGAGTCTCAAATAGGAGATTTACTTATTCCTGGTGACCCTACTATGGATCATCTGTGGCTACTCTGTAAGCCTTGGTCAGTGTCCTCTGAAAGCCTAGAGAAATGAATTCCTGATCCCCTCCCCGTTTCTCCCCTGCCAGTCCCAGGTCTGGTCTGTAGGCTCAGATATACCTGCTACCCTATAGCTTCCCATCCATGGCTCTCTCCTCCAGCATCATTTTGGAGCATGGGTTTTACTGCCACCCTATGTGAGAGTGTGGCTTTCTCTGATAAGCTGTGTAGCAGGCAGTGACTAAGTTGTCTGCCTGCACATGGTTGTTCTGGAAAGCTCTCAAGTGATGCTGACATGGCCCTGGTTAGAGGCCACCAGACAAGATGACCTCTAGTCTCTCCCCCTCCTCTGAGAGGCCACAAGCATGCACAGGGGATGCTGCCAAACAAGATCAGGTAAGAGATAACTACACAGCATAAAAACTGGTAATGAAAGAGAAATAGGGATGAAGCAGGATTGTAATTCAGCACTCTTCACCTCCGAGAATAAGGAGACATTAATCTGCCAGTTTCTGCATTTTCGAGCAGAGGAAGATACTTTCGGAGTGTTACTGACTCAATTAGCAGTGACTCAGGAGGTGGGGTGAGAGGAAGCAGGGGGATAGGGGGAAAAATCCACAATAATAAATCAAGAAAATATGAAATGTTGTAATTGACATAAATGTGCCCAAATAATTCTCTCCAGGTACAGGGGTCACTGATAACACATTTGATTTCTAAGGAACGTGAGGAACTTCTGTTCAAACCCTATCAGTCTTCCCTAACCTTATATCCTGTTAGGGGAGTTCAAAGACCCCACTGATCTTTCCCGTTTTAATGCCAATTACAGAGAGTGCACATTGCTTGGTTAAAGCTCAAAGTGGTTCTCCTTTTGTGGGAAATGATTACAATTATTAAATAATCAACACAGAGATGACGAGAGAGGAAAACACTGCTTGCGTTAGGTTGCTAAGCGGGGCTGTGGTGCCAGGTTACCTGGTACAGGGCGAGGGCCGGGATACAGGGGGAGGCAAAGCTGGGGGGCAAGAGGCAGAGCAAGGGAAGAGATGCAGCGGAGAGTGAGGGCTGGAGGCACGGGGATCCTCTCTCCAGCACCTGAGACCCTGGCTCCTACTGCTCTTCCTTTGATTCTCTGATTACCCCAGTATCTCTCTCAGCTACATGATTCAATAAATTCCTATTTCTGCTCAGGAAAAACAGAAGTCAGAGCAAGAGCAAATACAAAGGAGCCTCTTATCTCAGAGACAGGAGGGAAGATCTAAAATTTGAAATGACCGACTACAAGTTAATCTTTAGAAATAGTTAATTTATTTTTTAAAAATTAACAAGAATGTTAAAGGCACAGGCTGTTGGAATCTATAGGCTAGAAAAACTTAAGGAGAAATCAAGATGCTTATAGGCAATTCTTGATTATTTGCCCCCCACCCCGGGGTGAGTAGGTGGAAGACAAAATAGATGATGATAAAGAAAATCCCAAAGCCTAATTTTAAACTAATAGCCCCATCCTCTGAACTGACAAAATTAGCCTTGCCAACACGCAGCAAACTTGACAGAACATTGTCTCTCTTCTTTGTGAATCAGTGGGAAGGCAGAATGATGGGCCACAAGAAAGGAAAAAGAGGACCTGTCTGGATAATCCACAGGAGGGTAATAATTAATAGCAAAGGGGATGGAAGTCTTGGCTGCAACTCCTCTTTCCTCTTTGGGTTCCCTCGCCTCATTGTAGAAGGTGACAGATTTGACATCAGGGATTTCTTTCTATCTTGGGAACCATCTGGCCTTAGTCATTGGTTTACAGGAACTCTAGAGGTAAGCACCAAATTCAGGGTTCCCAGGAGAAAAAAAATGCCATCTGGGCAAGGCTGGAAGAGTATATTCCCTTGGCCCAGCCAGCTCCGTCAATAAATATGACTTTCTGAGCCCCTAGGGCCACAGGATCAAAATTCCCACTTTAAACACTTCGTATCTTTTGCACTGTCTCTTCTGAAGTCCTATTGCAATTACTGTCATCACTCCTGTGGTCCTTCACATCTAGGATGCAGGTTGTTCATGTGCAGGGTCAAGCCTCTCATGTTAGTCACCCATCTTCCTGGCTCAGGTGCTTGAAAGGTTGAGGAATTGTAAACCAAATAGGGAGAAAAAAAAATCATTGTGCAATGAAGAGCCATCAGGTATGAAAAGAACTGCCAACTTGATCAGATAAGGCACTGATTAGTAAACAGATTTTCATTTTCATTAACATGACTACATGAGCATACAAAAGAGCCCTGGTCTGGTCATGGTCTCTTCCCAGAGGATAGATGAGTCTGTGGCCATCCAATATTCTGGCAGCAAAAAACCCCAGGGGATGTTTGGAAATTCGCTGGACATTTTTGGTTGTCCCAAGGACAACACAATTGGCAGGAGGTAACTGTGGCATTTGATGGGCCAGGGATTATAAACACACTGCAATGTGTGGGATAGAACCATCCTGCCCAAAATGTCAACAGCGCCCTCTTGAGAAAGGGTCAAAGGTTTTCTTCTACTTTCATTATAGAGCTAACTTCTCTCTCGGCCCAAGGGGCACAGAACCTCCCTTCCTCTCTCATTAGGAGCAATGGCAAAAACATGCCCCTTTCCCCCTGGGGCCCAGAAAAATGCACCCCAGGGCAGGGAAAGCATTCTTTTATAGTGTCCCAGTGCTAGGCCCCCTCGCTTCCCCCCCCCACTACCACCTGGTATCACATTTGAGCGAGGGGGAGCCTCTTGTGTCCCCAGTTATGTTCAGGCAAGACGTAGCAACCTCCTCACCCTCACAGCCCTGAGACCTGGAGGAGAAAGGAAGAATGGGAGGCCGAGCACGTTGGAAAGCACCATTTTGTTCCCCTACAGGGGTGACCAGTGCTCCCACACAGACTCTTAACTCATGTGACAGGTTAGGGCAGTTTCTCTCCATGTTAGTGTCGATATAACCCACTCTTCAGGCCCAAGGGCAAGTACCCTCTAATTCCTCTGGGTGAGCTCGCTGTCTCTGAAAGAAGAAACAAGAAGTGGAAATGCTATAACTAACAGTTTAGCGATGGCTCTAAACTTCCCTCTAAGACACTAACTCCAAAGGTGAGGCATGTAACCCAAACAAAGGAAACCTGGGGCTGAACTAAACGTCTGTCAGAAGAGTTTGCAGTTCCTGCTGCAAGGTGTCTTCAAGTGTGTTTATTCATATCTCCATGGCAACCCCTCTATCTTTTCCAGTCAACATCCTGTCCTTGGAAATCACAGGACTGGCCAGGCAAACAAGCCAGGGCCTGGGGGGGTGCGGTCCACGGAATCTGGGTCAGAAGTGATGCTCAGAGTGGCCATGGGGGTGAGAAGCAGATGGTGTGGTGGGGCTGCAGGTGGCTGTGCTCCGGGGGCCCCGCACTTGTCCATGGAGGGCCTGCACGTGGGGCTGAGACAGGAGGAGGGGATGGGCTGAGCATCTGGGGGAGCATATGGGCCGGAGGAACGGCTGCTGGAGACAGTGACAAAGGCTTGGCAAGTGGGACCTAATGCTGTTTATTTTTAAGTGGGGGAGAAGCTAAAAAAAGAAACTGGGTGGGTTTGAGCAGCTGGACACAGTTCTTCCATATAATCACTGAAGTTTTTCATTTTCTAATAAAAACACTAACCAGAGGGAAAGAGAGGATAAACAAGGACATGGCAACGGGAGAGACTAGTGCAGACCAGGGAGAGCAAACGAGGGGTGGACACCCCACAGGCCATAAAGATGAGACCAAAGACAACAAAAGAAACAATTATAGCTCTTGTGAAAGAGAAGGGTGGTCAAAGTGAAACGCTCAGGGTCAGGAGGACCCAAACCCCAAAGTCATTCCAGTGTCCCTGTCCCATCTCTGTACCAACCTGCCAGGACACTGCTCCCCTTGCTTCCTTTCTCAAGGCACCTGGGTCATTTCCACTTAGAAGTCTGTTTTACCAGTTACCCATCTCTCTCATGTTCCTACCAGCATGGTAAGTTCCTGAGGGACAGCGTGGCCTGTTCTTCAATCTGTATCACCCAAGGCCCACGCATACTCTGTGTGCGCTCAATAATTATCTTACACCTGTTCCTCCCATTGCCCTACGTAAGTTATGGAATCTCCTGACTTCCTTACTATTCCATCGCCATGCTATATCCAAGCCAAATGAATACATGAAGGCACTCAGAAAGCAACACTTCCTTCCCTCTTGTACACGTATGGAGCATCAAAAAATCTCTGGCTAATGAAGTTAAATTTTTCAATCTCTGTTTGCTACTGTGATCTAAGCAATGCATGCTCCTAAGAGACAGTCAGATACCTGCAGTGATGAAGGCAAAGCTGGTTTTGCTTAAACGGAACAGTTACCTGCTCCACAGTTTAGAAGTCCAGTTCAGTTAAAAACAGCAGAGGCTATAACTTAGGATCCAAATCCGTGCAGCATATGAAAAAATTTCAGAGAACTTTCAAATAACTAAGCAAACAGCTGTCTCCTGTTACATTTAGAAAGCTTAAGCCGTATATTAAGTGCCTGGGGTCCTGCTAAAAGTTCTGGAATGGCCAACAGAACCGTGTCACCCTGTGTTTTTACTTTTCCACTACCATGGACCCACCTCCAGTCTGTACGTCTCTGCTCTGGATTTCGCAGAAGCCTCTTTCTTAACTGGCATGCTCTATTCTGGCCTTTACCCCTCTAGTTCATCAAGCACACTGACTAGGACTCTCCATTATGCAAAGTATGTTAGTGGTTTTTCGTTGCTTACAGACTAAAATCCAAACTGGGAAGGCACTTTACAATCAGAGCCCATTTCACTTTCCAACCTTAATTCCTACCACTCTTCATCAATGGTATAGCTCTATTCACTGCCCTCCAAACATAACATGCACTTTTACATCTCTGTGCCTTTGTACAAGCTGTTTTCTCTACTTAGAATGTGCCCTCCTTATTCCTTCTTCAAGCTCTAGCCCAATGTCAGCTCAGGAGAGCAATGGCCTTCAACCAGCCCAAATTGGGTTCAGGTTCTGGCTTTCCACCTTTTAACTGTGCTGCCCAGAGCAAGCTCAGGCTCCCCATCTACCTAGTTCACAGTTGGTATTTGATAACTGTAGGCCACCCTAAACCTGGGAGTGTTGATCACCTATTTTCTGGTTCTATAAGCTATGGATGGGATAGAGAGCATCAATCTATAGGTCTTAGAGAGCTACAGTTTTTAATGTAAAACACTTCACTATGTGAGGAGCTTTACCTATACTGAAAAGTAGGTTAAATTATTCCCATTTTACAAAGGAAGAACTAGAGGAGCAGACATTAAGTAACTGGCCCCAGGTTATATACACTGGTAAGTACAGAGCAGGATTCACACAGGTTTCTCTAACTCAATGTCTTCCTACCCCCCACTACATTATACAACTTCACGTCTGTGTAACAGTGATTATCCCCCTCCTCTAGACTGGAATCTTCAAGAAGTTTATCTCTTCAGTGCCAGATACAAAGTAGATTTTCAAGAAATGTTTGTTCCACAGATACTTCATGGATGTGTTCCTTTAGCAATGGTTGATAGATACCCACCAAGTGTCAATTTCAGGACCTCAATATTTTCAAGAACAATATGGCTTAGAATGACATTGGACTTTTAAAAAGCAATTGGAATTCACAATTACAGAAGGAGGTTTAGTATATCTCTCCAGAAAATGACACCTAACAGACCAAAAGTAAGAAAGAATACAGAGCTGCTGAATAGAAATTAATAGGCCTAGCATCCAAATTGAAAAGGATGAAAAATTACCTCTGTTCACAAATGACATGATCTTATATGTAGAAAGCACTAAAGATTCTATTTAAAAAGTTATAACTAAGAAATTCAGCAAAGGTTACAGTATATGAAATTAACATGCAAAAATCAGTTGTATGTCTATACATTAACAGTGAACAATCTGAAAAGGAAATTAATAATTCCATTGATGATAGCATCAAAAAGAATAAAATACTTAGGAATACACTTAACAAAGGAGGCAAAATATTGTACACTGAAAACTACAAAACACTGTAGCTATGACATCCATATTCATGGGCTGGAATACTGAATATTGTTAAGATGCCATTACCACCCAAAGCTGTCTCTAGCTTCAATGAAATCCCTATCAAAATCCCAAAAATTTTTGTTTGCTGAAACAGAAAAATTCATACTAAAGTTAACATGAAATCTCAAGGGACCCCTGAGTGGTCAAAACAATCTTGAAAAAGAACAGGAGAGTCAATCAAGATGGTGACATAAGGGGGTCCTGAACTCCACTCCTCCCATGGAGGCACTGAATGGACAGCTATATATAGAGCAATTCCCTGTGAATAAATAGATAAAATATAATAAAGTATCAAACAGAAATCATAGAGCTGAAGAATACAATAACTGAACTGAAAAATTCAATAGAAGGGTTCAATAGTTCAACAACAAACTAGATAAAGCAGAAGAAGAGATCAGCAAACTCAAAGACAGGGCAGTGGACTTCATCCAATCAGAGGAACCAAAAAAAAAAAAAAAAGAATGAATATGAGTGAAGATAGCTTAAGGGACTTATAGATGCCATCAAGCAGACCAATGTATTATGGGGGTCCCAGAAGGAAAACAGAGAAAGGGGCAAAGCACTTATTCACAGAAATAATGGCTAAAAACTTCCCTAACCTGGGGAAGTAAACAAACATCTATATCTAGGAAGCCCAAACAGTACCAAATAAGATAAATCTAAAGAGACCCACACAAAGACACATTATAATTAAACTGTGAAAAGTTAAAGACAGAGAGGACCTTAAAAGCAGCAAGAGAAAGCAACTTGTTATATACAAGCGAACTCCCATACGACTATCAGCATATTTTTCAACAAAAAAATTGTAGGCCAGAAGGAGCAGCATAATATATTCAGATTGCTGAAAGAAAAACACTGCCAACCAAGAATACTCTACCTGGCAAAGCTGTCCTTCTGAACTGAAGGAGAGATAAAGAGTTTTCCCGAACAAAAACAAAAACAAAAACAAAAGCTGAAGGAATTCATCACCACTAGACCAGCCTTACAAGAAATGTTAAAGGGATTTTTTTCAAGTTGAAACAAAAGGATGCTAATTAGTAACAGGAAAATATGTGAAAGTATAAAGCCTAATGGTAACGGTGAACATATAGTTAAATTCAGAGTACTCTAATGTTGTAATTGTGGTGGGTAGATCACTTATAACTAGTATAAAGGTTAAAAGCAAAAAGTTTTAAAGATAACTACAAGTACAAAAATTTGTTAATGTCCAACCCTAATGTCCATTGATGGATAAATGTGTAAGCAAACTATGGTATATATGTAGAATGGAAATATGGCTCAGCCTTAGAAAGAAAGGAAATTCTGACAGACACTGCAACATGGATGAATCATGAGGACGTTAGGCTCAGTTATAATCATGACACAGAAGGGCAAATACTGCACAATTCCACTTATATACAGTACCCAGAATAGTCAAACTCATAGAAAAAGAAAATAAAATAGTGGTTTCCAGGGATTAGGGGGAAGAGGTAATAGGAGTCATTGTTTAGTAGGCACAGAGTTTCAATCTGGGATGATAAAAACATTCTGGAGACTGATGGTGGTGACAGCTGCACAACAATGTGAATGTATTTAATGACTCTGAATTTTACACGTAAAAGTGGTTAAACCGGTAAATTTTCTGTTATGTATGTTTTATCACAAGAATTATTAGGCCTTATCTAATAGACAGATCTGCCGAATAGTGAATACATGCAATTTTCATACACATGTGGGCCATAATCAAACTGAATGTGTACTAAGCCAGGAAAGGAATATAAGTACATTTTAAAATTTTATCATGAAGTTTATGGTCACCAGCAACAAACATTAGCAAAAAATAACACACCAGTAAATTACTTTAAATTTCATTCATTTTAGCTAAAAGTTTTTATTGCAGGAATAATAAAATGGATAAACTTTGGCAAGTGTGATCAATTAAGAAAATAAGGTAAAATAAACAACAAGAGGAATACATATGACATTTAAAAATCTTTGGAGAGTATATAGCAATATATTTGGAAACCTAGATAAAAGATAATTTATCTAGAAAATTTAAACTACCTAAAACTCTCATAGAAAAAGTAGGAAGACTAAAAAAAAAAAAAAAGCATAAACATAGAAGAATTGAAACAGTGGTCAAAGCTCTATGCTTAAAGAAGAACTGCCCAGATATTCTTAATGAGCAAGTTCTACCAGATGGTCAAGAAACAGATAATTTCCATCTCGTAAGAACTGTTTCAGAGGGTAGAAAACCATGGGAAGCTTCCACTCATTTGAGGATGCCAGCATAACTCTGATACCAAAGTCATAAAAAGCCAAAACAAGAAAAGAAAACCAGAAGTCAATCTTTGTTCCAGAAATTACCTTAAAAATTCTAAATTAAATAGCTGCAAATCAAATACAGGAATGGTTCAAAGAACACTCTCGATCAAGTAAGATTTATCCCAGGAATGGAAGGGTGATTCAACATTAGAAACATTAGAAATCCATATAACTCATGGGATTAAATAATTAAAGCAGAATAATCATATGATCACTCAATAGATGACAATAAAGTAAGCTTTTTTAAGTTGATAAAGAGGATATGTCAAAAACCCAGAGAAAATATTCCCACTAGCTTCAAGAAAAAGACATTTTTTTCCTCTATCATTCAAAACTGTACCAAAGGACCAAGTATAGTGAAACAATTAAATGCAGCAAGAGTTAAAATTGTTGGCAAAAACAAAACTGTCATTATTTGTAGATGATATGACCATCAATCTAGAAAATTCAAAAGAAACAACCGACAAATCACTAGAGCTAAAAAAAGATTTAAAGTAGATGCAAAATGATCAACTCAAAACAAAAATCAATACCTTTCCTACACAATAGCAATAATTCAAAAAGAGATGCACAAGACTTCTAAGAAATGATAAAACTTTACGTAAGAACATAAAGGAAGACTTGAATAAATAACTATTCAAGGCTGGGAAGACTCAGCATTACAGACATGTCAACTCTACTCAAAGATACAATTCAGAGCAAATCTAATAAATTCCAATATAAATACCAAAGGGAGTTTTGAGAAACTTCACTTTTGAGGAATTCTAAGATTCATATAGAAGAAGCAATGTGCAAAAACAGCCAATGTAGCTCCAAAAAAGAACAAAAAGGAGCACAGGACTTTCCTTACTGGGAATCAAGATATTCAAAACTCTAAGATTTTAAACAGGACTAATTAAACAGATCAATGCAACAGAAAAGAGAGCCCACAAATGAACCCATGTGTATTTGGATATTTACAATATATTAAATGTGATCTTTCAAATCAGTGAGGGAAAGATTACTGAATAAAACAATTTTTAAATGTAGAAAGATTTCTTGTTGCAGGCCATACAAAAATGGGCAGCAGACCAGATTTGGTCCCTGGGCCATCCTTTGCCAACTCCTGCTCTATTCTATTCTCGGTAATGCCCTAAAGAAGCACTTTATGAACAAGGAGGCATGAACAGGCAATGTACTGCAGCAGCATTTGCAAAAGAAAAAAAAAAATGAGAGGCAACTTAAATTTTCAATAGAATAATTTTCAACAATAGAATAAGCCAATTATCACATATCCATATTATGTCCAGTTATGCAGATCGACATACTCTAATATAGAAACATCTTCAAAACATAATATGAGGAGGGAAAAAGGTGAAAACTTAAAAATATACATTTCTAAACCACACACACACACATATATGTACATACAAAGTATGAAAGGTATGCAAGGCTACACTGCAATCTGATAACAATGGCTACCTTTCATGGGAGGAAAGTGAACAAGTGTGTCTGTTTGGGTGATGAGTGCCTTATCTGTATTTTTTTCAAGATCATATGGTCATAAATGACTTCATAAATTCTAAAGAATAAATGAATAAAAAAAGGAAGTCTAGGAATCTTTCCACTAAATGACCCTAGAGCCTGGCCACCTCCCCTGAGTATAGAGAGTCAAGGCACATGGGTGGAAAGATGGAATCCAGACGACCATCACACCCAAGTCGTGGCTGCTCATGGCACTGGGGTCCTCCCGCTCTAAGCAGCACTGAGGTCCATTGGGACTATTAAATAAGCCTAGGATGTCACAGCTATGGCCTCAGCTATATCCTGTTCAAACACAGAAACAACAGCTTAGGGCAAGGCCTGCTTTTAAAGCAAACTTGACATTTAAAAATCTAAAACTGACAAACAGGTAAAGCATTCCAAAATAATTCACCAAATGATGGCACAGAAAACTCTTCTAGTGACATTCAGTTAAACATAGTAGATGAGACATCTCTGCTCCCTTCACAAACCCCATTAAAATGAAAAGTAAACATTTGAAAAGGTATAAATCCACAGACAGGAATGGAAGAGAAGTGAACAGCAAGTGAGCAAAGTCAAACCATCTTTATAAGATAGAAAGCAGATGAATGAATTAGCAGAGCTGAGATACTTGAATACTACTAGATGCCAAAGAGAAGAAAAGTCACTCATATACCAGGTCCCCAGAAGTCCCAGGCATTAGAGGTACCATATACCACAGGTGACAACAGTAAACCATGGAGGAAAAAAACAGAGATTGGTTGAAAACCTGGGTAATAAGCATATGGACCACAAGGATAAAGATCCTCCTTTCTCCCCATCCCCACCCCCACCCATGATGAAGTTTTTTTTTTCCATAAATAAACTCCGTCAAAGAGATTCTAAAGTCAGGGACAATAAGCACAATGACATTTCAGAATTACCAAAGGTATCTGCATTAAGCTTCTAGAGAGAAAAATAGAGTACATACAAGGAATCAAGAATTAAATGGCATTTCTCAACAGTAAAGCTAAAAACTAGAAGACAAATAATATCTTGAAAATTTTCAGGAGAAATTACTTTTCAGCCTAAAATTCAGTGCTCAGATAATCAATTAAATGTGAGGGTAGAATAAAGAGAGTTCTAGAAATACTAGGTCTCAAAAAAAAATAGTATCACCCATGATCCCTTTCTAAGGAAGCTACTAAAGGATGTGCTCCAGCAAATCAAAGGTTGGGGGGGGGGGAACAAGGAGATCTGGGACCCAAGACACAGAGATTCAGCCTAGGGGAGAGGAAATGGGACATGTCAGGACAACAGCCACAGAGCAGATCTGAAGAGAAATAATCCAGATGGGAAGGGAGGATGGAAGGTCTTCAAGAAATATTCTCCAGGTAAAGAGAACTGACAGATTACCAGAGATATCTGACCACATGGAAAATAAAACACTATTCTGAGGGATTTTTCCAATTTTATTAGGGAGTTTGGAAAGAAGTGATGACAGTAAACCAATTAATCAAACGAAATAGGCAAGGCAATTCTTAATCTGAGTTGGGGAAACAGTTGACTAAGAAAGAAAATGCAATTATAGTACTTTAACTGGTTTGGCAGGGAGCCACACTTAACATAGTGATGATAATGTAAACATTGAGTTCTGATTTAACAAAAGGGAGAGATATTATTACATTAGGAGGAGAAGTGGGGAGTACATCTAAGAGGCTAAACCTCATGTAGAAATCACTCAATATTTATAATCTATAAGTGAAGAATAATAGAATACACTTTAAAAAGACAGAGGTAAATATCAGAAACAACTAAGAGAATTGAAAGTTGTGGTGGGATGAATTGGGAGATTTTGATTGACTTATATACACTAATATGTATAAAATAGGTAACTAATAACCTGCTGTATAAAAAATAAATAAAATAAAATTCAAAAAAATTGTTGCTAATGGAGATAAGAACATAAACGCGGGAGGAATGGAGATAGCTCTTCTATTTATTTATCTAAATGAAACCTTGTGTAATATTTGACTTTTGAACCATGAACCTATTTTTTTTTAAACTTCCTGGGTTTCAGTTTTTCGCACTGTAAAATAGTGATAATGATGCTACTTACCTATCAAGCTACTATTAAAATCACACGAGATAATGCAGTAAAAGTGCTTTGGGGAACATTCTCACTTCTCTCGGACCAATTTTTCAGAAGAGTTCTTCCACAGACAAGTTGTGTGGAGCCACACTTAAAACACAAGTTGTCTAAGAACTGAGGGCTGTTTTGTTGATTCATCGAATGCCAAATGTGCACAAGCAGCAAGGAGATGGGACATGGATGAGTAATCTAAGTGGCTTGGGTTTATCACGGAAGACTCCTAGTCTGAAATCAAGGAGGCTTGAATAGATCATGAGAAAATGGATTTGACTTCTTTCTATCAAACTAATCATCTGTTCTTAGAAAGATTACTTATACATTCCTTATCTCTAGGTTCCTCATCTGTAAAACTGGAGGTAGTAACACTTGCCCTGAAGGGTTGTTGTGATGGGTAAATAATATAACGAACGTGAAAGATCTTTGTGCAGTGTCTGGCGCAGTTCCTTCTACAGCACAGGATGACAGTTACAATGGTCGCACATCCATCTGCTCCTGAGAATGACAACTTTAACCTTCAATTTCTAACATAAACTAAGCATCCAGGGTCAGCTAAGCAAAACCGGTGGGTAAGTCCACCCTCTTCCCTTTTCTCTCAATAACGTTTGATTAGACAACAATACTTATTCACTGTAGAAAAGGTTGAAAATATAAATGAGCCAAAACAAGAAAACATGTATCATAAATACTCCGACCATTGACGTTTTAGTGTATAACCTTCCATACGCTTTTCTATGTTTCAATTTCTAAATAAAAATGCATTTTTATTATACCTGTTATTTCGCATTCTTTATTTCCATCTTCTCACAGTGAAACTATTTCAACATCATCACTTTCAACAGCTGCATATTTGGCTTGACAGATGACCTGCACCGTTTATATTATACTCTTTCCTGTCACCCTTCAAGGGTTAAACAGTGGCCGTTCCAACACTCATTCTGGCCTACTGAGTGGATTACAGGGTTGACACCAGAGGAGAAAGCAAGAGCAACCTTAAATTGTGTGTTTCAGTACATGTTGGTGATCAACAGTACATTGATTCCAACCCAGCTCATCTCAAAAAAGGCCAGCAGCTGCTTGATATGCTTTTTAAAGCAACATTTATTTCTAGGCATTGAAAGGAATGTGAGATATTTTGGAAGTTCTGCACATTTCTGACATCTCAGAGATTTAAAAATGAATAGATAGACAAAGTTTTACTGAGCTCTGCCCACCAGAGCAACAGTCAGCTCTACCCACCACCAGTCCCTCCCATCAGGAAACTTGCAAAAGCCTCTTAGATAGCCTTATCCACCAGAGGGCAGACAGCAGAAGCAAAAAGAACTACAATCCTGCACCCTGTGGAACAAAATACCACATTCACAGAAAGATAGACAAGATGAAAAGGCAGAGGGCTATGTACCAGATAAAGGAACAAGATAAAACCCCAGAAAAACAACTAAATGAAGTGGAGATAGGAAATCTTCCAGAAAAAAATTCCAAATAATGACAGTGAAGATGATCTAGGACCTCGGAAAAACAATGAAGGCAAAGATCGAGAAGATGCAAGAAATGTTTAACAAAGACCTAGAAGAATTAAAGAACAAACAAACAGATGAACATTACAATAACTGAAATGAAAAATACACTAAAAGGAATCAATAGCAGAATAACTGAGGCAGAAGAACCGATACGTGACCTGGAAGACAGAATGGTGGAATTCACTGCTGTGGAACAGAATAAAGAAAAAAGAATGAAACGAAATGAAGACAGCCTAAGAGACCTCTGGAACAACATTAAACACAACAACATTCGCATAATAGGGGTCCCAGAAGGAGAAGAGAGAGAGAAAGGACCAGAGAAAATATTTGAAGAGATTATAGTCGAAAACTTCCCTAACATGGGAAGGCAATAGCCACCCAAGTCCAGGAAGCGCAGAAAGTCCCAGGCAGGATACACCCAAGGAGAAACATGCCGAGACACACAGTAATCAAATTGACAAAAATTAAAGACAAAGAAAAATTATTGAAAGCAACAAGGGAAAATGACAAATAACATACAAGGGAACTCCAATAAGGTTAACAGCTGATTTCTCAGCAGAAACTCTACAAGCCAGAAGGGAGTGGCATGATATATTGAAAGTGATGAAAGGGAAGAATCTACAACCAAGATTACACTACCGGCAAGGATCTCATTCAGATTCAACGGAGAAATCAAAAGCTTTACAGACAAGCAAAAGCTAAGAGAATTCAGCACCAACAAACCAGCTTTTCAACAAATGATAAAGGAACTTCTCTAAGTGGGAAACACAAGAGAAGAAAAGGACGTACAAAAACAATTCCATAACTATTAAGAAAATGGTAATAGAAACATACATATCAATAATTACCTTAAACGTGAATGGATTAAATGCTCCAACCAAAAGACACAGCCTCGCTGAATGGCTACAAAACCAAGATCCATATATATATGCTATCTACAAGAGACCCACTTCACACCTAGGGACACAAACAGACTGAAAGTGAGGGGATGGAAAATGATATTCCATGCAAATGGAAATCAAAAGAAAGCTGGAGTAGCAATACTCATATCAGATAAAATAGACTTTAAAATAAAGAATGTTACAAGAGACAAGGAAGGACACTACATAATAATCAAGGGATCAATCCAAAAAGAAGATATAATAATTATAAATATATATGCACCCAAAATAGGAGCACCTCAATACATAAGGCAACTGCAACAGCTCTAAAAGAGGAAATAGACAGGAACACAATAATAGTGGGGAACTTTAACACCTCACTTACACCAATGGACAGATTATGCAAACAGAGAACTAATAAGGAAGGACAAGCTTTAAAGGACACAACAGACCAGATAGATTGAATTGATATTTATAGGACATTCCATCGAAAAACACCAGCTTGCACTTTCCTCTTAAATGTGCACAGAACATTCTCCAGGATAGATCACATCCTGGGTCACAAATCAAGTCTCAGTAAATTTAAGAAAATTGAAATCATATCAAGCATCTTTTCTGACCACAACGATATGAGATTAGAAATCAATTACTGGGAAAAACATGTAAAAAACACAAACAAATGGAGGCTAAACAATACGTTACTAAACAACCAAGAGATCACTGAAGAAATCAAAGAGGAACTCAAAAAATACCTAGAGACAAATGACAATGAAAACATGACAATCCAAAACCTATGGAATGCAGCAAAAGCAGTTCTAAGAGGGAAATTTATAGCAATACAAGCCTACCTCAAGAAACAAGAAAAATCTCAAATAAACAATCTAACCTTACACCTAAAGGAACTTGAGAAAGAAGAACAAACAAAACTCAATGTTAGTAGAAGAAAAGAAATCATAAAGACAGAGCAGAAATAAATGAAATAGAAACAAAGAAAACAGCAAAGATCAATAAAACTAAAAGCTGGTTCTTTGAGAAGATAAATAAAGTTGATAAACCTTTAGCCAGACTCATCAAGAAAAAGAGTGAGAGGACTCAAATCAATAAAATTAGAAATGAAAAAGGAGAAGTTACAACAGACACCACAGAAATACAAAGCATCCTAAGAGACTATTACAAGCAACTCTATGCCAATAAAATGGACAACCTGGAAGAAATGGACAAATTCTTAGAAAGGTATAACCTTCCAAGACTGCACCAGGAAGCAATAGAAAATATTAACAGACCAATCACAAGTAATGAAATTGAAACTGTGATTAAAAATCTTCCAACAAACAAAAGTCCAGGACAAGATGGCTTCACGGGTGAATTCTACCAAACATTTAGAGAAGAGCTAACACCCACCCTTCTCAAACTCTTCCAAAAAACTGCAGAGGAAGGAACACTCCCAAACTCATTCTAGGAGGCCACCATTACCCTGATATCAAAACCAGACAAAGATACTACAAAAAAAAAAAAGAAAATTACAGAACAATATCACTGATGAATATAGATGCAAAAATCCTCAACAAAATACTAGCAAATAGAATCCAACAACACATTAAAAGAATCATACACCATGATCAAGTGGGATTTATCCCAGGGATGCAAGGATTCTTCAACATATGCAAATCAATCAATGTGATACACCATATTAACAAATTGAGGAATAGAAACCATATGATCATCTCAATAGATGCATAAAAAGCTTTTGACAAAATTCATCACCCATTTATGATAAAAAAAAACTCTCCAGAAAGTGGGCATAGAAGGAAACTACCTCAACATAATTAAGGCCATATACGACAAACCCACAGCAAACATCATTCTCAGTGGTGAAAAACTTAAAGCATTTCCTCTAAGATCAGGAACAAGACAAGGATGTCCACTCTGGTCACTAAGATTCAACATAGTTTTGGAAGTCCTAGCCACAGCAATCAGAGAAGAAAAAGAAATAAAAGGAATACAAATTGGAAAAGAAGAGGTAAAACTGTCACTGTCTGCAGATGACATGATACTATACATAGAGAAACCTAAAGATGCCACCAGAGGACTACTAGAGTTAATCAGTGAATTTGGTAAAGTTGCAGGATACAAAATTAATGCACAGAAATTTCTTGCATTCCTATACAGTAATGATGAAAAATCTGAAAGAGAAATTAAGGAAACACTCTCATTTACCATTGCAACAAAAAGAATAAAATACCTAGGAATAAACCTACCTAGGGAGACAAAAGATGTGTATGCAGAAAACTCTAAGACACTGATGAAAGAAATTAAAGATGATACCAACAGATGGAGAGAGATACCATGTCTTGGATTGGAAGAATCAATATTGTGGAAATGACTATACTACCCAAAGCAATCTACAGATTCAATGTAATCCCTATCAAATTACCAATGGCATTTTTTACAGAACTAGAACAAAAAATCTTAAAATATGTATGGAGACACAAAAGACCCCAAATAGCCAAAGCAGTCTTGAGTGGAAAAAACTGAGCTGGAGGAATCAGACTCCCTGACTTCAGACTGAACTACAAAACTACAATAATCAAGACAATACGGTACTGGCACAAAAACAGAAATATAGATCAATGGAACAGGATAGAAAGCCCAGAGATAAACCCACGCACCTATGGTCAACTAACCTATGACAAAGGAGGCAAGGATATACAATGGAGAAAAGACAGTCTCTTCAGTAAGTGGTGCTGGAAAAACTGGACAGCTACATGTAAAAGAATGAAATTAGAACACTCCCTAACACCATACACAAAAATAAACTCAAGATGGATTAGAGACCTAAGTGTAAGACCGGACACTATAAAACTCTTAGAGGAAAACATAGGAAGAACACTCTTTGACATAAATCAAAGCAAGCTCTTTTTTGATCCACCTCCTAGAATAATGGAAATAAAAACAAAAACAAATAAATGAGACCTAATGAAACTTAAAAGCTTTTGCACAGCAAAGGAAACTACAAACAAGACGAAAAGACAGCCCTCAGAATGGGAGAAAATATTTGCAAACGAATCAACAGATAAAGGATTAATCTCCAAAATATAGAAACAGCTCATGCAGCTCAATATTAAAAAAACAAATAACCCAATCCAAAAATGGATGGAGGACCTAAATAGACATTTCTCCAAAGAAGATATACAGATGGCCAAGAAGTACATGAAAAGCTGCTCAACATCACTAATTATTAAAGAAATGCAAATCACAACTACAATGAGGTATCACCTCACACTGGTTAGAATGGGCATCAACAGAAAGTCTGCAAACAACAAATGCTGGAGAGGGTGTGGAGAAAAGGGAACCCTCTTGCACTGTTGCTGGGAATGTAAATTGATACAGCCACTATGGAGAACAGAATGGAGGTTCCTTAAAAAACTAAAAATAGAATTACCTATGACCCAGCAATCCCACTACTGGGCATATACCCAGAGAAAACCATAATTCAAAAAGACATATGCACCCCAATGTTCATTGCAGCACTATTTACAATAGCCAGGTCATGGAAGCAACCTAAATGTCCATCGACAGACAAATGGATAAAGAAGATGTGGTACATATACACACAGTGGAATATTACTCAGCCATAAAAAGGAATGAAATTGGGTCATTTGTAGAGACGTGGATGGATCTAGAGACTGTCATACAGAGTGAAGTAAGTCAGAAAGAGAAAAACAAATATTGTATATTAACGCATATATGTGGGACCTAGAAAAATGGTACAGATGAATCAGTTTGTAGGGCAGAAATAGAGACACAGATGTAGAGAATAAATGTACGGACACCAAGAGGGGAATGTGGTGGGGTGGGGTGGTGTGATGAATTGGGAGATTGGGATTGACATATGTACACTAATATGTATAAAATGGATAACTAATAAGAACCTGCTATATTAAAAAATAAATAAAATATAATTCCAAATAAAATTAAGATATATACACATATACATACATATACACATATATAAATGCACTATATATATGCTACACACAGTCACAGAATATATACACAACACACATCATACATAATACATAAATATACACTGTAAATAAATACATACTGTAAAAATATATTGCACTAAGTATGTGCATATTATTTTGAAATGAAGGGACTATTTTACCCTTCCATTGATAATAGGAACACTGAAAACTCAAGGTCTGCTACCTCCAGTGGGTAATTTGGATTTTCTGGGAGGAAAAAGAGACCCAGATTTGGAAACACACATCCAAAGCTTCAGCATGTACATAATAAGATTGTGCTTCTTCCTAAGCTCATCTATAGAAAAGTGCTAGGTGCTAGACTGATTAGAGTAACCACCACTTATCTGTGCTGTAGAAGCAGAAATCAGGGTCTCTCACATAAAGAATCTCATACCACAAGCCACCTAGAAAAGCCCGTTTCAACCATTTACATTCAAGCCATGGAATCTCATCTTTGGCTCAGTATCCTTTCCTGAGGCTACAGTTCCCCAGGGTAAGGGTTTGTGCTGTGCACTTGGAGGGGAGAATGGACAAGAGTGCCCTGGCGGCAGCAATGATAAGAGAGCAGCCCCTGCCTTGCTCAAGCCTAAACTGAGAGGGACGGGAAAGGCAGCAGAAGCCCCAGAGCTGACCAGACCAGGGGGGCTGAATATCTGAAAATTGCCTCCATTTAAAGCCTTCTGTCAGATAGCAGACTCAGTAATGGAAAGTTAAAAAAGAACCTTTGAAAATGCTTTTGCCTTTCTAAACATATTTGAACTAAAAGGTGGAATTATTTGCAGCATTCTACCACTCAGACCAAGAGGGGTTAAGGCACGGGTTCAGATTCCCACAGAGAAGAAAATGTATAACCAGTGAATTGCACCATGTTTCCTGCACTGTTAATGATCCTTTGGAGTGGGAGACAATGAGGGGGGGTGCCAAGAGATCGTCATCCACCAAGGAACACATTGTTCATAAAAACGGGCATTGCTTTTTTGAGACCGAGGGGCCCAGGTGAGGGCTAGCAGGCTACTACAAAGGCTAATTTAACGTGTAGGATTAATATGTTAATTTGATGCTCTCCTGTTTGGTTAAGTGTTGCATTTCTATATTTCTAAGTCTGGCATTCAAATCTCTTTATGGGGGGACCACTTGGCCTCTCTAACGTCTTTTCCTCCATTGTCCCCAGTGACAGCCCCTTGACTGTCAAAGCAGCCTCCTCTCCTGAACATGGCATGCCCACTCCTGACTTCAGGCTGTGTGTGCTATTCCCCTGGCCTTGAGCCTGTCTTCTCTCTACTTACTTATCCAAATGCAAGATCTTAATTCCTCAGAATCCTACTCAAGCCCCAGATCTTTAAATAAACCATTCCTAAAAGCTTAGCTCACTCTGACCACCACCCCTTATGAACATCAGCTGCCTCTATGACTCAATCTGGTCTCTCTGCACATAATGCCTTATACTGGTCCTCAACTGGTTTGCACACATCTTGCCTCTCCAACCAAATCATAAACTCGTGGAGATGGGGATGATGACTCACTGCTCTTCTCTTTCACTGTTAGCACTCTGACATGGAGCCATAACCTCACCTTACTTGACTCCCCAATAGCATCAACACCATTGACCACTTCCTCCATGAAGTACCTTCTTTTTCTTGGTCTCTGTGAAATTATCCTCTAGATTTCCCTCCCACCTCTTGGCCCCTCCTTCTCTATCTAACTTCTAAACGTTGGTGTCCTCAGGTTCATTCCTGGGCAGTCTCCTTTTCCTCTCTTTCTGTACTCCCTCTCTTTAGAAAGTTTCAGACAACTCCACAGCTCCAAAATATCATCTACATGCTCCGAAACATCTGTCTCCAGCCCAGACCTTTCTTCTGAGCAATGCCTGGGAAGAATAGCCCAATTAGTATTTTATGATATTTATGAAGACAAGTCCATTTTTAAAATATAAATCACTTAGCTCCTCATGGAGAAAAGCTCTCATTCCGTGGTTTTATTGCCTCTCTAATCCAAAGGAGCCACTGCAAAGATGATCATCCTGATAGGAGGCTAGGTGAGATACCTTATTCATGGAGAAAATCGACTAATAATAGACTGTACCACTATACACTGATATTCTGTACTCTGTATTCATTGAAGCACCAAAAGAATATGCAAAAAAAGGAATGAGGAGGGAGGGATCAAGTCTTTTACTCAGAGTTCCCCAACTGCAATGTATCTCCCACATAGGGTGCTGAAATTTTTTTTTCCTAGATGAGCAAACTCAGAAACAAAGGACCAGGTTGACTCTGCCTAAATGGGCTCAGTCTAAGAAGGGTTCTGGTCTGAAGAAAAGGGCCATTGACAGGAAGCACTTGATCTCTGTTTGTCAAAATGAATGCAAGCGGTGGAGGAATAGAAGATCATGAGCCACTGTCCAACAGAATAACTCTTCTCAGACCAGTTTGCTTTGTATTCCTTCAGTGAGTTAACTGGGCTATGATCACTGACCTCCAGTGAAAAGGTTTTCTGATCAGGCCAACTGCCATGTACATCTAGCCAATTGGTGAGTTAGGGTTCCACAGAACTAGGACACCATTGGGTGGATCATGCCAATAGTTTTACAATCAATTATCCTTTCAAGTTGACTGATCTCTCAAACTCCTCTTCAAAGTCAAACTGATCAATTTAACTGATAAACTGAATGGACATCACCACAGAGCTATGGGTTCTTTCTGACACAGCAAAGCATCAGGTCCCTCCAAGAACCGTTAGACTGACCGTCCATGATTTTCAGTGGAGGCATGTTTTCTCAATTAAGTCTATACATAGAAATTTTACTGCTTCAGAAAGGACATAAATCAGCTCAGCAGAACACTCTTGGGGCAAAGAAGAAGGGACAAGGGCTGGGGGAGGAGGAGGTATTTAAATTACTCAATGAAATGGAAATCAGGAGTAGGGTGGGTGAACAGCTTGAGATGTAGATTCTTCTTTGTGTAGGAATAACTAACAAGCACCCTGAAGGTGTCTTCCTTCAAGGGAGAGATCAAAAGCTTTAAATGATACATTAAACAAGATGGACTTAATTGATATATATAGGACATTCTATCCAAAAACAACAGAATACACATTCTTCTCAAGTGCTCATGGAACATTCTCCAGGACAGATCATATCTTGGGTCACAAACCAAGCCTTGGTAAATTTAAGAATATTGAAATCATATCAAGTACCTTTTCCAACGACAACGCTATGAGACTAGATATCAATAACAGGAAAAAAATCTGTAAAAAATACAAACACATGGAGGCTAAACAACACACTACTTAATAACCAAGAGATCAATGAAGAAATCAAAGAGGAAATAAAAAAATACCTAGAAACAAATGAAAACATGATGACCGAAAACCTATGGGATGCAGCAAAAGCAGTTCTAAGAGGAAAGTTTATAGCAATACAATCCTGCCTTAAGAAATAAGAAACATCTCAAATAAACAAACTAACCTTACACCTAAAGCAATTAGAGAAATAACAAAAAAAAACCCAAAGTTAGCAGAAGGAAAGAAATCATAAAGAACAGATCAGAAATAAATGGAAAAGAAATGAAGGAAATGATAGGAAAGATCAATAAAACTAAAAGCTGGTTCTTTGAGAAGATAAACAAAATTGATCAATAGAATTAGAAATGAAAAAGGAGAAGTAACAACTGACACTGCAGAAATACAAAGGATCATGAGAGATTACTACAAGCAACTCTATGCCAATAAAATGGACAACCTGGAAGAAATGGACAAATTCTTAGAAATGCACAATGTTCTAAAACTGAACCAGGAAGAAATAGAAAATATGAACAGACCAATCACAAGCACTGAAATTGAAACTGTGATTAAAAATCTTCCAACAAACAAAAGCCCAGGACCAGATGGCTTCACAGGCGAATTCTATCAAGCATTTAGAGAAGAGCTAACACCTATCCTTCTCAAACTCTTCCAAAATATAGCAGAGGGAGGAACACTCCCAAACTCATTCTACGAGGCCACCATCACCTTGATACCAAAACCAGACAAGGATGTCACAAAGAAAGAAAACTACAGGCCAATATCACTGATGAACATAGATGCAAAAATCCTCAACAAAATACTAGCAAACAGAATCCAACAGCACATTAAAAGGATCATACACCATGATCAAGTGGGGTTTATTCCAGGAATGCAAGGATTCTTCAATATACGCAAATCAATCAACGTGATACACCATATTAACAAGTTGAAGGAGAAAAACCATATGATCATCTCAATAGATGCAGAGAAAGCTTTCGACAAAATTCAACACCCATTTATGATAAAAACCCTGCAGAAAGTAGGCACAGAGGGAACTTTCCTCAACATAATAAAGGCCATATATGACAAACCCACAGCCAGCATCGTCCTCAATGGTGAAAAACTGAAACCATTTCCACTAAGATCAGGAACAAGACAAGGTTGCCCACTCTCACCACTCTTATTCAACCTAGTTTTGGAAGTTTTAGCCACAGCAATCAGAGAAGAAAAGGAAATAAAAGGAATCCAAATTGGAAAAGAAGAAGTAAAGCTGTCACTGTTTGCAGATGACATGATACTATACATAGAGAATCCTAAAGATGCTACCAGAAAACTACTAGAGCTAATCAATGAATTTGGTAAAGTTGCAGGATACAAAATTAATGCACAGAAATCTCTGGCATTCCTATATACTAATGATGAAAAATCTGAAAGTGAAATCAAGGAAAGACTCCCATTTACCACTGCAACAAAAAGAATAATATATCTAGGAATAAACCTACCTAAGGAGACAAAAGACCTGTATGCAGAAAATTATAAGACACTGATGAAAGAAATTAAAGATGATACAAATAGATGGAGAGATGTACCATGTTCTTGGATTGGAAGAATCAACATTGTGAAAATGACTCTACTACCCAAAGCAATCTACAGATTCAATGCAATCCCTATCAAACTACCACTGGCATTTTTCACAGAACTAGAACAAAAAATTTCACAATTTGTATGGAAACACAAAAGACCCCGAATAGCCAAAGCAATCTTGAGAACGAAAAATGGAGCTGGAGGAATCAGGCTCCCTGACTTCAGACTATACTACAAAGCTACAGTAATCAAGACAGTATGGTACTGGCACAAAAACAGAAATACAGATCAATGGAACAGGATAGAAAGCCCAGAGATAAACCCACGGACATATGGTCACCTTATCTTTGATACAGGAGGCAAGAATACACAGTGGAGAAAAGACAGCCTCTTCAATAAGTGGTGCTGGGAAAACTGGACAGCTACATGTAAAAGAATGAAATTAGAACACTCCCTAACACCATACACAAAAATAAACTCAAAATGGATTAAAGACCTAAATGTAAGGCCACACACTATTAAACTCTTAGAGGAAAACATAGGCAGAACACTCCATGACATAAATCACAGCAAGATCCTTTTTGACCCACCTCCTAGAGAAATGGAAATAAAAACAAAAATTAAAAAATGGGACCTAATGAAACTTAAAAGCTTTTGCACAGCAAAGGAAACCATAAACAAGATGAAAAGACAACCCTCAGAATGGGAGAAAACATTTGCAAATGACAAAGGATTAATCTCCAAAATTTATAAGCAGCTCATGCAGCTCAATATCAAAAAAACAAACAACCCAATCCAAAAATAGGCAGAAGACCTAAACAGACATTTCTCCAAAGAAGATATACAGATTGCCAACAAACACATGAAAGAATGCTCAACATCATTAATCATTAGAGAAATGCAAATCAAAACTACAATGAGATATCATCTCACACCGGTCAGAATGGCCATCATCAAAATATCTACAAACAATAAATGCTGGAGAGCGTGTCGAGAAAAGGGAACACTCTTGCACTGTTGCTGGGAATGTAAATTGATACAGCCACTATGGGGAACGGTAAGGAGGTTCCTTAAAAAACTAAAAATAGAACTACCATATGACCCAGCAATCCCACTACTGGGCATATACCCTGAGAAAACCATAATTCAAAAAGAGTCATGTACCACAATGTTCATTGCAGCTCTGTTTACAATAGCCAGGACATGGAAGCAACCTAAGTGTCCATCAACAGATGAATGGATAAAGAAGATGTGGCACATATATACAGTGGAATATTACTCAGCCATAAAATGAAACAAAATTGAGTTATATGTAGTGAGGTGGATGGACCTAGAGTCTGTCATACAGAGTGAAGTAAGTCAGAAAGAGAAAAACAAATACCGTACACTAACACATATATATGGAATGTAAAAAAAAAAAAATGGTCGTGAAGAACCTAGGGGCAAGACGAGAATAAAGACGCAGACCTACTAGAGAATGGACTTGAGGATACGGGGAGGGGGAAGGGTAAGTTGGGACATAGTGAGAGAGTGGCATGACATATATACACCACCAAACATAAGCAGCCACATAGCACAGGGAGATCAGCTCGGTGCTTTGTGACCACCTAGAGGGGTGGGATAGGGAGGGTGGGAAGGAGGGAGACGCAAGAGGGACGAGATATGGGGACATATGTATATGTATAACTGATTCACTTTGTTATAACACACCATTGTAAAGCAATTATACTCCAATAAAGATGTTTTTTAAAAAAAGGAGCGATCAAATTGAGAATTGGCAAGAAGTAGTTTCTCTCTACTGATGCTTCAAAATGTTTCCACTTATTAAAAGATTTCTATGCTGAACACAAATTCTAGCTCCCCGGGAGAGTACTTGTACAGAGAAGAAGCATGCTGCTTTAGCAGTAACTCCTCTTCATCCACCCTGCTTGGTGCCTTGTGAAAATGCCTTTTGTCAGCTTTCTACAGCTCTGGGCCTCAGTGAGTCACAGCCAATAATTCCCCCTCTCATAAAGCAGTAGGGTACCAGGAAGGCTAACTCCTCCCTACCCTTTTCTTTCCTCTCTATATATTTTGTGCATCACTAGACCAATTAGCATTTTGCCATCACTAGACCAATTAGTGTCTACCCTGTTACAAAACAATCTCCCTATATAATGTTCAATAAGCCTCAGCCTTAGTGAGTTCTTCCAGTATTCAATCTATATTCTTTATGGTGCTCTGTAAGCTTATTTCCTCTTATATGCCCCTCAGTAAAGTCAGAAAATATATTCACTCATTCATTCAACAAGTATGTACTGCATGTTTACTCTGCGCCAGGCATCATGATATGTGTCAAGGATACAGATCTCTAATTTCATGAGGCTTACAGTCTCGTGAGGGAGATAAGGATTAAATAAGTTATTGTATAAAAATATTTCATTGTAACTGTGATAGGTACAACAGAAGAGACCACATACAAGGTGCTCCAAATGAGTTACTAATTGGGACCTGATTGATTTAGGAGGGTCAGCAAAGGGTACCCAAACAAGCTGTCATTGAAGGTGAAATCTGAAGGATGAAATAGGAGGGAAAGGAGCAAGGGCATTCTAGAGATGGAAGAGCCTGTGCAGGGGAGCTGGGGCTGGAGGGCCCAGGTATGTAAACGAAGAGAAGGAAGGACAGAGTGCGAGGGGAGAGAGGCAGAGAGGATGGAGAGAGGTAGCAAGATCAAGATCAGCCAAGGCCTTATAGGTCATCTTAAATATGGTGGACTGAGCCCCAAGAAAATGGTATGCCACTAAGGATTTTAAGGACAACAACATGGTTAGTTAGGTTTTTATTGAGAAGCATCGCTTAGTACTATGAGAATGATGAACTGAAGAAGGTAAAAGTGGAAGCAGGGAGACCAGTTCAAAGCTACTTGGTAGACTGGGCAAGAAATGATAACAGTGGGGTTAGGATGATTCAGTGGAAATGGAAACAATTTTTAAAAATTAAGATCTACCTAGGAGGTAGAACGTACATACAGGTAGAACTGGGAGAGAGGGAGGTACAAAGGATAACTTGATGGTTTGGGCCTTGAGTGACTAGAAAGATGACGATGGCTTTTGTAGAAATAGAGAATGCTAGAGGCAAAGGAGCTAATTGGAATTATTGGGGGACAGGGGTCCACGAGGTCAGTATTATGCATGTTAAGTCCGAGATACCTGTGAGATATTCAAGTGGAGAGGTTCAGTAGCCAGCTGGATATACAAGGCACCACATCAGTAATAAAAATTATTCTATATTATAGCAGAGTCAAACACTATATTCTTTTACTTTTTTTTTTTTTTCTAGAAAAGGGGTATGTTCCAGAACTGTACTGTTCAAAATGGAAGCAACTAGCCACAAGGGGGCTACTTAGATTCAAATTAATTAAAGTTAAATAAATTTTAAAACTAGTTTCTCAGTGATGCTAGGCGCATTTCAAGTACTCAGTGTGGCTCGTGACTACTTGTATTGGACAACACAATGGACATTTCCATTACTGCATAAAGTTCGATAGGAAAGCCCTTGCTAGAACGTCAGAGGGCTTCCTATTTACAACAGTCAGCTCTCACTGGTCTTTCAGTGAGTGTTCAACTGTCACCAAGAAATAGAATCCTACTGTATTTTGTGTTCCAGACAAAGCTTTGAGGTTGAAGATGAAGAAGATATGGGAAAAGAAATAATGATAATCCTTGTTAATCAGATATCTTTCAATCCATCAAAAAATAAAAAAAAAAAACAGATGAAGGATGAAAGGCATGGGGAGAGTGTATAAGAGGCATGGGGAGAGAGCCCATATTTTAAAAATGCTATCAGATCAACTGGGGAGACTAAAATCAGATGAAATTAAGTACCAAGGAGGCATTAAGTGCTTATTCGGATTTTGACAAAAGAATGGTAAATTTATAGCCAATATTTTACAATAACTATAAATGGAGTATAACCTTTAAAACTGTGAATCACTATGTTGTACGCCTGTAACATATAATGTTGTACAATAATATTGTATCTCAATTTTAAAAATGAATGGGAAATGGATTCATGAAAGAGAGGGAAGGATGTAACCCAAGTGGGGAAACGATTTATTCAAAAGGCTGTGTACATCTGTAACGCCAGCCATGTTTTTCTGAAAGAAAAGAGAATCTGTGCTGAACTGTATAAGAAGCAGAGTAATGGAGAAGAAGTCCTTACGTGGACAAGTGGAAGAAGAACTAAAGAACCCAATTTGGAAGCATTAATTGTGTACTGACTTACTGAGGCTAACTCAGACACGCAGCTAACCACCGGGGATATAAGTGATAATGGGGTCCTGACCTTGTGCTCAAGGAGTTCCTAGTCTAAACAGCCATAGCCAAGCACCAGGCTGTCAGGATGCAAGACAGATGATAAAAATAGGTTTTACAAAATGTGTTCTTGCTCAATAAATATGTAAACTCAACACCACATTTGCAATATACAAGACATATATCTCACCAAAAAAATGCACGTTCAGAAATTACTATACACCTGGGAGCTTGAATTGTGGATGGAAGCTCAAATGAGGTGAACACGTGAAGGTCCTGGAATGAGCTGTGATGGGGCAGAGCAGACATTCAAGCGCTTCATCCCGTGAGCATGTCTTTTCACTGTCTTCCTTCATTATTAACCAAAATTAACAAGCCAGACACTGCATTGCACAGTGTGGGTTATTCCTTTAATATTTTAGATTCTTTAGATTTCTTAGTAATGTAAGCCATGGCTCAAAGTCTATGGAGCTCTGCTTAAGATTAAGTTCAAGGTTAATGTCAGACCCTTCATGAGGAACATGGAAATATGTTATAGGGCTTCAGCCAGGGCTGAAAAGAATTTTCTGGCTTTCATGGCTGATGACTGGGTTTGCCACTTTGGGGAAGACTACTTAGATTTGACGGTGAAGTTTGTAACCTTTATGATACCACCTTTCATGGTTTTTCTTTGTGTTACAAAGCCATGACTTTCATTGAAATTCCACTTTCTACTGGAATTCACTGACATTTCTTTCCTGCTGATTGCTGGGTACTAGTACTGAATAAAATACTTATCTGTAAACATACATAAACATATTTAAATTCCTTCAGGAGTGTTATCTTTGCTATATGCTTTGTATCAGTTTTTATTGAAACAACTGTCCACTTGTACTATGGCTATCTTTATAGAAAAACACTCAAATGTATTATATTTTGGTGATGTTGGCTTTTTGAAATACATTTGCTTTAGTTGCAAATACAGGGGGAATTTACCCACATTAATCATTTCCCAGTAAATTTCTTGTGTTTTACTGCCTGCCATGAACACTGATGCTAGCATATTTCTTTTTAGATACTTTTTTCAGGGTTATCGGAATATTGCTGCATATTCAGAATTGATGATTTCCTATAAGATTCTAATACATACTATGCCAGATTTACATGATAAAACACTTGCTCATAGTTTAAAATCACTTAAAATATGTGTGTAAAGAAAAATGCTTAATTTTCCAAATCATTTGCCTATAGAGTGTGAATATGTCTTAAATCCTTACCTGATTTTTATGCTACTAAAACTTATCAAAATAGCAATGATTAAAAGTATCAGTACTACTCAGTACTGGCAAGGGCATTCTCAGGCACTGTTGGGTAGGAATGTAAATTGGCAAACTTTGTCTACAGGGCAGTTAAGAAACAGGTAAGCAAGTATGTATGGCAAAACTTAAAAGTGAGAAAAACATTTAACTTAGCAATGTTACACTGAAGAATGCACCCTGGTTATGACAGTCATCTCAATGCAACTGGTAACTGCAAAAAAACTAGAACATGTTAATAATAGGAGACTAATTAAATGTTATGACACATCCACATAATGGAATTCTATGAAGCCATTAAAAAGGATTGTTAGAAATGCATTTGATGACAAAGAAAGGGGTCCTGATACAACTGTATCTCTAGTATAACAGCATGTTTTAAATGGGGTGTGTGTGTGTGTGTGTGTGTGTGTGTGTGTGTGTGTGTGTGTGTGTGTAGAGAGAGAGAGAGAGAGAAAAAATTTAGAAGAATGGGTATTAACAGTGGTTTCTCTCGAGGAGACTTTTTTCTTTCCTTATACTTGTCTGAATTTTCTAATTCTCATATAATAAATATGTATTACTTTTATAGTTAAAACATTTATTTTTAAAAAATAGCTACAGAAGCCTCTTTTTCAGCTGTCCTACTTCTGGGCACACGAGTTTTGAACCAATCTAGCAGGAATGGCCCACAATGGGGTAAACGTGATGACCGCCTTCCCCCCCAAACCCAGTCCACCAAACGTGGCTGTCGCCTACTGCACAAGCAAGGACCCTGCTCACCAAGCTGTCCTGGACACGCGGCGCCTGCACAAGCCTCTGGACTCCGTTCTCCACGGTGACTCCCAGCCAGTTGAGTGTTGCCCAGCACCAGAGGTAGTCATTCCCACCATGCCAGAAGCTCACAAACGCAAACGTCATTGCAGTGGAAAACAGTGTCCCTAGCAGGCCGTGCTGGGACCCGCCCATTGGAATGTACACATACCTAGAGACAGAAGAGGCTTTTAAGAACCATGCGGAGGGTTGTCCCGGCAATACCACTTGCTCCCGGGCTTGATTCTCCCATCACACATTGCTATTCCCCGTGTGCAGACCCTTCCTGACTTCCAGGAAGCCACAGAGCACTCCCTGAATTCTCCAACACACACGGAGGTGGCAATACATAGACCTCAGCTCTGAGGGGCTTTAGCTTAAATGAACACACAGGCTAAAGAGCTCTCATTACTAGAGCAAAACAGCACTTATAGGAGGCAGGGTGAGGAGTATTGAATTTAGAGTTTCTAAAAGGGATGCACCCAACTCTAGAAGCTCACTCGCAGGATGGCAATTAAGTTTCTGGTTCCATGAGGACACCAGACTTCAAGGCAGGTATGTATTTTACAGCTCAAACTATTAAGTTTCTGGTAAACCCAGTATTTAAGCACAGTTGCTGAATTCAGGCCCCTAAATGGCAGGACAGCTCCTGCGGAAGAGGGGTGCCAAGGCCAGGTCCTCCAGCTTTCCCGGGAAGTTGCCCAGAAGCAGTACGAATTCGCAAGTGAAGAGAAGAGCTCTGTGCTCACAGGGCAGCCGACTTATCACCCGAAAGGTACAGCCATCCCTTGGGTATGTTCTCTACTGTTGAGACAGCTGTCTGACTACATACCCACAGAGCCATGTTCTTCAATCAGTATGTTCCTGCTAGAGTTGGGCAAAACTCACATCTTGGGTTGTCAGGATCTGGACAACTAGGAACACACCCTCCTTACAGCAGCCTTTTTTAAAAAGCCCATAGGCCTTGGGCCTCCCTGGTGGCGCAAGTGGTTGAGAGTCCGCCTGCCGATGCAGGGGATACGGGTTCGTGCCCCGGTCTGGGAGGATCCCATATGCCGCGGAGCGGCTGGGCCCGTGAGCCATGGCCGCTGAGCCTGCGCGTCCGGAGCCTGCGCGTCCGGAGCCTGTGCTCCGCAACGGGGGAGGCCACAACAGTGAGAGGCCCGCATACCGAAAAAAAAAAAAAAAAAAAAAAAAAAAAAAGCCCATAGGCCTTTGTTTACTGCTGGTCAGTGCTTCTCTGTCCAACCTCCTTCCACGAAGGAGAAGGAAATCATCATTTCCTGAATACACAGTGTGTCCCAGGCAAGGCACTAGACACTTTCCATGGATCACTCAGCTTGATTCTTTGAAACACCATATGCTGTTCTAGCATGCCAACCCATGGACAAGTTGTCTTGTTTATATATTATTTTAATATTTTGTCAGAAATATTATTTTTAAAATCATTTTTGAATAGAACAGCTTTATAGGCAAGCCAAAAAATACAAAATAAAAACCATTCCCCAGTCAATAAATACTTCTAGAGACTATGTGACTGTAAGTATTTTTAAATGTCCTCCCTCACTTTCAAAGGTGCTCCAGGTTAGATGGTAGCTTATGTGATCAGCTTAGCTAGCCCCACTATCTGGGTGAGAAAAACGGGCTGAGAAGGGGAAGAGTCTAGATGCAAATCTGCAACCATGGCACCAGAGTTAGTGTTTTCCATTACACCTCTGGGTTTATTTTGAAAGCCCTCCTATCTTACATCCCAATCTGAAACAAACCGGAAAGCATGTGAGAGTGGAGGTATTTCAGAAACAAGCGAAGCAAAGAAAATACTTTCTCTCCTGCACAAACAAGACCATCTTGACAATCAAGTTAGCAAATACGCATCAAGCACTCACTACCGATCAAGGAATCCTCCATCTGCTGTCAAGCATTTATTTAGGCCTCCAGGGCAGTCCTGGCATTATGAGCAACACAGAGACATAAGACGTTGTTCCTGCCCAAAGGACAGTTATAGCTGGTTGTGAAACAATAGCAAACAAGTCCCATCATTAAGCTGATATGGTACTTGTTTGCTATATGATATGGTACAAAGTATACCAGGAGGGCTTAAGAGTGTGGAGGAGAACAGGGTCAGTGGAGGCGAGTGGGTTATGGGAGGCTTAATGGTAAAGGTTCCCACCCTGGCAAGGCCTAGAGGATGAATTTTGCCAGGCAAAGGGGAGAAGGGTGGGTGCTGCATCATGGACCAAGAAGGGGCGGGCAATGAGCCAGAAAAGCCTGACAGCCCCAGGAACAGGTGTTTTATTTGGCATTCTGCTGCCCCCTACAGGCTGCTTGGTTATTGGTGTAGAATGCCCAGCAGAGGCAAAAAATGGACCACAAACCTCTGCAGCCTCCGACCTGCATGAAGGTAACCACTGACCCATCATGGAGCTCCATAAGGCTATACTCCACTTCATACAATCAGTTCTGTGTGTAAGAAGGTTGCATGTTAAAAAAAATGGGGTGGTTAAACCAAGTTCAAAAGGATAAGGAATAACTGCTGTTTACAGAAACTTTGCAGATAATCATTTTATAAAACAAGTTAATTCTGATCCTAATACTCTTCTCATCCAACACTGGTGTGTTTTATGTTGAGATTTTTGTTGTATCTCACTACATTAAAGTGAGCTGCACTATATATATCAGAAAACCCCAGTATAGAATAAAAACCTCGCATCGTCCACATCAATGGTCCTTAAAATTAGATTCAACTCCAAAAAGAACATGTTTTCAAGCTTGTGACAAGGAAGCATCTAGCCCCATAATTACATGCACAGCTATTTCAGGCATCTCTTGGCATCATGACTTTGTTACTTTGCCTTCAAAAGTGACAGCCGACAAAAATTTCTGAAAATTCCTTTTACTCCAGAAACTCATATATGGCAGGTCTCCAAGGACATGAGGTTGCTTGCTTGTTTTAAACCAGAAGAGGGTATGGTTTCTAGACTGGAAGACAAAAATCCCTTCTCTCTTAATTTCTAGATGGCAGTAGATACAGCAAGAAGGAGAGGGATCATGTTTCCTTTTACAAATTCTACCAGGCTTGTGTCAGTTCTATGATTAATAAAAACAGAAATATGTGTCTCTTTTAGAAAAGCAGTAGTACGACCTCACTTACTTAGATCCACTTCAGACTGAAATTGATTTCCCAGTGGAAGAAAACATTCAGTACCACCTTCTCAGCAAAGTAAAAATAAAAAGATTTTTTTTCCTGTCAGTGACTGTGTGAGCTTGAGCGTGCACAAGGCCTGCCCCTGCCAGGATGGCTTCGTGGGGTCACTGCTTGCAGAGAATGTTGCCTGAGGTAGTTACCATCCATCTGTGCCACCTTATTAATTTAAAACCATCTAACAGAATTAATGCAACATAGCAAACCCCCAACTCAGGAGGAGGAACCTACATAAAATGTAGATGTTGGGCTTCCCTGGTGGTGCAGTGGTTGAGAGTCCGCCTGCCAATGCAGGGGACACGGGTTCGTGCCCCGGTCTGGGAAGATCCCACATGCCGCGGAGCGGCTGGGTCCGTGAGCCATGGCCACTGAGCCTGCGCTCCGCAACGGGAGAGGCCACAACAGTGAGAGGCCCGCGTACCGCAAAAAAAAAAAAAAAAAAAAAAATGTAGATGTTATTTATAACGTCTACCCTCTACTGAATATCCATGTACCAGGTACTTTATATAAACTGTTTCTAATCACTTACACAACTTTGCAAGGACCAGCCCTATTTTACATGGGAGAGGTGGAATCCGAACCTAGAATGTTCTACTTTAAGAACCCCTAGGCCTGTGTTCTATGAAGCCATTTACCATAATGGGAGCATCTCTTGGTGATATGTTCCTCTGATTCAACCAAATCTTCAAAGCAGTCTCCACAGAAACATCCACCAGTATTTTATTAACTGAAGAAAGATGCTCATTATTTACAAAGGAGTTTAGGCCAAGGAGCTCTGTGCCAGAAAGCCAGAGTTACAAGTTCCATTTTTAAACAGACTAAATAAATTCCTTCTGTCCTACCTACCGTCTTGTCCAGGCAGGCATCGTGCAGATGTCTATGTCAGAAGTTAAGTGTAAGAGGTTGATGGTTGGGGCTTGTTGCTGAGTAGTAGGCATACGTGAAGGGAGAAGAAAGTATCTATTTCCCTCATACCCACTCTGAAAAACAACTCAAGAATGTCTGACAGTTGGGACAGGGGTGGTGAGAATCTACGTGGTAACAATAAATGCTGGAGAGGGTGTGGAGAAAAGGGAACCCTCTTGCACTGTTGGTGGGAATGTAAATTGATACAGCCATTATGGAGAACAGTATGGAGGTTCCTTAAAAAACTAAAAATAGAACTACCACATGACCCAGCAATCCCACTACTGGGCATATACCCAGAGAAAACCATAATTCAAAGAGAGACATGTATCACAATGTTCACTGCAGCACTATTTACAATAGCCAGGACATGGAAGCAACCTGAATGTCCATTGACAGATGAATGGATAAAGAAGATGTGGCACATATATACAATGAAATATAAATATAATACAATATAGTATATAATATATACTATATTATATATAATATATAATTATACTATGTTATATATAAAAACATAATAAAATATAACGTAAGTCTCAGTCACAAAAAGAAACAAAGTTCAGTCATTTGTAGTGAGGTGGATGGACCTAGAGTCTGTCATACAGAGTGAAGTAAGTCAGAAAGAGAAAAACAAACACCGTATGCTAACACATATATATGAAATCTAAAAAAAAAAAAGTCATGAAGAACCTAGGGGCAAGATGGGAATAAAGATGCAGACCTACTAGAGAATGGACTTGAGGATATGGGGGGGGGGAAGGGTAAGCTGGGACAAAGTGAAACAGTGGCATGGACATATATACACTACCAAATGTAAAATAGATAGCTAGTGGGAAGCAGTTGCATAGCACAGGGAGATCAACTTGGTGATTTGTGACCACCTAGAGGGGTGGGATAGGGAGGGTGGGAGGGAGACGCAAGAGGGAGGAGATATAGGGATATATGTATACATATAGCTGATTCACTTTGTTACACAGCAGAAACTAACACAGCATTGTAAAGCAACGATACTCTAATAAAGATGTAAAACAAATTAAAAAAAATTTTTTAAAGACATTACTCTTAAAATCACAATGCTCTCTTTTTTTTTCAGGACCTACCCAATAGCTTCCTGGCTTGCCATGTTATTTTCAAACCCTTTGCCACGAACCCCAGACCCTAGCGAGGTAAGAGGATGAGGCACCTAAGATACTGAAAGACTTGGTTTTTACTGTCCCATGGATTGAACTGAAGTTGCTGACTTCCCATCTTCAATTACCTATTACTTGGCTGGGCTGGGGCAGGCAGTGGCTGACATCCTATTCCAGCTCTGCCTTATCTTTCTACTCTATTTCCCACTAGTTCTCTTGAAAAATCCTGAAATCCTGAACAAATGGGGCTTTCACACTTCTGTGCCTTTGGTCATACCATTTTCACATCCTCCATCCTCTCTGGTTTCCCAACTCCTCCAGGAAGTCTCTTTTAAATATTCCCACTCTCTATTTAACCCAGAGAACCTACTGCTTGTACCATTGAATTGAACAGTTATTCGTCAAAAGATGTCTTTTCTATTAAGGTGGTCATTTCAGCTAAACTGTAAAATTCTTTTAGGCAGTTCTCCATATGTGTGTGTGTGTGTGTGTATGCATGCATGGGTTATTATATAGTTACTAGTCAACAGTATTTAAATACCTAACAATATAAGTTTCATTTACTTTTCATAATCTCCAATAGCTTTTACATTTGTGATAAACTGTCACACTGTCACAGACCCATTATGAAAGATTAGGAAACAAGGAAGGATTACACGGACCTGCTCTCATTATTGGGGAGGCTTCAGAAGACACCCATTCCCAAAGAATACAGACACCTGACGGCTCTGAAGTCTCCCCAGACTTTGTAACCCTACTTCCCCTATTAAAGTAAAAATCATGCAGCCCCAAAGCTCCAGACATATCCCAACCTCGAGAGATTTCAAAAACGACAAGTACCAGCCTTTTAAACACTAGAGTCTTTAGTGGTTGGGAAGGGAGGACTTCTGGCTGTGTCTCACTGGTGGTAAGGTGACCCCACCTTGGCTTCACCTGGGCTCTGAGATGAGTTCCTGCTTAGAGTTCTCTGCAGAGGTGGCCGTGCTCTCCTAAACCCAGCTCTCACGGACAGTGGCTCCCGCAACCCGACCCTGGCTCTGGCTTTGGCCTTGGCCCACATCTGAGTTCTCTTTCTCACAGCCCAGTGATGACCCACCAGTCAAATCCCCATCCTCTAGGTAGTGGACAAAGGTCTGGTGTTTAGTTCTCACAAAGGAACTAAACTATATATTTGCTTATTAAAAGTTTTCAAAGGAAGATGCACGCAGAAAGTATAATTTACTTTTAATATCTTTCTGCCCTGTACAGATCATAATGGGATTTTAATAAGTAAAAACCAGCAGTTGGTTAATGGGCATCTGCAGACCTTATCATCTCCAGAGGCTAAGAGAGGTCCACTTTCAAAGCAGAGGGCACGTCTGAGCTGGGCTAATTCTCAGCTCCTTTACTGAAAGATGCTGGCTAAAAGTTTTGTATGCAACTCTGAAAAATTGCCTATTAAAAATGTTATGTCCTATTTGGCAACAAAATACTGTGGAATTTATAAAACAGAGATTAAAATCGGCTATATTTAGTCTACATTTAAACTTCTAGGTTCATGTAATTAGATGCCAACATTTTTTTAAAAATTAATATTTTCATTCCACAAAGCCAGTAGCTCAGTGGGCTGAAGCACCGTGCTGATGAACCTAAGCCTATAACTTCCATCCTAGAGAAAGATTCAACTCTACCCTCATAAACCAAAACCCAAACTCTAGCTCCCCAAAAGCTCTATCTTCCTTCCTGCGGAAGAGGCTAAAAGAGCATGAATGGCTCAGCCCAGCTGCCTTTACCACTAGAACACGCCCAAGCAGCAACAGCAGCAAGGCACGGGACAAGAAGGAGGGCAGCACCTGGATGCTGGGAGATGTGGCCTTGGTCCTGCTGTGCCACTTACCAATCTCTGTAACCTTGACCTTGACAATCAAGGCTGCTCAGCTTAAGTCTGTACACTGAGCACATACTGGGAATGTTAAAATCTTCTTTGGTATGAGTTGTTGTAAAGATCAGATGATACCATACATGTTTAAGGAGTTTGGAGATTTTAACACTCCATGTAAACAGAAGGACGCATACTTAATAACAGTGGGTCAGCAGCAGCATGCTTGCACTCAGGAAAAAACAAGATGCCGTTACCATAATGATTAGCATCCCTATATTTTTCACAAGCATTTCAAGGCACCAAGACCTCTGGCCTGCTTGCTCAGGGATGTTCTTCACTTAAAACCATTAGCCTTAAATATGCCACCATTGGCACCAGGTCGCTTAGTGCTAAGGGGTCAAAGCTAGAGCAGAGGAAAATTTTTTTCTCCTACTCTTCTAGGTTCTTTGGCTGGGCTAACAACATAAGAGACATAGGCAAATTAGTAGGAGAAAAACAAATGTAATTACATATGCAGGGGAGTTCACAAAGACAGTGAGACTCAAGGGCAAGTGAGGCCGTTGAGGCTCATATGCTGTCCTGAGCTAAGGAATGGGATAGGGATCTGGGGCTTCAAAGTGTAGGAAGGGAATTCACAGGGTGATTAAGAAGAGCAGATGTTTGGCCATTAGAAGTTTGCCCTGCCCTGCAGATAGGTCTTTCAGATAAATACGTTATCTCTGGTAATAGCTCTTTTTCTGGTACAGGCCCCCTATCTAAATTCTTTGAGATAGTTAAGTTAGAGGGAAAAGTTTTTCCTGAGTCTGCTGGAACTTGATTGCCTTCAGCTCAAAATAATCCACATGCCCAAGTGGCATCTTTGCGGGGTGGCACATTCTGCTCCCCTTCAAAGTTATGGGTTCAACACTCACATGGACTTGTTGATTATGCTTAACCCAGACATCTGATACAGGCTACAGAAGATCCTGTAGGGGCCATGTGGGCGGATCAGGGCAAAGCAGACTCTACCACAACTTGGTCTGTTACCAACATCTCACCTTCAAATCACCGTAGCCCTTCCGCTCAGGTCCCCTCTTATCTGCAGAGTACAAGTCACCTCACCAAATCCTTTCCTTATAACGGGGGACTGCTGGGTGGGCAGGACCAGAAAGTGCTTATTATACTGGTTCAGTCATTCAACCCATTTAAAGCAGCCTACTAATGTTCCAGAGGTTAGAGTCCTGGTGATGCCTAAGTCTTTGCAGTATTACAACCTTCATGCTCACAGACTGAAAAAACAAGCAAGTCTTTAAGAGGTCCTTCTTCGAAAACGAGCTTCCAGTCACAAATGAGAGATGGGAAGGCCCAGGGGGGAGTGAGCACAAAAAGGGGCCTGTGCTTTTTCCCTCCAGGGGGCTGCTAACCCTCTTTTGCTTAAGAGCACACTGAATCCTTAGCAATCCCCAGGGTTCCCGGGCCCACATCTATTTGGGGTTATACATAAACACCATATAAAACAGATTCTTTGGAGGTCTGAGCAAAGGAGAGTGAGCAGGAGTTTGCACTCTTTAGTGCTAAGGGGTTGAGTCTCATTGCTAATAAAAAGGTCCTCAAAGCCTCAGTTTAATAACCACCAAGATTTCCTGGCTGCCTGCCTGTCTTCCCACCTTCCTCCTGAGAGGATGCTGAAAGCATCTATAAGCTGCCCTAGGCCAGACCAAGAGGGGGAGGGTACAAAAAGCCGGCTGTTTTGCAGGCAAACCTGCATGTCTGTAGGATGGAGGTGTGTGTGATTCCGTGTCTCAGAGTCAGAGGGAAAGGGTTGAGGGGAGAGACCCCATTGTCCCCTTCTCCTAACACACTTCTCAGCCTTTGCTCCATCAGCAGATCCCAAACCCAGGGTCCAAATTACCACCGTCCGGGGCATATGCCTCCTCTTCTCAGCGGCTGTCCTGTGTCTCCTTTGTGCTCCCTTTGCAGCTCTGCCTCTCACCCACATCCTATTCAGTGCCACTCCTGCTGGTCCTAATCCTCTCACTCATTTATCGCAGCTGTTAGGAAAATGTTCACTATAAAACGAACATGTACAACTCAAAAATGACTGTGCTGGTACAATGCCTTGGGGGGGCCTCTAGAAGAACGTGCTCTGCAGATGAGCGCGCTAAAGAAATGCCTGACTGAATGCTGAAGCCTTTCATTCTCCATCTGGGTTGGTGGTGTGATGATTTTGAGACAGCCGTGCTGGACAGGTCCCCACAGAGGCAGGCCCACAGCCTTGACAGGTGTATACGCTACATTCCTATGGTGACACAGTATCTCAAGTGATAAAGCCCAGTAGCTTGGTCACTCGGGCAAAAACAAAAATGAACTGCTGAGGCAAAGAGGAGGCAAATTCTTTGTCCTCGGGAAGCATCCAGTCTTAGAATGGCAGTCCCTAGCCTCGGGGGTCCTGCTTACAGTGCATACCCATCACATTACGTCCTAAACTAAAACCCATCAGCCTGTTTTTGTTTGTTTGTTTGTTTGTTTGTTTGCGGTACGCGGGCCTCTCACTGTTGTGGCCTCTCCCATTGCGGAGCACAGGCTCCGGACGCGCAGGCTCAGCGGCCGTGGCTCACGGGCCCAGCCGCTCCACGGCATGTGGGATCCTCCCGGACCAGGGCACGAACCTGTGTCCCCTGCACCGGCAGGCGGACTCTCAACCACTGCGCCACCAGGGAAGCGCCAGCCTGGCTTTTTAAAAATCATTCTCCCACTGGCTCCCTCCTATGCCATCAACTCCATCTTATGAGTCTCCAAAACAGGTTCTCCACTGCAATTAATGAACTTCATTCTGGCACAAGTGTGGGCCCTACAGTCATGCCAGCCCACCCCCCAATCATGTAAGACCTCTGGCTGTTCTTTCCACCATCTGATCTTTCAAAATGGGCTCGGCATTCACTTCAGGGACTATTTCCCCAGCTGATCCCACTGAATGCCGGTGGCCCGATGATTCTTCATCTCTGCAGAATTCATGTGTTCGTCTCGGGCTAAGTTATTTCTTCAGACTTGTTGATGTGCTGTTCCTTAGCAAGTCTGAGCTACTTCATCCGGTCTGAGGGTACGTGGGACTCCCCACCTCACAGTCAAGACACGGATCAGAGAACTATAACATTTCTCTTTTTATTTCCCCCAGAGTCTAACTTAAACTCTGAACTCAACCTTACGTTGATTTCATGGCTGAGTGATATTCCATTGTACATAAGTACATAAATACCACATAAGTACCACAACCTCTTTATAAAGCAGGGGGGTGCTCAATGAACCCTGATCAACTGCCTTCTTTTCCTGTTCTTGTCCTCATCCTCCTCATTTCTCTGACTCATTCATTCATTCCCTTCCTCTTTTCCTTGTCACTCAATATAAACAAAAGAGAATTCTCCAGCTGGAAAGCGTGGCCTCCTGAGTAAATGTCCTTGTTCACGTCTGCCTCCACCACTTTCTTCTCTAAAGTGCTATGGGGTTTGGAGGGTGATATTTACAAAGTCAGACTAAATCACAGATGCCAACTGGAGGTGCCCCTAAATGAGGGGACAGCTGGCAGGGACCGAGAGGTGGGACAATTACCAACTCCAACTTCCCCAGGAAGCTGCCAGAACTACCCAAAAGGGAGATTTAACCAAAAAGCAAAACTTCAGCGTTAAATGGTTTTAATATTAGAGCACCCAAATTGGGAGGTTTAAGATTTGTGATATTAACTTTAAAAGCCTCAAATAAAATCCTGGACACGCTCCTCAGTACCAGATGAGTGCGGGGGTGGGTGTTCACGAGGCCAGCGGGAGTGTGGCTTTGGCCCTTCGCTGGATCGCTTGGCTTAACTTTGCTAACAAAATCTCTTCCTCTGCCGTGAATGTCACTTCCAAGTCCAATGCATACTTTGGCCACAAGAAAAGTAGTGAGGGGTCAGGATCACTGTTGGACATGAACGAATGCACACACATACACATACACACGCACACACATACACACACACAGAGTGCCTCAGAGCACAGAGGAGAGTGGAGTGTGGATGGGGAAGCCAGGGTCACTGATTTCAGTGATGGTCTCTTTTCCAGGCCTTGGTTTACAACTGGTAAAAGTTTCAGGGCTACGGGACAGCTAGGGGTGAGGTCTATATAGTTTGGAACATTTGGGACATAAGCACGAATGGTCTTGAAGAGTTATGATCAATTACAACAGTGTGCTGCTTTGCTACTGGTCTCTGCTAAAACAGAAAGATCTGTCTTCTCTAATGGATTTTCAGGACACGGAGCTCCTAAAACCATAGCTTATGCTCCTGAGCTCCCCATTCCCCCCACTTCTCTGCTGCCATGAAGCTAACTTATGAACTAATGCAAAATGCACAAGGAGAGGGTTATCTGAAGGAAGCCTGAAGTGAATCTTGACTCAAGGTGACAAATCCATTCCTAAGAGCAAATTTCTACCCCCCCACCCCACCCCCAGTTTATCTGCTTCGTCACTTCAGACATACGTATTCTGGACTTCCTTAAAAAGTAACAGTCATTGGTAATAAAAATATTCAGGTGAGCGGGCCATAGATGGGTTTCAATGCCCAGAAAGGGAGAAAAATGGGAGAAAATGCCAGCAGGTACACAGGTACCTCTTTCAAAACACTGCCATTGAAGACTGTTTTCAGGAGGAAGAAAAATAAAGGTCTCAGGCAACGAAGTGCTGTTTAAAAAACAATCAAAGACGAAGACCTACTAGAGAATGGACTTGAGGACACAGGGAGGGGGAAGGGTAAGCTGGGACGAAGTGAGAGAGTGGCATGTACATATATACACTACCAAACGTAAAATAGATAGCTAGTGGGAAGCAGCTGCATAGCACAGGGAGATCAGCTCGGTGCTTTGTGACCACCTAGAGGAGTGGATAGGGAGGGTGGGAGGGAGGGAGATGCAAGAGGGAAGAGATATGGGGATATATGTATATGTATGGCTGATTCACTTTGTTATAAAGCAGAAACTAACATACCATTGTAAAGCAATTATATTCCAATAAAGATGTTAAAAAAAAAAAGAAAGAAATTATCCTAAAAAAAAAATTAAAGAGTAATGGTTGCTGGTGGTAATAAAGAGGCTGCTGCTCCCTCTCTGGACTGAAATCAGTACTCTGACAAATCAGCTTTAACAGAACTGTTTCAAGTGCCTCTCATTTATCATAATTATGATCCACAGTCCCTACCAGACATGATACCTTTTAAGGCTGGGCACTGGAAGGGAAAACTGATAATGCTTGGGTTTGGGCATGAATGACGATAAATCTGCAGCAGCGTCCAACAAAACCACGCTAGTGCAACACTTAATGGAAACAAAGCAAGATCATCATCCCATGCCTGGGAAACAATGCCCCATAAGCATTTTCCCCTTAATGCAGTGAGAGCCACCCAGATGACGCTGCTTATTCAAAAGATGCTACGGTATAATTGAATGAAGTCTTGAGTGCACATTTAGAGATTAATATTTTAAGAGCTAGCATTTTACAGAGACAGTCTAAGGATGACATTCAATGTGTGCCAGAAAAGGGAGTCTTCTGTAGATTAAAAATGCCACCGTTTATACAATAAAACCATACGAAATCCAAAGATGTCAGTCATGGAACTGGATATTAACATGGTCATCCATGTTGGGAAACAGTCACTTCCCAAGGGTTGGAGAAAGACGCAGACCATCAGAATGGGACTTTGCTCACCAGGCTCCCTCTCAAGTGGGGCTGAGATGAAGAAAGAAGCTTTATGGGCTGGAGAGTACTATGCTTGACTTTTACCTTATCCCTGAGAAAGGTGGGCGGAGAGGATGACGGGAAATCAGGTTCTCTCAAGCAACCTGTGGCTAATGTAGCTGCAGAGAAAAGCCAGATCTTGAGTCTGAGCCTGCAGAGAGGCAGCTGGAGTCCAAATGAAAGAAGTGCCGTTGCCAGCTCTCCCCTCCCACATCACCATCTTGCCTCCCGGTAAAACAGCAGACAAAGAGCAGCTCCCAAGCAGAGTCATTCCGTGGAGGCCAAAGGGCAAGGATGTCCCCTCGGGGCTCCTGCCTGCCTGTGGAATCTCACTGGCTCAGGCTACAGCCACTAACACAAATCTAAGATCCAGTAACCGGTCCAGCAGGTCTGGGCCTCCAACATCATCAGCTTCCCTAAGGAAGGAGGAAAGGACGTGGAGGACATGCAGTCTATTTGGGTCATGTGCCCAAAGACAAGGTGGAGGGCAGGAGGTAGCTGACTCTCGGTTTACTGTTGGCGCCTTAGGTGGCACAGATGAGGAAGTCTGTTTTGAGAACTCAATAAACAGACCCTTTTCGATTCCATGGCCAAGTCTAGGAGACAGGGAGCCCCCTTCAAGAATATTCCCTCTTCTAGAATGAGTCTCTGGAACCTCCCGAGAGAGAGGGTGGCTGCCCATGCTGCAAAGCACAGCACACACGGGCTGTGTGGCCATGGGCTTTAAACAGCAACTCCTCTTAGGGAGTCAGGAGCCAAGAACCATCCAGGGGGATGCTGGAGTGGACCAGATGGAGGGGACAAGCAATCTGTTCTTCAGAGTTCAACTCTGGGGCCAACATCCCCACCCACCTGGTTGTCATCACGTCTGCGACAATTTCCTGCTGTGTCACGGTCATGAGTAGGCCCCTGAGGCCTCAGGCTGGATTTGAGGGCACTGCCTTAAGTGACCTCTTCTGGGAGTTTCAGGACTGCAATTCTCAGTCACTTCAGTCCTCAGTGTTCTAGCTCCTCAGCGAGAAGTTTGCTGGGAGAATGGAAATCTCTCCCCCACACTGGATGTCAAGGGTGACTCGCAACCCACACTGGTAACAACTCACACCACAGACAGCCTTGGGGCGGGTCTGGGGCTTATGCTCTTCCTCGGCAGCACCAGCCCCTGCACGTGCGGCTGCCTCTGATGCGGCTGCGGCATCCAGCACCTTCCATCCTCTCAAGGAACCCCTCGTTCTCAGGGGCTGCCCTGTGCAGTGACAGGTGCCCAACACCAATCTTGAGGGGAGCTCGCATCAGGGTCTCTGCTGAGCCCCTCAGGGCTGCACAGCTCTTTGGAGGACCCGAGTCCAAAGTCCCCTCGGGAGTAAGACACCCCACGGCATCACACGCTGAGCAGGGCACAGGACTCTGCCAAGGAAATGCCACCCTTTAAGGGTACAAAGCATATGAAACTCTAACGGAGACTCTGAGTTGCACCTGTATAACCTGGTATCACGTAACTGTACAGTGACTGTCCAGTAGACTCAAACCAAGGGACTCCTTGCTCCCAAATCACGCATGTGTGTGTTTGCTTTTGTGAAAGGAATGTGCCTATAAAAAAATATGCCGACTACCTACTACAGTCTAGGCACTGTGAGAGACACTGAGATAATAAAAAAATGAATAGAAACATCCTGCTGCCTGGAGTGGATGGTCTAGTGGTAGAATCAGACATCTAGAGGTACAGTTAAAAACTGCACGTCAAAGCAGAAGGAAATACATGCAGCCTAGAGATGTAAACAGCACACACGTGCTGGGGGTGTGCCGGGGAGGGGGGAGGGGAAGGGTCTGTAGAATGGTCCCCAGGGGAGGGTTTATAGAGAAGGCCACACCTGAGATCGAGAAGGAAGGGTCTACAGAGAGAAGGGCGGGGGCTCTATTTTGCCTTTACTGACTAGTTGACATCAATTTCAAGTTAACCCTAATAAGGCTGGCAAACTCTCCCCAAAGCCAATGTCAGAGGAAAAAGTTTATCATTCCCTTCTTAAATCTCTCAAGGAAAAAAACATCTTAAAAGTTGACAAATCTTTAGAAAATGTAATCTTACATTTCCCTTTGGAAAATCTAAATGGCAGGCTACAGGGAGATATTTGGGCGCATGACACACGAAATAAAATGAGGCTTTCTTAACGAGTTACCTGGGAACCAAGAGCACCTAGATGTCACACGTGGATGTTAATGAGGCTGCCTGGGGGGTGAGCCTGGCTTGGCAGGCAGCACCTTGAGTACATGCCAGGATCTGTCTCCACCTCCATAATCCTGAACTGCTGTGACCCAGGCAGGACCAGAGGGTCAATCTAGGAGATACACTATTTATAATCCATGTCCAGTTCACCTCATAGGATTGTACATGATCATCAGATAAGGCAAAAGGGATGAAAAGAACTGAAAATTAATGTAAAACAAATGATTATTATATTAACAGTATATAGATAATAGTATATTAGGGTTACCATTATCCATAATAATCAAGGAAGGAATTTCCAATGAATTAAACATTTTTCTTAATAAGGAAGAGAGAGAGAAAACACTGACTGCTCACCGTAAGGCGGGCACTGTGCTGAACACTTTACATGTTATTCAATGTCCAAAACTACCCAGGGAATCTGCCCCCTCCCCCCATTTACAGATGAGGAAAATAAAGCTCAGAGAAGGTTATTTACAGCCCCAGCTGAAGAACTGGGAGACTAGATCTATGTTGCATCAGAGAACAGGACCCAGACCAACTGGTAGGAATCACAGGGAAGCACGTTCTCTTCACTCTGAGCTGTCTGAAAGGAGAAAAGGAACACAGCTAATCGTGGAGCGGGGAAGGAGAGTCAGGTCTGCTTCCAAAAACACATGCTCTTTTCACTAGATCAAGTGGTTTCCCCACGATAACTATAGACTTGAGGCATAAATAACCTGTATGCCTAACATTAAAAAGAGAGTTAAGAAATATTAGATTAAATACTATCTATCTTTTGAGCCCCAAATAGGTGTCAATCACCCTATTCAGTGCTTTCTACAGTATCACATTTGCTTTAGATGGCACTTTAGCATTTTTTGGTGCCTCAGAGTCATTTCTGCGAACCTAAATTATCTTTGTAGCAGCAAAGCATGACAGCTCTAGATAAGTGTCCAGATCACTATGAGATGACAAAAATCCAGTGAACTTCCACTCAAATAAATCTGGTAGAAATGTATTATAACACCTCAAAGTCTAGAGGTCAAGAACAATCCCCTCTTGTTGGCACAAAGGACCCTGGAGACAGTAAGGATCTGAGAGGTCATCTTGTGTATGGTTCCCCCTGTACTATACCCACAACCAGAAACCGTCCAGCCTACACCTCAATGCTCTCAGTGACCAAGAACTCTTGGCTTTTTGAAACAGTCTTTTCTACCCTTTTAGGACAACTTAGATTGGAGAGAGCATGCCTCTCTGTACTTTTCACTGTTGACCCTGGTTCTCTTCTCTGAAGCAACATTTTGAACATGGGTACCGGGTCTTCAACTGGCAGCCTGTCAAACATCTGATGAAGGTTCTCATGTCTCTCCAAAGGTTTGATTTTGGACACAACGTAACCTCAGTTTCTTTATCCATTCTTTTACACCCAGTTCCAAATCTCCTGTTATAATTTCCCTTTTTCTAGATATTTCCTCATTTGTCTGTGTTCCCCTGGGATCGTGATACCTGAAATAGATTGCACATTTATGGAATGACATGAATACTGAAGAAGAGACTCAGAATACCATATTCTTTTTCTAACCATATATTCATATCATCAACAAACATTTTCTATGTATTTATTATATGCCAGGTACAACAATTAGCAGTGGAGACATTCAGGAATGTGCCATGGAAGACTGCCCTCAGAGAGCTTACATCTAACCTATTATAATGATGAAGCCCGCTGTGACATTTATTTCAAGGCAGGCTTATCTCATACCAAAGTCTGCACCTACTATGTTTCTGAGAAAGTCAAGACCATCGCATAAGAGTGCCCTCACTTCTTTCCTAACCACATACATTTTTATCTCTATTGGTACCTAGCCACTCATTCATTTATGTGCCCACAGTGGAAGAGATGTCCTTTCCATGACTAAGGTTACCTCTGCTCTTTTGTTCTATCCCCTTCTGACTCCTGAGGGACCATGTTCCATCAGTTACCCTGTATCCTTATCCAGCTTAACTGAACTGGTTCCCTCCTTAGCACAAAGACATATTTTCCAGTCCTTCCTATTTCATAAACACCCTTCTTTTACCCCGCAACTTCTACTTCTTCAACTTTGATCCTAACTACTTTTCTTCACAGTCAAGTATTTCAAGATCCTTTAAAGAGCAGTCTACACCCAGTCTCTAAGCTCCCCCACTCCCAATCGATCCCTAACCTGCTGCAGTCTGACTTCTGTCCCTCCCCATTCCATTCAAACAACATTTGTCAAGATCATTAATGGCCTCCAGATTGCCAAAGCCAATGAATATATTTATATCTTCCTCTTACTTGTCTGCTACATTTGGCATTGCCTGTGTCTTGCATTTTCCTCTTTTGATAAATTTCTGCTTTATGTCTTACCGTTACAGCACTACTTACGTTCATTATAGAAAATTTAGAAACAGATATATAAAAAATCCAGAAATAACCACCAGTGACCTTTTTGTCTACATTCTCTCTGACATCTTTCTATAAATACACATTATGTACCACTTTAGGAAACTGCTCTGTTCACCTAATCTATCACGAGCATCCTTCCGTGTCTCCACCTTCCTTATTCACATTCTTCCCTCCCTTGGCTCCAGTGAAACCACTGTTTTTGTTTTCCTTTTACCTCCAGAGCCATTGCTTCTCAGTCTCCATCGCAGGCTTCTCACTCTCTGCCTCGTTCTAAAAGTGTCAGCAGCTTCTCAGAGCTCTCTCCCTAGACCTCAATGCGCTCACACTGGGGGGCTGCACTGAAACACTGACAAAGCTGTCACTGAGTGTGGGTTCATCTACCACAGCCAGCTGGTCCACCACACATAGAAGAGGTAAACGGAGACGCTAATATACAGAAGATGCTCAAGGAATATCTGCTACACTCATCAGAAGGCAAGAGGAAGGGAGAGAAGGGCTCTGGTGAGCAGTACTGCTGGTTCATGACTTTCCCCAGCAGTAGACCCATCTGAGGGCAAGGAAAAGAAGAAAGAAGGGGTGAAGGGAAAACGACAGAGAAGCACCAAAACCAATCTCTCTCCTTCACGCCTTTGCTGAGAGCTGGATCTGTCATGCAGGGGCTGAGAGGCACTACTGAATGGGCAAGAAGAAGCTCCCAACTGGCCCCTCGGGTGATCAGGTACCCTTGGGAGGTGACCCTGAAGAAGTGCTCCCTGTATTTCACTCTAGAACCCTGCCCACCATGCCTCCCACCTTCCTACCCACTCTCTCAGGAACTGCCTTCCACTCCCCCACCCACCCCAGCTTCACCTCTCAGCTCCTTCCCAGATTAACGTCATTCAGCTGCCAAACCCAAAGGACAACCCCTGACCTCCAACACAATTTTTTTTTTTGCTGTTCTTAAATTTTTGTAACTATACAAGTTTTCAGTTGCTTCATTTTCTTGACTACAGTTGAATGCCATAGGGTTGAGACCTAGTCTGTTACTTGAACCTACAGCCCCAAATGCCCAGTATACTTCCTTATTCCCTCTAGGTGCTTGCCACAGGCAGAATCACCTGACCCAGGGGTATTAACATAAGGAGCTTAAAGTACAGTGGTTGAGAGCATGACTCCTCCCCTGGGTTCTAATTCCACCTTCACTTACTAGCTGTGAGGCTCTGAGTCTCAGGGTCCTGACTGGTCGAGTGGAGGTAATAAAACCCACCTCATAGGCTTCTCATAAAGATGACCTGGGATATTGAATGTAAAGAGCTCAGAACAGTGCTGGGCATACAGCAAGCACCCAATAGATGTCAGATGTCAGCTGTGACAAGGAAAACACACCTGAGAAGACGAGTGAAGAGAAAGCAAGAGAGCCTACTCCTCTCTCCAAAGCATTAATGTCCTCACATCCACAGCAACTTCACAATTCTTCACCCATGCCCACCCTCTTCACCCTTAGTGATTGGATTGAAAAGAACTTCTACAAAGCACTCTTTTCTTTATGAGCATTATCCATGCCTTAATAAGCTGGATAAGTGGGAGTCCCAAATGTCAACAATTCAGATTAGAAAAATACACATTATTCCCAAGTACCCTCTCTAATTAGTGTTTACATGATTTGCATGTCTAGTATATTTTACACTAAAGGGTGTTCTAGAAATAGCAGTAAATACCCAATGTCCTAAGAGTTCAATAGCTACCTAAAATTGAACTGGCTTATTGCATGATATTTGTGAGTTGTAATCCTGTAATTAAGGCTTCATTAGTCCCTGCAATGCCAGGGCTCTGTAGTGGTTGATTTAATATGATGAAGTTTGTCATATTCAGTTAACCTCTGTCATATTCATTCATTCACTCATTCATTCATTCATTCCCTACTTTGGGCACCCACTATGCACCAGGCACTGGGCTAAGTGTTGGGGATATAAACACCTCAATGATGTCTCCCTGAAAATGTCACGGCACCGGATACCTCTTGTTTCACCATCTCTAGGTGAACCTTCATCAAGGATTTATTAAGTGGCTTTTAGGTATCAGACACTGTGCTGAGCACGATGAGAAATATAGAAATGCTAGAGACATACTCCTTACCTCCACGGAATTGATGATCTGACTGATAGACTAAACAATCACTGCTTGAAAGAGACAGCAGTGTGAGTGCCTCTGAAAGAGGAACAACAATTAATGTTCATCCAGTACCTTCTATATGCCAGCCACCTGGCTGGGCACTTGCCACATTTAAACCTATCAGGTAAGTTAAAAACTTCCCATTTTCCAGAAGAGGAAAACTACTCAGTGAGTTTAGACTTGGACTCAGATCTGTCTCTGAAACTGGCATTTTGTCGCCATACCATGCTAACCCCTTAGCTCAACCTCTTCAGCTAAACTTATTTATATAAAATTTATGCAAAATGAGGTATAGAATGGTTAAGGGCCCTGCTCATATTTTAAAATTACGAACATATTTATTTTTAAGAGTTCTTAGTCTTTTAATCCTATAAACTCTTTATGACTAAACCAACAGCCGCTCTCTCTGCCCAAAAAAGTAGCCCATGATCACCCAGAAGCCATAACAAGAGTCAAGAGCATAGGCCAGGAAAGAAATTACCTGGTTCCACAGGGCTCGTCCCAAACTCAGCTGGGGACTGGAGTATGGTAAATGATTCTGTATTAAAACTAGGAAAGAGGGTGGCCACTGTCACCATATCTCTCAATTCTTTCTTTGAGAAAAGGTTTATGAAAGAACCTTGTAGAGAATCTGGCCCTCAGTAATGATTAACTTCTGCGATGGACTGATTTGTGTCTTCCCTAAATTCATATGTTGAATCCTAACCCCCAATGTGATGGTATCAGGAGGTGGGGCCTTTGGGAGGTAATTAGTTCATAACGGTGGAGCCCTCATGAATGGGATTTGTGCCCTTGTAAAAGGAACCCCAGAGAGCTCTCTTGCCCCTTCCACCATGTGAGGACACAATGAGAAACCAGCGGTCTCCAGTTGGAAGAGCACCCTCACCAGAACCTGACCATGCTGGCACCCGAGTCTTAGACTTCCAGCCTCCAGAACTGTGAGCAATAAGTTTCTAGTCCGCCCAGTCTATGGTATGCTGTTGTAGGAGCCCGAGTGGACTAAGACAGCTTCCTTCGGTCTCCATGGTCAGTGTAGCTCAGGGTTTGGCATTTCTTAATCTGCAAAGCTTTCAAAGTGAAAAAAGAAAAAGGATAAAAGGAATCCACCGTGCTGTCCTCTGCTCATGCTATCTGACAATGTCACTGCTGTCCTTTTTCTACTGGCTCTTTCTAACCTGCAATTAAGCGCTCTGCACCACAAACATGTCTCAGAATAATCCCATTTGGGGAAAAGCAACCAAGTATGAGAGAGGCAAGATGTCAGATACGTTCTCATCCTTTCTCTCTTTGTTCACATTTCTAAAAGAGAATAAGCAAGAACTAAATTTAATCTTCAAGAACTAAATACCAATTCGAAGGTAGGGCCTACTCCTTAGAATGGTCCCAGGGAGAACCTGGAGGCCTGAACACCTCAGTACTGAGTATTTTCACATGATTCTAAAGGTTCATGAGAAAGGAAAGCACGGGAAAACTCTACAGAGTGGCGGAGCTATGAGGTCGTCAAACCAAAAGAAACAAACATTGGATCCTACTAAATGGCCTTTTAGGGCCTTCTAATGTCAGAGTGGACCAAAGCTCTCACTCCCCTGACCACTACCCAAATTATTTCAGACTCATCAGGTTCTCAGCCTTATTAGAAACATTTCTGGGTGGAAATGCTATAATTTCTTAAATAATAAGTTATGGAGCCTGGAACATATTGTTTCACTTATAACACATACACACACACACACACACACACACACACAAAATACCTTCATTTTCCTGGTATCAAAATGACTAGACAGCTGAAAGAAGGAACACCATCTACATAACTCATGGCAGAGCTGCCAGCACATCATCACAATCAAATTAAATCCTGGGGCTTCCCTGGTGGCGCAGTGGTTGAGAGTCTGCCTGCCGATGCCGGGGACACGGGTTCGAGCCCTGGTCTCGGAGGATGCCACATGCCGCGGAGCAACTGGGCCCATGAGCCACAACTGCTGACCCTGCGCGTCTGGAGCCTGTGCTCCGCAACGAGAGGCCGCAATAGTAAGAGGCCCACGCACGGCGATGAAGAGTGGCCCCCGCTCGTCGCAACTGGAGAAGGCCCTCGCACAGAAGCGAAGACCCAGCACAGCCAAGAACAAATAAATTAATTAATTATATATATATATATATATATATATATATATATATATATATATATATATATAAATTAAATCCTGGTTGGTTGGTCGAGCACATGTAGACCAGATCTGAATTTCTGTCTCTGACCTGTGGTCCCCAGGACCTTTGGGGGGAAGACCTGGCCATTTTTGTAGATGGCAGAATCCTGTAGCGGCAAGATGTGGCTTTAGGAGCCAGACAGGCCTGGGTCCAAACCCCAGCTCCACTACTCCAAACATCAGCGTGACTCTGCAAAGTGAGCGAAAATCTACATACAACCCGTGCTGAATAATATATGCTGAATGGAATTAAAAATTAGGCCTATTACTAAATCCTGCTTCACATTAACCTTTCCTGACAAACCTCTCCTCTAGCACTTAGGATCCACTCCACTGATTCAACAGATACTTACTGAGCACCTAATATGGGCCAAGCAGACAGAGATTAAATTGTTTATGTAAAATTGTGAATAAAACAGAGTCTCTGCTCTCACGAAGGATTCTAGTGGAGGAGACTTAAATAGGTAAACAAATGAACAGGTGAAATACTTTGATCCATAAAAATTTTGATTATACTTTTGTTAACAATAATTAATTAATAATACTTTCCGTGAAAAAATAAAGCAAGATAAGGGGCTAGAGTCGGATGACGTAATTTAGAATCTCACTATAGATGACACCGTGTTATTCACTACTCTTTCCTGTATGTTAATCCATATCCTGAACTAGGAGATAAACTTCTTGGGCACACAAATCATGCCTATAAATTCTTTATTCTCTATGACATCTGTTAGAGTGTGAAGTACACAGCAAATGGTCAGCAAATTCCTATCAACTGACTAAAACTGAACTGGCTAAAGAGGATTCCTTCAAGTTAGATGTCTAATTCCGTGAGGTACTACTTGACATCATTATGAAATAAATAGGAACTTTACAAATGCAGTCTCCTCACTATTTCCAGACTAGGAGGTATCTTATATACTCTCATCCTTGCAACTGATCTGATGACAAGACAGAGCTTAGCCTTCCATTTCAATTTCTTTGGGCACCTTTCCCAAGGATGCTCCGTCAAACCACATACCAACCATCTGACCCCAATCTACGGATGCCTAATCCTGAGAAAAACCTCCTTCCTCTGGAGCTGCTCTGGAGCTATGAAGAAAAGAGCAGAGAGTGTTTAACCACATGGAAAGGAAAGTATTTTCCTTCCTCATTTTGCCAAAACATGTGAGCCCTTTCAATGAGGAATACCTCAAAACTGACCAGAAAGCAGCAAGAAAAGAAAGTTACTAAATCCATTTCCTAATGCTAGACAGCTTTTTTCCCTTCCCTATTTCTTTTCCCTAGCAATTCGCCCACCAGAATCACTAAACACTACAAACCACTCAAGCCAACAAAAACAGACCCAAAGGCAAGTCCTGGCAGGTGGCAAGTGTCTGACCTTTGGGACAAATGCATCCTTTGTCTCTGAATAAAGTAGCAAGAGAAAGAAACACAGGGTCAGCCGAGTAGGAGAACTCTGCTGCAGCACTCCGCAAAACAAAGTCACCAGCCTTCAGCTAAAGCTCCCACTATCCTGATTCCTTCTGTAATATTAGGACCCATCTAATATTTGTGCTTTGTGAGGCACATTTCTTTTTTTTTTTTTTTTTTTAGCGTTCATCCAACTACCATTTGTTGAATACCTTCTAGTAGAAGGTCCAGTGTTAGGTGTTAGAGGATATTCAAACCTGAGTAAGAAGAAAGTCTCCGCCACTTGCAATATGGTATTTCCCCCAAATACAAAGTGGAGTCAACCATTGTTATTACCTAAGCTGAAGAAAAAATCCTTGAGGATCTAGGTCCATGTGAAGTGTAGCCACTTGCCCAAGACACAGAGGAAGGTCAAGTAGGAAGACTGCCCTTCTGGCCCTCCTAGACGATGTGTCTGAATGCTCATGCAGACAGTGTCATCTGGCCTGCTCTACCTACATACTCCTGTTCACCCAAATAATCATCTAACACCTTTCCCACTTCTTCCCTGACAGTAGCCAACAAATAACTGGCCCTGGGTACCTACTACCCAAGCAGGAGGCATTCATTCAGAAATGTGACTTGGGTTATGATCTCAACACTGGGAAGATTACAAAACTGCTCAACTCTCTGAACCAGGGATTGTGGAGCTGGAAGGGTAGGGAGGGGAGGTTGGCTCATCTGGGACTCACCCGTCATCTAAGGAAACTCTGACATCTGCGGGGGTATTTACTATAAGGAACCAGTCCTTGACTCATAAGAAAGACCTTCTTTCTGTGTCATTTATCCAGCAATTTGCCAAGTGTCAGTTAATAGCGTAATGCATTTTACTCTTTTTTTTTTTTTTTTTTTTTCTTTTTTGCGGTATGCGGGCCTCTCACTGTTGTGGCCTCTCCCGTTGCGGAGCACAGGCTCCGGATGCGCAGGCCCAGCGGCCATGGCTCACGGGCCCAGCTGCTCCGCGGCATGTGGGATCCTCCCAGACCGGGGCACGAACCCGTATCCCCTGCATCGGCAGGCGGACTCTTAACCACTGCGCCACCAGGGAGGCCCTGCATTATTTTACTCTTTAAATGAACTATATACTCAAAGTTGGCCCCAGCAAATACAGCCTCTCTTCCTGAGGTCTCTTTCTCATGTATGAGTCTTTAGTGTCACTGGGCTTTCTCCACACTTCTTCAACACACTCAGGGGTAAGGACTGAGTGTGGGCGACAACCAGCACAGTCTATAGGAAACCTCACATGAATTTGGCTCCCATGCCCCTCCAGCCATAATGCTGCACCCTCCCTCATGTAAAAGGACGAAATGCCTATCTGGCCCTGCAGGAGGTCACTGACTTTGAGCTGTTTTCCTGGTGGTATTAAATTATGGTGAGTCTGATATACTTACTCTCCCAGAACAAATCATACCCATTTGAGAGTGACTGGCGAGTTTAGGGGTAACATCTGTGGTCAACAAGTTGCTATTTTGGGGCAAATTACATGAAGTTAAATTTCACAGTCTTGGTCTCATCAGTGCCAGTCTCCAACTCAAAATGCTAATCGACAGCATCTGCCAAACTGCAATCAATCTAACGTGGGCACGAAAGCAGAGCTGTCGTGTCGGACTTCGGACTACTTCTGAGCCTGCAAGATGGTCTATGTGTGTATCAGTGGAAGGAAAGGACGTGCAGGGGTAGGAAGGTGATGACAGGAAGGCAGTACCACGTGTTGGTAAGATGGCAGGGAGCGAAGCCCCCAGAGTCCTGGTGAAGCAGCGGGGAGAAGTAGGAAACAGGATGGGTGAGGATGCTTCTCCATATTCATGCACTTAACAATGTCTGGGGCTGACCACAGATAAGGCATGTAGTGATAAGCAAAAGGGACACAGTGCTGCTCTAGTAGAACTGCCATTTTAGCAAAGATGGAGTCAAATTATAGAAGGTTTAGGGGTTTTGCTTGTTTTAAGAAAACTAGGTGAAAGATACCACCTAAGAGGAAACTCTCTCTGAAGGCTGGGTGACATGAGGAGGTGGTTGGTGGGACTGTGACTTGCACCTGCTGCCCTCCCCGCCGACCCTGCCCTATCCCCACCCCTCCTGAGAGCTGGGGACTAGCTGAGAAAAGACAGGGGTGAGGGATCCTGGGCATATATCCAGAGAGAACTCTAATTTGAAAAGATACATACAGCCCAATGTCCATTTTAGCACTATTTACAATAGCCAAGACATGGAAACAACCTAACTGTCCACTGACAGGTGAATGGATAAAGAAGACGTGGTACAGGGAGATCAGCTCGGGGCTTTGTGACCACCTAGAGGGGTGGGATAGGGAGGGTGGGAGGGAGGGAGACGCAAGAGGGAAGAGATATGGGAACGTATGTATATGTATAACTGATTCACTTTGTTATAAAGCAGAAACTAACACACCATTGTAAAGCAATTATACTCCAATAAAGATGTTTAAAAAAAAAAGATGTGGTACATATATACAATGGAATATTACTCAGCCATAAAAAAGAATGAAATAATACCATTTGCAGCAACATGGATAGACATAGAGATTATCATACTAAGTGAAGTAAGTCAGACAGAGAAAGACAAATACCATATGATATCACTTATATGTGGAATCTAAGATATGACACAGATGAACTTATCTACAAAACAGAAACAGACTCAAAGACATAGAGGACAGACTTGTGGTTGCCAAGGGGGAGGGGGAGTGAGGGAGAAAGGGACTGGGAGTTTGGGATTAGCAGATGTAAACTATTACATATAGAATGGATAAACAACAAGGTCCTACTTGTATAGCACAGAGAACTATATTCAATATCCTGGGATAAGCCATAACAGAAAAGAATATGAAAAAGAATGTATATATATATGTATAACTGAATCACTTTGCTGTCCAGTAGAAATTACCACAACATTGTAAATCAGCTATACTTCAGTAAAATAAATTAAGAAAAAAAAAAAGATAGGGGTTGGGGGGGAAGGAAGAGGAGCAAGAGTGTGGAGCAGACCAAACCCTCTGCAGATCACAGGGCTGAGTCTTCACAAATTACGTTTTCAAATGAAAACTGTCATTGCAAAAAAAACCCACAAAAAATCAGGTGGAAGGAAGGGTGAAAGAGAAAAGAACAAAGATAGCTGCTCTTATGAAAACAGGGACTCCAAACATCAACATTAATAAGCAGATTTACTGGTGGGAAGAAATTCCAATCAATACTAATAAGGCTCAGCTGGCCCACTTTTCCTTGCTGGGTTTAATAACCCTTCCCGGCGCTTATCTGATTGGAGTCCACACACATGCATACTAATGAGGCCACCAGCACCGAATTTACTGCTAGGCTTCCACGGGGCCCAATGGGCATCATTTCTGTCCCTGAGTGTCTGTCAACCGTACAAGAGTCTCGTGCCATTAGTTCAGTTGGTTTTTGTTGGTTAGCCTCTAAAGGTTTCAACCCAGGTGTCTGATCACGGCCACACTGCTGAGTCCTGTTATCGGATGGTTATCAGGGATGGCATGTGAAAGACTGGATGGTGTGAAACAGCACAAACTCCCCTACGAAAACAGAAAACCAGAGAACTTCTTCTGACAGTGATTGACTGGTGGTCTCTTCTGATATTTCCCTAATGGCCCCAGCTACTCTATGTCATCCCCACCCTCCCAGGAACTCCCACTGATGGGTGTCACTTGCTGAACAGGATCCCAGCCCAATTCCAGGACTTCTCAGGCCATGTGACCTACAACTCCAATCTCATACATGAATTAAAACTAATCTCTTTCCTGTCGCCCCAGTACAGGCAGGAATTGTTGTATGTTCTACCAGCTCAGAGAGAAGGGGAAGCGGGTTCTGTAAGCACACGTTTCTCCTCCCCCGGTGTGTGCATCACTTCTGGTGTCAGGGTAGGATCATGGGAGGAACAGATAGAGAGAGCTCTTCTCAGGTGAGGGCTTATGGCAATGAGATAGTCCCCTTTCTGTGGCCTGTCCCTGTTTCTTCAAACTGGCTCATGGTTAGTTTTTCCTTGTGGCAATGTGTCCAAATGCCAGTCTTTTGTGGCAAGCTTTTATTGGTTCTCAGGAGAGACTCCCTCCAGAAGGGTCTGGGTATGAGGTGTCCACCCAAAAGTTCACCAAGGAGCTCCCATCCATCCATCCTCTGGTCTCTCTCAGAGGAGGCCCAACCCACACCTTCTTGCTTCTGGGACCCCTTACCTGGTAGACAGCTTTCTCGGCAGAAGAAGGGGGAGAAGCGCAGAAGAGAAGATGCCAGCAAGACGGCTCAAGCCCTGGCACCTTCCAAGAGGCCCATCCAACAGACATGAACCTCAGGCATTCTAGCCTTGCCAGATGGCCACAGAGCAGACTGCTGGATGGCAACCCCTTTCCAGACTCTCCATTTCTCCCCTGACCCCATCTCCAAACCACAGCAGCTTTGGGATTTTGCAAACCTGGTGGCTCAACAACTTTCAGAGATGAGGTAATCACCAGTCCTGATTTAACTGAGGGGGAAGAGTTTTGGGCACCCCCAAATTTTATGAGTTATTTTCTTGGGATCTTCTTCTCTCAGCGTCAGAGAGGGGAAATACTCCTCTCCTTCCCCCAGGGATAGGGAATGGAGGAAATGAAGAGCATCTGTTTGTGAACACCTCACTCCCCCTAAACCCCTTTCCTCTCTTTTGGTCCCTTAATATTGGCAGGTTGGTGGTGGGAGGGGGCACGTAGGGCTGCTTCTCTGACTCAGGACTTTCAATAAGCCCTGGCAGCACTCTGAACTTAGAATGTGGGGTTAACTGCCTCTTGTCCCAGCTGTGGATCTTCACCAGCTTCCCAGAGTAAAAAGAAAAATCTCTCTTGGCATCACGTTCCAACAGTTACCCACCCTTAGCTCAGATCTCCACTGATCACATGGGGCACCCTGAGGAAGACTAGATGGTTCCATATAAATCCATTCTTAAGGACAGGAAATCCCGGAAAACCCACCCTCCTGGCCATGGTTTAGGGATGGCAACTCCCCGCTTAAAGGACCACAGCACCTTTACAGGCTTAAGCTGAAAGCTACCCCCTTCCTCCCCAGCATCTCCCCTACACACACCAGCAACGCACTGACGCACATGCTCACGGCACCTCCACAGACTCACACACACAGACCCATGACTCTCTCTGTGTAGAGAATGGTGCCTTCATCCCCAAACCCAAATCTCAACCTTCAAGGCCTAGGCCCTAGACTGAGCTCTGAGACTTCACTGAACAGTGAAATCACTCCCTCGGCCCTCAGAGTTACAGCATCATCAGAGCACAGTACCGAACCAAAGCTTGTCGGCCAAGCCAGGAGAACAAAGCAGCAAAATGAGGCTATGCCCTTAGCTGAATGAGAGTAGAGTTATGATTTTCCTGGAAGTCATTCATTCATTTATTCAACAGTATAGTTGAACCCCTACATTATCATAAACACTCTAGACGGTACTGAAGATACAGCAGTGAACAAAACTCTAATTACACAATTAGAACAGTGGGTTGTCCTCGTCCTAAAATTATTAACCTATGTGTTTTTACTATTACTGCTGCCGCTGCTGCTGCTGCTACTACTATTACATTCTCTGAAAATTCCTGCTAGAAAAATCACAGGCACTCACCGTCCCCAGCCCTGCCCCTCCACACACACAGCTCATAAACGCCGTCAGCCCTCGGTTTCGCTCACTCACTCACTGCAAGGCTTTACGTGCCCGTGATGTATGACAACATAAACGGAGCCTGCTCCTCTTGAAACTTTCCATAAAAATACACATCTAAGTGATGAATATTTTATCCAGGGGAGAAAACAATCTCAGGGCCATTTCTAATAACACGTCAACCCCAGACAGGAGTAGGAGGGAGATGGAGACTAATGAGGTGGATAAGTACCAGCACCAGGAGAAGCCAGGGCCGGGGGCGACCAGAAGGGGAGAGAGAGAGAGGAAAGGAGGCCGCAACAGCCCCGTCTGCAGAGGAAGAAACCGAGGCCCACGGAGAGGTGATTTGGGAAGTGCACACCACAGGGGACTAGGCCAGTCCTGAACGTCAAGATGTTTAACCCTGGCCTCTGTAGGATGCCCTGCGAGCAGGTAGCAGGTGTAGGGACGGAACTCGGAGGGGCCTGTGAAACCCCATAGGTAAGCGAGATGCCACTCCAAAATGCAGATGGCTTTCAGCCTGTTTGCCCTGCGCATGCTCTTGTGTCTAAAGTCTCTCTCTTTTGCCTTCGTGGGTGTGTGTCTATCTTCTCCATGATCCTGGAAGCAGCTCGATGGAAGGAATAATGTCCCTCCCCTCCGCCTGGAAGGTTCCTGAGAAGAGGGAAGCTGTGTAGCCTCTCTCCACCCCAACCTCTCTGGGAGCCTCTGAAGTCAGAGTGCAGAGAGGGGCCCCAGCTGAGAGCTGAGGAAGAACAGGCAGCAGGGGCTTCCAGGCTCTGAAAATTCACCGGACTTGGCCCTTCTTGCTGTGGACCGAGAAGCCAGTCTCGGTCCCCACCTTGTGGGCAGCCCTGGAGCCCCTGGGGGCAGGAAACCTCCACAGCTGCCTCTGGAAACCTGTCTTCCTCTCCTCTCCTCAGCCCCTCAGTCTACTGGAGCAGTAAAAGATGCTGCAGACAAGCAAAGATGGTTTACAGTTGCTGGAATGAGAGAGAAACTGCATTTAGTCATTCATTCAACCTGCGCTTACTGAGCCCAGGAACTGCAGTAAATGCCGGGACAAGAAATGGAGGAGGTAGAGGAGACCTGCTCCTGCCCTCAGGGAGCTCACAGTCCTACAGAGATGCGGGCAGGGGGCAGGACGGGGGGACGGGGGGACGGGCAGCTATGGTCGCACAGAAGCCAAGCCCAAAGGAGGGCAAGAATCACCCTGCGGGGGGAGAAAGTCACAGAACACTTCTCAAAGGAGTGTTGATGGTGACAGGACACGACCACCACGACCACCACGTGCATTTGTTTTCCTGGTGGATAGCTGAGTCTCTCTCCAGGAACTGCCCTCAGTCAGACAGAGCTGCCAAGGGCCCAGCCGCTTCCTAGAGGCAGCTGCATCCAATAACTGGTCAAGAGGGAGAGGGCTGTAAAGGTCTAGCCTCTCTGTCTCAACTGTGAAGAGCATCCCGGCTCCAGAGCTACCCGTGGGGCTCACTAAGGGAGGCCTCTTTGTGAATGACAGCAGTTCAATCTTCCCTTTGCTTAAACCCGCTTCCCACGCTCCCTCAAAGGTGTTTGTCCAAAGAGCACTTCCCAGAAGAGAATCTGCACTCAGGATATTGAATATAGTTCCCTGTGCTATACAGTAGGACCCTGTTGTTTATCCACCCTGTGACAAACCATAACGGAAAAGAATATGAAAAAGAATATATATACACACACACACACATATGGAGGGGGGGGGCTGGGGTACTCTGCTGTCCAGAAGAAATTAACACAACATTGTAAATCAACTACACTTCGATAAAATTTTTTAAAAACCCAAAGGGGAAAAACAAAGAATCTGCACTCAAATCTCTACCTTGGAATCTCTTTCCCAGATAACCCACCACCTCAGCCAGGTACAGGGCACAGGCAGAGGTTTTTGGGGAAGACATCTCTGAAGGAGATAAGTCTGATGAATAAATCACTTACATTTTAAACAAGTAAAGCATTAATTATTTGTCAAAGATGAAACTTTCTCCCAAAGCACTCAAAGTTATGAGATGTCTGGAGGAATCTATATGGAAAATTCTAATGCCTGGAGGAGTTCTCTCGAAACTTAATTCCCGCCACCTGCTTCCCTGTGGACCCTCTTCATTCTTCACAACCCTGTTTATCCACAGAAACAAAATGTTACCGCTGTCATGAGGAATACAAATGGGGGGAAAGCTGCTCTCAAGGCAATCAATAACGCTGAGGGAACAATGTCACTGCAAATTTTTTTTTTTTAACTGCTGATCATGGATTTTGAAGCAGAAAGAAAGGAAACTGAACTCTTCACATTGTAGCTGACTGTCAGTAAGGACAGCCTGTTTCCCTATCAGAGTCTAGTTTCGCCACTTTGCAGAAAATCAGAGCTCAGGCATAACTGAAATGGCCTTGAGAGTGAATTCGAAAACTAGCTTCCCTTTCCAAAACTTCCACATTACAAAACCTTCAGGAGCTCAGCCATTCTGCAAAGCTTGCACGCCTATTTACAAAGGTAAAAGCTTCTCCGAAGTACCTTGGTTACCAGAGCAGCCTGGGAGACAAAAAACCAATTTGTTTTCCCCTCCATAAATCGTTCATAATGTTGCTATGACATTTAAAGTTTAAAATGGTTTTATGACTTGAGATTAAAAAAGAATCATTCCAATAAATTTCTTATAACCGAGAGGATTTCTGGCATTTTGATTAAGTCGTTCCTTGTGATGATAAAACTGTATCTTGAATAATGAAGGGGGAAAGCATTCATCACTTTAAAGTCACTGGTGGCTGGTCCTGGAAGCCAACAGCCCAGCTGCCTCTCCTTGGGGTTACTCAGAAACACAATTAGGAAAACAAACTACCAATCTTCTAGCAGGGTGAGAATTTTCAGAAGAATTACTAAATCTGAGCTGTCTCTAAAATGGTGCAGGATCATCAGAATGGGGACAAGGAGGGCTGGGTGCCCTCCTTCCAGCTGGTCGTGGAATAGGGCTGGGGGAGGGCAAGGGTTCTGGATCTTGTCTCATGGATGGCACTTCCACTGGGGGTTGCGGTAGGGCAGCACTAAGAACTTCTGCAGGCACTTAAATTTGTGCAGCGGAGTATGTGTCACATTATACAAGGAACCCAAGACTTGTGAAGAGTCAGGACATCACTGCTGAAACCCACACTCTGGCTAATGTCAGGATTCTTGACACCACAAGATGTGTGCATCCGAGCCGTGTCAGTCTTCAGAAGATGTCCTCATTCCTGTTGAGAAATCATCACTTCTGAAGATGAGACAAGCCACTGAGAAGTAAATGTTGGGTTTCAGTGGGATTAAAAATATCTTTTTCACCTCTCCTCCCCTCCCCCACTAAGCCGTTCCCAGCAGGGGAGAAGGGAACTGAAGCAGCATTTACTGAACGCCTACCACGTGCTCGTCACTGTGCTCAGAGCTTTCCATCATTTAAGCTGCAGAGAAATCCTGAAGTAGATATTAATATCACCATTTCACAGTGGAGAAAACTGAGGTACAGAGAGCTGAAGTAACTCACCCAAGGACACAGATTGTGGAAGGCAGATTCCAATCTCAAGACTGAGAGTGCTTTTTCTGCTGTACAGACAGATCTATTTCTCCAACGTACTTCTGGACGTACACATGATAACCGTGGCTCGTACAGGCAAGTCGCTTACAAAGCCGTTAGAAACCCAAGCTATCTGAAGCATAAGTCAGTGCTGATTTTTGGATTTTAGAAAAGAGAGAACGCTTTGTGGCTGGAAGAGTCAAACAGCTTTGGACCAGAGTGTGAAACGTAAGCTGGGCATGAAGGCAGAGTCACGTTTAGATAATGAGAAATAGGAAAGAAAACACTTCAGGAACCAGCACAAAGGCCTGTGCTGGGAATTGGGAGGTGGGGACTGACAGTAAATTTCCTCCTCGTTGGCCGTAATGATCCTTTGGTACATGTGTCCCAGGATAGATGTTGACTCATCATGCTGTTTTAAAAGGCAGAATGTGAGGAGTGGGATCCAATTTAATAATAATAAAAAATCGCATTTATGGATATCTTAATCTTTTCAAACCTTTCCCTTCTTCATTTTTATGCTGTCATAATGCCATAGGGCGAACAGGGCATGCATTATACTGCTCAATTTAAAGAGAGGAAAAATGAGGCGTAACTGACCCACAACTGCCCCAGGTTAATGGTGAACCTAAAACTCAAGACTCGTAACTGCCAGACCCTGCAGGGGGATGGATGATTTCCCAGGAAATGGCCACAGAGAACTGACCAGAGCTCTGGGTTCTCCTCCACACACTCTTCTTCATACAGTTTCACAAGTTCAGGCGCCCTGCCAGCTGACCAGGGACTCTGAATATCAAAGCCCACACAAGACCACACTCTGCTAGTCCATCCTTCATAGATAAGCAACAAAACGCATTCCCTCACTGCCCGTGGCTCAGTACGGACCCTTCATTCTGAGAACCTAAGCCTCGGTTGAAAAAGAAAAAGAGATGACATCTGATCCTGCTTCCTTCACCCTACTTTCAATAATAAAAATAACAATGAAAACAAAAACAACAATAATACCTAACTTAGCACTTTGAATGTATTATGCCACTTGACCCTCACAATGACCCTGTGAGGTAGGTACTATTATTAATCCTATTTTACAGATGAGCAAACTAAAGCGCTAGATGCCCAGGGCAGTAAGTGGCAGAGCCAAGACTGAAACCTGGGAGTCGGGCTGCAGAGTCCATGTTCTTAACCATTGCACTGCCATCTACCACCTGGGAGGCCCCCGCCCAATGAGAGGCTGGTGGTAAAGCACAGAATACCTTCCCCCTGGTGAGCGGGGTCTAGAACAGTCTGTTGCCTGCTCCCCAGTGCACCAAAGAGAACCAGAGCCCTGGATGTGGCATGGGCATCAAGCTGCAGCCTGGCTCCTGTCTCCAGCCTCCTCTACCCACCTTCTCACTGGAGTCCCCTGACTCCTACTCTGGGTCCTTGGCTTGGACCCTGATTCACCCTTTCATCCATTTGTTCTTCATTCATTCATTCATTCATTTGCTCATTCATTCATTCAACTTACAAATAACTATTAAAGATTTACGATTTTCAGGACTTTCCTGGTGGTGCTGTGGTTAAGAATCTGCCTGCCAGTGCGGGGGACACAGGTTCGAGCCCTGGTCCGGGAAGATCCCACATGCTGCGGAGCAACTAAGCCCGTGAGCCACAACTACTGAGCCTGGACTCTAGAGCCCGTGAGCCACAACTACTGAAGCCCGCGTGTCTAGAGCCCATGCTCCGCAACAAGAGAAGCCACTGCAATGAGAAGCCCATGCACCTCAATGAAGAGTAGCCCCCGCTCACCACAACTAGAGAAAGCCCACATGCAGCAACAAAGACCCAACACAGCCAAAACAAATAAAATAAAATAAATTAATTTAAAAAAAAAGATTTACTATTTTCTAAGCCTTGTTGTAGGCTGGGGGGATATAAGCTTTCAAAGCAGCTACTGTTTCTGTTAACCCTAGCATCACGTCCCCTTAAACAGAGCCCCAGGGGCTTCCCTGGTGGCGCAGTGGTTGAGAGTCCGCCTGCCGATGCAGGGGACATGGGTTCGTGCCCCGGTCTGGGAAGATCCCACATGCCACGGAGCGGCTGGGCCCGTGAGCCATGGCCGCTGGGCCTGTGCGTCCGGGGCCTGTGCTCCGCGGTGGGAGAGGCCACAACAGTGAGAGGCCCGCGTACCGCAAGAAAAAAAAAAAAAAAAAAAAAACAGAGCCCCAGAAGCTCTGTACCTCCTCCCATCTGCCCCAGCACCCATCTCGAGAACACCAACACAGGCCACGCTCAGGCCTGAGTTCACAGTGGCTCGCTTAGCTTTAGTAACTGGGTCAGGCCCTTTTCCCAGGTGTCTGTGGGAGCTTTCCCCAAGTTCCATGAGTAGGCACCAAGCAGATGGAAACGTTCAAATAAGACAACAGCGACTCCCGAGGACGGCCCATCACTTCTGGTGACAGTAAGTACGGCGGGATATGGAATAAGAGAGCAAACACAGCTCTTTCATCAGTCTCCCCCGAAACCTTCTTGGACTCTGTTTCAGGTAAACACCATCTTGCCGCTAGGTTGTTTTATACCCCTTTTATGTGAATAGTTTCATATTGTGACTTTTCAAGCCATCGCACTTCAGAGCCAATCTGCTGAGCTCTCCACACACACTTGGGAACCAGCACCTGCTCGGTGTGACACACCTGCTCAAGTAGCCCAGGTTCAGTACAGGCCATGGGAAGTGGGTCCCTGAGGGAGGCTCTGGAGCCCCTGGGGCACTTGGGCAGATTTACAAAATAAAGCTATCTGGGGGGAAACCTGGGAGTCTGAGTCACCAGAGGCTTTAGAAGAAATGAGGTTTTCACAACTCACTCAATCGTATTCCTCACAGCTCCCAACTCAATGCTATATACACAATGGGGGTCCGATAAATCTAGAAAATAAAAACGGTAACTAGATTACTGGAGTATTGCTAAATAGAGGCCCTTTGGGACCTGCCTTAATAAGCAGATAAAATCAATGTGCCCTCATCACAGCTAGCAAGAGCACTGCTTAGGGGCTGGGATCCAGATTCTGAACGGACTCACACATGCCCCTGTCATTTTCTGTTAATACTGTTAACAAGTCAGGTAGCTTGCTTTTTCATAGAAAACCAGTTCAAATTTCTGCTCAGGCTGTCCTCAGATTATGAATCAAATATTTTTTTTCTTGCAATCTATTAAATTTAATTCTCTGTATTACATTTCAACCCACCCTGCTATCTGCAGACCAGTAAGGCCACCTGGGACCATCTGAAAGGGTCCAGAGAAGTCTTGACCCGCTCAGTTCAAAGCATCGTTATCTATCACTTCCCTCTAACTAAAAGCCCCAAGCCATCTTTGACTCCACTCTCCCTTCATTCTTACCCATCAAGACCCATTCATTATCAAGTCCTGTTTCTTCCACTTTCGTGATGTTTCTCAAATCATCCCATCCTACCCCCTGCCACTTCCATGGCGAAGATTCAAGCCCTTCTCATTGAGGGCGCAGATCATTGTAATGACCTTTTACCTATCACTATGCCTCCATCCTTGCCATCACCAGCTGCTGCATACTCTCCATACTAAGACTGGGCTATCGTTTTAAAAACATAAATATGATCCTGTTAATCCTGTGTTTAAAGCCATGCAGAGGCTCCACAGTGCCTGGGTAGGGTTAAGCCCCAGCTCCCTGGCCTGTTCCTCAAGCCTCCCCTCTCAGCATGAGACAGGCTGTGACCTGGGACCCTTTGCTGCAGTGCTTGCACCTGGACAAACGTCTCCTCAAGCAACAGAATACAAAGGAACTATAAGGGACTAAAAATAAATGCGTGCATGCACAGCTGGGGAAAATTATGGACAACAAGATACAAAGAGACCAAAACCCCAACTACCACTTTCTGAAGAGCCGCGGGAGGGAAAGCACCGTGTTGGAGTAAAAGCAGGGTACTGCGCATGTCCCCGGCACATACCACCACCAAAGGGGTGGGCAAACTACCTAAGCCCCGCCTCTGGCCCAACCCGTGGACACACGCCTACCCTCACCCCATATAAAGAACCAGCTCGCTGCCTCTCCGCAAGCAAGCGAGCAAGGGAACCTGTTGCTTATTTTCGCTTCCTTGTGCTGCAGCAGGGGCCCCCAATACAGCCTTGCCTGAATTTCTTGTCTGGCTTCTTATCAATTTCTATTGATTAAGGAGGCCAATAACCCTGGTCTGTAACAACCACAGTCCTCCACATGGGCCTGACACCTCTGCTCTAGCCACACTGAACCCCGTTCTCTCCAAACACATTCATCTTCCCACCTCTGCTCCCACAGCTTCCTCTCCAACAATGCCCTCTTCCCCCGCCCAGCAGGCTTAGCAAAATCACACTCAAATCTTCACATCCAGCCCGTGTCACAGTCTCTGAAGCGTTCCCCTGGCTTCCCCAGGCTGAGCTGATGCTCCCTCTTCTGTATTTCACTGTCACTTTATGTTATCACTGAGCACAGCACTTAGTCACACCACATTCTGATAAGCTATGGGTCACCCTGTGTCAGGGACCTTGTCTTTTCCATCTGTATATCCCCAAGGAGCAGTGCATTGCCAGGCACAGCAGACACTGAGAGAATGTTAGCTGAACTGATCAGCTGAATTACAGAGTAATTCAGGCTGCTGAGGACTAGAATAGTATAATCTAGGATCAGGCATCTAGACTGAACCTTAAGTAAAAGGAGGAAAAAGAGGAGCGTCAGTGAGAAAACAACATGAACTTAAGTGTATGGTAAATGTCCTTCCTCATGGCCTTCAACAAATATTTAAAGGAACCTATTAAGTACCAGGTATTGAGCTAAGTATTGGTGATCTAATAATGAGCACAACCAGACATGATCCCTGCCTTAATGGAGCTTACAGCCCAACAGGGAAATAAAGCAACTGAATCATTTAACAAATAAATAAAAAACCGTAATGAGGCCCTAAAGAGGTAGAACATACTATTTAGAGAGAAGTAATAGGAGTATTTGACTTGAAGATCAGAAAAGGTTCTCCTGAAGAAGTAATGACTAAATTGAGTTCTAAAGGGAAAGTTTATTAAGCAAGTGAGAGAGGGATAGTATTCTAAGCAGATGGAATAACTTGTGCAAATGCCTGTGAGGAAGGGAAAGAGTGCCTGCAAGGAATGAAAGAGAACTCATGAGGCTGAAGTGCAGAGAGCGAGGGATGCACAGCACAAGTTGAGGCTGGAGGGGTAAGAAAGGTGAGAGGCCAAGAGCAACTTCTTTGCCCTTTCCAGGTCAGTTCAAGAATTTTGTCTTCATCTTCAAAGCAAGGAAACCACTGAGTGTTTAAGCAAAGGGTGCCATGATCAGAACTGTGTTTCAAAAAAGTCATTCTCATTACAATATGGAGAATGGACTGGGGGTAGGACTGGGGGAATGAATGGAGGTTGACCACAGAAGAAATTATTTCAGTTGTCCAGACAAGAGGTGAAAGTAGCAATGGAGATTTGGAGACAACGGGCAAATCTGGGAGACATTACGGACTTAACAATCAACAGGATTGACCTGGAGGTGAGGACAAGATATGAGACATGACTCCTGCAGTCTGGTACATGTAGCAGGAGAAGTAATAGCACCGTTTACTGAGATAACAACTCTTGAAGAGATCAGATCTTGGGGAAAGGTCATGAGTTGTAGTTAACAAATATGTTTTGGATGAACCAGGAGGGGGCCACATGTAAGAGAACTGGACCCTGGAACCCCATCAGACCCTTCTGACTTTCCTAGATGAAGATATTTGACAAAGTCACTTGATAGGAACCCACACAGTCAAAAGTCACGAAAACTGTGTGCACTGATGGCTACACCCTTCTCCAGGGAGATGCCAAGAGCTTGAGAGGATCCTGCCTCAGGACCAGTGCTGGGAGAATAGAGGGGATGGCAGTGCATACCACTTCCTTCTCTGTCCTTTTATCAGGGACTGGTGTTTGAGAAGGCCAAGGACCACGGAACTGACAGATCTTGGATCTTACAGACAGTTCACAGGCTATGTGCAACCCAAAGGCACAGAGGGGAGAACTGTCAACAACGTGTTCTGGACTAACAACCATTTCAGCTCCGAGGTTAAGTGCAAGGTAAGGAAAGCAGGTGTAGAGAAGTAAGGTTGGAAAGGTGACCTGGGGTCCAATATGAAAGCCTCTGATTGGCAGGCCTCTGACCCTCACCCTGTGGGCAGAGGGAGGGGAGCTTTCAAAGGAGACTCTGATCCATGTTCTGAGAAGGGAATGAGGCAGTGGAAAGGCTGGGCTCAAAGGGCAAAAGAACACAGGCGATAATATGAAACACAGCGAGAAGACTACTGGAAGGGTCCTATGAAGAAATGATGAGAGCCTAACAACAAATTAAAAGAAGGAAAAACATGCAATTATAAAAATTCATAAAACCTGAGTTTAGAAGTGTCAAGAGATTATTTGAGCAACCCCTTCAGTTTTTCAGATAAAGCATGGAGAACCATCCCACTCATGAGGTTAACCCTTCCTGTCACCTTCTCCCCCTATCCTTCTAGTTAGCCTACCTTTATGAAATGTGCTGAATTTCTTTTCCTTCAAAACCCACCTGCTTTTTTTAAAAGTTCCTTTGTCGTTTCCTGATCATGGACTCACTAAATGTGCCTTCCCCCTCTCAGTCGGACTGAGGTTCTATAGAGGCTTTGGAACAGGAAAATTAAAACCTCTGCTTAACTCTGGTCATTACAGTGAAGTAAATGTAATTTTCTCCATGATGCTTGCCTGTGAGCAACAGTGTCGCATTAACACACCTCTATTGGCAACCAGATCTGAGAACAGCCCCTAAACCTTTTGCAAATGTAGAACAAAACAATCGAAAATACATAATCACACACATATATGCAATATCTATACAACACATATATGCAATATCTATACAACACATATATGACTTAGGATAATACTGATTCTTTTACACAAAATGCTGAAGCAGTAAAAACAGTTTCAGAATTTTATTAATTTCCTACACCTAACACTGAAATGGCAAAAACAGGAAAAGAAGCTAATGCTTTTGCTGGATTAGAGAGGAATCAAGATCTGTTTTTCAAATACAATGACCCCAGTGGGATAACCATGACAATGGTAACCCAGGGCTAACAGTTCAGTGACAGCAAGAGACATCTAGGCAGTTGGAAGCCAGTCTCCCCCATCTGTTTATTTCCCACCTCCAGGTTGGAGGCTGGCAGATGGGAAAGCAGAATAGTCAAAGTCTATAAGGATGCAAAGGCATCATTTCTGTCAATAGTGACAGTTTCTCGTCTTGTCCATCTTGAAACAGTTTGAATTTCATCTTCCTTTGCCACCCAAAAAGTAGGGCTGGAGGCAAAGGAAACAGCCAGGAAGACATCTAGGGGGAGCGGGAAGAGAAAGCAGGGGGAGGAGAGAGACGAATCCACCAACTGGTCAGTTGACCTGTTTAGACACTGGGGCACTACAGGCAACCACTGAAAAAAACCTTGACAGATTCCCCCAGCCAACTCAGAAGATGATCACCAAGGAGTCGCATGGCTGGCCTGGAATGCTGAGCGGACCCCGGGCTGACTCATTCAGACTAGGATGCAGATGATTCCATCGAAGCTCTCTAAAGTTCCCCGTGGAAGTGGATATTCTTTTTGAGGACAGTCAACCTTTATGGGTAATGTAAATTTTCTCAGAGGGTGGGTTCACAGGTACTGCATAAATACCAGTTGTAAGGGATTACCCTAAGCTGTCTCCAGAGGCACAGACCTACCCCTGCAGCTCTTCACCCCCAGCCACGTATGCACTGCTATTCAGGGGCCCTTCCACCACCCCCGTGTGGCCTTGATATTACCAAAGTGCCCAAGAACTCAGGTCCTGGAGTTGAACTCAGGTCCTGGAGTTCAGCCGTTCAACCTTATACAGTTACTGACACTCTTTGAGCTTTTTAACTTTAAGTGGAGTAATAGTACTCTCTAACATCAAAAGGATGTCCTGAGATTTAACTGAAATAACACATATAAAACACTCAGAAAGTACCTGAAACTTAATGAGTACTCGATAAATGCTGGCTCTTACTGTCATATTTTCTGTGGATTTTGTCAGTCAAGTGGAGTCCAGAACTCTTTAAAAAGTGAGGAAAAAGTAGTTTGTAGGCTACAGTGAGTGTTGGAATGGGCATAGTTCAACTCATTTTATTTGTTTTGTTTTGTTTTTTTTTTTGCGGTATGCGGGCCTCTCACTGTTGTGGCCTCCCCCATTGCGGAGCACAGGCTCCGGAAGCGCAGGCTCAGCGGCCATGGCTCACGGGCCCAGCCACTCTGCGGCATGTGGGATCTTCCCGGACCGGGGCACGAACCTGTGTCCCCTGCATTGGCAGGCGGACTCTCAACCACTGCGCGACCAGGGAAGCCCCTCAACTCATTTTATAGATGAGAAAATTGAAGCCTGATAGGTAGAGTAACTTGGCCAGTTTTATATAGATAGGTAGGGGCAATCTCCTGGCTCCTAAGCCATTGTTTTCTTTAATACACACGTGGAACATGATGTATTCAGGTACAAAAACGGAAAGAAATTAAGATAATAACTTATGGTTAGGTCAACTGACTCATGATAGTGTGAATATGTCTATAACTAATGTCATTTAAGGAAAGTACTGGAACATGTGTTATGATTTCTGGTTAGACTGAAAAATCTAGAATTTTCCATAAAAAATGTACAACTCAGGGGCTTCCCTGGTGGCGCACTGGTTGAGAGTCCGCCTGCCGATGCAGGGGACACGGGTTCATGCCCTGGTCTGGGAAGATCCCACATGCCGCGGAGCAGCTGGGCCCGTGAGCCATGGCCGCTGAGCCTGCGTGTCCGGAGCCTGTGCTCCGCAATGGGGGAGGCCACAACAGTGAGAGGCCCGTGTACTGCAAAAAAAAAAAAAAAAAAAAAAAAAAAAATGTACAACTCAGATGAAAAAGTAATTGCATGTTTCCAAATCATTGTTCAACCCATATTATGTATTGCATAATAATTACTGCTTTCTGGGACTTTAACCATAAAACTCTCTAACTGAACTCTACTGTACTTTACAACCCTGCCCATGTTTTTCGTTCCCATCTCAAATCCCTGCTAAAGCAAAAACGAAAAGCAAGCAACAACAAAGAAACGAGCCCAATTCTGGTTGGCGTGCTTGTTTAGATAAGCCCAAGAACATAAGAGTGGCAAGATGCCAAGGGACTGAGTGACACAAGTCCTTAGTTTCACAAAGAAACTGAAGCTTGAATAGGAGAAGAGTCGATGACTTGTTCCATATCATATACCTGGTGGTTTCTCTAAATAACCTTCCTTCAAAAACCTGGATTCTCCCCAACAGCTATTCCTCTTCATCCCAGTGCAGTGACACAAGTTTACAAGTCCCATCTCAATCCCTGGCTTATTCAGAAGATGTAGTGCAGTGGGGTAGAGAGAGGACTCGGGAGTGGAAGGGATCTGGATTCAAATTCCCAGACCTGCCAATTACTGCCTGTGAGACCTTGTCAAGTCTTTAACCTCAAAGAGCATGAGTTTCCTACTCTAGAAAATGGCAATAACCCACCTTCTCTTTGTTGGGTTCACAACATTTGGGGAGACAATGCTTATAAACACCTTGAACATGGTACCCACAAATAGCAGGCTCTTAGTAAGTCATTACTAGGGTTTTATTTGGAAATGTTGCTCAGTATTTTTTCAAATGTTTTAATAATATAAAGTTTATCTTTTCATCTAAAAATCAACATTTACTCACTGAAGCAAACATATACACACAAACATCTGTGTGGATATGTGATGTATGAGAGAGAGAGAGAGAGGGAGAAAAGAAAAAAAAATCACTTCTTGTCCCACCATCAAAGAAAATCATGTCAATATTTTGGTATGTTTTTTCCCAGTTTTCTTCCTAGGCTACGTCATAGATGTTTGCTACATTGTTGTAGTTATATTTAAATGCAATTAAAATCTTGATGATAAAACCATAATGGAAAAGAATATGAAAAAGAATATATATATATATGTACAACTGAATCACTTTGCTGTACACTGGAAACTAACACAACATTGTAAATCAACTATACTTCAATTTTTTAAATTAATTTATTTTTTAAAAAGATAATGCCCTATGATAAACATATAAGATCATTATTTCTCTTATAACCAAGCATTCTAATCAACAGATAACCTTTAGCTAACAAAGTAGCCTACACACTGTTAATTCTTAATAAATATTTGCTGAAAGTCCTGATGATAAATGCTACCTCAGAGAGAAGCTGCTCTGGAAGATCCTTTATGTCAGATTATAGGATTATTGCCTAAATTAGGAATAATGATCCCTAACAACATTCTTTACTTTTTAAGTTTCATCCTGGTGCCACCGTGAAAAGAAGCACCAAACCCTCTGCCATCTTCTGTCACGAGAGTGGCTAAGACATCAGGGTGGCTCACTAGGTGACGAGTGTCCTCAAGAATTTAGTGATAAATTGAGTATTACACCTGATGAGAGGCCCACAGAGCAATCCAAGCTTTTCATACTTCATTATTATTTGATTTATAATTTTTATTCTGCTTCAAGCGACTTTTTCAATTCCAGGTTCCAAGGTGGCATACTTCATAAGTCCTTGATTATCTGAAAATGTCCTTGTAGTAAGAACTTTTCTTGACTGGAAGGAAGAGACACTTGCTCATGTCCAGGAGGATTTACTGTAAGGACACAGGATAAAACTCGAAAGATGAAAGGGCTTCATGGGAACAAGAAAGGAACTGAGGTAGCAACTCTGTCTCCTTTCATGGCCTCTCTGCTTCCCTCTGACCCTGGTCTCTTCTCCTGTCTCTCCCCTGATCAGCTTCTCTGCATTCTCCTAGTTTCTGCTTCTCCCTGAAGGTTAGTTTGCACATGGTTTGACTTGCCACGGTGCTAGCAATACTCTCATCCCTGTGACTTCCCAGCTCCAGTCTTCAAACCAACCACAACATTTTCTCTGCTCCAAAATTCCTGAAGAAGAATCTAATTGGCTCGCTCATCTCCATTAGCCAACTCTTAAGTCACAGGTTACTTCCGAGAGATGTCCACTCCTAGTCCAACCAGGTTAGCTGGAGATGGCACGTCACATGGCTCAAGGGCCCACCTACTCCTCAGCGTCCTTAGGGTTGAAGGTGATTCTACGAGAAGAGGGCTTGACCACAGCAGGCACCTCAAAGCATCTTTAGAGCAGTCCTTCTGTTGACTTCACACATTAAAACAATTCTACTGGATATAAACTGCGTGAACTACCGTCTTCTCCTCTCAGTACTCGGTTACATCATTTCACTGTGTCTGGAATTAAGTGTTACCAAGCAGACGTCTGACATCTTTTTCCTCCTTATAAGCAACTCTGTTTTCTGCTTGGATCCTTATACACTTTCTTCCTTGGTTCAGGAATTTTAAAATTATGGCAGACTGTGCCTCCATATGGCTTCCTTTCTGTGTATTTTGTCTGTAATACGGTTAGTCCTTTTAAGCCCAGAAAAGATTTCTTTTCTCTTTTATAAAATGATTTCTGCTCTCATTGTTCTGGTTTCATCAACAGGAACCTCAATAATTCTATTCTATATTTACTACTTTCTCTCATAATATTCATCTGTTTTTTCTACATTGTGGAAGAACATCTCAAGACTGCCTTCCACATATGAGTCAATATTCTAAAAGTGTCAATTCTGATCTTTACGTTCTTCAAGTGAATTTTAATTATGTGTTTGCATGCTTATTGTTCCTATAATCCTTTCTTATTTCCCCTAACTCCATTTTCTTCCCTTCTTCTCCTCTATGTATGGCTTACCACTCCTATTTCTTATATACCACCATCTTCTTGTTTCATCCTGAGTAAAGAATTTTTTAAATATTTCTCCTGTTTCTCACAATAAATCACCTTACAGGTCTGCTCTTGCACTGAGATGTAGGGTGATGTGGCCTTTATTTTATAATGAGATTGTTTTTCAATGGCTAAATATTATTTTATATATATATAAATCCCTAGATGAAGTAAATTATATTCAGACTTCGCATCTATCAACAACGTGATATCTATCAACAAAAACTATATTGCCTTTTACTTTTTTATATATTACATTCAGCATTATGTTTCAGAGATGGAAATAACTCATTTTCATGATGTAGGGTAATAGCAGATTATAGCACACAATGAATCCATTCTGATTAAAGTCTATATGGAGAAGAGCAAAGAATACAAAATACATACAACTGTTGAAAGGAAAAATGCCACGTAATATAAAAGATACTCTAATCACTATTTCTAACTATGAAGAAAAGAAAACCACTAAAAATTCTTACAGCATTTAATTACTCAAAAAAGGACCCATAAAATTACTTTCTATAAAATTAATAGATCATGAGAGATTATCACAAGCAACTCTATGCCAATAAAATGGACAAGCTGGAAGAAATGGACAAATTCTTAGAAAAGCACAACCTTCTGAGACTGAACCAGGAAAAAATAGAAAATATAAAACAGACCAATCACAAGCCCTGAAATTGAAACTGTGATTAAAAATCTTCCAACAAACAAAACCCCAGGACCAGATGGCTTCATGGGCGAATTGTATCAAACATTTAGTTAAGAGTTAACACCCATCCTTCTCAAACTCTTCCAAAATATAGCAGGGGGAGGAACACTCCCAAACTCATTCTACGAGGCCACCATCACCTTGATACCAAAACCAGACAAGGATGTCACAAAAAAAGAAAACTACAGGCCAACATCACTGATGAACATAGATGCAAAACTCCTCAACAAAACACTAGCAAACAGAATCTAACAGCACATTAAAAGGATCATACACCATGATAAAGTGGGGTTTATCCCAGGAATGCAAGGATTCTTCAATATATACAAATCAATCAATGTGACACACCATATTAACAAACTGAAGGAGAAAAACCATACAATCATCTCAATACATGCAGAGATAGCATTCAACAAAATTCAACACCCGTTTATGATAAAAAACCTCCAGAAAGTAGGCACAGAGGGAATTTATCTCAACATAATAAAGGCCATATATGACAAAAGCACAGCCAACATCGTCCTCAATGGTGAAAAGCTGAAACCATTTCCACTAAGATCAGGAAGAAGACAAGGTTGCCCACTCTCACCCCTATTACTCAACATAGTTTTGGAAGTTTTAGCCACAGCGATCAGAGAAGAAAAATAAATAAAAGGAACCCAAGTCGGAAAAGAAGATGTAAAGCTGTCCCTGTTAGCAAATGTCACGATACTATATGGAGAGAATCCTAAAGATGCTACCAGAAAACTACTAGAGCTAATCAATGAATTTCATCAAGTAGCAGGATACAAAATTAATGCACAGAAATCTCTTGCATTCCTATACACTAATGATAAAAAATCTGAAGGAGAAATTAAGGAAACTTCCCCCATTTACCATTGCAACAAAAAGAAAAAAATACCTAGGAATAAACCTATCTAAGGAGACCAAAGACCTGTATGCAGAAAACTATAAAAGACACTGATGAAAGAAATAAAAGATGATACAAACAGATGGAGAGATATACCATGTTCTTGCACTGGAAGAATCAACATTGTAAAAATGACTATACTACCCAAAGCAATCTACAGATTCAGTGCAATCCCTATCAAATGACCAATTACCTTTTTTCACAGAACTAGAACAAAAAATTTCACAATTTGTATGGAAACACAAAAGACCCTGAATAGCCAAAGCAATCTTGAGAAAGAAAAACGGAGCTGGAGGAATCAGGCTCTCAGACTTCAGAGTATACTACAAAGCTACAGTATTCCAGACAGTATGGCACTGGCAAAAACCAGAAATATATCAATGGAACAAGACAGAAAGCCCAGAGATAAACCAATGCACATATGGTCACCTTATCTTTGATAAAGGAGGCAAGAGTATATAATGGAGGAAAGACTGCCTCTTCAGTAAGTGGTGCTGGGAAAACTGGACAGCTACATGTAAAAGAATGAAATTAGAACACTCCTTAACAGCATACACAAAAATAAACTCAAAATGGATTAAAGACCTAAATGTAAGGCCAGTCACTATAAAACTCTCAGAGGAAAACATAGGCAGAACACTCTATGACATAAATCACAGCAAGATCCATTTTGACTGACCTCCTAGAGAAATGGAAGTAAGGTCAAAACTAAACAAATGGGACCTAATGAAACTTAAAAGCTTTTGCACAGCAAAGGAAACCATAAACAAGAAGAAAAGACAACCCTCAGAATGGGAGAAAATATTTGCAAACCAAGCAACTGACATAGGATTAATCTCCAAAATATACAAGCAGCTCATGCAGCTCAATATCAAAAGAACAAACAACCCAGTCCAATCATGGGCAGAAGACCTGAATAGACATTTCTCCAAAGAAGATATACAGATTGCCAAAAAATACATGAAAGGATGCTCAACATTACTAATCATTAGAGAAATGCAAATCAAAACTACAATGAGATATCATCTCACACCCATCAGAACGGCCATCATCAAAAAGTCTACAAATAATAAATGCTGGAGAAGGTGTGGAGAAAAGGGAACCCTCTTGCACTGTTGCTGGGTATGTAAATTGATACAGCCACCATGGAGAACAGTATGGAGGTTCCTTAAAAAACTACAAATAGAACTACCATAAGACCCAGCAATCCCACTACTGGGCGTATACCCTGAGAAAACCATAAATCAAAAAGAGTCATGTACCACAATGTTCACTGCAGCACTATTTACAATAGCCAGGACATGGAAGCAACCTAAGTGTCCATCGACAGATGAATGGATAAAGAAGATGTGGCACATATATATATATATAAAAATAGTAATGGAGTAGGACTTCAAATGACTATAGTTCCTCAAAATTTTTCTTCAACTGAAAAAGATAAAGGGAACAATCCTTTGCCTTTCACTTTGTTCCGTCTTTTTTTAAAAAATATCTTTATTGGAGTATAATTGCTTTACAATGTTGTGTTAGATTCTGTTGTACAACAAAGTGAATTAGCTGTAAGTATACATATATCCCCATATCCCCTCCCTCTTGAGCCTCCCTCCCATACTCCCTATTCCACCCCTCTAGGTCATCACAAAGCTTCAAGCTGATGCCCCTGTGCTATGCAGCTGCTTCCCACTAGCCATCCATTTTACATTTGGTAGTGCATATATGTCAATGCCACTCTCTCACTTAGTCCCAGCTTCCCCTTCCCTCGCTGTGTCCCCAAGTCCGTTCTCTACATCTGCATCTCTATTCCTGTCCTGCCCCTAGGTTCATCAGTACTGGTTTTTTTTAAATTCCATATATGTGCGTTAACATACAGTATTTGTTTTTCTCTTTCTGACTTGCTTCACTTTGCACGGCAGACACTAGGTCCATCCATCTCATTACGTATAACTCAATTTCGTTCCTTTTTATGACTGAGTAATATTCCATTGTATATATGTGCCACATCTTCTTTATCCATTCATCTGTCGATGTACACTTAGGTTGCTTCCATGTCCTGGCTATTGTAAATAGTGCTGCAGTGAACATTGGGTTACATGACTCTTTTTGAATTATGGTTTTCTCAGGGCATATGCCCAGTAGTGGGATTGCTGGGTCTTATGGTAGTTCTATTTGTAGTTTTTTAAGGAACCTCCATACTGTTCTCCATAGTGGCTGTATCAATTTACATACCCAGTAACAGTGCAAGAGGGTTCCCTTTCCTCCACACCCTCTGCAGCATTTACTGTTTGCAGATTTTTTGATGATGGCCATTCTGACCTGCGTGAGGTGATACCTCATGGTTTTGATTTGCATTTCTCTTATGATTAGTGATGCTGAGCATCTTTTCATGTAGTTCTTGGCCATCTGTATGTCTTCTTTGGAGAAATGTCTATTCAGGTCTTCTGCACATTTTTGGATTGGGTTGTTTGTTCTTTTGATATTGAGCTGCATAAGCTGCTTGTCTATTTGGGAGATTAATCTTTTGTCAATTGCTTCATTTGCAAATATTTTCTCCTATTCTGTGGGCAAATTACCAATGACATTTTTCATAGAACTAGAACAAAAAAATTTACAATTTGTATGGAAACACAGAAGACCCTGAAGAGCAAAGCAATCTTGAGAAAGAAAAACGGAGCTGGAGGAATCAGGCTCCCTGACTTCAGACTATGCTACAAAGCTACAGTAATCAAGACAGTACGGTACTGGCACAAAAACAGTAACATAGATCAATGGAACAGGAAAGAAAGCCCAGAGATAAACCCACGCACATATGGTCATCTTGTCTTTGACAAAGGAGGCAAGAATATACAATGGAGAGTAGACAGCCTCTTCAATAAGTGGAGCTGGGAAAACTGGACAGCTACATGTAAAAGAATGAAATTAGAACACTTCCTAACACCATACACAAAAATAAACTCAAAATGGATTAAAGACCTAAATATAAGGCCAGACACTATAAAACTCCTAGAGGAAAACATAGGCAGAACACTCTTTGCCATAAATCACAGCAAGATCTTTCTTGACCCACCTCCTAGAGTACTGGAAATAAAATGAAAAATAAACAAATGGGACCTACTGAAACTTAAAAGCTTTTACACAGCAAAGGAGCCCACAAACAAGACTAAAAGACCACCCTCAGAATGTTCTCTGTCTTTTTAAACAAACAAGAGTCCAAGCTCCTTCTCAGGCAATGCACATGAAGAATATAACGAGGTGTCAGCACCCAGTCCATTTCCAATTTCTAATGGGTATTCCCTGATATGGCTCATCTTTCCTCAATCCACTTCCTTGCTCATCCAATCAACCAACCAATATGACACATTAAAATGATGATTTCCAATGTGTTGGCAGGGCCCCTCCATCTCCACTCTCACCTCCAGCAGAAATGCACCACTGCCAGTCCAATCCCACATTGCCCACTTCCTGCCTACTTAACTTATTACCATCAGAGTTAGTCTCCATACTGATGCAGAAAGAGAGGTGCTTATGAAGGGAGGAGGAACAGAACAACTGTATTGGGACAAAATACAACAGCTATGGACTGGCAGAGGGCAGTTTACTTTTCTGGTGGGGACAGACCATGTGTTTCTAAACTGGTAGAACAAATACTAGGAGAGGGGCGAGGGCACTGCCCAGCACAGTATGCAGGAGCCACTGAGTTCCTTCTTCAGATCAGCTCCGTGTGCCGTGTTAAAGGAAATTTCTCATTGATTCTGACAACAAGCTGAATTCCAGCCCTACTTTCCAGTATTTATTTTCATCTCTTCCAGTGTTTTCTAGGCATCATCATGGGTAAATGAGTGAGGCTGTATCAGAAGCCAGAGGCAGACATCATTTTAAACTTGAAGCCCTTATAGCCACCTTTTTCACATCCTCTTTATGTACAGTTCAAAACCAGACATGTTTTTTTTTTTTTTTTTTTTTTTTTTTTTTTTGGCGGTACGCGGGCCTCTCACTGTTGTGGCCTCTCCCGTTGCGGAGCACAGGCTCCGGACGTGCAGGCTCAGCGGCCATGGCTCACGGGCCCGGCTGCTCCGTGGCATGTGGGGTCTTCCCGGACCGGGGCACGAACCCGTGTCCCCTGAATTGGGAGGCGGACTCTCAACCACTGCGCCACCAGGGAAGCCCTGGTATTTTATTTTATTTTATTTTATTATTATTTTTTTTTGCGGTACACGGGCCTCTCACTGTTGTGGCCTCTCCCGCTGTGGAGCACAGGCTCCGGACGCGCAGGCTCAGCGGCCATGGCTCACGGGCCCAGTCACTCCGTGGCATGTGGGGTCTTCCCGGACCGGGGCACGAACCTGTGTCCCCTGCATCGGCAGGCGGACTCTCAACCACTGCGCCACCAGGGAAGCCCGCTGGTATTTTATTTTATAGAAGTTTCTCAACCAAGAGCAATTCTTCTCTCCCCATCCCACCATCAGGGACATTCTGCACTGTCTCGAGACATTTTTGGTTGTCACAACTGAGGCTACTACTGGTATTTAGTGACTAGAGGCCAGAGATGTTGCTAACCATCTATGGTAGATGGGGCATCCTTCCACAACAAAGATGTTTTTGATCCAAAATGTCACTAGTATCAAGGTTGAGAAATCCTGCTTTATATTTTAGCAAGGGTCCAGTTAGACAGTAGCTCTTGGGGGAACTATTTGACAGAGGCCTTTGCTACTCTCCCGATCGCCTGTATTAGCACCACATCCCTTATCTGAATGCCCCAGCTACATTAATTTTCTGTTGATTAGAATACACAAATCCTTCTCCAGCTGAAATGGGAAAGGACAGCTTTTGCCCTCTTTGGTCTTCCCATCAGATGATGCAGTGCAGGAGAGACATACAATCACTAAAAGCCCCCGGGCTACAAGCAGTAAAGTGGCGCCGGACCCAGCATGACTGGGGTAGACACACACAAAAACAGCAGACAGCTGGGTTCCCCAGTGGGAAACTGGGGCGAACAGGACACATTTTGTCTAATTAGACAAACGGTGTTGAAAGAGCACCGGAAAGATGCTCCGAAACTCATCCTCAGAATACTAGCAGCAGCTTTGAACCAACAGGAGTCAGAGCCTCTGGGCTGCATGGGTGGTGGACGGTGTGGGTCTGTGTGCAGGAATGGGCTACATTTATACAGCTGTCTCAGCGCCTTCAGATAGGTATCTGTATACTGAACAGCAGTGGCTTCAGTGATTACCTGACGAAAGCTCTAAAAGTGTTTTCCCCAGTTAAAGGGAAGAAAACATTTTTTAAAAACTCTGTCACTTTAAGAGAACCAGACCAGTTACCCATGAGGCATGGGCTGGACGTGACATGCTGGTACTCCAGGCCTCCCTGCAGCAGCTCTCTCTGAGTCAAGGAGCTGGCTGCTGGCTGAGTAATTGCTGGAATTAGCCTCTAGACCTCAAAGCCCACTGCCAAGATGCTCTTCCAGGCTCTGTAATTCAGAACCACGGGGGTAATGCTACTGGTTGCAATGCTCTTAGCATATTTACATGTTTTCTGTGGTTGTCACTTTGGTTTGATCTGGAACATTGTTTATTTTGTGTCTTTGTTTTTTGGCTCTTGGAAATACACCCGTGGGTATGCTAGACACAGGGATTCTCCCCACCTCCAAAAAAAAAAAAAAATCAGCCAAAACCTTTGCTGTATTTCCCATGTAGATGCAGCATAAGGAGATACAGACCCTCACACACATCAGCAAGAGCATCCCTCAAAGTAGCTTCTGTTATAAAAGGCCAGTCCAGGTCTGACGTCTGATGTGTGGACAGAGCTTTCTGTACACTAAGCTGGCTGGCTTCCCTCTCCTGCTCTTCTCCCTCCCCCAGCCACAGGGATTCCAACCAATGTCCAGAGAATCATCAGCTACAAAACATCAATTATTTTTATATATCTGTTTCTCTTAGATCCTTGAAAGCAGGGCACATTTCTTCCACCTTAGAAAACAGCAAGAGACAACCGACTGCCACATTATCCAGTCCCCTGTCCCCACAAGATTACAACCCAGTGGGTTAGAACAACGGGCTGGTAATTAACCTTAACGATATTTTACAAGGGTACCAAGTTCTTCTGCACAGATCATCTAACCCAGTCCTCCCCAGGGTGAGGAGGGGCGGGGGGTGGGGGGCATTCCACCATTCAAGACATTTATATTAAACAAAGTGCTGTACTAGATGCCATGGGTTTTTCAAACACTCAAGAAAAAGCAGAAGGGAGGAAGACCCACCCAACTATATTTAAAAAAATGATAGAAAGAAAATAAATAGTCTAGGATAAACAACAAGGTCCTAATGTATAGCACAGGGAACTATATTCAATATCCTGTGATAAACCATAATGGAAAAGAATATAAAAGAAGAATGTATCTATGTGTGTAACTGAGTCACTTTCCTGTACAGTAGAAATTGACACAACATTTTAAATCAACTATACTTCAAAATTTTTAAAAATAGAAAAAAGAAAAGAAAGAAAATAAATAGTTTAGATTTGGCTCAGCAAAGAGAGTAGAAAACCAAATCCCATCATTCAGTTATAAATATTGTCCTTAGGAATTTGTCTAATTCCCCAGATTTCCCACTAGGACGCTCTTCCATATTCCAGAACAACTGGGAAAGCTTGAGCACTGGCATTTCTAACCGGCTTCATCTTCCTGACTGTCACAAATGTTTGCTTTCCCTCTGCAACTAGACCACAGGAAATTTAAGCAGTTGCTTACGCTTCTGTTCCCTCACTGGCCTTAATGTACTCTGCATACAGTAGAAGCTCTGTGCATGGTGCTGAATAAAACAGAAAATCTAGTATCTTTAACTCCAGTCTGGGGCCTCAAGGAGACCAGAGTTCTTGGATGGCTCAAGTGCTCACAGGAATCTGTCCACTTTCACCAAGGCACAGAATCCTACAATTACGTATGGTCAAAGCTAGAAGAGACCTTTTAAATCATAAGGTATTTTACAGATGAGTAACTGATGCCCAGAAACGTAAAGTGACTTTTCCAAGACCATGAAATGAATGGAAAAGCCAGGACTAGAATCGCGGGCCTCTAAAGCATCAGATGTGAGTTAAAAAATGTCACAGAACCTAGAGATAAAATGAGGAACCTCTCCCCTCTGCCTACCCTGATAGAACAGAAGGAGACAGTATATAGTTGCATCCCATCCCAACTGAATAATTTGCTTGTGTAATCAGATGCACTTCCTCGGCTAAATGTTTTCCAGTTCACTATTTGGCTTAAAAAATGATTAAGAGGTTCAAAAATAATTATCTATTTCCATTTCCAAAATGGATTTTACTGCAACAGATTCTGTATTAATAAACACATACAAATGTCACTCTATGAAAAACATATTGTCTGCAAATAACCTTTCAATTAGAAACAGACGCTGTGGCTTCCAGTATCTAAAGTGTTTTTAATTGAAATGGCCTGGTTGCAACTGAAATCAGGCTGGAGGCAAATTCTTTCTATTCAGGCTCTGTCTGAAGGTCTGACCTTCCCTTGGGATTTTATGTTACTACCCTCAAGCACCTGGGATGCACACACAGCCCTCCAGTCCAGAATGTGCTCCTGAATCTGTCCTTTCAATACAGATCATCCGGTCCTTGCCAGTAAGCGGTGTCCACACTGACTTAGGAGGAGGAAAGGAAACTGTGCTGGTTGCAGTCTATGTGGATATTTCTCACTGGATCCAAATTCAACAAATGTGGACCGAATGCCTATTACATGTTAGACCCTGTGAGAAGTACATCACGCGAGCTTTCTCTCCTTAACCTTGGAGCAGATCAGATCGTAGACAGATAGATGAGAAGTCAACAACAATAGCCATCATTTAGGGAACTGCCCCAAGTATTTCACATGCATTAACACATTTAAGGCCGTAACCTTATTATCTCCATTTTACAAATGATCAAACTAGGGCTCAGACCTAGCACGTGGGAGAGGAGGGATTCATATAGAGGTGGTCTGTCCACAGCCTGTGCCTCTAACTTCTATGCCAGGCCATATCTCTTGCCTTCAGCAATAAGACAGTCTACTCTTCTCCTGGGGTTCCTCCTCTTAAATAATGCTGGGGATCCTTTATCCCACAGTCCCTTTATCTACAGGCCAAGGGTCTTCTATATTTTCAGGTTTATGGAACACTTTCAAATACACTCTCGTCTACTATAGCACACGTTTCCCTAAATACCATAGTACATATGTCACTGGTAAATAAATAGGAGAACAACGTCCATACAAAACACAAATTGTGTCGGTTTATATGTATTTTTTTCTTAGCTTGTTAATCTCAGCCGCAAGTAAAAGCATCTGAACACAAAGCTCACTAACAGAGCTGATTACATTACTGTACCAGGTACCCATTCATCCCACCCCTTTTACCTGTTGGCCTAGTACAGCCACATGCTCTGTCACAGACATAATGCACAGCATCTCAAAGATGCAGTGTTGGGCTTCCCTGGTGGCACAGTGGTTGAGAGTCCGCCTGCCGATGCAGGGAGTGCGGGTTCGTGCCCCGGTCCAGGAGGGTCCCGCATGCCGCGGAGCGGCTGGGCCCATGAGCCATGGCCGCTGAGCCTGCACGTCCGGAGCCTGTGCTCTGCAGCAGGAGGGGCCGCAGCATTGAGAGGCCCGCGTACCACAAAAAAAAAAAAAAAAAAAAAGATGCAGTGTAAAAGAACATCACAAAACAAGGATCCAGAGCCATCCACCTCAGTCATCACTGAAATCTGTGTAAAGCCTGCAAGTACTTTTCCCCACCTCCCTCTAACCTTGCCTTCAGAACTCAGCAGTCTCTATCCCCCTTCCATCAAGGTACCGTCACCTTTTAAGGTAAAGGCTGATATTGCCTAGAATATTTATTTCCTAGTAATTCAGTGTGACTTTCCAGTTGAGCTGATATCCTTATTAGGATTGTTGTTTTTCTTAGCGTTCTGGATGGAGTTTCATAGATTTGGGGTGATCTAACCAACTCTATTTTTCCGTAAGTCCTGTTATCTTTTTGTGTGCCATTTTATATAACCTGAGATTTGTCAAGTTTGTATGCCTCGCATTACACCAGAAACACCTTGAATTGGCAGCACAACCAAAAGCATGAAACTATCCAGTTTCCTCAAGATTCCCATGGTCTCTGGTCAGCACTGAGTTGCTGTGAGAACAGAGTTGCCTTGGCCATGTCCATTTATATAGGCTCCCATACCATTCAGAGTTTTTAGTTGTAAACAACAGAATGCACTCTAGATAACTGAAGCAGAATAGAAACTTCTTAAGGACATTAGGTCACAGAACATCTGGGTGGACCAGTGAATCAGGCTGGGAGATGACTGATTCACCAGAGAGCCCCTGCAGGCCCTACTGCAGATGCTACTACCGCCCTCTCCAGAAACACTGCAGTGGGATGCCTCTCCTAACTGCCTTCTGAATCAAAGTTACCCCCCCGACCTTTTTTTTTTTTTTTGCGGTACGCGGGCCTCTCACTGTTGTGGCCTCTCCCATTGAGGAGCACAGGCTCCGGACACGCAGGCTCAGCGGCCATGGCTCACGGGCCCAGCCGCTCCGCGGCATGTGAGATCCTCCCAGACTGGTGCACGAACCCATGTCCCCTGCATCGGCAGGCAGACTCTCAACCACTGCGCCACCAGGGAAGCCCCAAAGTTACCCCTTTGATGCATGTGACTGGCAGAGCCTATAATACATTCTGGCACTAGCTGCCAGGGAGATGCAGAAAGTGATTTTTTGATTTGTACTTTGAGGAGGTCGAGTTCAGAAGGCCAGACATTTCCCAAAGCCAGAAGGATTTTCAAAAGGTACTTACTGAGTAGCCAGAGTATGGAGCAAATGTCCACTCTACTTAGGAAGCAAATTTTACCCAACTCTTGGCAAACATTGATCTCCTGGTACTAGGCTGGTGCCCTACCAAGCACCTGCCCCATAGCAAGTCGACCCCTTTCCTCACAGGTGTGCTTGCTTCAATGTTCTGTCTGATGTCCACCAACTCAACAGCACGTATCATCCTCATTGCAACAGACCTTGATCTTGTATGTTGACTAACATTTGGAAACATCCCCAAGGTTCCAAGGCTGCACTTATTAACAGGTCATGTTCAAAGGAGTAACATATTCCCACGAGCACACCAGGATTTTGACAATCCCCCAAAAGAAATGATGGAGAAGAAAATCGCTACACTGACTCACAGCATCATACCTCCTCCCTGGTACATTAGCAATTCCTCATTCCTACAGACTGCATGGTATGCCCAACTCCCAGCTCGCTGACTGTCCCGTCACACATTCTTCTCATTTGGGTACAGGTTTTCTGAATGCAAATGAATCTTCTCTAATTGATACAAAAGTTTTCATCATTTTAAATGTTGGTATTATTAGTATTACTGACATATTAGTGATAAAGATCCTCCCACTCTAGTACATTAATTAATAGGCTACACTATGCATTTTCTACTGAAGGTTTTTTCCCTTCAGTACATCAATTCCATTGTCTAAGTGAGGACTTCAGATATGTTAGAATACATATGCGTAAGTAATTTTTAACTACAGCTACACTTTCCCAGCAAACTCTTTAGTCACCCATTTCCAAGTTACTGCTTAGAATCTGAGCCTGACTGATTACTTTTTTAAAATTTTTTATTAAAGTATAGTTGTGTTAATGGTGTGTTAATTTCTGCTGTACAGCTAAGTGACTCAGTTATACACACATGTACATTCTTTTTTATATTCTTTTCCATTATGGTTTATCACAGGATATTGAATATAGTTCCCTGTATTTTACAGGAGGACCTTGTTGTTTATCTATCCTATATATAATAGTTTGCCTCTGCTAATCCCAAACTCACAGTCCATCCGTCCCCCATTCCCCCTCCCCCTTGGCAACCACAAGTCTGTACTCTATGTGTGTCTGTTTCTGTTTCATAGATAGGTTCATTTGTGCCATATTTCAGATTCCACATATAAGTGATATCCTATGGTATTTGTCTTTCTCCTTCTGACTTACTTCACTTAGTATGACAATCTCTAGTTGCATCCATGTTGCTACAAATGGCATTATTTCATTCTTTTTTATGGCTGAGTAATATTCCATTGTATAAATGTACCACATCTTCTTTATCCATTCCTCTGTTGGTAGACAGTTAGGTTGTTTCCCTGCCTGACTTTGATCTTTCAAACAGCATTCAGTGGAGCTTATTTTAACAAACACATATCAACACTTCCCCCCCCCCCCCAGTTAACGGTCCTGTCTCAGGAGATGTTGATAGACAAAAATGACATCACAAATGGTCCTCATGGAGCTCACTGCCTCTCTGGGGAGACAGGAAGTGGGCCATGATGACGTGGTGGGATAAGAGCTGTGAGGAAAAAAAGAAATCACAAGAGGCTGTGGATACATGTTGGAGAGCAAGGAGGCAACTCTGAAGAGGTGATGGATGGCCTGGGACTGAAGGGCTGAGTAGGAAACAGCCTGGAAGCGAGGGGGAAGGGGAAGAACATTTGGGAGAGGATATAAAAGCCAAAGAGAGCATCACCAGTTAGGGCGACACTGCTCGGCGTGACTATGGCTGGTGCCAGGGCAGCAGGAGGGAAAGTGGGGGGAGCTGAGGCAGGGTCAGACCTTCACAGGGCTTGTGTGGCCTGATGAGGAGAAAGCTTCAGGCGGATTTCAACAGATGACAGGACCCAGCCTCCTTTTTGAGGCATCTGTGGCAGCAGAGTAGAGGGTGGATTTGAGGAGGGTGAGGCGAGAGGCAGGGATGCACACAGAGGCTAAGGTAGTCATTCTCACCATCCAAGGACTTGAATCAATGCAGAGGAGAGCGAGGAGGAGGGCATACAGTTCAAAAGTAAAAACAGGGCTTCCCTGGTGGCGCAGTGGTTGAGAGTCCGCCTGCCGATGCAGGGGACACGGGTTCGTGCCCTGGTCCGGGAAGATCCCACATGCCGCGGAGCGGCTGGGCCCATGAGCCATGGCCGCTGAGCCTGCGCGTCCGGAGCCTGTGCTCCGCAACGGGAGAGGCCACAACAGTGCGAGGCCCGCGTACCGCAAAAATACAAAAAACAAAAGTAAAAACAACAACAAACAGCACTCAAGACCTTGCATGGCCTGGTCCAGGACAACCTCCCAGCCTCCCTGTGCCCCCGTCACTCTGCGCTTCAACCACTAGGACCTTCTTTTTGTCCTTCCTCCTGGCACCCTGCTCTTTGAGGATACTTTTCCCTCCACCTCAGCATTGCCTCCTGGGGAGCCTTCCCCCCCCGGGAAGCTCCTGTTCCACTCCTGGGTCAAGTGCCCTACGCACTTGTAGGACCATGTGTCTCCTTCTTGGCACTACTGGCTACTATACTTGTCCACATACGTGTATGATCTCCCACAGACAGCTCTCTGCTCCCAAACCCTAAGCTCCATGAGAGCAGGAGCCATGTCTCTATTTGCTTCCTACTGTGTTCCAGCCCACAGTAGGTACTAAAATGATCGGATGATAAATGAGTGGATCCCTGCATTTAGAATAACTGATCTCACCCATGTGGTATTGATTTGCTTGATTTAACTCATGTTTTTGAAGTGCCTGACTTTCTTCCTAAAAGCAGCATTTCACAAATGGGGAAACAGCAGCCGTGATATGAAAAAACTTGCTAGTCAAGTCACGTTGCTAGTAAGTGACAGTGTTGGCTTGGGTTTGGGCTTCAGCCAACTCCACCTGTTCACATCCATCCTGTGGACACACCACCTGTTGCCAGGTGTTCAAAGGAAAATGGAGGAGAAAGCAAGCTCACGGAGCTTACATGTCAATCATCGAACCGAAGAGAAAGCACCATCCTAGATTTCTCTTTTAAAAAAGAAATTGGGGGCTTCCCTAGTGGCGCAGCAGTTGGGGGTCCGCCTGCTGATGCAGGGGACACGGGTTCGTGCCCCGGTCTGGGAGGATCCCGCATGCTGCGGAGCGGCTGGGCCCGTGAGCCATGGCCACTGAGCCTGCGCGTCCGGAGCCTGTGCTCCTCAACGGGAGAGGCCACAGCAGTGAGAGGCCCGCGTACCGCGAAAAAAAAAAAAAAAAAAATTGGTGTTGCCATTCAGTCTGCTATCACCCCAGCAGATGAACAAGGAGTCAAGTGAAGTATAATGATGGTGACAACAATGTACAATTATTAAGTGCCTACTCCACGCTGAGGGCTATTTTAAGCACTTTAAATATATCAATGTCACCTAATCCTCAAAAAAAAAGCCTGTGAATTAGGTATTATTACTAATACTCATTGTAGAGATGAGGAAAGTCAAGCACAGAGCTGTCAAGTTGGTCACAGAATCAACAGTGATGCAACCAGCATTCAAACCCAGGCAGCCCAACACCGGAGCCTGAACCCCAAGCCACCAACCGTGACCTTCAAGACGGCAGAGTGCCCCAGGGGGAGCACCTAACTCCTCTGGGGGAGCCAGCAAGGGCTCTGCAAGAGAGGCGACCTCTGGACCCAGTGCTGAGAAGGCCTACATGGGAAGAGGGAAGCAAACACGCACAAAAAGAAAGAAGAAAATGAAGGAGCGAGTCTTGTTCAGGGAACAGAAAGAAGTTAATGTGGCTGCTCATGGGGCTAAGAGTTAAGTCTGGAAAAGGCAGTTGAATACATGGCTGTGGAGGGAGGAAAATGGCTGATTAAAACTGCCTTTTGTTGGTTTGTCTGTAAACTGTGTTTCGATTCAATGGCTGGACTGAGGGGACAGGCGGAATGAGGAAGAAAGTAAAGGTGAGGCTCACAATAGAAGGGAAATGGAAGATGAGGGGCCTCGGTTATGGTGCACACAGTTCAAATGAGGAAAACAGGGCACGTTCGGTTCATATTTAACAGGAGGAACTGACAGAACTTAGGGACCAAAATGGGGGATGTGAAGGGTGGTGACGAAGGGCACTTCCAGACCGACCCCAAGGTTTGTGCATTGGTTAATATGGGTGGGGAGCCATCCCTAGGATGGGGGGAGAGTAGGGATGGGACAAAGGGGAGGTTGGGAGGGGGTAAGAGTAGATAAGGAGTTCCTTTAGGGGCAAGCTGAATGGCTAATAAGATGGATGTTGATCTTTCAACTAAGGAGGCAGAAATACAATTGAACACCCGGCGCCTCTAGAAAGGAAGTAGACACATGGCATTATCACATAGACCAGTGTGAGCCAGGAGAATGTTCGTGATGATGGAAACGTTCTATATCTGCCTTGTCCAAGATGATAGCTACACGTGGCTACTGAGCACTTAAAATGTGGCTAGTGCAACTGAGGAACAACAAAATTTGTAATTTTGTCGGACTTTAAACCATTTAAACTTAAATAGCCACAGGTGGCTAGTAGCTGCTGTATTAAAGGGCACAGATCTGGACAACAGGAGCTGCTCTCTAAGAATAAAAACACCAAAGCTGCTCATCAGAGGCTGCCGAGATTGGAAGGGACCTTAGAGTTTATCAGGTATAATTTTCTCATTTTACAAATAAGAAAACAAAGGCCCCAACAGGAGAAGTGATTTGCACAACATCACTGCAGCGAGAAAGCGGCAAGGCAGGCTAGAGCCACGGCCTTCTGTATCTGATCCAATGCCCTTTCCATTTCACAGGCTGCTTCTGTTACTGATGCAAAAACTAACTGCAATTTTATTTAAATCTGGTGTGTGGAATCGATGCGGCTCATGGGCAAAGCCAAGTAAAGATCATGTACTCCCCCTGCTGAGCGAGACATCCCAAACATCACTGGGTAAGTAGTTACATCAGATCCTTTAGTTGCAGATAACAGAACCCACTCTGGTTAGTTTTAATATGAAAGGAATTGATTAAGGAAGGATCAGCAGTTTGCACAATCTCTGAGAGAGGGTCTCAAAGCCAGGCTTGGAGGCTATGCAGTCAGGTACTGTTGTCAAATCACACCACCACTGCTCTGATGGGGATCCTACTGTGCCTGCCACTGTGCTCAGGGGAGCGGCCAGCCAGATATCTGCCTCTCCACGCTGGACGGCACTGCTGCCAGGATCACCAGAATGCATTCCACAGCCCCCTCCCTCCACATGTCATTCTCAGTAGAAGCTAAATAGAGGGGAGGAGACTCTTACGACAAAGGAAAGCAAGTTTCTGGCTTCTACCTGGTGCAGAAGCCCCACAGGTCAGAACAATCCCAGGAATTAGGAAAAGAATTTTTTTAAAAGGCACTGGGCTTCCCTGGTGGTGCAGTGGTTAAGAATCCACCTGCCAATGCAGGGGACATGGGTTTGAGCCCTGGTCTGGGAAGATCCCTCATGCTGCAGAGCAACTAAGCCCGTGCGCCACAACTACTGAGCCTGTGTTCTAGAGCCCGTGCACCACAACTACTGAGCCTGTGCTCTAGAGCCCATGAGCCACAACTACTGAGCCCGCATGCTGCAACTGCTGAAGCCCGCACGCCTAGAGCCCGTGCTCCACAAGAGAAGCCCCCGCTCCTCTTGCCACAGCTAGAGAAAGCCCGCAGGGAGCAATGAAGACCTAAAGCAGCCAAAATAAAATAAATAAATTTAAAAAAAGAAGGCAACACCACCACCACTTAACAAATGCCCTGTTGAATAAATACCCCATCTGTACTGGTTTGGACCATGGATTTTACAGCCCATCTCACTCAGCAGCATCCTCCTCTGACCCAGAGCTTTGTACACTTAAAATTATGTCTCTATATTGCAATTTTTCTCAATTAATTCACCAGGGGCTCTTTTCAATCTTTTAAAGGATACATTTATTCACCAGAACATCTATATTGATAGAAGCTATGTATGGTGGGAAGTGAATTATGCATTTCAACTCTTGGAGCGTTAAGGGTTTCTTTTCTTTTTTAATCTGGATTTTCTAATTAACAAACTCGATATAGCACAGCCATGAAGATGAACAATTCTGGAAAGTTCTTCCTCAGAAGTGGTAGCAGTAGGAAGGAAGCAAGAGTGGATCTGAGAAATCTTCTAAGAACTGAAAAGTATTGCAATGTGAGGCTTAATCATCAAGGCTCTTCCATCCTAAGATTCTGCAAAGGAAAGGAAAAGACTACAAATCACTCCAGATGTTGGAGTCTGGGGGAAGAGAAATGCTGTCTTGGACAGTGACTGTGATGGGGGAAGCCAGGAAGGGGTTCAGTCTGTGACAAAAACTGAGAATGTACCAACCAAGAATATGAGGGAAGAATATACCAGCTCATTATGCAACAGCTCTCATGAGCGAACCAGATGGAGTTCTCCTCCAGGCAGCCCCAAGGTGGGGCACCAGTGCTGTACTTAGATCGAGGAGGGAGGCCTCCTGTCCTGAGGGTGGCCGACATCCAAGGGGAGCGGCACAAAGACAGGAGCATGGAACTGGACCTTCAGAGACCCCACAGTGAAGGAGCAAGAGCTCACGAGACAAGATGGTTACTTGTCCCTGTGAGAAAGCTACGAACACCACCCCAGGTGGCCTTCCCAGAGCCAAGCCACGGTCTCCAAATGCCTATTGCCAGGTTCCACCATCATTTAACTGCCTCCAGGTTCATGTCCACATGTATAATCACACCTTTTACAACACACCAAGCAAACGTAAACAGAAGGAAATTAAAGGATAGTTAGGGCTACTGTTACTCAACACAGAGTAGCTTTCACAGCAGCTGGTTGTCAAAGAAACTTCCCTGAGGAGCAAGGACAGGCCTGGGTCACCAAGCTCCAGCTCACGGTAGAGCAGCATGGTAATGGCTGAGGTTCAAAGATCACAATTTCACTAAATTCCTAGCTAAGCCTGACACAGACCCTGTTACACCCCTACTGAAAACCCTCCAATGGCTCTTACTGCATCTAAAAGAGACCCTGCTCTTCTTCATGGTCTGGCCGTCGCCTCGTCCTCCAGAATCATTTTGGACTCTTGGCTCCATGCTCCACATCCTCCAGCCCCACGGGCTTCCCTCCTTCCTTTCCTCAAGGGGCTCCTTCCCATCTCAGGGCCTTGGCGCCTGCCCTTCCCTCTGCCTGAAACAGCCCAGCCTCAGATCTCCCCCGGAAGCCTCTTCCCACTCACCCTTCTCTTACCCAGGGTCACCTACCGCCTCCAAAAGGCCCCTCCTGCCCATGCTATCGAAGGGAGCTAGCTCTCCCACCTGGCTTCTCCATCACATCACGGGCATTACAGGGCTTGCTTACTTGTTTCCTCTGTCTTCACCCACACAAGGCAAGCCAAGGGAGGGCAGGGGTATAGTCTACTCGTCACTGCTTTTATCCCAGCTCCTGGAATAGTGCTTAGACCACTTAATTGGTTGCATAAATAAATGGATTAAAAGAAAAAAGGTTGACCAGGGCTCCCTGACCTGTACAGGCCTCTGCTATGGGGGTGACGGCCAGTCCCGGTGTCTGAGTGATTCCCTGGGCCCAGCACAGGGACCAACTTTCCAGAGCCCTGAAGACAAGGGGTAACACCCCAAAATAGGGACTCATTTTCCACTCTACCTTCATTGGCCGAGCAGCTGCAAAGAACGAAGGCTGCATCTCCCGATACCTGGCAAACAAATGCAGTATTGCCTCACGAATCGATTGCTTCTCTGAGGTACCTACCAGTGTATTTGGGGAGAAGCCTCGAGAACAAGTTGAGGAGCAGCTGTCCTTTTGTGAGACTGGAGAGATTCCACGAAAGAATCTGGATGTCATGAAGGAGGCAACAGTTCAGGCAGAGGAAGCGGCTGCTGAGATTACTAGGAAGCTGGAGAAACAGGAGAAGAAACGCTTGAAGAAGGAAAAGAAAAGGCTGGCTGTGATTGCCCTGGCGTCTTCAGAAAACAGCAGTAGGACCCCAGAGGAATGTGAGGAGACAGTTGAAAAGACCCAAAAAGAAGAAGAAGCAAAAGCCCCAGGAGGCTCCTCAGGAGAATGGGATGGAAGACCCATCTGTCTCCTCCAAACCCCAAAAAAAGAAATCTTTTTCCAAGGAGGAGCTGGTTAGTAGTGATCTTGAAGAGACAGCTGGCAGTGAAAGTGTTACCAAGAGGAAGAAATCTTTCCCCAAAGAGGAACCAGATAGTGACCCTGAAGAGTCAGGAAACAAGAGGAGTCCCCAAGAAAAAGAGGAAATTCTCTTCCAAGGAGAAGCCTCTCAGCAGTGAACCTGAAGAGGCTGCTGCCAGCAAGAGCAGCAGCTCCAAGAAAAAGAAAAAGCTCCGAAAGCTATCCCAGGAAAATTAGAATGGACATTTCCCTAGTAGGGCATAACTTACAGAGATATTTCCCAGCCCATCCCCTATAGCCCAATAAAAATAAAAACAAATTCACGAGTCAAAAAAAAAAAAAGAAAGAAAAAAGGAGATGGTTACTAAGTCATGTTAAATTTTTGAGAAATAAAACGTATTCATTAAACATTTTTTAAAATTAATGGTGCCAAATGCTCAGGCGGCCACTTCCCTACACTCTACGTCCTTGGGTTAGTCAGACTAGAGACACTGGTTCAGCTCTGTCACCAAGAAAAGGAACTCTCTCAGTCCACTGCTCTACTCTTTGTTTTTAATGGAATAAATATTACATTATTTTAAAATGGAGATATAATTGACATATAGCCTGTTAAAAACAAGACAATGGGCCCAGTATGGAGACACTTATGCTGAGCATGGAGAAGGCCGCATCTGAGATGGACCTGAGAGCAGCAGGACTTGGATATGGGGGCAGGGTGGGCACTTCATGCACAGGGAACACATGAGCCAAGAAAGGAAGCCAGGGAATGGGGGAAAGACAGAAAGCAGCATTTAGACCCATTTGGCGGTGACCCAAAGGAGAATAATGGTGAGATGAGATGGAAAGGGAGCCTGAGACCTACTGTGGTGGACCCAGGACATGGTGGGGTGGGGGGGGGGGCGTTAGTCTGGTTCTGACAGAGGAAAGAGAATCACTGACTGGTTCTGAGTAGGGAGAGACGCATCAGGTAAGTCGTCAAGGGCTCAGAAAGGGATAGTGAGCTGCCTAAAGTCACATAGGTAGGAGAGGGGCCAGGACTCAAACCCTGTTACCCTGATTCCAGAGGTGAAGGGGGGTAGGGGGAAGGACAAAACTAACCCCTACTACGTCCCCACTGTCTCCAGGCACGGAGCTAAGTGTTTTGCATATAGTATTAAACCTCACTACAGCCCTATGAGGTAAGAAGCCCAAATTACTGACAAAGGCGCGTATCTTCCCTCCAGAAACAAAGGAAAGGGCGATGTGAGAGATGGTGAGGAGACAGACTCAACAGGATCTGGAAGCTGACAGGGCCCGGGAGCAACGGTGGTTGCAGTCACCTTCTCTTCAGCATCCTGCCTGCATCCTATGACCTGCCCCTGTGGGGCCCCTTTGGGATCTGGCTTTCTTCACGCACATATTCCTCACTTTTTACTGAAAACACTTTGTTACTGGAACACCACACAGCTCATGAGCTGCTGGTTTCAAATTCCACAAGTTGAATGAAAGGAAGCTTTAAAAAGAAGGCTGGGAGGCTGCAGTCCCTGCAAAGGAGAGGAGTCTGCAGTGGCCAGGGACCAAGGGGACTTGGTGGCTCCGACCCAAGTGCCACACCTCTCCTCCCACTGCCACTAAGAGGGGATCGGCAGTGCCTAATCAGGGGCAGAAATGCAGAGTTCAGGCTCCCTCAGGTGGGGGCAGCTGTTTCATCAGCTCATTTACTTTTTATACCACTATTAAAAAATTATCTACGTAGACAAACAAAAGTTGACTTCTGTGTTATAGTCACACAATAACAAATTCAAAATCCTATGTAACAAATCAGGTATTTGGCCTCTGGGTTATCACCTCTGTGTGTGCTGAAAAATAGATACATATTGGTTTTATCTTCCCTCCTTTTATATTTGTCTATAAAAATATACATAGGGCTTCCCTGGTGGTGCAGTGGTTGGGAGTCCACCTGTCGATGCAGGGGACACAGGTTGGTGCCCCGGTCCGGGAAGATCCCACATGCCGCGGAGCGGCTGGGCCCGTGAGCCATGGCCGCTGAGCCTGCGCGTCCGGAGCCTGTGCTCCGCAACGGGAGAGGCCACAACACTGAGAGGCCCGCAAACTGCATGCATGCATGCATAAATCAATATATATATATATATATATATATATATATATATATATATATATATACACACACACATAATGGTTTCAAGTATGTATTTAAGTTGTTTCTAAGCTACTAAATGCCCACATTCTTCCTCAATGTCTCCGCTTCCAGAGCAGCTCAGAGCCTAAACAGGTCTCAAGTGTCCTGAGGAGACACAGGAAAGAGAGAGGCTTATCCCCAGCACTCTTCCTTCTCCTTCTCAGGAGGACGCCTTCAGCCCGAAATGAATCTCGCTTTTGACTACTAGACTTCTTAAAGATGCAAGGCAGACTCTTTTGAACATTTTGGACAACACACAATCCAAGACATATTTCAAATGACTTCTTTATCAGCACCGTTAACTATAGCAAATGTGGTGGTGAACTTCAGGGTGCTCAGAATAGAGGTGGAGAAAAACTACCCTGTGATTCATGAAGCTTCTGTTCTGTTGTGGGGCTGGTTTTGTCACTAAGGGAAAACCAAAAACCGTTTGGCTTATTTCAGAATTCAGTGAACCATTAATTCACACATCACTGAAATGTGCTGCCCTCTGACAATTCAAAGACCCTCCAGACCAGGGTGGGATCCCAGGATCAACCTCCAGAAGAAGAGCAAAAGACACTACAGAAGTGAGCAGCTGGCCCATTCTACCTTCTCTCTCACCAGAACAAAATCACGCTTCAAAAGGGCACAGCTGTGCTGTTTCATGGATACATTAGCATTTGTACAGGATTGAATCTGCACTATACTGAACATTCTCTAAGCAGAATCTGTTTGCTTATGCAAAGGAATTTATCTTCTGATGAGCGTATTAACTCCAGAGAGCTTCTCAAATAGCTTTAGGGCCATGCCTGAGGCTCACTGCCTTTTTCTGTTTGCCTAAGAAGTACCCATGGCATCACTGCCACACTGCACTTCTGCTGGTCCTGACAGGATATCAAAACAGTCTCCTAAGGACAAAAGTAATGGCTCTGATGCACTCACACATGGACTTTAGAATAAAAAGGGAAAGTGATGGTAAAGAAAATTTATTTTGCTTTTTTTTTTTTTTTGGCTGTGCCATGAGGCTTGTGGGACCTTAGTTCCCCAACCACGGATTGAACCCAGGCCCACGGCAGTGAAAGCACCAAGACTTAACCACTGGACCACCAAGGAATTCCTGCTATTTTTTTTTAAGTTAGATTCTTATTTGAAATATTTGAAATGGATTAAATAGCTAAATATAAACAATACAGAGAATAAGACGAAAACACAGGTGAATATTTTCCTGTTTTTTACATGCATAAGCGTAGGAGCAACTGTTTAAAAAAAAAACTGACAAATTTTATCTTTCAGACAATATGTAAGAGGGATGTCTCCAGGTTTTCTTTTAAAAGTCACGAGAGCATCCTGTATTACTTAAACCGATTCCCCAACCTGAGGAACTTAGAAGGGGGCAGGGAGGTAGGTACAAAGCAATTATAATATACCTTTCATAAAAGGGGTAGGGATGGCTACAATTCTGGGTAAAAAGAAATATGCCTCGGTCAGCAAGAATCAAACTGAACATCACTAGTCAATTCTACTTTCTTGCCAAAACTTAACTAAGCTAAATTTAAACAAGCCATCCTGTTATCTAAAATCAAAGAGCTGGTTTCTTCTGTAATCTCTTTTCCTAGATTGGTCACTTTTTTCCTTTTTCTTTTGTAGCATCACATTAAGAATTCCAGCCAATACTCTTCTTCTGAGGCTATTTCTTAAGTGAGTTGTGATTACTGTTTCCTGAAAGTCTTCCCTTTGGTTTCTATCAGATGCAGGACTGAACACACTGAGTTTTCCCACAGTCATCATAAAACGCCAATACCAAAATTGCTCACATTTCATTAAACGTGACAGCGCCTTCCTGCCCCATAGCTCAGTGAAGCACTCCAACAACTTAAAAGGAAACATGTCCCTCCCTGCAGTTGCGAAGGCTGAGATCACAGATAGGGCTCTTGCCTTTGTGGAAACTGATGTAATCCCAGAGAAGTCGACATTGCTTCCATCAACGTAAAAGATGCAGCTGATTAATTTCAGGCATGCTGCAGCTTCTTTCCTTCCAAACGCTAAGCATTCAATACAGTGTGACAACCCAGAGTACATGCTAAGAGTTTACTGGAGCCAATAAATGCAGTTAATTTAAAAAAAAAAAAAAAACTATGCCAATTTCTCCAACATCTCCTCTTTTACAAAAGGAAATATGTTTTCTTCTCCCGGCCATCACAGAACAAGAAGGGTCCCACAAGTACGACCCCACATTCTTCCAACCTCTAAGGTGCTCTCCAGCGGTATACTTCCAGGAAAGCGCCATTGCCCACTGGAGTCACTAAGTCACCATTCACTGCTTTGCTTCTTCGTTCTCCCGGCAATCGTGTGCTGCTTCTCTCCACCCAACTGAAAACACTTTCTCTAAGTCTAAAGGGCACTTAAGACCTTCTGGTGGCTAAATACAAGAGCTCCTCCAATTAAAAAGAAAAAAAAAAATCCCCACTCAAACCACCTCCTCCACCAGCTGCCATGCCTTTCTTTCCTCCCTATCACAGCTTAACTTCTTACAGGAGTTGTGGCTACCATTCCCCCACCTCCCACTTTCATTGTGCCCACACCCTTCTTCAACCCCGCTGGCTTCTAGGGTTGACATGCAGATGAAACAGTTCTCACTAAGGTGCCCAAAGATCAACAGGGCTCAGTCCCCACCAGGCATCCTCCCAAACTGGGAGCAGAAAGGACCCATTTTCTAAAGACAGCTGCAAACAGAGGGGTTTGCACCCCATCCTGGGATTACTAAGAGATGGAGAACTGACTGCTCCCCCAACCACCTCCCTACCCCACGCCCTGCCCCACCCTATCCCCAAGCTGGTAAGAGGACCGAGGAAGAGACTCCTTCGAGCCCCTAGGTTCCTGGCTTAATGGAGAATGCTGCTGTATGTTGGGGGAGGGGATGAAGAGACTTCATCCAGAGACTGGGCATGCCTGCAAGAAGGGGAGACTTTTACTCCCACAGTGGATAACAGTGGGCACGTTGATCTGTCCTGCCCCTACCAGAGTAAAAGAAAGGAAAACTGCAGGAAGATAGCAGGGCAGAAAGAAGCCCCATTTCTGCTTGGTTCACAGAACAACCGATTAAGGTGACTAGTTGAGCATCTTACTAGCACGCACCCATAAGGGCCTCCTGCCAGGGCCAGGGCGTCCCAGTATCTGTTCCAGTTACATTAGAGGCACTTAACCCTTCCCTCTGCCTCCTCCACACCCAACATAGGAAACATGGTTGGAGCCCAGAAGGACAGGGAGGAGGGGTCCCAGAGGCAGACCACCCTCCTCCTCACTTCAAGTTGCTCAAACCACAAGGCTGGCAAGAGATGAGCTCAGGGAAAGCTTTAAATCAAATGTCTATCTTCCTCACCATGGTATTCCCAAGATGGAACCAAGGAAGTGGCACATGGTAGGCTTAATAATTATCTGTTGAATAAATGAACAGCTTCTTCTTCATCCTCTCACCCTCTGTGTCCTTTCTGCCTCATTTCATTCATTTACTCATTCAGTCACTTCTACACAAATGTTTGTTTTCTTGTTTGTTTGTTCTTTTTAACATCTTTATTGGAGTATAATTGCTTTACAATGGTGTGTTAGTTTCTGCTTTATAACAAAGTGAATCAGTCATACATATACATATATCCCCATATCTCCTCCCTCTTGCATCTCCCTCCCTCCCACCCTCCCTATCCCACCCCTCTAGGTAGTCACAAAGCACCAAGCTGATCCCCCTGTGCTATGCGGTTGCTTCCCACTAGCTATCTATTTTACGTTTGGTAGTGTATATATGTCTATGCCACTCTCTCACTTTGTCCCAGCTTACCTTTCCCCCTCCCCGTGTCCTCAAGTCCATTCTCTAGTAGCTCTGCGTCTTTATTCCCGTCTTGCCCCTAGGCTCTTCATGATCTTTTTTTTTTTTTTTTTTAGATTCCATATATATGTGTTAGTATACGGTATTTGTTTTTCTCTTTCTGACTTACTTCACTCTGTATGACAGACTCTAGGTCCATCCACCTCACTACAAATAACTCAATTTCAAATTATTTCTTTTTACGGCTGAGTAATATTCCATTGTATATATGTACCACATCTTCTTTATCCATTCATCCGATGATGGACACTTAGGTTGTTTCCATCTCTGGGCTATTGTAAATAGAGCTGCAGTGAACATTGTGGTACATGTCTCTTTTTGAATTATGGTTTTCTCTGGGTATATGCCCAGTAGTGGGATTGCTGGGTCATATGGTAGTTCTATTTTTTGTTTTTTAAGGAACCTCCATACTGTTTTCCATAGTGGCTGTATCAATTTACATTCCCATACACAAATGTTTGTTGAAGGTTGATTCCATACAGTTTAATTACAGGAAGATGACTGAGGTGTGTTCCCTGCCCTCAAGAAAGTTACTAGAGAAAGTAAGAAAAGTACAAACTTGCAGTTACCACAGTAACACAGTAACACTGTGAACAGTAGCACAGGAGTAATACAAAGTACCAAAGACATTAACTCAAAAAATCCAAACAACTCCCTGAAGTACACCCAGACAGTTTTTCTGATCAGTTTAGATATAGAATTCTCATGCCTGCCTTTCCCATGACCATTGGCCCTTTAAGCCTCCTACTAAAATACATTTACCCTTGATGTGTCAAGGGTAACTATTTACACACAGCCTTCTATGTGTGATATCCTGGAGAAAGCCAGGATAATCCAGATTCCTTGGGTCTGGGGTAGGCCAAGGAGATTTCCATGCACAGTCTTGCATAAAGACCTAGAGAAAGGACAAGGTATGTATGGCCTTGCTCGGAACACCACCATATGCAATCTGTCACAGAGGAAATGCTGCTGGTTTAGGATCAAGGTGATGCCAAAGATGTACATGTCCCCTCAGACAGCATCTTAACCACAGGGAGATGGCCATGAATTGTGGAGAACTGAACTACTATAACATCTACCCAGAAATCACATGTGATTTACAATACTGTTTATTAGTGGACTCAGAATTAATTAGCATTTAGAGCGACATATTTGCAGAAAGTAAATCACACTACATGATGTCTGGTTTCCTTGTGATCTTAGCTTAGTCCCTCAGCAACCATTATTGCTCCCCACATATATTTTTGACAGGTATTTTTAATGACCATTTTCTACCATTATTAGAATAATAAATACATGCTCAGTATAATAAAAAATCTAAAAAGTATAGCAAAGTTTATAGCAGGAAAAATATCGTGCATATTATTACCAACACTGTTAATCTTCTGGCATATTTCCATTTAACCTCTGTTTGATTTAACAGCTATTTGGAATTAATATGCCCCAGAAGCCAACTCTGGTAAAAATCACCAATATACTAGGATATAAACTGCCATCTGTGATCTCTTTCAATTATGAACAAGATTGTATCTTCATGATTGTGAAACAACTAGTAGATTCAGTTTAAAAAGCTTAGGGGCTTCCCTGGTGGCACAGTGGTTGAGAGTCCGCTTGCTGATGCAAGGGACATGGGTTCGTGCCCCGGTCTGGGAAGATCCCACGTGCCGCTGAGCGGCTGGGCCCGTGAGCCATGGCTGCTGAGCCTGCGCATCTGGAGCCTGTGCTCCGCAACGGAGAGGCCACAACAGTGAAAGGCCCACGTATTGCAAAAAAAAAAAGCTTAAATTCAACGGAGGGAAAATTGATCAAGAGCGTTGTTTAATGTATGAATGCAAGCTGGCTCTCTCCACTTTCCTTTTTTAAATAAATTTATTTATTTATTTCATTATTTATTTTTGGCAGCATTGGGTCTTTGTTGCTGCTCACGGGCTTTCTCTAGTTGCGGTGAGCAGGGGCTACCTGCAGCATGTGGGATCTTCCCGGACCAGGGATCGAACCTGTGTCCCCTGCATTGGCAGGCGAATTCTTAACCACTGCACCACCAGGAAAGTCCCCTCTTCACTCTTCTATTTGTCTTTCTAGCAGCCCAATAGTTGGGTAACTATCATTTCAGATACAAACCCCTTTAAAAATAAATTCCTTTGATTGTTTAAAAAGGATATTCTTGTGTGATTCTGTGAGGCACAAAAAACAGTGCTAGTGGTGTTTTCTTGTCCAATATATGGTTGCCATTATTCATCAAGATATTTCACAAGGATTTTATTTTCATCTCAGTATTCCATAACAGACACGCTATTCCAATGATACCTAAAATAAAAACTATTGGCTTACCTAACTAAGAAATCATGCAGTCCAACGTCAAAATACCTGTTGAAGGGAGACAAAGACAAGCATATCAATAGAAGATATTCACAGTAGTGGTGGACTTGACCAAAAATATATCATTTACATTTGGAACATGGTGAATATATGGATTACTCCATGACAGTGGTTCTCGAAGTATGACCCCTGGAGCAGCCACAGCAGCATTCCCTGGGCAAATTCTCAGTCCCCACCCTCACACACTGATTCAGAAATTCTGGGGATGAGGCCCAGCAGTTAGATTTAACAAGCCCGCCAGATGATTCTGATGCAGAGACACTGCTTCATGAGAGCAAAAGTATCTCAGCAAGCCTAAACTCTCTCTCTCTCTAGAAACAGAAGCCAGAAAAGTGAACCTCATCACTTTTCCAAAAGGGGAGTCATTTTATAACACTAGTTGTCTCTGACGTTCACTTACTCAAAAATAAATGAAATTATGATTTAAAAGCATGAATCCACACTGGCCAGAGGGAAGAAGAGGGGTGGGGAAAGGTCAGCTCTGTTCTTCCATCTCCTCCCGGCCATAGTCCCTGGAGCTTTTCGCAGGAGAGAAAGACCCACCCATATCCGGGTCCGCTCTAGCAGGGAAGGGAGAAGGCAGTTCCACGCACTCGCTGGTGAGCCTGCATTGTGCTTGGGCGTCACATCAGCATCCAGAAGGCCCTGGGCCGTAGTGGACCCCTTCAGTCACAGCCTCCCTCTGACACCACCAGACTGGCTCAGTCCGTATGAGTGGGACTGCCTTGGTTGCCCTAATGAGCACGCTTGTTCCCCCTAAACCTCTGCCCACCTAGCTGGTATCCTTCTCTCACCTTTGGGTCTGGCCGTGAGTAAAAAGACTGGGTGGCCCGAGTCATGATGGTGCTGCCCACCAGGTATAATCACTACTCCTAACACCTGGATGGTGGTGGTTATGTGCCACCCACTGGACTGGCCTCCCCAGTTAGCAAGCAGCTTGGGGAAAGCCCGAGGGACTTCTGTTCCTAGAGACAGTGAGCAGTGGACTCAGAAATTCCCCCTAGAGTGGGGTCCAACTGCCCAGGCAGGCCCTGACTGTCCCTAGCATCAGGGTCCACCCTAGCCCTTTCCCTGGAACATCTCAGCCTACTTGGCACCCCACCGTCCCTGACATATAGCAGGTGATTATAGATATTAAGTAATATTCCTTGTGGGATACCTTTAAATGACAAGACTCTTTCATGCACTCAAGCATCTGTTTATAGATTATAGACACAGGGTAGATGAGAATAAAGAAACAAAGCCAAAATACGAGGTACCTCATTTATTATATCACTTACCTGAAATAGTTATATAATTCAGGGAAACTCAAAGTCAAGGTATTGTGCATAAATTCCATCTACTCAGAAGCCTCTGAACAGAGCTCTAGAGGGAGATATACCTGCAGGGATAGCTGATTAGTTTCAGCTGATTTTACATTGATCTGGATAAGGTCAATTCCTATAATCATATTTAACACAGATTAAAAAAAAAAAAAAGAAACCAAAACAGAAATGATCTCTCCTCTCAACCAAAACCAAGGCTACGTTGCTCAGCCACATAAGTAAAACCTTCATATGACAGACAGCAATTGTATGTTTGCCAGAACAGCAATATGGGCGGTAGAAGTATGTATGGATTAAAAGAAAGATTTCAGTCTTTTCAATTACACCAGCAACAGACTCTGTTTCAGGAATCAGAGGATGAAACAGACATGAAAGGAATCACAGAGACCCTCAGTGTAGAGGTGTGGTAGGGGAAGAAGACCCTGAAGCAATAATGAAAAACCTAATAATATTCATAGAAATTGTTATTCATTTAGCATCTAGAAGGTGGCAACTACTCTGTTCAGTACTCACACACGTACGTGGTTGCCGGAGAGGTAGGTACTGGCATCCCCATTTATCGGTGAAGGAACTAAAGTGCAGAGGCTAAGTAACTGGCACAGAGCTCACAGCTAGGAGAGGACAGGGCTGGGAGTCAAACTGAGCCCTGACAGCCACGAATTACGTGCTCCTCCCACTAAAAGTACAGGCTCTCACTGCCCCCTCATTATTACTAATTGAAAATGGCTGTTGATTTTAAATCAGCGCTCCCTTTCCACCTCCACCTGACCTCTGCTTCCCCCAAAGTGGCTGCCCTGTTCCGGGCAAGCCCACCAGCTTCGCTCCCTCTAGCACACCGGCTCTGCAGGCACCACCTACCTCCTCGGGTCTTAGAGTCAGCCAGGCTCTGGAAAGTTGTGTCGATTCTCTGGGCTCCAGCTTCCCCACTGGGAAAAATGGAGATCCCTTACTCGTAGGGAGGTTATGAGAATTAAGTGAGAAAATAGAGATACGGGGCTTAGCACAGTGCTTGGTCCACCACGAGTACTCAATAAATAGTAGTCTCCTTTCCTCCAGTTTTTAAGAGTTGTTTTAATGGCAGCCCCATTCCCAATAACTCAGCGGGAGAAGCAAGCCACATTAAAAAGAAGGACATAAGTTGTCTTACAATGCAGCCCAGAAAGGGAGGCCACTTAATCCAGGGCACGGGCAGGGCCTGAGCCCTGGAGAAGGCGGCAGCAGGGCTGGAACTCTGAGGGGTGAGCACCAAGCTCGGGGCATAGGCAGGCGAGCCGGAGGATCAGTGTCCCCTTGAAGCTGAGTGTGGGGGTGAGGGCTGGGGGCACGGGGAGCCTCACCCTGCCTGCCCCGCTCCTGACCAGCATCTCATACTGGCGCACCAATACACACCAGTGTACACCCAGCTTCACCTGTAGCTATGGCGGCCCTAAAAGTCAGGGTCTAAATGTACAGAAGTGAGGGACTGTGACATAGGTTGTGTTTCAGACTGTTTCTTCTCATACACGTGTGATTGGTGGCGGATGGAATTTGAGGCTGAGACAAGTGGAGGACTTTCAGCATCCTTGTGACAGGCAACATTAGGATAGAGAACAGTATAAAGAAGGGGTCTCCAACCTTTTTGGCACCAAGGACCAGTTTTGTGGAAGACAATTTTCCCAAGGACCGGGGGGCAGGTGGTGGGGCAGGATGGTTCAGGCGGTAAAGTGATGGGGAGCGATGGGGAGCAGCAGGTGAAGCTTCGCTCGCTCACCAGCCACTCACCTCCTGCTGTGCAGCCGGGCTCCTAACAGGCCATGGGCTGCTACTGGCCCGAGGCCCAGGGATTGGGGACCCCTGCTATAAAGGGTTAATAATTACCTGGAAACAAGTAGAATGGAGATGATCGAGGTGAGGGTGGGATGGGGATTTGCATCAGAAAACGTGACAGGAAAAATGTAAGAGGACAAAACCAGAACTATTTCATAGGTAAACATATCTTATCCTTTGCTGCATTAATTCATCTGATATTCATCCATTCAACAGATATTCCATCTGGGCCTTTTATGGGCCAGGCATTGATCTAGTCCTGAGGATGCAGGGGAGGGTAACATAACAAGGCACCTACTTCTCATGGCACTCACATTCTAGGTGGAAGAGGTAAACAACAAATAAGCACTTATATACAGAAGATAACATCAGAGGGCAGAGAATGCACACACAGTGACAGCACAGAGGGACAGGCCATACAGGCACTCCCCGAAGGCCTCTCTGAGGTGGTGACATTTGGGTTGAGATCTGTATGGTCAGAAAGAGCCAGCTATGCAAAGATCAGAGGATCTAGTGTTCCAGGCAGTAGGACATCCAGAGAAAGGGCCCAGGTTGGGAAGGAATGGGGCAGGTGAGAGATGGAGAAAGAAGGCCAGCATGACTGGAGAATGGTGAGCGAGCGGAGCCGGGGACAGCAGAGGTTGGGAGAGGGGGGCAGGGACCAGATCTGAAAGGACTGTGCAAGCATGATAAGGAGTTTGGGTTTTAATTTAACACTGATAGGAACAGAGGAGTGGTATTTTCTCCTTTATTTAAATTTCATTCTTCCTGCGGTAGAGCTGTGGTTTGCATATTAAAAAGAACACTCTGGGTGTCCTGAAGAGAATGGATGGTCAGAGAAGCAGCAGGGCAGGGAGACCACTTAAACAGCCATTGCAGTCCAGGTGAGAGATGATGGGGGCTCAGCCCCCAGATGGAAATACCAGAAACAAGAGAGGAGAGACAGGGACGGATTCCAACAGGATTTTGTGTAGAGTCAAAAAGACTGTTGACAGACTCATGCAGGGTGGAGCAAATAAAGGAAAGGGAAACATAACCTGCAAAATAGGTGTGAGTGCCTCTTATCACTCAATCTCAAACCAAGCAGCCTCAAAGTCTTGGCTTCTTAGGGAACTACCACCTCAATAATGCTTGGTGACCCACATGAAGATTAAGGGAATGAGAATGGCCCAGTGATTAGTTACACTTAAAAATGGCCCACATGTTGTGAGAGCTGTAAGTCACAGCAATATTTTTTCTTTTTTTTGTTGTATTAATTTATTGTGGTGAAGTATACATCACATAAAATTTACCATTTTAACCATTTTTAAGTGTATAGTTCAGTGGCATTAAGTACATTCACATTGTTGTAAAACCATCACCACCATCCATCTCCAGAACTTCATCTTCCTCAAGTGACACTCTGGGTTTCCTCTATACCATGGAAAAGCTGAACTGGGCTCCTTCCAAAGGGTTCGGGGTGGGGTCTCCCCTGTGGGGCTTTGTCTTTAATTTCAAAACACAAGCAAACCAGTGCTCTAGAAATATGTTCTCCTTGGTTTTCCTGGATAGATGGAAAAGGTGCCTTAAGGGAGCTAGAGTAGGAAGAGAATACTATTTTTGTTTTAGATTTGTATGCCAGGCACTGCTAGGCAATCTGTGTATTCTTTCTCTTAATCCTCGCAACCACCTTGCAAAATAGGCCCCTATTTCACAAAGCTGCATGGCCTTATCCCCAGCCACCTAGCTGGCAAATTGCTAAGTCAAGACCTAGCTCAGAGCACCAGATGCCAAAGTCTGTGTTTTTCCCTTCATGCATTTAGCTACTGACCCATTTAACAAATATTTACCTTGTGCCTACAATGTGCCAGGTGGTGGGGATTCAGTAATGCATGGCACATAACCCCCCGCTTCAAGGAGAGCAGAGCCTAGTAAAGAGGTGGCAAAGTCAATAATAATTCAATACAGTGTGATCAATATCAAACACTGTCTCCCTCGGTGAACTGCAAACTCCTTAAGGACAAGAACCAAAGGCAGCCACCAAGTAGATTCTCAGTAAGTATCTGTTGGGTGAATCTGAGACAGGTTGGGACCTGGGACCCGGGACTCTTTGCTGCAATGCTTGTACCTGGACAAACGTCTCCTTGAGCAACCGAATACAAAGAGACTATAAGGGACTAAAAATAAATGCATGCATGCACAACTGGGGCAAATTATGAACAAGATACAAAAAGGCCAAAACCCAACTGCCACTTCTGAGGTGCCTGGAGCAAAAGCAGGACACTGCACACGATCCCCTCCCCCCCCACACTCACAGAGCCCCACAAGGGGATGGACAGATCACTCAAGCCACTCCTCTAGCCCAACCCACCGGTCCGCCCCAACCCTAACCCCATTTAAGGGACCAGCTGGCCCCTCCTCGGGAGCGAGCAAGGGAACCTCTTACTTGTTTTCGTCCCCTCGTGCTGCAACAGGAGTCCCAATAAAGCCTTGCCTGAATGTCTCGTCTGGCCTCTTATCAATTTCTATTGATTAAAGGGTCCAAGAACCCAGATGGGTAACAAATCAACGTGTGACTGATGTGCTGTAATAAGGCACCAACGCCTCTGCCTGCTCTGGCACTTAGCATAGTACACTGCAGATAGCAGATGCTCAAAAGTAATTATTTAACACATCCATTACTATATGTAAATACATAAAATAAATACCCACAGATAGAAATGGGGCTTCTCTCCTGAAATAAGATACCTACCAAACTATAGCACCATTATTCTGATCACCTTTTAAGAAAGTAATCTCTCACAGCTACCAGCTCACAGTAAACCAAGATATCCTTATGAGGAGACATAAGAAGCAGTGGTCCTGTGCATATTATTCCTGGTTCCTTAAGGAAAATAAAAATGGGAAATCTCCTGTGTGCATATGTGACATGGACATTTTTGTTGTCTGAACATCACCTGATAGCAGCAACAGCTTGATAGAGGAGAGGGAAATTTGGAACAAGCTGCAGTATCCTAACAAGGCAGTGAATTTCCCATCACAAGACGAGTTCAAGCATGGGTTAAAAGGGTGTTTAGAGGAGACTGAACCATCAGATAGAAAACCAGAATGGATGAACTTAAAGCTGCCACCTAGCCTCAGGCTTCTGACTCCCTGTTTCAGTCACTTTCAGGAAGCATCTCTAAGTATGAAGCCTCACTTCCATAGCAGTAGCTCGTGTCTGATAACCATGAGCAAATTAGTAGACTGTGCCTGGGCTAACGCTTCCATTGCAACCCTGACGGTTTATTTATCACGATTCTGACTGCTGTTCCTGTTGGGGCCTCACAGTGCATCAAAATTAGGTTCGTACCACCTGCCAGAGTGGTGTGCACTTACATTTACTCACAGAGCACAGAGAACCCCCTCTGAGAAAAGGAAGGGTCAGGCCAACACAGCATGTCCATGGCAGAACTCAGACCAGAGCCCACAGTTAGATCCAGGATCTGTTCTGCTCTGCCAGGCTGCCTGCCTTTTGGGGTCCTGGTCCTCTCTCCCAGGCTGATCTTGGCTGGTTGGGAGCTAGAGTTTTAAAAAAAAAAGCAATGAACTGTGGCCAGAAGCTGCAAATGTCATATAATCAGTGAGGTATGGTTTAGAACAGCAGTCCCCAACCTTTTTGGCACCAGGGACCGGTTTCATGGAAGACAATTTTTCCACGGACCAGGGATGGGGTGGGGGATGGTTTCAGGATGATCCAAGTGCATTACATTTACTGTGCAGTTTACTTCTATTGTTATTACATTGTAATATATAATGAAATAATTACACAACTCATCATACTGCAGAATCAGTGGGAGCCCTGAGCTTGTTGTCACTTGCCACTCACTGATTGGGTTTTGATATGTCTGCAAGCAATTGATTTATTATGGTCTCTGTGCAGTCAAACCTCTCTGCTAATGATAATCTGTATTTGCAGCCGTTCCCCAGCACTAGCATCACCGCCTCAGCTCCCCCTCAGATCATCAGGCATTAGATTCTCATAAGGAGTGCACAACCTAGATACCTTGCACACGCAGTTCACAGTAGGGTTCATGCTCCTGTAAGAACCTAATGCCGTCGCTGATCTGACAGGAGGCAGAGCTCAGGCGGTGATGTGAGTGATGGGGAGCGGCTGTAAATACAGATGAAGCTTCGCTCGCTCACCCGCCGCTCACCTCCTGCCGTGTGGCCCGGTTCCTAACAGGCCACAGACCAGTAGTGGTCCATGGCCCAGGGGTTGGGGACCGCTGGTTTAGAACCACTGTCGTTATGGCCACTTAGCATGACACATGCAGGGCAGTATTTGGTGAGGTACCATATTCAGATCTCAATCCTTGCCTCGCCTTCTTCAATGTACAATCCTCACAGTTTTTCATCTCCAGACCTGTTTATCCCATGAGTGGGCTGCCAAAGTTTAGCTCTCACATTCCTACCTGGGAAGTTTGCAGACTGACTTAGAGGGCTGGAGGTAAAAACAAAATCAGATCATTAGGAGAATAAAGTTTACACCCAGACTCAAGAAGCCCTGACTAGTTCTGGTTGGGCTACCTAACTTAATTTCAAAGAGTGAAAAAGACCTTAAAGTTTATCGGCTCTAACCTCCTCACTTGACAGATTAGGAAAGAAAGGATAAGGAAGATGAAATAATTTGAAACACAACTACGCAACGAGCAGCAGAGCTGAGGCTTAACAGTCCAGGTCCCCTAGACCCCGGTTCTAATTTATTCAAAGTGTCACAATACCGCCCTCCTCTCGGCCTCAATCAGCATCTTTATTTTCTGAGAATGCTCAGGACATAATATTGTTACTTAGAACAGGCTTCCTGTTGACATCATATAATAACTGGCATCAGGTCACACCATCTCTATCGCCACCTGTAAAAGTCACGTGTATAGAGTCTGCAGCATGCCGTTCCCTCACTTTCTTATGCTCTTCCACAGTCTGGTCCAGTCTGGATCTAACCTGCCTATCAATTTGAGATTAGAGCCTGCACAGTCACGAACAGAAAGTGATGTGGGGAAAACAGGGAAAAGTGAAAGTGAAGTTAGGCCAGTCAGATCCCAGTTGGCAGCCAAAACATGTTTGGTGAAATACAGTTTGACGGGAAGGTAGAAAATGAGAATTGTAGCCCTGGGAGGACAAATTCTCAAAAACAAACATAGTGAAAGCTAGTGCCAGGTTTTCACATGACAGTTCTTCACTGCATCAGACAAGTGTGTCTGCCATCAGATTATCAGGGAGAAAATTCTGAGAAAATAACCCCAAAGCCTAGAGATCTGGACATCTCATACTGTTGGAGAAAGACAAGAAGAGAAGGCACAGTGCCAGGCATAAGTGGCTTGGGAGTGAAGAGCTTTCCTAAACTACAGTGGAAACCACATCCCATGTTTCTTTATGTGGAATTAGAAATTCAAGGTCTGCTCTCTGGCTCTCCCACTTAATATAATTTGACCTCAGGCAAAAAAATAAATCATCCCTGCATGTCTCAGTTTCCTTCACTGTGGCATGGAGATGATGATACCTACAGTGCCAAAAAGGAATAAATGTAGTGGGTACAAGTGCATTCTACAAATGTTCGAGATTATTTTCTCTCCTCCTCAGTCTTTATTATGTTCCTAAAAACTCTTCTCCAAACTGCATGAGTGCTATTTATATTCATTCATTTATCCCACAAATATTTATGGAGCCCCTTCCAAATGTTATGCACTGCAAAAGATGCTTAGAATACAACAGTGAACAAGAAAGCTAAGTTCCTACGCTTGTGTACATTCTAGAAACAGGTCCTTTATCCAACGTGTGACTTGAAAATATATTCTCGCTGTCTGTAGCTTGTTGTTTTATTTTCTTAAAATTGTCTTTTGAAGTGCAAAAATTTTGAATTTTTAAATGTCCAACTTATCAACTTTTCTTTTATGGATCATGCTTTCAGTGTCATGGCTAAGACATCTTTGCCTAACCCACAGTCTTGAAGATATTTCTCCTATGTTTTCTTCTAAAAGCTTTAAATTTTGCTTTTATATTTAAGTCACTAAACTATTTGAAGTTAATTTTTGTGCATGGTGATCTAAGTTCATCTTGCTTTTCATTTCTTCATGTAAAACTATCCACTAGACATACTGGTCAACATGAAAGGTCATTGGCAGCTTGGACCAGTGCAGTCTCACTGAGTGGCTGAAATGGAAGCCAGGCCAGAGTGAAGAGTGAATGGGAAGGAGAGGAAGCAGGGACAGTGGGTATAAATAACTCCCATGTTGGGTATACAGTGTGGTCCTAAAGGGGAGAAGGGAAGGTCATAGCTTCAGAAGGATAAGAGGTGTTTTTTTGGTTTATCTGGGGGGAAATTTTCCACTGTGCCAAGGGATGAGTGCAGAAGCCAGCAGAATTAGTAGAGGGAGGTCTTTTAACAGAGTATGAGACAAAGTCATCCGTTGAGAGAAAAATGGATAAGAGTTACGTGGTAGACATTTGCTGCTTCTGTTTGCTTGCTTGTTTATTTTGGGGGAAGTCTGACGTCCTTCTGGGGACCTCCCTCTCACCCACTGTGTCCAGTTCTAGTGAGGTAGTCAGTTCCTGTTTCTGCCTTCCTGAGGAGGATAGGAAAGACACCGAGGCTAAGCCAATGGGATTCTTGTTCTCAGGATTATATTTCAAATGTAGAGATAGCAAGGAAGAAAAAAAAAAAAGAATTAAGGCTGATCCACCCCAGATGTTGCACTTTGATATGTCCATAACACTTTTCTGATGTGGCTACAACAAATTCTACTAATGAAGCAATTCTCTGCTTCTTTGTTCTGTTCTATTCCTAATGCACAAGTCCTTGTCCATTAAAATAATAATAAATAATGTCTCAATAGAGCTTTACATTTACAAAGCACTGTCACAAACAGTTCTTAACAAACTGTAAGGAAAATTAGGGCTCGTATATTATGCCCATTTGCTAGCTAAGGAAGCCAATGCAGGGTGCCTAACAGGGCCTGGCCCACAGGCTCAATAAATATGTGAATGAATGAATAAATGCATGAATGAAGGTTAAATGATTTGCCTACAATTATATAGTTAATAAGGAACCCAACTTCAACTTGAACTCAGATCTCCTCATTAAAAATTCAGGGCTTTAGGACATGGAAGCAACATAAGTGTCCATCAAGAGATGAATGGATAAAGAAGATGTGGCACGTATATACAATGGAATATTACTCAGCCAGAAAAAGGAACAAAACGGAGTTATTTGTGGTGAGGTGGATGGACCTAGAGACTGTCATACAGAGTGAAGTAAGTCAGAAAGAGAAAAACAAATACCGTATGCTAACACATATATATGGAATCTAAAAAAACAAAAAAAGAAAGAAAATGGTGAGAAAAACCTAGAGGCAAGACAGGAAAAGAAAAATTCAGGGCTTTTAAAGTGACATATATTATAAATCAAATGAGATATGCTTATCAAAAGATTGTGTTTGTAATTTCTGGACTAGGACATATTTTTTTTTTATTCTTAAGAAGAATACACTGGGTTTGGACACCTGAACATAGTAATAGGGGATATTAATTGCTGAGGTAGGACTATGGAAGAGGGGGTCTCCTCACATTAATAAAATTAAAGCACCTACTGATGGGATGGACAGGGTCTTGTAAAAAATCAAACAAACCAAAAAAAACCCCAAAAAAACAAACACAGTGTCCAGCCGCTCACGAAACAGGTATTTACATTATAACAGCAGGGGAGGCATGCAGTAAGGGCTTCCCAGAGGAGGTAATGTTCTAGCTGGGGTTTGTAGGATAAATAGAAGTTGGCCCATCTAGGGTGGGACGTGCCATCTAGGCAGCATGTCAATTCCACGGTACTTAGGCTCCTCCCCCTGGAAGCCAGTTACTAGGACCCCCACAGAACATCACTATGGGCTGGAATCTAAAATATTGCTGAGTAGGAGGAGAGTTGGCTCCAGAGCCATAGGAGATGGTGATAGACGTACTCTTCTCTCTCCCAGGCAGCACTTGCAGTGATGATGCCCAGAAGGCAACCAGAAGCAATAAGATAAAAGGAGAGAAAACATACCCCCATGGAATTGCTGATACGGCCCTGCTGACCTTTCTGCCCAGGTTGCCCCTGACAACCTGACTACCGAATTATCTCCAAATAGAGAATGAGAACATCTGATCTTTGCCTTTTATTCCCCCATCAGGGAAGATATATAGAGACATGGGCCTCAGCTTCTGTTTATAAAGTATACTGGACCCAAGATACTCAGTGTTTCAGGAACCTCAACAAAGTAGGTCGGGCCTCAGAAGGTTGGGATTGGGAACTAGGCAATTAAACAAGTCAATACTTATCCCTAAAATGCCACCAAAACACAGGAATTTAACACAGAGCAAATGTTAACACAGTCTTAAAAGTTGAAAAGTCTTCCCTGTACATGCATATTTACAATCAGTCATCTGATTAAAATCGTGTTCCACCATAAAGCATTTCCCTTGTGCATACAACATTACAATGAGTGATCACTCATGCCATGTGCCTGATGAAACTGTTCATTATGGTCTGAAAAATTGCATCACATGATCATCAATGATCTAGTTTCACTCCTTGGGACAGTCAAACATTTGGTTCTGCCACTATTAATAATCTAAGGCCAATAGGTTTGAAAAGACAGAAATAAGACTCAAGTATGTTTAACTGGGGTGAGGCACACAGGTTCTTCCTCTTTTTTATACTGAAACAAACGATTCATTATCATAATTGGAATTTCAAAAAAATGAAATATATATCATTATAAATAAAAATGATACTTGATAATAAATTTTATAAATAAATTTGATATTAGTGTCAATTCTCACTAATTTGTACCCTTTGCCTCTTCAGTTGTATTTTCATACTAATTATATATGGGAACATTGATAAGAATGCCCCTTTGCTATTTATTCCCTACTTGACTGTCCAAGATGTAAGCAGAGTTGCAGGATTTTAAAACAATGGGTCTCCAAGTCTTTGTGGCCTCTCCTATGCTAATTACTAGCAAAATTTCTTAGTCTCTCCTTAGGCATCTCTTTTACCTAGATGGCTCCACCTAATCAAAGTGAATATGGGGGCTTCCCTGGTGGCGCAGTGGTTGAGAATCCGTCTGCCGATGCAGGGGACACGGGTTCGTGCCCCGGTCCGGGAAGATCCCACATGCCGCGGAGCGGCTGGGCCCGTGAGCCATGGCTGCTGAGCCTGAGCGTCTGGAGCCTGTGCTCCGCAACGGGAGAGGCCACAGCAGTGAGAGGCCCGCGTACCACAAAAAAAAAAAAAAAAAAAAAAAAGTGAATATGACTATCTTTCCTTCTGCAACTTTCTATCAAATTCTCTTTATTGAAATTCAGAAGAAAAAAACAGAAGAGGTTACACAGCAACCTTTGGCAAAGGGAAAATAACTCACATCACAATAAAGCAGATACAGGTATAGGGAATGGGGAGCAGGGAGCAGAGGGACACAGATGAGGCTGGGACTTTGCAGGGCTGTATCACGGCACAAGACCTGAGGCTTAAAGCAGCATGACACAGAAGGTCTTATGCAAACCAGACAGGACATTCTGCATGGGACTGATCAGCCCAGCACAGCCAGCGAGGAAAACTCAAGAGACAGCAAGGCCGAGAGCTAATACACACAAAAGCTCTTGACTTTTCACAAACCATCATGCAGACATTTGCTTTTGTTTTTCATAGTTATAATGCCAAAGCCAGGTCAGTGGGCCAAGCCTATGTCAACCACATTAGTGGTCCTTTGTTCCGTGTTCTGGATGTAACCAAGCAGGACCCTATGGGGCCTTCCAGGGACAGCCCCCTCCCCTCATACCCTCTGCTTTCGCTCCTCTCTGAAGTACCTAGATAACAGTATCTGATGCACATTTCCTGAGTTGTTTTACAGATGCAGAAAAACCCCACCAAATGGAAGTTAACTACTTGATGACCATGAGCACATAGTCTCCAGGCCTACTAGAGCCTAAAGATGGATAATGTTAACCCCTGTGACACCACCCTGTTACCTAACCATCAACCAATCAGAGAATTGGGCACGAGTTGATCACATGACCTAGAAATACCCTCCCTCACCTTGCCTTTAAAAATGCTTTGCTGAAACCCATCGCATGGAGTTTGGGCTTTTCGAGCATTAGCTTTCCAGGACTCCTTGTCTGGCGCCTTACAATAAACGCTGCACTTTCCTTCACCACAACCCAATGTCAGTAGATTGGCTTTATTGCGCATGGGGGGAGAGTACCCAAGTTTGGTTCAGTAACATGGATAGAGAGGAAGGCATCTCATACAGCCAACTGATGATGCTGCCTGGTCCACAAGGACTCTGGCCTTCAGGGATGTACACAGCTTTGAACCTCAAGAGACCTTCAGTTCTTTAGCTCAGCAGTCCTCGACCTGCTCACTCACACTGTCAGTGGGCCACGTCTGCATTATGAAAATTAAGCCCTTCTGCCATTGGATGTTACCGAGAATGAGATAGGCTTCAAAGGAAAAAAAGATCTTACTTCAAGAAAGAAAAATGATATTGTAAATAGTCTTCAACATTTTAAAGTTCACATATTTCAGGGAAAATTAAATTTTACTACACTTAATAGAAACACAGAAAAAGTAGCATCATATGCATATTGTACCACAAACCTTGTTCTACTAAACATAAACCCATTCAACAGAATAAAGAATTTTCTCCCTCCCTTCAACAAATGTGTGTCTAATCCCTGCCTTGGGCCAGTTACTGGCAGGTGCTGAGGACAGTGTCTGCTTGTAAGAGTTTACTGGTTAGGGAGGCAACTAATACACAAATAAAAAATACAGTAAGCCCAGATCGGTAGGAGAGCTCCTCTTTGAGAACCAAATGGGCCTCTCTGTCCCTGGGAGCCTGCTGAGAATAACAGTCCTCCTCTGATCCTCCCCTGCAACTTGTGAAGGAGAAAAGCCCTCAGTCACAAGATCTCAACAAGTCAGAAAAAACCTATGGTTGCAGGGCTGAGAAGCAGTATGAGCATTCTGAAGCACAAACAGTAAACAGCAAACCACAAAGCTTCTTGTAAAACAGCTGTTTTCCAATTAATTGGTAGCACTCCCTTTACCCCTAAGAAACTACTCCATTTTGAAACTCCCAGAGTTTTAAGTTAAAAGCCAATGGCCATATTTTTTTACTTAGCGTTGTGCTTTCCACTGGTCTCTTAACTGTTTAACTAGAGACTTCCTAGCCCGCTTAGAGTCTATTAGTGCTTCAAAGATCATTTGTTCTTTTTCAGTCACTTAGCGTTAATTTTTTTAAAAATCGGCTAGGAAAGCTAAAACAGGTTTGTTTTTCACAGAGGGTATATTAAGGTATATTAAAAGTCACAGCTATAAATATTCTATAAGAGTCCTTTAAATAGGGCACATTGTTATGTATGTAATAAGCCTTCTTCACAAAATATAAAAGTTTAATTATAAACCTACATCTTTATCTACAGGTAAACCCCTTTATCTACAGGTAAAATTTCCCACTAGCTCATTACTCAGACCACACCCACAGGCCAATAAGCAAACAGGAAAAAAAAAAAAAGGCAGAAAGTATAATTACTATCACAAACCCAGATATCATATTCCACAAGATACATGAAACAAGTCACACAGTTGGCATAAAATATGGCCACAGATTTGAAGTGAGAACCCACAAACAGCAGATGTGTTGGCAGATGACCAGATGGGTAAGTGATGCAGCACTACAGAAATCAGATGGGGGACCAGGAAAGGACACAAGCACAGGCTCATTTGATTTAAGGATAAACAGACCCACACAGCTCATTTAAGACTTCAGTTGTATTGTTTCATTGCAAAAATCACTGGTGTTCACATTCATGGTCTGAAAGTCACTGGTAACTAACCATGGGTATAAAAGAGCGGAGCTTCTTAAATGGGCTTCTGCCAGCTAATGTACACCTCTGTCCAATGGCACACAGTATGAGACATCGTAGAGCAGTGTTTCTTAAACATTTTTTCACATGACCCACATTAAGAAATGTAGTTTATATCTCAACCCAGTATTCACAAATATCTAGAGAGCTTGTGGTAGCCAGGCTCCAATGTGGTCCTCAACGGCCCTTGCCTCCTGGCATCACACCCTTGTATAGTCCCCACTGTGCCAGGATTGGTCTGTGTGACTAACGGAATAGAAGAGAATCATGGCAGACGTGATGAGAGGAGGTTATAAACAAGACTGTGGCTTCTGTCTTGGAGATGCTCTCTTGCCCTCTCTCTCAGGTCATGTGCCCTGGGGGAAGCCAGCTACGATGTCATGAGTAGCCCTAAGGAAAGACCCACATGACCAGGAGCTGAGCCTCCAGCCAATGGGCACAAGAGTGGTTGCAAGTGGTTCCTCCAGCCCAGTCAAGTCTCCTGATGACCACAGCCCTGGAGGACAGCTTGTCTTCAACCTGAGTCAAACCATCCAGCTGGGAAGCCACTGACCCTCAGAAATAATAAATGCTTGTTGTTTTAAACTGCTAAGTTTTAGGGTGATTTGTTGCATAGGAAGAGATAACTACTACAGGTATATAACTGAAACAGAGAGTTTCAAGAAATCTGACTTACCTTTACTCTGAGCAATTCATAGTGATGCTTTCTATTCTATTTTTCAAAATGCTGTCTGCAACCCACCAAAATGATTATGACCCACCAATAGGTCATAAAACTGAGTGTTCATGAGACATTAATAATATATCAAATATCTGGAATCCCATAAATGCATATATTCACATATAAGTATACATGCATATATACATGTGTGTATATGGATAGAGATAGAGAATATAGATATGAGAGAGGGAGTACGTGCTAACAAGCCATATCTATATCAATTATTTCAACTGATTCTCACAATAACTCTGATAGTAAGACCAGGATTAAAATCCCCACTTTCCAGATGAGTACAAAAATGTTGCTCAAAATAGCTATTTAAATTGTCTAGAGTCAAAATACTAAGAACAAGAGAACTGAGACCAACACCCAGGTGTTCTGATTCCTGGTAATTCCCCCAGATGTAATCCATTACATATACTTTCTAATCTATTTGTATTTATATGAAGTATTTATTACATATTCATCTTAACTGTTACATATGATTATATTGATATTGTTTGTAATCTATCATATCAATATCTCCCCTGCCCTTCATTTAGTCATCCAGACACCACACTGTCCTGGTTTTCCTCACCACTCACTGGCTGCTCCTTCTCAGATGCCTTTGCCGACCTCCAACCTGTCAGGTCAGAGAGCCTTGGCTCACTGGTCCTCGCTCCTCTTCTCGTCCCCATATATTCATTGTTTTGGCAGTCCCGCCATCCTATATCCAAATTTTAAATGCTATCTGTATGCCCAAAACTCCCAAATTGGTATTTCCGACCCAGACCTCCCTCTTATCCTCCAGACCCACACATCTCCCTGTGTTTTTAAAACATCTCTAGTTGGATGTCTAAAAGAAGTTTCAAACTTAGCATATCCAACAGCTGGTGTTTGTCAAGTGGAGTAAAATTGGAGCTTTGTTTTCCCTGGACACTCCAAGGACAAAGTTAATGGGAGGAGCTGAGTTCTGCTGGAGTAAAGAGATAAGATGCCCACTCCTGAGGTTAAGGAGACCTCCCCAACTACAAATGTGCAGAAAAGTTACTTGGGGGTCAAAAAGGGAGGGGGCGGGCTTCCCTGGTGGCGCAGTGGTTGAGAGTCTGCCTGCCGATGCAGGGGACATGGGTTCGTGCCCAGGTCCGGGAAGATCCCACATGCCATGGAGCGGCTGGGCCCATGAACCATGGCCGCTGAGCCTGTGCGTCCGGAGCCTGTGCTCTGCAACGGGAGAGGCCACAGCAGTGAGAGGCCCGCGTATGGCAAAAAAAAAAAAAAAAAAAAAATCAAATAATCAACTCAATAGATGCAGAAAAAGCATTTGAAAAAAAATCAATCATCCTTCACGATAAAACTGCCCAGAAAACTAAGAATAGAAGTGAACTTCTTAAACTTGACAAAGGGCAATTCTGAAATAAAACTACAGCTAACAACATACTTTATGGTGAAAGATTGAATGATTTCCCCTGAGAGAGGGAACAATGAAAAGATAACTACTCTTAACCCATCTCTTAAATGAGCAGGAGTGTGTGTGTGTGTGTGTGTGTGTATGATAAAATTCACCACTGTAATTTTAGAGTGTTCAATTCAGTGGCATTCAGTACATTCACAATACTGTGTAAGCATCACCACTATCTAGTTCCAGAATTTTTCATCACCACAAAAGGAAATCCTGTACTCCCCATTCTCTGCTCCCTCCAGCCCTAGGCAACCACTCATCTAAAATCTGTCTCTATGGATTTGCCTCTTCTGGGTATTTCCTGATTCTATAAATAGAATCATACAATATGTGGTTTCTTTCAATGAGTACAATGTTTTCAAAGTTCATCCACGTTGTCACATGTATCAGTATTTCATTCCTTTTTATGGCTGAATAATATTCCACTGTATGGAGAGACCACATTTTGCTTATCCAGTCATCTGTTGAGGGACACGTGTGGGTATTTTAACAGAAAGATAGGCTTTACCCTCAAGAAATGAATCTCTATGGTGGGATTTCAAGCATAACATCAAACTGGAGATAAGAGAGTTGGGAGCAAGGGCCTTTCTCAGAACTTTCAAGTCACAATTTAGAAATCACTTATTCTGTGACTAGCTCTGTGGGAGTGGCAATGAGGCAGGATGTCTAATGGTACATGCTCCCCACAGGTGTCAAGGCTTCCAAACCACTTCTGCCTGGTAGGGAGGTTACTACAGGACAGCATCTGGCAGGCTCTTGGAATCAAAGCTTACATCTCAGGCTACTCACCCCCCATTTCACTGGGGGAGGACATGTCATAAGAATAACTAGGTTTCCACACACAGGCTGTTGGCACAAGCATAAAGGAAGGGAGGATCTGAGTGATCCCCTGGATAATTTAATCCCCACATCAGCCCAATTGCTGTCTTGGGTTCTCTCCATAACATATATACACACATTAAAATTAATTATGCAACTTCTAATAAGGCACCGAATAGGTCTTCTTAAAGGTAGTAAATCAGTCCAGTTTGAAAACATTTGGCTGGACCAAGCTTTCTTTGTGAGGCTAAGTACTGTAGTGGTTCAGAACAAAGGCTTTAGAATCAGGTAGACCTGCATTCAAAGAGTGCCTCTGCTACCATTAGCACTGGGAATTGAAACAGGAGATACAACCTCAATTTCTTCATCTATAAACTGGGAACAGTAGTTAACAGTACCAAACTCAGTGGATTCTTACCACCATATGTGAAGAGTGCAGCATGGTGCCTAGGAGAAGCAGATTTTAATGTTTTTATTAAAAATCACCATCGTCCACGTTTACTGAGATTCTATGAAAGGACAGACTAAGGACCGCCACTGCCAACTCTGCCTTATTCGATACAATTAAACCATGAGCTTAAATGGTTCAAATTGATCCCCTCATCTTACCTTCCTATAGGTTTCATCCAGTAGCTGAATTTGGGGGAGGCAAAGAAAAAGGACCCACACAAAACTTTGCCACTTGAAGACATGTTTATTTTGGTAACGCACCGGAGTCCCTGGCAGGATGGGCCTGTCCTCCGCGGGGTCAACGGGGTGTCTGGGAGAGGATGGGGGCCCTGCCCTGAGGGGGCAGCTGGGGGATGAGGCGAAGGGCTTTGGGACAGTGATAGGTCACAAAGGGCTTTGTGACACTGATAGGTCACAAGGGCATCAGAGGATAAATAGGCTGTGCCAGGGGGTTAGGCTGACAAAGTGGTTACTTCTCTCACTAGGACGGAAGTTCACCACAGCCTCCTGGGGAGATAAAAACCCAGAAGCAGAAGTGAGGTGAGGCGGAGGGGAGCCTACCATACCTCTCGACACACTTGAAGAGATTCAGCCTGGGCTCCAGGCACCCTACAGCGTCCCCGCTGTGATCATCTGTGCCCCTAACCACTCCCCTGCCTCTGGGAGACCCTGAGGCAAACGTGGGGGCCTACGGGACGGGCTTGGAAGACCTGCCATAGGTGGCCACCTGTGTGACGCAGGAGCATCGCAGCTCCCTCTTCTGCCAGTGAGGCCGAGGGAGGGAAGAGCCAGGGGCCCGCCTTAACCGCGCTGCCTGTCGTGATCAAAGACAGCCATGAGTGGGGACTCTCTGCTCCCGTATCACACGGCCCGGAGCAGCACCTGGGTGGACCTGTTCAACACCACCACGGGGAAGCTGCAGCAGCAACTGCACAAGGGCGAATACGACAATTTCAAGTATGCACCGATATTCGAGAGCGACTTTATCCAGGTCACGAAGAGGGGAGAAGCGATTGACGTGCACAACTGGGGCGGCACGGTGACCATGGGCATCACATCCACCAGCCCCGTCCTCCCGCTCCCAGACATCATGCTGCTGTCCCGACGGGCCACCAGCTGTGAAAAGCACGCCGAGCGCAGCCAGGCCACCAAGGGCAAGAGCCACAAGGCTGCAAAGACCTTAGAGCTCACCAGGCTCCTTCCCTTGGAGTTAGTGAGGATCTCCACTCACAATCGTGAGAAACAACAGCTGCGCGTGAAGCTTGCCACTGGCCGCTGCTCCTACCTGCAGCTGTGTCCCCCTCTGGACGCGTGGGAAGACCTCTTTGCCGAGTGGGAACAGCTAATTTACCTCCTGCGACCACCAGTGGACAGTGAAAGCAACACCTATGCCGTTCCCGTCTGGGACATGACCTGCATGCCTGTGTTCGAGGAGCAGGACGGGAGGAGCCCGGCCGTGGAGGATTTCCAAGGAAAGTGGGATCAGGACCAGGTGAGCGTCAGCAGCCTCCACACGTGCTGAGGTGGCCGGGACCACGCCTGCAGCTTTTGCTGGGGGGGGAGGGGATCCAACTGGACTCCCACAAGCCCGATACCATGCCCGATGTGGCCGCTGCGAAAACAAAACCTACTACAGGGCTTGACAAAGCGTCCGCATCGCAGTCAACGACAGAGGTGGAGACAGCAGGGGTGGCAGGAGGCACCGCGGCGGGTGCTCTGAGCACGGCAGTGATCGAGTCTCCTGCCGCTCAAGAGCGGAGCACGGCCAGAGCAGCCACAGCCAGCGACGGGCCCGGAGGAAGCAAAACCAACACAGCCACTGGGGACGCTGCCACAACATCCCTGAGGAGGAGGAAAACGGCCTTGGCAGGGGCTTCCCTGGTGGCGCAGTGGTTGAGAGTCCGCCTGCCGATGCGGGGGACGCAGGTTCGTGCCCCGCTCTGGGAAGATCCCACATGCCGCAGAGTGGCTGGGCCCGTGAGCCATGGCCGCTGAGCCCGTGCCTCCGGAGCCTGTGCTCCGCAACGGGAGAGGCCACAGCAGTGAGAGGCCCACGTACCGCAAAAAAAAAAAAAAAAAAAAGCTTTGCTGAACCCCTTCAGGGAGCTGGGGGTATTCTGGGGGCATGAGCTACCTGTATCCTTGCATGGCCCTGCAATAAACCTTTCTGTGCTCCAAACTCTACCGTTTTGGTTTGTTTGGCCTTCACTGTGCTTTGGGCACATGAAGTTGCCTTAGGTAGCAATCATCATAATAGTGAATGTTTATTGGGTGTTTGGCATGTGTTAGAACTCATTTAATCCTCACAACAACCCTAAAGGATTCTATTATTACTATCATCTGTTTTACAGTTGAGGCAGCTGAAGCCCAGAAAGGTAAATATTTTGCCTAAGGGTTCTCAGCTGGGAAGCGGCACAGGCAAATCCTAACCCGGAAGGTGTGGCTCCAAACCCACAGCAGTGAGCTTGGCCTTCACACTGCCTCTTCTCAACAAGCTTGCACATCAGAGTTTGCAGTTTATCCTAAGGGCACTAGGCAGCCATTAAACAGATTCAAGCAAAGGAATGACTGGCCAGAGATTCGTCTTCTACCAAAGATCCCACCCTGGCCCCAGTGAGGGAACGGAGGAGGTGGGGAGGCCAGTTCTGAGAGATGGTGGTGGTCCTGCTGAGATCAGCCCGAGGTGCCTGGACCGGGCTTGCACCAGCATGGACTAGGGTCACAGAGGATTTAGCAGCACATAAAGAAATCCCTGACCCCCTCCCATCTCTTCCCACTTTCAATCAAGGGCTTTATTTAACGTCATTAAAAAAAAATGGCGTCTTTGGGCAGGTTCCATGAGATGGTTACAGAATAAAAAAGCTTCACACATTGGCTGTTTTCAACTTTTTCTTTATGGGACTTCTGGGTTTGGCCTGGTGCTCCTTGCAATGTGTTATTTTTGTCTCTGGCGTGAATAAAATGGTTTTGTAATTTCATATTGTAAGTACTCTTCTAGATGCAAAGTAAAAATCTCTCCTGTGGAATGTTTTTCTTAGTAGATGAAAGTCTCCACAATCTTTCCCTATTACTCAGCTTAGACTCGATGAAAATTAAGATGTTGACACCCAGGTTAAATGCCACAGACCTAATTTCAATTTCTAGTATAATGCCACCATCAGGTCCGTGGGTCCTGTTTCATTCCTTTTGTGAGAACATTAGTTTTGACTAATAATCTTATTAAAGATTTTTGCCTGAGGACACGCAGGCATGTCAAACCTGGGGACTTTTCTGAGGCATGTGATTCAACCAGAATACCACCTCTTGGGTGAACATGAACGTTCTTAGATTTGGTGTTTGAGCCTCAATTTTCATGTCCAGAGGGGTTCTCCTCTAGAGAATTCTCCTGGGAGCCAGGTCTAAGTAAAGGTGTGTCAACACCAAATGAAGATGGCTCAAGAAAATCAGTAGAAACACCTCCTCACTCATTGAAATTTGTGGTCGTTACTTCTGGCAGAGCGCCTGCAGGGGGCTGAAATTTCTCTGAGATGCTCAGAGATACATTTTCTTTCTTTAGAATGTGTTAAAGGTCAGTTTTCCTCTAATTTAACAAGTCTCTTTGCCTCCCCTTCTTCTACAACATTGGTTGGCCCATCACTTCATTGAGGCCCAATGTAACTTGAAGGTCTGACAGCCTATGGGCCCGGAGTCCAGCTCCCTTATCAGACATCAGGGAGCCAAGCTCAGATGCCAAACCTGGGCTGATTCAGGGGCCTCTTGGCTGGTTACCAGGTCTCAAAATGGTGTGTTTCAGATACATTGTGGACTTTTGTCAAGTTACTGTTCTTTCTAAAATGGTTTCATAAGGAACAGACTTGTGGTTGCCAAGGGGGAAAGAGGGGTGGGGGAGGGAAAGACTGGGAGTTTGGGATTAGCAGATGCAAACTAGTATATATAGGATGGATAAACAACAAGGTCCTACTGTATAGCACAGGGAACTATATTCAGCATCCCGTGGAAAAGAATATATATATGTCTAACTGAGTCACTTTGCTGTACAGCAGAAATTAACACAACAGTGTAAATCAACTATACTTCAATAAAATTTTTTAAATAAAAAAATAAAATGGGCTGATAAGATTCTTTGCTTCCTTACATCTCAGTGGTTAGTAGAGGCTCTATGTTAGGACATGGGAAAATGGTTAAGGACTATGCCTCCGACAGATAAGCCCACTCAGTTGATTTGAAATAACCATACGTGATGTAATGACCTTCCCAAAGGAAGCACCATAGGCCACTGGAGGCAAATACTTGCAAGTAACATGGGATAAGCATCCAAAACTTTCCACTGAGCCCTTCTTTAACTAAAGGCATGCATTCGAGAGGTGTATGCTCTGATTAACATGGTCAGGGGCAGTTTTCCTGGATTCTCCAGATTAGTCAACATGTAGGACACCTGACCTACAACCTCAGCTTTACAAGCTCCAAATAAGAAAATGAAACACAGCAGCTGATAGTTACCAAGACTGCACTGAAGACCAGTTGCCATGGACAAAGAACATTATAAAAAGAGGCCCTGGTCAAGAGAAACTGCCAAAAAACTTGGGGAGGCTGAGAACAAACAAAATAATGCTATGGGGACAATTACAAACACAAGCCAAGGAGCACATAATAAGATCCTCAAATCAGGCCTGCTTCTCTCTCATGAAGACTTTAATCGGCGTGTCCACAACATTTCTGTATTTAACTATGTAGAGCAATTATGTAGTTAAATTGACAGGGTCTCCAAATGACTCCTGAGTCGTTTCTCCTAAAGAATCCCAGTGCGGCCCTGACCCCAGGTTTCTTCTTCCGCTCTTCCACTCTCTTCCCTCCAGCTTGGCTAATCGCACTCCCCACACTTGGCTCTTCACCGCCAGCAGAAAACTATTACCAACAGTAACACAACCTTTTGCAAGACTGTCATATTTGGAAGAAATAACTTATATTACATTCAAGTTCAGCTGTACCAAAAATGAATAATCAAAATAATGCCTTTTTTTTTTTGAGTTGTCATCTGAGAACACACTATGTGCATTACTGTGAAATTTGGTTACATCTACTGTTTTTCAAGGCTAGAATGTCTTAGGTGTTCCTTCCAGGTAGTATCTTTTAGTCTAGCGCTTAATATCATTGCTTTTTTTTTTTTGAATTTTATTTTATTTATTTTTTTATACAGCAGGTTCTTATGAGTTATCCATTTTATACATATTCGTGTATATATGTCAATCCCGATCTCCCAATTCATCATACACACCCCACCCCCGGACCCCCTGCTTTGCTTTTTTGTCAAAGAGATTGAGTCTTGAATGAACAAGCACCGGAAAACCCATTACATATCAGTTGATAGAATTTATCGTAAACCATTCAGGAAAGCGTTGCTTCTGTTGTTCACCTTTTGTTATGGAAATTCCCTTTTCCTCTTACACCAAACTTGATAATGGGATTCCTCCAGGACCCTATTTGGCTTCTGGGCTATCTGTGAATGTTTTCTGTCTTAGTCATTTCATTCAACCGTTGAACAAATAATAACGGAACACCTACTAGGTTCCAGGCATCATTTTGACTCTTGGACTACATCAGTGAACAACACAAACATGGAGATCTGTTCCAACAGGGAGAGAGAACAATAATCAACACGCACTACAGGTAAGTAGACCGTATAGTGTGTCAGGGGATGGTGAGCGCTGGAGCAAACAGAAAGAGTAGAGCGGGGAAAGGGAGATGGGTGGGGATGGTCAGGGTGAGTCTCATGTTGAAGGCGACCCCTGAGTCAAGACCTGAAGGAGATGAGGGAATGTGTGATACAGAAGTTTGGGGGAAGGCCAGAAGGAAGAAAGGAAGAGCCAGGTGACTTTTATAGGTGTCCCTCTGTATTATGAACTACTGCCCTGAACTGTCAAGTTCTCCAGCAACTCTGGACCTCTTTTCCAAGGTGTTCACTATCCATCTCTCATGTCTCATCACAATGAAACAAACCCATCTTTCCCGGTCATCAAAACAAATGTGCAGGAGGATGGTGCTCTGTGGCGACCACCGTGAACCTTCCTTCAGAACGCTCTTGATCTTCATCTTTCAGCTGGATGCCCCAAAGATCATTCTCTTTGAAGTCCAGGAAGAAACTCAAATAGGTGTTGTGTTGTGTGGCTCTGCAGGAAACCGTGTTTATCCTCTTCCATTGCTAAAAAGCCTTCTTGGTAGCTTTCCCTTATTTTTAAGTCTTAACTAATCCTAGGCATTCCTAGCCATTACCATACCCTCCCAGTTCTGCAACGCCCCCCCGTGCTCTCACCCGTGGTCCTGAGCCCCTCCCTCCATCCACACCTGCTGCGTTGCCATCTGGCTGACTCTCAAGCTCTTCCACAGCCACACAGATGCATGGCAGCCCCCATTCTCTTCTGTCTTCTCCCACCCTCTGCACCAAGATCTGGATTTCTTAGGAGTGAAACCTGAAAAATCACATCATAGGTAGGAAGCATAGACAATGAAAATGATTTAAAATAATTACATGGCTTTAGGTTGAGAAGGACTGGGGACTTTCTTATCCCTCCTTTTTACCTTCCTCAGAGGCAGATTTTTCCCTCCTTTTTACAAAAGAGCTGATGAGGCTTTCAAAGCCACAGTATAAACAGCAAACCAAGCTTTCCTTTAGGCCAGCAGCCTGTGCAGGATTTAATGACATGGAGGAGGGGACACTTGCCTGCCTGTCACCAAAGCCAATAAGAAGAGAACCAAGGGTCTTGCTCTTAGATGACACTGGCTCCTGAGCTGGATGCTCTTGACTCCTGAGTTTGCAGAACCCCTTAACTTTCGAAGTACAAAACCTACAGAAAAAGTACTGGGACAAATCCGCTATAATGAACCACCTCAGAAGCTGGTGTGACGTATGGGAACCACTGTTCCTTCCCCGCACTGAAGGTCTTTGTGTGGATTCTGACTGTCCCCTTAAATGGACACACCCTCAGCCAGTTCTACCATCATCTAGCAGATGAGGACACAGAGCTGCAGATGGTCAGAGGACCTAGAAGAGCACCCAATCTCTAGACAAAAGCTCTAGTTATTAACAATGTGAATAGCACTTTCAGCATCTCCAGAACAATCCTTCAGAATGAGCGAAGAAGAAATGAGAAGCTGACTGGACTGGCTTCATTATTAAGCGTTAACTTAAAATGTAGTCTCAGGAGGATTTCAGAAATGTGCCCTTTCACAGACTTACAGAAATTCACCTCCCTTCCTTCGAGAATACTTTGTGTCTATGCATCTCTATGTTATAGCTAGCAAAAGTATTCATTAACATCCTGATTATACTTCTATCATTAGAGATAATTTGGAGGGTAAGAAATTATTAAAGAAGGTAACCTATGCAAAGTGCCTGTTTTGCTTGACCCAAGAGCAGAATCTGTAGGGTTGATGGGTATGGACAAATATGTGAGAGTATCAATTCAAGCACATAAAATCCCTACCTCAACTTTCAGAATTAGAGAATTTTAAAGCTGAGGAGGATTTTAAAGACCCTAATTCTAGTCCCTCTTTTAGCATTAAAGGAAACTGAGGCCCAATATGACAGCTTATTAGATGCCCTCTGGAAACACAAGACAACATAGGGCATGCAGTCTTTGATCCCATGGTCCAAGTGGCCCTGGGACATGAAGAGTTGCTGGCGGGAGAGGTCCACATGTCATTTCTGCTGGAAGCCCCCAAGGAGGCAATTAAATAGCCCCTGTTCTTAAGCATCTGTGAACACAAGGATGAGGCCATAGCTCTGAGCGGATATGACTGGTGAACAAGTCTACAGAGCCTGACCCTGAACCCACAGAGAAGGACCAGCCTCCGAGTGACCATATTCTGGAACTCTAACTGTGCCACGTGTACTAGAGGGAGGAGTTCCTGTGTTAAAAGTCAAGCACACAGGTGTGTTCCTTGTTCTCATTCCCATCTACGTCCTGGGCCCCCTCTTACACGGGGGGAGGTCTGGCCTCTTTGTTCTTTCTCCTTCCTCACTCACATTCTCACATACCCTCTTCTCTCTCTTGCTCTTCTTGAGTCACCTGACATGAGGCAAGACACTGAAGTTCAAGTTTGGGTCCAATAATGAGCAAAGAGACCCCAAAAACCTCATCTTACTAGTACTCTGCACATAGCCATGACCCTGGACTTATTTGTAGACACTTCTGGGACCAGAGGAGAGAAAGGTTATTGGCAGGGCAGAGGTTTGCACATATGAGTATCCTTCCCAAATACCATTTGAGCATGTCCAAGGCAGGTTGATGGGGGCCCCACTGGCTAAGACTGGGACAATGTGAGCACTAAAAAATGAAGTACAGTAATAAATTATAAACCTCTGGAAAATAGGAAGTGGTGCAATTATACAGATAATAGTGAGTTAAACAAATGGGGGAGAGGCTGCTGTTTACAATAGAATGCCAAGTGCCAACTGGTAAGCGCCAAAGTTGGAAAATCATCATTTTGCAAACACCACAGTGAACACTGGCTCAGGCAACGATCACCCATAATGCTAAATCTGGGGGGGACGTCTTGAAGAAGAGCAGAATATTTGTATCATACTAAAGTGTCTCCTACAGAATGCTTATGAGTTACAAGGCCAAAAAAGTAGTACTAACTATACAGTAGATAAATCCTTATCTACTGAAGTGTTCAGTATTCTCTTCCAGGATGGTGAAAACTAACATCACCAATGAGACTGTTGCTCATGATCTGCTTCCAGATGTGATGCCCTAAATAGGACACAATCAGGATTTCCCTGGTATTGTAGTGGTTGGGAATCCGCCTGCCAATGCAGGAGACACGGGTTCGAGCCCTGGTACGGGAAGATCCCACATGCCGCAGAGCAGCTAGGCCCATGCGCCACAACTACTGAGCCTGCACTCTAGAACCCACAAGCCACAACTACTGAGCCCACGTGCCACAACTACTGAAGCCCACAAGCCTAGAGCCCGTGCTCCACAACAAGAGAAGCCACCACAATGAGAAGCCCACACACTGCAACGAAGAGTAGCCCCCACTGGCCACAACTAGAGAAAGCCCGCATGAAGCAACAAAGACCCAACACAGCCAAAAATAAATAAATGAATGAATGAATGAATGCATAAATTTTTTTAAAAAGGACACAATCTAAATCTACTCACAAGGAAACAGCAGACAAACTCACAATGGGGAATGTTCTATTAAATAAGGCGGAACTACACTCTTCAATGTCATAAAAGACAGAAGGGCTGTGAAAATCTTCCAGGTGTGAGGAAACCCCACAACCACAGCTCCATGGTAGCCCAGAACTTTCCACTCTCTCCTCTGAAAGACATCAGGCATGGAGTTAATAATAGGGTTTATCATTCCTATATGAATAATGAATGGGTGGAAAATCAGAAGTTGTTTTTTTTTAATTCACAGACCTCTTACATAACCTAGCCCACACTGAATCTTGCAAAAATAAATAAAGTTAGCCCTCTCTTCGAAGATGAGCCTGCCAATCAGCCACAATCCCATTTTGTCTCTGGGCTTTGCTTCTTAACTCATTTTTTTTTTTCTGAACTGTGAATTCACAGCATTCTGAACCCAGCTTTTGCTTTGTGGTAAAAAAAATGGATTTATCTTTATACTACAGAAATAGATTTATACTATAGAATGGTGAATTTATACTTCTATTATCCTACTTTGGTTGCTATGTCTTAATCCCCTTTCCAACTGAACTTTCAAAATGCAGCACATTTGAAGATATACAGTACATGTAATACAAACAACTTTCTTCTGGGAGCTGAGGTCCTAGTTCAGCTGGAAATCTAAAATACATCACTTCTTCGACTTTGTACTATAGAACTATTTATCTAGATCATCGTTATTGAACACAACCAGAAGCTTATCTATTTTTCACACCACTTCCCCTTGCCCGCCCCCCCCCACACACAACCTAAAGCTGGAAGGAGCCATTAGAAATCAAGCAGACCTCTCCCTGTCTTAGGATGAGAAGATATCAGGAGCCCCACTTCACAGATGAGGCAATCATAGCTGACTTAAGTTCATGCAAGCAGGCAACACTAACTATGGGGTTAGGATCTGCCAGAGGCTCCAAGAAGCATTCACTGTACTCTTCTAAACAAAGTTATACAATCAGTATAAATTATTGCATTTCACAGTCTAGCTCTCCGGCTCATCTTGAGAATCACTAATATGGTTTGATTCATTACTTTTAATTTCCCACCATTTGAACAGTCTCAGTGCTCTCCTCATAGCACTAGAAGTAAAGGTCTGTGGACTCGGTGCCAAAGTAACACTAGAAAGATTCACAGTGACAAAGGGCCATCGAAACAGAAAACAGTGCTATTATTTGTGCATTAGTTAAATTTACTGGTGGTAAATCTATAAGAGGTGCATTCACATCAGACAATGTGGGTAAAAAACAGCCCACCACACGGCCCCAGTGTCTGGAAGCACAAAAGTGGCTACACAATACAACACAGTAGCTTTGGAAAATAACCCCTGGCTTTGAATCCAAGACGGGAAGCCAAGATCCGCTTGAGAGCGTGAGGAAATGAGGAGAGAGTGATGAAAAGCTACCATCGTGAGCACATTACACCTTTTAAGCAGTGAGAAATTCATTTAATAAACCGACTGAAGCCTGAAATCGAATTAAATCTAAAAGAGGCATCAACCTGAAATGCTAATAAGTTCACACTTAAATTGTATACAAGGCAGCTCTGCCGTGCGTGCCTTTAATAATGCATTACCCAAAGTCTTTTCTGTATTCATTTGAGCCATGCAGCAACGTGACGTGAATTATTTCTACACTCTACTCTGGGTACAAATATCTTCACGCAGGCAATCTGTCTGGCCACGTTCTCCTTCCCTGTCAAGGTGAATGAGATGTGGTTCTCAAGGGATGTGATTGTGGTTGTGAAAAGGAAAGTCAAAACAGTAAGGATACATCCGTACCTTTCATTAAGAAAAACAATGGAGTATTTTTCTATCTAATTACTTGGCGTCCTGTATTTAATTTGAATGTGCAAGACTAAGAATGCAGATTGCCAAATTGCTTTATACAAATGAAAGCTTCAATTAGTTCAATTTCAAGCTGGAGCACATCTTCAGACAGGCACCAGTAGCACTGGGTACAGCAATCCTGTGGTTCAGCTCTCTTTTAGTTCCTCCTAAGGCTGTGCTCCCTTTTTTAACCTGAGAGTGGTTTAGGGGCAGAGGAGGGGCTGGAAAGTTCTTGTAAGCTGTGAGCCTCACAACGTCAAGGCCTGGTCCTGAGTTACTACAACACCCTCTTAACTGCTCACTGCTCTTGCCCTAACCCCTAAGGACTGGTCTCATAACACAGTACAGTGTCACTTCCAGCTCAAAGCCTTTCCATGTCTGCCCATCTGTGATGGTTCATTTTATGTGTTGACCTGACTGGGCTAAGGGACGCCCAGATAGTTGGTAAAACATTATCCCTGGGTGTGCTCGAGAGGGTGTTTCCAGAAGAGATTAGCAATTGGAATCAGTAAACTGAGTAAAGAAGATCCACCCTCACCAGCATGGGTGGGCATCACCCAATCCATGGAGGTCCTGAATAGAACAAAAAGGCAGAGGAAGGGGGAATGCGCTCTCTGCTAGAGCTGGGACATCCATCTTTCCCTGCCCTCGGCCATAGACACTACTGATTCCCAGACCTCTGACTCAGACCAGGATGTATACCATCAGCCCTGGATCCTCGAGCCTTTGGACTGGGACTTATACCATTGGCTCCCCTGGACTCAGGGCCTTTGGACTCAGACTAAATTGTACGACTAGCTTTCCTGGGCCTCCAGCTTGCAGACGGCAGATAGTGGGACTTCTCAGCCTCCATAGTTACATGAGCCAATTCCTATAAAAAATCTCCTCATAGGGCCTCCCTGGTGGCGCAGTGGTTAAGAGTCCGCCTGCCGATGCAGGGGATACGGGTTCGTGCCCCGGTCTGGGAGGATCCCATATGCCGCGGAGCGGCTGGGCCCGTGAGCCATGGCCGCTGGGCCTGCGCATCCGGAGCCTGTGCTCCGCAACGGGAGAGGCCACAACAGTGAGAGGCCCACATACCGCAAAAAGAAAAAAAAAAAAAAATCTCCTCATATATATAGTGGACCCTTAAACACTGTTGGGGTTAGGGGCTCCATCAACCCTCTGTGCAGTCGAAAATCCATGTATCACTTAAGAGTCGGCCCTCCGTATCCACAGATTCAACTGACTATGGATCGTGTAGTACTTTAGTATTTGCTATAGAAAACCATCCATGTATAAACAGACCTGCACAGTTCAAACCTATGTTGTTCAAGGGTCAACTGCATATATTATTGGTTCTGTTTCTCTGGAGGGCCCTAAATAGTAAATTATCTAACTCGGATAAAATGCACAATAGTTTACAAAGCCCTACCTGACACATATACATACACACACACATATATTTTATTTATACGTGTATGTGCATAATTATATATATACACATTTACACACACGTATACATACATATACGTGCACATATACATACATATATATACACATACGTATACATACATATGTATATATACACACATACGTATAGATACACAGGCAGCCCTTGAACAACGTGGGGGTTAGGGACACCAACTTACCACACAGTCAAAAATCCAGGTATAACTTACAGTTGTCCCTCTGTATATACGGCCCCCCTGTACCCACTAATTCAGCCAACTGCAGATCGTGTAGTACTATAGTATTTACTACTGAAGAAAATCCACCTATTTAAGTGTACCTGCGCAATACAAACCCATGTCGTTCGAGGGTCAACTGCATTGATTATTGGTTCTGTTTCTCTGGAGAACTCTATCGAGTAAATCTAACTGCAATAAAATGCACAACGGCTTACAAAGCCCTATGTGACCTGCCATCCCCCCCACTCCCATCTCCTCTGATCACTCCGCACTCCATTGCAGCTGCCCTGGACTCCTTGCTCCACCTTGAGCACTTTGGGCATGTTTACAGCCCGGGGCCTCTGCGCTGGCTGCACCCTCTTCCTGGAACCCTTCTCCGGATATCCATGTGATTCACACCGTCTCCTCCAAGTCTTCACCAAATGTCACCTTCTCAGTGTGGCCTACCCTGATCACCCCATTTACAGTCAGTCCTCATTACTCTCTGATTCTGTATTTGCGAATTTGCCTACTCACTAAAATGTATTTGTAACCCCAAATCAATACTTGAGGTAAGTGTGCAGTCATTCACAGACAAGCTCAGAGCAGAAAAAAATGTGAACCACCCAGCACCCATGTACCAGCCAAGACGGAACAAGGCAGCACTCTGCCTTCTTGTTTCAGCTCTCAGACTGTAAACAAGGGTCCTTTTCACAGTCTGTCTGGTACCATGTGTTTTGTACTTTTGTGGGTTTTTTTTTTTTTCTGGTGATTTCACTGTTTAAAATGGCCCCCAAGGATACTGCTGAAGTTCTGTCTACTGTTCCTAAGCACAAGAAGGCTGTGATGTGCCTTACGGAGAAAACATGTATGTTAGACAACCTCACTCAGGCATGAGTTATAGTGCTGTTGGCCATGAGTTCAAGGCTAAGGAATCAACAATATATATTAAATAAGTGCCCTTAAACAGAAACATACATTAAAACAAGGTTACATATTGACTGGCTGACAAAAATGTTGCAACCAGAGACTCACAGGGAACCTAATCCTGTATTTCCCCAGGAGCAATGGCTCAGTACTCGCTGATTCAGTGTTCGCAGAACCTTTACCGACTGAATATTGCAATGCTTCCCCTGGAATTCCAGATCTCCCTTACCTGGCTCGAGTTTTGCCATAGCATTTATTATGCCCTAACATGCCATATTACTTATTTACTATGTTGACTATTATCTGTCTCACCAGCTGGAAAGCAAACTCTGTGAGAGGGCATGCTTTCACTTGTTTTGTTCACTACTCTGTCCCTAGCACCTAGCACAGTTTTTGGTATAACAGGCACTCAGAAAATATTTGTTGGATCAATAAACGAATACACAAATCAACGGACAGTCAGAACTTCCCCTGAAGCAGGGGTCTGGACAAGTAGGTTCCTGAAGGGTAAGTCACACACGAGGGCATCCAGGGAAACAAGGCATACGGTGGCGATTCTGGGCTGGATAGGGTTTATCAGAGGAAGGTGACAGAAACAACAGCTCAGGGTCAGCTGGGACTAACGGAGGTGGAGGCCAGATGGGACAGAAAAAGTTTGCCCGCAGGCTCTGAAGCTGAACCAGGTGGACAGTTAGGAGGTTTCTAAAGGTGGACTGTCTGCTGGGAAGGTGCAGGTCACCCGGGACACAGAACCCAATGAGCTCCAAATGGAGGGGAAAGGGGGCGCCAGGAGCACCCATAACGTTTCCTAGGTCTCTATATGGTCAATGCAGAACTGCTAAAAGAAATTATTAATAATCCTTGATAAATAAATTGCTGACGTTGGTTCCCCTGGAATAAGTTCCAGAGGTGCCCAGGTAAGAAGGACTGTCTCACCAATCAACAGCTGCAGGTCAGAGTGTCTGCCCGGGCACCTTTTGACTTGGGGCTCGACTCTGACAACTCAGCTTGTGTTCCGCCTGTGGAGTCTGAACTACACAGGCTACACCTCTCCCAATCCTCATTCACTCGTTGTCAGCACACCTGTAGGGTGACCACAACCCATCCTGCCCCAAGTGAATTCTGATATGCTGTGCAGCTTATACTTAAGTCAGTTCACCCCAACCGCATACATCTTTAATGCCTGCATGACTCAGTAACAACCAGAACATGAACCTTATTTAAGTTATAAAGAAAGATTAAACCTTCATTTCCACTCCAGCACGTATGCATTAGCATTAACAGGTGGAGAAACTAAAACTTAGAGAGGTTAAAGAAACTTAATCAAGGTCACAGACCTACTAAGGAAAGAATGTGATGTCGGGTCTGTCAGACTCCAAAGCTCCACCTTATTCTCTGTACTATGTAATTCTTTAAATGCTTTTTAAACAAATTGATATAAAAATTGCTGTACTTTCTCAACAACTTTATGTCAATGGTCACATACTATTATCCAAATGAAACAACTTATTTTATATATTTTCAGGGAATTAGTGTAAATCGATTTATTTTTCATGGTGTCCATTAACTCTATGATATTTGCACCTTAAAGACATAACGGTTTAAACCTAGTTATTGCTAAAATATTTTTTTAAGCTAACATTAAGTAAATGAAGACATGTTATTGAGAAAGGACATGGTGTGGTCCCAGCTCTACTACTTACCTCTTTGGGCAAATCATTTAACCTCTCTGGCTTTTATTTTCCTTGTCAATAAAATGGGAATAATAAAAGTAAGACCTTCTCTGACTAACCCACTGAACCCACAAATGAGACAACAGATGTGGAAGTATTTTTAAATGCTGAAGTACTTTACAGGCTCAAGGATGGTCATGTCTGTCTTGGGATACATTACTTGTTGGCATTTAATTCCCTGAGGGCAGAGACTCCCCTACTCAGCTCTGTATGCATAAATTGGTGGCTGGCACATAGTAGGTGCTCAATAAATACTGAACAAAGAGAATTTGGACTTTTAGTTACAATCCATTAAGACATCATTTACAATTTATTTAAATAGTCTGCAAATGGAAGATAATAAAATCAATCATTTTAATATTTGAGAATCAAATATGAAGTTGCAGAATAATTTGGAAATAAGCCCATGCAATAGGGACACTCTGCTCAATGAGATGCTGATGAAACTTGCCTTGGAAAAGCAGACAGATTTTTTGCTGCCCCTGCTGCTGGGCACCTCCACCAGTGGTCCGAGCACTGAGCCATCAGTAATGAATTTAACCCCACACAGTCCAAGTGGTTTTGCAAACAGACCGTCCCATCCTGCTAATCCTCTCACAAATGCCCTTCTCTCATTATGGAGGGAGGGGCTTCGGACAACTATTCTCGATACCAGAAAAACATCAAGGCACATTCCCTGCTGCCAGCAGTTCAAGTATCCATCTGTGTTTGGAGGAGCAGCATGTTTGAGAAACTCACAAGAACAGCCTGTGTGGAGTTCTCGAGGGCAGCTCCTGTACCTCTCTACATTGTGCTGACATAGCACTAAATCCCTGTAGCCCAGGCTCCATCAGGGAAGAGCTTTTATAGAGTGGGAGACGATCGCTTTCCCCACCTCACCTCATACCCTCCCCTCTCCTCTGACTCCTCAGCCAGGAGACCTGGACCTCAGGTTACTAAGGATTTTCCCAGATTACAAGAGGTAGCCCTAACCCTCCCCTTTTGCCATGCCAAGGAGTCAAGGACCACAGTCAAATCCCTCAGGTCATTCAAGCCGAGGTCTCCCACTCAAACCCACAAGAGGTGATGGCACAGTTTCTTGGCTTTACTGATAGGACTTGAGGGACCAATGACCTTCAGAAAGTAAAGTGCACAGACCACATGGTAGTTGCTCATGATTTTGAGTCAAAAAATTCTGGCAGACGATCTTGCTAGCAACCTTTAGGAAATTAAATCTGCTGTCAAATAGGAAATGAAACACAGAAAACCTGACATACAAAACCGGTGCCTCGGATTTCTTTATGGACCAACCTCATGGAACTGAGTGACCACACAACTATTAGGAGAAAACACACCCTGTCTCAAATATACCACATCTCACCCTGTTGTCGAAACTCACTTGAGAAATCCTAGGGAATCTAAAATTTTGGCACTCAGTTTTTGCAGTAAAACCGCAGACTGCAAGAAGGGTACCTAATCCTAGCTGTAACAAAAATATAAGTAGTCTGGGAAATATATTGCTATGACAATTACTGCTACCAATGAAGTCAGTTGCCAACTAGGCAAGTAATATCTTTGTATGCAGATTTATGTTATTGTAAGCAGCTCTTTACAGGAAGCCACCCTCAGCAGTAAGCCCCTTTTCTTGTCACTTTGGCAAAGCTATATTGTAACTAACTTTCAAACCAGGCACCTGCATGCTCTACTCATTTCCAGCCCAAGCACAGCTTTCAAATATTTTAATCACACAATACCTTGCCTAACTTGTTGGTTCTTTCCATAGATCAAAGAAGTGGAAATGAAGAATAAGTAAGTAACAGATGACCAGATCACCTCCCTAGCTTCCCCTTCAGTAATGTATGGAACAAGCCGTGAACAAAGCGTGTGAACAAGATAATATCTGGAGGAAGATCATGAGGAGTCCACAAGCCTGCATACACTGGCGGGTGGCGTCGACTCTGACCCCCATCTCAATGCTTAACTGAAATTACTTCCCTGTTGCTCTTTACACGCTTTCATGGCTGAGCAGAATCTTCAAAGGTTGTTTCTGGGGGACACTGAGTCTACCATCTCCCCAGATTGCTGGCATTCTGATTAAAGGCAGCTTTCCTTTCTACCATGTGTGAGTAATGATTTTGTAAGCAGCGATCAGCGGGACCCCCATTCGATAACATTAGGATGACAATGCATCATAATGGGATTTGGGCTACATCACCACCAAGCCTCTGTGAGTCCCTTTTCCTGTCCCCCTGATAACAACCCTGCTTCCCACCCACAGCAGAAGAACCTCAACTGTAATAAGGAAGCCAGCAACCTCGTCTGACTGCTGCTAACTCATTCACTGTTCACAACCCAGTTGGCACCTGTAGGATACCCATGATGTATATTTTAATTATCTTCTTAGCAAATCCTCTATACACTGCTGCTAGCAACATTTCCCAGAAACATAATGACTACTTGTATCTATCATCTCGACTTTAACAGTAAGGTCATGTCCGCAGGCATTGCTTTCCAGAAGTCTGGTGGGCCAGATCTCCTGTGTAAATAGTCTCATAGGGAAAACCATGCCCCTCCCTGCAATGGGGAGCAGGAAGGAAGCCCTCCAAAATCCAAAGAAGGGAGCTACACAGTCAGCTCCCAGGAGAGAGAGGTCAGACTTTCCTTCCTGGATGGCACATTCCCTCACCCGTGGGCTTCTTACAAAAGAGGAACAATTCTAGGAGAACTGAGGGAAGAGGGCAGAGAAAGGGAGAAGTCCACGTGAAGGAAAAACAAGTTGGAGGACAAACGCATCCTGGACGCAAATCGGGGTGGCTCACTGTTCCTATGTTTTTGTGACTGTAGGTCAGTAGCCTCCATCTTGCTTGGGTGGCTCCAAGTCTGGTTTGACTGACTTCTTATCTCTGCATCAAGAGCTACCCCCCAGGCCCCTCCTTACCTTGGGGCTGATTGAGTTCACCCTCCCCCCCATCTCTTTAGTCCCTCTGTGGCCCCCTCCTCTGAGAACACCAGCAAAAGCTCCTGCTGGAGGTCTTCCAGGGCCCAGTCCCTGTGACCCATGTGAATGTAAGATACTGAACATTCACAGATACTTAGAGTCACCCAAGGCCATCCTCCAGGTAGTCTACAGTCATGGCATGTCAGCGAGGAGGAGTCCTTAGGAGCCCTCTAGCCCAGCCCAGTGCCTCTTAAGTTTTAATGTGCACACAATGTTCCTAGGAGATCTTGTTAAAAATCAGATTCTGACTCAGTAGGTCTTGGGTGGGACCCAATATTCTGCATTTCTAACAAGCTCCCAGAAGAGGCTATTCCCCAGACCATACTTGGGCTAGCATGGCTCTTGCTAAATACAGACATTGGCTATATTAAATACCAAAAATACAAAATAAACAAATACAAAATAAGTAAGGTATGGTAGTCCCTGGCCTCCAAAAGCTCAGTGAGCTAGACACAATGACTGCAAGAGCATGTATACGTATTAAAATACATGAACCATGTACCATGGAGTAAAGAGGAGAGAGCAATCCCTCTGCTGGGGGGTTGAGCACAGCTTGACAGACACTGAAGCTGGGACTGACTTGAAGACTATGTGGTATCTTGCCTGATAGAAGGAGAAGCATGACAGTGAGCCCTGCAGAACTAGCACATCAGCACCAGGGTCATGGAGGTTTGTGAGAGAACTGGATAGGCTCGACTGAGGAACAGTGACCAGTTCTGCCCCGTTGTCTTATAAGGTGAGTGAAAAGCATTTGAAATGGTAGGTTGGAGCCAGGTTTGTATGTCATGCTTAACAATGAAATATTATTAGAGAATTAGTCTTAACTTTACCCTGCAGGTTATCTATAGCATACAGTACTCAGGATGAGACAGTATTCATCTTGTTCATTAGATAAGTAGTTGGACAGTATCAGAGAATTTTATTAGCACACCAAGAAAAATCTTTGAATGCCTACTATAGTCAGGTAGATCGAATAAAGATGGCAGGTAATATGTCTGGAGCTAAAGTAGTCTGAAATCTCAGGACTCATAAGGTGGATGACATCAAATATTTTTGCACTTCTTCTTGGTATAACGGGAAAAGGAAACCTATTTACCCGTGGTGCTAGTGAAGGTATGAATTTTCACATACTCATCTACAAGCAAATGCATTATGCATCTAAACCTTTCTTATTAAGAGGATTAGGATTTAGATTTTAATGCAATTAGAATGTACTACCTATGTGACTCTGGAAACTTTACTTACATCTCTAGTTCTTACATGGTGACGATGATATATAAATCCTTATCCAACAATAGTACAAGAAAAAATAAGTTAATTCTAACAGGGGACTTTTTAAAACTAAAACAATGTATTTTGTTCTCAGCAATCCCTACTTCCGGGTTGTCCAACTGCTCACAAATTTAGCACTAAGTCTAACTGAATTGGATCTTAGGGTATTTTTCTCCATATTAATAAAGAATACCCCCTTCTACCTATAATACCTGGGCCACAAGGCTCTCTGCCCTAGAGGAGAAGAATATGTCAAAAGAGAAGATAGAAAACCTGCCCCCTGTGACTCAGTAGACTCTGGGAAGGGGAGGAAGGGATGAAAGAGGATGGAAGAATTCAGAAACCTGTCCCGGCTCCTCTTCCCATCAACCCACCCCATGACACCCTAAAAGGGAAGTCCATTATACAGATGGAGATAAAAACCCAAGCAGAGAGACTCCGGCTTTCCTTTCTGGTTGGAACTCTGAGAGACCACCTTGCAGGATGCTCTCTATAACAAAGAGTGGGCATACTGGAAGATACATAGTTAGGCAGAGTGAAGGAGAGAGTGTAGCTGCATTGCTGAGCCTCCTTTAGCAACCTTATGGCAAAAGAGATTCAGAAGTTCCACATGGAAGGTAGTAAGATGAGAGCCAATAAACCTGGTTTAGGGACACCTGCGATGAATGGCAAGGTGAGTACACTGCAAAGTGTAGTGCACAGCTTTGCCAGGGCCTGGCCGAGACTCAAAGGGGTCTTCCTAATCAAAAGAACTGGGATGAGGCCAAGTCAGGAAGAGAGGAAGTCTGGGCCAGCTTCACCAGCTTCTTCGCATTAGACTCTGCACAGGTTCCTGGGGCTCAGATAAGATCCGCATTCTCCTTTGAGTCCATTTTAATGGGGCTTTTGCCCCTACCACTTCACTAAAACTGCTTCTGTCAAGGTCACCAGTGACCTCCATAGGGGCAACTCCAGTGTCAATCCTCATCTTCCTTTACTACTTTAGGTAGGGATATGAAGAAGCAGACTGGACACTACAGAAGAAAGGAGCAATGAACTTAAAGATAAGCCAATAGAAAGTATCCAAATCAAAACACAGAAAGGAAAAAGAAAAAAGAAAAAAAAGAATTGGGAGGCAAAAAAGACAAACCAAGCATCAAAGAATTGTGGGATAATACCAGACAGTCTAATTGGAATGCCAGCAGGAAAAGAGAAAATGGTAGGAAAGAAATATTTGAAGAGATAATGCCAAAAATTTTTCAAAATTAATGAAAGAAAATAAACCGTAGATCCAAGCTCAGAGAACTCCAGGCAGAAAACAAAGAAAACTATACCTAAGCACATCACAGTCAAACTGCTGAAACCAAAGATAAAGGGAAAATCTTGAAGTCAGCCAGAAGGAAAAAAAAGAAATATAACACACAGAGGAATTATATAAGACTTCTTGTCAGAAACTATGCAAGCCAGCAGATAGTGGAAAGACATCTTTAAGACACTGAAAGAAAAAAATAACTGTCAACATAAAATTCCATATCCAGTAAAAATATCTTTCAAAAATGAAGACAAAATAAGAACATTTCCCCCCAAAGAAAGAAATAATAGTTTATATAATTCATTGCCAGCAGACCAGAAGCCTAAGGAAGTTCTTCAGGCAGAAAGAAATATAATATCAAATGGAATATTTGGATTTATACAAAGAAATTAATAGTACGAGAAATGGGTTGGGGAGGACAGTTATCATTTAGTGGGTCTGGAGTCTGTGTTTGGGAAGATGAAAATGTTGCACAGATGGATGGTGGTGATGATCACGGAATAATATGAATGTACTTAATGCCACTGAAATGTACACTGTAAAATGGTTAAGGGACTTCCCTGGTGGTCCAGTAGTTAAGACTCTGCACTTCCAATGCAGGGGGGCATGGGTTTGATCCATGGTTAGGGAATTAAGATCCCACATGCTGCACGGCGCAGACAAAATAAAATAAAATAAAATGATTAAAATGGTAAATTTTCCTATCTCGTTAAGGGAAACAATGTAGATACTTCAGTAACTGAAGGGCATGACAATATCACAGAAAAGGAAAGTACTGATAAGAGCTCAGATATTGCTATTGACCTGATCTGCATTCAAGTTCACATTAGTATAGTGACCTTAGGTGATAAAATTTATAAACTCCAAATGACTTACTTGTTCATTAGGGAAATAAACTCTTCTTCAGAGATATATTGTGGGCATTGATATAACCTTTGAAAAATACATAGCTCTATATAGTGACATGGAGGAAACCTTCAATAAATGTGAGCTCCTCATACTACAAAAAGTAAATTTTATATTAAATTGTGTATGTTACCAAGATAGATAGACAGACAGACATACAGATGGCTAGATATGAAGGCATAAAAAAAGAACAAATAACAAATGGGATAAACAGAAAACAATTATCAAGATGGTAGATTTAAATGCAGCCACACCAATAATAACATAAATGCCCCAATGGCACAGACTGTCAGTTTGCATAAAAAAGTAAAACTCAACTCTATGCTGTCTACAAAAACTCTTATTTTAATTATAAAAACACACAAGGTTGGGCTTCCCTGGTGGCGCAGTGGTTGAGAGTCCGTCTGCCAACGCAGGGGACATGGGTTCGTGCCCAGGTCCGGGAAGATCCCACATGCCACGGAGTAGCTGGGCCCGTGAGCCATGGCCGCTGGGCCTGCACATCCAGAGCCTGTGCTCTGCAACGGGAGAGGCCACAACAGTGAGAGGCCCACGTATCGCAAAAAAAAAAAAAAAAAAAAATCAAGTAATCACCTCAATAGATGCAGAAAAAGCATTTGAAAAACAATCAATCATCCTTCACGATAAAACTGCCCAGAAAACTAAGAATAGAAGTGAACTTCTTAAACTTGACAAAGGGCAATTCTGAAATAAAACTACAGCTAACAACATACTTTATGGTGAAAGATTGAATGATTTCCCCTGAGAGAGGGAACAATGAAAAGATAACTACTCTTAACCCATCTCTTAAATGAGCAGGAGTGTGTGTGTGTGTGTGTGTGTGTGTGTGTGTGTGTGTGTGTATGATAAAATTCACCACTGTAATTTTAGAGTGTTCAATTCAGTGGCATTCAGTACATTCACAATACTGTGTAAGCATCACCACTATCTAGTTCCAGAATTTTTCATCACCACAAAAGGAAATCCTGTACTCCCCATTCTCTGCTCCCTCCAGCCCTAGGCAACCACTCATCTAATATCTGTCTCTATGGATTTGCCTCTTCTGGGTATTTCCTATAAATAGAACCATACAATATGTGGTTTCTTTCAATGAGTACAATGTTTTCAAAGTTCATCCACGTTGTCACATGTATCAGTATTTCATTCCTTTTTATGGCTGAATAATATTCCACTGTATGGAGAGACCACATTTTGCTTATCCAGTCATCTGTTGAGGGACACGTGTGGGTATTTTAACAGAAAGATAGGCTTTACCCTCAAGGAATGAATCTCTATGGTGGGATTTCAAGCATAACATCAAACTGGAGATAAGAGAGTTGGGAGCAAGGGCCTTTCTCAGAACTTTCAAGTCACAATTTAGAAATCACTTATTCTGTGACTAGCTCTGTGGGGGTGACAATGAGGCAGGATGTCTAATGGTACATGCTCCCCACAGGTGTCAAGGCTTCCAAACCACTTCTGCCTGGTAGGGAGGTTACTACAGGACAGCATCTGGCAGGCTCTTGGAATCAAAGCTTACATCTCAGGCTACTCACCCCCCATTTCACTCGGGGAGGACATGTCATAAGAATAACTAGGCTTCCTCACACCGGCTGTTTGCACAAGCATAAAGGAAGGGAGGATCTGAGTGATCCCCTGGATAATTTAATCCCCACGTCAGCCCAATTGCTGTCTTGGGTTCTCTCCATAACATATATACACACATTAAAATTAATTATACAACTTCTCATAATGCACCAAATAGGTCTTCTTAAAGGTAGTAAATCAGTCCAGTTTGAAAACATTTGGCTGGACCAAGCTTTCTTTGTGAGGCTAAGTACTGTAGTGGTTCAGAACAAAGGCTTTAGAATCAGGTAGACCTGCATTCAAAGAGTGCCTCTGCTACCATTACCTCTGGGAACTGAAACAGGAGATAGAACCTCAATTGCTTCACCTATAAGCTGGGAACAGTAGTTAACAGTACCACACTCAGTGGATTCTTACCACCATATGTGAAGAGTGCAGCATGGTGCCTAGGAGAAGCAAATTTTAACGTTTTTATTAAAAATCACCATCGTCCACGTTTACTGAGATTCTATGAAAGGACAGACTAAGGACCGCCACTGCCAACTCTGCCTTATTCGATACAATTAAACCATGAGCTTAAATGGTTCAAATTGACCCCATCATCTTACCTTCCTATAGGTTTCATCCAGTAGCTGAATTTGGGGGAGGCAAAGAAAAAGGACCCACACAAAACTTTGCCACTTGAAGACATGTTTATTTTGGTAACGCACCGGAGTCCCTGGCAGGATGGGCCTGTCCTCCGCGGGGGCAATGGGGTGTTTGGGAGAGGATGGGGGCCCTGCCCTGAGGGGGCAGCTGGGGGATGAGGCAAAGGGCTTTGGGACAGTGATAGGTCACAAAGGGCTTTGTGACAGTGATAGGCCACAAAGGGCATCAGAGGATAAATAGGCTGTGCCAGGGGGTTAGGCTGACAAAGTGGTTACTTCTCTCACTAGGACGGAAGTTCACCACAGCCTCCTGGGGAGATAAAAACCCAGAAGCAGAAGTGAGGTGAGGTGGAGGGGAGCCTACCATACCTCTCGACACACTTGAAGAGATTCAGCCTGGGCTCCAGGCGCCCTACAGCGTCCCCGCTGTGATCATCTGTGCCCCTAACCACTCCCCTGCCTCTGGGAGACCCTGAGGCAAACGTGGGGGCCTACGGGACGGGCTTGGAAGACCTGCCATAGGTGGCCACCTGTGTGACGCAGGAGCATCGCAGCTCCCTCTTCTGCCAGTGAGGCCGAGGGAGGGAAGAGCCAGGGGCCCGCCTTAACCGCGCTGCCTGTCGTGATCAAAGACAGCCATGAGTGGGGACTCTCTGCTCCCGTATCACACGGCCCGGAGCAGCACCTGGGTGGACCTGTTCAACACCACCACGGGGAAGCTGCAGCAGCAACTGCACAAGGGCGAATACGACAATTTCAAGTATGCACCGATATTCGAGAGCGACTTTATCCAGGTCACGAAGAGGGGAGATGCGATTGACGTGCACAACTGTGGTGGCATGGTAACCATGGGCATCACATCCACCAGCCCCGTCCTCCCGCTCCCAGACATCATGCTGCTGGCCCGATGGGCCACCGGCTGTGAAAAGCACGCCGAGCACAGCCAGGCCACCAAGGGGAAGAGCCACAAGGCTGCAAAGACCTTAGAGCTCACCAGGCTCCTTCCCTTGGAGTTCGTGAGGCTCTCCACTCACAGTCGTGAGAAACAACAGCTGCGCGTGAAGCTTGCCACTGGCCGCTGCTTCTACCTGCAGCTGTGTCCCCCTCTGGACGTGCGGGAAGACCTCTTCGCCGAGTGGGAACAGCTGATTTACCTCCTGCGACCACCAGTGGACAGTGAAAGCAACACCTATGCCGTTCCCGTCTGGGACCTGACCTGCATGCCTGTGTTCGAGGAGGAGCAGGACGGGAGGAGCCCGGCCGTGGAGGATTTCCAAGGAAAGGGGCATCAGGACCAGGTGAGCGTCAGCAGCCTCCACACGTGCCCTGAGGTGGCCGGGGCCACGCCTGCAGCTTTTGCTGGGGGGCACGGAATCCAACTGGACTCCCACAAGCCCGATACCATGCCCGATGTGGCCGCTGCGAAAGCAAAACCTACTACAGGGCTCGACAAAGCGTCCGCGTCACGGGCAACGACCAAGGTGGAGACAGCAGGGGTGGCAGGAGGCACCGCGGCGGGTGCTCTGAGCACGGCAGTGATCGAGTCTCCTGCCGCTCAAGAGCGGAGCACGGCCAGAGCAGCCACAGCCAGCGACGGGCCCGGAGGAAGCAAAACCAACACAGCCACTGGGGACACGGCCACAACATCCCTGAGGAGCGGGAAAACGGCCTTGGCAGGGGCTTCCCTGGTGGCGCAGTGGTTGAGAGTCCGCCTGCCGATGCGGGGGGCACGGGTTTGTGCCCTGGTCCGGGAAGATCCCACATGCCGCGGAGCGGCTGGGCCCGTGAGCCATGGCCGCTGAGCCTGTGCGTCCGGAGCCTGGGCTCCTCAACGGGAGAGGCCACAACAGTGAGAGGCCCGTGTACCGCAAAAAAAAAAAAAAAAAAAAGCTGGATTCACTATATTAATATTAGACAAAATAAACCTCAGAACAAGAAATATTAACAATAAAGAGGATCATTATAAAATGATTAAATGGTTCCTTCATCAAGAAAGTATAATACTCCCCAATGAGTGTGCACACAGTAGCAGAGCTTAAAATTCATAAAGCAAATATAAAATCCACAGCCCTTAAAATGCCCCCTTGTTCTCTTGGCCACCCATTTGCCTCTACATTTACTCCTGCTCACTCCCCACCACACTGGCAGCCCTGCCATGCCTTCCACACCGAGGCTCACGCTCTGTCTTCCATGTACTTTCTGCTGGGAACACTCTGCTCAGCCACCAACGTGACCACTCCCTCATTTCGTCCAAGGCTCTGCTCACATGGCGCCTCCTCAGTGAAGCTTCCTTGTCCACCACATTTCACACTGCAACTGCTGGCACTCCCTATCCCCTTCACCTGGCTTATCTTTCTCTATAGTTATGTATTTCTAACAAACTACCTAGTTTACTTACTTGCTTATTATCTTCCTCTTATTATTATTATGGAAGTTCCATAAGGGGCAGGATGTCCTGCTTTTTTTCTCACTACTTTACATCATGAGCCTAAAACAGCATGTCCTACATAGGCACTCGACATTTACTGACTGGCTTTTAAAACTGAAATGCCCTTTTCCAGCCCCATTCCCAGATATCATAATGAGGAAGAGTGGATAAACTGTTTGAAATAGAGAGATTACATTTATTTGGTATACTAGAGTGATAACACATGAACTACACTCCATGACGTGAAGAATATGAAAATGACCAGCCCAGTACCTGGCACATGTGACCACTTGCTCAGCCCTCTTGCTCCACTCCTTTCCCATCCCTCCAAGAGTCTGGGGACTTTATCACATACACTGTTGTACAGCCGAAACCTAACAGAGCCTGGTTCATGGGAGACATGATGATAAATGAAGAAATGAGCCCTCTGTTTTTTTTAAAATATCTTTATTGGAGTATCATTGCTTTACAATGTGTTAGTTTCTGCTGTATAACAAAGTGAATCAGCTATATGTATACATATATCCCCATATCCCCTCCCTCTTGCGTCTCCCTCCCACCCTCCCTTATCCCACCCCTCTAGGTGGTCACAAAGCACCGAGCTGATCTCCCTGTGCTATGCAGTTGCTTCCCACTAGCTATCTATTTTACGTTTGGTACTGTATATATGTCCATGCCACTCTCTCACTTTGTCCCGGCTTCCCCTTCCCCCTCCCCATGTCCTCCAGTCCATTCTCTACGTCTGAGTCTTTATTCCTGTCCTGCCCCTAGGTTCCTCAGAACCTTTTTTTTTTTTGGTTCCATACATATGTATTAGCATACGGTATTTGTTTCTCTCTTTCTGACTTACGTCACTCTGTAAGACAGACTCTAGGTGGATGGACCTGAGCCCTCCTCTTAATTGCCAACTCATTCAGAACATCTTGCTTGATACACCCAGCTGGAAGTAATCTCCGCTGCCCCTGTGCTCCACATACACTGACTGCCTAAGTTAGTCTTTAAGCCTTGTCATATTCTGCCATGTATTTGATATTTAAGCACATGTCCTCAGAGGGCAAACAAAATTCACATTTCTTTATTTCCATCTGTCCTTCTTAGCACATGGGATATACTCAATAGTTACATGTTAAGTGAGTGGAAGTAGTATTAGAAAAGACGGGAACCATGACGTTTCACCTCTACAAAGAGTCCTGAACGGCTAAGAGCACGCGTATTACCAGCTATATAACAATGGTATATTGTCATATAGTCAGTAACAAGATGTTATACATGATAGGGGTATACATGACAATGATCCTACCACAGACATCGCTCTAGCCACAACTGAATTATATGCTCATTCATTCATTCACTGTTCATTCCACAAACATTTACTGAATGCCTCCTAACTGCTCAGTGATGCAAAAGGCATATGTGACACGACAGGAGCACAGTGCTGGCCCTGCCTTGAGGAGCTCACAGCCCAACAGAAAGAGACAGGCAAGTTGACAAGTGATAATAATGCCAATGGGTACAAACCATGGTAATAGTGAAAGTACAGAGAGTACCATGGAAGCACAGCAAAAGGGTACCTAATTCAACCTGAGAGAACCAGGTATCCCAGAAAAGATGCAGTGTGAGGTAAGAGCAGAAGATGCAGAAGTAGGAGGGAACAGAGAATGGGTGGAGGAGGAGGTGAACGGGCAAAGGCTCTCAGTGAAGAGACAGCTGATGGCCTTGGAGGATAACAAAGAGTCCGACAGAGCCAGGACATCGAATTGAGGGAGGGGCTGCAAGGAGATAAGGGTTCCCTCCCCTCTCACACACTGAGACCCCTCACATCCAGCCCCCAGCCCCTTTACTCCACTGAAACAAGCTCTCTTGATAAGGTTAGTAATAACCTCTAGTTGACAAACCCCAAAAGGCTTCATCACCCTCAACCTCTCAGAAGCACTGGGCTCTGGTAACCACTTCCTCCTTTCTCAAAACACTCTTTGTTCTTCTTGGTAAAATATGCTCCCTGGTTGTTCTTTTTTATTTACCAAGAGAAGTTGGCCTTCTCTAGCCAATCCTTCTTTTTATCTGCTTTACAGGCTCAAACCTGTCCACCCAGGCTGAAAGTGCTTAAGTCCTAAAATCTCAGTCCTTGTTTGAAGACTAAATTCCTCCCTGGGCCTACAAGGTCATCTTTGGTCAGAGACCCCACCTGTATGCAGTCTCATCTCAAATGGGCCCCAAACATGTGCTCTGTGCACACCACACAATGGCCTTCTTCGGGCCAGAGAACTGCCACATTCTCCTACCAGAGGGCCTTTGGACATGCCATTTCCTCCTCCTGGAAAACTCTTTCCCCTCCTACTCAACTTTCAGACCTCAGGTCAATCCATATCTCAGCAGAGGAGCTTTCTATGATGAGAGCAAATCCCCCTACACAGGTTCTAAGAGCACCGTGGATCTCCCCTTCACAGCATCTGTCTCAGTGCAATTCTATTAGTCTTTGAATTCGTATCTCTCTTCCCCATTAGACTATCACATGGCAAGTGCTCAGAATAAAGAGAATGAAAGACAGTAGCTGGGGCAGATCAGGAAAGGCTCTGCAGGAATCTGTTCTCCTTCCCAAAGCTAAGGGTGATGGTAGCAAATGTTTCTTAAGTGCAGTCCGTGGACCACAGATCACTTTGGTTGCTTGACAAAATTCAGATTACTGGGCCCTACTCCAAACTACTCAAACGGAATCTAGACATGGACTCCTATTCTGCCATTTAACAAGCCCTGCAGATGATTCTAATACATACTATCATCTGAGGCCTACTCCTCAGTCCACTAGTAATAGTAATGTGGAATCTGACCATGGTTTAGACTAATTTTCCAAGGGAACATGCACTCAGTGGGGCAACCTGAGATGCCAGGAGCAATCTTCACTCAAAGCAAAGAAGCAAGGGCCTGCCTTCCCCTCGACTGATAAGTAATCAAGCTGGTCCTACTCCTCCCAAGCCCAGGCCCAGGCAGGAGACGTTATATCATGTAAAACAGGGAGAGAGGACAGAGAGGAGAAGCAATGGATGGAAAGCTCCAGGGGGTCCAAGGAGGAGAATCTGAGGTTCAGTTACTCAGAACCCCCGGGGGGGGCATAATTTTCCCATCCCAGATGACACCTACTCAGCCCCTTTCTTTTCCTCAGGAGGCTCCACATTTGACCCTTATCCTTTGCTTCTGCACAAACACCACTGATTGTCCACGATGAGGGTTTCACTCCTTCCCACCCACTGCGGGAAAGAGGACAGCCTCTCCCTAGTCTGTTGTCCCTGAAGTAATGAAAGTGCTTTAAATTTTGTTGTTGTGGTGGTGGTGGTGGTGGTGGTGATGGTGATGGTGGCTGGTTTGCTGGTTTGGGGCCTTTAATGAGGAGGAATACAAGAGTTGTTTTCTTTACTCACCCCCTGCTCTTTTTTGCACCAGACCCAACAAAGGAACACAAATTCCCTCTTGGATTCTAACGGTAAGTCGTTCAATACAGAAAAGATAGAAACATTCACATTTGAAAGAAACACAGAACCTAGAATGCACGCTGTAGGAGGGGGGGCCCAGAAAGAGCCTCAGGTACAACATAGGAAACAGATGATACGGAAGCAGGTGGCATTGTATAAATGCACCATAAATGCGGTCAGGATGGCAGGTTAGCCACTGGGAATAATTAAGTTCGACCCATACTTCACATGTAAGCCAATTTCCCTTTTATCTCTTAAAGGAGTGGGAGGCATGGGGGATCATCTTTCTTTACTTGGGAAATATCTGTTTGTTGAGGGCCTACTATGTGCCAGGCCCAGTGCTAGGTGATGCAGAGACTATGGAGGGTGGGTTTCTGAGAATCTACAGAAAAACTCTTCCAGTAGCTTACAGATCCCCAAATGAAGGATTCTTGCCTTATATAAAAGTTAGTAAATGTCAAATGGACTTCCTCAGATTATCACCAAAGGCAGAAACTACAGAGGAAAATAAGAAGAGACCTGACCGCATACGAACGTAAAACTGATACATCAAAATGCCTATAAACATTTCAGGGAAACAGCGGGTTGCACTTCGAATTTAATCCTCAGAATGGAAGTGGGGCAAAAAGCAACAAGGGTTTGCTAAAGGGAGGGTGTGAATTAGAAACAAGATAGTGCTAAGTGCCCATAAGGTTACCGGCTGGCAGATGTGGGACAATTCTCCATCCTTGTTGACAAAGAGGGTCTGACCCAGCCTGATGTAAGACAAAGAAACAGAGCAGGAGGAGGAGGACAGCCATCAAGGTGTCCACGTGCCAGGAGACACAGGAGGAGGAGACACTGGCAGGAGAAACAAAGTCCAGTTTGTATGTGGGCACCAGGTGAAGCCCCCCTTCCCACCTCCACTGAGGCAGCCGTTTCTGGATCGCCAGTTGTAACATAAGGGATGTAACATAAGAACAGAAACCCCGTGGACCCCACACCATTCCCTTGGTCAGTTACTCAGGGTTAAATGGCAACTCCCTGTCTCCTCATCCCTTTGGTACATAGAGGCCGACCCACTGCCCGACTGTCCCCTCCCCTCACCCCCTGCACCATCTCCCTTTCTAGGGAGTCAGTACAAAAGCCATCGTCATTCTCAAGTATCCCTAAGTTCCAGAGCCTGTCACACAAGCCTTACATTCCAGACCCTGGAGGAGGAATCCACTTCAGCTCCATTTCACTGGAGACAGTGAAAGGCCGTGATTCTGAGCACAGATGCTACAGGCATGTGCTTGGGTTCAAATCCCAGCTCCACCACTAACTAGCAGTGTGATTTAAGGATTTAAGGTGTGTGATTCCATCAGCTTCATCATTTGTAAAGTGGGGATAATAGAACCTACACCGTAGGAGTTTCGTGAGGATTAAATAAGTTGAATCTATGAAAGCATTTAGAAATGTGCCTGGCATGGTGTACGCACTGTTTGCTGCCACTGCCTCTATTATTATTATTATTCCTGCCATAACTGTTGACCCTTGAACAACACGGGTTTGAACTGTGTGGGTCCACTTATACTCGGATTTCTTTCAACAGTAAATACTACAGTACTATTTGGTCCGAGGCTGACTGAATCCAAGGATGCGGAACCCCGGAACCATGGATACAGAGGATCGACCATAAATTATACGTGGATTTCCAACTGTCAGGAGGGTCGGCGCCCCAACCCCTGAGCTGCTCAGGGGTCAGCTGTATTCGTTGTGAGGACGTGTTTTCAAAGCACTTCCCTCCAAGTCCTGTTCCACGTTCTCCATCCTCCATCGTAGCCCCTCCCTCGGAAAAATCCTATCTCCAAAGAGAAACAGTTGTCAAACTCCTCTCTCACATCAAAGTCTGAATGGAATCTCTTTTCTTCCTGTAAGTTTGCAACGTTCTCCCTCATCTGGTATCAAGGACATGGCACAACGTCAGATAAAATAATGACAGTAATTAAGTGAGAAAGGCGTACATCCCTCATTCCTCACAAGGCAGGTGCATTCTCAGGAAAACCGCAAGCAGACACAATATTTTGGCAAGCCATGTACACACATTTAACGAGAAAAACAGGGAGATAGAGAGGGTGGGGTATTGACAGTGGTCACGGTGTGTGTACCTCAGCAAGGACATGTCCGTGCCAGCGACACAGAGCAACTGCTCAAACGCCAGATCAAACTATTTGAAAAATCTGGCTCTTCAGACCTAGTGTCCAAAATGACAGAGAAGAGTGACTATTCACCCATTCAGCACATATTTCCCGAGTGCCCACTACATGCTGGGAACCAGGGAGGGTGCTGGGGACAGAGCGCTTAACAAAACAAGATCTGATCATTGCCCTCAAAGAGCTTATAGTCTGCCGGGATATGAACAAGTACAGAGACAACTACTGTGGAGCATGGCTGCTGCATGACAAGTACAGGGTCTTAGTTCCCAGAGATGAGTATTATAATATCCCCATTTTCCAGAGAAGGAAACTAAGGCACAGAGGGGGGTCACGGGGTAATGAGGAACAGAGCCAGGATTCAAATGCAGGCAGTTGGACTCCACGTCTGGGCTCTGGTGACCGGTGACCAATGAAAGCCTTCTGTTTGAAGATGCCCTGGTGTTCCCTGCATCAAAGCGCTTCATACCCTAAAAAGTTTGAGGGTTCGCTCAGTAATATGTGAACTGAAAACACTCTCCACACAGGGAGAAATGGAGAGAGGAACAGAGCAACTGTCTTTGAAGTAAAAATAAATCCGGGAAGCAAAACATAATGATGGCTCACAAAATCTGCCTCAACTTGACATCCCATTTCTGCTTTGATTTACAGAAGTCTGTGTTTGGAGGAAAAGGTAAGAGGATTTTTGATATATGAATGCAAGAAGAAAGAAAATATGTTTTCTGAGTCTGTTGGGATTCAGAAGAGAGAAGGGTAGACTAAGAGAGGTATCCAAAATGTAAGCTAATACGAATGGCCAGCAGCTGGAAACTATTTGCAAAAAGAATTCCCGCAGGGGTGAGGGGGAGGTCGTGACGGTCTAGATTTCAGGGACCCCGGAGCTTCCATTTTGAAATCCACGCCTCCCACATATCGCCTTCCACTCCCACTTTCCACATCCTCACGCAGCCACCCGATCAGGCCTTCCTTTTCTGAGAAATTAAAAAAGAAACAGTGCAGCCTTTACTCTCCTGTCTGCAGTTCTGATTATTAGCTAATGTGTTGATGTCTACAGTGCACCTGCTTGTGTTCACTGCTTCAGTACATGGTCTCACTTAGCCCTCGCACCTCCCCAGGGAGGCAAACACTATGATTTGCCCCATTTTGATACCTCAGAAAACACAGGCATAAGGAGGTTAAATCACCTGCCCAATTACACAGGTCGGGGAGGGGTAGGAGTATTTTAGCACGAGGATACTGGTGGTCATCTCCAACCAGTGGGGCTGGGGCTAATATCATGGTAGAACTGCAAGGGACCATAGACATCATCTAGTGACAAGAGTCTGGCTTTCATTTAACAGAGGAGGAAACTGAGGTAAAAGTAACCTGACCAAGCTCCCTGAGGGCAGAGCCCGTCTCTTTTCCACCACAGTCTGTATCTCTAAATTGTCACATCTCAGGCTCAGAGCTGGACCAGAGCCTCACCTCAGCCAGTCTCATCACTGTCCACTGCTTCCCCAACCCAGCCCATCTCTCAGTCACCTCTGGCTTTGTTAGATTTTCAAGTGCAAAAAAGGTAAGAAGCTACCACTTCCTGAGGAACGACTATACCCCAGGATCAATCAACCCTCATGTCACCACTAGGAGGCAAGGGCTATTATTATCTCCATTTTAGAGACAAAAAGATTGACCCAGAGACTTTTAATCATTTGCCCAAATCACACAGCTAGTATGTGGCGTAGCAAACTCTTAGTTACTACATTGCCTCCAAAACACAAGTGACCTCTTATTAACAGCACCTGTTAATAAGCATCTTTTCTCCCTTATGTTCATAATTTCCCTGCTTTCCCCCCAACAATGCTGGTAGATACGGTGTGTATTTCACAAACTCCATGCTTGCCATTCTGCCCCGCAACTTGAGGTTAAACGTGATTCAAAGTCAGGACTCACACAAAGCCAAAGCCCACAGTTTGTGGAGCTGGTTTTTATCATCTACCGCAGGCCTGGACCAACTCTCCACCTGGGGACCTAAATTCTTCTATTGACCTAACAGTTCATGCAATCAATGCCCCACTGAAAAAAGGGGCTCGGATTCCTCCCATCCCCAGCCCAAAGATGTCCCCATACATTAAGGTCTAGTAGCCACCAAGAGCACCCAGATCCCTCTGGGATAAGCAGTGATGCATGAATTTGCCTGTGAAGACCTGAGAGCATCATAGTTCAAGAAATGCAGAGGGCAAGCTGTCAGAGATTCCTGAGATAATTGAAATTGACCCATAACTCACCAGCCACCATGGGAAATTCTATCACTTTGCACACTTTGCTTCCATAGCTAGGAATCAAATCAGAAGAACATGATCAGATTTCTAATTTGGAACCTCGGACACGCAATGTCATCTTTAATGACTCCTGGAAAAAGATGCTCATTACAGATCTCAGCCTACCTAAATTAAAACCTGAAACCCCCCCAAATTAAGCAGAAAATTCTCAATTTCTCATGTCTGTACAGCCACAGAAAAATCACACAAGCGGGAATAAACACACTCCTTACAGATCTCAGCCTACCTAAATTAAAACCTGAAACAACCCCCAAATAAAGCAGAAAATTCTCAATTTCTCATGTCTGTACAGCCACAGAAAAATCACACAAGCGGGAATAAACACACTCCTTAGGGGTTTGTTCTGCCTGCAAATATCTGAGCAAGAATTACACGAAACAGAAGAGCTAGTAGGAAAAAAAAATTATAAACACATCAGGTCCTAACTTTTACGTTTGGGCCATCTGGGCAAACAGCAATTTTTCATGATCAATGAACTATCACATCAGGGAGCATTATCTCTCTGCTGATGGCCAGTTTCATCTCTTCTGTGATGTAGAGCTCAGATTCCTCTGATACGGTAAGCTGCCGGCTTCAAGTCTTCTCTCACTGCTAAGTGGACTGAAAGATGGTGCAATCAGTCAGCACAGTGTTCACGTGTGTAAGGCTCCTTTCAAATAGGAGGCTAAAAATCCATTTCTCATCCTCAGTTGTAAACCTCATTCAGTGTGGATTTTCTAGAAGCTTAGGTAGCCATTAAACAATCTCCGGAGATGGTTTTTAAATCTCTTCCCTCCACTTCCCATCCACCTTGCCCTTTGTGTCACTGTATGAGTGGCTGCCACAGCCCAGCAGAATGATCTGCATCACCAGCTTTCACATCTGCTCATGACTCAATTCTTCTCGAACCTTAACCCAGGAAGGGGGAGCAATGCCCTGTCTACAGCAATGCCTCAATGATGGCCTAGAAATATTAGACATAAATAGAAACTACAGATTGGAAATTTTATTTTCCTTTGGCATGACCTTTTACAGAGAAAAGTTAGAGAATGGGGACCAGGACCACTGTAGGGTTATGCGACCAGATCCTGACTATGAGCATGGTAAACTAAGGGTGGAGGAACATCATAAATAGTGCAAAGGAGAATCTACAATTTTTATTCTTTTTTTTTCACTTAAAAAACTACTTCTGAACCTTAAATTGGGCCCCGAATTGCTCAAAAAGAGTTTATCTCCCTTCCTAAATTCAACTACTTAATGTGGAACAGTTATTGTACAAAGAATGAAGGCCCAAATGTTTCCACATATAACTGGCAAACCAGAAAACCCTTCAAGAAACTGAAACAAACATGAAGGGGCATAGCTACCCCCATGCCTGCTAAAGGAAGCCAGGATACAAGTCTAGGTCACCACCAGGAAAGACCATGTCTGCTGCTTCATCCCACGCCCTTGTGAGCACCGCCCTTTACAATCACATCACTCCAAGCAGTCACCCCAGAGGCCCCCCTCAGAGTAACTTTTCATTATTACTCTCTTGCCCACACAGTAACTGAGAGGGAGGAGGGAGGGTTTCAACAAGCTGGGGCTTTACACTATTTGAGTCTGGTTCCAAACAAGAATGACAAAGGTATTGGCAGACATACTTTCTCCACCTCAGTGGTTTGTCTATAACAGAGGATCCTGGATAAAAAATAAAATAATTAATTCACTCGCCTGGAGCCAGCATGCAGGCCAAGAGTCAAGGTTGTTTTTTTTTTTTATTATCCCAGCCAACAGTGGAGAAGCCCTTTAGGAGAATGTGCTTCCCAAGAAATGCAAGAGAGCAAGCATTCACACCAAGGAGGCAGAGAAACTGTGCTGGGTCCCACAAGGCATTCATCACATGTCCCCCAAGCCATGCTAGGTTCCAACCTGTCTATTCAGTAAATTACTTTTACGAGCATGTCAAAAGTGAACAGAGCCCTCCAACCAGGCTCACCTTTCAAACAGAAGCACTTCCTGGCCCCCTAGCTAGAGAGAGAGCCCCTTTCCTAAACTTGCCATTAACGCCAGGCAACCTATGATATTTGATGAAATAATTAAAGACAAATCACAGTTCTAAGAGGGAAGTTTATAGCAATACAATCCTACCTTAAGAAACAGGAAACATCTCAAAAAAACAACCTAACCTTGCACCTAAATCAATTAGAGAAAGAAGAACAAAAAAACCCCAAAGTTAGCAAAAGGAAAGAAATCATAAAGATCAGAGTAGAAATAAATGAAAAAGAAATGAAGGAAATGATAGCAAAGATCAATAAAAGTAAAAGCCGGTTCTTTGAGAAGATAAACAAAATTGATAAACCATTAGCCAGACTCATCAAGAAAAGAAGGGAGAAGACTCAAATCAATAGAATTAGAAATGAAAAAGGAGAAGTAACAACTGACACTGCAGAAACACAAAGGATCATGAGAGATTACTACAAGCAACTCTATGCCAATAAAATGGACAACCTGGAAGAAATGGACAAATTCTTAGAAATGCACAACCTTCTGAGACTGAACCAGGAAGAAACAGAAAATATTAACAGACCAATCACAAGCACTGAAATTGAAACTGTGATTAAAAATCTTCCAACAAACAAAAGCCCAGGACCAGATGGCTTCACAGGCGAATTCTATCAAACAGTTAGAGAAGAGCTAACACCTATTCTTCTGAAACTCTTCCAAAATATAGCAGAGGGAGGAACACTCCCAAACTCATTCTACAAGGCCACCATCACTGTGACACCAAAACCAGACAAAGATGTCACAAAGAAAGAAAACTACAGACCAATATCACTGATGAACATAGATGTAAAAATCCTCAACAAAATACTAGCAAACAGAATCCAACAGCACATTAAAAGGATCATACACCATGATCAAGTGGGGTTTATTCCAGGAATGCAAGGATTTGTCAATATACACAAATCAATCAACGTGATACACCATATTAACAAACTGAAGGAGAAAAACCATATGATCATCTCAATAGATGCAGAGAAAGCTTTTGACAGAATTCAACACCCATTTATGATAAAAACCCTGCAGAAAGTAGGCGTAGAGGGAACTTTCCTCAACATAATAAAGGTCATATATGACAAACCCACAGCCAACATCATCCTCAATCGTGAAAAACTGAAACCATTTCCACTAAGATCAGGAAGAAGAAAACGTTGCCCACTCTCACCACTATTATTCAACATAGGTTTGGAAGTTTTAGCCACAGCAATCAGAGAAGAAAAAGAAATAAAAGGAATCCAAATTGGAAAAGAAGAAGTAAAGCTGTCACCGTTTGCAGATGACGTGATACTATACATAGAGAATCCTAAAGATGCTACCAGAAAACTACTAGAGCTAATCAATGAATTTGGTAAAGTATCAGGATACAAAGAAAATGTACAGAAATCTCTGGCATTCATATACACTAATGATGAAAAATCTGAAAGTGAAATCAAGAAAACACTCCCATTTACCATTGCAACAAAAAGAATAAAATATCTAGGAATAAACCTACCTAAGGAGACAAAAGAGCTGGATGCAGAAAATTATGAGACACTGATGAAAGAAATTAAAGATGATACAAATAGATGGAGAGATACACCATGTTCTTGGATTGGAAGAATCAACATTGTGAAAATGACTCTACTACCCAAAGCAATCTACAGATTCAATGCAATCCCTATCAAACTACCACTGGCATTTTTCACAGAACTAAACAAAAAATTTCACAATTTGTATGGAAACACAAAAGACCCCGAATAGCCAAAGCAATCTTGAGAATGAAAAATGGAGCTGGAGGAATGAGGCTCCCTGACTTCAGACTATACTACAAAGCTACAGTAATCAAGACAGTATGGTACTGGCACAAAAACAGAAAGATAGATCAATGGAACAGGATAGAAAGCCCAGAGATAAACCCACGGACATATGGTCACCTTATCTTTGATAAAGGAGGCAAGAATATACAGTGGAGAAAAGACAGCCTCTTCAATAAGTGGTGCTGGGAAAACTGGACAGCTACATGTAAAAGAATGAGATTAGAACACTCCCTAACACCATACACAAAAATAAGCTCAAAATGGATTAAAGACCTAAATGTAAGGCCAGAAACTATCAAACTCTTAGAGGTAAACATAGGGAGAACACTCTATGACATAAAGCACAGCAAGATCCTTTTTGACCCACCTCCTAGAGAAAAGGAAATAAAAACAAAAATAAACAAATGGGACGTAATGAAACTTAAAAGCTTTTGCATAGCAAAGGAAACCATAAACAAGACCAAAAGACAACCCTCAGAATGGGAGAAAATATTTGCAAATGAAGCAACTGACAAAGGATTAATCTCCAAAATTTACAAGCAGCTCATGCAGCTCAATAACAAAAAAACAAACAACCCAATCCAAAAATGGGCAGAAGACCTAAATAGACATTTCTCCAAAGAAGATATACAGATTGCCAACAAACGCATGAAAGAATGCTCAACGTCATTAATCATTAGAGAAATGCAAATCAAAACTACAATGAGATATCATCTCATACTGGTCAAAATGGCCATCATCAAAAAATCTACAAACAATAAATGCTGGAGAGGGTGTGGAGAAAAGGGAACACTCTTGCACTGCTGGTGGGAATCTAAATTGATACAGCCACTATGGAGAACAGTATGGAGGTTCCTTAAAAAACTACAAATAGAACTACCATACGACCCAGCAATCCCACTACTGGGCATATACCCTGAGAAAACCATAATTCGAAAAGAGTCATGTACCAAAATGTTCATTGCAGCTCTATTTACAATAGCCAGGAGATGGAAGCAACCTAAGTGTCCATCATCAGATGAATGGATAAAGAAGATGTGGCACATATATACAATGGAATATTACTCAGCCGTAAAAAGAAACAAAATTGAGTTATTTGTAGTGAGGTGGATGGACCTAGAGTCTGTCATACAGAGCAAAGTAAGTCAGAAAGAGAAAAACAAATACCGTATGCTAACACATATATATGGAATCTAAGAAAAAAAAGAAGTCATGAAGAACCTAGGGGTAAGATGGGAATAAAGACACAGACCTACTAGAGAATGGACTTGAGGATATGGGGATGGGGAAGGGTAAGCTGTGACAAAGTGAGAGAGTGGCATGGACATATATACACTACGAAATGTAAAACAGATAGCTAGTGGGAAGCAGCCGCATAGCACACGGAGATCAGCTCAGTGGTTTGTGACCACCTAGAGGTGTGGGATAGGGAGGGTGGGAGGGAGGGAGATGCAAGAAGGAAGAGATATGGGAACATATGTATATGTATAACTGATTCACTTTGTTATAAAGCAGAAACTAATACACCATTGTAAAGCAATTTACTCCAATAAAGATGTTAAAAAAAAAAGACAAATCAAAGCAATTACTTGACATTCCTTACAATAATCACATGACATTTCTAATCCCAGGAAGCAAACTGCACCAAAAATAAAATGTGTACAAGAGGCTTAGATCAATTCAGCCTCCATAATAAATTACCATGGAAAACCAGGATGTTTGTTGCATGCTGTCTACCCCCTTTCCAACAGCATCATTAGATATAACAATATTCACTGAGCTCAGAGACGAAATATAAGACTGGATGAGCCAGGATGGATTTTCTGAGCAGGGCCAGGACTCGGGTGAGGCAAACAGAGGCTTCTAAAGAGCACAGTTTATGTAGGCATTGCCTCCCACAGATGTGCAAGTCCCCAGCCTGAGGTTCTTACATTAGCTTTGCAATTGCAAAGGCCAGCCAGCCACTTGTTCCACACTGGAAGCGATAATAAAACACAGTGGCAAGCAAGCCCATCTGGAGAACAACAATCAGAAATGGCAGGGGGAGCTGAGGGATCTTTTAGAACAAAGACTCTAGAGCAACTATTTGTTTATGGGGCAAAATCAAGAAGACTAAGAAAACTCAGAAGAAGCACCTGTGTAGCCAAGTGCATGAGTGTAGGAATAATGTAAGGATAGGAACTTCCCTGGTGGCGCAGTGGTTAAGAATCCGCCTGCCAATGCAGGCGACACAGGTTCGATCCCAGGTCCAGGATGATCCCACATGCCTCGGAGCAAGTAAGCCCTGAGCCTGCGCTCTAGAGCCTGCAAGCCACAGCTACTGAAACCCACGCAACCTAGAGCCTGTGCTCCGCAACCACTGAGCCCACATGCTGCAACTACTGAAGCCCGCACACTTAGAGCCTGTGCTCCGCAACAAGACAAGCCACCACAATGAGAAGCCCACGCACCGCAAAGAAGAGTAGCCCCTGCTCGCTGCAACTAGAGAAAGCCCTCGTGCAGCAATGAAGACCCAACACAGCCAATAAATAAACAAACAAATAAATAAATAAATAAGTATGAAAGCTAACGTTTGTAAACACCTACTATGTGCCAGATGCTTTCAATGTACATATTAGCTTATTTAATCTTCAAAACAGCTTTTAGAGATGAGTATTATTATTATCATTACCATCATTATTACCATGTAAGAGATAAGAAAACTGAAACTTAGATTTAGTAAGTTGCCCTGGATCTGAGAGCTAGTAAATGCCCTGGCCTGTGCTATTAACCTAAGTCTATTTTTTTAATCCACAGTCCCACATACAAAGATGTTATTTTCAAGAAAAGCAGACAGCAATAAAATCATCAAAATATACGTCATGGGGGCTTCCCTGGTGGCGCAGTGGTTATGAGTCTGCCTGCCAATGCAGAGGACACGAGTTTGAGCCCTGGTCTGGGAAGATGCCACGTGCCGCGGAGCAACAAGGCCTCTGGGCCTGTGCTCTGGAGCCCACGAGCCACAACTACTGAGGCCCGTGAGCCTGGAGCCCGTGCTCTGCAGCGGGAGAGGCCACCGCAGTGAGAGGCCTGCGCACCACAACGAAGAGTAGCACCTGTTCACTGCAACTAAAGAAAGCCTGAGCGCAGCAACAAAGACCCAGTGCAGCCAAAAATAAATAAGTTAATTAATTAATTTAAAAAAAAATATATATATATATATATATATGTCATGTCCCAAGTTAGTAAAAAACAGCTTTAGACATAGCCCTTTGTGTATCTGTACACAAACTTGGTAAGAAACTTTCTTACCTCACAATTTTCATAGCCTGACAATATTTTTGAGAGGTTCAGAAAACATGGATTGTCATCCTGTTAGACAGATTAACAAAAACCGAAGTGACAAACGCAGCTTGAGTGAAGGGCAGAGAAAGGATGGTGGCCCAGGCGCTTTGAAGCTGGCCAAGCCATGGGTCCTCCCACTGCATGTCCCTGAAGGGCCTTAATAAACCAAGCCACTGACCTCCACATCCCCGTGAAACTGAACATGGTGCTCACACAGCGAGGGAGCGGCGGTGGCGTGAGTCCATCCAGGCGCATGAGCAGAGCTGGGACACCAAAGAGCACCAAGTACTTCACATAGAAGAAGAGCACCTGGGCCAACGCCAGTCCTCCTGAAAGACAGAGGGACCTGTTAGACACAGCGACAAGAAGTGGAGCAACCTCCTGGGAAAGATGCAAGGCTCCAGAAACACACTACCTGCTCCCGCTTCTCCGACCACTCCCCTCCCCTCCCCGCAACTCACACATTTAACAAGTCTCCCATGTCGGTTCTGGGCAATGATATTTTGGGATTAACAAATATTGAAATCTCCTTTATTATTGTGACAGGCAACAGGACCTCTTAACAGTCATGCTTTTACAAATGCTAGAAAAGGGCACACTTTAAAAACACATAGATATGTAAATATATATATATATACATATATATGGCATTAAAAACTATTAGAAAGGAAAAATCCTTCCCAAATCCTTTCAAAACCTCGCGTGAGTTCACACCCACTAGGATGGTTAGAAGCATAAAGTCAGATCAACAAGGGGGCAAAGATGTGGAGAAACTGGAACCATCATACACTGTTGGTAGTAATGTAAAATGATGTGGTCACTTTTCTTTTTGGCCATGCTACACAGCATGGGGGATCTTAGTTACCTGACCAGGGATCAAACCCATGCACCCTGCAGTGGAAGTGCAGAGTCTTAACCACTGGACCGCCAGGGAAGTCCTGATGCGGCCACTTTAGAAAACATTTGGCAGTTCTTAAATGATTAAACATACAGTCACCATATGACCCAGCAATTCCACCCTTGGGTATATACCCAAGAGAAATGAAAACAGGGGTTCACATAGCAACTTGTACCTGAATGTTCATAGCAGCATTATTCACAAGAGCCAAAAGTTGGAAATAACCCAAATGCCCATTGACAGATGAATGGATAAATAAAACATAGTATAGCCATATGGTAGAAAATTATTCAGCCATAAAAAGAAATGAAGGGCTTCCCTGGTGGCGCAGTGGTTAATAATCCGCCTCCCAATGCAGAGGACATGGGTTCGAGCCTTAGTCCAGGAAGATCCCACATGCCCTGGAGCAACTAAGCCCGTGCGCCACAACAACCGAGCCTGAGCTCTAGAGCCCGTGAGCCATACCTACTGAGCCCGCATGCTGCAACTACCGAAGCCCATGCACCTAGAGCCCGTGCTCCGCGACAAGAGAAGCCACTGCAATGAGAAGCCCACGCACCGCAACAAAGAGTAGCCCCCGCTCGCTGCAACTAGAGAAAGGCCGTGTGCAGCAATGAAGACACAATGCAGCCAAAAATAAATTAATAAATGTTTTTAAAAAAAGAAAGAAATGAAGTACTAATACATGCTGCAACATGAATCTTGAAAACAACATGCTAAGTGAAGTGAGCCACAAAAGGCCACATATTATATGATTCCATTCAAATGAAAGTCCAGAAGAGGGAAACAAAAACAGAAATAGAGACAGAAAGTTGATTACTAGTTCCTTAGCACTGAGGGACTGGAGAGCAAGATTATGGGGTGGGGGTGGGGGTTAAATGGTAGGGGTTTTTTCTGAGGTAATGAAAATGTTCTAAAATTGGTAGTGGTGATATTTGCACATATCTGTGATATACTAAGAGCCACTGAGTTGTACACTTTAAATGGATGGATTGTATGATATGTGAACTCTATCACAATAAAGCTATTAAAAAAAAAACATAAGGGCCCCAAGCTATAAGAACCAGCAGCTTCTTGGCCAGAATTGTGTCCTTCTGGAGCAAAAGGAATGCAGGGTGTGGGCGCAGGGTGAGATCTGAGGCCGAGACACATACTCTGGCGCCACAGGCCTCCGCCTGTGCCCTCTGAGGGCAACCCATGTCTCCAGCTGGAGCTCAGGATGCTCTACTGATTGACACATCCCTGTGGGCTTCTGGGCCAGTTGCTTCCAACCTCTTCACCCTGAGAGGAGGATGGGGGATCTGGGCTATAGGTCTACAGGGCACCACAAACCTGGGCAAACAGCTGGCCTCAGCAGCAGGGTGAGGAGGCGAAGTGAGTCTGCCAGGGCAGTGCCCATAAGGAGAAGGCCAAGGGCAAAGTGCACGAGGAAACCCTGGAGTAGATGACCAGTGGCCACGTGCTGTCCAACCTCCAAACTCACCTTCCCCAGGGTGCAGGGAAATAATGCAGGGTAGGCTGATGCCACTGATGAGCTTATCTATGGGATAGTCTGAAGGAAATAGCTAAGCCTTAAAGAAGTACTAGCAGAAGATATTATTATCTGGTCCTGTTGATGTTTACACGAGGATCTTTGAAAGAATATCACTACCATGGAATGTGTGTCTATAAATAGTAACTCTGTGCCAGAAGAAACACATAAGCCATATTCTGAATATACAATTTGGGCAAAGGCAAACAGTGGTTCAAATTCAACAGCCATATGTCCTATAAGGAGAAAACCCCAGGAATCACCATGTCTCAGTCCCACTCAGGAGTGGTCAAACAGGTTCTTTTTGGAAACCAGACTACAGTCATATCTGTTGGAAGGGCTGGTATATAATGGTAGCCTTCTTGGATGTATCTGATAAGAGACAAGAAAAAAGCTGATGTGTGTGCATGTGTGTGTGTGAATACATATATATGTGTGGGGGGGTGTATATACAAATTCATCAAGAAGAGGGATATATATGCTAACAATACCATCTTAAAAGCATTTGCTGGGGGGCACAGGACTACCCTGAATGATGGAGAAATCAGTTCCATTGGCTGAGGTGGCAGTGAGGGAACCTATAAAATATTTCAAAATGAACCACACCAGGCTCTAGTCAGAAAAGTCCCAGAGTTACCAAAAGGCAGGACATAAGTAAGAATGACTAATTAAAAGACACAAAGCTTCCAGAGCTGACAGGGATCAGCCTGAAGAACTGAAGGTATCAAAGGACCTATGGAAGACTGTACATGGATGGTCAAGGCCACCCAGAGCTCTTTTATAGATGAAGCATCAGAGATTTCTTTTCCTTGTTAACAGATACCGGATCAGGAAGAACAGGCTGCTCCTTGTCTCAAATGCTGCCTTTAATTTGACATTTTTTTTTGTACAGCTGTTATATATGAGGCAAATAAATTAAAATCCATAACTGAATCTACATTCTTATGAATCACCATTTGCATACAATCGTCACCATTTGTTAGTACTTTCATATGGAACTAGGCTAAGGAAAGGGTTGATTTTTTACAGGTATTTAATAGAGCTCTGTGGCTAGATCTAATTGAAGATAACATAATTGGGGATTTTTTCCCCCAATAGGGTGGAGAGCACAAGAAGCCACATATTTATCAATATGCAACAAGTGCCCCATTTACCTGATACTGAGTATTTTTTTATGGATTAAGATACAAAAGGCTTAACTTTTTCCTTGACATTTTAGTAACTGGTTCATAAGCTTATAGAAAAAGAAATGATGCATAGTGGTTGTTAAAACATTATATTTGTGATTTCTGTATTGTTTAGTCTTTCTGAAAAAAAATGTGTTTATACCCATGAGTTTAACAATTCTGCTCTCTTGCTGTTGACTTCCACCATCCCTACAAAAGACGCATGGCTCATTCTTCTTTCCCCTTGACCTGAAGATTAGTCTTTCCCTTTTAAGATTTGGCCCAAGGTTTCAGGGCTAACCCTAAGGATTAACAATCTCCCACTAGGAATATGATATGCTGGAAGGCAACATAAGAAAGAAAAATATCATATGATATCACTTATATGTGGAATCTAAAAAATGGTACAAATGTACTTATTTACAAAACAGAAATAGAGTCACAGATGTAAAAAAACAAACTTATGGTTACTGGGGGGGAAGGGAGGAGGAGGAATAAACTGGGATATTGGGATTGACATATGTAAAATAGATAACTAAGAAGGACCTACTGTATAGCACAGGGAACTCTACTCAATACTCTGTAATGACTCATATGGGAAAAGAATCTAAAAAAGAGTGGATGTATGTATATGTATAACTGATTCACTTTGCTGTACAGCAGAAACTAATACAACACTGTAAATCAACTATATTCCAATAAAAATTCAAAAAACGAATACAAGTGACTCTACTCTGATTGAAAGTTATTTGACATACATAAATTGAACTCACTTTCAGTATATTTAAAAATACAAAATGTAGCTATTTTTTTAACTTTAAAACATTTTTGCCAGGATTATATTTAAAAGATCTTCTTACTAGCAGGAGTTATAACTGGTTTTTACCTAACCCAACACCTTCCTCCCAAAAAAGTCATAGATGAGTTCATACGTTACACTCATTCATTCAACAAGCATGTCCTGAGCACCTGACCACCGAATCACAAGTTAGTTGCTATGGGAAGTAGACTAGTGGTCACACCAGGTGGGGACCCAGGCTTCAGGGAGCTCACAGGTCAGTTTCATTACAGTTCCATTTATCTCTCCCCTTAGCACTTGGTGTTTTCTTCTGCCTTTATGCCCTATCCCACCATTTCCTGGCAAAATCCCATTTATCCTTCAGGCCCCAATTCCAATATGGCCTCTTCTTAACTTCCCTATGCTTCAAGCGGAACCAACAACTTATTTTGCATTAATTCAATATATAATTATTGAGCACCAACTGCTTACCAGATACTGAGCCATACAGTGTTGAATAAAGACATGAGATCCCTGCTTTATAGAGTATACAGTGTGTTAAAAGTGACAGAAAATAATGTAAATCAGGAGTGGGATTAAAACCCGCACGTCTAGAACAATCTGAACACAGTGACTTAGACACATTTGTTAGAACACTTAAAACTAGTCGTTGTAATTATTACGTGCCTAGTATGGTGTAGATGCTTCAGTGGACATTCCTGCCTTCATGGGGCTTACATCCTAACAGGACTCAACAAAAAACAGACATAAAAATAAATAAATTCTATATGGATACTAAGGAAGTATGGCAGAACATATTCCCCAACAGTGGCTGCAAAGATATCTTCCATCCCACATGCCCTTCTGTAATGTAATCTTGCCACTCCCCCCGTCAAAAGTAAATCTGGGCAGATCCGAGGACCAAGAGATTCAGAAAAAAAGTGATGCTGTTCCAATTCCAAGTGTAGCCTGTCATTGGCCTGGCATCTTCTGCTTCCTGCCCTTTGGAATGCTCACTCTTGGATCCAGCTGCCAGGCTGCGAGATGCCTGAGCCACGTAGAGAGGCCACGTGAAGATGCTCTAGAGGACAGCACCCGCTGAGCTCCCAGCCAAGTCAGCCTCAATTGCCAACCATGTGAGGAGCCACCTTCGATGTCCTGCCCAGTAGAACCTTCAGATGCCTGCAGCACAAGCTGATATCTGGCAGCAACCACAGGAGAGACCCCAAGCAAGAACTACCCAACCAAGTCCTGTCAACCAACGGGACAGTGAGGGAGAGGAAATCACTGTTTTCAACTAAGTTTGGGGATGGTTTGTTATTCAGCCACAGCCAACTGGGACAGAGGGTGATAAATGCAATGGAAAAAGAAATAAAAATTGTTGAGCAGGGTAAGGGAACTCAGAATGCAGAGGTGGCAGGTGCTGCTATTTTTTAAAAGGGGAGTCAGGGTGGTCCTCATCGAAAAGAGGATATTTGAGCAAAAACTTGAAGGTAAGGGGGTGAGATATGCAGCCCCCCCAGCTCTCTCCAGGCTGTCATCATACTTTGTTCTACGGTTTGTGCTGTGATTATCACACCAGACCACAGCTGTACCCATTCTGCAAGACCACAAGCTTTTCAAGATCAGGAATTATATCTTATGCCTCTTGTATTCCCAGCACCTAATATGTGACCTATAATTAAAGCTTAATAAATGTTTCCTTGAAAAGTAACTAAATTGATAATTCACCCTGTAGTGTGAAAACTATTTGTATCAGGGTTTTTCTGGGAAGTATACTGATATTCTAAAATCTTAATCCTCTATTCTGAGAATGAAGTCACTACTAAAGTTCAGACCTGCCACCAAATAAAAGAATCCTCTGTGGGTCTGGGACCTCCCAGCATCAAGAACAAAGCCGGGAAAGGGAGACAGAAACAGAAGTCCTAGGTCTATGCTTGCTATTGCCTCCAAGTGACTGAATGTGCAGTGAATTCTACCACCTGTGGGCCACCTCCAACTGGAAGGGCCTCAAACTCAACTTGTCCAAAGAGAATGAGGCTTTCTCTCCCTCAAAACCAGAAACAGAGTAGACTTTCGAGACAGAAGGAGATTAATTCCACAAAGAGTTCTAGGAGAATGGGGACTGAGAAAAAGCCCCAAATGTTGGGGTTCCCTTGAGTTCAGCCCTTCTTCCATTGACACCCCTACCTACCCAGCCCTCCATACTCTCTGCATTTGATATGACCTCACCATAATTTGAACTGATCTAAAGCAGCTGGTGATGGGCTCCCATTTGGCTTTCCCCCCTCCTCTCAGCTCTGGTCCTCAAACAAGTAGCTGAAGAATTTCATATTGGGGCGGCGGGGTTGGGGTAGGTGTGAAGGGGAAAGTGAGTCAGGCCCAACTCACTTTTCCTCCCTGGAACTACTCATTTTACCCAATCGCACCCTTCACTCTCTCTTTGCTCACTCATTCCTCTGCCTAAAGGTCTTCCCCTCTCCATTTTGTCTGCTGAAACTGTATCCTTCTTTAAGGCCCACCTAAGGCCATTATTTCACAAAGTCTTCCCAAAAGCTCCAGCCAAAACAGTCACATGCTTCCTTGCAAGTACATAACGTGGGGCAGCTTTCTGTGAAGTCCGGTCACTGTAAGCTCTATGGGGCAGGGGCCACAGCTGTCCTCTCCACCTCCATCCCCTTAGCCCCAAGCAGTGTCTGACACAGCATGGATATGACCAATGGGTATTTGCCGAATGAAGACATGCACGGAAAAAAAATAAATGTACTTTCATGTATATTAACCCACTGCTATTTTTTATTCAACCCTAGGTCATAAGTATTACTCCCATTGTCAGGTTTAAAAAAACAAACATTTGTAAGAATTATGACCTCCTCCAGTCTCAGGGGTCAGCAACACTGGATCTTAAAACCCAGGTCTCTTGTTTCCAAAATCAATGACCTCTCCCTCTAGTGAAAAGCCTTCACTAACCAGAGAATGGGTCAAGTCATATCTTATGCCACAGCTTGCCGAGGATTGAAAAGAGACGTCCCTTGGCTCTGCTGGCCTGTTGCAGAGCTGCCATCTTTGCATGCCTGAGCCCTGTCCTTGGGATGCCAACAGTCAGTGAAAGGCACTGGCTCCAGCTTCACTCCGCTTCAGAAGGCATGTTGTCTCTGTACTATCATACTGTCGTATCTGTCCTCACCAGCTTGTGCCACCCTGACCCACCACTATACTCCCATCTCCAGCCTGTCCTAGGCTCCTGCCTCAGTCCATACCCTGACCTCAACCCTGGACCTTTCCTGCTCCAAGTCAAATGACTCCAGTCACTTTCATCTTGCCTACATCTAACCTATCCTAGATTTTGTGAACCATTCTGTGATTATCTGTTTGGATTAGGAAGTCTAGATATTTTATAAAAGTTTCCTCATACATAAAGTTCTTTATAAGAATTTTCATGCCTACAGTGAACAATACCGTATTTACTAGAAGTATAAAGATTAGTCAGTAAGAATACAGATCAGGAACCACAACCTAAATAGAAGTAGTGCCATGATAGAATTGGCAATTCTTCCCTTCCTGCTGGGAGTATCAGGAGGAAGGGGAGCTCACATCTTGGGAAGGTCAACACCAGTGGTCAGAATTACCATGATTTCACAGGTTCCCATAGAGACACTAAAGAAGAGATAGCTATTGCCTCGCAGTGGTTATATAACACTCTTTGTCAGGAGGAGAGGATGGACTGGTGCCGAGAAAACCAAGTCAGTAAACGTGATTGATGGGGGAAGGGCATGAGATAATAAAACTGAGGAATTGCTACCAGGAGCTCCAGAAGAGCAAGCACTGAAGTCAGGAAGGAAAGAACGGCGTGCTGGTGAGGGATGCCGCCGACGGAGCTCATGAACCTTGTCCAGCCTGCCGAGGCCAAGGAGATAAAAGAGATTCAATAAGTAACTACAGCAAATTCTGTAGTTTCAACCTAAACCTAAGGATTTAGAAGTTGAACCTGCAGCTTCACCAGGTAGGAGTCAGTGTCCCACCTTCTGGGCTCAACAGGATAACTGACCTACTGAAGGAGAAACCAGCTGGAACCCAGTAATGAGTTCAGACTCATCCACTACATCATCCTGAGCTGAATCTCTAACTAATGTGAATACCTGTCATTTATCTACCGGGTCATGGTTTGTATCACAAGATTCCCTGCTCATACTATAGTAATAATATGGTCTAAACAACTGGCTGTACATGTAGATGATAAGGTCACCCACGCCCAGCAGTTGACCCTCCAGGGCTCAAAACTGGACGGTGGTCCCAGCACCCAGGCTGCATCTCCCCCGTGAGCAGTTCAGAGAAGGCTGCTTCTTAGAAATGCAAATACTGAGTATTCAGTGCAAGTAATGCCAAATCAAGGAGCTGGGAGGAGTCAAAAAAAAAAAAAAAAAAGGCAATGAGTTGGAGAGGCTAGAGGAATGGTAACCAAAGTGCCCAAACCCCCAAACTGGAGGTGAGCCAAGAGGGTGAAATGAAACAAGAACACACTCAAGTTGTTCAAGAGTGATCCTGGAGATGTAACTTTCTGGCCACACAATTTCTTTCTAAGTGACGTACAGCAGAGGACAGAGAGGCCAGGCTGTAGTCCTCAGGTGGGTCCCCATTCCGGTGGGGGGTGAGGCAGCAGCCAAGCAAGGGGACCAAGGCCTGGGCTCTCCTGACAGGGCGTAAGTCAGAGCTCTGCCCTTCTTCTCTCCCTACGACTGTGAGGACGGGACCCACCACAGCCTTTACATGAGGCTCCTCAAACAACTCTAGTTCATTTGCCACATGCCCTATTAGTTGCCAACAGCCATTTAAAACAATAGTCACATACTTAGTGAAAGTGTAAAGAAACACATGAGAGCAAAAATCACCAAACTCGGGATAGTGGTTACCATTTAGAAGGAGGAAGGGAAAGGCAATCAGGAGGGGTCTCCACGGGGCTTCAACTATGTTGGTAATACCTTACTTTTTAAACTAAGTGATGGATAAACACATACTCACTCTATTTTTAATGACTTTTGAAATATCTCAAGAGTGTGTGTGTGTGTGTGTGTATAAAATATAGTCTCACTGCCAGGACAAGTTTACCAACAAACTAGTTTCTGAGAATACATTCTGGCATAACAGCAGCAGCTACTGATTATTAAGCACTTGCTCTCTCTACATATATCGAGCAGGATGCATCATCATTTTTAATTCTCACAACATACCCCTCTGTGGGCATGGGTATTATTACGACCCACATTTTATAGACAGGAACTTGGGCACAAAAAAAGGTTACAAAGCTTCTTAAGATCACACACTAAAGTAGCAGAGTCAGGACTTGAATCTGGATCTGCTGCTTCCAAGTCACCACATTTACTAGATTCACATACAACTCTGAGACCAGACTCGGAACAGAGTCTGTGTGAGGTAGACCAGATGACAGGACAACAAGCAAGCTGCTAAAGGGAGTTGAAGGAGGTATTCCAAGCAGAAAAAAACAGGCAGGGACCAAGCTCTAAAGATCCTCAGGAAGCCAGCCTCAAGGAACACACAGTAAGTAAAGATATGCAAAAAACAAATGTGCTGTGGTGAGCAACTCTGGATTCACAGATTTGAGAATTCTGAGCCTCATAGCATCAAAATAAGTAGTTATTAACTCAGAAACTCAGAAAGTTTACCTTCCAAAATGCTTAATCTTTGGGCATACTAATTAATGAGAAATCTAGTTTTCAAAACTTTCTTCTTGTTAGAGTTTAAAGCACCAAAGTGCCTCTCTTCAAAGAAAAGGTATGTTGCTAGGGGAAAAAAAAGTTATCTGGATAGAATATTAAATCCTATTTTCCCATCCTCTTTAATTATAAATTGTTAACATCTTTAGGGAAAAGGCTATAAGCCACAATAAATCACACTTAATATCAAATTATAGCTGTCCAATAAAAATATTAAATACATCACAAAATATATCTTAAAGTAAAATCAAAGTGTTCCAGAAGCATTTTTAAATGGTAACATAAATTTAAAATCTTTTTTAAAAATGACTATTGTCATGTAACAGAATAGACATGCTGAATTAAGAGTTTATGTAAGTCTGCAAAGGCCCCTCCCCATCCAAAAACTGTGAGGGAAGAAGAACCCACGCAGCAGAAACAAAGTAATACTACACACACAGCTACGTAAGACTTAATGAAGTTATGTGGGAAAAGGAGGGAGATTTACACGGGGCTGAGTGACCTGAAAACTCTAAAAAGCAAATCTGCAGGTAGAGATCAGTTGTAGATTATTGTTTGAATTTTGACGCTTCAGTGTAACTCACTTTGCCCAGAAGAGGTGGTCTGTAAAATCTATGTACAGAAATAATTGGAAATTAACTACTAATTAAAGTATTCTATTGCAAATCCTCAAGAACCCACAAAATCCCTTTAGAAAGCAAATAGCTGCCTCCCCAAAGTATCCAACAAATTTAGATTTCCATATATCAACCATGCTTAAAAGAAAAATACGCCTATTTTATGTTATCTAAGAAGTTAGCTGTACACTAAGCTCCCTGAGCACAATAATGGGTTAGGTAGGGATCAACAAAGATCACAGTATTCTCAGGGATACTGGGGAGGGAAAGGGAGGGCAAGGGATAGTTAGTGTTTTAAATAACTGTGGTGCAACTTGCTACCCTTTATGACCCCACATGGAGCAGGCATCTCTCCCATTCTGCAAGCATGCACCATGAAATTATCCTCCCACCACACGGAGCACCTGTAATTGAACAGTCAAGTCCCACAGTAGTAAATCCCAGTGTAGCTATGGGCTCACACTGTATTAATTTTAAATAACCTCAGGATTCTAATCCAAGGAGAGAATTTATAAAAATTTTCTGTTGTATCTTAACAAAGCTTGGCATATTTAATGCCTCCAAAGGGTGAAAAAACGAAGAGACTCTTACGCTATCTGACATATGTTTGTGCCCCTAGTTTTCAAGACAGACATGAGATGTCAAACATCTGATCCCTCTTCCTTTATTGTGATGTTGTAGAAGGAGAAAAAGCCAATGGATGGCTTTGTTAGCATTTCATTAGCATTTAGGTAGGTGTGCAGACATTATTTCAACAACAGCTAGTGCTTAAACAATGAGTTACAAAACTACATGTATTTAGGAGATGGGGCTCTAAAGCCCAACCAGTGAACAGCTAAGATTTCAAAAGACTCTAATGTACATTCCGCAGAGCTTCATTATATCTTTACCTATGAGGTAAGAACAACTCACTTGCAATTATTTTCACCACCCCACCCCTTCAATCACTCTCAAATCCCTTCTCAAACTCTCTTTTATCCCCATAACCTCATATACCTGGATTTACCATGGATTTACCATGGTGAAACACTATTCAATAAGGAACTCAAGAAATGTGATCTTTTGGGGGTCTTTTAAAGAAAAGCCATAAGTTACTGCCTTTGCCCTCCTTAATCCTAAACTCCTAAACTCAAATTCAGGTGTAGTTTCAGGTTGCCATATTTTGTCTTCTTATAAGATTCTGATGTTCAAAAGAAAATGAGGATACATGTCATCGTACATTTGTCCAAAGCCCTAGAATGTACAACACCAAGAGTGAACCCTTATTGTAAACTATGGACTTTGGGTGATAATGATGTATCAATGTAGGTTCATCAATTTTAGCTGATGTACCCTCTCTGATAGGGGATGTTTACAGTGGGCAGGCAGGGGGAACAGGAGGTATATAGGAAATCTCTGTACCTTCCTCTCAATTTTGCTGTGAACCTGAAACTACTGTAAAAACAAAATAAAGTCTTTTTAAAAAAGAATGAAAGAAAAGAAAATGAGAGTTATTATCTTTTAGAGATACTACTGAAATGTTTATGTATAGTGATAAGACATCTGGGATTTGCTTCCAAACAGTAGTATCGGAGAGAGTACAGATGAAAGAAAAAATGGCCATGAGTTGATAATTGTTGAACCTGAGTGATGAATATTTGGGGGTTAATTATATGCTTATGCTTTTATTTTTCCAAAGTATGTACTTCTAAAATGGGAGACATTAAGAGCCCCCTCCAGAACACTGAATTTTAGACAGAAATATTCAACTTCCTGTTTACCCACCAACCAAACACATCTGCAGGGGATAGTGAGCAAAATGGACTAATACCAGCACAATTCCACCTCCTTCTCACACTGTGAGCACAGAAAGTCTGAAAAGGGTAAAATGGAGAGGCCAGTTACAGGAAGGAGAAGGGAGAGAATGCCATGAGGTGGAATAATGAACCTGCTTATCAGTCCCTGAATCACTGGGAACTGGCAGCCCATGAAGAAGCATGTCTCCATATAGGAAGATGCCCCACTGCGATCTTCATCAATAACAATGTTTGTCAAGTTGATTTGGTCCTAAGAATCACCTAGGATAACAGGTAATCACAGAGATTCCCAGGCCCCTCCATGACAGATTCTGGTTCAGTAGGTTTGGGTCAGAGCCCTGAAATCTGAAGGCAGAACAAGTCCTGGGAAGTTATGTTCAGTCAAGTTTGAGAAGTTCTAAGTTAAAAAATCCACACCCTATTCCCTTTCCCCATGTTTAAAAACATACATCAAAGTGTAAACAGCAATTTTCCTGGGGAAAGTAAGGTTACCTTTCTGTTGCTGTTCATTCACATTTTCTGATTTTCATATATAGAAAAGAGACGCCTCTCTTGCTCAATCTGTTGGTTCTATGACAGAACTTCAGAGGTAATGTTTCAGACTCATTCTGACACTCATGGCTGAGTTACCAAAAAAGGGAACATGCAGGGAATTTCAAAGGAAAATCTGAGCCACAGGACTGACCTTTAATCTTCTTAGCTACAGAGTGCTATAATTTTGATAACAGCAACTTAATTGTGAAGAAAAAATATTCTTCTAGCTTGAGAGGGAAGATCAGTGGTCTCCCAGGCCCAATCTGATACCCTCCATTAGAGAAAGGAAGCCCCAAATTTCTCTGCAAAGAGTTCTGCTAAAATAAATACGTCCTCAAAAAGTCGTGCTACTCTATTTACAACAGCCAAGCAACCTAAGCATCCATCAACAGACGAACAGATAAAGAAGATGTGGTGTATATATACAGTGGAATATTACTCAACCATAAAAAAGAATGAAATAATGCCATTTGCAGCAACGTGGCTGGACCTAGAGATTATCATATTAAGTGAAGTAAGTCAGACAGAGGAAGACAAATATCATACAATATCACTTATATGTGGAATCTTAAAAAATGATACAAATGAATCTACCTAAAAAACAGAAATAGAGGACTTCATTCAAGGTAGCGGAGTAGAAGGACATGCTCTTACTCACTCTTGTGAGAGCACCGGAATCACAACTAACTGCTGAACAATCATCAAGAGTAAGACACTGGAACTCACCAAAACAGATAGCCCACATCCAAGGACAAAGGAGAAGCCACAATGAGACAGTAGGAGGGGCGCAATCACAGTAAAATCAAACCCCTTAACTGCTGGGTGGGTGACTCACAGACTGGAGAACACTTATACCACAGAAGTCCACCCCCTGGAGTGAAGGTTCTGAGCCCCACGTCAGGCTTCCCAACCTGGGGGTCTGGCAACGGCAGGAGGAATACCTAGAGAATCAGACTTTGAAGGCTAGCAGGATTTGATTGCAGGACTTCGACAGGACTACGGAAACACAGACTCCACTCTTAGAGGGCACACACTAAGTAATGTGCTCATCAGGACCCAGAGGAAGGAGCAGTGACCCCATACGAGACTGAACCAGACCTACCTGCTAGTGCTGGAGGGTCTCCAGCAGAGGCAGGGGGTGGCTGTGTCTCACCATGAGGGCAAGGACACTGACGGCAGAAGTTCTGGGAAGTGCTCCTTGGCGTGAGCCCTCCCAGAGTCCGCCATCAGCCCCACCAAAGAGCCGGGTAGGCTCCAGTGTTGGGTCCCCTCAGGCCAAACAACCAACAGGGAGAGAACCCAGCCCTACCCATCAGCAGACAAGCGGATTAAAGTTTAACTGAGCTCTGCCCATTAGAGCAACAGCCAGCTCTACCCACCACCAGTACCTCCCATCAGGAAACTTGCACAAGCCTCTTAGATAGCCTCATCCACCAGAGGGCAGACAGCAGAAGCAAGAAGAACTACAACCCTACAGCCTGTGGAACAAAAACCACATTCACAGAAAGATAGACAAGATGAAAAGGCAGCGGGCTATGTACCAGATGAAGGAACAAGATAAAATCCCAGAAAAATAACTAAATGAAGTGGAGATAGGCAACCTTCCAGAAAAAGAATTCAGAATAATGATAGTAAGATGATCCAGGACCTCGGAAAAAGAGTGGAGGCAAAGATCAAGAAGATGTAAGAAATGTTTAACGAAGACCTAGAAGAATTAAAGAGCAAACAAACAGAGATGAACAATACAATAACTGAAATGACAAATACACTAGAAGGAATCAATAGCAGAATAACTGAGGCAGAAGAACGGATAAGTGACCTGGAAGACAGAACAGTGGAATTCACTGCTGTGGAGGAGAATAAAGCAAAAAGAATGAAAAGAAATGAAGACAGTCTAAGAGACCTCTGGGACAACATTAAACACAACAACATTTGCATTATAGTGGTCCCAGAAGGAGAAGAGAGAAAGAAAGGACCCGAGAAAATATTTGAAGGGATGACAGTCAAAAACTTCCCTAACATGGGCAAGGAAATAGATACCTAAGTCCAGGAAGTGCAGAGAGTCCCATACAGGATAAACCCAAGGAGAAACACGCCGAGACACATAGTAATCAAATCGGCAAAAATTAATGACAAAGAAAAAGTATTGAAAGCAGCAAGGGAAAACAACAAATGACATACAAGGGAATTCCCATAAGGTTAACAGCTGATATCTCAGCAGAAACTCTACAAGCCAGAAGGGAGTGGCATGACATATTTAAAGTGATGAAAGGGAAGAACCTACAACCAAGATTACTCTACTCAGCAAGGATCTGATTCAGATTTGATAGAGAAATCAAAAACTTTACAGATAAGCAAAAGCTAAGAGAATTCAGCACCACCAAACCAGCTCTACAACAAATGCTAAAGAAACTTCTCTAAGTGGGAAATGCAACAGAAGAAAAGGACCTACAAAAACAAACCCAAAACAATTAAGAAAATGGTCATAGGAACATACATATCGATAATTACCTTAAACGTGAATGGATTAAATGCTCCAACCAAAAGATACAGGCTTGCTGAATAGATACAAAAACAAGACCTTTATATATGCTATGTACAAGAAACCCACTTCAGACATAGGGACACATACAGACTGAGAGTGAGGGGATGGAAAAAGATATTCCATGCAAATGGAAATCAAAAGAAAGCTGGAGTAGCAATACTCCTATCAGATAAAATAGACTTTAAAATAAAGAATGTTACAACAGAAAAGGAAGGACACTACATAATGATCAAGGGATCAATCCTAGAAGAAGACATAACAATTGTAAATATATATGCACCCAACATAGGAGCACCTCAATACATCAGGCAACTGCCAACAGCTATAAGAGAGGAAATCGACAGTAATACAATAGTAGTGGGGGACTTAAACACCTCACTTACACCAATGGACATATCATCCAAACGGAAAATGAATAAAGAAATAGAAGCTTTAAATAACACAATAGACCAGATAGATTTAATTGATATTTATAGGACTTTCCAACCAAAAACAGCAGATTACACTATCTTTTCAAGTGCGCATGGAACATTCTCCAGGATAGATCACATCTTGGGTCACAAATCAGGCCTCAGTAAATTTAAGAAAATTAAAATCATATCAAGCATCTTTTCTGACCACAATGCTATGAGATTAGAAGTCAGTTAAAGGGAAAAAAAACGTAAGAAACACAAACACATGGAGGCTAAACAATATGTTACTAAATAACCAAGAGAACACTGAAGAAATTCAAGAGGAAATCAAAAAATACCTAGAGACAAATGACAATGAAAACACGATAATCCAAAACCTATGGGATGCAGCAGTTCTAAGAGGAAAGTTTATAGCTATACAATCCTACCTCAAGAAACAACGAACATCTCAATAAAACAATCTAACCTTACACCTAAAGAAGCTACAGAAAGAAGAACAAAGTCCAAACTTACTAGAAGGAAAGAAATCGTAAAGATCAGAGCAGAAATAAATGAATAGAAACAAAGAAAACAAGTGCAAAGATCAAAAAACTAAAAGCTGGTTCTTTGAGAAGATAAACAAAATTGATAAACCATTAGGCAAACTCATCAAGAAAAAGAGGGAGCGGACTCAAATCAATAAAATTAGAAATGAAAAAGGAGAAGTTACAACAGACACCACAGAAATACAAAGCACCCTAAGAGACTACTACAAGCAACTAACTCCATGCAAATAAAATGGGCATCCTGGAAGAAATGGACAAATTCTTAGAAAGGTATAACTTTCCACGACTGAACCAGGAAGAAACAGAAAATATGAACAGACCAATCACAAGTAATGAAATTGAAACTGTGATTAAAAATCTTCCAATAAACAAAAGTCCAGGACCAGACGGCTTCACAGGGGAATTCTATCAAACATTCAGAGAAGAGCTAATACTCATCCTTCTCAAACTCTTCCAAAAAATTGCAGAGGAAGGAACACTCCCAAACTCATTCTATGAGGCCATCATCACCCTAGTACCAAAACCAGCCAAAGATCCTACAAAAAAAGAAAATTACACACCAATATCACTCATGAATATAGATGCAAAAATCCTCAACAAAATACTAGCAAACAGAATCCAACAACACATTAAAAGGATCATACACCATGATCAAGTGGGATTTATCCCACGGATGCAAGGATTCTTCAATATACGCAAATCAATCAATGTGATACACCATACTAAAAAACTGAAGGAGAAAAACCATATGATTATCTCAGTAGATACAGAAAAAGCTTTTGACAAAATTCAGTACCCATTTATGATAAAAACTCTCCAGAAAGTGGGCACAGAGGGAACTTACTTCAACATAATATAGGCCACATACGACAAACCCACAGCAAACATCATTCTCAATGGCGAAAAACTGAAAGCATTTCCTCTAAGATCAGGAACAAGACAAGGATGTCCACTCTCACCACTATTATTCAACATAGTTTCGGGAGTCCTAGCCACGGCAATCAGAGAAGAAAAAGAAATAAAAGGAGTACAAATTGGAAAAGAAGAAGTAAAATTGTCACTGTTTGCAGATGACATGATACTATACATAGAGAATCCTAAAGATGTCACCAGAAAACTACTAGAGCTAATGAATGAATTTGGTAAAGTTGCAGGATACAAAATTAATGCACAGAAATCTCTTGCATTCCTATACACTAATGATGAAAAATCTGAAAGAGAAATTAAGGAAACACTCCCACTTACCACTGTAACAAAAAGAATAAAATGGCTAGGAATAAACCTACCTAGGGAGACAAAACACCTGTATGCAGAAAACTATAAGACACTAATGAAAGAAATTAAAGATGATACAAACAAATGGAGAGATACACCATGTTCTTGGATTGGAAGAATCAATATTGTGAAAATGACTATACAACCCAAAGCAATCTACAGATTCAATGCAATCCCTATCAAATTACCAATGGCATTTTTTACAGAACTAGAACAAAAAATTTTAAAATTTGTATGGAGACACAAGACCCCGAATAGCCAAAGCAGACTTGAGGGAAAAAAACGTAGCTGGAGGAATCAGACTCCCTGACTTCAGACTATACTACAAAGCTACAGTAATCAAGATAATATGGTACTGGCACAAAAACAGAAACATAGCTCAATGGAACAGGATAGAAAGCCCAGAGATAAACCTACACACCTATGGTCAACTAATCTATGACAAAGGAGGCAAGGGTATACAATGGAGAAAAGACAGTCTCTTCAGTAAGTGGTGCTGGAAAAACTGGACAGCTACATGTAAAAGAATGAAATTAGAACACTCCCTAACACCATACACAAAAATAAACTCAAGATGGATTAGAGACCTAAGTGTAAGACCGGACACTATAAAACTCTTAGAGGAAAACATAGGAAGAACACTCTTTGACATAAATCAAAGCAAGCTCTTTTTTGATCCACCTCCTAGAATAATGGAAATAAAAACAAAAACAAATAAATGAGACCTAATGAAACTTAAAAGCTTTTGCACAGCAAAGGAAACTACAAACAAGACGAAAAGACAGCCCTCAGAATGGGAGAAAATATTTGCAAACGAATCAACAGATAAAGGATTAATCTCCAAAATATAGAAACAGCTCATGCAGCTCAATATTAAAAAAACAAACAACCCAATCCAAAAATGGGCAGAAGACCTACATAGACATTTCTCCAAAGAAGATATACAGATTGCCAACAAACGCATGAAAGAATGTTCAACATCATTAATCATTAGAGAAATGGAAATCAAAACTACAATGAGGTATCACCTCACACCAGTTAGAATAGGCATCATCAGAAAATCTACAAACAACAAATTCCGGAGAGGGTGTGGAGAAAAGGGAACCCTCTTGCACTGTTGCTGGGAATATAAATTGATACAGCCACTATGGAGAACAGTACGGAGGTTCCTTAAAAAACTAAAAATAAAATTACCATATGGCCCAGCAATCCCACTACTGGGCATATACCCAGAGAGAACCATAATTCAAAAAGACACATGCACCCCAATGTTCATTGCAGCACTATTTATAATAGCCAGGTCATGGAAGCAACCTAAATGCCCATCAACAGACGATTGGATGAAGAAGATGTGGCACATATATACAATGGAATATTACTCAGCCATAAAAAGGAATGAAATTGGGTCATTTGTTGAGACGTGAATGGATCTAGAGACTGTCATACAGAGTGAAGTAAGTCAGAAAGAGAAAAACAAATATCGTATATTAACGCATATATGTGGAACCTAGAAAAATGGTACAGATGAACTGGTTTGCAGGGCAGAAATTGAGACACAGATGTAGAGAACAAATGTATGGACAACAAGGCGGGAAAGCGGCGGTGGGGTAGGGGTGGTGGTGTGCTGAATTGGGCAATTGGGATTGACATGTATACACTGATGTGTATAAAATGGATGACTAATAAGAACCTGCTGTATAAAAAAATAAAAATAAATAAAAAATAAAATAAATAAAAATAAAAAACTTAACACCATTCTATTCCATAGTGTAAGGAGTCACTGCAGGTATCAAAGCTCCCCTCAAAGGGTAAATCATCAGGTAATTGTTAAGTCTGCTAGAATTTCAGGGAAAAAGAAGTTTATAGATTTTATCTATGTGTTTATTTAACCTATAGTTTCATCACAATATGTTCCCTCTGCTATTGTGATAGTCCTTAAGGTACATGAAAATGATTCAAAATGTACCAGCGATAAAAGATATACAATGATTTCTTTTAATCTTTCAGAAAACGGAAGTTACATTCTGGGCACCTTTCCTTTCACAGGAAGAGAAATGTCTGAAAAGCAAGCTGTGCCCAACACCCCGGCGATCTATGTGGAGTGCATTTTCCCCACCTGGTATCAACTGCTCCCACAGCTTTAATGGCCACCCATTCGCTATGAAACCCAAACACATATCGCTAACACTGATATTTCTCTTGAATTCCAAAACTGTAGATGCAATCACCCCTGGACACCTCCACTTCATCTCCATACCTCTGGTGCCCACACAGTATTTGGCATCCAACACGCGCCTGAAGGAGGTCTGGAGAATGAGTGAGCAGACAGTGACTCCCTTCTGGAGGCTTAATGAAACCTTGTTGAATTGATTTGAATGAAACGGCCATCAGTTTCTCATTGACCACAACTAGATCTGAGGAAGCTTAGCACTTAAATAACACTTCACAATCATTGAGCTTCACAATCACTGAACTCCCTTAATATGCCCAGTATTGCAAAGTTGGTGACAATTCAGGACTAGGACACTCAACTTTGCTCTCCTAACCAAAAGTAATTCATCACAGTCGTTGGGGGTGAAGGGAGGCATCACCGGAACCTGAGCAACAGGGGAAATAGCCCAGAGGTGAGATGTTTTGAGGGAGGAGTTAGTTAGACAAAGGAAACCTCAAACGATGACGTGTATAAAGCACGAGGATATGAAACGGTCCAACAAACGAACCTATCTACCAAACAGAAATAGACCCACAGACATAGAGAACAGACTCGTGGTTGCCAAGGGTTGGGAGTTGGGGAGGGAAGGATTGGGAGTTTGGGGTGAGCAGATGCAAGCTGTTATATATAGGATGGATAAACAGCAAGGTCCTACTGTATAGCCCAGGGAACTATATTCAATATCCTGTGATAAACCATATGGAAAAGATTAAAAAGAATATATCTACGTATTACCAAATCACTTTGCTGTACAGCAGAGATAAACACAACACTGCAAATCGACTATACTTAAAATAAGTTTTTTTAAAAAACGGTTCAAGGGCTTCCCTGGTGGCGCAGTGGTTGAGAGTGCGCCTGCCGATGCAGGGGACACGGGTTCATGCCCCAGTCTGGGAAGATCCCACATGCTGCGGAGCGGCTGGGCCCGTGAGCCATGGCCGCTGAGCCTGCGCGTCCGGAGCCTGTGCTCCGCAACGGGAGAGGCCACAACAGTGAGAGGCCCGCGTAACGCAAAAAAAAAAAAACGGTTCAATATGCCAAAAGGAAAAGCATTTGTGGGAATGGTACTGCAGCTTCAGTGACAGGAGAGGCATGATAAGAAAGGGTCATCTGTCAGTTATATAGTAAAAAGACCTGAGAAACCAATCAGGAAAGTAAGATGATCTGTTTTGTTTTATTTTATTTTATTTTAGGCTGTTGTGTCTTCGTTGCTGCGCAGGCTTTCTCTAGTTGCGGCTAGCAGAGGCTACTCTTCGTTGCGGTGCGCGGGCTTTTCATTGCCGTGGCTTCTCTTGTTGCAGAGCTTGAGCTCTAGGCACACGGGTTTCAGTAGTTGTGGCATGCGGGCTCTGTAGTTGGGCACACAGGCTTAGTTTCTCCGCAGCATGTGGGATCTTCCCGGACCAGGGCTCGGACCCGTGTCCCCTGCATTGGCAGGTGGATTCTTAACCACTGTGCCATCAGGGAAGCCCTGTTTTATTTTAGAAAGCTCTGACTGTAAGAAAACGGGGGATGGTTTTGTTCCTGAGAGAAGGGCAGAAAGAGGAGGAGGACAGAGAAAAGGATGGAGCAGCATAGCCAGGACCTGAGCCTGAGTTCCGACGTGGTGGAGGAGCCAGGGAACTCCAGTTGTCTATTTCAAGTTGTTAGCGTGGCTATCTGCCAAACCTTGACTAAAGTCCCCTAACACACACAAAGGCTTTACCTGAACAGATTTCAGTTCGTGTGTGTGTGTGTGTGTGTGTGTGTGTGTTTATGTAGTAGTTAAGAAAAAGAACCAACTACCATGTGATAATGAGGGCAATGCCCAGTGCAGACAGCACAAGACCCCTCCCTAAACAGAACAAACTCCACAAAAGCAAGAGATGAGAGACAGAGGAGGCCACGAACTGAGTCTCAGGAGAGCACTGGGCTCTGCTCAGTCCAGGGAACAAGAAGTCAAGTTCACGTTATCTAGAAATTAAGGGGCTGGGAGACGCTCACAGCTAAAATCCAGTGAAATCTGATCGACAGCCTATATATAAAAACATGTTCCACAAAAGATCTGAAAATTAGAGTATATTAAGATTTTTTATTATTATTTTACAGAAATTCATAAAAAGAACTTAGAGTGGTAAGACTCAGGGATATTGCGGTAACTGGGATGAGAATGGCCACCATGGTAGACCGCCTCTCTCTGGTCCAGCAGCAGTACCACCACCTTACCCCCACTTCAAAACTTTGTAAATTGCCCAGGAGCGGCTGAAATGAGGTTAATAAAATGTTGCTAATTGGAATCGCTCAGATGACTGCCTAGCTTTTACTGCCACCTCCTGGCCCTTTCTGGTATGTCCCCCTTGAACCAGGAGTGCTGATAACCACACACACACAAAATCCATTACCACGTTCACGCATCTCCAGCTAGATAGAGCATCAAATTAAACCATGATTACACTGCAACTGTAAAGCTGTGATATCGAGTGGGAGCCCCTGAATAAGGCAGCTGTGCACTGATAAGGTCACCCCAGCCAGGCTGACTACCCCCTGCCCCCGATCTGTCGGCACGCTGAGGGCAGATCTGTGTCTAGGGGCAGATGCATATTCACCAAGCTCACGGAGACAGATCTCTAATACACGAACACCAATGTACCAATTTAGAGTGAGAATCATCACCTCCAAGGTAACCCAGGCTTCATATTTTCCTACAAGAACCACTTTTCTCTCTAGGTCAGGCACACTGGAAATCAAATCATGCACTCAGAGAACTGCTTAGTGAGGAGGAAATCAGGGCCAGGGCACTGGCCAGAGAACATGAACTTTTAAAGGCATTGGGCTCTGAGAGATGGGGTCGACTGTGCCACAACTGGAATATTCTGCCACTGGACACAACAACGCAAATCTCTGGAACAGGGTATCTATCCTTCTCCCGTCAATGCTTGAATGGGAATTATCAGGCCTTGCCTTTGAGGTGTTTCCCTGTCCGGTTCTGGCCAATCCACCTCCCTTTCTGGTTGGCAGAATGTTTTCATGGGGACGATAAAGCCTCCAGTGAAGCTTCCATCAGTCAAGTCTTGACCGAGATCCATGTCTCTGCTCCACTGCGCACCGATACCATAGTCGGCTGTCTGTAACGGGCTGTACTGTCCCTATTTTCAAGCTTTTGGAGGCACCACAGTAGTTCCATGTACTTCCAATAGTAGGTAATGATAATTTCCATTTGTTGAATGATTAGAAGTTTACACAGAGTTTGTACATCCCTCATTGCAGCTAGTCCTCTCAAGCACCCTTTGGGGTTCTTTGGGTAAATATTATGATTCTTATTTTACAGATAAAGACACTGAGATTCAGAGATGGTAAGTGGTTTTTCCAAGGTCACAGAATTAGTGAATATAGGGTTAAGACTAAAACTTACATCTTTGAACCCCACGTGAGTCTACTGAGGAAGCCAGCTCTTAACAGTAAACATAAAGGAACTCTGCCTGACCGACTGACCTACTCTAGTTATGGACAGTCAATTATCAGCTACCTGTTGTTCTAGGCACTTTGGAACACCAGGATGATGAATTTTTTTTTTTTTATGCTACAACGTGGATGAATCTTTTTTGCTTTTTGATCTAAGATTTCTACTTTACTTTTTTTTAAATTTCATTGGAGAATAGTTGATTTACAATGTTATGTTAGTTTCAGGTGTATGGCAAAGTAATTCAGTTATACACATACATATTTTCATTCTTTTTCAGATTCTTTTCTCATATAGGTAAAGGATGATGAATTTAAATAAGGTTCCTATTCCATGGAACATATATTCAGTGGTGAGAGACAAACAAGGAAAGATTCAGATGGTGATAAGCCCTGAGCAGAGAATAAAATCGGGGATGTCAAATGCTGATTGGCTACTTCCGTTTGGGTCACCAGGGAAAACTTCTCTGGGAAAGGACATTTAAGCTGAGGTGGAAATTCCAAGAAGACATACAGTGATGAAGGGGAAGAGCATTCTAACCGGAAGGGACAGCTAAGACCACAGCGTGGTCCCCTGAGATGGGACCATACTGGCTATGTCTGAAAAACAACAAGAAGTCCAGTGCAGTGGGGAGCAGAGGGCAAACAGGGGGTGATAAAAGGCTAGTCAGGAGGTGGGTGGGAGCCAAACCACACGGCCTTTTGTTAAGGAGGATCAGTCAGATTTTATTCAAAGCACAATGGAAAGCCATCACGCTACTACGGAAATGTGCCACTTTTCAAAGAAGTCACAGCATTCTAGAATAGGTTTTACACCCCAGAATTCCAACATCTTAATCAGCTCACTATTCCTACTGCACAACGATTCAAGTCTTTGATGAACTTACAATGCTTTCCATAAACAAGTAAGAGGTATTTGAAAAACTCAGAACACAAGTTATATGGGGACAAGGAGAAAGGTTTGTCGTGATAAAAGAAATTTTCATAGACTGAGGTCTGGGGAAGCCATGCTGGCTTATACTTGAATTTTATGCTAAGTAAAATAGCCTGTTCGTAGCTTATCAAACACATATTGCACATCTGCTTTAATTATTGAAGAAATGGGCACACTGACCAGAAGTAAAGAATGTCATGTTAAAAATAAAGATGAAATGCCTCCCTTCCTGGGATGCCAGTGCTGGTACTCCTTCAATGATACGACTCCCTTTCCAGGTACCAAAGCCATGCTGACGCACTGTGTATGTGTTGATCTGTTGGTTTTGGGTTTGGGGGTTTCTTTGAAACCTTGAAGAAATGCATCCCTGACTTATTTAATGTTCTTTGTTCTGACAAGATATAAAACTGTGTTGAAAACCATGCTTCTCTGGAGCAGTTTCTCAGAGTAATCTGGGAAGCTGTCTACTGAGCTATGGTCCTCAGTTTGGCTCAAATAAAACTCTTTTCTGTTCCTATTATAGGTTGTTTGTTGATTATTTTCATTGGGAATCCTATCTATGAAAACCCGTACTTGGAAGTGGTGGATTCATGGCCTCCGCACTCCAGAAAGCCCAGCAAGGCTCCCAGGAGGCCCAGCGAGGCTCCCAGGAGGCACTGGCTGCCTTCTAGAAGAGCTCAGTTCAGAAACACGGCGGGTGGGGGGGGGCTGCCTGACTCCTCCCCTCACCCACCTGGACAGCAGCGTCTCCCTCAGGCCCAAGGCCATCCTGCTTTGCCGCAGTTCACTGCTCAGATGGCAGCCTGACAACTGCTTTCTCCGCAACTCTAAGATAAAACCTATAGCTGTCCCATAGCAAAGAGATGTTCAAAAACACCCCAAGAGGCGAGCAGGGAAGGCAAGTCAAGAAAAGAGAATGGCGGGGGAGAGAAAGAGAGAGAGAATGGGGGGGAAGAGCTCTGAGGGGTAGGGAAGAGGGTAAGGTAGGGAGGATACATGCCTTCTACATAGAAGTTCATTGCATAAAAAAATCACTGCCCTCCACACCCGCTCTTAAACACTGCTGACACGGGGAAAGAAAAACGGCCCTATCTTTCTTTCCAAAGACTGGTTCGGCAACAGTAGCCTTTGACCTAGGAAATCACCCTCAGGACGTCATGACGGATGAGCTCAAAAAGGCTGACACAAATATGCTCGCTGAAGGTTTATTTACAAGAGGGCAAAATTTTAAACAGTGGTCAGCAACAGAGAATCAGTCCATTCAATTACAGTCAAGTCATAGGAAGGAACGTGATCAAACTAGTAAAACTCGTACTCTAAGGGAATTCGAATCTAAAAGACTCTTTCAACACATAAGGAAAGATTCAGAATATATTCAGTTAGAAAGTAGGTTGGAAGGTAAACAGGAGAACGCACAGATCTTTGTAAATCATCTGGACAAGAAACAAAAGGGAAATGGGGAAAGTAGAGGGCGGCTGGGAAGACTTTCGTGGTTTTAACTCTGCACTGCTAGTACACTCGCTGGTGAGCGTGCGACTGCTAGAAACTCATTTGGGTAAGAGTTTGGCATCAGGAGGGTGCAGAGAAAGATCAACCAGAGAAGTGTGCAAGGTCTCTTTTCGAAAGACCTTTGGGCCTGCAGCTCTGTGAAAACGACCACCGAGCTCCCTGCCTGAGGAGGGCCCAGCAGGCTTGAGATTTCCTAGTAACCCCCAGGAGGCCTCAGTGGCAACTCTAAGATTCTCAGGCCATTCAACAACAAGCTGCTGTTGTCTGAAATCAACACTACACTTGCACAACTTGACTACAGTCCCCTTCCTCATCCTCATTCCTTACCATCCATCCGCATCACACAGGCAGAGACATCAATGGTTTGCATTCTTACCCCTTTCACAGGAAGACGCCCACATCAGCCCTGACTGGCAACACTCACGTACCCGGTGATGCAAGGGGACCAAATGAGAGGGAGTGAAGGCCACAGAAAGAACAGGGGCCTGGAAATGGACACACTTGGCACCCACCTATGCTTGGCCACCAACCAACCGTGACCCTGGAAAGGCCACTGAGTTTCCCTGAGCCTCCATTCCTAATCTGCAGAATAAATGTTAGACAATCTGTGAGGTCTAATTTGGCTCTAAAATTCCAGAGTTCAAAATCTCCCAAATATTTCACTTCCAAAGAAATCCCTGGACCATGGGAAACAGATGGCCCAGTGTACCTGGAGGCCAGGGGATCTTCTCAAACAATTCCACTTTATAGTAACTCTCACTGCACAAATCTGGACTCTGCAAAACCAGTTTGGGTGCCTCCTCTATGGGCCTCTTGGGGAAGCCATTCTTTATAGCACTTCTTTTTTAAACGTGCATTTACTTGAGCGTGCAGAAGCACCCCTTCATCTGCTCTATATTCGGCTCTGAGTTCTCATATAGGAGAACCAAGCATCCCAGTTTGCCCAGGACTGGGGAGTTTCCCAGGATAAAACTCTCAGTGCCAAATCCAGGACAGTCTCTGGCAAACCATGTCAGTCGGGTCACCCTATCTCTCAACATGCTCTCTGTTTGCTCTGCTTCCCCCCAGACACCCTCTACACTCTGCGTCAGAACAAAATATAACACTTTTTTGACTTGTACTCACACTGCTGCTCAAATCGACACCATCTGCAGATCACCAGCAATGGATGCCTTGGGTTGCCTCAAGGACACTTATGTTCCTTAATTAAAAGTGCCTTCATTCACCTTGTCCCATTAGGTGCTGTTAGTTTGGCAGGATTTTTTTATAACCAATAAAACACATACACAGAGGAATTTTTGTAAGTATTCAACAATAGTCATATGAATAAGAAAAATCCCTTATTTTAGCATTGAACCATCACCGTACATTATTTCACTGCGTCATTAATGTCTTAAAGAAAATCAACTAAAAAACAAAGAAAACATATGGCTGACAACAGAAGAGTCAACAAAGGAATCCATTTGTTCACCTGCTGATCCTTTTGACAAATATGTAAGGAGCACTTATTCTACACCAGGCAAACAATGATGAAAGAGAGACACAGTCACATGGAGGTCACGATTCATGTCTGCTGATCATTAATGGATATTAACCAAAACACTTAACAAACACATTTCTCAAATGGACTCCAGTCTGGTTACCTATAATAAAAGTTAAAACATTAACTATTTTACCCTTAAGATTACAGAAAAACAGGAGTATTACCAGAATATCCAGTTTGTCTCTTCCAAAACATTGCATATTCACAGATGACAGACATTGTGTCTTTTTGTAACCCTTCAGAGCACCTAACAAAATTTAAGAAATTGACCTGAAATTTTCAAAAAGAGTCAAAGAACAAAGGATAAGAATGCCTGAAGTCAAAAGACAGGAAGGAAGCTGTTCTACTGCCTGTGATTAATCAACTGTACCCAGTCACCCCTTAGGCTCAGCCAGAATTCAGAAGCACTTGAGTAACTGAGAGCTCACACCCAATCTTAAATGCAGAGAAATCTTAGAACCAGAACAAAAGAAAAATAAGTGTCCTGCACTCAGTTTTTGTTTGTTTTTTTTCTTCTTGCAGTACGTGGGCCTCTCACTGTTGGGGCCTCTCCCGTCGCGGAGCACAGGCTCCGGACACGCAGGCCCAGCGGCCATGGCCCACGGGCCCAGCCACTCCGCGGCACGTGGGATCCTCCCGGACCGGGGCACGAACCCGCGTCCCCTACACGGCAGGCGGACTCCCAACCACTGCGCCACCAGGGAAGCCCCTCCTGCACTCAGTTTTCAGAAATTCTTTACATAGTCAGGCAATGGCTAGTGTAATCTCAGGCATGTCTTTAAAAAACCAACACATGCATTCATGCAGTGTGCCACCTCCAGAGAAGTTGATAGTGGTTACTTGCAATCATCAACGTGTCGCAGGAGAGTTGGGAAGACATGTTTAGTTGCAAGAAGAGGGCAGAGAGTCTCAGAACGTGTGGATTAAAAGGCTGACGGCACCTCACCTGCCAGGTTTCCAATGCAGAATCCCAGACTTCATCCTCTCTCCCTCATGCCCGCCACCAGCTGTTTAGTAATGCCAGTCAATTCTACCTCATGAATGTCCCCAATTTCCTTTTATGTTCCTTATCATAGATCTTGAAACTTTCCATCACCTCGTCTGCCTGCCTTCACTTCAATCTGCTTTCCACCAAAACACACACACGTACATATCACAGGAGCTTCTAACCATGCTGAACTTCTCTCTTTTCCCCAAACATGCCCTTAGATGTTTCCTCTTTGGACTTTTGGATGTGCTGGTGCCTCCGCCTACAGCATCCTTCCCCCAATCTTCATTCCCTCATCTACCTATTATCTGCTTAATTCCTAATCGTCCTTCAGGTTTCCTCTTAGACATCACTTCCTCTGAGAAGCCTTTCCAGGCTCCCCTAGACTGAGCTACGTACTTCTTGACACTTCCACAGCACCTTGGACTCCCATGATCACAGGACCTATTGCCCTGCATTGTTATTGCTTTTTTTGTTTTTCCTTTATTTTGTTTTTTAAACAACTCTTTAAACCACGCATTATGCCAGGACAGAGGCTAGACTTGCCTGTTCACCTTTACATCCTTGTTACCTAACCAAAACAGGTGTGAATCAATTAGTTCATTTGTCAATGAGTACAGCACAGTTCTTTACCTGTCAGTGTCTTTGCCACAAGGCTCCACCTCCTGGCCAGATTCTCTGACCCAAGGTGGGTTGTGACCTGCTTTCTGTCTGTCTCCTAAGCTAGACCTATGCAAAAGACCAATGCACTAATAGGTAGCACCTTGAGAGGAGACAAGTGTTACATAAATGAGCCAAAATTGGCTTCTGTGTACTGGCTCCTAAACTGTTTATTTCTTCACATTAGGCTGAGCCCCATTCGTTCAAAACCCCACTAGTGCCAAACTCAAATTTTTATACATCCAGTTTTTTAAAACACAGACCAAATAAGCAGACTTTTTTGCCACCTAGAACCTGCCTGCTTTGCATACCCTGTGACACCGTGCCCAACATCTACTAGCCGTAGACAAGACAAACCTCAGGGCTACAAAGACCCACACCACTGCTGCCCTTTGGCGCTCTCTGACTCAAAGACTCCAAGCCATGGTGCTGAGCGACGTCACCTAGACACCCTCTCCTCTCTGATTCCACTCTCCCCAGGGAGTTCCCTTGCCCTCCTCCCCTTCTGAGTGGGGACCCACACCATATAGCCTCTGGAGGGACTCATACCGTGAGGGACTTCCCCCTGGACGCAACCCGTCAAAGCATCACCCAAACAAAGCTCGTATGTGCTCTGCCACTTCGTGCTCGAGTCTTCTTCCTTGATCAGCCATGGAACCCCCTGAACCCCCTACAGGTAGATATCTGAGGAATTCTGTGTTTTTATAATTTCTATGTAGTCCCAGTTTGATAACTTTTAACCTGCCTTGTAACCCTAGCTTTAAATTCATCATCTGGTTTAGTCAGGATTGCTTCTAAAACCAAATCTTCACCTGCAGAGTTCCATTGCAGCAATTCAGGACAGCCTTCTAGCTCTCATGACCCTGGTCACCCATCTCAAATCTTACTGGACTTTCTATCTCTAGCTTCTATTCTCCTGTCTTGGACAATAATCTGGGACTGGCTTTATTAGTCCAATCTATCTTTCTAGCCTGCACTCCTGGCAAACAGCCCTGGAACTATACCTTTATCCATGGATGCTATAAGAAGGTCTTGAACTGAAGCTCTATGAAATTTCTAGTTTCCATCCCTAAGATTCCAATGTCCATACTTTTGCAACAGAACTCACAGTAAGGTGGCTGGAGATAAACTCAAGGGTAAGGAGCACAAGAGCAAATGGCATTTATGTTCTTGTTCACAGGTCTACAGACAAGGAAAGAGATTTGTTAGCATGATAGGATCTTGTGTCTTGATTTTTTTTTTTTTAGTATACATTTATTTATTTATTTATTTTTATTTTGGGCTGCATTGGGTCTTTGTTGTTGCACGTAGGCTTCCTCTAGTTGTGGTGAGCGGAGGCTACTCTTTGTTGCACTGCGCGGGCTTCTCACTGAGGTGGCTTCTCTTGTTGCAGAGCTCAGGCTCTAGGCACACAGGCTTCAGTAGTTGTGGCATGCAGGCTCAGTAGTTGTGGCTTGTGGGCTCTAGAGCACAGGCTCAGTAGTTGTGGCGCACGGGCTTCACTGCTCCACGGCATGTGGGATCTTCCCGGACCAGGGCTCGAACCCGTGTCCCCTGAACTGGCAGGTGGATTCTTAAACACTGTTCCACCAGGGAAGTGCCACGTCTTGATTTTTTTTTTAAGTTATCTGTTAGGACACTGAGCAAGGCTGAGATCCTACTAAGAAATGCTGGAAGGAAATAATTCATCATCCACGCTTCTGAAGGCCAAGTACATTTTCTTACTGAATTTTAACTATTCAAAAATATCCAGAAGTAAGGTCTCACTTCCCACAAATCAAACAGTGCAGTGGATAACAAATGTTAACACACCTAATCTAATCATTTTTCCCATAGGGCTATCAGCCCAAGTTCAGGCTTTAACCACATAGAACTCTTGGCTAGGAAGAATGACCAAGAATCTAAAGAGAATGCCACAGGAGATGGGATAATTATTAGAAATTAGAAATTAGAGAGGCAAGTATAACTACAAAGGCTAGAAGTGACAGTAGTCTCAGATGACCTATTTTAGGGGCATGTTGATTTGAGTGGTTCGATCTGCCTATCCTCCAGGCTGCATAATAAATTTCTGCAGAGCAAGGTACTCTAATCTTTCATCTCTTGCTCTGGCTTCAGAGGTATCAACATCTGACAAATACATGCACAGAAGCATTTGCTGCTGGGGAAGAATTCTCAGGTGGTGTCTATGGTATCTATCAGATAAGTGATCCCCCCAAAAAAAACTTGACAATGAACATCTGGCCTCCATTTTTCAGTAGGCACTCAAAAGTCTTTTTCTTCCCTTTTTCTCAAAAGTCTGGGGCCTACTAGAACAAAAAATTTCAAAATTTGTTTGGAAAAACAAAAGACCCCGAATAGCCAAAGCAATCTTGAGAACGAAAAACGGAGCTGGAGGAATCAGGCTCCCTGACTTCAGACTATACTACAAAGCTACAGTAATCAAGACAGTGTGGTACTGGCACAAAAACAGAAAGATAGATCAATGGAACAGGATAGAAAGCCCAGAGATAAACCCACGGACATATGGTCAACTTATCTTTGATAAAGGAGGCAGGAATGTACAGTGGAGAAAGGACAGCCTCTTCAATAAGTGGTGCTGGGAAAACTGGACAGGGACATGTAGAAGTATGAGATTAGATCATTCCCTAACACCATACACAAAAATAAGCTCAAAATGGATTAAAGACCTAAATGTAAGGCCAGAAACTATCAAACTCTTAGAGGAAAACATAGGCAGAACACTCTATGACATAAATCACAGCAAGATCCTTTTGGACCCACCTCCTAGAGAAATGGAAATAAAAACAAAGATAAACACATGGGACCTAATGAAAGTTCAAAGCTTTTGCACAGCAAAGGAAACCATAAACAAGACCAAAAGACAACCCTCAGAATGGGAGAAAATATTTGCAAATGAAGCAACTGACAAAGGATTAATCTCCAAAATTTATAAGCAGCTCATGCAGCTCAATAGCAAAAAACCAAACAACCCAATCCAAAAATGGGCAGAAGACTTAAATAGGCATTTCTCCAAAGAAGATATACAGATTGCCAACAAACACATGAAAGAATGCTCAACATCATTAATCATTAGAGAAATGCAAATCAATACAATGAGATATCATCTCACACCAGTCAGAATGGCCATCATCAAGAAATCTAGAAACAATAAATGCTGGAGAGGGTGTGGAGAAAAGGGAACACTCTTGCACTGCTGGTGGGAATGTGAATTGGTACAGCCACTATGGAGAACAGTATGGAGGTTCCTTAAAAAACTACAAATAGAACTACCATATGACCCAGCAATCCCACTACTAGGCATATACCCTGAGAAAACCATAATTCAAAAAGAGACATGTACCAAAATGTTCATTGCAGCTCTATTCACAATAGCCCGGAGCTGGAAACAACCTAAGTGTCCATCATCGGATGAATGGATAAAGAAGATGTGGCACATATATACAATGGAATATTACTCAGCCATAAAAAGAAACGAAACTGAGCTATTTGTAATGAGGTGGATAGACCTAGAGTCTGTCATACAGAGTGAAGTAAGTCAGAAAGAGAAAGACAAATACCGTATGCTAACACATATATATGGAATTTTAAAAAAAATGTCATGAAGAACCTAGGGGTAAAATGGGAATAAAGACACAGACCTACTTGAGAATGGACTTGAGGATATGGGGAGGGGGAAGGGTAAGCTGTGACAAAGCGAAAGAGAGGCATGGACATATATACACTACCAAACGTAAGGTAGATAGCTAGTGGGAAGCAGCCGCAGAGCACAGGGAGATCAGCTCGGTGCTTTGTGACCGCCTGGAGGGGTGGGATGGGGAGGGTGGGAGGGAGGGAGATGCATGAGGGAAGGGATGTGGGAACAGATGTATATGTATGACTGATTCACTTTGTTATAAAGCAGAAACTAATAAAAAAATGTTTAAAAATGTAATGCAGAAAGTAAAGAAATAAACAAACTCCATTCTGGCAAATCATAATAATAATAATAATAATAATAATAATAATAATAATAAAAAGTCTGGGGCCTAAAAGAAAGTGCAGCCTTAAGCAAAGGGAGATGTCACAAAGAAACAGCCTCAGAGCACGAGAGGAGATCTTTTCCTAACACCAGGATCTTTACTGTAATCTCTCTTGTCCCCAACAGAAAGCCTCAGGTAGACACCCAGTACACATGGCACCACATTCAGGATATACAGAAGATGTTCTTAGCTTCTCACGGGTCTGCTCAAAATATTTAGATGCACTAGAACTAGCATACAGGTATGAAATATGCAAATAGCACATATGTATACACATTCATACAAATACAACACACAGGCACACACATACACACACACACACACACTCCAACTTATGAGAAAGCAATAGGCCATATCATCATGGAGAAGTTAGGTCTGAGAGTAGAGACTGGGCAAGAAAGAACATAATTGGGAAATGAGGATTTGGAAAAATGAGAACGAGGAAGTCATAGAAAGACAGGTTCTTAGTTCAGAGAAAACCAACAGTTCTCCCATTTTAGTTCCTGGGACAGAACTGTGCATCCTAGCAATGCCAGATTACTTGACTTCTGATCTAAGGGACAAAACTGGCCCTATTTTTCTACAGTTATGGCATTTTCCAAGAGAATCCACTCTTATTTTTATCTATAGTTGCAAAAACACAAAGAATTCTTAATTATCTCACAATTAACCCCACATGTCTACTTTTAAATGTCTCGGTTTCTTGGCACATATGTGTCTGTGCTCTGTAGATTTGTCTCATTCTTCATTTGTCCATTCAACAGATATTGATGTGCCAGATATTGTGCTTGGTGTGGAAGACACTGCCACTCACCTATCCAATATCCATTTGCCCTTTCTTCTTAATAGAATCTTGACTTTGCTCAAGTAGCAATGTGCCCTCTTAAAAATAATCACCTTCCCAGGATGCTTTGCACCTAGGGGTGGCCATGACCCATATCTGTCCCATGAGAATATAATAAGCAATTTTCTCTTCCATCGGGCTTTTGGGAAAATGACTGTATTTCCAACAAAAGGTAGAGCATGATTTGAAACTCATCTTTAACCTTTCTGTCTTCCCACTTTTTCCTTCTTATAATGCCTAAGTGAGGCCACCTTGAGACCACAAGCTATAGACAGCTGGAAGGAGCCCAGGTCACTTGTAACTCCCTAGAGCAGCTACGCCAGCACTGACCTGCTCAGCCTTCCATTTCTTGTTCTGTGAGAAAAATAAATGCCTATGTGATTGTGCTACTACAGTCAGGCTTCCATTATGTGCAACCTAACGGGGGATACAACAGTCAGCAAAAAAGAAATTCTGCTCCTACCTTTAAGAGCCTCACTCTCAAAAGTAAAGGGCCAAGCATCACCAGTCATTCATTAACATGAAAGACAGACCAACAAAACAAAGGAGAAAATAGGAACCTGGAAAAAGGAGCAATGCAAAGAGAACCCCCTGCCCAAAGACATAAGTAACATCACTAATGAAATAAGAAAAGATACCATGATCCATGAGAACAGAAGGCTAGGAAATACCAACATTTGAAGAACAAAAGGAACTCATGAAAATTAAAACTGTGAAAGCCAAAATTTTTTTTAAATATATTAAATAGACAGATTAGAGACAGTTGAAAAAATATCCCAGAAAACAGAGCAAAATAAAATAAAATAAAATAAAAGGTGAAAAAAAATAAAGGAAAAAGTATTAGAAAATTAGAGGCCCTGTCCAGGAGGTCCAAAAACTGAATGAAAGGCACCAAAGAGAGAGAACTAAAAAAATTAAAATTAAAATATGGAGGTAAGGAAAGCATTAGCAAAATAATTCAAGAATATTAGCCAGAATTAAAGAAAATCAGCTCCTTTTTTTGAAAGGGCCTCTGACTATAGATGAAAGTAGTCCCAAACCAGGACATACCGTTATGAAATTTTAGAACATTCTGGACAAAGAGAAGACCTTAAAAGCTCCCAGAAAGGAGGCTCAAAAAAGTCGAATTTCAGACACAAGATCCAGAAAATGAATGACGTCAGACTCAACTGTAGCACCACAAGCCAGAAAATAATGGGGCAATGTTCTCAAAACTCTGGTGAGGAAAAATGATTTCCAACTCTGAATTCTATACCTCGCCACCTTATAGAGCATGAAGAGGGCAGAATAAAAACATTTTAGATATGTATACTATCAAAAATTGACCTTCCCTGCCTCCTTTTTCAGAAAGATACTGGAGGATATACTTTGTCTAAATGAGGGAGAAACTCAAAGAACAAGTGTATTCCAGGAAACGGGGCTCCAATGCACAAAAGCAGCAAAAGGAATCCCCAGGATAATGGAGAAAGGAATTTCCCTGGACAACAGTTATGCAGCAGGCCTGGAAATCAACAAACCCAGATGGCGTCAGGACAGAAGACTCCAGAAAAGGCTTAAAGATAAAATTCATATATACCCAATCTCTGTGAACACATTCAAAGGACATGTACGTAGCTGGGGGAGAATGTGGGAATAGATTAATGATGAATATATAGAAAAGCAAACAAACAAAAAAATTATTAACTTCAGGGAAACAGAAAAACTATTCAGTAAAAGAAAAATAATGATGGTAAATATCTAACTCAGATTGTCATGTAATGAAAGCATTACCTACTGATCTAACCAGAATTGAAAATAACTATATGGGAAGGGTGGGAGGGTGAGAAGTATGCATTTGTATAGTGGTGGTGGGGTATAAAAAATTAAATTATCATCTTCTAGAGTAAAAATGTAAGCAATAGCTTATTGCTGCTGTGCTGGGGGAAAAAGAGACAGAATGGTGACTATGTAAGGAATTAGTCATCAAGTTTGTTTGTTTCAAATGATACAGTGAACATTTATAATGACTTTTGGCTGCCTAGCATCTACCCTCTTGTGTTCAGGGAATTCCCCATCTGACAAGTCTTTGTAGTTGGTGCAGCCTTCCTCCTACTATAAAAGTAGACCATGCCAGACACATGCTTCCCCAGATTCCCTTGCACTTTACTTAGGCTCTGCCAATCAGACAGGGACACTCTGGGGGCAGTGACATTAATGGTGGCACCCAGCGGCCAGTGCTGGTGTTGACAGTATGGGCTACAGAGATGGGTGCCAGCAGTGGCTGTGATGAGGGCGATGGTACCTTCACAGATCAGTTCTGTGGCATAGTTTGGGGTTTGATTCCTGGCTGCATGCCCTGAATTCAGCTCTCCAGCTCTCCCTGTGATTCTATGAACTACCCATTTTCCTTTTAATGCATTTGATTTTCTGCATGAATCACCCAGAGGTGTTTTTTTGCTATTTCCAAGGAAGAAACTGACCGATTAAGAAACTGATACCAGAATAGCTATAGACATCACACCCTTGGTGAAAGCCAGGAAATATGGTGTGGGCTGCTTGCTTCCAACAGCCATGGAGAGCTTTAACAGGAGAGTAAGAAGAGGATGACAGACTCACAGTCCTAAATTCTCAGCTCAAGCAATGGATTGAAATCCAGGGACATTTTATTACTCTGCTTTAAAAAAAAAAAAAAATCTCATCTCCTGCAGTCATAGGTCTGTGAGAGCCAAAAGCAACCCAAAAGTTTGATCCTTAGGTTTATCGAATTACAACATTAACTGAATTCTCACCCTTGCCTTTAATGCAAACATCACGTACCAATCTTTAAAGGGTGGGACCCCTAAGAACTACAGTGGACACTACCCAGAATACCCTGAACCCCCAAGCCTTAGTGAGCTTCCCTTGCCAGTAGAAGCAGTCCTTCTTCCCCTGTGAGATAAGGCTGATCTGGCCTTGACTGAAGACTCCTTTTAGTGAAGTCATTTGAGGGAATTCCTGTGCCAGTGAAGCCCATTTTCCTCATTCCTTCTGCCTACCACTCTTTACCAGCTAGGATGGACCCCAGCATGACCCAGGGGGCCTACTTCAAGGCTTTCACTCCAAAAGAATGGCAAGAGTTTGTCATCTTATATTGACAAAAATTGTGGACATGGATTCTGAGGATTCTAGATGGAGGAGAAAAGAAGAAATGCTACATTGGGTGGAATTATCAATGAGTGCACTTACCAGCAACTCGGGATTCCATGTGACAGCTGTAGCAGCTGGGAATGGTGCTAATCGTTGGAGAGTTTAGAAACCCAGCCACCACAGTTGCCCATACTTACGGGACTGAGATGCCAGAAATTCTTTAGGAAATCATAAAGGAAGTAATAGAATCATTTCAGGAGATAAGAGTGTTTGGGTAGATTTATCACGGGTGACCTGCTAACCCACCCTAACTATGTCCCCAAGAGAGCCCAGAAGATACTCCCTTCACTAAGACTTTGAGATTATACATTAGTGAGGGGAGCAGGAACATCTCTGAAATACGTTGCCAAGTTGCCAAGGCCGTTCTCTGTGGGCTGGGGAGGCTGTTTAGGGAAAATGAGATCCCACCTTTCATTGTAGAGACAATGTTAAGTGATAAAGACTAAATAGCAGTGCCTTACCCTCAAGGCAAAGTGGGCGTAATTATGACAGTAAGGCATGTGGCCAGCTTGGTAGTCACAATGCTCTGACCCACAAGCATCTTTGGTGAAGGGTAACTAACCATGAGGTCCCTGGACCTTAAATCAATGGGGATTCTCATCACTTACTTTGGACAAACTTCTTCACTTACTAAATTTCTCTGTGTCTGTTTCCCCACCTGTAATATAGGTATAGACCTACTACCTACTCATAGGATTGCTGTGAAGATTATATATGTCGATATATGTAAAGGTTTTAAGGAAATGTCTGGCACAGAGTAAGCGCTCAATAAATGTTATATATCATTATTACCACTACCGTTATTATTATATGAATAGCTAGGGGGAAAAATCAAGTCTTAATGAACAGAGACCGGACCTAAGCCACCATGACAGTTATAGCTCTTCAACCTAATCCAAGACCTGAGTCAATTCATAGATCTAGAGTCCCTTGAATGAAGGGGAGGCCAAGTTACTATGAGGGAAAAAATTCTACAACAATATCACAAGTACACAGTATGACTCACCTCTTCTTCCTAGCACTCCCTAAAGAGACGAAGTCATTTACTGGGATGACTGTGCTTGCAGAGAAAGTAAAATATCCAGAATTTGGGGGTCTTTGAACACTGTCCCTAAGCTAACACTAATATGAAGGAACCCCAAATGCTATTCTGGCCCATGAATCAGAGTAGGAACAAATGGGGGCAAGTAGCAAATGGACTTTGGACCTGACTTTGTTTCACAGTAGCCCCAGTGGGACCTGAAATCCATCTGTAGTTATCTTCTGAGTTCTTGAAGAAAGAACCAGAATAATCCCTACCCTTGCTCCCAGGTCTACGAATTAAAGTCTATTATTAGGAAATAAAGATACAGGCACACTCTCCCTACCAAAATAGTAACTCAAGAGCAACGTGGCATCTCTGGTGAAATTACAGAGATAAAAGACTAACATCCAAAGACCCACAAGGTGTAGGTAAAATGATTCTAATCACATTGTCATTTAACTTGCCAATCTCTCAAGTATAGGAGATAGATGAGCCTTAGAGAATGACTATGCATTACTGTATATTTAATACAGTTAGGGACTCCAATTACAGATTTAGAAGGTGCTCTTCTAGCTGTAATATACTGAGGCAAATTCACACAGCCCCCGGCACCTGATTTTCAGCTCTTAACCTGGAAATTTTTTTCTTTCCTAATAAGAAAAAGTATCAAAAGTAGAATACTTTAACTTGGTTGGGACAAAAGGACACCTCTACAGTGTTGCCTTAGGGGTAACACTACCTCTCCAGTTCTGTGTCCCTAATTCATCTGTAGGAAACAAGTTTGTCTCTTCCCTCACGGAAGACCTGAAGTTGATTTGGTACCTTAATAGGATCATGCTAATAAGACCTATAAACCTAGAAGTTCCAGGTATACCAGATGTAAGATACAAGCAAACCAGAAACGAAAGAGAATATAGGGTTGAGTTACCTTAGAGAAATTTCTGTGGGGGACCTTGAGATCCAAGTAAAGGACAAGTAGATCCACCTTATGTTACTTAGTCCTAATAAAGAGGTACAACTGTTAGTAAGCCTCTTGGGACTTTGGAAGCAATATATACACAGTTGGGCATGCTGCTTTGACTCATCATTTACTAGATGAACTATGCCTAACCATAGGATACCAGAAGACCATGCTACCCGAGTTGTCTTTTATCCACTGGGAGTTATCTGATCCACCTAGACATAAAATCAGGTATGCCTGGTAGCACTCCATCATCAATGGATACACACACATAATATACACATACATATATATTCATACACACACACACACACACACACACACAAAGAGAGGATCTTGAAGTCACAAATATGTTGCAGGAAAAGGGACCTCACCTTCCCAGTATGTTGGCTCCTGCTAATTGCCATCTTTCTCTCATCCCACATCTAAGGCCCCATGAGGATTTGATAAAGGAGGGAAAAAATGAGCTCTGTTCACGGATGGCTGTCTATGGTAAGCTTGGAAGTGTTGATAAGGAGATTTTGAAGAAGAGATGTGTAAGTGAACACCTTAGAATGAAGCCAATGAGAAAACTGTAACCCATGTAAATACTCAACCAAAGGGCCCTACTGCTCTCAACAACAAGGTGATGTGCCCTGTACATACCAACCAGCCTCTTTCCACAGCCATTCCAATGATTTTCAAGGGTTCCATGACCAAAGTGGCCACAGTGGCAGCAATGAAGGCTTTGCATGGGATCAACAATACGGAATGCCCCTCACCAAAATTAACCTATCACTGCTGCTGAGCATCTAACTTTCCAGCCTCCATACTCTGCTGTCAGGTTGATTACACTGAACCTCTTCCACCCTGGAGGGGCCAGAGAACTATTCTTACTCTGGATGTGAATTTGCTTTCCACAATGCTCATTCCAGTTCTGCCATCCATGGACTTACTGTCTTATTCACTGCCATGTTATCAGACCTAACACAGCTTCTGACTGGTGACCTGACTGCATCAAATGGAGTGAGACAATGAGCTACATCCATGGGATTCACTGGTCTTATGCCATCACCCAGAAGCAGCTGACCTTATAGAATAGTCTATCAATAGTTCCAGTGTGGCACCAGAGGAAAGACACTGTCTGATGACACTGAGATGCCGTCCTTGCCTATGATGTTGAGGTGCTGTCTCATGGGATGTAGAAAGTGTTCTGAACCAGCAAACTACATATGCTTTTACTCATTGCTTAAATAAGTAGAGTCGGTATCCAAGAAGTAGAAGTGGACTAATTATACCAATTAATCAATCCACTATTATGCCTATTATACCTATTAATCCATTCCTAAAATAGCTGCTTCCCATCCCTGCCAACTCTGATCTACTTGTCTGGAGGCTTAACCACCCAGCAAGGAAACGCTTCCATCTGGGAATACACAATGATTCCATTGAATCAAAAGCTACTATTATGTAGCCATTTGGGGCTCCTCATGGAACTAGGTGAACAAGCAAAGAGGGGTAATGGTGTTAGCTGGCTAAATTAATCCTCACTATCACGGGGAAACAGAGTTACCCCTATACATTGGAGGCAGGAAGGAATACAGAGGGAACTTGTGGGGTGCTTCTCAGTATTGCTGTTTCTACTGGTTAGTTAATGGAAGACTACAGCAGCCAAACATACATAGAAGCACCTAGGGCTTAGAGTCCTCAGGAATGGAGATTTCAATCACACCACTGGACAAAGAACCCCAAACAACAAAGGTACTGATTGAAGGCAAAGAGAACATGGAATGGAAAGTAGAGAACAAAAGTCATAAGTCCTCCGATTAGAATTAGCTCTAAAACATTTACCATTTTTCTTATTTGCTGTGCACTGTATTCACATATAAAATTTTTTTTTCATTTCACCCAACATAGGTGTCTTTATTACCTGGACAAGAAGAATCTGTGCAGTTTGAGTCTGCCTAGCAATGCCTTGGATAGTATTAAGTAGCAGTATACTGAGGTACAACATTGTGAGTAATGGATTACACCTGTATTGTCCAATATGGTGACTAGTGCAAATGAAGAACTGATTTGTAACTTTAATTTATTTCAATTTTATATTTAAATAGCTATATATGGCTAGTGGCTACCATATTGGACAACACATATAAATTTTAACTAATATTCCTCTTCACTCCTAGCTCATTCCCCTACTATTTAACATAAAGTGTGTTGGTGGTGGTGAACTCTACAACTGAGCCCACAGTTATAGAATGTTATCATTACAACAGAACTCAAGGAGACACGGACACCCCCCTGAGAGCCTGGACTTGGACTTGGAGGCAGTTGTTGATGGGTTGTTCCTCTCTGGGGAAGGATGTGCATGTTTTGCGCTCTGTGAGGGATAGCTGTGTATCTTCTTGAAGAAGGTCAGTCTGTGGCAAAGCACTTGAGGACCATATCTAACAAGGTCTCCTTGCTTTAACTTAAATCTTGTTGGAACTCAACAGACATGAAGAGGAGCTGGTCAGCATCCTCTTCCTGTAAATTCCTGCGTTTTAACAGAATTCATCCTCCTGTTGGCCTTCAGAGAGGTACAATTACTGTCACTGTTCCCACTTGTGTCTGCCCTTCTGATGGTTTTTAGTTGGTCTCAACAGACACATTGAAAGTTACCCCCCAAACTGCTTCTATGGTCTCACTGCCACCTTATTCTACAAACCCAGTTTATACTCTTCCAAAATGACCAAAGAGAACAATGACTTCTTAACTGCCAAATGAAACAGAATCCCTTCAAGTCCCCTCTTACCTGACCTCTCTTCAAATTCTGATCAATGGAGCACTGCTTTCTTCTTGAAACCTTCACAAAACCATTTGCTTTCTTCTTCATTTATTAATATTCCTTCTCATTTGTCACTGGATCCTCCTTTTCTACCTGTCTCTTAAATGTTGATGTTTTCTAAAGTTCTATCCTTCTACTAAGATATGTCTAATGGAGGAGCTGGAACAGCCCCACAGCTCCACAGGGGTCAGAGGTAGACCCATGAGGGCATGCACAACCCTGACATGGGCACCACCCATAGCCCCTAAAGCTCTGTCCACTCTTTGCTCATGTAGCAAATCTTTCTAGAATCTGGTCTCCACCTGAGAATCTGATTATAGCAGCTCTAAGCCTCACTGGAAACTGAAGTAGAAAGGAAAAGAAACCAACATCTCGCTGAGAAGAGATAAAATACATGGGAAGAATACTTTATTTTGACATCTCTAGGAAAGTATGAAAGGGAACGAAAGAAAAGCAAATGTCACCTGTTGCCATGGAGCTCCTAAAGTCCTCTTAATTTGTGAGGCACACTTGAGCTCTGATGGCCAAGCCAGCCACCACTGCTTTTTCCATCCCCACCAGGAGAGGATTTAATACCTTCCACAGAGTTTGTGAATATCTTCATTGTTGGATTAACCAAACCAAATGAATCCCATAGTAAACAACCTCTATTTACACCCCGATTCCTGTTAACTTTGCAGTCATCACTTTTTTTTAATTGAAGTATAGTTGATTTACAGTATTATATTACTTTCAGGTATACAACCTGGTGATCCAATAATTTCATAGATTATACTCCATTTAAGGTTATTATAAAGTAATGGTTATATTTCCCTGTGCTTGTACAATATACCTTTGTTGCTTATTTATTTTATACATAGTAGTTTGTGTCTCTTAATTCCCTACCACTATCTTGCCCTCCCCGCTTCCCTCTCCAAACTGATCACCACTAGTTTGTTCTCTGTAACTGTGCATCTGTTTTTATGTGCTTATATCCATTCATTTTATTTTTCAGATTCCACAAATAAGTGATAACAGATTATTTCTCTTTCTCTGTCTAACTTCACTAAAGCATAATACCCTCTAGGTCCAACCATGTTGTTGCAAATGACAGAATTTCATTCTTTTATGGTTAATATTCCATTTTATATATATATATATACACACACACATATATATATCACATCTTCTTTATTCATTCATCAGCTGATGGAATTTAGACTGCTTCCATATCTTGGCTACTGTAAATAGTGCTGCTATGAACACTGGGGTGCGTGTATCTTTTCGAATTAGTGTTTTCATTTTCTTCAGGAAATGGAATTTCCCAGGAGTGGAATTGCTGGATCATATGGTAGTTCTAGCTCTAGTTTTTTAGGACCCTCCATACTGCTTTCATAGTGACTGCACCAATTTACATTCCCACCAACAGTGTATGAGGGTTCCCTTTTCTCCACACCCTCTCCAGCATTTGTTATTTGTAGACTTTTTAGTGATAGTCATTCTGACTGGTGTGAGGTAATGTCTCATTGTGATTTTGATTTGCATTTTTCTGATGATTAACTATTTTGAGCATCTTTTCATGTGCTGTTGGCTATCTGTATATCTTCTTTGGAAAAATGTCTATTCAGGCCTTCTGCTCACTTTTTAAACAAGTTTTTTGTGTACTGAGTTGTACAAACTGTTTATAAATTTTGGACATTAACCCCTTATCAGTCACATCATTTGCAAATATTTTATTCCTTTCAATAGATTGTCTGTTTGTTTTGTTGATAGTTTCCTTTGCTGTGCAAAAGCTTTTAATTAGGTCCCAATTGTTTATTTTTGCTTTTCTTTCTTTTGCCTTACCCTTAAGATCCAAAAAAATATTGCTAAAATTTACATCAAAGATTGTTCCACCCATGTTCTCTTCTAGGAGTTTTATGATTTCTGCTCTTACAGTTAGGTCTTTAATCCACTTTGAGTTTATTTTTGTATATGGTATATATAAAAAGCTATAATAGACTTCTGTACTTAATCTGTATCCTGCAACTTCACTGAACTCACTTATTAATTCTAATAGTTTTGTGGTGGGTTTTCTACATGTAGCATCATGTAATCTGCAAACAGTGACAGTTTTACTTCTTCCCTTCCAACTTGGATGTCTCTCGTTTCTTTTTCTTGCCTGATTGTCGTGGCTAGGACTTCCAATACTATGTTAAATAGAAGTGGCAAGAGTGTGCATCCTTGATTTCTTCCTGATTTTAGAGGAAAAGCTTTTAACTTTTCACTATTCAGTATGATGTTAGCAGCAGGTTAGTCATAAATGGGCTTTATTATGTTGAGATATTTATGTTCCCTCTATAACACTTTGATGAGGGTTTTCATCATGAATGGATGTTGAATTTCGTCAAATGCTTTTTCTGCATCTTTTGAGATGATCATGTAGTTTTTATCCTTCCTTTTGTTAATGTGGTGTATCACATTGATTGATTTGCATATGTTGAACCATCCTTCCATTCCTGGAATAAATTCTGCTTGATCATGGTGTATGATCCTTTTTATATATTGTTGGATTCAGTTTACTAATATGTTGTTGAGGATTTTTGCATCTCTGTTCATCAAAGATATTAGTCTGTAATTTTCCTGTTTTGTATTGTCCTTGTCTGGTTTTTGTATCAGGGTAATGGTGGGATCACCAAATGTATTTGGGAGTGTCTCCCACCCCTTCAATTTCTGGAAAAGTTTGAGAAAGATAGGTACTAAGCTCTTCTTTATATGTTTGGTAGAATTCCACTGTGAAGCTGTCTGGTCCTGGACTTTAGTTTGCTGGGAGTTTTTTTATTACAGATTCAGTTTAATTACTAGTCATCAGTCTGTTCAGATTGTCTATTTCTTCCTGATTCAGCTGCAGAAGGTCTATGTGTCTGGAAAGTTGTCCATCTCTTCTAGATTGTCCAATTTGTTGCCAAATAATGGTTCACAGTATTCTCTTATAATTTTGTGTGGTACAGTTGTTATTTCTCCTTTCATTTTTATTTTTTAAATTTTGGTCTTCTCTCTTTTCTTCTTGATAAGCCTGACAAAAGGTTTATCAATTTTGTTTATCTTTTAAAAAAAAAACAGCTCTTGGTTTCATCGATCTTTTCTAACAGTGTTCGGTCTCTATTTTATTTATTTCCTTTCTGTCTTTAATTTTTCCTCTTTCCTGCTGACTTTGGGCTTTTTTCATTGTTTTTTTTTTCTAATTTGTTAGATGTTAGGTTAGGGTATTTGAGATTTTTCTAACTTCTTGAGGTAGGCCTGTATCTCTGTACACATCCCTCTTAAAATTATTTTTGCTGCATTCCATAGGTTTTGGAAAGTTGTGTTTCCATTTTCATTTGTCTTGAGGTATTTTCTGATTTCCTCTTTGCTTTCTTCACTGACCCATTAGTTTTTTAGTTTCATGTGTTTGTGTTTTTCCCATTTTTCTTCCTATAACTGATTTCAATTATAGTTTCATACCATTGTGGTCAGAAAAAAATGCCTGATATAATTTCTATCCTCTTACATTTGTTGAGACTTGTTTTGTGACCTAGAATGTGGTCTATCTTAGAGAATGTTCCATGTACACTTGAAAAGAATGTGTTTCTTCTGTTTGGGGATGGAATGTCCTGTAGATATCTATTAAGTCCAACTGATCTAATATGTCATTTTAGGCCAATGTTTCCTTTCTGATTTTCTTTCTGGGTGATCTGTCCATAGATGTCAGTGGGGTGTTAAAGTCCCCTGCTATCAATGATTATTGTAAGTTTCTCCCTTTAAGTCTGTTAATATTTGCTTTATATATTTAGATGCTCCTTATTGAGTACATATATAAGGAGTGTTATATACTCTTCTTATATTGATACCTTTATCATTATAGTATGCCCTTCTTTGTCTTTTGTTATAAACTTTGTTTTAAATCTATGTTGTCTGATATGAGCATTGCTACCCCCACTTTCTTGTCATTTCTTTTTGCATGAAATACCTTTTTCCATCCCCTCACTTTAATCTGTGTGTGTCTTTAGATCTGAAGTGAGTCTCTTGTAAGTAGCATATAAATGGGTCTTGTTTTTTATCCAATCAGCTACCATATATCTTTTGATTAGAAACTGACATTTAAAGTGATTACTGATAGGTATGTACTTATTGCCATTTTGTTACCTGTTTTCTGGTTGTTTTTGTAGTCCTTCTCTGTTCTTTTAGTTTCTTTCCTTGTGATTTGATGATTTTCTTTTATGGTATGCTTGTGCTCCTTTCTCTAGTTTTTGTTATCTATTGTAGGTTTTTGATTTGTGGTTACCATGGTGTTCATAAATGTTGACCTATAACTGTATCTACTTGTTTTAAACTGGTAGTCATTTAAGTTCAAATACGTTCTAAAAGATCTACATTTTTTACTCCCCTCCCCCACATTTTGTGTTTTTGATGTCATATTTTACATATTCATGTTTATCCCTTTACTATTTATTGTGGTTGTAGTTGATTTTAAAATTTTTTGTCTTTTAATCTTTGTACTAGCTTATTTAAGTAGTTGATCCTCAGCGCTTAACATATATTTGCCTTTACTATACAGAGTGGGATTTTCCCCTCATCTACTGATCCTTGCTATAGTCTTTTCTTTTCCATTTAGATAAGATGCTTTAACATTTCTTTTAGGGTAGGTTTAGTATTGATAACTTTTAGTTTTTGCTTTATCTGAGAAGTTCTTTATCTCTCCTTCCATTCTAAATGATAATCTTGCTGGGTAGATTATCCTATGTTGCAGGTTTTTTCCTTTCAGCATTTTAAATATACCATGCCACTCCCTTCTAGCCTGCAAAGTTTCTGCAGAAAAATCAGCTGACAACATTGTGGGGGTTCCCCTGTATATGACTCTTTGTTCTTCTCTTGCTGCCTTTAGAATTCTCTTTAACTTTTGCCATTAGTGCACTTGATGCTGTTCAAGAGGTCCCTTAAACTGTTCTCATTTTTTTAAATTTGTTTTTCTTTTTGCTGTTCTGATTGGGTGACTTCCATTATTCTATCTTCCAGATCACTTGAGCGTTCTTCTGTATCACCTGGTCTGCTATTAATTCCTTCTAATGTGTTTTTCATTTCAGTTATTGTATTCTTCAGTTCTGACTTGTTCTTTTTTATATTTTCTAGTTCCTTGTTAAAATTCTCACTGCATTCATCTATTCTTTTCCCTATATTGGTTAACATTCTTTTTATTAATGCTTTGAATTGTTTACCAGGTAAACTATTTATTTTTGTTTCATTAGCTGTTTTTTCAGGGGTTTTCTCTTGTTTTTACAATTGAAACAAATTCTTCTGTCTTCTCATTTTGCTTAACTTTCTCTGTCTGTACGAAATTAGGTGAAATAGTTACCTATTCCAGTCTTGAAGGTGTGCTCTTGTGTGGAAGTCTCCCTATACTGTCTGTGTGTGCCCAGTGCCTGGATCTGACAGTGGGAGAGCTGGATCTAATGTGAGCAGGAGTCATGTCTTTCCCCAGGGTGTGCTGGCAGCTATCACCTTGGTAGGAGGTGGGGCTGGAGATGGAGCAGATAGGGACAGAGCCAGGTGTGAGCTGGGATTTCTCCTCTGCTCAGTGGCCACCACCACCCTACGAGGGGCAGGGGTGGGCCCCAAGCTGCTGGAGCAGAAGCTCTGAGGGTTGGGTCCACGATGGTTCCATTCCCTTTAAGTGTGTGCTCTCCCCAGTCCTAGCACTGGCACCCTTGCCCCAGAGCAGAGCCGTGCTGGAGCAAGAGGGCCTGGAGCAGGGGCTGGAGCAGGCGCTCAGCATGGGTCAGGGCTCAGGCTGTGGCAGCCCTGGCCCTAGAGTCCAAGACCACTTCTGATGCGCTGCCTCCATAAGGACCAGTACGGCTGTCCCCACCCTGTTCAGATGTCATTCCGGGTCCAAGCAGGCTCTATCCCTCACAACTGAGTACTCCGCTCAGCTGCAACGGCGCTTATCCTAGTGTGGAGCTGCATCATGAAGCAAGAGGGGCCAGAGTGGACTCTCAGTGCAGGCTGGGGTGCATGCAAGGGTGGTCGTAGAAAACCAGCCAGAGTCCCATGCAGTTTCAATCTACTTTCTCCACCTTGTTCCCAGGAGTAAGCAAGTGTGTGCATGCTCTTCCTGAGTGGAGTCTAGGTTTCTTACAGTCCTCCTGTTAGTCCCACTGGCTTTCTAACCAGCTAAGGAGACTCATCTTCCTGGTGTTGGACCCCAGGGCTGCAACATCCAACATGTGGCTCAAACCTCTCACTTCCAAGGGAGGACCTCCACCTCTGTAATCCCCCTCCTCTTCTGAGTCCCCTCCCAGGGGCACAGGTCCCAAACCTCATCGCTTCTATTCACTTCCTACCCCACTCCATGTGGATCTTTCTTACAGCCTTGGTTGTACAAGAGTCTTTCCGCCAGTCTCCAGTTAGTTTTCAGTGAGAAGTGCTCTGCATGTAGATGTATCTTGGAGGTTTTCATGGGGGGAGGTGAGCTCTGTGTCCTCCTACTCCACCATCCTCATTTGAATCTGCACTCATCACTTTCTGGATGATTTCCCTTTGGCACCTTATGCAGAATCTTGAATGGATCACTGGTTTGAATGTCTGATCACTCACATTCACTAGGCAGAATTCCTATCAGATTTATTTTGTTCACCTGAACGTGTACGTGAGTACTCATTAAGCACCTGTGCAGTGCACTCTTCTTTAGTGAGCGCTGAAGGGGACAGACACCAAAGGCAGTGGCACAGTTCCTTCTCCGAAGCAGCTTTCACCCTACTTAGTGGTGCTCAGAGGGGGTCATCTCTGGGCAGAGTAGAATGTCACGCAGTCCTGAGATCCTTGGAGGTGGAACCCCAGTTGTGTATCTTCTCGCATGTGAGACACAGAGGCACCTTTTATTCTGTCTGCACTGCTGCCTCACACTCAACTGCAGCTGTAGGGAGGGAAAAAGGCCACCACAGAAGAAGAGAGCACCGTTCACCAAGAGAACAAAAGCCTAACAGAATAAAGAAATAAAAGTATTTCTTTGCTATATCAGAAGGAAATCAGAAATTGCAGACCAGGGCCCAGGGGCCTTTGTAAGCCCTACCCTCCCTGATGCTTATTTTCTTTATCTCTCTGAACGTCCCAAGAGGGATTAGCCCTCCAACCCTGAAGCTGGGGAAATCCTGTGCACTGTAAAGAAAGGGGATGCTTGTCAGGCTCTACTCCAATCCCACGGCAGCCAGGAGGAAGGGAGACCCCGAGGAGAGACACAGGGGTGGCAGGTCTGCCACAAGGAAGTGAGAAGCAGGCCAGGCCATCTGAGCTTCCTTGACAGGGAGACAGAACACAACAGGCATTATCATTTAACACCATTAAAGCAGCATATTAGCTACTGCCTCTACTTTCTCACTTCTGATTATTCTACTACCCTGGTTTATACTCCTTATAAATGACCAAGTCAACAACAAAACAAGTCAAACATGGCCAAAGTCAACGATGACTTTCAGAATGAAACACTCTCTTCAGTCCCCTCTTCCCTGGCCTCTCTTCAACTTCTGATAAATTGAGCCTCCCTTTCTTATCGAAACCTTCGCAAAACCATCTGCTTCCTCCTTCATTTATTAATATTCCTCCTCGCCTGCTGCTGGCTCTTCCTTTTCTGCCTGCCTCTGAAATGTTGGCATTCCTTCAAGTTCTATAGTTGGCCCTCCTTTCTTCTCACTCCACACATTTTTCTAGGAAATCCCTTTACTCCCATGGACTCAACTATCACATATACGTGATGGCTTTCAGATGTCTGTCTGCATCACCAATCCCTCTCCTGAGCTCCAGTGCCATCCAACTGTAGCAGAGATGTCTCCACCTGGATGTTCAGTTTTAAGCATAACTTGTCAAAAACTGGACTCTTGGGGCTTCCCTGGTGGCACAGTGGTTGAGAGTCCACCTGCCGATGCAGGGGACATGGGTTCGTGTCCTGGTCCGGGAGGATCCCACATGCTGTGGAGTGGCTGGGCCCGTGAGCCATGGCCACTGAGCCTGAGCGTCCAGAGCCTGTGCTCCGCAACGGGAGAGGCCACAACAGTGAGAGGCCTGCGTACCGAAAAAAAAAAAAAAAAACTGGACTCTTTATTCTTCCTTAAAACCTGCTCCCAGTCCTCCTATATTCCCTGCTCTTGGTGAACGGAAGTGCCAATCATCACCTAAACTCTAAACCAGAAGATTCCCTAGATCTTCCCTCTCTCATCTTCCCTGTCTCACTGGTGAGCAGAGCCTATTGACTGTACCTCCATCCCTCTCATCACTCCCTTCTTCTCCAGCCTCCCTGCTTCACTCAAGTCCTCATCACCTTGCTGCTGACTGAGTCTAATGTTCCATCATGTAAAGCACTGTCTGGCTCTTTAATATTTGTTGAATAAAAACATGGACCTTTTTCTATCAGATTTTCCTATTTCTAGTTTTACTCTACTCTGATTCATATTCTACACTGCAAGCAGAATATTTCTAAACCCCAAATCTAATTCTGTTTCCTCTCCCCTTAAATATTTTGTGGTTTTCACTCTTTGGGTATTTAAATTACTTAAAGTATAAAAATACATCCATGGGTCCCTATCACCTAATAAAAGGTAGAATAAATCCTTCTTAGCATGATCCAGAAGCTCTTCCTAATAAAAACCCTTCATGTCTTTCTGGCAGAATCTCTCACTATACCTTAGACTCTGTGTCCAGCTCTCCTTACAACTCTCAGTGCTCTGAGTACAGCAGAGTAACCCATACCAAGCAGGACCTTTATTTATGCTGCAGCCCAACCCCTCCCCCTCAGCCCTGTCCATATGTTCTTCTTAACAAGGACTGCCCTTCCTTGTTAAGATAAACTATTTTACCAGAGCCTAATCTACTGGGATTTTATCAGAGCTTTACCAACTTGGGGAAAGGAAAATTCCCAACTCTACTCTGCTATATAGCCTTCCATATGAATGGAAAAAATACCCAACTCCAGTACCCCCTAGTCCTCCTATACTACCAAAGAGGATGAGGGGAGAAAACCTGAGACTCATTTGTGAAGTTCACATCACAGGGGCATAGACTCACTGAAAGTCTGAGACCTAATCACAGAACTAAAGAACACTTCCCCTCTCCCAACACCTTATATACTAAAGTTCTTTTTACTCAGCACATCATGTCCATCTTTCCAAAAAACATTACAAAGCATACTAAAAGGCAAAAAAACAAAAAAATAAAACCCCAAAACACAGACAAAGCAGCAGAACCAGACCTAGATATGGCAGGGATGTAGGAATTATCGAATTGGGAATTTAAAACAACTATGATTAATATATGAAGAGCTTTAACAGAAAAGGTAGACAACATGCAGGAATAGATGGATAATGTAAGCAGAGAGATGGAAATGCTAAGAATCAAAGAAATGCTAGAGCTCAAAAACACTGAACAGAAATGAAGAAAGCCTTTGAAAAGCCTATCAGTAGACTGCATACAGCTGAGGGAAAAACCTCTTGAGCTTGAGGATTTGTCAATAAAAACATCTAAACACGCAAAGCAAATAGAAAAAAGACTGAAGGAAAAAAACACAGAATGGAGTACCCAAGAACTGTGGGACAATTAGAAAAGGTGTAACATAAATGTAATGGGAATACTAAAAGGAGAAGAACAGAAGCAATATTTGAAGCAATAATGACTAAGAATTTCCTCAAATTAACATAAGACACCAAACCAAAGATCCAGGAGCTCAGGGAACACCAAGCAGGATAAATGCCCCCAAAACTGCACCTATGCGTATCATATTCAAACTTCAGAAAACCAAAGGCGAAGAAAAAACACTGAAAGAAGCAAGGTGGTGGAGGTGGGAAACATCTAACCTGTAGAGGAACAAAGATAAGAATTACCTGCCGCTTCTCCTAGAAACGTGCAAGCAAAGAGAGTAGAAGAAAACATTTAAAGTACTGACAGGAGAAAAAACAACCACCTAGAACGCTGTGGTCCTGTGAAAGTATCCTTCAAAAGTGAATGAGAAATAAAGTCTTCCTCAGACAAACAAAAATGGTGGAATTTGTTTCCAATAGACTTGACTTGCAGGAAATGTTAAAAGAAATTCTTCAGAGAGAAGGAAGATGATATAGGTTAGAAACTTGGATCTATATAAAGAAGGGAAGAGCTAATAAATGAAGGTAAAATAAAACCTTTGCTAATTCTTTTCTATTCTTGATCTAACAAATAACAGTTTGTTCAAAATCATAAAAGCAACAATGTATTTACCACTACAGTTTATATATAAGTAAAATGAACGATAGTAATGACACGAACGACAGGAGGGAGGAATTAGGAATATTTTATTATAAGGAACAATCAGGAATATTTTAAGGTACTTGCAGTACCTGTTAAGTGATATTGTGTTATCTGAAAATAGATTCGGAGTAGTTGTAAATGTATACTGCAAATTTTACAGCAACTACTAAGAAAGTTAAAAAAGAAGTATACTTGATATGCTAAGAAAATAAAGAAAACGGAATGATATAACATGTTTAATTAAAAACAAAAAAGGCAAACAAAGAATGAAACATAAAAATAGGAACAAAAATCAAGGGCGATGAATAGAAAAGAGTAACGAACATGATAGATAATCCAATCATATCAATAATCACTTTAAACATCAATGGTCTAAATACATCCATTAAAAGACAGAGATTATCAGAGTGGATCAAAAAATAGGACCCAACCATATATTGCCTAAAAGAAACCTACTTTAGGGCTTCCCTGGTGGCACAGTGGTTGAGAGTCCACCTGCCAATGCAGGGGACACGGGCTCATGCCCCGGTCCAGGAAGATCCCACATGCCGCGGAGCAGCTGGGCCTGTGAGCAATGGCCGCTGAGCCTGCGCGTCCGGAGCTTGTGCTCCGCAACGGGAGAGGCCACAACAGTGAGAGGCCCGCGTACCACAAAAAAAAAAAAAAAGAAAGAAACCTACTTTAAATATAAAGATACAGTTAAGTTAAAAGTAAAGGCATAGAGAAAGATATACCATACTAAGACTAATCAAAGCTGGAGTAGATATATTTCAGACACATCAGACCTCCAAGCAAGGAAAATTATCAGAGATAAAAAGGGGCATTACATAATGATAAAGGGGTCACTTCTCTAAAAAGACATAATAATATATAATACGTATGTGCATAACAACAGAGGGTCAAAATATGTGAGGCAAAAACTGATAGAAAAGCAAGGAGAAACAGATGAATCCAACTATTGTAATTAGAGATTTCACCACCCCTCTAACAGAAATGGACAGATCTATCAGGCAGAAAATCAGTAAGGACATGGTTGAACTCAACAGCACCATCAGTCAAGTGGATATAACTGACATCTATGGCTATTTTATCCAACAACCGAACACACAGTCTTCTCAAGCTCACATGGAACATTCTCCAAGACAGACCACATTCTGGACCATATAACACACCTAAATAAATTTAAGAGAACAGAAATCATACAATGTCTGCTCTCAGATAATAATGGATAATAATGGAATTAAATTAGAAATCAACAATAGATAACTAGGAAATCTCAAAATACTTGGAGATTAAACAGGAAAAAAGGCAAGGATGTCCCCTTTCACCACTCCTTTTCAATATCATACTGGAAGTCTTAGCTAATTCAATAAAAGAAGAAAATGAAACAAAAAACATATACTTTGGGAAGGAAAAAATTACTTTTCCTTGCAGATGACATGATTGTCTATGTAGAAGATCCCAAAGAAACAACAAAATCTCCTGGAATAAGAGATTGTAGCAAGGTTGTACAAAATAAGGTTAATATAGTAAAGTCAATCACTTTTCTATTTACCAGCAGTAAACAAGTGGAATTTGAAACTAAAAACACAATACCATTTACATTAGTACCCCCCCAAAAATTCAGGTATAAATATAAATATAACAAAATATGTGCAAGTTATATATGAGGAAAACTAAAAAAGTCTGATGAAAGAAATCAGAGAAGAACTAAATAAATGGAGAGACAGCCATGTTCATGGATAGAAAGACTCAAGATAACAAGATATCAATTCTTCCATACTCCATCTATAGATTCAATGCAATCCAAATCAAAATCCTAGCAAGTTAGTTAGTGAATATCGACAAACTGATTCTAAAGTTTATATGGAGAGGCAAAAGACCCAGAATAACCAGCACAACATTGGAGAAGAAGAAGAAAGTCAAAGGCCTGCCACTATCTGACTTCAAGACTTACTTTAAAGCTACATTAATCAAGACAGTGTGACACTGGTGAGAGAATAAACAAAAAGATCAATGGCACAAAACAGAGAGCCAAGAAATAGACTCATAAATATAAATAAAGTCGACCAATCTTTGACAAAGGAGCAAAGGCAACATAATGGAGCAAAGACAGTCTTTTTAACAAATGGTGCTGGAAGAAATTCATGTCTAATTTCTTACACAGTTCACAAAAATTAACTCGAAATAGATCATAGACCTAAACATAAAACACACAACTCTAAAACTCTTAGAAGATGACACAGGAGAAAACCTAGGTGACCTTGGGGATGGTGGATTTTTTAGATACAACACCAAATGCATGATCCATGAAAGAAATAATTGATACGCTGGATTTCATTAAAATTAAAAACTTTTGCTCTGTTAAAGGCACTGTCAAGAGAAAGAGAAGATACGCCACAGACTGGGAGAAAAATATTTGCGAAAGACACACCTGATAAAGGACTGTTATCCTGGCAAGTATGTGGAGTAGCAGGCACTCATAACTTGCAGGTAAGAAAAAAAAAAAAAAAAAAAGCCAGCTTGAAAAATGTCAGTTTGGCAGTTTCTTACGAAAATAAACATTTTCTTACCATATAATCACTCCAAAGGAGTTGAAAACTTATGGCCACATAAAACTCTGCACGTGGATATCTATAGCAAATTTATTCATAATTGCAAAACTTAGAATCAACTGAGATGTACTTCAGTAGACAAACAGATAAATGAACTGTGGAACATCCAGACAATGTAATATTATTCAGCACTAAAAACAAATGATCTATCAAACCGTAAAAAGACATGGAGGAACCTCAGATGCATATCACCACGTGAAAGATGCCAATCTGAAAAAACTACATACCGTATGATTCCAACTGTACAACAACATTCTGGAAAATGTAAAACTATGGAGATGGTAAAAAGATCAGTGGTTGCCAGGGATTAAAGGGGAGAGAGGGATGGATAGAGCACAGAGAATCTTTAGGGCTGTGAAACTACTCTGTCTCATATTATAGGAGTGGATACACGTCATTACACATCTGTCAAAACCCACAGACTGTACAACACTGAGTAAATCCTAATATAAAGATGGACTTCGGGTGATAATGACGTGTCATTGTAGGTTTATCAACTGTAACAAATGTACCACACTGGTGGGAACACTGATACTGGCGGAGGCTGTGCACGTGTGGGGCATGGGATATATGGGAAATCTCTGTACTCTGCTCTCAGTTTTGCTATAAAACCAAAATTGCTCTAAAAATAAAGTCTATTTAAAAAAAAAAAGATTTTATAAAAAGGGAATGATAAACCCAAAAGTCAGGTTATCTTTGTGGAGGGAGTGAAAGGAGGTGATTGGGTTATTATGGGTGCAATCAAAGGGCTTGTAGGATTCTGGTTAGTTCATAAGCTGAGTGGTTGTTACCCAAATGGACGCCTAATGACTTTTCTTTGTCACTGGATCTACCACCCTTAGTGCTGACCTTAGGAGTAATAGCTGTCTAAGATAACTTTTCCTTTTTGTTTAAACCCCATTTTCAGTTTTGCTTTCCAATTTTCATAGTTAAAATCACCCAAACGGATACAATCTCTTAATTTGGATGTAGTACAACTGGGATCTGACTTAGCATAAGCCATCACTTAACCCTATTTTGTTTGCCTAAGTGTATCATGAAAGCCTTAGATTATTAGTTACCCCCAACTACGAAAAAAGACTTTGTCTGGGAAGAACAGACTGTCATTAAAACAACTCAGCATTTTTCCAATCCTAAAAGGCATCTTCCTTGAAAACATTCTGATTAAGCATGTGTGATAACAAGGGCAATCAAGATTTTTTTTTAAAAAAATCTATAAATCACCAAACAGATAAGAAGTCAGGCTATTACTCTTGCCCTCGGCAGAGAGCAGCTTAATCTGGCCGGAAGATCACGCATTTCCCATTGGAGCCACAGGCTGGAGGTCAGAGCACGGGGCTGAATTTCAGTTCTTGAAAGGAGTGCAAAGAAATGAAAAGATTTTGTTCAGAAAGGAGCATGTTCTCTGCTGTTTCGGCCAGAGCAATACAGAACGATAGCATCTCCACAGAAAAGTCATACTGGAGACTGTCCTGCTAAGGAAATAAGACCTCCAGCCCACCTACCTGCAGACAGAAAGAAATGGGTAGACAAGGAAAAGGGGCCAACCGAGAGGCCTACATAAGAACACACCATTAATTCTATCTATCAGTCATTTTATAAGGTAAGCCCTTCACCTTCATGGTTTCACTTAATCCTCCAAACAACCTGCAAAGGTTGAGTCTGCTCATTTGACAGGTGAACATGCAGACAGTTGTAGCAAGCTGCCAAAGACTGCCCACTAGCGACTGGTGGAGCCGAGGTTCAAGCCTATGTCTGGCTGTGAATGGATAAAGAAGATGTAGTACATATATACAACGGAATATTACTCAGCCATAAAAAAGAATGAAATAATGCCATTCGCACCAACATGGATGGACCTAGATGTTATCATACTACGTGAAGTAAGCCAAACAGAGAAAGACAAATATCATATGCTATCACTTATATGTGGAATCTAAAAAAATGATATGGGGCTTCCCTGGTAGCGCAGTGGTTGGGAGTCCGCCTGCCGATGCAGGGGACACGGGTTCGTGCCCCGGTCCGGGAGGATCCCGCATGCCACAGAGCGGCTGGGCCCGTGGGCCATGGCCGCTGAGCCTGCGCATCCAGAGCCTGTGCTCCGCAACGGGAGAGGCCACAGCAGTGAGAGGCCCGCGTACAGCAAAAAAAAAAAAAAAAAAAAAAAAATGATACAAATGAACTTATTTACAAGACAGAAATAGACCCACAGACATAGAAAACTAACTTATGGTTACCAAAGGGGAAAGTGGGAGGCAGAGGGAGGGATAAATTAGGAGTTTGGGATTAACAGATACACACTACTATATATAAAACAGATAACCAACAAGGACCAACAAGTATAGCACACGGAACTATACTCAATATTTTGTAATAACCTATAAGGGAAGAGAATCTGAAAAAGAAAATATATATATACATATATACATATATATATACACACACACACATATGCACATGTGTGTGAGTATATATATATATATACACATATATGTATGTATAACTGAATCTCTTGCTGTACACCTGAAACTAACACAACATTGTAAATCAACTACACTTCAATAAAAAAAAAAACTATATCTGTCTGACTCTAAAGCTCATGCTCTTTGCTTTATATCATACAGGAAAACAACAAGGATTACTGCAGAACTCAGTCTTAAAGCATTACCTCTTAGCAGGGGCTACAAGGCCTTCTCCTGTCAAGTGCAATGCTGGCCATACCAGGAAGATGCGGACCAGCTGAACTTAGCAGGATTCCATTAGGAAGACGGATTGCTACCATCCTTGGTTCCAAGACCACCAAGCCTGACCCTCACCTCTGTCAGCCACCTCACACATGCGTCACCTCGGCCACAAGAGGAACAAGGTGAAAAAAAGGAGGGTTTGCTCAAGGCAACTACACCCGTCTGCACCCGGTCCAGCTTCGCCATGAAGCTACCTCTCTCGATGCTTGTTCTACCGCCAGTGATTTCCACCATTACCTAAGGTCCAACATGAGACGGCCCTCAGGAGGGAGGTGCTGCTGTAGATGGCGTGCATGTACATAAGATGAATCATCAGCTCCGCCAGCCACCAACAGGAGAGGAGGCGGCCCAGCCCCCGGAGAAGGATGGAAAGGCTGGCCTTGGGCGAGCCCTCCTCCTGCTGCTGCATCTAAAGTAGAAACAGAAGAAGTCATTAGATGGCACCTCCATTTTTTTTTTTTTTTAAAGAAGATGTTGGGGGTAGGAGTTTATTAATTTATTTATTTATTTTTGCTGTGTTGGGTCTTCGTTTCTGTGCAAGGGCTTTCTCTAGTTGTCGCGAGCAGGGGCCACTCTTCATCACAGTGCACGGGCCTCTCACTATCATGGCCTCTCTTGTTGCGGAGCACAGGCTCCAGACGCGCGGGCTCAGTAGCTGTGGCTCATGGGCCTAGTTGCTCCGCAGCATGTGGGATTCTCCCAGACCAGGGCTCGAACCTTGTGTCCCCTGCATTAGCAGGCAGATTCTCAACCACTGCGCCACCAGGAAAGCCCCACCTCCATTTCTAAAACCTTTCAGAGTCCCCTAGACAACGTTTTTATAAATTTTCGTTTTCGCTACATCTTCTAAGGGAGGGCCGGTTTAGTTTGCCTCGGGGACACTCAGCATTCTTGGGTAAAAAAAACCATGTCTGACAAACACCATATGATATCACATATATGTGGAATCTAAAAATTATGAGACAAATGAACTTATTTACAAAACAGAAATAGACCCACAGACATAGAAAGCAAACTTATGGTGACCAAAGGGAAAAGGGGGTAGGGATAAATTGGAAATTTGGGATTAACAGATACACACTACTATATATAAAATAGATAACCAACAAGGACCTACTGTAGAGCACAGTAATATATTACAAGATGTTCAATATCTTATAATAACCTATAATGGAAAAGAACCTAAAAAAGAATAGATAGATAACTGAATCACTTTGCTGCACAACTGAAACTAACAGAACATTGTAAATCAACTATATTTCAATTTAAAAAAATTTTTTTAAGTCATGTCCAAGCTAGAAAACTCTGTCCAAGAGCAAGAATAGGGTGGAGGCCATAAGCTAGCCCAGTGCCGAGAACCAAGAAGGGGTTCCGCATCCCTTCACCCCAGCAGCAGCCCTGCCAAAACCCAGGATGGAGGGCAGTTCCTGATGTATCCTAGACAAACACAGAAAAACAAGAGAGCACATATAAGTTTTCCAGATCTTACACTGACACGATTTTATTAGACTGAAGGCTGCCTGGAAATGCAGAGGTGAAGTGACTGCCTTAATTATGAAGTTGTATCTGCACACATTAGCTGGCAGAGGATATGGACTTGGTTCAGCAAGGGCTTGACAATTAGGGCTCCAGACACTACATGAACAAGAGAGGCCCATCCCTAGGGGAAGGTGATCCTGACATGCTTCTTTAACTTCTCCTCTCCTCTGACCATCAAGGCGCAGTGGGTCCCATGGCAGCCAGGAGGGGTGGCAGGCACTGCCCTTAGAGGTGATGGGCTATCTACACTCCAAGGAGTTAATTTCTATTCCATTCTTGAGCATCTATTCTACCACGGTCTCAAACGGTCCTCTTACAGCAAGAAACAAGACCAAGAAATTCTGGCTGGCGCAGTGAAACTGCGATAAGCTGCATAAATGGCTTTCCCCCTTTTGCCATCTGCTTGGTTAGCTACGCCCAGGAAAGCTGTTGTTTTAAATTTTTTAATGTAAGTTGATCAAATTAACAGGAATTTCCTTTCATTTTCTTCAGTTCACCTCAGAAAGATATTTATTAGGAAACAAAAGTAACTGCCTTGAAGGATCCACCCAGCCAAGTTTGACAGGGGAAGCGCTAGCTGGGAAGGTTATCCAGGAAGGAAGGTGGGGCACAGGGGGATTTGCAGTCTTGCAGGGATCACAGCTCACTGCAATTATAGCCGCAGCACAGCAACCCAATGCAGACCCCTTTCCCTCTCTAGGCATAACTGAGGGTGGTTTTCATATGAATCCTTACGTCAAGCACGCGTGCTACATGCTACAAAGTCTGGAGAGGAGCATCGACAAGCCAGTGGATGGCGAAATCCTCAGTGAGAGACCCCCTACCTGCCCAATCCGTTGTGTCTGCATTATATAATTGAGAAGAAAAAGGAAATAACCCAAACTTCCAACAGTATGGGCTTGGGGCTTGGTTAAATGCATGAGTGCGCCTCAATCTTACGTAGCCATGAAAACTATTTTTTGATATAAACGTGCATAAATAAAGAAAGGCTGGAGACACAGACACCAAAATGGCAGCAGTGATGGTAACCTTTGGATGGTAAGATTCTTAAGTTATTTTTTAACAATTATTATTTTTGTAATCAGGGCAAAAAGTAATGTAACTTTACGATATTGTGAAGACTTTGGTCCTCTCTGTTTAAGAGGCAAGCCCTCTGTTTCTGCAGCCTTCTTGTAAAAAATGCCGAGTCTCAGGACCTCCCCAGGGGAGCCCAGCATCCTCTCTATGAGCAAGTAAGCCTCTCTCTCTTTTGTGCTACCCATCTTTATTTCTCCTTACCTTCCCACCTCACTTGGAGACTTTCTTAGTTACACGCTGAGTTGCCCTTTGTTCATTCTCAACCCTTTTTCAACTCTCTAAAGCAAACTCATTTTGACCAAATGACCATCAGCAAACGAAGAAACAATTACGAATACAGTGTCCATTAGTCTATGGAGGCTAGGACAGTTCACACCAAGGCAACTGGGGAAGCTAAGACATGAAGAGACACATAAAACCATTCCAGACCAACAGAAGGGGCCTTTCTTGGTGCCAGACTCTTGGCGGAAAGCAGATTCCCTGAATGAATGTGATAACGACCTCAAAAGCAGTGTTGACAAAAGACAATCTTTGCACAACTGTCTCCAGTGTTCCCAAATAAGCAACTATGCACATGGCCTGCAGGCCCCTGAGCAGTTGCCTAACCCCAAGCTGAGGTCCCCTGAAGACCAGAACTGCACCCGAGGCCTTGGAGCATCACTGGGTGTGCAGCCCCATCCCAGGGAGAGGAGAAGCATCTAGACAGGAGAGAAGCCACTGTGAGGTCAGAACAAACAGCCACGCCAGGCAATCAGGAAAATAAGTCTGTCCAATCACCTCCAGCTCCAGGCGACCACATTTCAAGGTCAGTCCAGAGGCCCTCCTTTCCTTCCCCAAACAATGCACGGTCTAAAATGACGCGAGTATCTGTAATTAAGAAGAAACATGAGGTGCGTTTTGTGACTGACTGGCCTCCCAATAATGACTTCCCTACTTTCCCCAGGGCCAAACTTGCTCTCCAGGTTTAAAAAGGCATACTTATGTGTCACCACTGGACCAGAAGGGCTGGACTTTTCTCTGCAATGCTCCCTTTTTGATGCTGGATGCCTCCCCATTCAAAGTAAGAGAAACATCTATTCCTTAATTGCACAAGTAAACACAGCAGAAGGAAAACAATCCAATTTTTCATTCTATTCGCTTTTACTTAAAAACATGGTTATTAGTCTTTCTTCAGAGTTGCACCGTTATTACAGTCCATTTATATTTGTCCCCTGTCAATTCAGCAGGAGGAAAAGACACACCATACACAGCTCACCTAATGAGCAGGGTGGCTCACTATTCAACCTCTGCATGCAAAGCGTTTCACTTGAGATATTTCAAACTGAGGGGAGTGCCCATCTTAAGACCGCTGGAAACTGCCATCAATGGGAATTTTTAGTTAAGGCTCCACTAAAACATACACATTAACTCATCTGCGAAGTGCATTTTAAAACACGTTATATTTTAAAACCTCATTTCATGCAAATTGCATAAAAAGGAATATCGAAGCCCTTCAAAGATATTCTAGTGATTAAAGATGACAGTTCTCAAAGATGAAAGGTTCTTTTCTTTCACATACGAATAATACCCATGTTGGAGAGCACCAAACAGAAGCCTTCCCCAGAGGCAACTGTTCAACTGAGTTACCTCTGCTCCAACCTCCACGCTTGGGTCAAAGGCACTGTAGCCTGAGTCTTGTTCCTTTGTAACACGGGAGCTTCTCTCCAGCCCAGGGTCATAGACCGTACCCCCTACTCCCAGGAAATCATTCCCTAATCAGACCCTCACTGCCCCTCCCCAGCATCCAGACCAAGGCCAGTAGTACCGAGTGGTCTCTGGCAGAACAGCAAATGGGGCCTGCGGTCAGTGTAGCGGCCACAGGACTGGGACCTGGTCTGGCCAGCTTGAGCCTCCAGACCCGCACGTCCACCAGGTCACACTGCTTCCTCCCTCTAACTCCTGTGAGGCTCACCAAGCTGGCGACAAGGCTCTGTCTGGTCTTTGTCCCTCCCACCCCAACGCGCATTGCATTAGCCTGTCCTTGCCTCTGTGTTACCGTCTGTGAAGTGGGAGTAACAACAGTGCCTCTCTCCTGGGGTTGTTGCCAGGATGAAAGGCATCAGAACATGGAAAGCCTGGTTAGGAGTAAGTGCTCGGTTAGGGTTACTTCTCACAGTTAGCACCATTCCAGATGCACCCTAGAACCAGAGCCCACCCCATACCCTGAGTGGTTTGTCTGGAACACTGACTGCCAGGCCTGGTCCTTCAGGGGCTGGGCCCGCCCCTGCACCTGCAGCCACTGCCTGCATCTGTCTTCCGCTGGCCTCCTCTGAGATCAAGGATGGTCCCTGTCCAGAATCCTGCCCAGAATGGCCCCTGCTGCTGCCCTCACCTATCAGCCTGGACACCCAGAGCCTCAGTTCTGGCATAAACTTATGTTAGTTCTCACCCTCGGGAGCTTCCCTGGGTGAAATCTGGCCCCTTGTACACAGAGGGCAAGGAGCGACCAAAGAAAAACAGCCAGGTCATTCCGGATTGGCAGGTGGCAGGTTTAATAAGCAAGGGAGCTTACAGATGAGCCTTGCCTTGGGCGCTGAAAGGCAAGTGGATCTCTGCATCCACTGCCAGAATTTTAAAGTTTAAATAGAGGCCTTACCTGGGTTTAGTCACGTAGTCAGTTCAGACGGTCTCAACAACACCTTCCTCTTTCAAGGTCAAGGCTATGTCCCTGAAATGGCTGCTAGTGTGGGAATGGCAGGCAGAACATATATTCCAAGGGCAGGGGAGGGGTGAGGAGCCTCCAACTGCCCAGGTCCAGACTGCAGGTCAACCAGTGGTCACATCCTTTCAATGCCCTCCTCCAACAACTTACCCCAGAAATGCCCCCGCTTTTGGATAACAATAACAACAATAATAATAGTTAACACCTCATCATGTTACATGTCAAGCCCCACTATCTATACAAAATCATTTAATCCTTAGGACAACCCTATGAGGGAGGTATTATTACTTTTCCCATTTCATTGATAAGGAAACTGAGTCACAAATAAGGTGAGTAACTCAGCAAAAGCTCTCAAGCCAAAGCAGAGCAGGGATTCAAACCCTGTAACAATAGGATTGGGCGCAAGAGTCTTTGCTCTTAACCACCAACCTAGTTCCCTATTTGAGCACTGGCTCTTCCCCTCGGGGCAGGAGCACAGCCCTCAGCAAGGAAAAGCCCCCTGGTCCTCCCACACCCGGGCTCACCGTCCCCCCCATATCAGCTCCTCCCTCACTGCATGATTCAACCTGCTCAGAGTTAAGATGTGGTGGCCCCAGGCTCCCAGCTCAGCAAATAAACAGCATTTCCTGCCTTTCCCTAGACCTCTCCGACCCTGTCGCCCGACCTCACCCCCGGCTCCGTATCTGAGTTCCATAGAACCCTGGGAGAAAAATAAACGGGGCCCATATTCCTGAAACTCCAAATGCCATCAGAGATGGCCTTCAAGTTAAGGCACTGAGGCCTGTTGACAGGCACATTTTCCCCTGTTCATGATTGATGTGTACAAATTTCACATGCCATACATTACAGAGGCACCTCTTCTATACTTGCCTCATCTTGGATATGTAAATTTACACACTAAAAAAAAAACAAAAAACAAAAACAAAACTGGGTGAAAGAGAACATTCTCCCAGGGTGGACCTAGTACTGTAAATTTATGGACCATGGTTCGCCCAGCTGGGTTCGTCTCCACGGTAAGGCTGTGCTGCCCCCTGGTGGCAAGTCTCTCTCTGCTCTTCAGAGCTTGTGAGCGTTGACCTGAGAAGCTAAGAGCCAAAATTTCAATACTACCATTTCCTATTAACATTTATTCATTCACACAAGCACTCGTTCAGAGCAAACCTTACTTACAAGCTCCTCCAGTTGTCTTTCTTCTGCCCCCTCCCGGCTTCTCTGAAGGAGCCCTTTCACTACTAGATTAGCTCCCTAGTTTAACTGCTCTCCTTTTAGACCCATTTTTCTCACAGGAGGTAAGTGCCCCATAGATACCCCCAGCAACTGCAGAAACCATCTGGCTTGTTTTTATTGCCCTGTAGCTTATTAAACATTTTGCATTTTCTAGACTGACTTTTCTATGAATCTTCTCAGACCATAGAGAAAGGTTTCAACTTGCCTTTTTGAGTTCCCTGCTTTTGGCAATCGCTACCACTTTGAAAGGGGTAAAAAAAAAAAACAGAGAGAGGGGACATAGATGCTACCTGGAGTCTCCAGACCTGACTCCCTACAGGGAGAAACCCCTTCATTTCCCCAGGCTGAAACTCAAGAACAAGAGCCTTTGGCTAAGGATTTAGGTGAGCGATAATCTCAAAGCTCGCCTCTGTGTAACATATTCAGGACCCCGAGACCCGCCTCTCATATTCCCTCAAGACCCTACAGGGTACAATCAGAAAGGAGGAGACAGACGAGAACTAAGAAGAATGATGATTTGCCTAACAACAAAGTACAGATCCCATAGGGCTAAGCTCCTTAATGGATAAGAGGCAGTTAGGAAAATAATTTGTTTCCTCTTTTTTTATATATATAAATTTATATATTTTATTTTTGGCTGCATTGGGTCTTGGTTGCTGTGCGCTGGCTTCCTCTAGTTGCGGCGAGCGGGGCCTACTCTTCTTTGAGGTGCACGGGCTTCTCATTGCGGTGGCTTCTCTTGTTGCGGAGCACAGGCGCTAGGCGCACGGGCTTCAGTAGTTGTGGTGCACAGGCTCAGTAGTTGTGGCTCGCGGGCTCTAAAGCGCAGGCTCAGTAGTCGTGGCACACGGGCTTAGTTGCTCCACGGCATGTGGGATCTTCCTGGACCAGGGTTCGAACCCGTGTCCCCTGCACCGGCAGGCGGATTCTTAACCACTACGCCACCAGGGAAGTCCCAATTTGTTTCCTCTTAATGAGTTTAGTCTGTTTCTCTGAGAATTATCTATCTTCAAGGGAGGGGTGGGGGTGTGCTTGTGGATGTTTAGTCCAAAAGTTATTGACTGCAACGTTAGAATTAAAAACTTACAGTGGCAAGGAGGCTGTAAAGGAGACAAAATTCGGAGGACCTGAACCCACCTTACCCTGGGTCTACCCCACCCTCACCCCACCCCCTGCTCTTCTAAGAACTTCGGATAGTGGTTCTCTACCTCTAACAGCATCAGGACCACGCTGCTGGGCCCCGCCCCCGGGTTCCTGATTCATTAGGTCTGGGGCGGGGCCTGAGAATGTGCATTTCTGACAACTTCCCAGGTGATACTGTAGCTGCTGGTCCAGGGACCACACTTTGAGAACTGAGTTAGAAGATCAGCTGTCATCACTAAACCACCTCTTTCTTTTACACAACAATTTTAACCATGATTTTCAAACACAGATTTTAAATTCCTTCATGGCAAAAGAACGATCCTAGGTAGCCCAAACTGAGGTATGAGAAACCACGTACTAAACATACATCTGCCCACAATATCAATTTCACTTAAAGATTTGCAGAGGGGAAAACATTCAATGATTTAACTGGCAATGTTTAAACATTAAGGTATTGTTATAATGAAGAAATATACTTCTGAGTACAATGTGTAACTCAGTGAAATTTTTAAGACAAAAGAAGGGATTTCTAAGAACCGTCCTATTTGTGCAGGGGGCACCTTTCGGGTTGCCCTCCGAAAATGTCAAACACTGCTGCTGGCCCTGCTCTTCGAACTACGTGTCCAGGCCCCAGTGTGTGTGCACACGTGTACATGTGTGTGCTTGCACATGTGTGCACTGTGTGTGCATACATGTTATTGTTCTCACCTCCATGGAGATTGTTTTGTTGGGGGGAGGGAGGCAGGAATGTCCTTTGAGAAACACTGTTTTTAGGGAACATCAATTGATTACTCACACTTTAGGTGAATTAACTTAGTACACGTGTTCCACGAGGCTAGCTGTGGAATGAGGAAAAAAATCCGAACTAGGAGGAAAAGTGAGGTGGCAATGACGAAGGTGGCTTCCCATGGGCTTCAGACAAGGCTGCTGTCCAGACAAGGCTGCTGTCCAGAAGTAGGCAGGCGAGATCCTGGGCAGAAACAGGCACCCAGACCCGAAAGCACACCATTGCTCTCAAACCCTCTTCAACTCCACTCTGTTATCCCATCCAGATCGCCCTGAACAATTCCCAGGCCACGGATGAGCTATTTCATAAGCAGTTTGTGAAAATAAAAGGGCACCTATTATTTACCAACCAAGAGCTTAGCCAGTTCCTCCTCCCATTTTCCAAGTAATACCATGAGAAGCCAGTTTTCTTTCCTGCAGGGGATGCCTACCCCCAAGCTCCTGGCTGTGCCCAGTTATTATTTCTGGCTGCCACAGTCCACAGAGAATTTGGGTGGGAGCTCCTACAACCAACAGGCACAAGAGATATGCTGACCTTTATTTTGAAGGCTTATTTCCCCAAAGTATTTCATTTATTATCAGAAATCATGACAATAATGTGTGTTCTAAACTTGTGGGCACTCCTGTATGAAAAGACTCACAGATGACCACAGCAACAAAGACAGAAGCATCATCTGCAGAAACACCCATCCAATCCCCGAAAGGCTCTCACCTGTGCGATGAACTCCGGGAAGCTGAGGATGGGCCCGTTGTGGAAGACTGGGTAGTAGAAGACATAGGCCACCACCCAGGGAAAGGAGCAGAAGGTGCGCTCAGCCGGCGGCTGCTGCCAGCAGAGCTCCAGGCTGAAGCTGGTGTAGTACAGGCAGCGAACGGTCAGTGTGAACTGCAGCAAGTAGTACTCATTTTCCGTCTGGTACCACCCTCTCTGCAAAATCACAGGGAGACAACAACCTTGAGTGTCAAGGAGGGACATCATCCAGTCTCCCAGGAAGGAGATCTCTTCCATGGGCAGAGCAGCTAGCTGTCCCATCCAGGGAGTCGAGAACCACTGAACAGCAGGTAAACATCATCGATCATCAAAACAAGCAATTAATGAGCAACGGGCAGGAGAGTGTCCCTAACATCAGCCATAAGCTTCGCATTAAGCCTGATGCAACACAGAGTGAAGGTTTTCCCAGATATGCATCTGTCAGATACACCAGCGGACAGCATGGAGATCAGCTACATCCAGTGGGTACTCTAACAGCTCCTTCAACAACTCTGAAGACAAAGAGAGACTTATACAGGCAGAACTCAGAGTACTGCAGGTTCGGTTCCAGACCACCACATTAAAGCGAACACCGCAATAAAATGAGTCACACACTTTTTTGTTTTCCCAGTGCACATAAAAGTTATGTTTACGCTATACTGTAGTCTATTAAACTGTGTAACAGCATTATGTCTAAAAAGACAAAGAACATACCTTAATTTAAAAATACATTATCGCTGAGAAAAAGAAAAACTGCTGTTGATCATCTGACAACGCAGGGTTGCCACAAACCTTCAATTTGTTAAAAAAAAATGCAATATCCACAAAGTGCAATAAAATGGGGTGTGTCTGTAAATGTCACGTGGGATTTATGTGTTCAGCATATCTTTCCTTTTGTTCTTCTATCATTAATTTGGCTCCACATGTAGTTGAAGACTATTTTCCAAATAAGCTTTAGAGAAACATCGTCAAAAGAAATAGTCCCTGCCCTCAATGTACCTAAATTCTCATACCGGAGATAGGTATGTAAAAGTATAATTACAACACAGCATGAAATAATAACAAGCACGTAAAAAATTAGGTACAGAACAAAAGACTAAAAACAAATGTGGTAAAATCCTAATATTGAGGGAATACAATTATGGATCATTTTATAATCTTTATATTTTTCTATATTTTCCATATTTTCTATAATACATATGTATTGCTTTTTTCATGAGAAAACAGGTTATGGAAATAGATACAAGAAATAAAATTGGGACAAAGGAAAGAGTTGTTCACTTGATCCATGAGGGTCTTTTAAGGCTTTACACTGAAAAACTAAGTACCAAACAGAGTTTCTATTCCACGTCCAGGACTTCAGCAGCCACCAAGAAAAATCAAGAAAACTGCATGTGTTAAAGTATGGAACTTTAGGGCTTCCCCGGTGGCGCAGTGGTTGAGAGTCCGCCTGCCGATGCAGGGGGCGCGGGTTTGTGTCCCGGTCCGGGAAGATCCCACATGCCGCGGAGCGGCTGGGCCCGTGAGCCATGGCTGCTGAGCCTGCGCGTCTGGAGCCTGTGCTCCGCAACGGGAGAGGCCGCAGCAGTGAGAGGCCCGCGTACCTCAAAAAATAAACCAAAAACAAACAAACAAAAAAGTATGGAACTTTAGGGCAACTAGTTTCTGGTCATTTGCTCTCTCCCCTTCAGCAATATTTTTCACACCACCAGCTTACATAACAGATGGAATACTTATTCACCACCAACACCCATAACTGATGCTAACAGTCCCCAGATAAAGGATAATTACAACTGGAGACCGTCTTTGAACGTTTGCCAGGTCCCCCAAAAGTTAGGTGTGAATTTGTTTTTATTTTTATCGCAAATCTATTTTTAAGCACACTTATTTAAGTGATCGCCTAGTTTAATCATTCTGGGAAGTTACGTATCTTTGTTAGGAGAGAGACACTACCCTACTTATTCCCTTAACTCCAGGTTTTGAGACATGTGCTTGAAGTATTCACCCCAGTCCATTGGTAAGAGTGAAGAAAAATTAAGGTAGCCTAACAACAGCAAGAATTCTTGAATTTTCAAAATGCTACCATTTTCACAAAATTGCTTAACACGTATTATCTTGTTGGATCCTTAGAACAACTCCATGAGGAAGGCAGAGCAGCTATTACCTCCATTTTCCAAATGACGAAATTAAGACTCAGAGGTTAAACACCGCCTCCAGTTTCAAGAGCAGGAGAGACAGTGAATAGAAGAGACTAGAAAACCACTGGCTCATCCTTCCCGTCGCATTCTTTTCCATGACTGTGCAGATCCAGGGCTCACCAATTCTAAGTGCCATCACTTAAATCAATGAAAAGGTGAACGAATAAGTGAACAAATGAACAAAAATAAAGACACCACGGGAAGCCCAGTTCCACATGACTAAAGAAAGAATATCAAAAGCTTCCCAAGATGTTCTGTGCAAGGAAAATACCTGCCTTATCTGTTCAGGGACTATCGTGGGCTTCCGATGAGATAATGAATGTGAGAGTTCCCTATAAACCGTACAGCATTCTACAGATGATTGTTTTATTAAATGCATAGGGGATTACTGCTTTTTTTTCCCCTTTGTTCCTGTGACATCTGGCACCATCCATGCCTGCCCAAACTGGGAGAAAAGGTACAAGGTCAGCGCTGGGCAACCTCCAAGGACTAAGACATAGTCAGATACAAAAGACTGCAGAAGGCAACACCAGGGTTCACATGCATCAACCCCCTGTGGCCACTAGAGGGAGCGCCACCACAGTTCTTCAATTGACTCATGTCTGAAAACAAAGGCATCTACCTGGATAAAGGCATTGCCAAAGGGGCCTTCTCCTTCCCAATGGTAAAACGGAGACTCTTACCTTAACTTCCTCCACATCTTGAAGGCTCAGTGTAGAGAGCAGGAAGACAGAACAGAGCCATGACAGGAACAGCGACCGGAATTGGGCAACACAGAAGGAGATGGCGGTGTGAATAAGAACCATGGCTGTGCCCTGGGTCCCCAGCACACACCAGCAGGCCCACATCCCATAGGCTGTGAGGATCCAGGGTTTGTGCTGCAGACAGGGAGAGACCCAGTGAGAAAGACATGGGGGGGGGGGCGGGGGGGAAGGAAGAAAAAAGAGAAGGGTAAGTTAACAGGCATTGCTATTGAAGGTTCTACATAAAAGAGGGTAATGACTTATGACCCGTTAACCAAACTGTTCTCACTGGCCTGGGGATTTAGTGTAACACAGACAAAGAGGATTCAGAGGGACTTCCCACATTAACCCCAGAGTGATGGCTGCCTACCCCCAGGTCGCCAGAACTCCACCAGATCCACCCAGAGAAAGGAGCCACTTTCCTGCCTTCAGCCAAAACCACCCAGACCACTGGATCCCACAACAATAAGATTTATGGCTGACTTTCAACAGACATTATGGGAGACTGAAGATGGTTGGAAAAGCTGCCAACCTAGCACACTAGCCCCTGCGTACACTATTCTGCAAAACGAAGGTAAGATAAAATACTGGTGCACATTTCTCGGGAGTCTTACTGAGAAAACTGGACCATCCAAACCACAAAAGGCTTTCTAAAGTTTAAACCAGAGACTTACAAGTAAATCTCTAATTACATTTTTATTTCATTAGCATATTATTCACAGTCAAGTTTGTGTCACAGAAGAAGTATAGCTTACCTGTTTTCAGTGATAGTGAGGTCTTTGCATAGTCAATCCGATTAACACATTTATTCCCATTTTAGGAGAGAATTTTTCTATTTCATTATCAAGTTTTATAGTTATTGACACTGAATAACTAAATAGATAAATTAACATGTCTTTGCTTTTACAATATACTCTTGGTCATATCTGGCTGGTAAATCCTTACTTAAAAAACCACAATAGGGCTTCCCTGGTGGCACAGTGGTTGAGAGTCCGCCTGCCGATGCAGGGGACACGGGTTCGTGCCCCGGTCCAGGAAGATCCCACATGCCGCAGAGTGGCTGGGCCCATAAGCCATGGCCGCTGAGCCTGCGCGTCCGGAGCCTGTGCTCCGCAACGGGAGAGGCCACAGCAGTGAGAGGCCCGCGTACCGAAAAAAAAAAAAAAAAAAAAAAAAAAAAACCACAATAATGTTTTAACACTGTTTGAGAGGCAACATATCTTAGTGGTATAATTACTCAAGCTTTGAAGTCCAACTGCCTAAATAAATCCTGGTATCCCCATCAACCAGCTGTGTGACCCTCGGCAACTTACTTAATCTCTCTGTGCCTCGGTTTTCTCAGATATAAAATTAGGATAGTAACAGTATCTACTTCATGAGGTTGTCATGAGGATTAACCAAGTTAATGCATGTAAAATGCTTACAGTGGTGTCTGCATACACAGGAAGGACAAGGCAAATACTAGTTATTATTCCTATAGGAAAATAGGATGTGGCTTTTTGGTGAGCATTCAAAAATAGGACTTCCAGGAGTACACTGAGTTGAAAAGTAGGGGCTGCTTGAAATTAGGTCTTCCTGTGAAAACAAAAAGACTTCTTTAAGGGAAAGACAGATGTGGACTGCACACTGTAAATCCCATCCTTCAGTGCTAACTCTCCCAAAATATTGCCTTAGTACAATTCCCTACCAAATTTATACTCCAGCCTAAGAGAGAACATTTTAAATGAGGGACTAGGTCAGCCACTTTGAAGTTCCAGGAAAATCAGAGAAATCTGCAGTTTTTACTATTTTTCCATCCTGCTACCCACATTAAACAGCCACATAAATTTGCTTCAAACTTTCCCCCAAGCACTCACCTCTGGACAGAGTTCAATTATAAGGAACAAGGTCACCAGAGACTATTTTAAGAAGTAGTTCTAATGAACGAACAAAAGGGAAGGGGTGTCTTTTTCAACTTGATCTACAGCATTTACCACTTGGAATCTTTTTCCATGTGTGCATGGCTACATACATATACACATAACACAGCTACATTTTTATTGAGTGCTATTTGATCCATTTGGAAAAAGCCTGTTTGTTGGGATTCATTTGGGAACTTAACCACAGACTTAAGCTGCTTCAGCTTGAAAAAGCTGGAGGAACCTTCCGGAACTACTTACTAGTGCTGTGCAAACCCCATCTGCTCCAGAGAGTCTCTGATGAATTTACCTGTGCTCACAAATGATACCATGGGGGCACACAAGGCTGTCCTGTACTCTCATCCCTCACCATCTTCCTCCTTCCAAAGAGTACAGGCAGACAACATCTAATTGTCTCTAAGACATCACAGAAAATGCACCCACGTGAACCTCATATTCTCTGCTATCCCTCCTATTACCCACTCATCCTCCCCAACGGGCAAAGACAACTCCGCTATATACATTCACAGCGGGCAGGTGATAAAAAGGGAAAGATGTGAACAATGCAAAAAAAACACCGATTTTAAAACATAAATTAGAACCCGACTAACATATTGATTTTTTTCATTCTATAAAGTGAATGCGATTGGAATCCCATCCTTGAAAACACCACTAAGATGCTGATACAGCATGATTAGTCTTCCATGCCTTGTTCTCTGATTGGCATCAGAGGAACAATCCCCCACTATCAATGCAGCCCTTAGGGCACACCTCCTCCAACCTCTATCCCCCCCTACCACACACACACACACACACACACACACACACACACACACACACACACACACGCACACCTAGACCAGCAAGAAGCGGGGCAGAAAGGGCGAGAAGTAGAAATGTGACACTGCCTAGCAGTGCAGGCAGCAGCATAGAAGGTCTGCTGCTCTGAGGAGGAGGGAGGCTTTGCCCAAGTGTTTCAAAGACCATTTTCATATGCAAAGGCCTAAAGACAGCCCTGTCCCAGCTATTTCTACTCCAAAAGTGCTTATGTATTTAGTTTATCAAACTTGTGTCCACCTCTTTAACAAAAATGCTTAAATATCAGATATTGGGCCTCTGACATCAAATATGCCAGGAATCTTTTAACTTTTCAAAACTAAAAAATAAAGTGTGTTATGTTTTATTCCAAAACAATACTTCTGATTCATCACTAGAAGGGCTTTGAAAACTTTTTCTGCAAGTTCACAGAGCAATCTGGGCAGATACACACAGTTTTGGTCACAGACATAATCTATGTCAAGTTCAAGATTTAAAAACCTGCCTAGGGAATTCCCTGGCAGTCCAGTGGTTAGGACTCCGTGCTTTCACTGCTGAGAGCCTGGGTTCAATCCCTGGTCGGGGAACTAAGATCCCGCAAGCCGGGCAGTGCAGCCAATGTAATTAATTAATTAAAACCAATTAGTTAATTTTAATTAATTAATTTTAATTAATTGATTAAAGATCTGCCTAAAAGTCAGAACAGCCCAATTCATTTAAGTTAAGAGGTTCAAATGACGATTATGATTGGAAACTGCTGTTCACTTGAAATGAGGCACAAAGAATCATGTTGATCAAGTAACATGTACAAATAAAACAATCTTAATTTAATGTTGGGCTGTGATGTTTCTAATTTAGAGATTTAAATTCGAATCAAGTATTACTTTTATATGATGCTTTTTTTTAATTGAGATTTTTATTGAGACAGTTGTAGACTCACCTGCAGTTATAAGAAATAACACAGGGGCTTCCCTGGTGGCGCAGTGGTTGAGAGTCCGCCTGCCGATGCAGGGGACACGGGTTCATGCCCCGGTCTGGGAAGATCCCACATGCCGCGGAGCGGCTGGGCCCGTGAGCCATGGCCGCTGAGCCTGCGCGTCCGGAGCCTGTGCTCCGCAACGGGAGAGGCCACAACAGTGAGAGGCCCGTGTACCGAAAAAAAAAAAAAAAAAAAAAACTGCCCAACAGTTTCCCAGAGTGGCCATTTTACATTTCCACCAGCAACATACAAGGGATCCAAATGCTGCATCCTCACCAGCATTTGGTGTTGTTACTATTTTTTACCTGATCAACTCTGGTAGTTGGACAGGGGTATCCCACTGTGGCTTTAACTTGCATTTACCATGCTCTTCTAAAGGGTATCAAAGTGTGAGCAACCTGAACCTTGCATCAATAAGATGGACTGGTGAACTTCGCTGGAGCACAAGATGCCAGCCCATCAGAACTATCCTGACCCCCTTAACTCTCTTTATTCCAGGTTCTTCAGTTCCTGATAGGAGACCAAAAGGAAGGCAGGGGAAGAGGAGAAACTTTTAAAAGTTTAACGAACAATAAGAGAGAAACTGTACTCTGTTTTTGTGGCAGTTGAGATAAAGCGAGACTAAATACTATGGCCTTTCTGATGGAATTAGGCCAGACTGAACTGGGTAGGCGAACTTGCCCTCGGTTCCCATTGCCCCCTGTGTTTATCCTGAACCACTTCTCAAAACAGGGCATAACCATCTCTCTGATAGGCTCCCTTAACAAATTAATATCCTGTCTTATTCATAATACAATAATGTAAGAATCTTACATGGTACCTAGCATATAGCAAGTGTTTCATAAACACTGGATAAATAAATGGTTAGAATAGTTGGATGGATAGATGGGTGGATGGATGGGTGGATGGATGGATGGATATGCTTCCCCAGATATTGGGGGTTTAACCTGGCAGTTATGACTAAGAACAAGAAATTAGCACCAAAATTTGGGGCTTTTTAGTCACTAATGTGAAAACTTGCTGATTTCCAAAGTCTCTGCTTGTACACCTAACCCCTTATGAACAGACTGCTTTGCCAATGCAGATAGGATTAAAAGGTGTTATTTCACACCTCACTGCCTACTGCCTGTTTGCACTCACAGGGATCTCTTACAATCTTGTGCTGGGGGAAGCCTCCAATAGTGCACAGCTGATAGGGTACAGGCACCAACCTTTGAAAGCAGACTCTTCGATAGAACCTGATTCCTGTCACCCCAGGGAAGACTTCCGAGAGATCAACAAATTCAGCTGGCGTGTTTCAAAGGCTGAAATCAGCACCCCTGAGAAAAGACCATGGACTTGTGGCCTTCTCTTTTGCAAACCTATATTCTTCAAATCTTCCTCATAGGGAGCCAGGACCCAGCCACAGGAAGAGCTGGCTGGCCATGGCCCCCTCACGCCATCTCTTCTTCCCTTCTACTTTAGCTTGCTCTGTGCTGTGGACAATGAGTGATAACAGGATGTGCCTGAGTGGTTCCCCTCATTGGCTCACCTCTGTAGGGAGGAACCAAAGTGCAAAGGCTTGGTGAACTGGACCAGACTTTGCTGTGTATTAATTCTTTTTGTACATCTGCCCAGAAACCACTCAGTGGGGGCACTGTTTGAGAAATAAATAAAATGAGTCAATCAATAACCCTATGCACTGCATAATTTATTGCATACTACATAGTCAACTGCAGCTGCTACTGAAAAGAAAATATATATATGTGTGTGTGTGTGTGTGTGTGGTGTGTGTGGTGTGTGTCTGGTGTGTGTGTGTGGTGTGTGTGTGGTGTGTGTGTGGTCTGTGGTGTGTATGTGTGTGGTGTGTGTGGTGTGGTGTGTGTGGGGTGTGTGGGGGGGTGTGGGGTGTGGGGGGGGTGTGTGTGGGGGGGTGTGTATCCCCACACAAACAAAAAGGGAAAATAACCAAAACCATCGCAGAGTCCACACAACAGCCTTCTAGCCTCCTTTTCCTGGGAGCAAAGCCCCGTGGGCCCAAACAAAGCCAATTTCATCCCTCCTTAGAGATGCAGTGATGGAGGTGGAAGAGTCTGATTCCAGGAAAACCATTAATGCATGAGATTCCTATTAGGTGTGTGGTTTTGATAATATGCTGGAAGGGAGCGCCTGTTTACCACGGCCTTCCAGAGGTTAGTTTACTTGTCTCAGCCAGCGCCATGGGGCCACGCTTTTCAGCCTGCGGCCAATGAGCTCAGCCAGCCAGGGCCCAGTGCTAATGATGCAGGTGCTGCCAGTCAGAGGTCAGGTGAGAACGCACCCTGTGGTCAGCAACAGCACCCAGCCTCGGCCCCCCAAGCGGCCAGCCTTCTCAAAAAGTTTGCACAGGGGTATTTTTGGTTCTGAGGGCAGGGAACGCAATGTCTCAGGTGGTGAGGGTGTTCAAGAAAGGAGGCGACTGTCTGACCCACCCCACATACGTTCCAATCATAACAAACCCCTAGCCAAAGCTCAGAGCCGTTACTCAGCCTCCCCTCCCTCCCAGGGCACTGCCCGCGATGTAGTCTTGCCAAATCCCAGAGAGAGCCCTACCCAGAGAAAAGGCGTTTAACCTTGGCCAAGGAGCTCAGTGGAAAGTTTTATTACTTGTCATGGCAAAAAAAAAAAAAAAAAGGAAGAAAAAGAAAATCTCACTTTTGAAAATAAACTCTTCTTTGCCTCTCTCTGGGAGGAGGTAGGGCCACAAAGGCAGAGACGGGATTAGATAGTAGATGAAGGCGGGAAGCATCCTTCAGCATTCAAGGGGTGTAACCACAAGAAGTGATAATGCCTAATCCTCTGCACAGCATCGTCCACAGTTCATGATGCCCCCCAGAATGGGGAAACAAAAGACAACTGCAAGCCAAATCTTCCACCCTGAATAAGTACCAAAAACATCCACCCAAATTAAGACCATGTGGAACACTCAGTCCAGGTGGTGAAAGCATGGAACTAATGAGGCCAAAGTTGTGGTTCATACTTACATAAGGACCAAGCGGACTCAGACAAAGAGCACACTGTGCCCCAGCCCGACCAGAACCCTGCCCACCAGCTGTTGCACAAATCAAACCTGTGGTCACAAAGAGATGGGAGACCACACACACACACACACACACACACACACACACACACACACACACACACGGCTCAGTGCGAACTCTGCCATGTTCCAAGAAAAATGCAAACAAAACCTCCTACTGAGTTTGGATAAGATGTGCTCTGCAGATAAAAAGACAAGTCCACCTATCCACCCATGCCTGGTAATGAGATACAGGAAGCTGAAATAAGCAGATGATTCCACTCCCTTCAAGGCACAGCTCACAAGCTACCTCCTCGGGGGCCTTCCCTGACACCCCCAGGCAGATATGGCCAGCTCCTCCCAGGATCCTGATCAGGATTTGGTTTCCTCTGTCACTTCTCACTCAGCTCCTGGGGGAGGGACTGTGTCTCCCCATCCTTTATCCCACAGCCCAGCTCAAGCTTGAAACAGGGTCAGAGAAAGACATGCAGGAGAAGAAGGTAGGTATGGCTGCACAGACAGCCTCTGCCCTCTGGGGTTTCAGAAGTTCTGACAGTCACCTCCTTTTTGAGCACCACAGAGGGAATGGCTCCCAGGAGCACACACAGACTGCAGTCGCGGCACACAGCAAAGGCCAGCAGACCCCAGCAGCAGCCACCTCTTACTTGGGTCTCATCGTATGCGGGCACAACCTTGAAAACCATCGGACTCTCACCACTACCCCAGGAAGCAAGCGGTACCGTCCCTGTTGTACAAATGAGGAGAAAGGCTTCAAGATATTAATTAACTGGCTTAAGACTGCATCACTAAAAAGTGACAAAGCCGGGTTTCAGCCAGGAGCTCTTAGCCACCCTGAATGTGGACTCCTAACAGGAAGAGACTTAACTCAAAGTTACAAGCAAATTAACCATAGGAACATCTATATCCTAACCTAGGTAGGTTTCTGATGGTGGTAGGTGCAAAACAGGGGCTGAAAACGGAGGAAATTTGGAAAGAGGGAGGAATATCAGTCCATGAGCAGAGGGTGAATCTACATCTTGCACTGTTGACTGGGGCTATATCTACTCCAAGAGAAGGGGGGAATTGGTTCTTGCAGACAAGAAAACCTTCCTCTATGCATAAAGCACAGGCAGATACACAGTACATAAACAGACAGTACATCTGTGGTATTAAAATGTCATAAAGAGGAAGTGACAATTGGGGAAAAATAGCTAAAAATGCTCCTGGGGGAGAAATAATGAAAAAAAAAAAAAGCTAGAGAAACACTGATCTACAGGAAGCAAACAACAGGTAGCAAGACAAAGAGTGGGAAGCAAAGGAGACCAGTCAGATGGGGCCATGTTGGGCCTGATGCACATGGCAGAACGGTGAGCAAGGCAGGGGATGAAAACTCAGTGTGCCCAGGGCAGCCTCATCTTTCCTTCTCCCTGCCACACCATTCTTCCACATGTTCAGTGAAAAATATATCACATACCAAACACAGGGAAAGGAATATTTATAAAGTTTGTAAGGTATAAAGAATAATGAAATAACACCTGCATACCTAGCACCAGCTTAAGAAAGATAAAGCTATCAGTGCTTTAAAGGGCCCCTGAGCATATGTCAAATACATCTCAATTTTTAAAATGTCAATTATACCTCAATAAAAATAAATAAATAAATAATCAAAGCAAAAACAAACAAACCAAAAAAGGGCTCTGATTATCTCTCCTCTGATTCTTTTTTCAGTTTTTTTTTTTTTTTTTTTTTTTGGCTGCGTTGGGTCTTCGTTGCTGCGCGCAGGCTTTCTCTAGTTGTGGTGAGCGGGGGCTACTCTTCGTTGCGGTGCACGGGCTTCTCATTGCGGTGGCTTCTCTTACTGCAAAGCACGGGCTCTAGGTACACGGGCTTCAGTAGCTGCAGCACGTGGGCTCAGTAGTTGCAGCACACAGGGCCTAGAGCATGCGGGCTTCAGTAGTTGTGGTGCACAGGCTTAGTTGCCCCATGGCATGTGGGACCTTTCTGGACCAGGGATTGAACCCATGTCCCCTGCATTGGCAGGCGGATTCTTAATCTCTGTGCCACCAGGGGAATCCCTCTCCCCTCTGATTCTATCTCCCCAACCAGATATGACCACTATCCTGAATTTATTTTCATGGCTATCTCATCTTTGTGATCATACACATGAATGTATCATTTAGTCTGTACAGCTCTATGTGCATAGGACCATATCTGGTAGATTCCTCTGCAACTTGCCTTATTAGCTCAATGTCATGATCCAGAAATTCAGCCACGTTGACAATTACAATTATAATTCATTCCTTTCCATGGAATAAATTCACTACAATTCATCCATTTCCCCATAACGAATATTTGGATTGCCTCTGGCTCTTTGTTACTACAATCCCATTGCTGCAATGAACGTCCTGGCTCACGTCCCCTGATTGGCAGAGAAGAGCTTCTGCAGGGAACATGTCCGAGTTAGCACTGGTAGCTGTGGACTTCGTACCTCTTTGACTTCTCTAGGTAATGAAATACAAAGAAGCCATACCAACACATACTCACAACCACTCTGTATGAGTTCAGGTGGCCAGTACTTGATATCATCAGGGGATTTTTGTTTTGTTTTATCTTTGCCAAACTGAAAGCATGAAATTGTATCTTGTAGTTTTAAGGTACATTTGCTTGACTACTAATGAAGTTGAACACATTTTCATAAGTTTATTGGTCATTTCTGTTTCCTCTTCTGCAAATTCCTTTTCCCATATTGAGCCCTTTTTCTATTGGGTGACTTGTTTTTTCCTTTTGAAATTTCTTTATATATTCCAATACCAAACCTCTGTCAGGTTGCAAATAACTTCTCAATTAGTGACTTGCCTTTTCACTTTCTTCATTGTGTTTCTGGATACATACAAAGATGTACATTGATTATTATACATTGATAAGTTCTTGGTTTTAATGTGGTTAAACTTATCAATTTTTTCCTCTACAAGTTATACTTTTTGTGTCTTAATTAAGAAATCTTTCTCTACCCTACCGTCAAGAAGTATTCTCCTCCTACATCATGCTTTCTAAAAGTTTCATACTCTTTTTTTTTTTAAGTCCTTTTTTTTTTCTGGCTGCATTGGGTCTTCGTTGCTGCACACGGGCTTTCTCTAGTTGTGACGAGTGGGGGCTACTCTTCGCTGAGGTGCGTGGGCTTCTCTTGTTATGAAGCATGGGCTCTAGGTGTGTGGGCTTCAGTAGTTGTGGCACAAAAGCTCAGTAGTTGTGGCTCTCGGGCTTCGCTGCTCTGCGGCATGTGGGATCTTCTTGGACCAGGGATCGAACCTGTGTCCCCTGCACTGGCAGGCAGATTCTTAACCACTGCGTCACCACGGAAGTCCTATTTTAAGGACTTAATTCACCTTGAAAATGATTATGAATGGTATGAGGTAAGTATTCATTTCTTTTTAATATGACTCAACAATTGTGTCAGCACTGTTTATTGAAGTTTATCTTTTCCATGCAGATCTGAAATGCCACATCTGTCAAAATCAAGTTTCCATCTATGTACAAGTATTTTCTAAACTCTATTCTGTTACATTGGTCTATTTATCTATCCTGGTGCCAATACAACAATGTCCTAATTATTATATCTTTATTAAGTCATAGTATCTGGTAGGGTGCATACTCTGATTTTGGTATCAATGTTATGCTCTCTTCTTCATAAAATGAATGTTCCCTCTTTTTCTATTTTCTGAAAAAGCCTGGAAAAGATTTAAATAACTTGTGCCTTGAATGTTTGGAAGAAGTGGTGTGTTAGACTATTATTTTCTTTACAAATAGATTTTTAACTACTTATTCAACTTCTTTTCACGGTTATAGTACTATTCAGTCTTTCTATTTCTTCATGAGTCAGTTTTGGTAAGACACATTTTCCTTTTTTTTTTTTATTAATTTATTTATTTATGGCTGTGTTGGGTCTTCGTTTCTGTGCGAGGGCCTTCTCCAGTTGTAGCAAGTGGGGGCCACTCTTCATCGCAGTGCGCGGGGCCTCTCACTATCACGGCCTCTCCTGTTGCAGAGCACAGGCTCCAGACGCGCAGGCTCAGTAATTGTGGCTCACGGGCCCAGTTGCTCCGCAGCATGTGGGATCTTCCCAGACCAGGGCTCGAACCCGTGTCCCCTGCATCGGCAGGCAGACTCCCAACCACTGCGCCACCAGGGAAGCCCCAGACACATTTTCTAGAAATGTGTCTGCTTTGCCAAAGTTTTCAAAATTATTGTCATAAAGTTGTGCAAAATATCCTCTTACTATATTTTTTCATCCTCTTTTCCACACCTACTATTGGTTATTTGTGCATTTTTTTCTTGACCAATCATGCCACTGATTGTTTCATTAATGTCTACTCTTATTTTTGTTCTTTCCTTCGTTTCTTTTTTCTGTTCTTTTCTAATTTCTTAAGTTGTATGCTTAGCTCATTAATTTTCAGCTTTTCTTTTGTTTTAATAGTAGCATGTAAAGTTATGCACTTACATAAACTTAAAATTATCCAAGTAGCACCCTACAAGTATTGATATGTAATATATTTTTCATTCATTTCTAACTATTTTCTAATTTCCAATATGATCTCTTTTTTTACCTATTATTTTAAAGTTTGCTTTCTTTTTTAATTTCTAAATGAATTAGAGTTTTCAGGTCATTGTGTTACTGGTTTCCAACTTAATTACACTGGGATTAGAGAAGGTAACCTATTTAAAACACAGCCTTTGAAATTCATTGAAAATTACTTTATGGTTAAGATGTGGTCAGTTTTTATAAATATTCTATGTGTTCTTTAAGAGGATGTGAATTCTCCAGTTGTTAGATGTAATCATTTACGTTTCTTTTTTTTTTTTAAACCTTCAGTGGATTCCTGCTTCCCAAACTATAGTATTTAAGATCCTTCATAGCCCGCTTATAAGCTACCTTTTTATTTATTTATTTATTTGACTGTGCCAGGTCTTAGTTGCGGCATGTAGGATCTAGTTCCCCGACCAGGGATCGAACCCAGGCCCCCCGCATTGGGAGCGCAGAGTCCCAGCCACTGGACCGCCAGGGAACTCCCCATTTACGTTTCTTATATCAAGCTTATTAATTGTATTATTTGCTTTCTTCTATCTGATATATCAATTAGTGATAAAATTATGTTAAAATCTCTCCCTAAAATCACATATGTATCTATTTATCTTTATGGTATTGATCAACTTTTGCTTTCTGTATTTGGAAGCAAAATAAACAAACTTAGAATTATAATATCTTCCTAATGAAATGAACTTTTTATCATTAAACAAGAACCCTCTTTGTCACAAATAATGTTCTTTGCCAGCTGTTAATGAAAATGCACTAGTATCTAGGTGGACGTGACAAAGATGAGTCTTATATTTGCTGGAACACCTTTTTCCATCCTTTCATTTTCAAACACTCTGTGTCCTTGTGTCCTTCCATTTTAAGTATATCTTGCTAGGAAGCACCCCTGTGGATGCTGTTTCATTTCTTTGTTTATTTTTCTTTTTTTCTGTTTTACTTTTATCCAGTCTGACAATCCTTTTCTGGGGCTGGTGGGTGGATTGGGTCCATTCACACTGATTGTGACTACTGATATATTTGCATTTATTTCTGCCATTTCTTTGGTGCTTCCTCTTTGTCCTACCTTTTCCATGTTTCATCCTTACTTTTTTTTTTTTTTTTTTTTTTTTTTTGCGGTATGCGGGCCTCTCACTGCTGTGGCCTCCCCCGTTGCGGAGCACAGGCTCCGGACGCGCAGGCTCCGGACGCGCAGGCTCAGCGGCCACGGCTCACGGGCCCAGCCGCTCCGCGGCATATGGGATCCTCCCAGACCGGGGCACGAACCCGTATCCCCTGCATCGGCAGGCGGACTCTCAACCACTTGCGCCACCAGGGAGGCCCTCATCCTTACTTTTTAATGAAATTTCTAACAAATGAAGCCCACCATTTTTTAAATGTATTTTATTGAAGTACAGTTGATTTATAATGTTGTGTTAATTCCTGCTGTACAGCAAATTGATTCAGTTATACATATATATACATTCTTTTTCATACTCTTTTCCATTATGGTTTATCACAGGATACTGAATATAGTTAGGACTTTGTTGTTTATCCATTTATATATAATAGTTTGCATCTGCTAATCCCAAACTCTCAATCCATCCCTCCCCCACTCCTCTCCCCCTTGGCAACCACAAGTCTGTTCTCTATGTCTGTGAGTCTGTTTCTGTTTCATAGATAAGTTCATTTGTGTCATATTTTAGATTCCACATATAAGTGACAGCATATGGTATTTGTCTTTCTGACCTACTTCACTTAGTATGATCATCTCTAGGTCCATCCATGTTGCTGCAAATGACATTATTTCATTTTTTATGGCTGAGTAGTATTCCACAGTATATATGTGCCACATCTTCTTTATCCATTCATCTGTCGATGGACATTTAGGTTGCTTCCATGTTTTGGCTATTGTGAATAGTGAGAAGCCCACCATGTTTTAAAAGGAGGAAAAGAAAAAGAATACTACTATCTCATCAACCCTACTTTACAGAAAATGATAAATTAACATTCAGTGGTGAAAAGCCTTTCTAAGGTCAGAAAGCTAACAAATGAGAAAGCCCAGGACCTAATCCATCATCCAGCACTCTTCCACTCCACGAGAGCTGACCCTTTCCCACAGCAGCAGTAGTGAGACTGGCTGAATTTCACAGATACTCCTCAAAATAGTTCATCTTCCCCCCCACAGAGATAGAGAACACAAGTATTAAGCTATTTATTTTACAGATGGGAAAACTAAGACCTAAGGGCAGTAAGTCATTTACCTAGGGGCAGAGAAACTTCGTGTTAGAAACAAAAATGTTAAATTTCTAGAAACATTGATGTCTTAGCAAATACCAAACAAATTTGTGGAAGAAAAGAAACACACTAACGAAGGCTGAGGTGGATATATTCATAACTAGTTTAAGAATACAAAAAAATGGATTACTTATTATTAGGTTTGCTCAGAAGGTTATATAAAATTGAATGAAGGTGATCAAAAGGTACAAACTTCCAGTTATAAGAAAAATAAGTACTAAGAATATAATGTACAACATGATGACTATGGTTAACACTGCTGTATGGTATACTTGAAAGCCACTAAAAGAATAGAATAGATCCTAAAAGTTCTCATGACAAGGAAAACACATTCTTTTCTTTTTTCTCATTTTTTCTTTGTATCGATATTAACTAAGCTTATTGTGGTAATCATTTCACAATAGGTGTATGTTAAGTCATTATGCCGTATACCTTACTTATACAGTGCCATATGTCAATTACATCTCAATAAAACTGAAAAAAAGGAAGTTGTATGAAATTTTAAAATATATTCAGATCTGACAGCATCTAAAATTTTTAATTTTTTGCTACTTTAGAAGATGGAAACTTGAGTACAAAAAAGTCATCATTATCATATTTAAAACAAAGAAAGTTGGTGTGCTACTGGGATTTTCTGTATTCCAGGATGAGAAGCAGGCCCAGAAAGTACCGATTTTCAGGAAAGAGCTGAAAAATAGCCCAAGTCCGATGACATCTCTAAGCACATGGCACTGCTTTCTCAGTTCACGTCCGGGTCTCTTGAGCCCAGAGGCTCCTGCTTCTTCTGTCCCTTCAGTTACTTCACCTCCATGAACCTCTAAGAATCAAACATTTCTCCTGGGTTGACTTCCAAGTCTATTTTTGGCTGTGCTTTGTTTTTACTGGGTAGAATTCCAAGCACAGACTCATTTTTTTTCAGATTAGGAAACCACAGAGGCAAGATGCATATATGAGAGGATGTTGGACAAAGCCTGGCCCCTACACTAGAGAAAGATGCTCCTGGCACTATCTCAGGCCCCGTATTAGCTACAATATAAAGAGGTTCTCAATCCCACCTCTTGAAAAAGCACTTGTCAAACATCTGCTTGGAAGAATCTCTTGTTCTCAAAACCAGGCCAAGGAAACAGCAAAATACTAGAATTCTGATCTACAACAGCTACTGTAGCATAAATTACTTGACATGAAAATCATTCCCACTTCTTAATGAAATCATTCTCTTTCTTCTGAACTGAAATCACATGGATTCTCAACAGGTGGTTTTTATAAGATCATTTGATTAAGAATGGTCTTAAAGAATAACATTTGAAGTTAGTTTTAGTCTAAAACCTTCATATTCATTGGTTTGAAAAACGACTTGGAGGAAGTAAGCACAGGATAAGCATGTATGAAATTTTTATCTTATCAACATCATTAACAATTTATCTTATCTTTATCTTTTATTTTTATCTTTTTATCTGATAATTTATCTTATTGACCAGTAACAATTCTTTCTCATCTTTTCCAGTCTTCCAAGGCTAATATCCATGTCTCCTGATTTCCTAGCTCAGGTCTCTTTCTTCACAAAAAGCAAAGGAGAAAGAAGCTTAAATGGAAATGATGCACATAACCGTACCTTCCTTGCCAGCAGGTTGGCTACTTGAGACACACCCATGTGGCCAAGGAGAAGCCACACCAGCCGCTGCTTGCCCCACTCCATCCAGAAGCTCCACTCAAAGTCTGTTGGGTCCTAAATCGGCCAAAACAGCAGTTTATCAGAGGGATCTTGGTACGTGTTTGAGGCAGAACACAAACTCCAGTTAAGAAGAAGGCCAATGTGAGTCCAAATGCTATAAAACGGCATTTACACAACATTTGCAGCATCTACCCCACCACACACTGCACCTACTTATACACTCCCCTCCAGCTTAGCTGGTTTCATTGCCATTCCCCACTGAGTGTCTTTGTTAAAGCTGATCCCCCAACCTCTGGACCCTCTATGGGATAGAAACGATTATTGACCCCACGTTATAAAATATGAAACAGAGACTTAAAGAATTCAGTTCATTTACCCAGTGTCACATAGATAGTACAAATAACAACTTAGGTTATCTCAGTTTCATCACCCAGATGCTTTCACCAGCAAGAGAAATGTATGCTGGACACTAATAAAATTGTGTAAGGTCAGTCATGTTAAATCTTGCTGTCACTTACAGGTAGGAGGATAATTTGATAGAGAAATTAACTAATTCCCTATAAGATTACAAGGAAAGATGAAAGATATACTTCCCTTCACCTTGGGAAGCTATGTCCATCAGTGCCCTTTGTCTGCATCTGTACCAGGCTCTGTGTCTATATGGCTCCCTGACAGGGGCAGGTGAAAAACCTCTGGCAAGACTGGACCCGTGGACACCTGCGGGCTCACACCTAAAAGCCTCGGCCTCAGGAGCTCTGGGGAGATCATGGCAGCCAAGCTGAGCATGGAGGGAATAAGCACAGTGATTCGACACTCTCAAACGGATAATGCGGGCTTGGCCCATGAGCATCTCGGCACCACCAGGATGGAATGCAGATTTGAGGCCCTCAGAATTTTCTAGCCAAATCGTGTGGGTGACGAAGGAATCCCCCACTGACTATTGATCTATCGATACTGAACATCTCATCAGTCTCTACAAGTGAAACTTTGAGTCAAATTTTTAATTGGGTTTAAAGGAAAATAGGATTTTTTTCATTTTTTTTCTCTCTTTGTTTTGCACCTGAGGAGTGAGGGGCAATTTCATACAAGTTACACATATTACAAAACTCTTTTTTCAGAAGGTAAAATATAGATTGAAGTGATCTTGATTCATATCAGACTATGGATGTAAAGGTAGCAAATGTAGCAGCTAAGGCTGCAGATTCATCTTGGGTTTGGATTCCAGATCTATCTACATACTGGCTGTGATGACCTTGAGTGAGATACTTCACCTTTCCACTGTCTGCTCATATGATAACAGGACTGATTTTCTAGGAATTTGTGAGGTTTAACTGAAAATACATGCATATCAAAATTTTAAAACCGTACCCGGCACACAGTACTCACTAAAAATTGTTACTTGCCACTAACTGCTAGTCCCATGTGCTTTCCATCCTGTGTTAACCAGCTAAGATTGTATCACACTTTACATGTTGCCTCTTGTTAAAAAAAAAAAAAAAAAAAAAAGTTTTTCTATTTTCCAAATGAAGAAAGACAGCAGTACTGTGCTTCTCAAACAGCACGTTTTCCCCACAACCAAGATCCTGATACACACACAACCTGCTCATAGAGCCCCCATCCCATGAAAATCATAGATCTGGTCCAATTCCTTCCATTCAAAGACTGACTACATCAGAGCCCAGGATGTGCCCACGCTGCACACCCAGGCAGCAGCAGAGCAGAGAACTCAAATCGTTAACCGGGCTTTATCCCTGTTCCAGAGCTCACTTCCTCATCTTAAAAATGTCAAATTAGTGGAGAGTCAATCAACTGATTAAAGGCGCAAAGGTCATGTGATGAGGCCATGCTAGTAAAATGCCACTTTGTAACATGGATGCAGACACTAAAAACCAAGATTGAATTTTTTTACCCCCCTCAAAATAAAAATCCCAACATTTTAGCTTTCTAAATATAAATAATGTTTTTGAACATTCAGAATTACATTAGAATTCATCACCTCAGACTTATACCTATGTTTCAAAACTTTTCCAAGTTTAATTTCTAGGGGAGAAAAATGAAATAATATTTCATAACATTCAAGAAACCAAAAATCCTTCATGCTTCATCCTAAGGCCCAGAACTACTGAAAACCCTGTGCTGGTAAAATCCCATCAACAGGGCTTCCCTGGTGGTGCAGTGGTTAAGAATCCACCTGCCAATGCAGGGGACACAGGTTCGAGCCCTGGTCCGGGAAGATCCCACATGCTGTGGAACAACTAAGCCTGTGCGCCACAACTACTGAGCCTGCGCTCTAGACCCCATGAGCCACAACTACTGAGCCCGTGTGCCAAAACTACTGAAGCCCACGTGCCTAGAGCCTGTGCTCTGCAACAAGAGAAGCCACCGCAATGAGAAGCCCGTGCACCTCAACAAAGCGGAGTCCCCGCTCACCACAACTAGAGAAAGCCCGTGCACAGCAATGAAGACCCAACGCAGCCAAATATAAGTAAATTAAATAAATAATTTTTTTTAAAAAATCCCATCAACCAAACTACATAGTCTCTCATCACTAATTATTTCAGAAAAGAGCCATTTAAAGGAAATAAAAACACTTTTCTTATGTCTATTCTTCTCCATTTAAAATATTTACCTAAAGGAAATAACCAGACAGAAAAGCTGAATTAATGAATAGAAGATGGCCAATAAGTAGCAGTTACTGATTTGGGGAAGAAAAATGTTGACTTGCCTGATTCCATAAGCAAAAGCCTTATAGACCCTGAGCTCACTCATTTCAAGGTAAATCTTAAAGTCTCAAATCAAGAACAACTTTTTCATGTTCTGTTACCTCCCCATTTCCTTTCTCGATCCTGTAATTCTTAGTCAATTAGAAGCCTCTTCTTTGGTTCTGTAAGGAAGTCAAATATAAACCGGGGATAAATTCTAGCTGGACAGAGCCAGGAAGGCTCCCCTGTGGAGAAAGAGGAGCCTGAAATCCAAGATTCACATCCAATCTTCTACATCAGCACTTCTCAAACCTCAGTGGACACACAAATCACCTACAGATTTTGCTAAAATGCAGATTCTGATCCAAGAAGTCTGGGATAGGGCCTGGGATTCTGTCTTTCATCAAAGCTCTCAGGGGATGTCATGCTGCTGGCCTGGGGACCACATTTCAAGTAGTAGAGACTGACATCATCAATCATGATTCCCTACATTGTTCATAAGCCCAGAGAATCCTTAACAGCTCACATCACCCCATGCCATTCCCAGGCAGGGACACACTAAAGCTGACCACCTAATATTCACAAACAGAGCAACCATCAGCCTGCTCACCATGGAAAGCTCTGAGCGCCTAAATGTGAGAATTTAATAAACTGAGTGAGTTAAGCATGGTTATTCATTCTGAGGCTTTCAGTGTGCAATGAGGCAAGAACAGAGAACTCTAAGGATATGATGATTCTGGGTCTCTTAAATAGTGACTAACTTCCTGGTGAAACATTATTTCTCCTACTCTTAACAAGGAAAAGGACCTGGGCCTCTTTTCCCATAGAGAGCAGAGTTCTACACTAGGTATGGGGGGGAGGAAATGCAGAATTCCTCACCCTGGAGGAGGTCATGGTACCAACACTAACTCCCTAGACTCTGAAAACCACTGCAAAGCAAGACAGGTAACAGTGGTGTCATTCATGTACATATACTAGAGATACAACTGAGACCTTTCCTTTTTTTTAATCCATGTTACAGATGAGTTAACTGGAGGTCAGAGCAGGCAAAACTAGAGGTGGCAGAGCTGGGTTTCAAACCCAGTCCTGTCTGATACCAAAGAGGAAGCCCTTTTCCAAGATGTTTCTACTCGTGCTGACGCTCTACCTGGATTCCCCCACCATTCCCAGACACATACACACCCCCCACTATCCGACCAAATTGTTTCCAACCCCAGGGATGTCTCCTTAATGCCCCATATCCACAGACATGTCAGCTCCAGTGTGAAGCCTTCTCCACCCTTCCAGGTGGCCCTCACTGCAACCCTTTCTCTGTCAATTCACAACTCAATTCTAACACTTTTACGATAGCACATTTTACTATAGCATATTTAGTATAGCACTTTTCATTCTAGCTATTTCATGTATTTTCTCTCTAGAGGGAAAAAATAGTAAGTTCCTGAGAGCAAAAACCTTGACTTAAACACAAATTCCTATCATGATTACCCAACCATCAGTAGGCCTTTAAAATGGTGGGGAAGTGAAATCAGGTGACCTAAGTTCTCATCACATTTCTCCCCCTGTGTAAACTTGGACAAGTCACTTAACTATCTGGCCCTGAGCCTTCCTGTATGTAAGATGAAGGGCAGATTGCTTTCAAAGGGTGGAAAAAAAGTTATTTTTTTCCTAAAGGAAAAAATACTAAAGGAAAGAAATACTAAGAGAACAGCTAGTCACAAGCCTACAGACAGCGTCCTGACTGAGTGCCTATCATTTGGGGGGTAGAGGGAAGAGATCCCCCCTCACACTCTCATGTCACCAACCCAGGCCTCCAAGTTCCACATCCACACTGTCAGCCTGTTCTGTTCCAGCAAGTTCCCCAGTCATCCAGCCTCTTCCCCAGACTGGGAAGAAACTACAGCATACAGTCTGACTATGTGCTATGATTCTGCCTATAGCGAGATAAGAAAAGGAAAACTATCCTCAGAAAGGTTAAATATCACATCCAAGGTCCCACAGCTAATATATGACAGAGCTCGACTTTAAAGCCCCAGGTCCTCAGGCTGCAGAGTCTGTGTCTCATGTAATAAAATATATGTAACATACAATTTATCATCTTAACCATTTTTAAGTGTGCAGCTTAGTGGCATTAAGTACATTCACGCTGTTATACAACCATCACCACCATCCACCTCCAGAGCTCTTTGTTTTGTAAAACTGAAATTCTGTACCCATTAGACAGTAACTCCCCGTTCATACCTCACCCCCACCCCTGACAACCACCATTCTACTTCTGTCTCTATGGATGTGACTACTCTGGGTACCTCATGTAAGTGGAATCATACGGCATTTGTCCTTTTGTGTCTGGCTTGTTCCAATTGACACAATGTCCTCAAAGTTCATCCATGCTGCAGCATACTGCAGAATTCCCCTCCTTTCTGAGGCTGAATAATATTCCACCACTGTATGGATATCCCACATTTTATTTATCCATGCATCTGTCAATGGACATTTGAGTTGCTTCCACTTCTTGGCTGTTGTGAATAATGCTGTTAAGAACATGGGTGTGCTGAAGGTTTACCTTTTAGTATTTTGAATTTTAAATGATTTCCTAATGTTGCCAAATTATTTTTTTTTAACATGTGTACTCATATCTGGCGGTTCAAATCTCTTTCAAAATCATCTAGTACTTCAAGGGCAGAAAGTTAAAAGAAAAAACTCCTGGCAAATGAAGATCTTATGTTGCCAACTCACCACTGAGTAAATTTTCCCTCATTCTAGCCATGAATTCCCATCAGCCCTGAAGCTCACCAGATGACAGCACCCTCACTCCTGGCCTCTGAGCTGGAGTCCTGCAGTGTTATCACAGGGGGATGGCCAAAACTCTCCTTCTCTGCTTTTTTCCTGCATTCCTCAGACCACGTTGAATTAACATTGGCTGAAGATAACAATCCCATGGCTAATATGGCCAGGCCACTGGACTCAAATGCTGTTAAAGCACCCGGTAACAAGTACAACCCCAAGGCACCTACCAAGACACCCCAAGGGAGGCTGAGAAAGTCATCCCACAAAATCAGTTACACCAAGTCCACCACTAGTTTTTTAACCCAGACTCTCCCAAGACCTTGCCTACTTTCCAGTAAAGCACTGCTCTTACCAGCAGCTGCAACTTTAACTCACATATTATTAGAAGGTTATTTGCCAGGATTTAACAGAACTGAAACTCCACAACTTAGGGATTCTGAAAAAGCTTGAGTTTGGGGGAATTTGTTGTTTTGCTGCTGTTGGTTTAAGGTAAATTCACATAGCATAAAATTAATCACATTAAATTCAACTCAGTAGAGCTTCCCTGGTGGTGCAGTGGTTGAGAGTCCACCTGCCGATGCAGGGGACATGGGCTCGTGCCCCGGTCCAGGAAGATCCCACGTGCCGCAGAGCAGCTGGGCCCGTGAGCCATGGCCGCTAAGCCTGCGTGTCCAGAGCCTGTGCTCCGCAACGGGAGAGGCCACAACAGTGAGAGGCCCACGTACCGCAAAAAAAAAAAAAAAATTCAACTGAGTGGCATCTACACTTCCAGGGTTGTGTAACTACCACCTCTATCTAGTTCCAAACATTTCCATCACCCCAAAAGGAAGCTCTGTACCCATTAATTGGTCACCCCTCCTCCCCCAGGCTCTGACAATCATGAATCTGCTTTCTATCTCTATGGATTTAGCTACTCTGGGTATTTCATATAAATGGAGTCCTGCAATGTGTGACTTGGCTTCTTTTACTCAGCATAATGTTGCTAAGGTTGATCCACATTGTAACACGTACGAGTACGTCTTTCTTTGTTATGGCTGAATCATATCCCATTATAGGGATATACCACATTCTGTTTATCTATTCATCCATTAATGGATATTTCAGCTGTTTTCCCTTTCGTCTACTGTGACTAATGCTATAAGTATCTGTGTACAAGTGTTTGTTAAAATACCCATTTTCAATTCTTTTAGGTCTATACCTAGGAGTAGTCCTGTTGGGTCATATCACGATCTATGTGTAATGTTCTGAGCAACCCACAAACTGTTTTCCACAGTGGCTACACCATTTTACATTCCAAGTTTGAGTTTTTAAGGCCAAAAAAAAAAAAAAAAAAGTCTTCCTAAACTAACCCTCTGCCCACAGGGAGTTTTACTAGCATCACAGAGAACTCAGCTCTTTCAACAAGGCCTCTTGCTGCTCTGAGCCTGCTTACCTCCTTGGGCAGACACTTGAGGAATCTGCTGTTTTAACATTCCAATTTCATCCTGGGGGCAAACGTCAGCAATGGCTGGAAATAAGGGGGTAAAAATTGGCTTTGGGATATATCTTATTACATAAAGTGCTCCCTGAAAAGTTAATCCTGTCAGTCTGCAGGATTTTGCATCTGAATTTTTTAAATTCAGTAATTCTTTCGGTTTGTTTGAAAGAATTATTGTTTTGTTAAGATCGATACAAAGGCTAAAATGGCTATTTACTTAATGATGAAATCTGCTCTGACTAGCAAATTTATGACCATCCATAAACGCGATCAGGAACTGAAAGAACGTGATAGAAATCTCCTGGGTGCAGACAGTCTTGGCTCAGTACCCACCAGAAGGAGGGTTCAGGACCTTAGAATCGTAAAATTCAATTCCTCAGGGTTCAGGAAGAGCTGCAGCCTAACTGGAATGTTCAGCTACTTCCACTGACTCCATAGAGTTAAATCTGACCTTCATTTCTACACTCTTGTGGGGCCTTGAAGGGAGCACGGGTGGAGATTCCCACAGAGTTAACAGAGGGAATTAACATCACTGACGAGGAGATCGTGGGCTTTAACATCCCTCCCAGTAAAGGACAGCAAGAACACAGAGGAAAGTGATTGTAATGGATGGCCTCAGAGGAAGGCCTGCCTGCTTCCCGGAGATAATATTGTCACCTCGAATTTGTGTCTATCACAATGCAGGGAAAGTGACCTTATTCTCGAAGTGGCTGGATGGAGCCAGTGGTGTGCTGTGTGTGGCAGAGACTGGACTGTGCTCACGTTCAGGAGAGCCAGGCTTGAGTCTCAGTTCTGTCACCTACCCTTATGTGACCTCAGGCTGGTCAGTCCTCCTTTGTATAATTAGAATTTTTTAAAATTTATTTTATTGAAGTATAGTTGATTTACAATGTTAATTTCTGCCGTATAGCAAAGTGACTCAGTTATACATATATCTATGTGTGTGTGTGTGTATATATATATATATATATATATATATATATATATATAATTTTTCATATTCTTTCCCATTATGGTTTATCACAGGATACTGAATATAGTTCCTGTGCTATACAGGAGGACCTCATTGTTTACCCATTCTATATATAATAGTTTGCATCTACCAATCCCAAACTCACAGTCCATCCTTCCCTCCCACCTCTCTGGCAACCACAAGTCTGTTCTTTATGTCTGTGAGTCTGTTTCTGTTTTGTAGATAAGTTCTTTTGTGTCATATTTTAGATTCCACATATAAGTGATATCATATGATATTTGTCTTTGTCTGACTTACTTCACTTAGTATGATAACCTCTAGGTCCATCCATGTTGCTGCAAATGGCATTTATATAATTAGAGTTTAAAGTGATCATAAAAGCTAAAGGGATTGATTGGTGAATTGCAAAGTCTAAAGTTAAAAAATGTTAATGCCTCTAAAGTTGAACTCGTCCCTCGAAATCCATCCTGCTTATTGCTATCAAAATAATCACACTGAAATAAGGGCTAGCAAACTTTAATAAAGGGCTAGATGGTAAATATTTTCAGCTTTGTGAGCTACAGAGCCTCTGTGGCAACTATTCAACTCTGATGGTGTAGCCCGAAGGCAGTCACAGTAAGACATAAACAAATGGGAGCAGCTGTGCTCCAAAAAAAAACTGTAACCACAAAACCAGGTGGAGGGCCAAATTTGGTCCAAAGGCCCTGGTTTGCAGGCCCCTCTTCTAAGGGACTGCCATTTCTCCTAGACCCACCACTTGTCTCCTAGTAAGAGTAGGTCAGGAACATTGTTTTATTACACATATTGATGGCATTTAGGTAATTTACTATCATCTCTGAAGTCTACCTCTACAGATGAAGCAGATTCTACGAAGGCCACAGAAGTCTCAGCCTCAGCACACCCATTACACTTGCTTATCCAGGAAAAACTCGGAGCTACTGCACATCTTTTTCCTCCCGGTACTCTGCACTGGACATACTTCAAAGGTGGGGACTATTCTCTGCACAATTGGTCTTGTTTCCCCCATTCTGTTCCCTCTTCACAGCACCAAAGTAACATTTTTAAGATCACACCTGATCAAGTCACTCTCCCACTTAATATTCTTCAGGTTTCCCCCTTAGCATACCAGAGAAACATTCTCAGCAAGATGCATGCAGCTCTTCCTATCTGGCCCTGCCCAGCCTTCATCATCCCACCCAACTTTTCTCCCCAGTTCTGCAACATGGCCGTGCTGACCACCCAAATGTGCTGTGTTCATATGGCCGAAACTTCCCACCCTTTGCTCCCTTTACTTGGAGAAACCTGTCCCTCAAACATCAGGATGATGACCTATCTTTCAGGCCTCAGGTGAGGCAAGCCCTCTCCCAGGAAGCTTTACCTAATTCATCCATTTATAGTCCAGACAGATTGTCCCTTGTCTATGCTCCCTCAATGTACGACGGTTACCCATATCATGGCAATTTACCACATTGTACTTTAATTGTAGGTTACTGAGCTGCCTCTCCACTAAACTGTGACCTCTCCTCCCGCCCCAAAAGGGCCTACATGTATATTCAGCATTGTATCCTCCAAGAAACCAACACATACTAGACACTCAATAAAAGCTTGTTGAATAAACTGAATGACATATGGGCCAAATCATTTTTAAGAACCTAGTGTAAACACAGTCTACTGGGAAAAGGGAATAAGAGATACAAAAAGTGGAGAACCTGGCACCTATCCTTGAATGCCTTTATAATCACAGTTAGAGAACAGAAACTCATGGAATATTTCTAGTGCGTGATGTGCTCTGCAGATTATCTTCACTAACTCAAGGCCCACCCTCTGGTTATATCAATTACTTGCTCTAAAGAGATGGACAAAATAGAGTACTGTCATAATAGAGGGTCTATTTCATGATTTAATTATAAGACTTAAATAAATTAAAATATGGAAAATACTTGGAATAGTGCCTAGTACTTATTAAGTACTATGTGTGTGTTTGTTAAGTAAATATGCAAACAAAAAAACAAACAACAAACTCTATTTTATTCTGATAGCCCCAGAAACATAAATCTAAGAGTTTTCAAGCTGTATATCCTGAAACAGATAGAGATACTCATAGATATGGAGATAGATAGAAGTAGAGAGGGGACCTGCTCAAGATTCCCTCAAACCCAGTCAAAAGAAAGGAAAGCAGAAAGGTTCTAGAAACTGGACTGGAAAGGAGTGAATCCATGATTAACAAAAGGGGAACATCTGCATTCAGAAAAGCTGCAACATCTAAAATGCCTTGGGAAAGCAACCATCTTAAGCTTCTTCTCAAAATAAAATATCTGCTCTGTGTGGCTGATACTGCCAATTGCCTCAATCAACACTCCTCCAACCACTTCTAGCTTGACTTCCTATACATTAGAGGTTAGAAGGCAAAAAACTACATTTCCCAGAATTTCCTGTAGCTAGCACGTTTCCTTTGGACCTAGCTTCTAATGAAAAAATACACACACGCAGACCTGAAGGTCAAAGAACGAACATAAAAATGTATGGGCTTTGAGACTTCTGAAAGAATGGTGTCAGAGCCTCTTGTTATTCTGCAGCAGCCACGGTGGAGGCTCCAGGGTCCAGTCAGTCCAGAGGTGCTGTAGCTTCCTGGTGTGGCAGCTTTTACTAATGCACCATAGCATTGCATTCTCCAGCCAGGAGCTGGGCAGCAGCCTCGGTTTTACAGGGTGGCTCTGGGAATTGCTCCAGGAACCTTACTTAGTGTCCATTCCTATAGTCCTTTCGATTATTCTGAAATCTCCTTAAATCCCTGCAATAAAGTCCTTTCTGCTTAAACTGACTGGGGTGGATTCTGTTGTCTGCAATGGAGCCTTGATCAACATACTTTGGAAAGGATTTTTCTTCTGACTGCAGTACAGCTCTAGCTGTATTATAGAAGCATTATGAAAATAATTCACTTTGAAGAACATTATTCTGAAATAAGTCTATTCAGTGGAGAAAAATAAATGGAGAAAAAAACACCAGGTAGATCACTCCAAGGAGTGTTCTAGAACTGGATAATGAAGGCAGTGAGTGTTTCACATTCATAAGTGCACCAATTTATGGATTTCAAAACCAAACAGAAAATTAGCTACCTTACCCACTGGTCTGTATTTTTCATTACCATGGCTATTTTCTCCTTGGATAGGGAAAACAAGGAGAGCTGTATATATTTACTGTTTTCCTTACCTCATATCCAACATTTTGCAAAAAAAAAGCAATACAACAGAAACACTAAACACTTTTGCATATCTGTTTCCTAAACAGCATTTGTGCATATTATTTACTTTGAGACCATACCTAATTCCCAAACACACTGAGCAAAACTTATCTATGAATAGAGAAAACCTTTATAAGATACTTGAATCCAGAAATGTTTCCCTACACATTCAAAGGCAGCAAGCTCACCTTAATGGTCTATAATTTTCCAAAGGGGAAGGAAAAAAAAGATGACTAATTTGTAGGGATTTTGCACAGAAGCAGCACTGCTCTCTGGATGAACTCAGGCTAATGATTCATTTAGCAATTATTGGAAGAGTTTTCTTTATGTTTCAACAGATGCTTTGCTATTTCTAAAATAATTTGAACTAAATTATTTTACTGCTCACAATTTCCACACATAACACTCTTTCCCCAACATTTCCTCAAAGATAAAATATTTTCACTAACAAAACTATTTGTTTTCCTGTAAATAATAAGTCTCTGCTTAAACGTCTTTACCATCCTGCCCAGGTAAAGAAGATGCTCACAAGGGTGGGGACGCCATCAACAGGACTAGCACAAACAGTGCAACAGGGAAGAGCCAATTCTGACTCCATGTTGGACCTGCTTCCTTTACTTTAACTTTTGCTTTTCACTGCTTTTGTTATTATAATCACTGTCTATGGCTGTAAGCATACATAATGGCCTGCCACAGGGAACCCTGCCCCTCTGCCTGTTAAACTAAAAGGTCTTTGTTCAGCTCACAGAGAGACAGTCTGACCCTACCCACCTGTGAATGGCTGAAGAACATCCCGTCCTATTTTGCAAGATAAATGGCTTTTTTACTGTACTTCCTCACCTCCTCCCCTTCTGTTCTATAAAAGAAACTGTCATCCAGACCCTATAAGATGGTTTTTTGGGGACCCTAGTCCACCATCTTCTCAGTCTGCCGACTTTCCGAATAAAGTCGCTATTCCTTGCCTCAACGCCTCGTCTCCCGATTTACTGGTCTGCAGTGAGGCAAGCAGAGCAAGCTTGGACTCGGTAACAACAGTACTGTTTAACATGCACCATCCAGTCTCTTAACTGGCCCTCAGGATCTAAGCCTTGCAAATAGGTCTAGGGTATAATGGGGGTGGGAGGTGTTCTGCACAAGAAGAGAAAACCTCTCAAAATGACTTAATTCATCAAGGGGACCTAATTAATGTGGGTGGATTATTTGAATCTCTTCAACCCAGTTGCCAACCCAAACTCAGTAACATCCTCGGGCTATACCTCTACCTCCCTGCTTTCTAGAAGTTGCTCCAGATTATTCAAGATATGTGCAATACATGTGATCAAACATATATAGATTCTCTCTCCGTACTTTGTCTATTCCATATTTCTCCCTTTCTTCCTAAAGCTAACAAAGAATCAATTTTTTTAAAGAAATATTAAATTCTGGTATGAAATCAAAGGTATAAAAACTATATTATAGTCTCCATATCTGTCAAACTGTTAAAACACTAACCATATTTTCTATAAGGTATGTGGAGAAGTGAGCTATAAACAATTAATAAAGCTGCTAAATAAGTTAGGGGTCATGACCAAAAAAAAAAAAAGTAATAGAATGGGATGACTAGACAGCAAGTTATACAAGCTCATAAGATTTCCCAGCTACAAACTATGCTAATAAATCATGCATCTCATTAGTGTCACTCCTCCAGAACACCAAAAAGACAAAGTCACAGTAACATGGAGAAAAAAATGATCCCCAGTCCTTTGGGAGCCATGGCCCCTAAAATGGCCCTTATGCTCAGGGAATTTGCTTTCTTCTTAGGAAGACTTCACACATTCAAGAAAACTCATTAACATGTAATGTCTCTGTGGTGGGCAAATACTAGCAAACTGCAACTCCAGATGGAATCCCAAAATGTTGAAGGTCCCCAGGGCAGAAGGCCAATTAAGAAAGGTAAGAATGGGCCTCCCTGGTGGCGCAGTGGTTGAGAGTCCGCCTGCCAATGCAGCGGATACGGGTTCGTGCCCCGGTTCGGGAGGATCCCATATGCCGTGGAGCGGCTGGGCCCGTGAGCCATGGACACTGAGCCTGCGCATCCGGAGCCTGTGCTCCACAACGGGAGAGGCCACAACAGTGAAAGGCCTGCGTACCGCAAAAAAAAAAAAAAAAAAAAAAAAAAAGAAAGAAAGAAAGGTAAGAATAATACAAAAGAGAAAAAGGAAAAACTGACATTTTTGCCATCCATCTAGGGGGGAGGAGGGGAGCTTTTCATAATCCCACATACCATTTCTCTCCTTGAATTTTACACACTGCATGAAAGACCAGGAAAGTGAGCAATCAGAGTATGGGGAAGGATTCTCCCATGTATCTTTTCAATCTGTCCCCTTTGCCCATTAGCTGGCTGCCCAAGCTCACAAAGAGAGACCTCCCTGTGAAATAATAGAAAATGTATATTGTTGACTGCCCATGGTGCCTAGCACAGAACTTCTGAAACCTTGTAATTTCCTGTGATAAGAGCACAAGGAACACCTTTTGTGTGAATATTTGGTCTTTGACCCTGGTTCCTGACACAAAGCTTCTAAAATCCTCTGGAATTTCCTGAGTAACAGCAGGTTCTTTTGTTCTAATAAGGTGACTTTTAGTGAGCTACTGGATGCAGGTTGGTCACCAGAAAGACCAAGCCGGGATTAGAAGCTTGGAATTTTCAGCCCCACTCCCCATTGTCCAGAGAAGGGAGAAGGCCTACAAATGAAGTTAATAATCGATCCTGCCTACATGAGGAAGCCTCCATAAAAATCCCAAAAGGACAGGGTTCAGAGAGCTTCCGGATTGGTGAACACACAGAGGTCCTGGGACAGTGATGCTCTTGGAGAGGGCATGAAAACCCCATGCCCCTTCCCACATACCCTGCCCTATGCATTTCTTCCATCTGGATGATCATCTGTATCCTTTATTATATCCTTTTATAATAAACCAGTAAACAGTAAATTAACTGTTTTCCTGAGTTCTGTGAGCTGCTCTAGCAAATTAATTGAACCTGAGGAAGGGGTGGTGGGAAGCTCCGACTTAAAACCAGTTGGTCAGAAACACAGGTAACAAAGCGGACTTGCAGTTGGCATCTTAAGGGATGTAGGGGGAGCAGTCTTGTGGGGTTGAGCCCTTAACCTGTGGGATCTGATGCTATCTCCAGGTAGTGTCAGAATTGAGTTCAACTGTAGGACACCCAGCTGTTTTGCAGAACTGCTTGGTGTGGGGAAATCGCACACACAGCTGGTGTCAGAAGTACTGTAAGTGTGGTAGTATTATGAGAGTAAAGGAGAAACACAGGAGAAGGGAGGTTTTCTATACCTTTCCCTCCCAAAGCACCCCTTAGAATTTTCAGCCATCACAGTAGCTGAGATACCTCCAAGGTTGGGAATGGAGACAAACAAGAACAAGATCCAAGGCTCACCACATCTTCCGGGCACATCTCCACCAACCATTCCCCCACAGTGCATTGCCTCAGCCATCTCTCTGCAGAAACTTATTTGTTATTAAAATGACTTATCTTTTTTTATCATTTCTGAACTTATTTTAAATACTTCAACACAGACACTTCTAGTTCCAGTCAAGATACAATGAACACAGTTCTCCCTAACCCTCCCACTAAGGACAGCTAAAAACCCTGGATGTAATTATAAAACAAACATAAGAAGATTCCGAAAGATGGAAAGAAGAAGGCAGACTGGCTAGGGACCTCAGGACTTGAGGAATAAATAAAATAAAATAACTCATTGGATGGACTTAATAGCAGAGGTAGATTACAGAGGAAAGAAACACTGAGCCTAAGATATGTCAACAGATATTACACAGTCTGAATAACAGAGAAAAAAATAGGCTGAAAAACATAAACAGAGCCTCAGGGACCTGTAACACGGTTACAAAAGGTCTAACATTTGTGTCATTGGAATCCTAGAAAGAAAGGAGAAAAATGTGGGGATGAAAAAATATTCAAAGAAATAAAAACTAAAAATTTCCCAAATTTGCAAAAGAAATAAACCTAAAAATTCAAGAATCTGAACCCAATCAAATTAAATATATCAATTAAAATACAGAGGTTGGCAGAATGGACTTTTAAGAAGCAATCCAACTCTATGCCGTCTACAAGAAATTCACTTCAAAGTAACGATATAGGTAGGTTGAAAATAAAAGGCTAGAAAAGGATATGGCCTACAAATATTAATCAAAAGAAAGCAGTAGTGACTATATTAATATCAGATAAAGTAGATTTCAGTGAAAGAAAATCACCAGTGTCAGAAAGGATCATTAAGATATGATAAAACAGTCAATCCATAAGGAAGACATAACAATCCTAAATGTATATGCACCAAACAACAGAGCTGTAAAACATATGAAGCAAAAACTGATAGAACAGATAAAAAGAGACAAATCCACAACTATAGTTGGAGACTTTAACACCTCTCTCTCAGCAACTGATAAAACTAAGAGACAGAAAATCATTAAGGATACAAAAAAACTTACCACTACCAACCAACAGGATCTAATCAACATTTGTAGAACATGCCATTCAACAACATAAGAATACACATTCTTTTCAAGTACCCATGGAACATTCATTAAGATAGACTATATCCTGGGCCATAAAATGAATCCCAACAAATTTAAAAGAATTTCATCATACAGAGTGTATTCTCTGACAACAATGGAATCAAACTAGAAATCAGTATCAGAAAGATAATAGGAAACTCTCCAAACACTTTTCGAAATAACAGGAGTCAAAGAGGAAGTGTTGAGGGAAATAAAAAATAAATAGAACTGAATAAAAATGAAAAGACAAGGACTTCCCTGATGGTGCAGTGGTTAAGAATCCACCTGCCAATGCAGGGGACACAGGTTCGAGCCTTAGTCTGGGAAGATCCCACATGCCGTGGAGCAACTACTGAGCCTGCATGCCACAACTACTGAAGGCCTCACACCTAGAGCCTGTGCTCTGCAACAAAGAGAAGCCACCAAAATGAGAAGCCCGCGCACCACAACAGAAAGTAGACCCAGCTCACCACCACTAGAGAAAGCCCCCACGCAGCAACGAAGACACAACACAGCCAAAAATTAATTAATTTTTTAAAAAATGAAAAGACAATTTATCAAAATGTATAGCTAAAGCAGTGCTGAAGAAAATACAAAACACTTAACAGTTACATTAGAGTAAAAATCTCAAAACTCTAAGCTACCACCACAAGAAACTAGAAAATGAGAAGCAAAACAAACACAGAGCAAGCAAGAAGAAGCACATAAAGAGCAGAAATCAATGAAATCAAAAAACAGAAAAATAGAGAAACCTCATGAAACAAAAAGCTGGTTCTCTGTAAAAATCAATACGCTCACAAATTTCCAGAAAACAAGCAAAAAATAAAGAAGATGACCCAAATTACCAAAATCAGGAATAAAAAGGGGGATATCACTACAAAGTCCAGACATTATGAGGATAATAAGACATACTAAGAAAAACTCTATATACATAAATTTGACAACTTAGATTAAAAGGCCTAATTCCTCAAAAAGCACAATCTACCAAAATTCACCCAATAGAAATATATCATTTTGGCCTCCCTAAGCTTCTCAGCCCCCCTCAGACAAATCACAGGGCAGGCCCTGAACCAAGATGGTGGACTAGAAGGACGTGCTCTCACTCCCTCTTGTGAGAACACGAGAATCACAACCAGCTGCTGGACAATCATCGACAGGAGGACACTGGAACTCACTAAAAAAGATACCCCACATCCAAAGACAAAGGAGAAGCCATAATGAGATGGTAGGAGGGGTGCAATCACAGTAAAATCAAATCCCATAACCACTGGGTGGGTGACTCACAGACTGGAGAACACTTATACCACGGAAGTCTACCCACAGAAGTGAAGGTTCTGAGCCCCATGTCAGGCTTCCCAACCTGGGGGTCTGGCAACGGCAGGAGGAATTCCTAGAGAATCAGACTTTGAAGGCTAGTGGGATTTGAATGCAGGACTTAAACAGGACTGGGGGGAAGAGAGACTCCACTCTCGGAGGGCACACACAAAGCAGTGTGCACATCAGGACCCAGGGGAAGGCGCAGTGACCCCATAGGAGACTGAACCAGACCTACCTGCTAGTGTTGGAGGGTCTCCTTTAGAAGCTGGGGGAGGCTGTGGCTCACCGTGGGGACAAGGACACAGGCAGCAGAAGTTCTGGAAAGTACTCCTTGGTGTGACCCCTCCCAGACTCTGCCATTAGCCCCATCAAGGAGCCCAGATAGTCTCCAGTATTGTGTTGCCTCAGGCCAAACAACCAACAAGGAGAGAACCCAGCCCCACCCATCAGCAGACAAGCAGATTAAAGTTTTACTGAGCTCTTCCCACCAGAGCAACAGTCAGCTCTACCCACCACCAGTCCGTCCCATCAGGAAACTTGCACAGGCCTCTTAGATAGCCTCATCCACCAGAGGGCAGACGGCAGAAGCAAGAAGAACTACAATCCTGCAGCCTGTGGAACAAAAACCACATCCACAGAGAGAGAGAGACAAGATGAAAAGGCAGAGGGCTATGTGCCAGATGAAGGAACAAGATAAAATCCCAGAAACACAACCAAATGAAGTGGAGATAGGCAATCTTCCAGAAAAAGAATTCAGAATAATAATAGTGAAGATGATCCAGGACCTCGGAAAAAGAATGGAGGCAAAGATCGAGACGATGTAAGAAATGTTTAACAAAGACCTAGAAGAATTAAAGAACAAACAAACAGAGATGAACAATACAATAACTGAAATGAAAACTACACACGAAGGAATCAATAGCAGAATAACTGAGGCAGAAGAACGGATAAGTGACCTGGAAGACAGAACAGTGGAATTCACGGCTGCGGAACAGAATAAAGAAAAAAGAATGAAAGAAATGAAGACAGCCTAAGAGACCTGTGGGACAACATTAAACACAACAACATTCGCATTATAGGGGTCCCAGAAGGAGAAGAGAGAGAGAAAGGACCCGAGAAAATATTTGAAGAGATTATAGTCGAAAACTTCCCTAACATGGGAAAGGAAACAGCCACCCAAGTGCAGGAAGCACAGACAGTCCCATACAGGATAAACACAAGGAGTTGGCCAAGACACATAATAATCAAATTGGCAAAAATTAAAGACAAAGAAAAATTATGGAAAGCAGCAAGGGAAAAATGACAAATAACATACAAGGGAACTCCCATAAGGTTAACAGCTGATTTCTCAGCAGAAACTCTACAAGCCAAAAGAGAGTGGCAGGGTGTACTTAAAGAGATGAAAGGGAAGAACCTACAACCAAGATTACTCTACCCAGCAAGGATCTCATTCAGATTCAATGGAGAAATCAAAAGCTTTACAGACAAGCAAAAGCTAAGAGAATTCAGCACCACTAAACCAGCTCTACAACAAATGCTAAAGAAACTTCTCTAAGTGGGAAATGCAACAGAAGAAAAGGACCTACAAAAACAAACCCAAAACAATTAAGAAAATGGTCATAGGAATATACATATCGATAATTAACTTAAACCTGAATGCATTAAATGCTCCAACCAAAAGACACAGGCTTACTGAATGGATACAAAAACAAGACCCATATATATGTTGTCTACAAGAGACCCACTACAGACCTAAGGACACACACACAGACTGAAAGTGAGAGGATGGAAAAAGGTATTCCATGCAAATGGAAATCAAAAGAAAGCTGGAGTAGCAATACTCCTATCAGATAAAATAGACTTTAAAATAAAGAATGTTACAACAGAAAAGGAAGGACACTACATAATGATCAAGGGATCAATCCAAGAAGAAGATATAACAATTATAAACATATATGCACCCAACATAGGAGCACCTCAGTACATAAGGCAACTGCTAACAGCTATAAAAGAGGAAACCGACAGTAACAAAATAATACTGGGGGATTTTAACACCTCACTTAAACCAATGGACAGATCATCCAAAATGAAAATAAATAAGGAAACAGAAGCTTTAAATAACACAATAGACCAGATAGATTTAATTGATATTTATAGGACTTTCCAACCAGAAAGAGCAGATTACACTTTCTTCTCAAGTGCACATGGAACATCCTCCTGGATAGATCATATCTTGGGTCACAAATCAAGCTTCAGTATATTTAAGAAAATTGAAATCATATCAAGCATCTTTTCTGACCACAATGCTATGAGATTAGAAATGAATTACAGGGGAAAAAAACGTAAAAAAACACAAACACATGGAGGCTAAACAATACGTTACTAAATAACCAAGAGATCACTGAAGAAATCAAAAAGGAAATCAAAAAATACCTAGAGACAAATGTCAACAAAAACACGACGATCCAAAACCTATGGGAGGCAGCAAAAGCAGTTCTAAGCGGGAAGTTTATAGCTATACAAGCCTACATCAAGAAACAAGAAACATCTCAAATAAACAATCTAACCTTACACCTAAAGGCACTAGAGAAAGAAGAACAAACAAAACCCAAAGTTAGCAGAAGGAAAGAAATCATAAAGATCAGAGTAGAAATAAATGAAATAGAAACACAGAAAACAGTGGCAAAGATCAATAAAACTAAAAGCTGGTTCTTTGAGATGATAAACAAAATTGATAAACCATTAGCCAGACTCAACAAGAAAAATAGGGAGAAGACTCAGATCAATAGAATTAGAAATAAAAAAGGAGAAGTTACAACAGACACTGCAGAAATACAAAGCATCCTAAGACACTACTATAAGCAACTCTATGCCAATAAAATGGACAACCTGGAAGAAATGGACAAATTCTTAGAAAGGTATAACCTTCCAAGACTGAACCAGGAAGAAATAGAAAATATGAACAGACCAATCACAAGTAATGAAGTTGAAACTGTGATTAAAAATCTTCCAACAAACAAAAGCCCAGGACCAGATGGCTTCACAGGTGAATTCTATCAAACATTTAGAGAAGAGCTAACACCCATCCTTCTCAAACTCTTCCAAAAAATGTGGAGGAAGGAACACTCCCAAACTCATTCTATGAGGTCACCATCACCCTGATACCAAAACCAGACAAAGATACTACTAAAAAAGAAAATCACAGACCAATATAACTCATGAATATAGATGCAAAAATCCTCAGCAAAATACTAGCAAACAGAATCCAACAACACATTAAAAGGATCATCCACCATGATCAAGTGGGATTTATCCCAGCGATGCAAGGATTCCTCAATATATGCAAATCAATCAATGTGATACACCATATTAACAAACTGAAGAATAAAAACCATATGATCATCTCAATAGATGCAGAGAAAGCTTTTGACAAAATTCAACAGGCATTTATGATAACTCTCCAGAAAATGGGCATAGACGGAACCTACCTCAACATAATAAAGGCCATATATGACAAACCCACAGCAAACATCATTCTCAATGGTGAAAAACTGATAGCATTTCCTCTAAGATCAGGAACAAGACAAGGATGTCCACTCTCACCACTATTATTCAACATAGTTTTGGAAGTCCTAGCCACGGCAATCAGAGAAGAAAAAGAAATAAAAGGAATACAAATTGGAAAAGAAGAAATAAAACTGTCAACGTTTGCAGATGACATGGTACTATACATAGAGAATCCTAAAGATGCCATCAGAAAACTACTAGAGCTAATCAATGAATTTGGTAAAGTTGCAGAATACAAAATTGATGCACAGAAATCTCTTGCATTCCTATACACTAATGATGAAAAATCTGGAAGAGAAATTAAGGAAACACTCCAATTTGCCACTGCAACAAAAAGAATAAAATACCTAGGAATAAACGTACATAGGGAGACAAAAGACCTGTATGCAGAAAACTATAAGACACTGATGAAAGAAATTAAAGATGATACCAACAGATGGAGAGATATACCATGTTCTTGGATTGGAAGAATCAATATTGTGAAAATGACTATACTACCCAAAGCAATCTACACATTCAATGCAATCCCTATCAAATTACCAATGGCATTTTTTACAGAACTAGAACAAAAAATCTTAAAATTTGTATAGAGACACTAAAGATCCCAAATAGCCAAAGCAGTCTTGAGGGGAAAAAACGGAACTGGAGGAATCAGACTCCCTGACTTCAGACTATACTACAAAGCTATAGTAATCAAGACAATATGGTACTGGCACAAAAACAGAAACATAGATCAACGGAACAAGACAGAAAGCCCAGAAATAAACTCACTCACCTATGATCAACTAATCTATGACAAAGGAGGCAAGGATATACAATGGAGAAAAGACAGTCTCTTCAATAAGTGGTGCTGGGAAAACTGGACAGCTACATGTAAAAGAATGAAATTAGAACACTCCCTAACACCATACACAAAAATAAACTCAAAATGGGTTAGAGACCTAAATGTAAGACTGGACACTATAAAACTCTTAGAGGAAAACATAGGAAGAACACTCTTTGACATAAATCACGGCAAGATCTTCTTTGATCCACCTCCTAGAGTAATGGAAATAAAAACAAGAATAAACAAATGGGACCTAATGAAACTTCAAAGCTTTTGCACAGCAAAGGAAACCATAAACAAGACGAAAAGACAATCCTCAGAATGGGAGAAAATATTTGCAAACGAATCAAGGGACAAAGGATTAATCTCCAAAATATAGAAACAGCTCATGCAGCTCAATATTTAAAAAACAAACAACCCAATCCAAAAATGGGCAGAAGACCTAAATAGACATTTCTCCAAAGAAGACATACAGATGGCCAAGAGGCACATGAAAAGGTGCTCAACATCACTAATTATTAGAGAAATGCAAATCAAAACTACAATGAGGTATCACCTCATACCACTTAGAATGGGCATCATCAGAAAATCTACAAACAACAAATGCTGGAGAGGGTGTGAAGAAAAGGGACCCCTCTTGCACAGTTGGTGGGAATGTAAATTGATACAGCCACTCTGGAGAACAGTATGGAGGTTCCTTAAGAAACTAAAAATAGAATTAACATATGACCCAGCAATCCCATTACTGGGCATATACCCAGAGAAAACCATAATTCAAAAAGACACATGCACCCCAGTGTTCACTGCAGCACTATTTACAATATCCGGGTCATGGAAGCAACCTAAATGCCCATAGACAGACGAATGGATAAAGAAGATGTGGTACATATATACAATGGAGTATTAGCCATAAAAAGGAACGAAATTGGGGCCTCCCTGGTGGCACAGTGGTTGAGAGTCCACCTGCCGATGCAGGGGACGCGGGTTCGTGCCCCGGTCTGGGAGGATCCCACATGCCGCGGAGCGGCTGGGCCCGTGAGCCATGGCCGCTGAGCCTGTGCGTCCAGAGCCTGTGCTCCGCAACGGGAGAGGCCACAACAGTGAGAGGCCCACGTAACGCAAAAAAAAAAATTAATTAATTAGTTAATTAAAAAGGAACGAAATTGGGTCATTTGTTGAAACATGGATGGATCTAGAGACTGTCATACAGAGTGAAGTAAGTCAGAAAGAGACAAACAAATATAGTATATTAACGCATGTATGTGGAACGTAGAAAAATGGTACATATGAATCAGTTTGCAAGGCAGAAATTGAGACACAGATATAGGGAACAAACGCATGGACACCAAGGGGGGAAAGCGGTGGGGGGTGTGTGTGTGTGATGAATTGGGCGATTGGGATTGACATGTATACACTGATGTGTATAAAATTGATGACTAATAAGAACCTGCTGTATAAAAAAATAAATTAAATAAAATTCAAAAATTTAAATATATATATATATATATATTATTTTAACCACCAAACAAATTAAATTCATAGTTTTAAAATCCCTAAAAAGAAATCTCCAGTCCCACGTGGTTTCACTAAAGAATTCTACCTGACACCTAAAGAACCTCTCTGTAATAGGGGAAATACTGCCAAGCTCATTTTTCAAGTCTAGTAATAAACACATGAAATCTGAAATTAAAGATACAAGACCATATATAATCAGTCAAAAATCGGACATAGACAGTACTCAGAGAGAAAGAGAGAACTACAGTCTAATATCCCTCATGAACACAGACAAGAAAAATCTCAGCAGAGTATCAGCAAGTGCAGTCCAGCTACATATATAAAAAAATTATACACCATGACCAAGTGGAGTTTATCCCAGGGATGCAAGGCTGGTTCAATACTCAAAAATCAATCAAAGTAATCCAACATATTAACATTTTCTTAATTAAAGAAGAAAATAGCATCATCATATCAATTGATGCAGAAAAATCATCTAACAAAATTCAATACTGATTCATAAAAATTCTCAGAAAACTAGGAATAGAGGGAAACTTCCTCACCTTGATAAAGAACATCTACAGAAAAACCTACGGAAACATCATACTTAATGGCGAATGACTGATGTTAATGGTTTAAGACTGGGAAAAAGTCAAGGATGTACACTCTCATAACTCTTATTCAACATAATACTAGAAGTCCTAGCCAGCACAATAAGAAAAGAAAATAAGAGTCATAATAGATTGAAAAGGAAGACATGAAAATGTCCCGATTTGCAGGTGACATGATTGTTTACACAGAAAAACTCAACAAGTCTGTCCAAAAAGAAAGGAAAAAAAGCCCTCCAAAAAGGAATAAATGAGCTCAGAAAAGCCATAGGATATAAGATCAACATATAAAAGCCAACTGTACTTCTATATACTAGCAATGAACATGTGGAAATTGAAATTTAAAATGTAAAACCATTTATAATCGCTCAAAAAATAAAATACTTAGGCATAAATATAACAAAACATGTACAGAATTTGTCTCCTAAGAACTACAAAATACTAATGAAATAAATCCGAAAAGATGTAAATAAATCTAAAGACACACTGTGTTCATGGATTGGAAAATTCAACATAGTGAAGACATCAATTTTCCAAATTGATCTATAAATTTAACAGAATTCTATCAAAATCCCAGCAAAAAGTCTTGTAGATATAGAAAAGCTTATTCTAAAGCATATTTGGAAAGGCAAAGGAACTAAATGAGCTAAAACAATTTGGAAAAAAAAGAATAAAGTTAGGGGCTTCCCTGGTGGCACAGTGGTTGAGAGTCCGCCTGCCGATGCAGGGGTCACGGGTTCGTGCCCCGATCCAGGAAGATCCTACATGCCGCGGAGCGGCTGGGCCCGTGAGCCATGGCTGCTGAGCCTGCGCATCTGGAGCCCGTGCTCCGCAACGGGAGAGGCCACAACAGTGAGAGGCCCGTGTACCGCAACAAAAAAAAAAAAAAAAAAAGAATAAAGTTAGATTACATTACTTGATTTTAAGACTCACCAGTAATCAAGAAAATGTGGCATTAGTGTAAAGACAGATACATATATCAATGCAACAGAAATGAAAACCCAGAAATAGAGCCACACAAGTTTGGCCAACTGATTTATGACAAAGGTGTGAAACAATTCAATAGAGGAAGACAGTCTTTTCAACAAAAGGTGCTGTAGCAACTGGACATCCATGAGCAAAAAAATAATAATAATAAATCTCTACCTAAATTAACACAAAAATTAACCCAAAAGGGATCACAGACTTAAAGTTACAATGCAAAACTAGGAAACTTTGTGGGGAAAAAAAAAAAATCTTTGGGTCATAAAACTAGGCCAAGAGTACTTAGACATGACACCAAAAGCACAGTTCTTAAGAGAAAAAAAAATTAATAAACTGGATTTCTGTGAAAGACCCTACCAAGAGGATGAAAAGTCAAGCTACTGCCTGAGAAATAATATTTGCAAACCACCTACCTGACAAAGAACTAGTATCCAGACTATACAGAGAACTCTCTGAACTCAACAGTAAAAATAAACCAAACAATCCAAGTAAAAATGGGCAAAAGATATGAACAGAATTTCACTAAAGAGTATATAGAGATGACAAATAAGTGCATGAAAATATGTTCAACATCTTTAACTATTAGGGAAACACAAATTAAAACCATGATGAGATATCACTACCCACCTATCAGAATAGCTGAAATTTAAAATGTTAATAAGGCCAGATGCTAGTAAGTGTGCAGAGAAACTGAGTATCTCATACATTTTTTTGGTGGGAATGTAAAATGGTAGAGCCATTTTGGAAAACAGTTCATACAGTTTTTCATAAAACCAAACATGTACTTATCATACAATCCAGCAATCAAACACCTGGGTATTTATCCCTGAGAAAATAAAACTTAAGTTCACATGAAAACCTGTACACAAATATTCACATCAGATTTATTTATAATAGCCAAAAACTGGAAACAACCGAAATGTCCTTCACGGGTCAAATGGTTAAACAAACTGCGGTCCATCCATATCATTAACTAATATCCTGCAAAGAAAAGGAATAAATTACTGATACACACAACTTGTATGAATCTCAAGGGCATTAAGTTGGGGGTGGGGGAGGGAGCCAGTCTCAAAAGGTTATAATACTGTATGACTCCATTTATATAACATTCTCAAATGACAAAATCATGAGATGGAAAAACAAAACTGTGGCTTCCATGGGTTCGGGATGGTGAGAGCAGGATGGGTGTGACTAGAAAGAGGCAGAAAAGGAGTTCTTTCTGGTTCTGTATTTTAACTGTGTTGGTGGTTAGTGAAAGGAAAGGGATAGAACCACACTCAAAGTCCCAATATACCACATACAAAAACTGCAGTTTCCGTGGTTGAACCAGGATGGGGTTTAAAGCCCAGCCACATAGACCTCTGCTTCGCCCCCTAATGGTGGTTCCTGAGGCATGCGAGGAATACTATGGTGTTTGCAGAATCTCAAAGTTGATGAGTCAGACTTCTCATTTGCATACCCACAGTACCCTGCACAGAGTACAATCCTTTCAAGTTTAAAAGAATATTCCTTGCAACTCAACATTTCTAACTATGAGAAGTTTGCTTACAAAATCTCCTGTACAAACTTTAAACAGGAAGTGCCCTTGGGGATAAAGAGCCACCATCAGTGAAGTAGGATCTGCGGTTACTGGAGAAATGAGCTTAGTAAACCAGTGTTATACTCTGGTTTCTCTTCAGATAGAATAAATCTTTCGCCTTTTACTAAAGATTTCCGTGAAGAGAATTAAGTCTGAGTGTTCAACAAATTTTTTGAGGCCTTGCTTTAGCAGGGCTAGTGTCTGATGTTGTAATAAAAGACATGATCTTTCTGAAATAACTCCTCTTCCTGCTGTTTTCAACATGCCATTATTCCTCTTAACCTACAAAGTTTAGTATTATAAGTAAGAAGCTTATAGGCTAAGGTTTTATTGGTTTTCTACCTGAACTGTTCTGATTAACCTACACAGTTTAGTATTATAAGTAAAAAGCTCATAGACTAAAGTTTTATTGGTTTTCTGCCTGAGCTGTTCTAGTAAAATATCATAAATTTATGTCAAATGAATTTCCACTGATGAAGTCTTGACTTGCCAGTTGCCACTCATGTCAGAAACACTGGCTAAAACAACTGAACGGTTCCCCTTCCCTCCCCTATATAATGAAGAATCTAAAATGTTGAAAACATATATCCCAAGTGTTGGCCCTGAAGCCCCACTCAAAGGTCCTGTATTCAGTTACAAGTTGGAAAGTATGTGGTGGTCTGACGCCAGGTTGTCCAGAATCCCCAGTGCCTGATGTCATAGCCATGAGAGGAACCTTCAATGCATGGTAGTGGTACCAGCTCCTAAAGGACAAAGAGCCTCCTGAACCTTCACCCAGCCCAGCAAACAGGCTGGTATGAACTGGTTTCTACTGCTTGCCTAATAAATGTCTATATGTGTGATCAAATTTAGCTGGAGAACTGCCTTCATACAACCCAGGAGCAAAATTATAATGGACTAACTAACCCTCACCAACTTGAACTTTTCAGCAGATACTGTGATCCTGCAAGTGGCTTCAGAGAGTTCCCCACACAAAGACACCACCCTTCACATCTCCCACGGGCCCATGATCTTACTTTTTATCCTGCAGCTGCTTCTAATTTCTTTTTAACAGAGACTTATCAACTGTCATGTCATGATTTTAAAAGGTAATAACCTTTTAAAGAATGGTGACAGGCACCACTTTTAGGGAACGTACTGGGAAAAGGAAAGGTTTCCCCTCCTCCCCACTCCCCCATGTCTCTCCCCAAATTTCAGCTCTAAGCCGTTGCTGAACTCTGCTCCTTCTACTCTCAGAATCCTATCTGTTGGAGCACTTACATAGGATGTGTTGTGTAAACAACCCCCTCTAACCCTGAGGGACTGTTCTTGACACTAAAAGTGCCCAAATGCAGAGTCCACATTCCAGAAGGAATGAGTAAGCACCCGAAGGGTCCCAGTCAGAAATCCAGTTCCAGACACGGCTACAATTCAAATGATTCCAATATTGGTATTGAAAGCTGCACCTGAGAATTTATGAGCATTAAGGATGTTAGAAATAAGTGATGTACAAATGAAGGAGGTGGTGCTCAACATAGGCAGTGGGTTAGAAATTTTCGCAGCCTCCAATAACCTCATAAGGGTGAGGCATCAGAATCCCTGGAGCAGGCACCCAGAGCTTCAGAGGAAACAGCCCTCCTTCTAGCACCCCTGTGCTTCTATGTCCTTTTACTTCATAAGGTTCCATTCCCCCTGTCAGACTAGCAGGGTGTCTGCTCCAGCCCACAGAGTAGAACTGCCTCAGCCTCAGATGAATCCTTCCTGCAAGGTGCTTGTTGGACAACCTAAAGACAGAGAACAGGTTCCGTGGCAGATTTTGTACCTGCCACTGAAGAAATAAATAATAAGTGTTTGCACACGGGGCAGAATTCAGATCTGAACTCTTTCCCTATGACGTACCACTTGGTAGTGAGGTTACAGGAAAGGAAGATATTTAACTCCTACCCACCTCCAACTACCAGAAGCTAATAAGAGTAAAACCAAAGAATTTGACTTTTGTTCAACCATCAGACAGACTCGGGTCAGTTCAAAACACTATCCTTCTGTTCGAGGCTCAGCTCAGATCCACCTCCTCTGGGGAGCCTTCCCTGGTCATTCCAAGGTTGGAAACTCACCTGGCAATTTTTGGCTATACCAACTAGGGACACTCATAAAAATGGAAACACTCTGTTAAATGTAATGCCGATTTTCAGGCAGGACACACAAACAGGGTCAGTTGTCCTGGCTGCGTACACCTGCTGTCTCTTCAGCTTGATGGATGCTGCTGCCCTTTGTTAAATAATTAGAGCATCATCCCTATTAAAGCTACGTGGCAGCTTGGCATTTTCAGATGGAGTAATAGCTTCTTGAGGAGAGAAACTATGCTTCTTACTTCCCTTAACCCACAGCACCTATAGAAAAGCAGTTGATTAGCAAAGAATTACTTGTAAACTGACTGGCTTGTGGCTGAGAAATGTCTCACCACACCAAACCTATATCATCACCTCAAGGTTTTACTAAGTATTCATGGGGAACCTCTCTCTCTCTCAGTCTGTTTCTTTTTCTCTCTTCTCTCCCTCCATACGTGTACATGCACACATACACACACCTGATTTTTTAGTCTTGCAGGGCTAAACCCTTGGTTCTAACTTCACCTTATCTTCTCCTGGCTCCTTCAAGAAACTTTATAACAAAATAAACAATATTTGGGGGGACTTCCCTGGTGGCGCAGTGGTTAAGAATCCGCCTGCCAATGCAGGGGACACAGGTTCGATCCTTGGTCCAGGAAGGTCCCACATGCCGCGGAGCAACTAAGCCCGTGCGCCACAACTACTGAATCCTGCACGACTAGAGCCCGTACTCTGCAACAAGAGAAGCCACCGCAATGAGAAGCCCGTGCACCGCAACAAAGAGTAGTGCCCGCTCGCCGCAACTAGAGGAAGCCCACATGCAGCAACGAAGACCCAACGCAGACAAAAATCGATCAATCTATCATTAATTAATTTTTTTTAAAAAAACAATATTTTGCATGAGTTAGTAGATATAAAAGAGAGAGGAGGGCCAAGCAGGGGCCTTAGTGGCTGAGCTAATAAGCAAATTTGATGCTTATCCATCTGCATTACAGACCCTATTTTCACATAAGGCAGAGAGCTTCCCTTTCCTGTGCTCCCCAGGAAATCACGACTGCCTCACTTTTCCCCCCGCCTAGTTGCAAATCTCCTACATATCAGGAAGGACATCCAGCAGGGATGAGACTAGACAAGAGACAGCGTACTGGCAGGTTAAGAGCAGGAGTCCTTCATGTTAACAAGAGGGAATCAAGCCCAACGTGTGCTCAGGAACCTTCCCTCCATTACTCGTCTGTGGGCTTCTTGCCCTGACCATTTGGAGACTCCTCAGCCCACACCCTCTCTGCCTGGAGGGGCTGGCACAGGACACAAGAATCTACCTCTGCTGAGCAGCCCCTCTGTGAAGGGGCAAAGCTGCATCAAATCCAATCCTCTGTTAATGAGGACGGGCTGAAAATTCACACAAACAGCCCAACCACACGTTCACCTGTTCCCATCAGATGGAGGAAGGCAGACATGACCAGAACACCGGAATCATCTTGGAGGAGCTACGGCTTAATGAAAATGAGGTAAGTCCTACACTCTCTAAACCTGCCAGAGTTTAGGCCGTGAAACAAAGCAAACATTGCCAGGGAGCCAATGACCCTTCACAATAAGTGCCCAACCAGACAGCCATGTCCACCTTAATCCAACCACCACTACTGAATGCCTGCTCCAGTGAGGCAGGGATGAAAGATCCCCTTACATCTAAAACAGGTAACTGCTCTATAACACAGGCTCGGGGAGGAGTCCTGGGAATGGAGCTCATAGGAGGGAGAAATCAATGCCAACAGGGGGAGAAGCCGGGGGAGAGGCATCAGGAAAGGTTCCATGTGGGCTGTTCCTTGAGCCGCAGGGAAGGGTGCCCAGTCTGCATGAGGATGACGGGGAGGAAACCTCAAGGCATCCTTGGGGAATGGAAGACAATCCTGTTATTTAGTAGCATATGGTTACTACATGGAGATGTGGCTGCTAAAACAAGGTAGGGCCAGTGGACAAATGGGGGTGAATGTCAGCCACCGAGTCTGGACTTCATACTGTAAGAAATGGGGAGCCATGCATGGGTTTTGAGGAAAATTATGAGATATACATTCCAGTACGTTAAGTCCAGGGATGCACAGACCTTGAGTGGGGGAGATCGGGAGAGGCGGGCAAGGCAGGGAAATCCCAAGGCTCCTCAAAGAGTCCTCAGAAGAAATGGCAATGGCCCCAACCCCTTCAGTAACCGTCCCTTGCCTTCTGAATAAAGTTCAGACTCCACCTATGGCACCCAATGGCCTTTATTATCCAGCCCCTGTCTATCTTGTATCATCCCTTCCTCTCACTCAACCTCCCAGCCAAACTGAAGGACTCTCTCAAATCCAGTCCTTAGGCCTGCTGCTCCCTTCACCCATCCTTCCCCAATACCTCAGCTCTAATTTCTGTGAGTCTGGGTTACAGGCACCTTCTGCTTCTGCATGCCCCGTGAATAGCTGCATCACTTACCTCACTGTCTCAGCATCAGTGTCCCCCGAATTCAGGGCCCAGTGAAGACAGAGCCTGGAAGGTCACAGCCTCCCAGCACCCAGCCTAGAAGCCTCTCACACAGCAGCCACTCAATGAATATTTGATAAATGATTCAACATAGAGCTTGCTGAGTTTTTTTTTAAGTATCAAAATACAGAGGAATTTATAAATAACTTGAATATTAAAATCTTTATAGGTAAAATCTGAGTAGCTAAAAATTGTATCTTTACTTTAGAAACGACCTCTTCTCTCTTAACATTCAAAGACATAAGTGATCAAGCTTCCCTTCTCTGATCTTATCTTCCCTTTCTAACCTTCTTGGCAGGCACTGAAAATTCCTCTCTGATTCTACTTCTGAAAGAACGTCTCATTCACAAGTGGGCCCCAATTTCAGAACTGTCACAGGAAGAAGTGTCCTCAGGAAAGAAATGAGTAATTGACTACATGTAAAATTCTTCATAATGCATTAGGCTTTTGAGAGTTCCTTTCAGTAGCAATCCATCCCCTTCTAGATTTAAACGTTTCTCTGTAGAACATTATCTCCTTGCCAGACAGGGGGAATCAACTAATCTTAGCTCTAAAGCAAAGATGTCATCATCCATGGAAGGACAAAATAATGACCACAGCAGCATGGACTGAGGATCCATTCTGTACCAACACATACATGCTGGGTGTTTTATCATCATCTCTTTCTCCACAATGAGACCTCCCGTTCCCATATTCCAAAACATAAAACTAAGGCTCAAATGAGGTGAATGATTTTCCAAAATGGAGCAAACTGCATTTTGAACTCAAGTCCATCCAACTCCACACCTGTGCTCTTTCCATTATAACAAGTATCTTGAATCAGAAATAAAAATAAAACAAATTCATGATAATACAACCCACCATGGAGCTTCATTCATGTCAGTTTGATTCAGAACCTACTATCTAGAAATATCAAGCAAGGAACATGGCCACTACAAAGTTTGAGATGAGAAAAGGGAACCACCAAACACTGAGACAGGTGGCCAGAACTGGAAAGGCATCGGGCTCGACCGGTCCCTGGCCACACACAGGTTCCCAGCACAGGACTGCTCCAAGAGGCCACTGGAGCTCACGCGGGGAGGCACTTTCAAGCCTGGAAAAAGAGACATCACAAAACAGGATGCAAACGTCACAGCATATGTAACCTGAACACTCCTTGAGAGCTACACCTACGCAATCTCCCCCACCACAATTGGCGTCTCGGCAGAAACAAGCAGCTTTGCACCAAAGGAATGATAAGACCCAAAGGTATTCCTGATTTGGGCTATAATCCTCCCTACCATCATCGGCAACCGGAGGACTGTGGTCAGGCCCAGCAACCTTTCACTGTCCTAAGGGAAGCTTCCCCTTGAGTCACCATCACCCTGATAGGTTCGTCCCCTTTCCGACCACACTGAGCCCCTCTGGAAGAGCATCTTCTCTACCGATGACCTTGCCAAATCCCACCCATTCTGTGGAGCTCAGCTGAAGGTCTGCCCCCAGAAGCAGTGTGGGATTGCTTGTGCCCACGGTGGTCTCTCCCTGCTCTGACTGTCAACACTGTCCCGCTCGGCATTCACGTACATGCCCATCTAGGTGAACTTAGGACTGATGCATTTTACACCAATGTAGCCACCTGGCACAGTGTTATTCACTCTCTCCTGCAGTTAAATTCAGCAAAATACTCACCTACTCTGTCCCAGGCACTGAAGATACAGGACTCATTAAATCCCAGCCCTGCCCCTGTGAGACTCACAGTCTGGTGGAGGATGGATACTACAAGATAACACTGTACAAATATATTTATCGTAACAGGGCACAAGATTCAATCCAAAGCCTGACGACACATCACCCTGTTCATCTCCTTCAGATCATTTAGCTCAATCTGTGGCTGTTACGTTTATTTATTTACTTACTGTTGGTCTGTCCCCACTAGGAGACACTGGGACAGGAAGTTTGTCTGTCTGGTTCACTACTAGGTCCCTAGCACTCCACATGGACTTGGGCGCAGAAACACATGCGTTAAAAGCTGTATTTGTGGAAGGAGATAAAAAGAGAAGCAGAGAAGTGTCAGCAACTATGCACATTAAGCCCAAGTTAAAGGTCCAGGCAATGCTTCCGTGACAGGAGACACCTGGGCTCAGATGTGAAGTGTGAGTGAGGACCAGACAGGGAAGAAGTGAAGCACAATCCGGAGGAGGAAACAGGATGAGCAAAGGTAAGAAATGGCCAAGTCAGCATGACAAAGCCCTTAAATATGACTGCAGGCCAGCTGTTCTCAAAGAGAGGGGGTTTTGTCCTTAGGGGGCATGTGGCGATGCCTGGAGACATTTGTGACTGTCATGACTTGGTGCTACTGGCATCTACGAGGTGGAGTCCAGGGATGCTGCTAAACACCCTACAATGTACAGAACAGGCCCCCAAACAAAGGAGGTCAGCAGTGCTGAGGTTTAGCGACATTTAAAGGATGCACTGGTCAGAGAACATAAAAGCTTCCTTCTAAAGTTCTTGATTTCTACTCATGCGTAATTTCACCTTTTGATTAGAATCTAGACCAGAATAGCATTTGCTTGCCACCTCCCATAACCTCCAAAGGAAATACTGAGAACCTATTAGGCTTCTGTTTTAGCTGAAATAAGACTTTCAGCAGACATCAATGAACCTCCTGTCGCTACATATGGCCCCGGGTCTATTTTATGATCTTCACCAAGGACACAGAATCAATTTCCTTCATCTGTTGGCTATCCACCCTGGCTCATCATTTTCCCTCTAAATTCTAGGACTCCAAACTACTCATCCCCTATGCAGGGTAATGAGATACAGAAAGATGAGGACAAGAGGTACTCAATACCGTCAGATGAATGGATGGAAGGATGGTCAGCAGGATAGAGGAACAGAGATTTTTCGGAATAGAAAAAGTCCTTGGAGCTTTTATCTGAGCCTTGTGCACTGTTCCACAAAGGCAGGGTCGACCTAAACGTTGACATCCACTGCCTGTGCCCGTCACCACGGGGGGCTGTCACGGAGAATGCACAGAAGAGGTCACGTCCCCAGGATTCTGGAGCCTTGGCAGGGAGTCAAGCAGCTGAATGTGATGGAGTGGTGGGAGCTGGGAAGTCAGCGAAGACAAAGCCCCTTTGTCTAGAAGTAGCAACACCCGGCAGGGCTGAGCCTGCAACAATGAAATCCATGGGAGCTCCAAACCTGTCGGGGCCTGATTCCTCGTTCAGCTTCTCATACTGCCTCACAGTTGCTTCTCTTCAGCAAAAAGTCTTTTACTCTAAAATGAGTTTGCTTATTTTTGCCCCTGGCAAACAATTCAGTATTATCTGAAATGCCTGAATTATGACTCTAAAATTTTTTCTTAAATCACCATTTTTTTCTGTTGTAAGAAATCCAATAGCAGTATATTTCTAAAGAGTAGATCCCAGACACTCACAAGAGCTATCTGCTGTTGTAACCAGAGTAGGACCCAATGGGGCCTTCCCAGGACAAACCCCCCTGCCCACTGTCCTCCGCCTGTCTCGTCTGCAGAAAAACTGTAATCAAAGAGTAAGTTTAATCAGAGAAGTGAGAAAATGCAAAAACAAAGGAAAAAGCCAAACAAGGCAAAATAATAATAGTTTAGCCATTAAACAAAATCAAGGACCTTTAGTTTCTCCTCAGGGGCTATAGATATATTCTGAGCCATATCCTTTGAGCTGTTTTGCAGATACTGAAACCCCCACCAGGTGGAAGAAGTTAACTGTATGCTGCCCACAAGCACGTAGACCCCAGACCAATCAGAACCAGAAGGTTGATGATGTTGACTCCTGGTTGCCTCACCACCAAGAATGTCCATGAGCTGAACATGCACCTCGCAACCCTCTCCTCAACACATAGGCCCTTCCTCTTTTCCCTATATAATTTCTGAACAAAACTTGGGGAGTTGGTTCTTTGAGACACGAGTCCACCTTCTTGCCAGGATTGACAGCTACCTCAATAAAGCTACCTTTCCTTTTACCCAACACTTATCTCTCAGTATTGGATTCCTGAGCGATGAGCAGCTAAACCTGAGTTCTGTAACACTGTTACAACTCAAATTCCACCATGACATAAAGCTTCCCAAATTTCCTCATCTCTGAAGTGGGCACAATACCACCCACATTACACGTCTTACTAATAATCCTAAAAAGGGCTTATTTAAATCAGAAACATTTACAAATGGATTCGATGAACGGAAATTAAATTTATATCCAACTTTTCACGGAAATGTCTGGTGGGTAAAACAACTGGGAAGAGCATCATGCGAGGCAGGACATTCTTCCCAGGCCCAGACAAACATGGGCCACGTATTTAATACGGTGGCTCTGTATAGAGCCAGAGCTGGAAGAAAAGGGACAGGTTACCCTAGAAAATCAAATGGAAATTGAAGCCAATTTTCTTCAATTCTAAGTAAGATCTGTAACTCTCAAAGTAGGAAGATATCAATACAGGCAGTACCCAGTTTGGAAACGAATTGTCTTCCAAAGTTCATTTGTAAGTCAGGTGCTCAGAACCTGGAGTGCAAGCATCATTCTATGCCCCAAGCCAACCAACAAAAGTTGACTAAACTTACAATATACCTGGCACACTACACACTTAGAGCAAAAATAGTAAAAAGCAATGGTGTGATATCATTTTTTAAACATATCCAAATGCCTAGAAAAACAAATACACAGCTCCTCACTAGGGTTGACCTGAAACCCAAACTATGAGCTGAAGCTGGACGTCATGTGATCCAAGTCATTACTGAAATGGGGTCCTGGAAAACTCAAAGGGGAAGAATGAGAAAAACTCTAGACTCAAGAGGAAAGGGGTTCTGGTGGGACACAGAAAGTAGTCTAACATCTTGCAATCAAAAGAGGAGGGTCTGGTACCTACCCATGACACTCTGAAGAACAGAAGTGCTAACCGTCACCACTAGGAGAGCAATAGCGGCCACCCTACCCGCGATGTAAGCAGGCATAATGAGCTGCAGTGGAGGATAAATGGCCCACTGCCACCCGGAAGCAGGGAGCAGAGGGGCGGGGGATTCCCAGCATGCTCTGCAGGGTGTGGACGGCCAGGGGCAGTAGAGGCAGGAAGGAAACAGTTCCATAGTTGCCATGAGTTGGTATAGGGAGTGTCCAGGAGCCACATTTGATTCCAATAGCTATGGCTAGGTCAGGAAGGAACTTCCTAAACTTTACAAGAGTGGAATTTGCATGAACCGATAAGGTTACTGATCCACATCTCTAGTATTTTGAGAGGAGAACGTGGGATGAGATAAAGACAAAGCACAGGGAATGCCTTTCTCTACACGGCACACTCGCACCTTTTACAGCAGGAAAGGTACTAAATGTCCAGCTGAGTGCTATGGCTGGGTCAACGCCAAATACAAAAGTGATGCAAAACACTGAAACCAGCTTTGAAAATTGAAAAGGTTTATCACTGATCCACTCTGTACCTTCTTTAATCCTCCAAATAAAGTGCCAGTCTCCAGGTCAAATTCTTGGTCCAGTTCCTCTTCATGTTCTGACAAGAAAAACAGTGTGCATTAGTCACAAATCCAAATGAAACTGGACTTGGTTTAACAGGAGAGGTACCAAAGGAAACTGGAATACGTCCTGGAAAAGCTGCCCGTGGACTGAGCTACAGGCATGGAAACATGTCACACTCCTTCATTTCTGTGACCTCAGTTCCTGGAAATACACGGTGGGCCTGATAGAAATGTCCCTTTAATTTGTCATAAGGGTCAAAAAAGTGCAAAAGCTTCCAGCACAAGGAAGCACAGGAGGGATGAGGGCAAATGCCCCACTTGTACAGATGGTGAAAAAAATTTTTAAACGGACCATGCCACAAAATGATGGTGATCATAGCCCTGTGATATAAAGCTAACAAGATTATTGATGGAACTGTATAATGGTAATACATATGCTTATAAGTAAACAGTACAATTGGTTTAAAACAAAAAATATTTAAAAATCTTATTCAAATACTTCCTAAGGGTGAACAATAACCAGGCACAGTGTGAAATAGTTAGGAGTAACGCAGAACACGATTGGCAAGGCTTTTGCTCTCCTGGGACTTACTGTACACTGGATGAGAGAGACAAACAAATAATAAGAAATTACAATGGTGCTGAAGAATGCCATGATATGGGAGGTAAGGAGTGCTATGGGGGCTGAGTCTGGGGTGTCTATTTGATGTCAATAGGCAGCTGGATGGGCATGGATGGAGCTCAAAACAGCGCCTCCGTTGGAGGTAAAGACTTAGGAGTCCCCAGTATAAGGGTAGTAATGAAGCCTCCAGAATGGCTGAGATCACCCAAAAGGGCACAGACTGCATAGACAAGAAAAGAAAAATCCAGTGCTCATCAGACCAACAAACATACAAAAAATACAGAGGACCACAAAGGAGCTACCCAGAAAGATCAAAGGAAAACCAGGAGAGAGTGCGTCACTAAAACATAATCATGAAATGATGCTGGTTTCAGAGTAGGATCAAAGGGCAGATTTACACACACTAGATGCAAACAGCAGCCCCAGCCTCAAACCCCAGGCAACACTGGCCCCAGGAAAAGCAGAAAAGGGAGGCTCATCGAGTACTGGGGCCCAGTGTGCCACAGGGCGCAACTGCAGGACACATTCACAATGAATTCCATAAGGTCCAGGAGGTGCTGTGGTGGTGTGTGATTGCCCTGGTCCTTTCTGTTACAGCTGCACACAGGCCACATTGTGTGTGTGTGTGTGTGTGTGCGTGTACGTGTGTGTGCGCTGTGCTGTACACAGACTCAAGTTCCAAGGGAACAACCCACAAACAAGCAGCAAGCTACTACAATCCAACAAAGTAACAGGTCTCTCTGAACGCTAACAAAAACAAGGGGGAAAACCTCTCTGCTTTCCTGCCTCTTCTGTTTTGGCTTCACTTTCCTACAAAGTGCAACCTCCAGAAACAACAGAATTACGCAGAATTGAAACAACGCAAAAACTTGAGTGCTTCTTTTTTAAAAGGGTACATTCCAAAGCAGTGAAGTTTACAAGCTAAGCAGCTGACTCCCCCATATTAGGACACATCTCCCCCTAGTGGGAAAAAGGAATCGTATGCAGATATGAGAATTAAGACGAAATCCTGTCTGGCGCTGTGCAGTTGATATACTATCTGAGACACATTTATAATTTTAAAGTTTCTAGTAGCCACACTTTAAAAAATAATTTTTCAAAGTGAAATTAATTTTAGAATATTTTATTTACCCTAATATGTCCAAACATTATTTCAACATGGAATCAATGTTAAACAATTATTAATGAGTTATTTTACATTCTTTTTTTCTTACTAATTCTTCAAAATTCCATGGACACATTATCCTTATGGCACATCTCAATTTGAAGTGGCCACATTTCAAGAGCTCATTAGCCACGTGCGGCTATAGCAATGGACAGTATGGTTCTACACCAAAACCCTCCCTCAGCTTTTGGAGAATTCCTACCAATCACCCTTCTCTGATTTCTTGACACAAACAAATGCTGTATGACGTACATTTAAATTACAGCTTAAATCCATTCATGATACTTTGGTGATCACTGTCTTCAGACCGCCTTGAGTTAGCTGAAATGCATTGCTATAGAATTCGGTAGAGTTCTACCAAAGTTTGGTTGAATTCTACCAAATTTGGTAGAATTTGGTAGAACGGAAGCTGAGAAACTGTAGCAGGAGATCTTTCTGTGAAAGGTGACAACCCTCAGAACTTCTCTGATTATCCTGCTTAGGTGAGGACCCCACACCCTCACCCTCTGGGCAAGAACGAGATTTCATCATAACTCACATTCCCTCAAGCAAGGGGACGGTGCAAATGCAGAGAAGCCTTCTCTACGTGAGCACTTTTCTCTGCACCACACGGGCCTGACTGTGGGCAGAGCCAGCCCTTTCTTCTAGGTGCCCTGGTTCCATTTCCCCAAATTCAGCGCTCCACAAAACTGCCTGAGAGCAGAGAAATTAAGCAGTTTCTGCTGACGAGCCCTCAATACTATGTCAGCTGTTGATTTTTCCCCTGCCCTCCACCACCAACCACCACCCAACAACGGGATACATCAAAGCCCCATTCCACCTGCTGAGTGAGAGGGTTCGCATTTCAATCGCCAATGAGCTGTGGTTAAGTAAACCGTTCACTTAAAGCCGCTAACCTACCTACCCTTTCACCCTCAACACTTTGATGGGAAATCAATTCCGGTGTGGGGTAGGGGTAATTGGAGGGAAGGGGAGGGAAACACACACACACACACACACACACACACACACACACACACACATACACACCCCTGATACAAGCCGCTGTCGGGCACATGCACACCCAACCGTGGCCCAACTCTCCTGTTGTTTCTATGCATTTGAAAAAATCCAATCGGATCCTATGGATTCTTTATTTCTCTAGGAAGCCGGAGGATATACCAGACCATGGTAGTAAATGAGAGTGGGGGAAGGGAGCCAAAAAGATGGGCTTCTAAAGATAAGAGAATTTAATAGTAAGCAACTCTCAAATATGTACAAGTACATGATCATATACAAGAGGGAAGAAAAGGTGCTGGTTTTTCCATGAGATTCTTGAAGTACGTGGGCTCCTTCTCTCTTCTCTTCCAGTTCCCACTCGGGGAATAATAAAGTGGTTTAGAAATAGCCCAAGCAAAAACAAATCATATATGTAAATAGGATGCAAAGCGCTATACACATAAATGATCTTCAAATCTCCCTGAAAGAGCTGCTCATCTGCGACTCCTTAGGAATTCTGGGGTCTATCAAGGCAGGCCACCAGGCACACAGTTTGCATGGGAATCCTTAGGGCTCCCTGGAGAGCCAGAAGCCCCAGACTAAGATGGAAACGCTCCAGTAAAGAAAAAGCCATAAGCTTTGATGCAACACAGAGCAAAGGCTGGGGGAGCAGGGTGCCTGAGAAGTGAGGCGCTGTAGAGTCTAACACTGAGGGCTGCCTTCAAATGCCCCCCAGCCCGGGGCCCGTTCACGAGTCATTGTGAGGGGTTAACCACAGGCTTTAAGAAAGCAGACTGTCTGGAAGTCAACAGGCCCCTCCCTTGAGGATCAGTGTCAATCTAGGAAGAAAACACCAGTGCAAGCCTGAGAGGAAGGGGTGGGCCAGGAGACTTGGAATTCCAGTAGGAAGGCAGCAACTTGACGGTTTCCTATGACCCTGGCCATAGGTAACATGGGAAAAAAAAGATCAAATATAACACGCAGCCCTGCCAAATAGAACACTCGGAGTCTTAGCTGCACCACAGCACACACTATTAATGCCGGCTATCTAGACAGGCTGTCCAGACCTTGCCTCCTGCACTTGGGTCCTTTCACAAGGCTGTATTAACTGAAGGGCCCCTAGTGGTTCTGTCCGTGGGCAGCCAGCTCACCTGGTTCCAAGGGCATAGGCCACCTGTACAAACACAGGACTGGTAGCCTTTGTTTCCCTACCCTGAACTGGGGCCACCAGATAAGTAACCAGCCATCTTGCAACCAAACTCCTAATCACAGAAGCAAGTGGGAAAAATTACCTCTGGATTGACAAAGCCTGTCCCCTATGACAGGTTAGTATGTTGCATGAACGACATAAAAGAATTAATCTATAAATGAGCTGCTATATCCTTTTCTCATAAGCTGGGATTAGTGACAAGTGATAAGAAAAGGCATGTAAAGGAACAAACAAAAGCCAAAAGATGAATATGCTCAACTATATTTGCATCCCACTTTAAGAACACCTACTATAAAAAAGAAAAAAGAAACTGGAGGCGGCAATTCAAATGATTTGCTCCATATTTGCTTAAATATCAGGGCTCTCTGGTGTCACAGAGTTTATTTAGAGAAACATTAACTGCTTGTCACTGAAGATTAAAGAAATGAAAATAAAATACCTGTGAAATAAAAACTCAAATCAATGGAAAGCACAGTTCCTTCTATAAAAATGTCTCTAACTGCAAATTTTCAGGAAGATAGCTACTCCATGAAAGGTAAGCCTGGGCTCTGTAAAGCCAAAAAGATCTAGGGTGGCTGCTGTTCATCAGAAAGTAATCACAGAGAACAGAAAAATGGTAGAATTTATAAGTAAATCCAAGAGCTTGTTCTTCGAAAAAGAGAATCAACCTACCAAATAGACAAAACCTTTTTAAATTTCCTAAAACAAGGGACACACGTAGAATTCAAAACATTTTAAGAATATGATATACAACCGTACATTAATATATCTGAAAATTTCAATGAAATCGAAAAATATAAATTACTCACACTGACTTAAGAAGAAGAGCTACGTATACCAATAATCCTGAAAGATACTGAAAAGTTTTCGATAAGTCTACTTCCAAAGAGACTCTGTGGCTAGACAAACTTACAAGCGAATGATATCAAACTTTGATGCCGACACTTCGTATACTACTTAAACAGTTCCATAATATTGGCGGAGTCAGTGGGGGAGCTTCCCCATTCATTTCAAAAACTTAACAGAATGCTGATCCTGAAATGTGAGGATGAAACAATAAAACTACAGGCCAGTTAATCTCACTTCAAAATTATTAATATTTTTTTAAACACAGAAACAAGCAGTGTATTTAAAAATAGCATAGTCACAGTAGGTTTGTTGTAGGAAACCATATAAACTATATTGGAAATATGATTACAATATCAATAGGCTTAGAAAGGAAAACTATGTAATCATCTGAATAGATACTTTAAAAAATGGATAAAATTCAACATGTATTGCTGATTTTAAAATTTTAGTAAAAGGGAGCTAGACATATTCCTTAACATGTTTTTCTTCCAAAGAAAAGCTTATTCAGCGTTTCACTAATGGTAAAACAATATAGGGATTTCCATTAAAGTTAGGGATAACAAAATAAGGACAGTATTCTTTTCCAACTAGTATATTGTTCTAGAAGTCCTGGCTAAGTAATAATAGATGAAGCAAAACCATTATCATTATGTGTGGATATTATCTAAGTACAAAAACCAGGAGAATCAAATGATAAAAGCCGGGCCTCCCTGGTGGCGCAGTGGTTGAGAGTCCGCCTGCCGATGCAGGGGATACGGGTTCGTGCCCCGGTCTGGGAGGATCCCATATGCCGCGGAGCGGCTGGGCCCGTGAGCCATGGCCGCTGGGCCTGCGCATCCGGAGCCTGTGCTCCGCAACGGGAGAGGCCACAACAGTGAGAGGCCCGCATACCGCAAAAAAAAAAAAAAAAAAAAAAAAGATAAAAGCCAGTGGAACCCTAAGAGAATTCAATAATTTTTGGAACATAAAATAGAGAAACCAAAATAAACAACTTTACTATAGACCAGAAATAATCAGCTAGAAATTATAGAAAATATAATTGGAAAGTATCCCAATTATAAAACGAAGAAAAAGACTTATAAATAATCTTAGGAATTTTAACAGGGCCTATTATGAAGACAACCATGAACTTTTTTTTTTTTTTTTTTTTTTTTTTTCTTTTTGCGGTATGTGGGCCTCTCACTGTTGTGGCCTCTCCCGTTGCGGAGCACAGGCTCCGGATGCGCAGGCCCAGCGGCCATGGCTCACGGGCCCAGCCGCTCCGCGGCATATGGGATCCTCCCAGACCGGGGCACGAACCCGTATCCCCTGCATCGGCAGGCGGACTCTCAACCACTTGCGCCACCAGGGAGGCCCATGAACTTTTTTTAAGGGAAGTAACAGAAACCTTGAGAAAAAAATACCATACTCCTGGATGCAATATTATAAGATTGTCAATTATTTACAAATTAATTTCTAGGCTTACTGTAATTCTGATTAAAATCCTAATGAGATTTTTTTGGAACCTGCCAATTTCAAACATATCTCAAAGAATAAACCAGTAAGAATAGCTAAGAAAAGAATGGAAATAAAGAACAAGGAGTGGTAACTTACTCCACCAGATATTCAGACATTTAAAAAGCAAAAATAGGGCTTCCCTGGTGGTGCAGTGGTTGGGAGCCCGCCTGCCGATGCGGGGGACGCGGGTTCATGCCCCGGTCCGGGAAGATCCCGCATTCCGCGGAGCGGCTGGGCCCGTGGGCCGTGGCCGCTGGGCCTGCGCGTCCGGGGCCTGTGCTCCGCAACGGGAGAGGCCACAGCAGTGAGAGGCCCGCGAACCGCAAAAAAAAAAAAAAAAAAAAAGCAAAAATAATTAAAACAGCACAGTACTGATGTAAGAATTGATTGAGAAATCAGTGAAACAGAAAAGACAGCCCCCATACTGTGTGTGTATGCACGTGTGCATATCCATAAAAGAATTTAGTAGATACAATAATTTAGTACATGATCAAGATTGCATTATAATTCAATAAAGAAAGACTTATTAAATAGCGCTTGGTTACCTATTTGGGAAAAAAAGTAATTTAACTCTTCACACTTCTTATCAATATACCGAATACATATGAGGTGGATTGAAGAATAAAGGCTAAACTCACTGAGACTACAGTAAGATGGACATTCTCCAATAGAAAACGTGTTAATTGGCACAGCCTTCCTGGAGAACAGTCTGGGTATATCTATCAAGAACCTTAAAAACATTCATGAGTTTGACTCTATACTTCCTCTTCTGGAAATCCTTCTGAGAAAAACAATCAGGTACAATAAAACAGTACAGATAGATTCCTCACAAAATAAATGAGCTAAGCATTCAACTCATGAAGTTGGAATGAAGGAACAGAGCAAACCCAAAGAAACAATAAGGAAGGGAATAATCAGATAAGGGCAGAAATCAATGGATTGGAGAACAAGAAGAAACAATTGAGAAATCTAACAAAGCCAAAGCTGAAAAGCTTAATAAGATCTCTAGCACCATTGATCAAAGGGAAAAAAAAGTAGGACAGAGGGAGTGAAGGAGAAGATGTAAATAACAAAGTATACAATGAGAGAAAAGCCAACTAGAGAAACAACAAATGTTTTCTAAGATAAGAATTATAAACCACAATATACTAATCAAGTTGAAAACCTTCATAAAATGCACAGATTGCTAGAAAGCTACAAAATGTCAAAATAGGTACAAGAAGAGAGATATTTTGAATATAAATCAATAGTTAGTAAGCTGAAACAGTAGGCCATGACTTCCCTTTCCAGATGCTTTTCCAGGTGACCTCCTATCACCAATGGTTTTCACTGATGAGAATTCAACTGTTTTCATTCCAAGAACTGCAATAAGCTGATATGAACAACAAAAATACATAGCCCTCTTTTAGGCAGAGGCATTAATTCTTTCAAGGTTACTGCATGACACATTGTATCTTTCCTCAACTTAAGTGCAATCAGAGAGACATAAAAGTATTTCTACATGTTCTAAACCATAAGACACAAACTTAATGTAGCAGGTTTGGATTAGCCACAATAGTGCAGAATACCAGGGGAGAGGTCACCAAGCATAGAAGATCACCACTACCACCACCCCCCACCCCCAAGCATTTCCATATGACTTTGACACACTCTATGTAGACTCTTGGAAGAGCTGAGTGGAAGAAGGGCTGTTCTGTTCAGTCCCTGCTGTGGATTTACCAAGAGATCCCTTTTGACTAGGGCTGTTATAATCAGTCTGCTGTCCCTAATGGTCAGACCACCCTGCTACTGCTGATGGGGAAGAGAGCAGTGAATGAGACGCCTGCTCTGTGCCCAGAGAAAGCAGCCGTGTAAGTGCCCACCCGTGGCATTCCACTTAACGAATAAGTTCTGAGCCTCTAGTATGTTCTAGGCCCTATATTTGCTCCAGAAACAAACACTCCAAAAAAGTTCACAGAAGAGACAGTTTTCCCAGTGGATCTACTTCCATAATGTGGGTTAAGTGGCACTTTTTCCTGAATTAGATAGTAAGACATGGAGCCAAAAACACTCAACATTGCGTTAAACACACTTTGGCAAGGCAGGGGGATCTGGCTTCCATGAGCTGCATGGAAAAAGGAATAGAGAAATATGACATTTCTTCGGAGTGGCCACTTTGGCACTGATATTAAGAGAAAAAGCCTGATGGATAAAAGAAGCTCCAGGCTAGGGTGTGGTCAGTAATAAATCAAACAGGATGACAGCCGCTGGATCAACTGAGATGCAGAAAAGTTCTGTATTCTCCACAGAAGGATCCCCTCCCACCTCCATCCCAGTAGCTTTCACCACATAAGAAGGAAAAATTTTATTCCAGTGGGATAAAATTTTAAAGTTTGAAGTTTTACAGTATAATGGATAAAAGGGCTTCTCCTATAAAGCAAGCTGCTTTAGGAAATTAAATTATCAATAAATACGAGTGGCAGAATAGAATAAAATATTGGGTCTAGAGTTGGACAAACCTGTTCCATTATGTATTAGATGTGTGGTCTTGGACAAGTTATATTTTTCAACCTCAGTATCCCCATCTGGGTAAAGAAGTGTAACACCCATTGTGGTAGAGAGACTCCAAAGATGGCCACCATCAATTCCTTGTCTCCGTGTCTATGTGCACTGCTCCAGCCATAAAAAGCCATAGTCCTTCCTCCCCTGGAATCTGGACTGGCCCTATGATTTGCTTTGACCAATAAATGAGGCAGAAGTGACCTACTCAACTTCCCAGGTTGGGCTTTAAGAGATCTGCAGCTTCTGGTTTTACACACATGCAATACTCCTTCTTCAAAGCCATGTGGAGAACCACATACAGAGAGCCACAGCATTCCAGTTGACAGCCTCCAGCTGAGCTCTTGGCTGATAGCCAGTCATGTGAGTCAGCCATCTTGGACGTTTCAGCCTAGCTGAGCCACCAGATAATTGCAGCCGAGCAACAACACACAAAGCAGAAATGCCCAGCTAAGTCCAATCCAGATTAATTAAAAACAAAGTCTCACAGAACGTGAAACTCGATCAATGTAATCCATCAAAACAACAGGCTAAAGAAAAATTACATGATCATACCAGTAGATGCACAAAAAGCATTCGAAAAAAATCCAACACCCATTTATGATTTAAAACTCCCAGTAAACTAGAAATAGAGAGGACCCTCCTCAACTGGGTAAAGAACACCCACAAAAACCTACAGCTAACATCATCCTTAATGGTGAGTAAGTAGGAGCTTTCCTGCTCAGATCAGGAAAAAGGTAAGGATGTTCGCTCTCATCACTCCTTCTCAACACTGTACTGGAAACCCTAGCTAATGCAGTAAGAGGAGAAAATGAAATATAAGGTATACAGAATGGGAAGGCAGAAATAAAACTGTCTTTGTATGCAGATAACATGATTGTCTATCTAGAAAAACCAAAGAATCGACAAAAAAACTGCTGGAATTAATAAGCAATTATGGCAAGGTTGCAGGAAACAAGGTTAATACATAAAGGTCAGTCGCTTTACTATATATCAGCAATGGGGCTTCCCTGATGGCACAGTTGTTAAGAATCCGCCTGCCAATGCAGGGGACAGGGGTTCGAGCCCTGGTCCAGGAAGATCCCACATACCACGGAGCAACTAAGCCCGTGAGCCACAACTACTGAGCCTATGCTCTAGAGCCCACGAGCCACAACTACTGAGCCCATGTGCTACAACTACTGAAGCCTGCACGCCTAGAGCCCGTGCTCTGCAACAAGAAAAGCCACAACAATGAGAAGCCCGCACACCACAACAAAGAGTAGCCCTCGCTTGCTGCAACTAGAGAAAGCCTGCGTGCAGCAATGAAGACCCAACGCAGCCAAAAAATAAATAAACAAATATATATCAGCAATGAACAAGTAGAATTTGAAATTAAAAACAACAGCACCCCCCAAAATGAAATATTTAGGTATAAATCTAACAAAATATGCATGTTATATATGAGGAAAACAACAAAACTCTGATTAAAGAAATCAAAGAAGAACTAAATAAATGGAGATATATTCCATGCTCATGGAAAGACTCAATATCGTCAAGATATCAGTTCTTCCATACTTGATCTATATATTCAATGCAACCCAAATCAAAATCCTAGCAAGTTATTTTGTATGTATCAACAAACTGATTCTAGAGTTTATATGGAGAGGCAAAAGACCCAGAACAGACAACACAATATTGAAGGAGAAAAACAAAGTCGGACAACCAGTACTATCCAACTTCAAGACTTACTAAAAAGCTATGGGATGCAAGACAGTATGGTATGGGTAAAAGAACAGAGAAAAAGATCCATGCAACAGAGTAGACAGCCCAGAAATAGACCCACATAAATATACATAACCAATCTCTGACAAACAAGCAAAGGTAATACAGTGGAGCAAAGAGAGCCTCTTCAACAAAAGGTGCTGGAACAAATGGACATCCACATGCAAAAAAAAAATGAATCCAGACACAGACTTTACACCCTTCACAAATGGACATCATAGATCTCAACGTAAAATGCTAAACTATAAAACTCCTGGAAGATAACATCAGAGAAAATCTAGATGACCTTGGACGTGGCAATGACTTTTTAGATACAACACCAAAGGCATAATCCATGAAAGAAAAAATTGATAAGCTGGCTGTATTAAAATTAAAAAGTTTTGCTCCATGAAAGACACTGTAAAGGGAATGAGAAGACTAGCCACAGATTGGGAGAAAATATTTGCAAAAACGTATCTTATAAAGGATTATTATCTAAAAGATACCAAAAACTGTTGAAAATCAACAGTGAGAAAATGAAAAATCTGATTTTAAAATGGGCAAAAGTCCTCACCTGACAGCTCATCAAAGCATGTAGATGGCAAATAAACATATGAAAATGTGGTCCACAATATACATCAGGGAAATGCAAATTAAAACAATAACAAGATACCACTACACACCTATTAGAATGGCCAAAATCTAAAACACTGACAACACCAAATGCTGACAAGGATGTGGAGCAACAGGAACCCATTGCTGGCGGGAATGCAAAATGATACAGCCTCTTTGGAAGAAAACTGGCAACTCTCTGGAAGAAAGCTGTTTATAAAAATAAACATACTCTTAACATACAATTCAGCCATTGCTCCTTGGTATTTACCCAAAAGAGCTGAGAACTTATGTCTGTACAAAAACCTTCACATGGATGTTTATAGCAGCTTTATTCATAATTGCCAAAACTTGTAGGCAACCAAGATGCCTTTAAGTAAGTGAATGAATAAACTGTGGTACATTCAGACAATGGAATACTGTTCATCACTAAAAAGAACTAAGCCACCAAGCCATGAAAAGTCATGGAGGAACCTTAAATGCATATTAAGTGAAAGAAACGAATGTGAAAAGGCTACGTACTATATGATTCCAACTATATGATGCTTTGAAATAGATAAAACTGGGAATTCCCTGGTGGTCCAGTGGTTAGGACTCTGCACTTCCACTGCAGGGGGCCCAGATTCGATTCTTGCTCAGGGAACTAGGATCCCACAAGCTGTGCAGTGCGGCCAAAAAAAAAAAAAAATGCTTCTTTTAAAACTGAAATAGGTAAAACTATGGAGATGATAAAGGGGAGGGAGGGATAAATAGAGCACAGAGGATTTTTAGGGCAGTGAAACTACTCTGTATGATACTATGATGGATACATGTAATTTATACTTCTCAAAACTCACAGAATGAACACCACCAAAAATGCACCCTACTATAAACTGTGGACTTCGGATGATAACGATATATCAATACAGGTTTGTCAATTGTAACAAACTGTACCAACTCTGGCGCAGGATGCTGATAGTCAGGGAGGCTGTGCCTGCCGGGGGCACTGAGTGCATAGAAGCTCTTTGTATTTCCTGCTCAATATTGCTGTGAACCTAAAACTGCTCTTTAAAAAAGTCTATTTAGGGCTTCCCTGGTGGCGCAGTGGTTGAGAGTCTGCCTGCCGATGCAGGGGACACGGGTTCGTGCCCCGGTTCAGGAAGATCCCACAGTCCATGGAGCGGCTGGGCCCGTGAGCCATGGCCACTGAGCCTGCGCGTCCGGAGCCTGTGAGGCCCGCGTACCGCAAAAAAAAAAAAAAAAAAAAAAAAAAAAGAGAGAGATTTTTAAAAAGTCTATTTAAAAGGAAAAGAACCTCACAGAACAGTGAGAGATAATAAATGGCGGTAGTTGTTTTAAATCACAAAGCTTCAGGATGGTTTGTTAGGTAACAATGGACAATGATCACACCCATTTTATGGAAAAGACTGATGATTAACTGCTAACACCCATTCTTTCTTTCTTCCTCTATAATAAAACCCTTTGGTTTAGCTGGAAAAAAAAAATGGCCTCCCAACCAAAGATTACATTTACTAGCTTCCCTCATAGTTGATATGGCCACGGGACTAGGTTTTAACGAACAGCACGTGAAAGAATATGACATAAGCAACTTTCAAGGTTATGATCTAAAAAAAGAGAGGGTCTGTCCTCCCCCTTCCCTTCCATGCTTCCTGCTGGGAAAAAAGCGAACATGGCAGCTGGAGTTGGAGCAGCCACCTCACATCATGAGGTAGAACCATATGTCAAGGATGGCAGAGGAACATCGTAGAAGGAGCTAGGGTCATGGTTGCTATCCAGGCACCATACCAGCCCTGACCACGGTTATTTTGGAGGCTATGTTTCTGCAGCCAAGCCTATCTTCTAAGTAACACACCATCTCACAGGGCTGCTCTAAAGATAGAATGAGACAGGGTACATAAAGTACCTAACACGGCACCTGACATAGACCAGGTGAGCTCCTTGCACATGGGCCCTGAGAGCTCAGAGGCTCCAGCCAGGGAATGCAGCTACTTGGACAGCCTTGACCAAACAGTCTTCATCTACTTTAGATGGCCAGTCTCTCCCATGGCTTTGAGTGGGACATATGTAGAATGCGGGCAAAGCTGATCCCAGTGACGCAAGTCAATCCCAGTGATCCACAGGGAGGCAGCTGCTGGGGGCACAGCACTGTCAACTGTGCTTCCCAAAACCTACCTTTGCCATTTTAAGTGACCACAATTACTTTCAGCAAACTCCCCTGCCTTCAAGATAAAGTCCAGACTCCTCAGCCAAATAAATACACATCATTCACAATCTATCTCGCTCTTTGATCTAAGCTCAACTCTTACCACTCTCCCTCCACACACTACACTCCAGCCCTACTGAGTGGTTTGGAGTTCCCAGGTCATACTGTGTTTTCTCACACCCCAATGGCATTGCACATGCTGGTCCATTTGCCTGCAAACACATCTCTGTCCAGAGCCTCTGCCCCTTTCTCTACTTGGCTGACTTCTGTTCTTCCTTAAAACAAGGCTCACCATCACCTCTAGGAAACTGTCCCTGACTACGGAAGAGATCACTCATGGACCCTCCAAAATTCTTCCTTCCATTCTTCCCCAGTATGGGAAGTTTTATGTAGCACACAGCCACCAAGCTAACGACAATAGTTCCCAGCCTTCCAGCTGTGGCCAGGGAACTCAGTGCTGGCCAACTGGTGTGAGCACAAGTGACAGGGCAATGTTTATTCCAAGCTGCCCTTAAAGGAAAGGAGGGTTCCCATGCCCCTTCCCATGGGCTGGCATGAGGACTTTGTAATGAGTCCTCTTCAACATGTGCACAAAAGCACTGTGGACAGCAGAACAAGAAGAGTAAAGCAGTCCGGGCCTCCATGTGTCTGAGAGGAGTAATGGCGAGAGAGAAGTTAAAGAGATTACTGCGAATTATGAATGCAAATCATCTCCATGGCCTTCAGTAGCCATTGAATCAAACCTTCTTATTACAGGAGACCAGCCACAGGATCCCCTAAAAGATCCAGGATTAGGGTGGAAAACTCCACGACTCAGGTCATTGATTCAAACTGTCCAAGACAGGAGGAAAGCAAAGCAGGGCTCAAGTCATCCTGAGCCCATGAGGCTATCTTCCTGAATCTTCCACCTCTGAGCATTCCCTCCTCCATCTTTTTTTCTTGATACAAGTTTAGAAAAGTTGGGGCCTTACCTCTGGAGACTTTGTAAACTTCATAGAAAGAATAGAAGTGGAAGCCTAGGGAAACAAACAGGTAAAAAGACAGTTCCCATCGGGGCAGCATTGCTCCTTGTGACAAAGGGTCCCGTGGCCCACGCTGAGAGTTTCTAGGAAGAGAAACAGAAATAAAAACATTAAACCATAAACGTGACACTAGAGGACAGAACCTTACTTGTTCTCCCAGGGACCCATCACTACTCAAGGGGATACAGACATAACCCTCCTCCTATCACACCTCCTCCTGCCATGACCTTATCCCACCTGCATCACATCACACACACACACACACACACACACACCCTGCCTGCCCAGGGTGGGCAGGTCTTTCCCTATGAGCTCCCACAGCCCCCCATCTGCCTCCCATCACAGTGCACACCAGACACTTCTGTTCTCATTGCCTGCCACACCTGTCTCCCCCTGTGGAGTGGACCTTTAGAGAGTAGGGACCATGATCTCTGAGTCCCAGCACCTAGCACAGGATGTGGAATGTAGCAGGAAAGGACTACTAAATACTCCACGAATAAATAATAAATTACTATTCAAAAGCCTGAATAAAAGAAAAGCACAAATTATCTCCAAACCTCTTCTAAGCCAACAGCATTAACCTCCTTGTTCTCCCCTTCAAATGTCATCCCAGAGTTGTTTATAAGAATGGATTAATAAAGCCACTCTGTCTTCCATCTTCTGGGTACTTCTTAAACAGAAGTTAATAGCCTGCTAGTTGCCCACTCTGTATATGCAAGCTCCCTTCTTACAAAGTAATTGAATTTCTATCTGAACACATGGATGCTGAGCTCAACGCTACAGTGTATCCAAGTGTGGACATTTGAATAGTTCTGGCTCTGAGGTTGTGGTCATCCCCTTCCTGCTGGGTGGAGTTGGAACAGCCACCTTTGGACCAAGAGGTAAAAGCCACATAGAAAAACAAGACAGAGGCGCCTTGGTCCCTGACTGCGTGTACCACCCCACCTCAGCCCCACCCCCAAAACTGCCCTGAACCTCTTATATCTGGACCATTACATGAAAGAGAAATGCATCCCCAGGATATTTAAGCCTGTGCTGTTCTCGATCTCTCTGTTATGGCTGCCATGTCTATATTCTAGGTAATAAAGCAGGTAACAGAAAGTCCTAAAATGCTGCAAATTAAATGATCAGTTCCCAAATAACAAAGAGTTAACTAAATGTAAACCCTTTTATGGCCCTCATTGCTTTACTTAAACCTCTCAAATATGTCTCATTGTGGATGCCAAATTAAAACAAGAGCAAAATTTTAAGCCCCAAGCAAGCATTTCTAATATGTGACAGTAACGCCAAAAATCAGAATTCACACATGAGCTCGTTTTACCTTCACAACAGCCAGGTGAAGTAGGTGGAGCAAGGCATTTACAGATGAGGAATGTGAAGCACGGTGAGGTCACACAATTAGAAACAACTGAGCCAGGGCTCAAATCCAGGTCTTGGGACCATTGGGCCCCCACCCCACTGCTCAGGTACAGCCACCAACCCCATTAGTGCCAGTTCACAGGGTTACTTGTCCTTAGGGCCTGGCTCGGAATCTGCCACACACAAACTCCTTTCTTCAGGCTATAGGGAGATGCAGCACGAAGGGATATAAACTTTAGCTTTTGTAATAGGGAAGAACAAATCTGACTCCATGTTGGATCTGTTTTGTTTAACTTTTAACCTTTGTATTCTATTGCTTTTGCTACAAGTTAAAAATATTGCCTATAGCCTGAAACATACAGGAGAGCCCATTCTCAAGGCTCTGACCTTTAACGTTACAACACTTTTTCATTCACACAGAGATAAAAAGTTGCAGGACAGAGAATAACATTTGTCTTGTTGGAGGTTCACAGGAAAATCATAAATAACCATCTGACCTACATGGACAGCTGCAAGAACAAAGGATCCTAACACCAAGATGTTCGCAACAACCAGCCACACCCTCTCTCCTTTCACTATAAAAGAAACCTGAATTCAAACTCAGGTAAGATGGTTCTTTGGGACCCTAGTCCACCATCTTCTCGGTCTGCGGGCTTTCCGAATAAAGTCGCTATTCCCTGCCCCAACACCTTGTCTCTCAATTTATTGGCCTGTTGTGTGGTGAGCAGTACGAGCTTGGGCTCAGTAACAGTTTCATAAAATATGAGGTCAGAAATCAGTGGTCCTCCAACCAGAGGACCCTCTGGTCATTACCTAAAAGTTGCCAAGCCAGTCTAGTCTGAGTTTCTTCTGCAGATCTCCTAAAAAATCCAGAAGCAGCCACTCATGCTCTCAATCCCAAACTCTCTAAGCCCTAGTACTTCAACAACGCCTTCTCAGTTTCCCCTACTACTTTTCAGAGCCACTTCTAACTTCATACATTTCTAGTCACACTTTATTTTTAAATACCTGGCGTCTCCTAGAATCTGTTAAGATTTCTTTCTGGAACTTTGTAGGAATGTAGTAATTTCAATTTAGTGGGAAGTGAATTTCAACCTCTGGGTTTCATATTGTCTCTCCTTTCCAAGGATGTTGGTATTACTATATTGGATGACTTCCTCAATTAGCAAAGAGCTGAACCCCTCTTCAAATGCTACTAAATTTGAACATAAATAATCTTGGAGATTAAATCAAAGTTCCTGCTCTTTTGAACCTTTTCATGGACATTCTCCTTCTAGGACAGTTCCCCTGAATTAGTGATTTAACTGTCAGGAAACTAGAAAACTCAGCCTTACAACATTTTCCTTTTTGATGCTGCTCTTAGCTACACTCTATGTTTTGCAGACATATACACAAAGATACACAGTAATAAACAACAAAGCAGCAGGGCTGTGTCCTCATATTTAAAATTTGGGGACTGGACCAAATAGCCTCCTGCTGACAGCATATCAGGGAGAGATGCATCAGGGAGACATGCAGACCTAGGGGAGACCGGGCTCTGCTGCTGATGGGCTGAGGAATTTAAGTGGATCACAACTTTCCAGATACGTTTCCTCATAGAGTTATTGAATGGATTAAATATAAAATGTTTACTCAGGGCCTGGCACAGAGCAAGCACTCAATAAACATTAGCTAAGATCTGTCCAGCAGGACCAATTAGTGAATTTATCATCAGGAGCTTACCTAGCCAGAGCCCTGGTTTCCTTGCAGAATTGATGACAGCTAACTGACCTTCCATGGGGAGAGGGGGTGAGCATCCTACCTGCTGCTGGGACTTCGTCAGCTGATCGGCATCCCCAGAGTTCTCTCCAGTTTCTCATCCCCATCCTCTCCCCACATTCGACCCAAGGCCACCCCAGACAGCTAACAAACTGTCCTTGGGAGCCACCTGGAGAGCTTTCTGACCAGTGTCTCTTCTCACCACCTCTTTTCTTAGCTCCAAAGGTATTATATACAGTCCTCACTTTTCTTGCCTCATCATTCACAATCCCAGGAATGTGACCTCAAAACACCACCACCACACAGACACCCACCTGTCCTTCTTAACAGATCTTTCTTCCTTAATACTTCTTTTCAACTCTTGTCCACTTATCTCAAGAAAATTCCTCTCCCCAATGTTTTCCCCCCTCCCTGTTCATTTCAGCTGTGCACTCAGAGAGCCAATCAGAGTAGATATGTTTTAAAGGATTCAATGACACAACACAAAGCTGTACCTTTGGGAATGTAACTAGAACATTTTCTTAATGTCCAAACCCATAAACGTTCCTAAAAACTCTCTCAGAGAATTCTCAAGTTTCCATGTCTCATTTCCTAAACATGCTTATGTTCTTCTTTAGGCATAAGCTACCACGATGAAATCAAAGAAGCCCTTACTCAAATGTGTAAGTAATGCCTCTTTTCTGTTTTTCACGCATAAGATTCAGTCCTGCAGCAACATTATCAGCTAAGTGGGCATCCATTCGATGGCCCAGAAACTCGTCACCATTTATATCATGATTTCTATAGGAAACAGCCAATCTACAGCAACACAGCCTGTTTTTAAGTAGGAGACTACCTGATCGATCTATATAAAGGAGGTTATAGTACTGATATGTGAGAGCTAAGGCGGGTTGCTGGGATGTCTGATGGTGAAGATATATCTGAGAGCACTTCCACTTTGGTGGGAATACTGGTCAGGACTATGAGGAAGAAAAAATGGGGATAGTTTAGGAGCCAAGTGGTGGAGGGTCTTAAACATATATGATGACAGGCTCGGATCTGATTACCTGAAGAAACCTCAGGCTTGTGAGCCAGCTCATTTAATTTTTTTATGAAGCTTCAGGAAGAAGCCCCTTGACATACCAGTAGACACTAAAGGCAGGGAGGTCAGCGATTCAGGCTCTCGGTGGGAAGTGGAGAGAAAGTGCTAGAACCAAGCAACAGAGAGGAGGGAAATTTAAGTTGCACCTGGCACCAAGTTAGTCCAGGAGGCATTGGGGGGGGCGGGGGAGAGGAAAATAAAGGACATAAAATAGCACCTCCAAAGCTGTCAAGACTACAGTGTCTCAATGCTGAATTTTTTTTCTTTTTTTTGGTTACGCGGGCCTCTTACTGTTGTGGCCTCTCCCCTTGCGGAGCACAGGCTCCGGACGAACAGGCTCAGCGGCCATGGCTCACGATCACGGGCCCAGCCGCTCCGCAGCATGTGGGATCTTCCCAGACCGGGGCACGAACCCGTGTCCCCTGCATCGGCAGGTGGACTCTCAACCACTGCGCCACCAGGGAAGCCCAAAGCTGAATATTATTGATTAAGGTGAGAAACAGGCACAAAGTGAAGACAGAGAGAAAATGCATTTAAGATTAGGTCTTGGAAGAAAATCATAGCAGAGGTTTCCCTGGGATTAGGGGAAAGAAGTCAAACAGGAGGAACAAGATTTCTCTACCCCCATACTGGGTATAAAAGCCCCAAGCTGGGTATTTCCAAAAAGTATTATATTTATCTGGGAACTGTAGAACTCAAGCGGCCCACATAATAAAATCTTAGCTGGAAAATGGCAAGAATTCCTCAGCTAAGAGGGATTTTTCTATACTGAAGCAATGTACATTTGCATTCACATTGTAATTTAACACTCCACCTGCTTTCAAAGATGCCATCCACTCTCATTCTCACCAGGAGGGCTAACTGTTGGCTCTTTTTTCAGGAATCAGAATCTTGCTCAGAGAAAAGACGTGATCTGCCCAAGGATCCAGAGAAGCCAGCAATGGAGCAAAAAAGAGAACCCAAGTTCTCAACTCCCACTCTCTTAGGCAGAAATCCTGTTCTTTACTCTTGGTAGAAAAGTATAGCTCACTATGCCAGAGCCTGAAGTGTGCATACACGTAACTTCTGTAAGATGCTTTTCCCCAGTAACTTCTAATATCTTTTCAAAAGTCTTTTATCTTGGGCTTCCCTGGTGGCGCAGTGGTTGAGAGTCCTCCTGCCGATGCAGGGGACACGGGTTCGTGCCCTGGTCCGGGAAGATCCCACGTGCCACAGAGCGGCTGGGCCCGTGAGCCATGGCCGCTGAGCCTGTTCGTCCGGAGCCTGTGCTCCGCAACGGGAGAGGCCACAACAGTGAGAGGCCCGCGTACCGCAAAAAAAAAAAAAAAAGTCTTTTATCTTTATTGTTGATAAATACAACAAATGGATTCCAACACCCCCACTTTAAATTCTTTTCTGCTCCTCACCCTTGATTTAGCACTAAATGGGCTAACACCAAATACTCCCACGCACCAGAGGACTTTAAAACGGCACCCGCAGCATGAAGCTAACGATCTCCAGGGCCATCACCATCATCACTCCCAACTAACTAAACTGAAATTTTTCTCTACTGAGTTTACCCAGAGTTTAGCAACAGCTGTACTACAATAAGTAGTATTTACAGATGACCTATGCTGAGAAAGCACTTTACAAGTATTCTTTCATTTAATCTCCATAACAACTCTCTGAGGTTGGTATTTCTGGTATCCTCATTTAACACAGAAGATAACCAAAGCCCAGAAGGATCAAGAAACCTGCCCCAAATCACACAGCTAGTAAGCAGCAGAGCTTAGATTCATACTCATCAAGTCTAATTCCAGAGCCTTCTCTCACCCACCTCCCTATTCTTACAGAGTTCACAGGATTCATTTTTTCAACATCTATGACAAAATCAACTTATTGGGAAAGCTAGAAGATAATATAAGCTATATACATGCAAAAGAATCTAAAGTTATGTGTAACGTAGATATACCCCAGGAAGAAAATCAACCAGATGTAATCAAAATACACATGAAACACCTAACTCGTACATTCCTTTTAGAAGATTTACTGAAGAAGACAAACTAAACCAAATCAATTTACCTCGGAAGTAAGAGGGGAAAGTCAGGAGTTATATAGAGGTAATAAATAAATAATAAATAAAGGGCTGAATAAAATTGAAATGGTTCTAAATTTAGGAACAAATAAGCACTCTGGAAACCACAAAGTAATAAAGTAAAAGGAACTCATGCCCACTGAAATGACAATGGCTTTGAAGAAAAGAAAATATAATAGTAGAGCAATATTCTAGCACATTTGGAAAAGATGTTAGGAGACTTCTGTTCTTTTCCAGGTAGAATTTGATGAAACCTATTTTGCAGAATATAAATTACATGACTTTCACCAGGAAAACCAGGCCCAGATTCATCGTGTCCTCTCACAGGACAGTGTTCTCCAAACCCTGCTTAAGAGTCTTACAAAGAGTCTTATTCTTCTACCCACATGATACTACAGAGAAACGCTTTTCCAAACCCAGAAAGCCTTCAGCAACGCACTGGAATGATCAGCTAGATTGAAGAGGTCCACTGGGCTGGGCAAAAGTCTAATTACAGAATATTTAAAAATACATATCACTACTTCTAAATATGTACCAAATGTTATGTATCACTGTGCAATAAACCATCCCGAAACACAGTGGCTTAAAATAACAAGATCTATTCTCTCTCGTGATTCTATGGGATGGCAATCTGGGCAGTTCTTCTGCTGATCTCACCTGGCGTCACTCATATGACTAAGTCACTGCATGGCTCAAGGCAACTGGAGAGGACAACATGATCTCACCCATGTCTGGCATTTTGTGCCAGCTGTCAACTAGGTGCCTTACTTCTCCTCCATGTGGGCACTCATCCTCCAGTAGGCTGGACCCTTCATAGCATGGTGGCTTCAGGGTCTTAAAAGAACAAAGGCAAGAGGTGCAAGGTCTCTTAAGGACCAGGCTCCAGAATTCAAAGAACATTTTATTGGTCAAGAGCCCAGCCCAGATTCAAGGGGGAAGAGAGAACAGCTTCCACCTCTTTACTGGAGGAACAGCAATGGCACCTAAAAAAGGGGCAGGGACGTGGCTTACCATACCAGTATGTTAGAATTCCTAATAAATAAAATCTGGAAAGTTAGTGGAAAAACTACATCTCACAGTAGGTCTTTATTACATAAAATGTCACAAAGGTTGAGAGAGATGTATATTTTAAAGAATTACATTCTCAAATCAAAATTTCAAAATCAATATTGTCATCTGGTCTAATCTCCAGCCAGTTTGGGAATTCCTTTTACAATAAGCTACCTGACCACTTCCAGCAACACTGCAAGGCAGGGAAACTCTGTTTCTAAGAAGTTCTTATTGTTATCATCTTTTTTTTTCTTAAACTGAGTCAAAATCTGCCCCTCTATTTCTAAAAAATGTTCTACTACTAGTCCTATTGTACCTGCAGGAACTAAAAGCACGGAGGCTGGATAGTATGATAGTTTAGAGGATGGCTCTGGAGTCAGAATGCCAAAGGCTGAATCCCAGCTTTGCTGCTTTCTAGCTGTGTGACCCAGCACAAGCTGCATGACATCACTGTGCCTCAACGTCCTTACTTATGAAATAGAGATAATAATAACCCTCAGAGAGTTGCTGTGAGGATTAAACAGGTTTACAAAGAGATAGAATATTACCTTGGCCATAATAAGCTCTAAAATGCTTATTCTTGTTGTGTTTAATATTACTGCTACTGGGCTTCCCTGGTGGCGCAGTGGTTGAGAATCTGCCTGCTAATGCAGGGGACACAGGTTCGAGCTCTGGTCTGGGAGGATCCCACATGCCGCGGAGCAACTACGCCCGTGAGCCACAACTACTGAGCCTGCGCGTCTGGAGCCTGTGCTCCGCAACAAGAGAGGCCGCGATAGTGAGAGGCCCGCGCACAGCGATGAAGAGTGGCCCCCGCTTGCCACAACCAGAAAAAAACCCTCGCACAGAAACGAAGACCCAACACAGCAAAAATAAATTAATTAATTAATAAACTCCTACCCCCAACATCTTAAAAAAAAATATATATATATATATATATATATATTACTGCTACTATTAAGTATACTGAAAGGCTTAATTATTCTTGCCAATCATACTCCTTCAAATATTTAGAGATAATTAATGCTACCCGCTCCATCCCAAGCCCTCTTCCAGGACAAACCCCCATGCTTCCTTCAATCATTTCAGTGGCTTGCTTCCCAGACCCTTTCCCATTCTGTCAGTTGTCTCTTTATAGTGTAGGTACCTAAAGCTGAACCCAAAATTCCAGCTGTGGAAGAGCAAGAGTAGGACAAACCATCGTTTCTCTCCTTCCGAAACTATACCTCAAATAGTGAAATCTTAGACTCATTCCTGCATTCGACAAGTATCAGTGAGCTCCTACTGAAGATCAGGAACTGCACTATTTGTGAAGGCAAGATATAAAGATTCCATCTGTAGGATCCCCCAAATATAGCTACCCCAGAAACGTCCATGCCCTAATTCCTGAACATGTAAATATGTTACCTTACATGGAAAAGGGACTTTGCAGATGTGATTAAGTTAAAGATCTTGAGATGAGGACATTATCCCTGATTATCTATGTGGGCCCATGTAATCACAAGGGTCATTCTAAGAGGGAAGAAGGAGGGTCAGAGACAGAGAGGAGATATGATGATGGAAGCAGAGGTTAGAGTGATAACGCTTTGAGGATGGAGGAAGGGGCCAAGAACAAAGGAGTGGTAGAGGCAGAGTATAGCAGCAACGAAGAAAGACACCATTCCTCTGCCTCGCCCCACCCCCACTCCAAGCCTCCAGAAGGAATGCAGCCCTGCCACCCCATTGTGGACTTCTGATCCCCAGAACTGTAGGTAATCAATTTCTGTTGTTTGAAGCCACTAAGTTTGTGCTCATTTGTTACAGAAACTAATATGCTACCCCTGCCCTCAATTAGTTCATGGCCTAGTGGAAGGAAAGTACCTAATTAAAAGGATTTATATAAAACATCAGAATATTTTAATCTAATTGTTATAAACTTTAAAAACTTAAATTGCAAGAAAATAAAACCTGAAAACAAAAATTTTGCATTCAGTTTTCAACTTAGCATTTTTTTGGCTTCTGTCTCACACTGATATCAATCTTAATATCAAACATAACTCTTAAGTCCTTTTATATGAACTGCCCTTAAGCCAGATCTCTGCTGTTAAAGATTGGCAGAAAAGGAGTCAGATTTATAAGCCCCTAGTTCAGAAAAGCTATTGATGTGATATTGTATCCTTTCCCCGGAAAATTCTCAACCTATCTTAAGCCTGTTTAATCACCAAGAATCATGCCCACCACATCTTACACTCCCCAGATTAGGGGCATCTGAATGAATCAAATTTTTTAATAATATATTTTAAGTAAACTTTGTATTAAAGTATGCTTAAAGAAAAAAAATGTAAGGCTTTCAAAAAGCAGACTCACGCCAGGAATTACTGCTCAGATAAAAAACTGAATGCCCCGTCTGTTCTTTCCTTATAACTCCACTAAAGGTGACCACTAGCCTGACTCCTAACACCCTAGTTTATTTAGTTTTGCCCTTTTTCGGACTTCAAAAAAAAAAAATGGAATCACATAGCACTTACTCTTGTTGTGTCTACCTTCTTTTTGCTCCGCTTTATATTTGTGAGGCTCATCCATGTTGTGTATAAAGCAATCATTTGTTCATTCTTATTACTGTGGAGTATTCCATTGTATGAGCAATTTACCTAGGCTTTTGTCCATTCTACTATTGATGAACCCATGGGTTGTTTCCAACTTGGGGCTATTAGGAATAATACTGCTCTGCATATTCTTTTACATGTCTTTCGGTACAAATACACCTGTCTTACTGCTTAGTGTTTATCAAAGAATGATAGACACTAAACAGTAAACTAGGTCATAGGGGATGTGTATGTCCACCTTTAGTAAACGATACTGCAAAACAATTTCCAAAAGTTACACTAATTTTCATAACAATCAGCAATGTATGAGAAGTTCAGTTTTCCATATCCTAACAAATACTCAGCATTGACAGATTTTTTGGTTTGTTTTTTGTTTTTAGCCACTCTGTTGAGTATAGAGTGATATCCCATTGTAGTTTTAATTTGCATTTGCCTAATTACTAATGAGGTTAACCACTTTTTCATATGTTTATTGGGAATCTGGAAATCTTTTGGGGAAGTGACTTGCCCGTTTTTCTACTGGACTTTTTCTCAATGATTTGTAAAAATTATTTCTACATTCTGGGTATGAGTCCTTTATTGGATATAACTATCCGATACCTTCACCCATTCTGTAGCTTGCCTTTTCACTCTCTTTATGGAATCTTTAGATGAACAGTAGTTCTTACCAATATTTTCCTTTATAACTACTGCTTTTTGTGTCCTAGTCAATAAACCTTTGTCATAAAGGTGTTTTACTTTGCTTTCTTCCAGAAGCTTTGTTTCAGATTTCACATTTAGATGTATGATGTATCTTGATTAATTTTTGTGTATGAGGTGAGGTAGATGATCAAAATTCACCTTGTCCATTTGCAATATCCAGCTGGCCCAGCATCATTTACTGAAAAGGCTGTCCTTTCTCCAGAGCACTGCAATGCCATTTCTGTCATAAATCAAGAGACCTCATACATGTGAGCCTGTTTATGGATTCTCTACTCAGTTCCGTGGTCTGTCTAGCACTGTGCCAACACCATGCTGACAAACTACGTACAGTACTATCTATTAGCTTAAGTTTTCCAATTTTGTTCTTTTACTTAGATTTTCTAGAATTTCCAAATATATTTTAAAATTGGCTTACTATTTTTGGAAAAAATCTGCTGGGATTTTGATTGGGATTATACTGAATCCACACATTTATTTGTAGAGCAATGACTTACCCTTCATTATTTTAAAACTTTAAATTCTCTCAATAATGTTTTAGTTTGCAAAGAATTTTTATCACAAATGGGTGTTGAAGTTTATCAAGTAGTTTTTCTCCTTTATTCTGTGACTGTGGTTAAATTATTTATAGATTTTCTAATGTTAGACAAAGTTTACATTCCTGGAATAAATCCAACTTGGTCATGGTTTAGTATCCTATAAATATAGGTATAGGTCGCTAGATTTGATTTACCAATACCCATTTTAGGGCTTTTGCGTATTTTCTGTGAGAGTTTGGACTATAGTTTCTTGTAACCTTCTTATCAAGCTTTAGTAACAAGGTTATGCTGGCCTTATAAAAGCAGTCAGGGAGTATTCCTTCTTTTTCATTTTTTAAAATGTTTGTAATATTGCACTAGTGACACCATCTAGGCCTGGAAATTCTGCTATGAAAAAATTTTTAATTACATATTTAATTTCTTTATAGATATGGAACTATACAGATTTTCTAGTTCTTATGTCTTATGAGGTATTTTATTGAAATAACTTGTCCATTTCATCTGAATTTTCAAATGTATTACCATAAAATTGTTCATAATAACATCTGAAGATTTTTTAAATGTCTGTAGGATATGTAGTGATAACTCCTTTTTTTTTCCCTGACACTGGTAATACCATACACCACTGGAGGGAGGGAAGGGAAGATGGTCATGCATTATATGACACAAATAAATCCACTATCACTGGAATATTCTCCAGCAGAATTACGCACAGAAGAAGCAAGAGAGGTAGAGCATGTAAACAATCCAGCAATTCTCTCTCAACAGCTTTTATCACCAGAAACAACTGTGCACCTGGGGAAAAGGAGACACGAACTGAAGGAGAAGGGAACAGCCATTAGTAACGCTGTAGGGTGGCCAGCGAGAACGTGGAGGAAGAAAAACCACCATTAGCTGGATTTGTAACCTAGATACCCAGCCCTCCACCCACAAGATGTCCATAGGCAGAATTCAGGAGGCCATGAACTTAAATTTCTTTTCTCATATGTCTGTATTTTCACGAACCTCTAACTGAAATTCAGGATTTCATTTGATTATAAGTGCGAAGAGCAAATCACACTAGTAAGAGCATTTCTGGCGACTGTCACCAATAAGTGTCACAAATTCTGTCATACTACAGTGCAGCTGTTGCAAATACTGCAAAACATCATTTACATAGGCATCACTACTTTGAAATTCTGAGACTTAACTGATACAGCCTTGAATTTTGTCACTTAATGCACTAATCAAGAAAAAAAATACTATTATAAATGTTGGGGGTTTTACACTATTTTGATCACTGTTTCAATATAATTTGAAACTCTACATATTTTAAAATGCCTTTTAAAAATTGGCTTCCCCAGACTCCAAAGAAGTCCATGGCACAAAAAAAGCGTAAGGAACCCCTACAAAGAATCAAGGATCTCACCCAAGCCATGGAACTCCCAGGCCAACAGTTAAGGAGCACTTCCCTTTGGCCAGGCCCTGGCCTGGAAGAAGACACACAGATGAGTAAGGCTCACCCTGGCTAGTTCCTGACATTACCTTCAGAGTTCCCACCAACACCTAGCCACCCACAAAAATGACTGCTCTCTCTAAAGACTTGGCCTTCACTCTAAGTTAGTCTATATAACTTACTTCCTAAGGAGGGGGCAAAGTAAACAGCAGATAAAGCATAGGCTTTGACCCAGAAAGAGGAGTGCAAAACCCAATCCCAACACTTACTTTTCGTGGCTGTGGCATCACTTCTAAGTATTCCTTTCTTCTGCTGTGAAAAGGGCTAACACTAGGTATCCTTCCCAGTTATTGCAAGGTTTAAAAATAATGGATTTAAAGCACCTGACAAGCACATCGTCCCCTTCACTATTAGCTGAATCTTTCAAGTCAGAACTGACTGTTGCTATCCAGCACTTAATCACAGTTAGGGGCTGCCACTGAGAAAGGAGGGAGACAAATTATAGGAAAGGCGGAACATGAAGAATGAAAGGGAAAAAAATCATACTTATTCTTCAAATTCCAGTATAAAAACCACCCCCTCCTCAGGAAAGCCTTCCCTCTCCTCTCCTTGTGTTCCCATAGCACTTATCACATGGAAGTAAACGCCTAGCTGTGCGAATGAATGAAGGAGGAATACAAATCAGAAAAGGACAGAAACAGTGAGTCGCACCCCCATATAATGTAAACCACCGAGGATACCAACTGGCTAGCCTGACTGCCCTGATCCAAGAGCCACGAAGCAATGAAGCAGCACATTTCTTACCACCAGTGCTATCCATCCTAGTACCTCTCCCGCCCACTTTGTAGGGATTGCGAGGAGGAGGGCCTTTCCACATCAAGACTGATGCCACCTAAAGGCCACAGGTAGAAGAAAAGAGGGAAACTGAGTCTGGAGAGTAGAAAGCAAAAGTCTCTAACGTTGGGGGTCACTGGAGCCGCAGCAGTCAGGCAGGCGCACTTCTAAGATCGCCAAGGGGACCGGCGTCCACACTTCCAGCAACAGTGCCAGAAACTGGGGACGAAGCCAAGGAGCGGGGACGCTGGCAGGGGCGTGAGCGGACTCGGCCGGCCGGGGAGAAACGCAGCCCTGACCCGGGCACACGCCCCCCTCACTCCTCACCAGAGGAGCCTTTGTCTCCGCTCCTCTGCCCCGCCCTCGGGCGCGCACGCAGGAACGGGAATTGGAAACAGAAAGCGTATCGGGCGTTTCTTTTTCTCAACCGAGTCAGTCGAAGCAGAAAGTCAACACCTAACTTCCCGAGGACCCGCTACGGTCACCAGCTACCAACCTCCCGGGCTGTCCCGGGTGGCGGCGGCGTTGGTGACGCTCACGCCGCCCCGAGTTCCCAACAACCCTCTCCGCACCTCCGAGTCGGCGGCGGCGGCGGCCGGCTTCCCGAGAAACCGCCCTCTTCCCCGGGAGCGGTGGTTGGAGGATCAGCCCCGCGCGCGTCCTCGGGGCACGTCCCCGCCGCCGCCGTGCCCGCGCGCGCCGCTCCAGGCCACCGGGCTCGCAAGCAGGCGGCGCCCCGGGAGCGGTTGCGAACAGGCCGCGCGGCTGGAGGGGACCCGCGAGAGGACTGCCCGCCACTCCGCACCCGGAGCGCCTGGCGACGGCCCGCGGAGCCCCAGCCCCCGCTCACCCGTGGGCCCCGGTGCCTACGCCCAGCAGCGCACGGACCTCTCCACCCCCGTTTGTTAATTGCAGGCCTGGGGCTGCAGGTTTGGGAGCGGAAGTCACCTGAAGTCCAGCCCCAGTGGTCCCCACGTACGTTTTGAACGCGAAAGGAGGTAGCTCGGTGGGGTGGAAAGAGGGCGGGCCTTGCCGCTCCGGCGGCTTCTGGAGCTTGCTGTGTGAATTTAGCCCCTGCAAGCCTCCTTGTCCTTCTCTGTAAAGCGGAAATAAGCTTCCCGGCTTTCCTGGAGAATTAGAGTGAAGACCAAATGGGATGAACTTCATGAACTGCAAAGCAGCTTACAAAGATGATCAGCACTGCAAAATGCATATCAGTGATTTTGAATAGGTCGTAAAAGAGTGGAAGATCTGAAGCTGCCTTGGACTGTGACTTTATGCCAGGTGTTACTCAGAGGCCTCCAACGCCAAGGCTGCCAGAGTTCCACAGACTTACCTGGGCAGGAGAATCACCTGGGCTCTTGTTAAAACCGCTGGCACCTGGATCCCTCTTCAAACCAAAAGAATCAGACTCCCCACGGGAGGGGTGTTTCAGGTGGTTCTGTGGTCAGGTAAACGTGGACAACTCTGCGTTAGGCAGCAGGAAAACACAGAGGCTGTGCTCAAAGTTTATTCTAGCAGTCATTGAAATAGTCCAGGAGATTATTTTTCTGATCGCAAAATTCTGTGGGAAACCAGAGTATAAACTCTCTGAGGACAGGAACTATCTCCTCATTCAGCTCCCACCATCCGCAGCCCCAACACATAGTACAGGATGGTGTTAAGTAAGCAGGTGTAAATAAACTAGTCCCAAGTAGGAGTGCCAGATGTAGCAAATAAAAATACAGGATGCCCAGCTAAAATTGAATCGAGTCTCAGATGAACAATGAATACTATTTTTTAGTATCCATATGGCCCATGCAATATTTGGGACATATTGATGCTTTTTTTAAAAAGTATTTGTTGTTTATCTGAAATTCAAATTTAATTGGGCATCCTGTATTTGAACTGGCAACCCTCACCTGGAGGGTTTGGCAGAGGGAGGGACAGAGTAAGAACTCTCACTACTCAGGTAGTGTCAGACTCAGGGACAGGAATGAGATAACTCCTGTGTTATTTCTAAATGACACTACTAGACAATAATGTAGGTTCACTGTCATTTACATTTAACCCCTTTCTGCACACACAACATATTCACTGGAAAACACAAATGAAAATAAGGGCAGATTCCATCACAGGTAAATTAGAAACATCAATTAAATAAAAATAGTCAAAATTGAAATGTAAGCAATAGACTGGGGAAAGTATTTGCAGGAACTATGATACAAAGTGTTATCGTTTATTATATATAAATTAAATACAATTAATAAGAAAACATTAGAATCCAATTGTAGATGAGCAAGACACATGAATAAACAATCCACTAAAAAAAAAACTAGGATATACAGTAAGGAAACAAACATATTGAAAGAAGCTCAAAGAAGTGCAAAGTAAAATAAGAACACAATTTTTCACAAAAATAGTTGACAAAAATTAATAAATGACATTAAAGGCTGGCGAGGGTGCTGTGTGATAGCATTTATACACTTTTTAGGTAGGTAAGAGATTTGGCAATATCAAAACCCTTAAAATTATGAAAACCCTTAATATTTAAACCTTTTGATGTTGAATTTTGTTTATGGGAATAAATCCAAAGGAGATAATCCATAATGTAGAAAATGCTCTTTACAAACAAAGATTTCAATTTTAATTTATATCATTTTAATTTATACCATAATAAGGAAAATATAGTATAATGCACCAAAATATACTATAACTGGGGAGGGGGATATCCTGAAAATTCCCTAATTTTCCAAAAATAAAAAAGTGGAAATTAAACTAAAACTTATATACTCTGTCATCTATTATACTTGCAACCTCTTAAAATAATGGTTACTATTCATATGTAATATGATCATAACTAAATATTTTTTTAAACTTGTGCATGGAAAAATGATTGGAAAGGAAATAAGGTTAAAGTTGGGTGGTGGGATTTTATTCTTAATTTTTCCATATTTTTATTAAGCACAAATTAATTTTATAACAGAAAATCTTAAGGTGATACCCCCTAAAAAACAAAGGACTTTTCTTATAATGTCAGTTTTACAAACTCTAGAATCTCACCTTTGCACAATCATGTATTAAGTGCTGAAACTATCTAAACAGTAAAAGCTCCTTAAAACATTTTCCCTAAATATAAACACCTTAGCCAACTCTGCATTGCTGTCTGTTAACCTAGGGTCTATCTTAGCAAATTGTTCTATGTTGAATTTATCAACTTAGTCATTCACATAACCATACCGTAATTAAAGTACCTTAAATATTATTTTTAATTCAGCAAATTATATACAGCCTTGGGTTTTACATTCTAAAAGGTGACAAGCTTAATAGCATCGAGTGTTTTAAAATTTTGTAGTAAAATACACATAACACAACATTTAGCATCATAACCATTGTTAGGTGTACAGTTCAGCAGTGTTAAGTATATTCACATTGTTGTGCCACTCCAGACTCTTTACATCTTGCAGCACTGAAACTCTGTACCCATTAAAAAAGTAATTCCTCACTATGCTAGTCCCTGGCAACCACCATTCTACTTTCTGTCTCTATGAATTTGACTACTCTAGGCCACTTATATAAGTGGAATCATACAGCATTTGTCCTTTTGTGAGTGGCTTATTTCACTTAGCATAATGACCTCAAGGCTTAGCCTGTTGTAGCATGTGCCAGAATTTCCTTCCTTTTTTAAGGCTGAATAATATTCCTTTGTATGTATATACAATCTTTATCCATTCACCTGTCAGTAGACACTTGAGTAGCTTCTACCTTTTGGCTATGCTGAATAATGCTGCTGTGAACATGGGTATATAAATACCTCTTCCGGACTCTGCTTCCAATTCTTCTGGGTATATACCCAGAAATGGAATTGTTGGATCATATAGTAATTCTATTTTTTAATTTTTGGAGGAACAGCCATACTGTTTTCCATAGCCTGTTTTCCATAGCTGCACCATTTTACATTCCAAGCAACACGCACAAGGATTCCAATTTCTCTACATCCTCACTTGATTTTGAAATTCATTTGTTTTTTGTTGTTGTTTTGTGTTGTGTTTATTTGTTTGTTTTGATAACAGCCATCCTATGAGGTGATAAATCATTGTGATTTTGATTTGTATTTCTCTAATGATTAGTGATGCTGACCATTTTTCATGTGCTTATTGACCATTTACAAGTCTTCTTTAGAGAAATGTCTATTCAAGTCCTCGGCCCTTTTTTTTATTTTGCGGTACGCAGGCCTCTCACTGTTGTGGCCTCTCCCGTTGCGGAGCACAGGCTCCGGACGCGCAGGCTCAATGGCCATGGCTCACAGGCCCAGCCGCCCTGCAGCATGTGGGATCTTCCCGGACCAGGGCACGAACCCATTCCCCTGCATCGGCAGGCGGACTCTCAACCACTGTGCCACCAGGGAAGCCCCCTTGGCCCATTTTTTAATCAGGTTGTCTTTTTGATGTTGAGTTGCTGTAGGAGTTCTTTATATATTCTGGATATTAACCACTTATCAGACATATGATTTCCAAGTATTTTCTTCCCTTCTGTGGGTTGCCCTTCCACTCTGTTGATTGTGGTCTTTGATGCACAAAAATTTTTAATTTTGATGAAGTCCAGTATATCTATTTTTTTCCCTGCAAGCACTTTGGGTGTCATAGCCAAGAAATCATTGCCAAATCCAGTGTTATGAAACTTTTCCCCTAATGTTCCCCTGTTTTTTTTTCATAGTTTTATAGTTTTAGTTCTTTATAGTAGATATTTGATCCATTTTGAGTTAATTCCTGTATATTGGGTAAGGCAAGGATCCAAATTCATTCTTTTGCATGTGGATATCCAGTTTTCCCAACACCATTTGTTGAAAAGCATGGACATCTCACAAAGGCCAGGGTTTAGAGTGGAAGGAGTGGATGGTTGGATATTCAGCCCCTTTTGGAAGTGAGAGGGAAGATAACTGGAGTAAATGTCAGAATCTAGACACCAGGAGAAAAGTTGTGGGTGTTGAAGAGGAGAGGATTTTCCCTTCTCTCTTCAGTGCTTTACATATAGGCGGAAGTATCTGGCTTTCAGTGATCTGTGCCTGTCTTAGAGCAGAAGTATCAGGGTTCTGGCACTCCCTGACTTGGAGCTGAAGTGGCCAGTCCAGGGCCCAGACATAGCCAGAGCTGCCTTGCCTTGGAAGGCTTCTGTTCTGACCATTCAAGTAAAGCCAGAGAAATTCCTCCCTGGAGTTGAGAAGCAAACCATGCCTAGGGTAAACTGACCAAAATTGATGATAATTGAGGTTTAAAAGAGGAAACTAATTTGTGCCTTGGTATTTATGTTTCTTTAAAAGTAAAAATATCAAAATTAGTATGTAAATGTGGGCAATTAATGATCAGTCACTCTTTATACCATTATTTTGATCCTAAAGTCATTAATCAGGTGCCTTCGCTGGGCATGTTTTCTCTCCGGCCCTCTCAGTTAGTGGGGCCTGAGTAGTCTAGTGGGGGCTCCTGTCTAGACAGGCAGCCCTGAGCACCTGGGAGCCACTCTCCAGATGGCAGGACTGGTGCTTAGGAAGGATTAACCAGCCAACTCTTCTTTGTGAATTCAACTATGACTCATAGAAATTATACTGATTCAACAGAGGCACAAATGATTGTTGAGACTTAATTGATAAAGGCTTAAAGATAAAGGAGTGAATTTCTAATTATGAAATTTCAGGCACAGGCAATAATGGGGAGCTATTCAGAAGGATTCAAGGGCCTTCCCAACCCTCACCACCTGGCACAGGCTCTCATCTGCTCCACCTATGAGGATGTTGGCTCTACTTTATGGTGATTTGCAATAGTCAACACTGACCTAGCATTTGTCCAGCATCCACTTTACACACAGCACAAATTGAATGCTGGGGGAGATTTTTTTTTTTTTTTTTTTTTTCCGGTATGCGGGCCTCTCACTGCTGTGGCCTCCCCCGTTGCGGAGCACAGGCTCCGGACGCGCAGGCCCAGCGGCCATGGCTCACGGGCCCAGCCGCTCCGCGGCATATGGGATCCTCCCAGACCGGGGCACGAACCCGTATCCCCTGCATCGGCAGGCGGACTCTCAACCACTTGCGCCACCAGGGAGGCCCAAGGGGGGGGGGGGAGATTTTTTTAAGTGAAAAAAAGACTTGTCCCACAGGAAGTTGCAGTCTAGCTGGGGATTCATCAAATATACACAAAACAGCTAAAAAATAATAAGTATATTTAAAATAATATAATTCAAACTGCCCATACATGCTGAAGAATGGATTCATATCAGTAGCGTAAACTCTACAGAGCACAATTCAATGCCACCACCTCCAAGAAGCCTTCCCTGAACACCTTGGCAAAATTAGTCTCTGCCCAGTCATTCTCTGTTCTATTACACTATTCTTTTATATTTTACTATAGCACTGCCACTCTCTGAACTTCTTTTGGTTTTTTAACATGTGTTTATTATCTATGCCAGTATTATTCCGGCTATTTGCAAGACGTAATACTTTAGTAGATTGTAAAATAAAGCTAATGGGTCATAACCAGACTTAATTTCTTTTAAACAAAGTACAATAGAATAGAGTAGAATAGAATAGAATGAGAACACATCACTGGATTTTTATTAAGAATTGTGAACTTGGAAATACTGCATCTGTTTGCTATGAACAGAATTAAGAGAAATAATGGAAGGCTATGATGAATTTCAGTTGACTAATACAAGTTATTCTGCCATCTGCTAATTAACATCTTATTTGATTTTTTGGTATATGATGTGAATATGACCATCACCATTACAAGACAATTAACCAGAATTTATATTTTATATTAAACATTTTCAGACTTCATTGTAAAGCATTTTTCTGAAAGAACGTTATCAAACATGATATGTTTCAGGTTTGCATCAAATGTACACTTAATTAAATTAGCATGAATTTCCCTTTAATGGGATTTCTCCTTACCATTACAAGAGCAAAGAATGATGAAGGGAAAATTGGAGGAAAGCCCCAGTTCAAACTCTAGGTATCTAGAACTGTAGACAGTGTTGAGAAAAATATTGGCTCTAATAGTAAGCTTCAACTTCTTTGGAGGAGCATTCTAAAAAGAAAAAAAGACTGGAGGATCTTATGAGGCAGATTATTTACAGTATTTTTTTCAGTGAGTAAAATCCAACAAAAGTGACAAATCCCAATATATTATTTGTAATGACACCTTCAAAACTAAGTAGGACACTTAGAAACACAGCATACTGGACTTGTCAACAAGCCACTCAAACACTTTTAAATGAAAACAAAAGACGAAAAATTATTGGCACAATTTCTTAGTTGTTCTACAGACTGTTAATGAGATTTTGTTGCATATGGTTTGGCAAAGAGAAAATGGCTCTTACAGATGTTAAAACATTACTCTTCTAACATAAATAGAAATGATGCATATGCTTTTTAATGCTAAATCAGCTGATAAATTAAAATTTACAACTCTTTGGGATAATACTATTTGTAGTTGAATCTGCACTATTGCAGAAACTTCCAAAGCCATGCTCCTCATGTAGTTAAAATCCAGTATCGAGTTTGAGATCCATCTCCAAAAGAGCATGTATGCTGTAAGTTATTAAGTTATTCAACTCTTCTAGTTTATGCAAGATGACAAGGAATGTGTGTGTGTGCATGTGCGTATGCGTGTGTTTAAATTTAACCTGGCATACACTGGGTCAGATATATTTACAAAACTGGAAAAAAATGCCTTCTCGGTCAATATCTATCAAACTGGAAAAATAATAAAGGAGGTGTGAGTGGTGGAGCCAGCAGATGTGGCTAGAAGACATAACAACAATTATTTAAATATTGTTAAAAGCTACTAATAACACTTGTGCTTAGAATCAATAGGAATTCTACTTGACATCTCTAGAAATGATTCTGCTGTATCTCATGGAAGTGTTAAAAAAAAAAGAAAAACATGGTGAAGGTGTTAAATTTATTAAAGAGAGCTCATGGAACAGCCAAAATATTGACGTGTTTTGTTCAGACTGGAGCTAGCCAGACCCTCATGCTGAAGCACACTGAATGAAGTTCACTGACTGTCCTAAGGGAACCCAAGGAAAATGTGACTCACCATTAAGCATGGTGAGTAAACTCAGAAATGAGTCACATTTTTCTAGACGAAAAGAAATCTCATTTGGCAAGCAATCTCATTTTTGAAGATGATGTTTGGGATTTAGAATTAGTATATTTAACTGATGATATTGATTTTTTTTTTTTTTTTTTTTGCTGTACGCAGGCCTCTCACGGTTGTGGCCTCTCCCGTCGAGGAGCACAGGTTCCAGATGCGCAGGCTCAGCGGCCATGGCTCACGGGCCCAGCTGCTCCGCAGCACGTGGGATCTTCCTGGACCGGGGCACGAACCCGTGTCCCCTGCATCGGCAGGCGGACTCTCAACCACTGCGCCATCAGGGAAGCCCAATACTGATATTTTTAATAAACTGAAATTTATAACTTCAGGGAGAAAACAACATGATAATTCAGCAAGCTAAACATATCCAGGATTCCAAACGACATTTTGTTATGGCAAGTAAGATGTAAAAGCAATCACCCTAGCTCCTATTTGTTCCCAGTATTATCACAACATATTGAAAAGGACATTATCAGTAAAGACAGGGATGGAAATCAAATTAGGGAAATTGTTACATTCCATTTCTCAGTTTCAAATGTGTAATCATTACTTTCCAGAAGAGAAATTATAAATACTAAGAAAATTCTTTCAGATGAAAAAACCATTTTCTTTTTAAAAATTCTGAATCAATAATTGACCTAGGGCCTCCCTGGTGGCGCAGTGGTTAAGAGTCCGCCTGCCGATGCAGGGGATACGGGTTCGTGCCCCGGTCCGGGAGGATCCCATATGCCGTGGAGCGGCTGGGCCCGTGAGCCATGGCCGCTGGGCCTGCGCATCCGGAGCCTGTGCTCCGCAACGGGAGAGGACACAACAGTGAGAGGCCCGCATACCGCAAAAAGAAAAAAATAAAAAATAAAAAAATAATTGACCTAAACTTAGTGCCTCAGAGAGGCAAATGAATTATTGCACCTTATTTCTTCATTTGCACTAAAGGATGATCACAAGGCATTAAATTCGTCACCATTTTAGGGTGAGAATAAAGAAGAATCTCCATTGCCAGGTAAAAAGAATGCATCACTATTATTACCATTACTGTAAGAACCAGGATTTTCAAACTTTAAAACTGATTAAAACAAAGGAGAGAAACAGGCTCATGTGTTGATGCATGAAGTATAGTCCTTGTATGTTCTGGACTGGAATGAACTGAGAAGCATACAAGCACCTAGTACACTAAATAAAATCTTGCCTAATTTTTGTTTTTGTATTGCTTATTTGGGAATTTTTTCTATGCTGCATTCAAGTATTAATAAGATAATATTAATTTTGAGGGGTTTTTTATACGTAATAAGAGTGTTACTCTACAGGGCTTCCCTGGTGGTGCAGTGGTTGAGAGTCTGCCTGCCGATGCAGGGGACACGGGTTCGTGCCCCGGTCCGGGAAGATCCCACATGCTGTGGAGTGGCTGGGCCTGTGAGCCATGGCCGCTGAGCCTGCGTGTCCGGAGCCTGTGCTCCACAACGGGAGAGGCCACACAGTGAGAGGCCCGTGTACTGCAAAAAAAAAAAAAAAAAAAAAAAAAAAAGAGTGTTACTCTACAAAACTTTTTATTCTGTTGGGTGAGGAGAAGAGAAAAGGAATGAATTTCTCTGCTGTGCAAAAGTATTCTTACTGGGAGGTGTGTTTTGTGAGAAGGTTGAAAAGCACCCGACCTGTCAGTGTCTACCCTCCCCTGAAAACAGCCCCTATAGAATATAAACTCCAGAAGGGCAAGAGTTTGAACTGTCTTGTTCACCACCAAATCTCCAGTACTACATAGCATAGTACCTAGTACATAGTTGATAAATATGTGTGGAATACACGAACTAACCAAATTGGAAGGCAAAAAAATTCATAGTTTGTGATTTATCTCTTGTTTGCATTATCCAGGCATCTTTCTCCCTTCTAAATATGTGGGTTTTAGAAGATAAAGAGAAGTTACTAGAGTCATTTCCTCTGAGGGCCTGCAGGTTGCTAAGAACCAGGAAGGACTCCAATCCCTTCTAGTTTGGGAGAAGATTGTAGATGACCTTGAGTTCTAGGCCGTAGAAAGAAGCCCTGGATGGGAAGTGACTAAGAGCAATGGGAGGGATCATGTGCAGGTCAAACTACAGGCTTACAACAGACTGTTACTTTTCAAACTTCACAGAAAGCAGCTGTGCCTTGTGTAAGGTTGCTGAGCTCTTTTTTAGCTGAAAGAGATAGTCTAGTCCCCATCCCTCATCTTATGGAGGTGAAATCAGCACAAAGTAGGAAACAGACATGAGAAATGGTCTTTAGATGTTGAGGGAGGGGACAGAGTCAAATGCAGGTTAGCCTTCATTTCCTCTTTATAAAATGGGGATAATATTTGTACCATATCACTGAGATGTTATGGGGATTAACTGAAATAATAAATGTGAAAAGCCAAGTACAGTGCCTGACCCATAATATGCACTCAGTCATCATTAGCTATTATTATTACTATGAGCAATAGAACATAAGATGTTTGGAAATACTAACTGAGGCTTGATTTCTTTCTGTGTCTTTCTGCTACTCTTTCCTCTATCATTGTGTCATATTTTATACATATTGTTCTCAGAGAGTAGAGAAAGCTGAAAATAAAAAGTCCGTTGAATGTCTGAATGGATAACTCGTAGTAGAGATAAAATCTTGAAAGGCAGAACTTTCTTTTATTCCAAAAGCTGTGCATTTTGAGAAAGAACCACCTAAGTGTGGAACTGTTTTCTGATTTTTGATTTGGGGCCCAGTGCACACCCCATGAACCAAATCCCAGGACTAGTGATGGATAGAAACCCACTATTAGGGGGCAGTGTTTTTCAAACTGTGGGTTGAGACCTACTCTTGGATAATAAGATTGATTTATTGGGTTAAAGCTGGTATTAAAGGAAATGGAATGAAATAGAAAATACCAGAGTACATTGCAGTACAATGGAGTACATTGGAGTAACGGTAAATATTGTTTCATGAAGCTGTTGTTTCATTTATGTTGTGTACATGTACTCAGCCATGATGTAAAATGTATTTCCTACTGTACTCACAGTCAATGAAATTTGCACATACCAGAAATGCCATAGCAGAGGGCACATGTGTCTCTCCTCTCAGAGTGTCCCAGGAAGAACAACAGCTCCTGGGAGAATTGCTGCATCCAGAATGGTGCTGGGAGAACATGAAAGCTATAGCCTAGAGTGGCTGCACAGAGTTCTAGGCATCTTGGCAAGGTGGGAAAAGATCTGAAAACTTTCTGTGGCCACCAAGAGGAAGGCATAAGAGGCCCTGAGCCAGCCAAACAGACTCAAAGGAACTAGAGTCTAGACTATGATGATATAGGCAAGGAGAAGCAATGGTGGAAACTTGTACTTCAGGAACTGACACTGGCTCAGGACAATGGGACCATGTGGGAAGAGTTGCTAGCAGTGACAGAGCCTCCTTGTGGGCTGTACACTGCTTTCCCTTCCAAATCAGGGTATGCATAAGCTCCACTCCCCAGACGGATGTCCTCTGCAGCTACAAAGACTGAAAGAAGTAGAAGGAATAAAGAGAAGAAAACTCCTGAATAGCTACCCAAAAGAGACCATGTTTTAATCCTGTTTTAAAACCAGAATTACAAAACAGTATGGAGGTACCTCAAAAAATTAAAAATAGAACTACCATATGATCCAGCAATTTCACTTCTGGGTATTTATCTGAAGAAAATGAAAAGTCTAACTCAAAAAGATATATGCACTCCCATGTTCATTGCAGCATCATTTATAACAGCCAAGATATGGAAACAACCTAAGTGTCCATCAATGGATGAATGGATAAAGAAGAGGTGATATATATATATATATATATATATATATATATATATATATATGATATATAATATTACATATAATATATAATTGTATATATTATAATAATTATATGTATAAAGTTCAGCCATAAAAGAATGAAATCTATGCAAAAATCCTCAAGAAAATATTAGCAAACTGAATTCAACAATATATAAAAAGGATCATATACCATGATCAAGTGGGATTTATTCCAGAGATGCAAAGATGGTTCAATATCTGCAAATCAATCAATATGATATACCACATTAACAAAATGAAAGATAAAAATCACTTGGTCATCTCAATAGATGCAGAAAAAGCATTTGACAAAATTCAACACCCATTCATGATAAAAAAAAAAAAAACTCTCAACAAAGTTGGTATAGAGGGAACATATCTCAACATAATAAAGGCCATTTATACAAACCCACAGCTAACATCATACTCACTAGTAAAAAACTGAAAGATTTTCCTCTCAAATCAGGAACAAGGATGTTCACTCTTGCCATTTCTATTTAACGTACTATTGGAAGTCCTAGCCACAACAATCAAACAATAAAAAGCAATAAAAGGGGCTTCCCTGGTGGCGCAGTGGTTGAGAGTCCGCCTGCCGATGCAGGGGACACGGGTTTGTGCCCCGGTCCGAGAAGACCCCACATGCCACGGAGGGGCTAGGCCCATGAGCCATGGTCGCTGAGCCTCCATGTCTGGAGCCTGTGCTCCGCAATGGGAGAGGCCACAACAGTGAGAGGCCCGCGTAATGCAAAAAAAAAAAAAAAAAAAAGCAATAAAAACATCCAAATTGGAAAGGAAGAAATAAAACTGTCACTATTTGCAGATGACATGATATAGAAACCCCTAAAGTCTCCACCACAAAACTACTAGTACTAATAAGTGAATTCAGTAAAGTTTCAGGATCTAGGTTAATATACAGAAACCTGTTGCTTTTCTATACACTAATAATGAACTACCATCAAGAGAAAGCAAGAAAACAATCCCATTTAGAATTGTATCAAAAAGAATAAAATATCTAAGAATAAGCTTAACCAAGAAAAAGACCTATACTCTGAAAGCTATAAGACACTGATGAAGGAAATTGAAGACAATACAAATAAATGGAAAGATATCCTGTGTTCATGGATTGGAAGAATTACTATTATTAAAATGTCCATAATACCCAAAGCAATCTACAGATTTAATGCAATCTCTATCAAAATACCCATGACATTTTTCACAGAATTAGAACAAATAATCCTAAAATTTGTTTGGAACCACAAAGACACCAAATAGCCAAAGCAATCTTGAGAAAAAAGAACAAAGCTGGAGGTATCACACTCCCTAACTTCAGACTATACTACAAAGCTGCAGTAATCAAAACAAGTTGGTATGGCACAAAAACAGACACACATCAACAGAACAGAATAGACAGCCCAGAAATAAACCCATGCATATATGGTCAATTAATCTACAACAAAGGAGGCAAAAATATACAATGAGGAAAAGAGAGTCTCTTCAATAAGTGGTGTTAGGAAAACTGGACAGCTACATGTAAAAGAATGATATTAGAACATTTTCTCACACCATATACAAAAAGAAGCTCAAAATTGATTAAAGGGCCTCCCTGGTGGCGCAAGTGGTTGAGAGTCCGCCTGCCGATGCAGGGGATACGGGTTCGTGCCCCGGTCTGGGAGGATCCCATATGCCGCGGAGCAGCTGGGCCCGTGAGCCATGGCCGCTGAGCCTGCGCGTCCGGAGCCTGCGCTTCCGGAGCCTGTGCTCCGCAACGGGGGAGGCCACAACAGTGAGAGGCCCGCATACTGCAAAAAAAAAAAAAAAAAAAAAAAAAAAAAAATTGATTAAAGACCTAAATTTAAGACCAGAAACCATAAAACTCCTAGAAGAAAACATGGCAGGACACTCTTTGACGTAAGTCTTAGCGATATATTTTTTGGATCTGTCTCCTCAGGCAAGGGAAACAAAAGCAGAAATAAACAAAGGGGACCTAATTAAATGTAAAAGCTTTTGCACAGCAAAGGAAACCATCAATGAAATGAAACGACAACCTACTGAGTGAGAGAAGATATTTGCAGATGATATGTCTGATAAGGGGCTAACATTCAAAATATATAAAGAGCTCATACAACTCAATATAATATAGAAAGAACAAAAAACCTAATTACAAAATAGGCAGAAGGCTTGAATAGACATTTTTCCAAAGACGCACAGATGGCCAACAGGCACATGAAAAGATGCTCAGCATCACTAATCATCAGGGAAATGCAAATCAAAACCACAATGAGATATCACCTCACACCTGTCAGAACGGTTATCATCAAAAAGACAACAGATAATAAATGGTGAGGATCTGGAGAAAAGGGAATTCTAGTAAACTGCTAGTGGGAATGTAAATTGGTGTAGCCACTATGAAAAACAGTATGGAGGTTCCTCAAAAAACTAAAAATAGAACTACCATATGATCCAGCAATTCCACTCCTGGGTATATAGCCAAAGAAAACAAAAACACTAATTCAGAAAGATACATGCACCCCAGATGTTCACAGCAACATTATTTACAATTATTTACAATAGCCAAGATATGAAGGCAATCTATGTATCCATCAACCGATGATGGATAAAGAAGATGTGGCATATGTACACAATGGAATATTACTCAGCCATAAAAAAGAATGAAATGCTTCCATTTGCAACAACATGGATGGGCCTGGATGGTATTATGCTAAGTGAAGTAAGTCAGACGGAGAAAGACAAATACTGTATGTTTTCACTTATACGTGGAATCTAAAAAACACAACAAACAAATGAATATAACAAACCAGAAGCAGACTCACAGATATAGAAAATAAGGGGGTGGTTACCAGTGGGAAGAGTGTAGTCAGGAGAGGCAAGACAGGGGAAGGGAATTAAGAAGTAAAAACCACTAGGTATAAAACAAGTAGGATACAATTATGTAATGTACAACACAGGGAGTATAACCAATATTTTATAGTAATTTTAAATGGAGTATAATCGAGAAAAATACCGAATCACTATGTTGTACACCTGAAACTAATATAATATTTTAAATCAACTATACACCAATTTTAAAAAAAGAATGAAATCTTGCCTTTGCAACAACATGGATGGACCTTGAAGCCATTATGCTAAGTGAAATAAGTCAGACAGAGAAAGACAAATACTGTAAGATCTCGCTTATATGTGAAATCTAAAAAACAAAACAAAACCAAAAACCAAGCTCATAGATACACACAGATAACAGATTGTAGTTGCCAGAGGCAGGGGCAGCGGGGAGGGGATGGGTGAACTGGGTGAAGGGGGTCAAAAGGTACAAACTTCCAGTTATAAGATAAATAAGTCCCGGGGATGTAACGTACAGCATGGTGACTAGAGTTAATAACACTCTATTGCATATTTGAAAGTTGCTAAGAGAGTAGATCTTAAAAGTTTCTATCACAATAAAAAAATTATAACTATGTTTGGTGATGTATGTTAACTAGACTCATTGTAGTGATCATTTCACAACATATACAAATACTGAATCTTTATGTTGTACACCTGAAACTGACATAATGTTATATGTCGATTACATCTCAATAAAAAACACATACTTTTATTATGTTATGTTTTCCTTACCATAATATAAAGGACAAAGTGATATATAACACAACCATGTAGAAAACAAAACTGCCCGGAGTACCAGAAAACAAAGCTAATTTTTGAATCATAATCCCCCAAGTTATTGTCTGTAAATGGATCGAAAAATAAAACAGAATTGGCTGAGTTTATGTTGAATTAGGAAAGGCTATGTTTTCTGCTGCCAAGCAGACATTGGAATCTGAGTTGCTGGTCTGAGGTCAGTTCTAGGAAAATAAAGCTATATCCTTGAACACCAGGGGCTGAGACTATAAGAAATATCAAACCTGACATGTTATTAGTAATGAGGCCTTTGGATTGGGCACCGAGAAAGTCCTGAGCAGTCTCTAAAAGGGCAATTTCCAGGGAATGGTTAAGACAAAAACCAGATGGGAATAGGACAGAGGGGTCAGAATAAACTGCTCTTCGGTACTGATGAACCTAGGGGCAGGACAGGAATAAAGACGCAGGCATAGAGAACAGACTTGAGGACACAGGAGTGGGGAAGGGGAAGCTGGGGCGAAGTGAGAGAGTGGCATGGACGTATATACACTACCAAATGTAAAATAGATAGCTAGTGGGAAGCAGCCGCATAGCACAGGGAGATCAGCTCGGTGCTTTGTGACCACCCAGAGGGGTGGGATAGGGAGGGTGGGAGGGAGACACAAGAAGGAGGAGATATGGGGATATAGGTATATGTATAGCTGATTCACTTTGTTATACAGCAGAAACTAACACAACATTGTAAAGCAATTATACTCCAATAAAGATGTGGAAAATAAAAAAGAGAATAAACTGCTCTTTGGAGACAGCAGTACGGAGAGGAGAGTGGATGTGGAGGAGCACGACAAGAGCTGAGGACAAGTTCTTCTTGTTCTAAATGGAGAAACCTAAGGATCGATAGGGAGGATTTGGAGGCGCACAGGAAGGGCTTACACAGAGCTATGTGGGTAAAGGTAGGAGCCAGGGCTAGAGGTGATTTCCAGTGTGGTGCACATTTGGGCAAAACCTGATAAAATTAGCAAAGGGGGCTTCCCTGGTGGCGCAGTGGTTGAGAGTCCGCCTGCCGATGCAGGGGACACGGGTTCGTGACCTGGTCCGGGAAGATCCCACATGCCGCGGAGCGGCTGGGCCCGTGAGCCATGCCACTGAGCCTGCGCGTCCGGAGCCTGTGCTCCGCAATGGGAGAGGCCACAACCGTGAGAGGCCCGCGTACCGCAAAAAAAAAAAAAAAAAAAAAAAAAAAAAAATTAGCAAGGGAAAGGTGACGTCTCACAATAGTCCCATTCATTGTGGCACCTGCAGGATGAGTGTGAAATTGGGGGACGCTCTTGGTAAGGGTGTGTGTCTCAGCAGTGCTGATCTTGTAGTTCCGTCTCCCAGCGCCATTCCCTTCTTGGGGCCCAGTACTCAGGGATCTATGTAGATTGAGGGCCCCGTGGGAAGGTTCTAGAGTGTCTCCTCCTAGGAGCCTCTTTGTATGCCACAGCCAAAACTCCTCATTTAAACTCTATTTCCCAGCGGCTGCTGAGTTTTGCTGGCTCTGTTCTCTGATCACCATTTTGCTGCTCCTTTTCTGTGTCCTCCACAATCACTACAGTTTCTCAGTCCCAAAGAACAATTCTCTAAAGGAACTCGAATGGAGAGGTCAAAATTGAGGCGAGAGATCTTTGCTAAAAAGTCTCTCAAAGCCTGACCTTTCCCAGGAAACAAGGACTTTCTGTCTCACCCGGGCATTCATTCCACTCTCCCCCCCCCCCCCCCCCACACACCCTCCGTTTCAAAGGCATCTCTGAGGAGGAGGCCGTGACATCACTTCCTCCGGCTGGATCAGGGTCGCCCAGCCTCGGGCGCGGCAGGCTTTGGCCACCCATCCCTGCGGAAGTGGGGCAGCGACCCGAGCCGGTCACGCCTTCAAGTTCACCCGCCTTTCTCCTCTGGCTTACATTCCAGGGAGGGTCTCCAACGTCCTGAGGAAGTGGGGAATCTTCAGAGTACCTCGTGCCTGCAGTTTCCCTCCGCTCCTTCAAAAGCTACGAGGAACTGCAGGGATAAGGAGGCTCCACTAGGTGGCCGCACAGACCACCTGTTTGTTCCTGTTGGAGACAAGCTGGTGGCAGAGACCAGACCCTCCCCAGCTACTCCTGTGTGTGGTGTGTGTGTCTGTGTGTGTGCGTTTAGGACCGTGCCCAGTGGAGAGGATGAGGAGGCCAAGATGGAAGTTTAAGAAAAATAATTAACATCAAAATACCTAAATTTATAAAACAAGTAAGTAGAGGGTTATTTTTCTTAATACCTATTAATGGAAAGACCTCAGAGCTAATAAGGAGCAGAATTCCCTCAATACCTTTAATCATTTTGAGATCATCAGTTATTTAGTAGAGAAGTGTTAGCCTATTAACATTTCTGCCTACTGAAAATGAACCAGAAATGAGGGCATTGCATGAGATCTGTACTCCTCTAAGAATCTGATTCATACATTCATTTTCAGTCATAATCAGAAATTAAAAGGGTGTCTACTATGTGCCACACCCTGAGCTAGGTGCTGAGGATACAGGTGTGAAGAACAGGACAGTAAGACCCCTGTCCTCTCACAGAACTTATATTTTCTAAACATTCATACACATAGGAACGATTGCAAACGATTTCTCCAGCTCTTTCATCCTGTGTTCCATGACTACACTCCTCCTTTGCCCAGCCCTCACATGTAAACTATGGGATAATAAGATACAGTTTATCTACCACAGTTAGAGGCACACATGTTTTCTGGAGTAGGGTCGTGATATAAATTCCAGTACTTGGTCATTATACCATCAGGAGTTCCATGAAGAAACAAAGCCCTGGAATTTCCAAGCCTCTCTTCTTTATCCATCACCCTCTTTTTGAATGATCTGCCAGAGCCAGGACACACCATCTGAGACGTGACCACTCCTGGGGCAGAAAGAACAGTGGACCCGCTGAAGACCAGAGACTGAAATACTCAAATGGAAAAGAAGAAAAGAAGTGTTCCGAAACCCAGGACAAGCAGACTGTGGAAAAACTCAGGATATAAAGGTGCGGCATTTTTAAGCACTGCCAAATAGATTTCTCCAGCCAAGTCAAACACGACACAATGGAAGCGAGATTCCAGACTCCCCACATGAAACAGTATAAATTCAATACTCAGTTGGGTGTCTGGATGTGTCTGGCTTGATCTGCAGTAGGGAAGGGTGTGCTTTGCATGCATGCATGTGTGTGTGTGTGTGCGCACGTGCACACATGAACACATGTGAGATCTAATTAGAAGAAAGACTATCAAATGGAACCATAGGACAGTGGAGCTGGAAGAGCTCATTTAATCCATTTTCTCATTTTCGAGATGCAGCAATTGAGCCTACAAAAGGGAAGATATTGCCCAAGATTGCAGAATCACTATTATTGACAGAACTAAGACTATAACCCAATGTCTTCACTCTCAGTTCACAACTCCAGTCTATTTTATCTGTTCTACAATTGTTATAGAGGTGTTGGTTACCTTTCTTATTTGGATTTACTTGATTTTCCTTTACATGTTGTATTGGTTAAATGTATCTCCCCAAAAGATATATCTACCTAGAACTTGTGAATGTGACCTTATATATAGAAAAACAGTCTTTGCAGATGTAATTTAATTAAGGATCTTAATTAGGATGCACCCTGAATCCAATGGCAAGTGTCTTTATATAGGAGAGAAGACACTCAGTGAAGAAGGTGCTGTGAAGACAGAGGCAGAGGCCATAGTGATGCATCTGCAGGCCAAGGAATGCCAAGAGTTGCAGCAGCCACCAGAAGCTATGAGAGAGGCATGGAGCAGATTTTCCCTCAGAGCTACCAGAAAGAACCAACTTTGTTAACACCTTGACCTTGGACTTCTGACCTCCAGACCTGTGAAAGAACAAATTTCTATTGTTTTAAGCTACCACGTTTGGGGTAATTTGTTGCAGCAGCTGTAGCAAACTAATACATGTGTATCTCACAATTCCCTTCACTGCCTTTTTTTCCATCCCTCCTTCGCCTTGGAAAGGAGTTCTTTTACCACAATAACATGTCACAGTTATTAGAGGCCATCACTATTGACAGAAGAAAGACTGCTTCAGAATGGTGTTTTTGGAGAATTCTGAAAATGTTGGACTCTAAGGAGCCACTAACTGAAATCAGCTCAGAGAAGTCCTCAAGAAGGACTGTCTCCAGTGACCCAAAAGGAGAGTCAATGGGGAAGGAGACAGTAGGTTTTCCCCATCCTAGATGCTGAATATGGTCATGACTGGCTTTTGTTAGAATCGTTTTCTCTCTGGTGATGTCCTGTATGAGTGTCTCTTTCCAGCTGTGGTGCATCTTGGCTTATGGACCAGTGTTATGGACTGAACCTTTGTGCGCCGTGCCCCTAATATTCATATGCTGAAACCCTACCTCCCAATGTCATGGTATTAGGAATTGGAGCCTCTGGGAGGTTATTAGGTATAGATGAGGTCATGAGGGTAGAGCCCCATGATCAGATTAATGTCCTTACAAGAAGAGGAAGAGACCAGAGTGCACACCTTGTCATGTGAGGACACAGCAAGAAGGCAGCCATCTGCATGCCAGAAAGGGAGACCTCACAAGACCCCAAACATGCTGGCACCCTGATTTTGGACTTAGCCTCCAGAAATGTGAGACATAAATGTCTGTTGTTTAGGCCACCCAGTCTATGGTATTTTGTTATACCAGCCCAAGCTGACTAAGATGGACCAGAGATAGGTGCATAGTTGCCTCAGAACTTGTCTACAGATACACATAACAGCCAGAAACTTAAACATCAGTCTTAGCAGCGAGGTGGCTGGAGGAACAGTAGAAGAGCCTATCCAGTCTGGCGGGTAGAAAAAAGAAAGAAGGAACTTCAGTCCTTTGAGAAAATGCCTCAGGTGAAGCATGAGTGTGAAAATACTAGGGAGAGACAACAGCCAGTGGTGATGACCCTGAAGGCTTAGGGAAAGGGGGACGTGATCAGCCCAGGAGCCTTAGGCAAGCAGCCTTACTCTCTTCACAGACACTGACAGATGCACAGCAAAGTCCTCCCCATTCTGTCCCTGATTTTCTCCCTTGGGACCAGGAACAGTTGTATTTCTTCCCCAGCTCTCTGAGGTCTGTTCTCAAGGCAGATGTGGTCACTTAAAACCAGAAGTCATAGAGCTGAAGAGAACTTTCAGGGTCCTTCCAACTTTTCTTTTTCAGGCCAGTGGGGCTTGCTGCCTTCAAGCTCCAATGCTCTTTCACTGCTCTCTTTAGCAAGTCCTTTCATCCCAAGGAGATCTCCCAAGCTCTGGGATCAGCCAGTGCACCTTCATTGGGAACAGATCTCCTTCTGGGGAAACATGTGGGCTAAGTGGTTTCTGTTACCATCCGGGCTATGGTCAATCCCCTGGAAATCCCAGGGGCCACCCACCAGGAAAAACACTGTAGGAACCTGAAACTGGGTGGCACAGGAAAAGCTCAAAGACCTGTGGTATTGATAGCCCAGGCTTATTGCTTCTTACCCACTCACACAATCCAGCCTCTAGACCTCAGGAGCAGGGACTAAGTAGGAGACCCACAATGACTGAGATAAATCTATGTATCTGGCCTGGGTATTAGGGCATGAAGACCAGGACTAGGCTAGACCAGGCAAGGAGACCACGGCCAGGGTATCTGTCCCTGACAATCTAGAGTGTGTGATAATATCTCAGTTCGATCTGTATCACGCCTAATCTCAGAGACATGGGGGAGACCATGACATTGTTAGAGTACAAGCTGTCATAAAAAGTCCCTAAGGTTTGGATTGACTCGTGCAGACACTATGGAAAAATACATTTATGCCCCACTTTGAGGAACCTGAGAATGAGAACTTCTACATAACAGATATACTAGGTATATAGTGAGCATTCACCTATGTCTTTCTCAAGGGAGCATGACTTTTTTGGGGGGTTGAGGATGGTCATACCTCGAGTGAATTTAAAACAGAAGTGGAATTATAAGTCATATAAAAGGGCAAATCTATTACATAATGCAACGCCTTCAAGTTTATTTTTCCTTTTCATGTGGTTGTTGGCAAATCTCTGAAATGGGAAACGGGATCATCCTTTTGGGAGGCTTTCTCTTTGTGTTTCTCAGTGTTGCAGAAATAAACACACAACTTTAATTTGTTCCCCAAAGGAAGGGATAATAAAAAACAACCACTCAAAACTAGTCAGAGTTGCTGGGAGAGCCAGGAAATAGCTTTTGTGGTTGGTTGGTTTGTTTGTTTTTCCTCGTAGCTTTCTGGGAAATACAATCAAGACAGTAGCTGCCCTTTGGGTAGCACATTCATTCCAAGGGCCAAAGGGATTGATGTGTTTGCTGAAGCTGTCTCATATCCTGAGCACATCTCTGCATTTAAGCTCATGGCACCTCAGGGGCTGGGCTCAGAGCCTTGGCTTGGACAAGTCAATGGTGTCATTCTAAGAAAAGCAGGACAGCTGATATCAAACTTGGCTCAAAGGAACATAGTCTGATGAATTCCACCTTGAGCCCAAACCAAGGTCCACACATGTCAGAGAATGTACCTAAACTGCTGAGTAGATGAGAGTAGTCAGTTTGTAGTTTTGTTGTATGGGCCTGAAAGAGAAAGGAGGAAGTTTAGTGACAACTGGTGGGGTGAAAATGAAAAGCCAGCATGGGATTTGTTCCCTCCTGGCACTTTAGGTTGGTGTTTGAGCCCTGTAGAAGAGGGCCTGAGCCAAAACTGTAGGGCTGGTCTTCAGGAAGGACTCTGCGAGTAGCATTCTTATATCCCCAGGAGAGCATGACACAGGCTGCTGGACAGATGGGCCAGACATAGCGCTATTCTGACCCTAATGGATTGGCAGCTTTGGACCCTATATTTATTTGCTTTGGCTTGAAAGTTGAAATTCTGACTGTGGTGGCCAGAAGCAGGGGTTACGGGGAGGCACCCTCAAGAGGCTTTGTGGACAGAGGACCTTGGATAGGCCAGGGCCAGGGAAAAGGGGATTCACCTGGGAGAATCTGCATGTTGCCTGTAATAACATGGTCACCATTCATAAGGACATGTGAGACATCTCTGTGGAGTCTGGGTGGGACTTTATTGAAATAGGTTGAAGGTCCTCATTGAATACACAGCAAGAAGACTCAGTAAAATTTGGATTGATGCTGTTAAGGTGACCCCCCTCTGTACCCAAGAAGAACTAGGCTTGAAATCACATTTTGCCTATCAGGTTGTAGCTTTCTAACTGCTTCACAGTAGCCTGAGTGCTTGGAGGTAACCCTTGAGAGAGACCTTGAGATTGGGGGAGTAGCTCCTGGCAGGTTCTGGGCCTTTCACCACCAATTCAACCATGACCGTCACTATTTCATCTGTTTTCCCTATAGTAGGAAAGTTTTCATAAATTAACAAAAGGTCTCCATAGCTTAGTAGAAAGGTCTTGAAAACAGGCCTGTTTTAGGTGACTTGTATGTAGTAGATTTTCAATGGATCCTATATTTATTTGTATTTGCAATCTAGCCAAAAGAGGATTTGAAGTCATAATAACTTTTTATTAATGGATAAGACCAGAGTAAGTGATTTATTTCTAAAATACATGGAAAAGAACAAAGCAATTAAAATATTAACTATTGGGAATACTGTTTTATTTCTTTTGCACACACCAGAAAGGAACAAACACAAATCTTAACATGAGACATTTATATTGATTCTTATCACTGAGAACAAGCAAGATAGTGAAAAATCATGAATACGTTTGTTATTAACTATATTTCAAAGTTATTGCTGGTTGTGTGGGTCTGTTGAACAGCTGTTGGCTAATTTTCTATAGCAAGAAAGAATAATGACCAACTCATAAATTGTGTTTCTGTATGCATTTTGATGAACAGAGATTATTATTGATTTTAAAAAGCCAGTTTGAAAAGATGAAAAGTCCATTAATAAATAAAAACTGTTTGAGCGTTAACAGTTTTGAATGTCACTAGCCTAACACTTCATAACACACAGATTTAACAAGTGTTTTCCTCCAGGCAGAAGGTCTCAATGAAAATAGCTTTGAAAATAGCAGTACTTTGAGACACAACTAAAGGCTCGGCTGCTTGTTTTGCTCTCTGTAAGTTGATTGACCATTTGCAAGAACCTTCCCATTTGTGTAACTATGTCTGACCAGATGGGCCTGCTTCAGGGCAGAGCATTCTTTCGAGGGCAGGTCAAAGCTAGCCAGATCACCAGATCCACGCATTTAAAAAAGGCCTCGTCATAAATCTATCAAATCACCTCTGACTTGAGCTAAGCCGCTGAGCAAATAAAACCATGTTATCTTCTAGAGTGTTCTTGGGAACTTTCCGTGGAAGACTTTGAAAAATAGATAAAGTTCTCTGAAAGTCTCCTCACTCGATAAAGTTTCTTTATTTTGTTTGGCACAGGTTATATCTCTAAGGAACTATTCTGAAAGGGGGCTAGCATTACCTAGAATTCCAGATCAGAGCCTGTTGCACCACAAGCTGGGGCGACAGGGGGTAACTTGAATCAGAATATATGGAGAGACGTGGTACAGCCACCATCTGTTTCCAAGCAGGCAAAGTAATCCGGCAGGGTCTGATCAGAAGGGGCCAAATGGGAATCCAGTTTCATGAGTTCTTGGCAGCAGCTATGCTCCCTGTTAGGGGTAGACTGAAATGCTAACAGGAACCAGCCAGCTCCATGTGAGGTGTGAGACTGGGATTAGACCCAAGTCCTGGGAAACTGAACTGGCAGCAACCAGCCGGGCGGCTGGAACACAGGCTAGGCCTACCTCCATGCCAAAGACCAGGGCAGAAGGGACCAGGCAGACAGCCTGGCTACTCATGTACTTCTATTTTTTCTATTTTACAGTCAGTTTCAAGGCTGTGTCCACAGTGCTTCAGCTACCAGCAAAAGGCAGCCGCAGAGGGTCTTCCCATCCCGGTCCAGATGGGAATGAAACGCAGCCTCTAGGCTGGGCTTCCATGGGCTGTAGGCAGGACATGGTGTTGGGATGGGGCTGGGAATCACTGCAAAAGGTAGGACCCAAGCATCAGGCCTGCAAAGTCCTGATTTTGTAGCGGCCAAACTTGAACAGCGCAATTCACAGATTAGGTGTACTTGGTAGACCACCACCAAATTCTGTATCTCCATCTTGAAAATGTGCTTTGACCAGGAAATCAAGATCAACTCTTCTCTAGCCAAATGCATGCAGGTAAATTCTACCTTCAACCTAGCTCAACAACAAATTCTCTGAAGAATTTCTGAATCATTTGGAGAAGCTTGAGGAGGTAGTGTTAGCTTTCCCATTTTCCTCCACAAGTGGACCACATCTTTTTTTTGTGCATTTTCCCAGAGCCTGGGAACCAGGGCGAAAAAATGTTGAAAAGAAGGGGGTTTTGAACATAAAGCAAATTCAGGTTCACGTTTAGACGATACTAAATGTAAATGTGCAATGTCATGTCACAGCCTCGCTCTTAATTTTCGTCAGTCCAAAAAGCAAGTATCCAGAAGCTGTTCTGAGTCTTAAGTCTAAAAGCAAGTATCTTCTGCTGTCTGGAACCAGTTTCCACCGTACCACACAGCCCCCTGAAAGATTAACCAGAATTTCTTTCAACTTACTCTTTGCAGCTGTTTGGAATTCCACAACGATGCTCTGCTGAGTCGCAGAGCCTAGCTGGGAGAGCTGTACAGTAAACACATGAATCTCTGCCAGCACTGGCATCTAACAGCACCATGATTTGCAAACATGTTGAATTGCTATTTTATTCAATAAACGGAACTTACAATAGAAAATAGATTTGGAAGTTACATCAAACTTGTTTATTCTGTTACAGTGGGCTGGGTGAAGCTATTGTGCTTTGGTTATGAAGGAATCTCGGTCGGGAAAGAGCAGGCGGAGTTTCTACCATTCTTTCCTAGCCTAATATGAAGCGCTCAGAGTATACCCCGGCCACACTCTCTCCCTTTAAAGACCTCTTCCCTTGGTACTAACTCCAGAGTTTAGGTCAGCTGATACTAATTATGTCCTTGTTTTCAAGTCTCAGTGTTATTCATCAATGCCACTTTTCTATAAGCATTCTAAGAAAAACAATTTATATATTAATAAATATAATAATGTTTAGTGGAAATATATAATGTATATGGTTGTGCACATATGTATGAATTTGTGTATGTGGATATATATGAATATGTGTGTATATGTATATATGTAGGTGTCCTCAATGTCAGGGCTGTGCTCCATCAACTAGGAGCTCTCCAACCACAGATGGCTGTGTCTCCTCACCCAGTCTCAGGGTTTCCTCCCCCATCCGTCAAGAGGTATCCTCTGTCCTAGGACTGGGACTTCCCTGACCCTTGTCAAAGGAGGGCTCAGGAGAAAGGAGGCAGTACTTTCTGTACGTGACCAAATGAACAGGGGGCAGTGAGCACACAGCGGAGCACACAGGAGGGGGAAGACACGCAAAGATTTGCCCACGTAATAGCTACACTTACTTCGCCAGCTTTTTCTGTCTGAGCGAATGGGTGTGGTCATTATAAGATGGTGACTATTCCCCTAAGTAAATAGGGTATGCTATTTGGAGGAAAAGGAAATTGTAAGAGAAAGTGTCTCATTTCTGCCGTTTGAAAGCTGGTAATCTCTGTAGTCTGGGTGTCTATTTACACGGCTTTTCAGCAATAAAGGGTAACATTACCTTAATAACCCGCTCATCTGAGGCAGGGAGGATACTTAAGGCATCAGAGAAAGAAGCATTTACTCTGATGAGCCACTTTCCCCAAACAGCACAAGATCGGCACCATTTGCCCAGGAGTTTTTTTTTTTTTTTTTTAATTTCTAAAAATATTTCCTGGTTACGACATGTGATCTAATGCAGAGGCACCCTTGGCTCACTTTCTGGGATGGCTAATGCCACCTTGATTCCCACCCCTGTCAGAGAGGGGGAAGGGAAAATAAAGGTAGCACTAGACTTTGAAAGAAGAAAGTTTGACAAGTTAAAAACCCAACCAAGTAATTGTGAGGCAGAAAATGGCTTAGTAATTTGATCTCTATGCTTCCAGAAACACCTGTAGGAGGAAGTGCTCAGTCAATGGGAAAAGACCAGCTCTGCTCTCCTCCGGACACGAAGGAGCAGAAAAGTCGTTTTTTTTTTTCCTTCAAAGAGACCTCTGGACATTTCTGACCTAGGTACTGCTCTCTTTGAGGCAACCGGATCATTTATTTCAAATTGGCCTTTTTTTGACACCTGTTCAAAAGCTGCCGGATGACAAGCTGCACCCACTCCCACACCCACGCCCACAGGGCATTGTTCTCGGTTCCAGCCAGCTTGGAAACCTCGTCTCAACTTGCACTTCTAAAAGGATCTGAGGACAGACTCAGGGGAAGATATTTTTCTTTTCAAAGCTATAGTCTAAGGCATACAATGTTGTGTGTGGGGGTTGTTTTGTTTTTTAATCAACAACTAGTATTTACAATGCAAGCAAATGCCTTTACTTTGACTGAAAAAGCTTCACTGGACATTATGGCAGTGATGGGCACTGGAGGTGTGAACTCCAGTGAACTCACCGATTCAGACACAGCTAAATCAAAATCCCATCATTCTGACCTTCAAAGAAAGGGTTGGGTCTTTTTGCTTTCTCTTAAAAACCTGTTTCTAAAGGTAAATTGAAAGGGTAGGCAAGATCAGAGAAGGTACGCTCAGTCTATTTGGCATGCTTCTGAGTACTGTAGGATATTACCAGCATCTCAATGGATGCGGCTCAGTAAAAAATAGTCTTACCTGTTCATTAACCGGGCTCCAGAAGACCATAAAACCACCTCCGGGAAATGCTATGAACAGTCGACTCAAATATGATCATGAAACTGAAATGACTGAAATGGACTCAACCGTCTTTAAAATGATTTTGTTAAGGCAGGTTGGGTTGAGGTGGGAAAGTATAGGTTGTGACTTTGGCATTTCTGGGTTCAAATCCTGGCTTACTCACTCTCTAAGAGACATTAGGTAATTCACACAACCTCTCAGAGCCTGAGCTGCCTCATCCTTTGTAAGAAGTTTCTCATTCCCAAAGAGTAAATGGAATATTGATTGTCAAGGTGCTTTGTCAACTGTGCTAGACAGATGTACATTGCTGGAAGGACACTTATTAGATGACAAGATCGTTGAATCTGCATTTCTTCAAGTGGAGCCCAGGAATCGGTATTTTTAAATATGATTCCTTAAGCGCGTCCCGTTAGGCTTAGGAATCAGCTTGATGTGGTCCCTGGACCAGCAGCAACTGCACCACCTGGAGATGTATCCGAAATGCAAATTCTTAGCCACTCCAACCTACTGAATCAGAATCTCTGGGTCCTGCATCCCGAGTTTTTTTTTTTTTTTTTTTTTTTTTTGTTACGTGGGCCTCTCACTGCTGTGGCCTCTCCCCTTGCGGAGCACAGGCTCCGGACGCACAGGCTCAGCGGCCATGGCTCACGGGCCTAGCCGCTCCGTGGCATGTGGGATCTTCCCGGACCGGGGCACGAACCTGTGTCCCCTGCATCAGCAGGCGGACTCTCAACCACTGCGCCACCAGGGAAGCCCTGCATCCCGAGTTTTAATGAGCCCTCCAGGTGACCTGAGCCAAGTAAAAAATTGAGAACCGCTGGTCTAGGGCATTACTTCTCAAGTTTTAGTATTCATACAGATCACCTGGAGGTCTTGTTAAAATACGTGGGTTAGGGGGGTGGAAGGGGTGAGGTGATTTTGTGTTTTGAAGGGGTTTCCAAGTGATGCTAATGCTTCTGATCACATTTTAAGTGGCAAGGACCTGGAAAACACCAGCCCCCTTCCAGAAGGAGTTCCCACCTGCAGGGCCAACACCCGACAAGATTGCAGAATTTCTCCTCTGGCACACAGCCCCAATGACTGGGGAGTCGAGTAGGAGCTGGGTCGGGGGGGCTTCTAAGTTGCCCTAAGGCCACTGTGCCTGGTGGAGGATGAGGAGGTATGGCTGGGAGGACTCTAGGGTGCCCAATCTGGGCCATCCCTTTGTATGGTTGGAAAAGGGGGTAACAAGAGCCCCCTCAGATCCTGATATCAATGACTGTGTGGGCATCACCCCAGCCCTGGAAGAATATGATTCAGTGTAATCTTTTCACCAGGATGGGTTTTTGACCTTTTTTTTTTTTTAATTTATTTTATTTTTGGCTGCATTGGGTCTTCATTGCCACGCGCGGGTTTTTCTCTAGTTACGGTGAGCAGGGGCTACTCTTCTCTGCGGTATGCAGTGTTCTCATTGCGGTGGCTTCCCTTGTAGAGCACGGGCTCTAGGTGCACAGGCTTCAGTAGTTGTGATTCGCGGGCTCAGTAGTTGTGGCTCATGGGCTCTAGAGTGCAGGCTCAGTAGTTGTGGCGTATGGGCTTAGTTGCTCCATGGCATGTGGGATCTTCCTGGACCAGGGCTCGAACCCATGTCCCCTGCCTTGGCAGGCGGATTCTTAACCACTGTACCACCAGGGAAGCCCAGGATGGGTTTTTGATAGGGGAGGAAGAAAGAAGAGCTGATTCAGATAACTTTTTTTTTTCTTTCTTCTTCATCTTTGTTTCTTTCTTTCTGTTGGTTCAGATGATTTTTTAAACCTCACAGTCCAACACCCCCTCCTGATTACTGTCTCCACCACAAGATCCTGCCTCTGGGGAAAATGTGGCTGGAGAAGACTTTGATTTCAGACTCATGAGGATATTTCCAGTGATGGAAAAATTAGATATTGTATTCAGACAAGGAAAAACATTTGGCAGAGCCCTGCCCCTCCCATCCCTGGTCCCGGGGACCCAGCACCCGCCTCACTGACACGGCTCTCTCGTCAGAGATCAGGGCATTGAGGGGAGGTTCTTCTCGACGGGGAGAAGCATCTTTCTGGGTTTTAATGAGATCATTTATTGTCTCTTTGCTCTGACGAAGATTGTAAATGTGACGGGTGAAATATAAAGAATAATTAGTCCCAGAGGTGAATCCATCCCCTACAATATGTCTTTTCTTTCTCTCAGCCTGTTGAAAAGTTTACTGCTTCCAGATGCTCCTGATTTCAACAGTTAAGAGGGGCCGGCTTCTTTTGAGCTGCAGACTTGTCAGGGAAAAGCTTGTTTCTGAAAAAAGGCTTAAGCTGGAGAGATGATTCCCGAAGAAACAGCTGACGTTGGGAGGAAATATGGCCATAGTAAAGCACTGCTGACCTCCCCAGGGGCCTTGACCCCTAGGAGGAGGTGGAGGAAGGCCCAGGTCAGCCCCCATCACAGTAGCGACTTCTCACTAATTAGCTGTTAAAGGAATCCAGCAGCCTCTGAAGGAGACATTTGTGAGGAATGCTTTCCTCAGGTCCTGCCAGTTCTCCAGCAAAGCCAGCAAGCCCCAGCCTAGCCGGGAACTTCCTGCTTCCACAGTGCTCAGGACAGGCCTCAGCCATCATCTGGAGGGGCCACTGGAGCCCATGTCTTTGATAAACACCAGCCACTCCCACTTTAGAAACATAAGTTCTTTAGTTTCTGCCAGTTGCCTGGTAGCTTGAAGAGAATCATAAGGGCTTTGAGGCCCCAGGGGCGGCAGGATCCAGCCTTGTGACTTCAGACAGGCAAGAAGCTAATATCATGCAAAAGCGGCTTTTTTTCTCCTGTCCACTCTCCTCCTGAGGCTCTCGGAAGCTGAAGAGGGGGCCTGCTCCAGGTAGGGAAGAGGGTGGGGAAGGCACAGCCAGATATGCCAGATGTGGGCCTCAGGAGGCGCACAGTGAGGGAGGCCAGCTGAGAGCCCCAGGGCCCGGGATGTCCCCGGGCAGGAGGGGCAGAAGAGATGCTCATCCCTGAAAAGGGACCGAGGAGATGGAGCTAGAGGGGTGGGTGGGCCTCACTCTACTTGCCTGGGTATGAGCAGAGGGAGTGGAAATGAAGGCGTGGAAGTGCAGAGAGCACATGTAAAGGAAGCACGGGCTGACCCATCCTGCAGGGAAGTCTGCACCACAGCCCGCATGGGGTGGAGACTGGATGGGAGGGGGCAGTGGGTGATGAGTTTGTGAAGCTGTTCCTTTCCGTCCCCCAGCCCTCAGTCAACACACTCCCATCTCAGTAGCTTCTCTGCTGGAGTTTCTCTAACGCAGTATGTCTTAGTTTGGGCTGCCCCCAAAGCAGACTCTGAGCTGAGGGCCCAGAGTCTCACTGGGTGAGGGCCGGCCCACTTACCATTACGATTATCCATGCAGAGGGCCCACAGTACTTTTGGGGGTCCGTGAAAATCTTTTCTTTGTAGAAACAGAAGAAAAAATAAAATTTTAGATTCAAAAATGTTTTAGTACATAATATGAGTATATGCATCTTTATACCCATGCAATCATAAAATATATTTTTATTAAAAAAGAAAACTTTGGGCTTCCCTGGTGGCGCATTGGTTGAGAATCTGCCTGCTAATGCAGGGGACAGGGGTTTGAGCCCTGGTCTGGGAGGATCCCACATGCCGCGGAGCAACTAGGCCCGTGAGCCACAACTACTGAGCCTGCGCGTCTGGAGCCTGTGCTCCCCAACAAGAGGGGCCGCGATAGTGAGAGGCCCACGCACCGCGATGAGGAGTGGCCCCCCTGCTCACCGCAACTGGAGAAAGCCCTCGCACAGAAACGAAGACCCAACACAGCCATAAATAAATAAATAAATAAATAAATAAATAAATAAAAAACTGCCCCTCTCTCTTTAAAAAGAAAAAAAAAAAAGAAAAGAAAACTGAGGAGCAGGCCTACAGCCACAAAGGTGAAAGTGGCTATAATCCATGAAAGTCACAATATGGCCCTGGGTACAGTCCTCTCATTACCCATGTAATCAGTAAAGAAACTGAGGCTCAGAGAGGTTAAGTCACTGGCTCAAGGCCCCAGCCAATGGGCTGTGGAGTTAGGATTCCAGCGCATGGCTGTCTGACTCCCATGGCTCTTGCTATTCCCCCACCGTCTGCAGAAACTTGCGGGGCTTGGGTGGGCGGCAGGAGGAAGAGTGTGGCGGGGAAGATGTGCCTGCTCTCTTGGCTGGTCTCACTTCTCAGGAACCGTCCTGGGAGGGCACCCGAGCCTCTGGCAGCTCGACATCTGCAAACAGCCGTCACAGTGCACTCTGCAGACTCGGAGCTGCTCTGTCTGCCGCGGCCAGATGCGTATTTGTGGCTTTCCTCCTTGGCTTCTTTCCCCAGGTTTTCATTCCTTTTATTCTGAGATGGAGCTGAAATTTTTCCAAGGCCCATGGTGGACACCCAAAAGTCAGTAGGGACTCCAAAAGGAAGTTAAGGCCGGGGAAGGGGGCCAAGAAGAGGGGGACCAGTCTAAAGTATACAACACTCAATCCTTTATTACTCACATGTGGCCTGACCGCCAGTGGACTGGCTCCAGGAAAATCTGAACCCCGGACTAAGCCTCACTCCTGGCTGCCCAAGTCAGGCCTGGATGTCTCCCCCATCTCCCCCAGAGCCAGGGTTTTTTCTTTTTTTTTTTTCCCTATCATAGCTGCAGAAAGCACTACGCTGGGCTCAACAGACTTGGTTCCTCCCAGCCCAACCACAAACTTCACCTGTGTGACCTTGAGCAAAACGCAAAACCTCTCTGGTTTCCAGTTCCCTCATCTGGGAAAGGAGAAGGCTGCTGGACTTGATGATCTTTGAGGTTCTAATATTAAACAAACAGAAAACCTGTGTTTTGAAGCTCATGAGTCTAGCAAGGAAGTCTCTTGCCTTAAAAAACAGTGCCCAAAGTCCCAAAGGCCACTAACGCCCCGTTTTCTGAGTGTTCTATTGAGGACAATCTAGGCGCTGCCCCCCCCCAGTTCTGGCGGGGTAACTGAGGACCACCGGCTTTAAGCGGACATTTGTCGCACACAGCATCCGCGACCTTGACGCCCGGCAGAAGCAGAGGCATTTCTGGGGAGATGATGGCAGAGCTGGAGGGAGGCTCAGGGGGCCCGTCCGCGTCCGGTCAAAGGCGGCCCGCCTCGGACACCTGTGCGGAACCCATCCTCCCGCCGGGCCCGGGGCAGACACAGGCCGAGCCCGGAGCCCCTCGGCCTCCCCTCCCACCCGGGCCGCGTTTCCCTCGGGCCCCAGTGGCTCCGGCTCGCGGAAGTCGCGCGTTCTTTCTTTCTTTTCTCCTCTTTAGTCGAGCTGAAATCTGATCGTGGAAAGTCTGGGGCGGGTCTCAGACCTGGCCGGCTCGGGGCCCCAGCGCCTGGGGCGATTCCTGCTGGAGGAACCCGGGCTGGGCCCGCCGAGGGGGCGGGAGGTCAGACACCTCGGGAACAGACCGCTTTGTCTACGGGCAAAGCAGGAGAGGGAATTAATTGCAGGGGCGGGGAGGGGGAGGGGGCCCGGGAAAGCCGAGTGACACCTGACAGCTCTGAGCGAGTCCCCCCAGCCCCCGCAGGGCGGGGGGGTGGTCCTGCTAATCCCCTTCGCGAGAGGAAGCTAATTGCTGCAGCCAGAGAAGGCAGGATAAAAGCGAGCGTGGACCCACACCCACCAGCCCCGGAGTCATGCTATTTGCTGCTAAATTAATATAATTATATTACCTAATGCAAAAACCACGTTAAGAACTCCGTCTTTTGGCTCGACTAGGAGCTTCTGATGGGTTAAAAGCAACATCTTGGTTTAATTCCCCCTTTTTTCCCATCCTCCCCCCACCCTTCCCCACCAACTACAAATGTCAGAAATAAATTATCGAAACCAGATGTAAGGTTTTGGGTGCACATTTTCGGGCAGTTCTGTGCTAACAGATGCCTTGTATTAATAATGTACAGTTGTGACAGGAAATATGGTTTAGAGTCCTGGAAAAACATGAAAGCTAATTCCATTACCCCTTTTCATGGTACCTACTTCTTCTCAAATGCTCAACTGGTTTGGATTACAGCGAAACTTTAGAGGAAAAATGATTTGGTCTGAAATGGTAACTTAGCTCTGCTTTCCAGCCTCTCCCCTCAAGCAGCACCCACCTTCCCAGGCACCTGCAAACCTACATTCTAAGTGCAAATAATCAGGGATGAGAACATCTGGGCCGGGTCACTCCTCGGGGGAGACGCCTCCAAATGTTCCCTACTTTCCTGTTCATGAGGATTTAGTAGACAGGAAAGCAGGGCCAATCATCCCCACTTCACACTCTTGCCTGGGACAGTCCCTTTAAACCTGGCCTACCCCCTCACACTTCACTTGGAGCAAAAGTAAAAACAATAAAACACTTTTATGCTCGAGGAACCAGATAAATCCCGGTAATTGATCTCGCGAGAGGGATTATTAAGGGGCTAAGTGCAATGCTTTCCAGAACAGGGATGTAATAAGCATGAAGCCAAACAAATGCACAATTTGTTATCTGTATTTCATCACTTGATGCATTGCAAGCAACTGGCTTGAAAATGGCTTTTCTCCTGGAGAGGAGAAGGCACTAAAATAGCTGTAACACATCCATTGACAGTTATGCTCTGTTGCTGAAAAATGTCTGCACTCGCTGTGTCTCACACAGGCAGGCACACTCAGGAAGGTCAGAATGTTCCTGCTTTCCTTTTTTTTTTTCCCCCCCAATTAATTAATTATTTATGGCTGCATTGGGTCTTCGTTGCTGGGGGGTTTTCTCTATTTGCAGTGAGTGGGGGCTACCCTTGCAGTGCACAAACTTCTCATTGCAGTGGCTTCTCTTGTTGCAGAGCACGGGCTCTAGGTGCGCAGGCTTCAGTAGTTGTGGCACACGGGCTCAGTAGTTGTGGCTCGCAGGCTCTAGAGCGCAGGCTCAGTAGTTGTGGCTCACGGGTTTACTTGCTCCATGGCAGGTGGGATCTTCCCGGACCAGGGCTCGAACCCGTGTCCCCTGCCTTGGCAGGTGGATTCTTAACCACTGCGCCACCAGGGAAGTCCTGCTTTCCTTTTTAAGAGACAGATTCCCCTCCACTTAAGGCACTGTGCAATGCAAAAAGGGAAAACTCTTTCCAGGTCTTTCTCTCTCTTACCTTCTGCCTATGAAGAAACAATAGGGCAACCAGCAAGGACATCCTAACTGACCTGGGCTTGCCATGAGAAAGGCTTTTCCTATCCCAGATAAAGGACAGTTAGGAAGGATAGATATCTACCAGTCAGTTGGGTGGAGCCAAACATCCAAAATAATAGCTAATATTTATGGAGAGCTTACTAAGGCCAGGCACTGTCCTATCTGCTCACGCATCTTGTGTTATCTAATCCTAACAATGTCTGATAAGGTAGGTGTGGTACAATCCTATCCCTAGTTTACAGATGAGGAAACTGGGTTTTTGGGGTACTCAGTCATCTGCTGAAAGTCACAGAGTTAGCGGCAAAGCCAGCACGCAAAATTAAATCTGTCTGATTCCAAAGACTGTTTTTTACAACCCCAACCATGATTTCAACCTGATGGGTAAGGAACGTGTGTCCTGAATTGTTGGCAAATCCGAACTGCGTCATTCTTTTAGCAAAACTTTTCTGCAGGCAGAGTGCATTAAGTCCAGAATAAATTAACAAAGGCTGCCCTGTAGATGGTTTGTGTTAATGACATCAATAAAACTAGGAGTGGAAGAAGCTACTGGGAATCAGGAATCAAAAGTCCTGGCTTTAAGCCCTGGCTTTTGCCCTCACTGGCCATGAAACCAAATCAGTTAGTCTCTTTGGCTTCAGTTTCTGTACCTTTAAGGATGACTTGATCATACTTGCCCTGCTTGTGAAGATTCTGTGAAATAATGGCTATACAAATTTTTGTCAAATACTAAAGAGCTGTGTGATCTTGGACACATTCCTTTCCCTTTCTGATCTTCATTGCCTCAATTGTAAAACTATGGGATTGAATGAAAGAACAAGTAACTTCACCTCTGGCTCGGAAACTAACTGTACATTTCAAGGATGGGTGATGTGGCATAGTTCAAAGGAGCAAAAGCCAGGAAACAGAGAGAGAATACCTTCCAAGAGGGAACAGTTAAACAAATTATTGTACATCCACACCATGAAATAGTATGTAACCAAAGAACATGAAAAATCAGAGCTATGCCAGATAACATAGAGGAATTTCTATGAAATGTCATTGAGGGAGAAAAGTACAGCATGGGGATAAAAGGTATATAAATGATCCACATTTGTGAACCAATGAACAGCCTCCCCTCAGTATGTGTATATGTATATATTCTATGTAGAATATGTGAGCCTAGAGAAAATATCGAAAAATATACTCTATACTGAAGGCATTAAGCTGGGTAGAAAATGCGGCTAGGGCTGACCATAAAAAAAGGAAATGAGGGCTTCCCTGGTGGTGCAGTGGTTGAGAGTCCGCCTGCTGATGCAGGGGACACAGATTCATGACCCAGTCCGGGAAGATCCCACATGCCGTGGAGCGGCTAGGCCCGTGAGCCATGGCCGCTGAGCCTGCGCGTCCGGAGCCTGTGCTCTGCAACGGAAGAGGCCACAATAGTGAGAGGCCCGCACACACAAAAAAAGGAAATGAAAAGAAAGACTGCATTAAAAAAAAATAATAAAAGAGCATGTATACACTTGACACATGCATTTGTATAAAGATATGTATTGTGGATATGTACTATTTTTTAGAAGATTAATCAGTCATAAGTTATTTAAAATAGGTAAATAATTTTTTTCATTTAAACCTGTGTTGAGATGCAAGAAATTGCTCACATCCATATAAGTACCAACCTAACGGTGCTCCCATCACAAGTTGGCTGTGTGGCAACAGGTATTTAGAATAGAAAGTTCCCTAAGGTAGTTTGAATATTACCCCTGCCCTTAAATCAAGTTTACACTACACATTTGCATATGAAACCCTGTTCTCATATAAAGAAAACCTTCCCAACTCCTACACAAGTGCTTCACTGTGTTCACCAAAGACCTGTGAAGGGTCTGTTTGCAGGCACTGGCCAAGAGGCAAATCCAAGCCCCTGCCCTCACGGAGCTTACCTTCTAGTGGGGGAAGACAGATGATAAAAGTAAGGAAATAAACTATAGAACAGAAACTACAGAACAGGGAGTGATACAGAATGTGAATAAAATTGAAGCAGGGAGGGAATTCCCTGCCAGTCCAGGGGTTGGGACTCTGTGCTTTCACTGTCAAGGGCCCGGGTTCCATCCCTGGTCGGGGAACTAAGATCCCACAAGCCTCTCTGCCTAGCACACACCCCTCCCCAACTCCCGCCAAAAAAAATTGAAGAGGGGAAAGGGAGTGAAAGAGAAGAGCATATCTGGCACCAAATGCAAGAAGGTATTGAGGTATAGATGTATAAAAAACAAGGTCCTGGGCTTCCCTGGTGGCGCAGTGGTTGAGAGTCCGCCTGCCGATGCGGGGGCCGCGGGTTCGTGCGCCGGTCTGGGAGGATCCCACGTGCCGCAGAGCGGCTGGGCCCGTGAGCCGTGGCCACTGGGCCTGCGCGTCCGGAGCCTGTGCTCCGCAATGGGAGAGGCCGCAGCAGTGAGAGGCCCGCGTACTGCAAAAAAAAAAAACCCAAAAAACAAGGTCCTACCGTAAAGCACAGGGACCTATATTCAATATCCTGTGATAAACCATAATGAAAAAGAATATATATATGTATAACTGAATCACTTTGCTGTACAATAGAAATTAACATGGCATTGTAAATCAACTATATTTCAAAAAATAAATTAAACAAAAAAAGGGATGAGACTTCCAAGGAGGTGGCGTTTGGGCAGAGAGCTGAATGAAGTGAGCTGGAGAGTGAAGCACAGACCAGACCCAGACGAGGGAGTGAGTTTGGTGTGCTTGAGAAGGAGCAAGTTTTCATCACAGGGGAGACACAATCTGCTTTGTCTCACCTGCATCACAGCTACCAACCTGATCAGCCCCCACTGTCTCCCACCTGAATCACTACTATAGCCTCTAGCCAGTGTCCCGATTTCTGTTTCTTGTTTTCTATGGTTGATTTTCCACACTTGAAGCCCGAGTGATCCTTTTAAAATGCAAATCAGATCATGTTACAACAAGGTGCAAAACCCTCCAAGACCTTCCCATCACTTAGAACAACACTCAAAAGAGTCTCGCTTGGCTGACAAGCTCTCTAGGATCTGGTTCCTGCCACCTCTGTGACCTCAGCTCACTCACTGGCCTCCTTGAATAGGCTGAGCACACACCTGCCTAGGCCTGCAGTTCCCATAAATGGACCCATGATTCATGCAATTGCTCCGGCCATGGATTTAAGAGTCATCCTTGACTCCTTTTTTTCCCCCAGACTCCATAGCCAATCCATTAGCAAGTCCTGACAGGTTTACATTCTAAAGAGATCCCAAATCAGACTACTTATTATCATCTCCATCAACAATCCTAATCCAAGCCACCACCATCCCACACCTGGATTACCATAGCAGCCCACTAAACGGCCACCTTACTTCGCATCTTACCCCTGCCAGCCTATCCTTCACCCAGTAGCCAGAAGAATCCTTTTAAAACATTTATTCCACATTCAAAAAATATTTACTGAGCTCAGCTATGTCTATTTTAGTTGCTAGGGATTCAGCACTGAACAAAATAGATAAGGTCCCTGCCCTGCAAGAGGGAAAGATTTGGGGAAGAAAAAGAAGAAGGGTTTTGTTTTGTACGTGTTAAAATAAGCAGTCAGTTTAATCAATCAATATTACCAAAAAGCTTTGGGTACAGAGATGAAGCATCAGCCACTGGCCCTTTATTGTTGTCCTTTTAAAACTTTAGTTTTACAGATACAGCTCTCAGGATGTTCTATTTTTCCCAGAATTGGAACGCTCTGCACCCAGCTGGTGGTAGATGCTTTGCTATCACATTCCAAACTACATTGCATGTGTTGTCCCTAAGATATAGCCTGGAATGATAAAATTTTCATTTACTTTAAAAATGAAAATTACAATTCTTTGCTAAAGCATATGAGCCATTTGGATAAGATGCTAAGGAAGCAAACTTTTCAATAAAACACATAAGCAAGGATATCTATCTATACTGACTCATGTCAGTTCCATAAAGGATTTCAGGGAAACAGCTACACAGAGTCAGTTAATTTTAACTGTCATCAATCACAATTTAAGCTTGGTCTTATTCCCAAACTTTGATTAAAATTTTTCTCCCAAGTTACCTCTTTTTTTTTTTTTTTTAAACTTTGGATGCTTGCCCCAGGTACTTGGAAGGCAAAAATCATGGTTTATTTTTCATTTGACCCCAGTGCCTGGCCTAGTCTCTGGTACAAAATAAATGTTTGTTGAGTGAATGAATTAAACTTTCCTAGGGCAAGCTTGAAATCTGAGTCTTCTTTCCAAACTGGAATAAATATTGCCATAACGAAATACCTTTCTAGCTTTTTATGGGCGTTTCAGCAAGAAGAGTAATGTGACTTCCTCTTTCCACAGGCAAATACTAAAACTTTTTTTCCATAGTTCTCAATTCTCTTTTCTTCCACATCTTCCTATTTCAAAAGAGTTCAGTTGTAGGAAACAAAAACCATTATACCTATGTTAAACAGAAATATTATTTACTACTGGGAGTTAAGTGCCTGAAAAATTGTTGGAAGGGCTGAAGCAGGAGGCTCTAGATGGTGCCTCTGGAATAACTCCCAGAGCACCCCGGAACTGCCCCAACAGGGGAGCTGACACCTAGGTGGGTGAATCTGAAGCTGATGAATTAAAAAACCCACATGGCCATGGCTATAGCTGGATTCAGGGATCAGGAACCTGTCACCACCACCACCACAGCCACTGCTTCTTGACATCTACAAGACTGGTAACAGAACACTGGAAGGCTGCTGCAGAAACACATAGTGTCTACACAGCCGCACTCGCTGCAGGTTCCAGGATTACTCTGGGCAAGACCATGAGGTCGGACAAGCTGAAATCCCTGGTTCTCAGGAAGATGCCAAACAGCTAAAGCTGCAGGAAGAGGGCCTTTTCCTACTTGCCTCAAGTGCATCGAGTTGGCAGAGCCCAAATCCTCATTCAAAATCCTAGCTGCAAGGGAGTCTGAGAAACAGAGAGTTTAGTTTACCAGCCTGTGTAATCCAGGAAGTCATACTTGGGGAGGTGGAACAAATACTGAGTGACCATCAATCATCATCACTGCAGTCCTTTCAGCCATTTTGGCAGAATAACAATAATACAGCTAACACGTTGCATTTATTCTATGGTAGTGTAAAGAACAAAGAACTATCTGTGGCACCCCTAGTAGGAGAGCATGAAACTCCCCCGTGGACAAACACTTTAATGGGAGGAGGAATTACACTCTATTAACTTGAGGGTACACACCATCCCTGTTGCAACTGCAAGTGGGGAGCAAGAAACAGAGGGATGTTCTAGGTGGTAAGAGGAAAGATGAGACAGAGAGAGGGAGAAGAATTTTCCATTTTGAATAGGCATCTTTTACTTCAGATTGATTTCTCTGTGGCTGTACTGGGTGTCTTTCAGCTGGTCAGTGTGAGGGGTGGGGAAAGGACACAGCTGTCCTCAGGCTGAGGGGAGAGACCCAGTTCCTCCTCCTAGGGGCCTCTGGGGCTCTGGCTTGGTGACTTACTCTCTGCTAAAATGTGGTTCTAATTAAACACAGAGCTTGACAAAGAAAAAAATAATTAGATAAAATGGAAAGGGCCTGAGGGTGAGGATTGGAGGATTTTGCGGGGTCCTGGGGGAGAACACCATTTAAAACCACTGTGAGGGCTTCTCTGGTGGCGCAGTGGTTGAGAGTCCGCCTGCCGATGCAGGGGACATGGGTTCGTGCCCCGGTCTGGGAGGATCCCACATGCCGCAGAGCGGCTGGGCCCGTGAGCCATGGCCGCTGAGCCTGCGCGTCCGGAGCCTGTGCTCCGCAACGGGAAAGGCCACAACAGTGAGAGGCCCGCGTACCACAAAAAAAAAAAAAAAATGAAAAAAACAAACAAAAAAAACACTGTGGAACTCTGTGTGGAGAGCAAGGAGGAAGAGGAAGAGTGGGGCAGTGTGTAAATGACAACAGAACCCTGAGAGCAGCTGAGTAGCTTCTTGAGAACCAGACGTGCAGCAGGAGACACCAAAGTTTCTTAGCTTATCTCTACATCCCTATTAGGGTTCTGCCCAGAACCATCCCTGGTACCAGAACAAGGTAGGCTCTGAATGCCCACCTCATGTTAGTTCTGGTGAATCAAAGGCAGGACTGTTCCCCTGCTAAGGTAAGACCCGCTCAAGGACACTGGCCAAAGACCCAGTGATCCCTGGCGAGGAAGACTGATTTGGTCAATGACAAAACGAGATCTACCAAGAGGAGCTAGGGAGATGCTGATGGAGGAGGAGGGGAATGTATGGAATTACACGTTTAAGAAAGTCTGCCTAGGGAATCCCTTCAGCTTGTCCTGTAAAGCTCAACAACCTGGAATATAAGAAGTGCCAGCTGCTCCCGGCTCTGTTTCTTTACCTGCTGCTGCTTGCCTGGAGTGACTTGTGCAAGAAGCTCCCCTCAGCAGGTGGGTTTCAGGGCCATCAGAGAAGAGCCCACAGCTGCCCCTGGGACCTCCTTGGTCGTATATAGCCTGGCTCTCACACTCTTCAGTGACCTCGAGGACTTTATCCTTGTGTGTCTCCGTTTAGGATTTCTAGAGTCAGGATCCCTGTATGATTAACGGTAAGAGCATCCCCTCATCATTTTGTGCCTCAGATTCCTCATCTCCAAAAGAGAGGGAATAAAACTTTTTACCTCAAAGTGTTGTTGAAAGGTTAAAATGAAATGTCATTAGTTTAGATGTTACTTGAATGAGTAATTAGTTTAGAACAGAAAGTGGCACATGGTAAGCACTGAATAAATATTGTCAGCATTTGTTCTTTTATTTCGATGGATTCTTTTCAGAAGCTGGAGATCACAGATTGTCTAGAGATGGGCCATGGTGGAGAATTGAGGATGGGATTGGATGGGGAAGTGATATAAGCTGAAGTAAGTAAGGGAGAGTGACTGAGGAAACTGGCAAAGGATCATGGTGGCAAAATGTCAGAGGTTGACCAGCCGGATGAAATGGAGTCTAGATGAGGATAAAAGTACCTAGGAGCAGGAAGAAATGTGGCTGGGACCAAGATGGGGTAGAACACAGATTTGGCTACTATGCTAAAGGCCAAAATAATGGTGTCTCTAACAATGTATATTTCTCTTACATAAAGATCAGGATAGATGATGATTTAAGGCTGGGGTGGGGGGAGGATTCTGTGTTGTTGGAGATACAGGCTTCTTCTATCTTCTTGGAGAGCCAGGTTTCTTCTATATTGCTGCTTGCAATTCTACCTCCTGGTCTAAGATGGCTGCTTCAGCTCCTGCCATAACTTCTACCTTCCAGCCAGTGGGAAGGGGAGAAGAGGTGATGATGGGCACATCTTTTTCCTAAAGGAAAGATATGGAAGGTGCACATATCACTTCTGCTTACATCTCACTGGCCAACACTCAATCATATTTCCACACTGAGCTGCAAAAGAGTTGGAAATGTGGTCTTTAGCTACGTAATAATGTGCCCAGATAAATCTTGGTGATTCTATACTAAAGAAGGGAAGGGAAAATGGATATTGGGGGCATGCTATAGGACTAATGCATATTTTAGGAACTAAGTGGAATTTTTATTCCTGATGATTTCTGAAAATACCTGGCAAAGTTGTACCATTTTGTTTGTGACTAATATTCAAAAGGCCAAACTGTACACAGAGTTGGAAGCTGGAAACTTCCTAGTGACCCCACAACTGCCTAAGTACCAAAGCCACTTCTCACTGTTACTGACAGAAAAAGTCTTGAATTGTCCGATTCCTCTCTTGAATTTTCCTCCAGGAAAATATTTTGGAGACTAATTAAGTCAAATGGCTGTTAAATAAACTTTCTTCCTCCTGACTGATTCCATCCATTACCACTGAGATTTATTAAGTAGCTTACCTTTTCTGAGAAGGGATTATTAAAGGACAGAACATGCCAAGCTTTTTAAGTTTGACAAAAATACTCACGTAGATTATTATTAGATTCTGAGATATGCTCTAAAGGTGGGGGAAGAAGCTTTTTGGAATACAGCCAAATGCTAATGCTGATTTCAACTGCTGAGCAAGGTCTCTGCCAGCATTCCAGGATCACTCCTGTGTTCTCTATCCTGCTGTCTGATACCTAAGACATAGGTTTGCATATGTTGAAATATTTTTATTTGCTGCAAGCCCTTTCTGGAGGGAGCTGGGATACAAATAAACCATTGGATGGATACCTTCCCCACTAGAAAGTGAGAGTGGGGCCAGCGCCTTTGTTTTTCCCCATTCTCTCCTGATAGGGATGTTTCATTTTTAAACAAACATATCAGAAGTATGTTAAGAGGCCTTCCCTGGTGGTCCAGTGGTTAAAATTCTGCACTTCCACTGCAGGGGGCACAGGTTCCATCCCTGGTTGGGGAAGTTCCGCATGCCATGCAGTGTGGCCAAAAAATAATGAAAAAAAGTCTTATTAATTAAAAACAAAGTGTGCTATGAGAAGGGATCAGTATTAACATCAAAGGGCATTTTTTGTCTTGCAGTTGCCCTGCTAGGAAAACTGAGAAAGGAGATAGAGAGGAGAGAAAAGGAAAGAAAGGAGAGAGGAGAGAGAGGCCCTGGGTTCTTAACCTTTTTTTGGTACCATAGACCACTTTGACAAACTAGTGAAGCCTCCAGACCTCTTCTCCAAATAGTGTTTTCAAATATATAAAATAAATACATGGGATTACCTGGGAAACCAATTGTATTGAGATAAAGCTCTACTCATGGACTCCTTTGGAGGTCTCCGGGCCCCAGATGAAAAACTCTCTTGGTTGCTTCCCATGTTTAGATTATCATCTCCCTTAAAATCACGCCCAGGTTCCAACTATTCAGGCTGCTTTAGCTGAGAGTTTGACAAACACAGTCCCTCATGTGAAGTTGCTACAAAATATGCCCAAACTCTTTCCCACGTGCATAGTCACTTGTGTTCTGAAGACAGGTACCTAGCATTTGAAGGCTGTTGCTATAAAGCTCAAATGCACAGGCATATGACTTTCTGATTCTTGCCATCCTAGTAGGTGATTTTGATTTTGTACTTCCCTGATGACTAATGATGTCAAGCAACATTCCATGTACTTATTGACCGTTTGTTTATCTTCCTTGGAGAAATGTCTATTCAGATCCTTTCCCCATTTAAAAAAAATAAATTTATTTATTTTATTTATTTATTTTTGGCTGCGTTGGGTCTTCGTTGCCGCACGTGGGTTTTCTTTAGTTGCGGTGAGCAGGGGCTACTCTTCGTTGCTGTGCGCAGGTTTCTCATTGCGGTGGCTTCTCTTGTTGCAGAGCACGGGTTCTAGGCACATGGGCTTCAGTAGTTGTAGCACGTGAGCTCTAGAGTACAGGATCAGTAGTTGTGGCGCACAGGCTTAGTGGCCCTGCGGCATGTGGGATCTTCCCGGACCAGGGCTCGAACCCGTGTGCCCTGCATTGGCAGGTGGATTCTCAACCACTGCACCAGCAGGGAAGCCCCCACTTTCCACATTTTTAACTTGGGTTACTTGTTGTGTTATTATTGAGCTGTTAGCATTCTTTATATATTTTGGATACAGTCCCTTTATATATATGTGATTTGCAAATATTTTTTCCCATTCTGTGGGTTGTCTTTTCACTTTCTTGATGGTGTCATTTGAAGCAGATGAGTTTTTCATTTTGATGAAGTCCAAATTATCTAATTTTTCTTTTGTTGCTGGGGCTTTTGGTGTCATATCTAAGAATCTTTTGCCAAATCCAAGGTTATAAATATTTACCCCTATGTTTTTTTTAAGAGTTTTATAGTTTTAGGTCTTACATACATATCTTTGGTCCACTTTGAGTTAATATTTGTATATGGTGTGAAGTAAAGATCCAAACTTATTCTTTTGCATGTGGCTATTCACATTTCAACTACTTGAAATGTGATTATATATCTTTCCTGTGCCAGTACCACAATGTTTGTTTACTGTTGCTTTATAGTAAGTTTTTTAATTGGTATGTATGAGTCCTACTTTATTTTCTTTTTTCTTCAAGATTTTTCTGTTTATTCTGAGTTCCTTGCAAATCCATAAGAATTTTAGAATCAGCCTGTCAAAGAAACTTTCTACAAAGAAGTAGTGTTTTAAATACCACAGACTATCACTTTTCTCCCCAAATACTTGTCCATTTTTCTTTAGTAGAAATTTCTTTATTTGCTGTATGCCATTGTGGTCATTTCCAGAGCCTTTAAACGTTGTTGTTTTTAAAGAATTGTTACCAATTTCTCTGGGGAGTGGTCCTGCAGAGCTCCCCACTCTGTCACGTCAGAAGTCAATTTCCTGAACAAAACTCCTACAACCCAGTAGCAAAGAGAAAAAACAACCGAACATTGATGAGGATATCAAACAACCAGAACTCTCATCCATTGCTGGTGGGAGTGTAAAATAGTACAAACACTTTGGAAAATAGTTTGGCAATTTCTTATAAAGTTAAACATTCCACCTACCCTATTACCCAGCAATTCCACTCCTACATATTTAGTGAAGAGAAATTAGAGCTTATGTCCACAAAAAGACTTGTGTAAGAAGGCTCAGAGTGGCTTTATTCATAGCAGCCTGGAAACAACACAATTGTCCATCAATGAAAAACATGAATAAGAAAACAGTGATATATGCATTCAGTGGAATAGAAAGGAATAAACTGCTGATCCAAGCAGCAACATGGATAAATACCCAAAACATTATGCTGAGCCAAAGAAACCAGACAAACATGAATATATACTCTATATTCCTTTCATATGAAGTTCTAGAACAGGAAAAACTAATCAGTAGTGAAAGAAAGATTGAGATAATGGTCAGGGTATCTGAGGATTGAATAAGCTATAGAGAACTCCAAAGAATCTTCTGGAAAAAGTACTAGGCATCGAGGAGTTGTGAGTGATTCTTTCTCATCCAAGAAATATGTTTAGCCCAATCAACCCCTGGTTTACTTACCTCAGTGACTACAACTGCCCTGAATTTGTCCTGTGGCCACTGCAGACCTACCACCTGGTGGTCACTTGGGCTTCATAGGGCAGGGTACTTCCCTGTGGGGCTATGGTTAAATGGTCCTAGGAAGGTCCTCTTCTGTCTCAGGGCTATTTCTCTTGGGACCTGGTGCCTTTTCTTGGGCCCTTAGGATGAAATCTCTACCCTTGGGAAGATGCTTTTATTGGGAAGAAGGACAAGGAGGGAATGAGAGAGAGAGGAAGAGGAGGAAAACAGCGGTGGTTGCAATGGGCTCCAGGACAATTCCTAACATGGGGGTGTTGGTGTGGGAAGATAGCTTCTTTCTCTTGAAAGTGACCATATTTCTAGTATTGGAAAGGGCCACGATGGTGTTGGATTATTACTTTAAGCCTTCTCCATAGAGAAGCCTTCAGTCATAAAGCTCTATGAAACTACTATCTCTGATTTTCAAAATGCTGTGATTTTCCCATGACGAAAAAGCTACCTTCAAGAGATTAAGAACATGGGCTTTGGAGTAAGGTATTCAAACTGCTGTGTGACCTTGGGCAGATTACCTGGCCCCTCAGAGTCTCTGTTATCTTTCTGTAGATGGGGATTGTTGTGGGCTGAGTCTTAACCCCCGCCCCTGAAATTCATGTGTTGGAGTCCTGACCCTAGTATATCAGAATGTGAGTATTTGTAGATAGGACCTTTAAAGAGGTAATCAAGGTAAAATGAGGTCATGTGGGTGGGCCCTAATCCAATATAACCAGTGTCCTTATAAGAAGAGGAGACTAGGACAAGGACAGGCACAAAGAGACAACTATGTGAAGACACAGGGAGAAAGCGACCATCTACAAGCCAAGGAGAGAGGCCTTACAAGAAACCAACCCTGCCAACACCTTGGTCTTGGACTTCTAGCCTCCAGAACTGTGAGAAAAGTAAATAAATTTCTATTGTTTAAGCCACCCAGTCTGTGGTACTTGGTTATGGTAGCCCTAGCAAACTAACACAGGGACCCTAACTTCTATTGATGGAATTGTTAGGAGGACGAATTGAGATAATATATGAAAAGCAGTGAGCATGGTGCCTGGCACACAGTGAATGCCCAGTAAAAGGCTGCTTAATACTACAGTTGACCCTTGAACAACTTGGGAGTTAGGGGCACCCACCCTCCGAGCAGTGGAAAATCCACATACAACTTTACAGTCGACCCTCCATATCCACAGTTCCGCATCCTCGGTTTCAACAAGCCATGGATCGTGTAGGACAGTAGTATGTATTTAGTGGAAAAAATCCACCTATAAGTGGACTCGGGCAGTTCACAGCCATGTTGTTCAAGGGTCAACTGTACCCCATCTGGAAATATAAACTGCCAAACAACGTGTAAAAGGGAGCTTAGCTAGTGTAAATGGACATAAGGCTGGGGAACACTGTGTGTGTGTGTGTGTGTGTGTGTGTGTGTCCACAGATGTATGTAGTTTGCATGTTAACAAATGGAATCTGTCAGTCACCACATGCATCCCATGATGAAGCTTGGAGCAGAGTGTAAGCTTTCTGAGGGCAGGGCCCCTGCATGGGTAATCAGATTTCTTATAGAGCAACCTGGCCAAAGGGCCAAATCCAGCCCTCTTCTTATTTGGTTAAATTTTGTTAAAGCGCTGCTGTGCTCATTGACTCACACATTGTCTATGGCTGTTTTCACACTACGAAAAGTAGAGTTGAGTAGTTGTGACAACAGAGGACAAAGATTGCACAGACCTCAAGGTCTAAAATATTTATTGTCTGGCTCTTTGCACAAGTGTTTACCAACTCTGTTACAGAACCCCATGTAGTAAGGACTTAATTCTTCTTTCTCCTTCCTTTTCCTCCTTCTTGTTGTTAAAAGAGACCAACAAAAAGAAAAAAAAATGGTGTTGAACGGTACCTTAGCTTTATCTCATCTAACCTCTCTTTATAGTTATGAGGCAACGGCAGTTCAAAACAGAGCTGTGTCGAAGTCCTGAAGGTCATACAGGTCTGCCTGTTCCCTCACGTGTAAAATAGGGATATTTTGAGAACTAAGTGTGCCAATGTATATAAAGCAATTAAGCTAGTGCCTGGAACACAGTTTTGCTATTATTACTATCATTGTTAATTTCTGTTCTCCTGTGAACATCTGAAAAGCCATATCTTTCTTAGTTCGAATATACTTAATTCACATCCTTCCCTGCAGCTGGCTTGAGAGATGGGGGCAGAGGGGGAGTGGAACCTGGAGAAATGGAGACAAGCAACTGAAGGCCCTACTTGGCACCAAAGGCTGCTGGATGCCCCCCTCACCTTTATAGCGCTACCCGCCCCCATCCCCGCCCCAGCCAGCCTGTGCTAATAGAATTCAGAAGGTAATATAATCCCCAGGCTCTGAATTCCTCGGGACTCCTGGCTGGGGGCGACTGGGAGCTGGCAGGAGGCCGGGAGGCTGAGAGGGCTCTGATATAGATCAAGTACCCACAGCCCTCCCATTTCACCGGGGGCTGCCTCCTGAAGCCTGGCCTCAGCGCAGGTTTACAGATTTTCTCCAATTGGCTGCCTGGAGAGAAAGTGTTCAAGCCCAGAATCTCAGGAATGGGAGTCTAATGAGACCCAGGTGTAGAGAAAGCCTCTCTTCCCTTCCCCTTGTTCTTGCTGCTTCCACCCGACCTGGGAGGAGACAAGAGTGGCCCAATCTGGGAAGGCCTTCCTCTGGGGGAAAGCTGGTGGCCAGGGTCCCCCACACCCGCCCTCTCCACCGGTCCTGCCCCAGGGCTGGAGCTTAGAGATGTCCTCACCCAGCCAGGAAACCTGGATACCCACAAGACTTTTTTTCCTCTTTTTCTTCCCTCCAGGAAGAACAATCAAAGCGGAAGCTACAAACAGAAGACAGTTGGGACTGAGAGGGAAGGAGGGCAGAAAACACACACAGGGGAAGAGTCACGACCCCCTTCACATCCCCAGGCTGTGAGGAGACTTAGCACCTGCCTAGAGCTCCTTGTCTGAGGACAGAAATGTGAGGCAGCCAACAGCTAGAAGAGGAATAAGAGAGCAACGTATTTACAAGAACAAAATTTGTAGCAGCGGGACGGAGCTATAAGGGGTGGTTACACCCCATTGTTGTATTACTGATTCTGCCAGGAGAGAATGGTGTGGGGACGTGCAAAAAAGAATTTTTTTGACTCTTTTAGGAACCAAATTCCTGGCAAAGCATGAACAATTATGGCAATAAACGGGCTGGAGGGCTTCCTGCCTTCTCACTGAGATTAGGAATCAACACTTCTGAACGCTTATCTACACCAGGTGCTGTATAGGTGCTTCCACATCGTCAGTTCTCATTGTTCATGGTGGTTTTATTTGTAAAGTCGCTGTGAACCCTGAATTAGCAAACCATTGTTGAACCATTGCTTTTGGGGAAAATATGGGGTTAGTCTCCTGTGGGTCTCTGGTCACAACGTTTTCATCAACCAGTCAACACACAACCTTGTTTTATGTGTTTATTTAATATATAGTTTTGATTCATTAACATTGAACTCACAGCCAACAGCACTATAACTCACGGCTGAATGAGGTACATCTAACCCATGTATTTTCTTCATAAGGCACATCACTGCCTTCTTGTGCTTGGGAACAATAGATAGCACGTCAGCACTGTGCTGGTTGGTGGGGGGGGGCATCTTAAACAGCGAAATTGCCAACAAGAAGCACAAAAATGCCAAAAACATGGCACTAAATAAACCATAGTGGACACTTGTTTATAGTATGAGAGCTGAAACAAGAAGGCAGAGTGTGTCTTATTTGACCTCAGCTGGAAACGTGCATACCAGGTGACTCAAACTTGCTGCATTCTTTGTGCATGTCCAGGAATGATCCTGAATGCACAGCAAATATTGATTTCAGATTTACAAATACATATGAGTTAGTAGGTGAATTTGCAAAGACAGAACCCCGCAAATAATGAGGGCTGACTGTGCATTATCTCACTCACTTTTTCTAGCAACCTCATGTGGTGGGAATTTTAAAGATTGGAAAACTGAGGCTCAGAGAGGTTATGCAATTTGCGCAATGTGATACAACTAGCAAGTGATGTTTTGTATTTCTCCCACATCAAATTTAAGACATTTCACTTGGAAAAAATACTACCAGAGAGGATCACCCTGCCTCAGTCAATTCTTTATTCTGTATTTATTCACTGTACCTAAATAGACTTGCTCAGCTGTTGCTGTGAGTTCATGTATTCTGCCTACCTGATTTAGGAATGCTGCTGGGGATGGGGAACCATATCCTCTTTCCCCTGTCCCCATATGGAAGCTTCCTGAGTATAGAAAGGGTCTCTTCTGCTGCTTATTCCCCAGGAGCAAGCAGATTCTTGAAAAATCATCCCCATCCCTCTCCTGGACTCAGCTATTGCTACAAGCTCAAAGGACATGTAGTCTGGGCAGGTGTGGGAGGCCACAGGGAGGCTCTATGCTGATTCATTTGATGGATGCAACAAATATTGGTCTCCTGCTGTTTACTTAGCTCAATGCTGAGCTCTGCTCAGGGTAACTGTGAAGACATAGGAAACATCTTAATCCTGCTCCTCTTTCAAGGAGGTTGCATGGGGTCTGGGGAGACTAAATAGGACGTACAGGTCATGGGCTGGTCAGAACCACACCAGGTGCAGGATCAAGCTTGGGGCAGTGTGTAAGGGGATCCATGAAGGCTGGAGTGGGTGCTTCTTCACAGAGAAGGAGTCTTGAACTGGGCCTCAAGTGGTGAGTGGAATGGAAGAAAGGGAGGGAGGGAGGGAGGGAGGAAGGAAGGGAGGGGTCCAGGCATCAAGAGGGTAGGACCAGGTGTAGCCTGTGAGGAAACCAATGTGGCTGGAGTCTGGGCTGCATGTTCAGGATGGAGCTGGGCAGTAACCAAAAGCCATTCAGGGAAAAATCCATGACAGGAAGGGAGACAACAGAGCTGTTGGCTAAGGTTTGGAGGAAGGGTTGCAGAAGGCAGCACATTCTCTCAGTTCCCTCCCGAACAACACTGCGTGGAGCCCGAGAAAAATTCATCCAGGTTCCTTTCCAGTTTCAATGGGGCTTCAACTCCTCCCAACTTCTGAGTCCCTGGGCTTGAAGAGCCAACACAGATGTCCAGACGGACAACAGAACATGCTATAGAAGGGATGCAATGCCCAGGCAGGGATTCTATGGTGGCCATCTTTATCATCAGAAAGCCAGAGCTATCTTCACCTCCTCAATCCATTTATTACATTCGTTCCTCAATCAGCCCCAATCTGGCTTCCAAATAAAGCCGTTTTTATAAGAGTCACCACTGACCTTCATGTCTACATCCAGGCACATTTTTTTTTTGGTCCTCACCTAACTAGATATTTTTCTCCTAGAATATAACCATCATGAAATCAGGGAATTTTGCATTTACTACTATAGTCCCAGTACCTAGAACAGGCTGGCATAGACGATCCTTGATAAATTTTGGTGAATGAATGAATGAACTATCTTCCAGTGGCTTCTGTGATGCCAAACTCTCCAGTTTGCTCCTCTCTCCTCGCCTGCTCCTTCTCTGTCTCCCCTGTAGACCCATCTCCTTCATCCTGCCATGTGGGATGACTCCAAGCCTCCATTCTAGGCTCTTTTCTCATCTAGATTCTCTTTCTTTGGGAGATTAACATCTGTGACAGATTATATTGCCCAAGGATAGCCACATCTATATATTTATTCCATCCCACATACTCTTCTTACAATGTAACTGACACTCTTCCAGCAAAAAGTGGGGTCTGAGTTCCCTCCTTTTGACTCTGGGTTGCAGCTTATGCCTTCCTTGGCCAATAAAGTATGGTGAAAGTGACACTACATGACTTCTGTGGCTAGGTCATGTAAAGGATACAGTTTCCACCTGGCTCTCTCTCTTGGGATTTTTCCTTTGGGGACCAATCCATCCAATTGTGAGGAAGCCCAGGCCACATGGAGAGGCCACATGTGGGTGTTGCAGCCAACAGCTAAGCAGTTAAGCTAAGGTCTCAGCCAACGGCCAATATAAACATCAGATAATTCCAGCTCCCAGCCATTGAGTCTTCCAGCTGAGACCTCAGACATTGTAGAGTGGAGTTAAGTCATCCCCTCTGTACCCTGTCCAAAGTCCCAACAGACTCAAACCATAAGAGATAATAAATGATTGTTGTTGTTCTAAGTCACTAAGCGTTGAGGTAGTTTGTTACTCGGCAATAGACAACCACTACACTATCTGTATGCTGGTATCTCCTACATCTATATTTCCACGCCAGTCTTCTCCTTTGATCTCTAGAGCCATATTCCAAATGCCTACTCATCGTCTCCACTTGGAGGTCTCAAAAGAACTGCCATCTCACCATGTCCAAAGCTAAACTCTAATTTTCCCACAAGTCTGCTCCTTTTCCAGTGTTTTCTTTCTCAGAAATGGCTCCACCTTCCTCCCATTTTCACAATCCAGAAACTTAGAACTCAGGCTTACTCATCTGTAACCCTTTCTTCTTTCCCCTGGTCCACAACAAATTCTGTCAGTTTTCTCTCTTAAATATCTCTCTAATCTAAGAGCCTCTCTTCATTCTCACTACCAGCCTGGTTCAAACCACCATCACTCCTCACAGGCCTCTAGCCCTGCCATTCCCCATCTTCCCAAATCTCACCTGATTCTTTCCAATTTGTTCTTCACACTGCCATCAGCGTGATCTGTGTAGAACACTTGAATGACTTTTCCATGCTCTTAAGATCAAGATTAGAATCCTTAGCATGTGCTACAAGGCCATAGGAGATCTAGCCCTTGCCTAACTTCTCAAACTCTGGGCCATCCTCCTCTGGATCTTGCTCTGCACTCTACCGCCATTTGCCAATTCCTGGATTGAGCTGTGGTCCTCCCTTCAGAGGGATGTGCACAAGTGCCCATCCTTCCAGGAAAATCTCCTCTGTTCCCCGTCTTTTACCTAATTAACTTTTATTCATTCTTCAGATCTGACTCTCCTCCATCCTCCCTGTAAGATTTTGTCATATGCTGTCACAGCTCCAGGTACTTTTAAGCCACAGCCTATCTCTGTCTATAATTGCATATCATCCATGAGACTGTTTGAATGATATCTCCCCTACAAGAGCAAAAGCTTCAGGCCGACAGCAGCCATGTCTCTTTCACCCCTAGCACAGGGAGAAGGCTTTCTGTAAGAGCTGTTGCTCATGAAATGAATGACTTAAGGAGGCCTGGATCCAAGTGCATAGGTGAGTGGCAAGCTCCAGTCTTGAGGGCCAGGAGCACATCTCTCAGTTTTATGAGCCCAGTAAGCCAGAGAGATTTTGTCATGAACTACACAGTGCACTTTCTCCTCTCTGGAAGGCACATATTTTTCTAACAAAATATAAATTGCCTTCAGGTTTCAGACCCCTGGAGGGTGGGGGAGATGAGGAATCACAATTAATTTAAAACCAGTCATGGGACTCCCCTTGCCCAGGGCTGATTTAGGAGTCGGCACGTGATACAAGGCTTGTGAGACAGGAAGGGAAGTTGAGCTTTAAAAAGGGACAGGAGGATGCTCTTGGGTTAAGATGTAGTGTTGGAGTCATTGTAGTCTCTTGTGGCCCTGAGAGAACACAGGCCCCATAAATGGCAGAGGCAAAGCCTATGGATGGAGAGAACTTGGCTCTTCAATTAGCAAACAGAATAACCAACCATAGAACTGCTTGTGGTACGGGACAATAAATTGTTCCTTATTTGTTTAAGCCAGAGTTTGTCAACAACATCACTACTGACATCTTGGACTACATAATCCTTCATTGTGGGCTACATAATCTTTTATCGTGGGTAGCCATCCTATACATTATAGGATATTGAGCAGCATCCCTGGCCTCTACCCACTAGATAATAATAGTAGAGATTCCGCATCCCAATTGTGAAAACCAAAAATGTCTCCAAATATTGCCAAATGTCCCCTAGGGGGATCAGATCATCCCCCATTGAGAACCACTGGTGTAAGCCAACCAAACCAAACTATTTGCTACTTGTTGTCAAAAGCATCTTAAAAAAAAAAAAAAAAAAAGCATCTTAAGCATCTGCTGAACTTTGTTTACTCAAAACAGATTAATCTGTTTTTTAACATCTTTATTGCAGTATAATTGCTTTATAATTGTGTTAGTTTCTGCTTTACAACAAAGTGAATCAGTTATACATATACATATGTTCCCATATCTCTTCCCTCTTGCGTCTCCCTCCCTCCCACCCTCCCTATCCCACCCCTCTAGGTGGTCACGAAGCACCAAGCTGATCTCCCTGTGCCATGCGGCTGCTTCCCACTAGCTATTGATTTTACGTTTGGTAGTGTATATATGTCCATGCCACTCTCTCACGGGAATAAAGACACAGACCTACTAGAGAATGGACTTGAGGATATGGGGAGGGGGAAGGGTAAACTGTGACAAAGTGACTAATCTGTTTTTACCTTTGCCCACCCACATCTTCCTCCAGCCCCAGACCTGCTCACAGATGCATTAACATGATTACACCGTCCCACCAGTCACCTTCCATCCTAGCCTTCTTTACCTGTGTTTCACCGGAACTCTCGAAACTAACTCGCTGCGGCAGCCACATCCCCAGGCATCTGTCCTCTGCCATCTCCTGCCACGTGCTGACAGGCATGCTCTCAGTTACGTGCTCTTGGTCTGACGCAGACCTCTGCCCCCTCTCCACACATCAGGTGAGGTCACTGAAAGCTTCCTTCCGACCTCCCCCTACTGAGACTCTTTCCGGATGCCCCCATTCCTACCTCATTCATCTTATGAACCTATCCCTTCCTCCACTATTCAACACGTATTTTGCACACTTAGTAGGAGCTACAATAGACACTGGTTAGCAAATGGATAAGATGCGGAACTTGTCCTTAAAGAGCGTACAGCCTGGCTAAAAAGACAGTTTGCTAAGCCAATGAGAAGTGCTACTAATGTTGAAGGTATCTGACCTATTATGAAATAATGTATTTTCACACGCTGAGGAGCCCTCACATTTAACTAGGTATTCAAGAGGTTGCTAATAACAAACTTCATCTATACATGAAACAGACCTGGCAGGACCACATCTGCCAGTGCGGTTAGTCCATTTCCAGTAACTCGATGAACTTGGGGGGAATAAGAAGGCCTACATTTCAACGTATTCTGTTAAGTCGGATTTTTTCTTCCCCTCCGGACTGTTCTCCAACTGGTCTGAATTAGTGAGGTCCAACTGTTTCTATTTAAAGAAAAAGGCAACAAAATCTTCAGGGTGTGCCTCCAAAAATCATGCCAGAAGACACACACACACATACACACACACACACACACACACACACACACACCGCCACCGCAGCCACCAACTCCATCATTCACACACTCTGCCCTAGGGACTGGGATGCACACTGACATACATTGTCAGGCAGTTGAGGAAAAAACAGAAGTTGGGCATCAGCTCAAACAGCTTGAAGCTAAAGAGATGGAAGGACGGCAGCGGGAGGGGCAGAGCAAGAGGGGGTTTGGTGAAGAAACGGTTCCAAACACAACAGCAAAGTTCTCGCCTGAAGATTCTGGATTTCCTCTTTGGTTCTTTCAAAGAATAAGTCTCTGGTTCTATTTGGCTGGGGGACCAGCACTTGTGGGGTGTGGCCTTGGACTCTCTCTTCCCCTTCACAGTAACTCTATTGTTCAGAAACTGCAGCCAATTTATGGAAAGAGGTGGAATGTTTATGTAACTGACTCTGCTTTAGACAAGACGTTTGAAAGGGGAAAAAAATGACAGATGGAAGGAGGCCAGTCCAAACAGGGTTTTTCTTCCTTTCTGGACACAGATGTTGGAAAATGGAGGAGAGGGAAGGAGGGAGGGAGAGAAGAAAGTCAGAGGCTGAGAAGGAATGCCAAAGTCCAGGCTGGCCGGAGACGGCCAGAGTCTGTCTCTGTGGACAGGGGCAGAGCCTTGGGAGCAGAACCTCCATTTCTGGAAGCTGCTGTTTTAATTAAATAGGTCAAGCCAGTCAGAGCAGCTCCGGTGTGGGGTCTGAATCTCATTAGCCTAAAATGGGTGGGGCAGGGCTGGCCGTGAGGGAGTGGATCCCCTGATGTGTACTTTAGGGGCGGGGGCCTGGGATGAGGGAACTTCTTTACTGCTTTCCCCAAAGCTAGGCCCCCGGCAGCTGGGGCTGCCAGGAGGGCCAGACCACAGATGGAGAATGCGCTTCATTAAGCAAGGAGTCCACTCTGCAGCCTGGAGGCCCAGGCAGACTGGAAAAATCAGAACTGCTCTGAGGGGGAGCAACAGGGACAGATCTCACCCCTTCACTCAGCCCAAGTGGGTGAGAAGTTAGGATTCCCGTCTTTGGGAGCCCCCATCTGATAGAAGAGACAGTTCTCTGCCCTTAGAGAACCCCAGTTTCACGGGGGAAATCCAATCCCTCCATTTAAGGATCCCCGATAGACATATCCTGACCCTAGGGTCTCCAGTCTGATAGGGAAGGCAGGACTGTAGTAGATGAAACAGATACGATACTCATACCAAATTAGCATGAAAACAGGCTCCGCTGAATTTCATGCAAAGTGAGGACATGGCTCACCAAAGGAATTATATTTACAGTGGGATGGGTTAGGGATGTTTTCAATAGAAGAGCAGTTTTGAGCAGCTGGATGGCCATGGCTTGGCAAGGACAATAAGACAACAGGCTGAGTATGAGAGTCTATGAGCTGCACATTCTTACCTCTTAGAGAGCAGGAGTTAGAAGCCCACATCCCCAGAGGTCTCAGTTTGACTAGTCCAGGGTGGTGAGGCGGGGCCTGGATCTCCAACACCTGATAGTAGGAGCATAAAGACAGATAGACGGACTGCTAAGTTTTCCCCAAGGGACTCAAACCCAGCCGCTGGGATTGCTGGGTCAGGCTTCAATGACATCTCTGCCAGCATGTCCAAGAGGCAAAAGACCTGTCAGGTGTCCCCCAAGAATAAAATGACCATACCATTTCTCATCAAAATGGGGACATTTGGGAGAGGGGAAGAGATGTTATTAATTAATAATTATGCCGGCCCACAAGCATAAACCAGGACTGTTCCAGATAAACCAGGACATTTTGCTATCCTCCCATTCTAAAATCTTTCAAGGCCTAGGCGTGTGTGCAGCTGAGGTTTTAGGCAACCAGAAAATTAGCTTCAAATATCGCCCTCAGCACCTCAATTCTATTTGAAGATTTTAGGAGGAATATGATTACTATGCTAAATAAAACATATATATATACACATATATACATACATATATATATATATACATATAGAGTACGTGTGTGTGTGTGTACTTATGAGTAGTATATGTGTGTGCTGTGGTAGACATATATACATACCTATGTCTATATAGGTAGATAGATTGAGATATATACACATATAATACAGAATTTTCATGAATTTTCAAAAAATATTTAAATGAAAATGAGAGACCTCAAAAAACTTAATTCTTGTAGCAAACCTCTTGGGACTATGTCCCCAGCATCCCAAGGGGCACTATCATAGATATATGTTATTTGTGGTTGCCCAAATCTTTTAGACACCCTCTTGATATTTTAATAGTTCTTCAGAGCATACATCCTACCTTCCCAAGAAAAGTAAAACAAAATGAAACTGCCCAGGTTTTCCAGTTTCCCTTGCTGTGAGGGGGCAGGTAAGGGCTTTACGTTCTACCCGTCAGATGCACTTTTGATCGAGAACAGAGTTCCCTAAAGACAGGGATGCAGCGGGGTCATACTTTTTTGCTGGCATCAGATTGCAGCAGGCGCAGTATGGGTCGGAGCTAGCAGCTTCCTGCTCCTGACAGAGGCAGCAGCTCCCGTGGCAGCCAGATCTGCAGTGTGGCTCTGGGAGGTGTCCTAGAAACTCAGCTGGAGTCTATTGTTTCAGTCCTCCCAATATCCTTGAAAAATCTCATTATACTTAACCAGATGGAGAAGATTCAAGCTTTTTTGTTTTGTTTTGTTTTACAAAGAAGGACTCCGATAATACAGATGATTCAGGGGCAAAGTTTGAGGAGAATTTTGCTGCACAGTGCAAGGGAAGGGGCTCATCCCAGGGGAAATTTAGTCCCAGGGAATGAAGTGGGACTCTAAAACAAACCTGTCTCATTTATCGAGTGCCCAGCCCTGGCCTCTTCAACCGGGGTCCACATCCACTTGCTTCCCTCTGTTCTTCCTTCCACTGTCCTGCATCTCTGGAGTTCCATTGCGTTTCCTACCTTTGTATCCTCACACTGATCCTCAGAAGTAAGGAGTCAGGGGATACCTCTCTCTATGGTTCAGGAAGGGAAAATGTGGTCCAGAGAGGGTAGTCGTGGCCATGGTTGTGCAGTGGCAAAGTGTAGAGCTGAGACGGCACATCCATTCTTAGTCTCTATCTTGCTTCCGAAGCCGTGATTCCCTGGATCCATGAGCAGCTAGCTCAGGCCCCTACACACCTCATTAGCTTGGCGAACAGTGAAAGGAGCAGCCTGACTCAGATGTCCCACCTCTGCCCTGAGGCTGAGTAATGCTGGGTGCATCACTAGCCCTCTTTGAGCTTCAGTTTCCTTATCTGTTCAATGAAGGCATTGGAACAGCTCTCTAATTCTTAACCTTTTGGATGTCATAGACTCTGTTAAAAATCTGATCCTCTTTCTCCTTGTCTCTACTCCCCACCCCCCAAAATGGACACAAAATACATTCTCTAAAATTTCAAGGGGGTTGTAGACCATTTGAAGTCCAGGTTTTCAGTGAGGGGATTCAAAAAGTTTTAACGAGACTCCCCCCAAAAACTAAAACCCCTAAATTTTAAGAATTTTGCTCTCAGGTCTCTGTGGGCGATGATTTTGGAGAATTCGATGCTGGAAAGGCCTGTCTGCCTGTTTATCTTGGTGCTGCCCCTTGAAGGAGTCTTTTGCTTCATTGAGCCACACAGTTTTCTCATCTGTAAAATAAAGATAATAACACCTGCCCTGGCAACGTTATAGGATTGTGAGGAGAATTATACTGCAATCGAGGTAAAAGGTTTTATAAGCCAAAAAGTATTTTATAATATGAGAGCTCAATTAGCCAGCTTACTTTTTCCTTTTCTAACATCTGGGGGCTGGTGGTGACATCCAGCCAGAGCTCACCAAATTCCTGGTATGAGAACTGAACCCCACTTGTGTTCTCTTACTGACAGGTGGTCCTCTCCCCACTCCCAGGGCCTCACTGAGGCTGCGCCACGTTCCACAGTCCAGGCCTGTGAACATCATTTCCATCAAAGCTCTCTGCTCCTTGTAACCCCCGTCTCCCTCTACTCAACATACTGATGGTGGGATAGTCACGTGGTCACCCGCCCACTTCTATTCCACAAGGTGGCAATGAGCAGTCCGGGAGGAAGGATGGACTTGATGAGTACAGTGCCATCTGTCCCAGTCCTGTGGTCCTCTCCATCACACTCCCATTTCTCATGTCTAAATTTGGGGGTCAACATATGAACCCAGGACTCACTCCCCCGGGATACTCTCAGACTGGAGAGATGCAGAGACAGGCAGGGGCAGCCTGATCAGAGGCTGGGACACACACTCACACACCCAGTCACACTCACCTGGGGTGGGCTCTGTCTGTCACAGGCTTGACCTGGCCTGCATGGCACCAAGGCACGACATCAAAGGAGGGGCGTGGTAGACTTGGCAGTTACCTGGGCATGTGGCTCACCTTCCTGCCAGTATTTTCCCTGACAAGACCTTACTTGCCACCTCTCTGGTACCACAGAGGATTAAAGACTGCTCTGCTTCTAACAGAGGCCTTTGCCACCCTGGGAACATGGCTGCCTGAAGCCCCTTCCCACCCCCTCCTGGGGAGTGGGGATGATGTGAGGAGAGAATGGACCAGAGCCAGGCCAGCCCAAGATGTTAACCCCCTGGTGCTGGGAGTTTTCATTGGAAATCACTGGGAGCAGCAGAGCTTTTGATGCCTTTCTCTGGTCCCATGGCCTTGAACTAGAGGGCTGGGCCTGAGGGTCCCCAAGAAGCATGAACATGGTGCCCGAACAGCAGGGAGGAGGAGGGATGTGATTGTGAGCCAGGTGGGAGCTTCATGTCTCCCTGTACAAGGGATCATGGGGATCCAGGCTTAGACCCATAGCCAGGCCTTGGCCCAAACGGTCCAGAACTACACTGTCTGGTATGGTAGCCACTAGACACACGTGACTATTGAGCACTTGAAATGTATCTTGTCCTAAGTGGTATGTGTTGTATAAAATACACACCAGACTTCAAAGACTTAATATACAACAAAAAAGAATATGAAATATCTCATTCATTATTTTTATATGGATTACACATTGAAGTGATAATGTTTTGTACATATTGGGTTAAATAAACTATATTATTAAAATTAATGTCACTCATTTCTTTGAAATTAAAAAATGTGGTTACTAGAAAATTTAAAATCACATACCTGGTTTGCACTATATTTCTACTGAACAGTGCTGGTCCTGCAAAAGTGAAGCAAAGAGCCCATCCAGGGTGGTCAGCTTTGGAGAGAGGACCAGTAAGGAAGGGCCTGCTATGCCCTCCTCACAGGCCTCACTATGAAGTTCACCTGGGGTTAGGAGCCTCCGCAGAGCTTATCTGAGAATGGGCCAGACCTGGAACTAAAACCAGAGCTCCTGACGCCCATTCCTATGCTGGATTCCCTCAAGACAAGCCCCCATCATTCCCTTACTCTCAGGGCTGGGTTGATGAACTTGTGGCTTGCGGTAGAGGGGACGGAGGAGATGCCCACCAGGATGCTGCGGCCTCTGTCTAGGGGAACATATCTGCTGGACCCACTGAGGTTTCAGGGACCAGGGGAGGGGGTAGTGGTGGGGATGGTACCCATTTCTTCCTGCGGGGAGGGCTTGTCACAGTCTCTGAGCTCAGAGAAGAGAGAGACCCCTTCCAACACAGGGCATGTTCTATTATTTATTAATCCCGAGGAGGGCTGCCCACGCCAGCCTTCCAGCTGGTTAATTGGATTTCATGACAACTTTTTTAAAGGGAATTTTCTGAGGAGCAGTGTTGTGTCCTGCCCCAGGGGTCCTGTGAGGTTTCCTCTATCTCCTTGAAAACACAGCCGCTGCTGTATAACACAGAGCTTTAATCATATATGTCAGGCTAGTCCCAGCCCCATCGGAAGCTGTGGTGAGGCTCACACAGCCCTTGATGCTCAGGGATGGGAAATGAGTCCCTTTCTTGGCTGAGATGAAGAAAACATACACTGTGTCTGATACGCGGGGGACTGCTGGTTAATTTGTGCGTCACTTCTGTTTTGATTACAGCCCCTGGTAGGTGAAAGTGTGCTGCTTATCAGAATCAGAATGTCATATGTTTGTATTTCCTTCTGACGAGGAGAATCTAATAAACATAAGGTCTTGTGATAATAGTTATTATCAAGGCAGAAGCCCTATTTAAACAATTACTTGGAGAATAGGCAGCTAAACACTAGTGCATTGTGATCTGTTCATTGTCCTTCCTCTGTGGTCAGTTCTGCCATGGTTAAGACTTCATCTAAAGGATGCTCAGGGGTGAACAGCAGGGAAGTCTCCTGCTCATTCATGGCCACTCACTGTCTCATGGCCTAAGCAACAGATAAGGAGAGGTGCAAGGTCTGCTATGCAAAATCCTCAGATGTCCCAAGCTATGTTTTCAAGCGCAGGCAAGAATGCTCAGTGTTATGGTAGGATTTACTGGAGAGCTCTTTTTAACTGTTAGATCCCTGCCAGAATGTGTTCATTTAAAGGAAGGGTTGCTGAGGATGGAGGCTGAGAAACTTAAAGCAAGAAGGCAAGGAGCTGACACCCACTGTCCAGTGTCTTTCTTCTGCTGAGTTCTGACAGTAGACGCTTGTAGTAAGTATGTGCCCATAAACCACTGCCCTGTGGTCCCCAGAGAAGAGTCCTATCCCAGGGTTTGGGAGAAACCCTGGAGAGAAGGGATGAAGGGGAGGCACTGAGGCACTGAAACCCCTAGAGATGCGTCTAGCAGGAGTTCAGGTAGCCAGGGAATCCTTTTGACTGTGGGCTCTCTCTTCCTGGTGTACTTGTTCATACTCCCTGAATGGTGCCCCAAATCAACAATGACAATGAGCACAGAGCTATTAGTATCATATGCCTGCACTGTGTAAAATCACTTACATGCATTATCTATTTACACATTCTAATAACTTAGTGATGGAGATATTAACATTAGCCTCACTTACTCATGAGGAAACCAGAGCTTAGGGAAGTCAAGCCATTTACTAGACATGAGATATTTAGAGCAAGGATGTGCCCATAAATCACTTCACAAATTTATGGAAAGCCAGGATTGTAACTAAGTTCTCTGATGCTAAAACCCATGTTTAGTTCCGACTTTATAATTATATATATATGTATGTATATATACATATATATGTATATATACATATATATATATATACATACATATATATATATATACACATATATATAAAGGTTCTAGCTGAAAAGCATTATAGATGGGGGGGGATATTACATTTTATAAGTCATGGACCAGCCTAAAATAGCCTGGGAAGGGTTCAAACAAAATGTGGACCTTGGCTGCAAGCTAGGAAGGGTGCTCTCGCTAGAGACCAATCAGCCGGCATCTTGATCTTGGACTTCCCAGCCTTCAGAACTTCCCAACTGGCCCAGAAAGCTGTTTTCTTGGTTTTCCGCCAGCTCATCAGCCACAGGATCCAATCCACTGCCAGCACAGGCTGTTACAACTCCAACCTGGGTCCAGAGATGGGCTTTGGATTGTGCAGGCATAAAGGATAATAGTTTAAAAAAACATACCAGAGGGCAGACAGCAGAAGCAAGAAGAACTACAATCCTGCAGCCTGTGGAACAAAAACCACATTCACAGAAACAGAGACAAGATGAAAAGGCAGAGGGCTATGTCCCAGATGAAGGAACAAGACAAAACCCCAGAAAAACAACTAAATGCAGTGGAGATAGGCAACCTTCCAGAAAAAGAATTCAGAATAATGATAGTGAAGATGATCCAGGACCTCGGAAAAAGAATGGAGGCAAAGATCGAGAAGAGGCAAGAAATGTTTAACAAAGACCTAGAAGAATTAAAGAACAAACAGAGATGAACAATACAATAACTGAAATGAAAACTACACTAGAAGGAATCAGTAGCAGAATAACTGAGGCAGAAGAACGGATACGTGACCTAGAAGACAGAATGGTGGAATTCACGGCTGCAGAACAGAATAAAGAAAAAAGAATGAAAAGAAATGAAGACAGCCTAAGAGACCTCTGGGACAACATTAAATGCAACAACATTTGCATTATAGGGGTCCCAGAAGGAGAAGAGAGAGAGAAAGGACCCGAGAAATATTTGAAGAGATTATAGTCGACAACTTCCCTAACATGGGAAAGGAAATAGCCACCCAAGTCCAGGAAGTGCAGAGAGTCCCATACAGGATAAACCCAAGGAGAAACATGCTGAGACACATAGTAATCAAACTGGCAAAAATTAAAGACAAAGAAAAATTATGGAAAGCAGCAAGGGAAAAATGACAAATAACATACAAGGGAACTCCGATAAGGTTAATAGCTGATTTCTCAGCAGAAACTCTACAGGCCAGAAAGGAGTGGCATGATATACTTAAAGTGATGAAAGGGAAGAAACTACAACCAAGATTACTCTACCCGGCAAGGATCTCATTCAGATTCGATGGAGAAATCAAAAGCTTTACAGACAAGCAAAAGCTAAGCTAAATCAGCACCACCAAACCAGCTCTACAACAAATGTTAAAGGAACTTCTCTAAGTGGGAAACACAAGAGAAGAAAAGGACCTACAAAAACAAACCCAAAACAATTAAGAAAATGGTCATAGGAATATACATATCGATAATTACCTTAAACCTGAATGGATTAAATGTTCCAACCAAAAGACACAGGCTTGCTGAATGGATACAAAAACAAGACCCATATATATGCTGTCTACAAGTGACCCACTTCAGACCTAGGGACACATACAGACTGAAAGTGAGGGGATGGAAAAAGATATTCCATGCAAATGGAAATCAAAAGAAAGCTGGAGTAGCAATACTCATATCAGATAAAACAGACTTTAAAATAAAGAATGTTACAAGAGACAAGGAAGGACACTATGTAATGATCAAGGGATCAATCCAAGAAGAAGATATAACAATTATAAATATATATGCACCCAACATAGGAGCACCTCAATACATAAGGCGACTGCTAACAGCTATAAGAGAGGAAACCGACAGTAACACAATAATAGTGGGGGACTTTAACACCTCACTTACACCAATGGACAGATCATCCAAAATGAAAATAAATAAGGAAACAGAAGCTTTAAATGACACAATAGACCAGATAGATTTAATTGATATTTATAGGACTTTCCTTCCAAAAACTGCAGATTACACTTTCTTCTCAAGTGTGCATGGAACATCCTCTAGGATAGATCACATCTTGGGTCATAAATCAAGCCACAGTAAATTTAAGAAAATTGAAACTATATCAAGCAGCTTTTCTGGCCACAATGCTATGAGATTAGAAATGAATTACAGGGAAAAAGCATAAAAAAGACAAACACATGGAGGCTAAACAATATGTTACTAAATAAACAAGAGATCACTGAAGAAATCAAAGACGAAAACAAAAAATACCTAGAGACAAATGACAATGAAAACACGACAATCCAAAACCTATAGGATGCAGCAAAAGCAGTTCTAAGAGGGAAGTTTATAGCTATACAAGCCTACCTCAAGAAACAACAAACATCTCAAATAAACAATCTAACCTTACACCTAAAGGAACTAGAGAAAGAAGATCAAACAAAACCTAAAGTTAGTAGGAGGAAAAAAATCATAAAGATCAGAGCACAAATAAATGAAATAGAAACAAAGAAAACAATAGGAAAGATCAATAAAACTAAAAGCTGGTTCTTTGAGAAGATAAACAAAATTGATAAACCATTAGCCAGACTCATCAAGAAAAAGAGGGAGAGGACTCAAATCAATAAAATTAGAAATGAAAAAGGAGAAGTTACAACAAGCACTGCAGAAATACAAAGCATGCTAAGAGACTACTACAAGCAACTCTATGTCAATAAACTGGACAACCTGCGAGAAATGGACAAATTTTTAGAAAGGTATAACCTTCCAAGACTGAAACAGGAAGAAATAGAAAATATGAACAGACCAATCGCAAGTAATGAAATTGAAACTGTGATTAAATATCTCCCAACAGGGCTTCCCTGGTGGCGCAGTGGTTGAGAGTCTGCCTGCCGATGCAGGGGACACGGGTTCATGTCCCGGTCTGGGAAGATCCCACATGCCGCAGAGCGGCTAGGCCCGTGAGCCATGACTGCTGAGCCTGCGCGTCCGGAGCCTGTGCTCCGCAACGGGAGAGGCCACAACAGTGAGAGGCCCGCGTACCGCAAAGAAAATAAAAATCTTCCAACAAACTTCCTGGTCTTCCAGGACCAGATGGCTTCACAGGTGAATTCTATCAAACATTTAGAGAAGAGCTAACTCCCATCCTTCTCAAACTCTTCCAAAAAATTGCAGAGGAAGGAACACTCCCAAACTCATTCTGTGAGGCCACTATCGCTCTGATACCAAAACCAGACAAAGATATTACAAACAAAGAAATTACAGACTAATATCACTGATGAATGTAGATGCAAAAATCCTCAACAAAATACTAGCAAGGAGAATCCAACAACACATTAAAAGGATCATACACCATGATCAAGTGGGATTTATCCCAGGGATGCAAGGATTCTTCAATATATGTAAATCAATCAATGTGATAAGGCATATTAACAAATTGAAGAATAAAAACCATATGATCATCTCAATAGATGCAGGAAAAGCTTTTGATAAAATTCAACACCCATTTATGATAAAAAGAAACCTCACAAAAGTAGACATAGAGGGAACTTACCTCAACATAATAAAGGCCATATATGACAAACCCACAGCAAACATCATTGTCAATGGCGAAAAACTGAAAGCATTTCCTCTAAGATCAGGAACAAGACAAGGATGTCCACTCTCACCACTATTATTCAACATAGTTTTGGAAGTCCTAGCCATGGCAATCAGAGAAGAAGGAGAAATAAAAGGAGTGCAAATTGGAAAAGAAGAAGTAAAGCTGTCACTGTTTGCAGATGCCATGATACTCTAAATAGAGAATCCTAAAGATGCCACCAGAAAACTACTAGAGCTAATCAATGAATCTGGTAAAGTTGCAGGATACAAAATTAATTCACAGAAATCCCTTGCATTCCTATACACTAATGATGAAAAATCTGGAAGAGAGATTAAGGAAACACTCCCATTTACCACTGCAACAAAAAGAATAAAGTACCTAGGCATAAACCTACATAGGGAGACAAAAGACCTTTATGCAGAAAACTACAAGACACTGATGAAAGAAATTAAAGATGATACCAACAGATGGAGAGATACACCATGTTCTTGGATTGGAAGAATCAATATTGTGAAAATGCCTATACTACCCGAAGCAATCTACAGATTCAATGCAATCCCTATCCAATTACCAATGGCATTTTTTACAGAAGTAGAACAAAAAATTTTAAAATTTGTATGGAGACACAAAAGACCCTGAATAGCCAAAGCAGTCTTGAGGGAAAAAAACGGAGCTGGAGGAATCAGACTCCCTGACTTCAGACTATACTACAAAGCTATAGTAATCAAGACAATATGGTATTGGTACAAAAACAGAAACATAGACCAATGGAACAAGATAGAAAGCCCAGAGATAAATTCATGCACCTATGGTCAACTAATCTATGGCAAAGGAGGCAAGGATATACAATGGAGAAAAGACAGTCTCTTCAATAAGTGGTGCTGGAAAAACTGGACAGCTACATGTAAAAGAATGAAATTAGAACACCATACACAAAAATAAACTCAACATGGATTCGAGACCTAAGTGTAAGACCGGACACTATAAAACTCTTAGAGGAAAACATAGGAAGAACACTCTTTGACATAAACCACGGCAAGATCTTTTTTGATCCACCTCCTAGAGTAATGGAAATAAAAACAAAAATAAACAAATGAGACCTAATGAAACTTCAAAGCTTTTGCACAGCAAAGGAAACCATAAACAAGACGAAAAGACAACCCTCAGAATGGGAGAAAATATTTGCAAACGAATCAAGGGACAAAGGATTAATCTCCAAAATATAGAAACAGCTCATGCAGCTCAATATTAAAAAAACAAACAACCCAATCCAAAAATGGGCAGAAGACCTACATAGACATTTCTCCAAAGAAGACATACAGATGGCCAAGAGGCACATGAAAAGGTGCTCAACATCACTAATTATTAGAGAAATGGAAATCAAAACTACAATGAGGTATCACCTCACACCAGTTAGAATGGGCATCATCAGAAAATCTAAAAACAACAAATGCCGGAGAGGGTGTGGAGAAAAGGGAACCCTCTTGCACTGTTGCTGGGAATATAAATTGATACAGCCACTATGGAGAACAGTACGGAGGTTCCTTAAAAAACTAAAAATAAAATTACCATATGATCCAGCAATCCCACTACTGGGCATATACCCAGAGAAAACCATAATTCAAAAAGACACATGCGGCAGCTTCCCTGGTGGCGCAGTGGTTGAGAATTTGCCTGCCAATGCAGGGGACACGGGTTCGAGCCCTGGTCTGGGAAGATCCCACATGCCGTGGAGCAACTAGGCCCGTGAGCCACAATTACTGAGCCTGCGCCTCTGGAGCCTGTTCTCCGCAACAAGAGAGGCCGTGATAGTGAGAGGCCTGCGCACCGCGATGAAGAGTGGCCCCCACTTGCCTCAACTAGAGAAAGCCCTCGCACAGAAACGAAGACCAAACACAGCCAAAAATAAATAAATAAACAAAATGACGGAGGAATTATGTTTTTTAAAAAAAGACACATGCACCCCAATGTTCATTGCAGCACTGTTCACAATAGCTAGGTAATGGAAGCAACCCAAATGCCCATCGACAGACGAATGGATAAAGAAGATGTGGTACATATATACAATGAGTATTAGCCATATAAAGGAACGAAATTGGGTCATATGTTGAGACGTGGATGGATCTAGAGACTGTCATACAGAGTGAAGTAAGTCAGAAAGAGAAAAACAAATATCGTATATTAACACATATATGTGGAACCTAGAAAAATGGTACAGATGAACCAGTTTGCAGGGCAGAAATTGAGACACAGATGTAGGGAACAAACGTTTGGACACCAAGGGGGGAAGCAGTGGGGGGGTTGGGGCTGGTGGTGTGCTTAATTGGGCGATCGGGATTGACATGTATACACTGATATGTATAAAATTTATGACTAATCAGGACCTGCTGTATAAAAAATAAAGTAAAATAAAATTCAAAAATTAAAAAAAATGTGGACATTGAATTGGCCTTGAGGGGAAGTTACTCCTTGCATAAATGAGGACAGGGCAAGGTTATCCCAGGCTAAGGGAGAAGCAGGGATGAGGGCTGGGCAATGGGAAGGAGCGCATTAGCAGGAGAGGATACTGAGAAGACAGCAGTGGCTGAAGCAGATGCTTCCCTGCAGAGAGCAGGAGGTGGGGTTGGGCAAATAGCCTGGGCTAAAGTCTGCAGGGCACTGAGAGGCCTGAGAGGTGAAGGAAACTGCTAGCCTGGTGATTTTGGACAATCAGCCATAGAATGGATGGGGAAGGAAGGAATGGGGAGATTTTGAGAAGAGGTGAGGTCTGGGGTAAATCAGGGCTGTAATGGTAGTTCATTTCCAATTTAAAGATAACTAGAGGGAGAAAACTGGCCCATTATGGGACAGAGGGGGACAGTCAGGGGACTCTGAGGCTCCAGTTGGAGAATGTGGACAGAGGATCCCTCCCCACAGCCGTCCCCCAGCACAATATGAGGCCACCCAAATCTGGGGTCTCCTGTGCATCCACCCGACACTCCTGTCCTGCAGGCCTGGCTTGGAGCTAGCATCTCCCTTCCCAGCTCCTCCTTGCCCCCTTCTGCAGAAAGGCTGAGACATTCCCCATTTCTCCAGCCTCTTGTTTCTCTAATTTTATGATTGTATGAAAATAAGGCTCCCAAACTGCCTTTAATTAGCTTTAATAAGACAGCTTTTTTTCTAATTAAAATGATTATTAAGAAACCATTTATTGAGAATGAACGCAGTTGTTAGAACGTAGGAGAATTCTGAACTCTTAATAACAGCAGCCACCACCATCCCCTTTAGACCATCAGTAGTTCACCTGCCGCACTCCTTAACTCAGATGGGGTGGCACTCAGGCTAGGGGCCCAGGGTTTCAACCCTCTTCCGCTCCAGGACACCTCCAAGAGCAGCTGCTGCCTGCATTCCTAGTGCTGCTCCTTTCCTTGGCACTGGGGTTCTTACTATAGACTATGGCCCTGGTAAGTAAGCACCGGGGTTTGCCTATCAAAGAGTCTGTGCAGCTGAGCAAAGCTGGGCAGGCAGACAGAGGGCGGTGAAACTTGGAGATTTACTTCATCTCCCAGGGGCCTTGGTCTCCCAGACGATGAGAAGCCTGAGTGGGCCCCGGTGGCCTGAGAGGGGGGCCTTTTCGGCTCTAGAGCTTGGCGATGCTAAGGCGCCTGATACAGGCTGCGCTTGTGGAAATGCACACCTCCGGGTAGTGGGGAAGCTTGGGACTGGCAGAGCCCCGCAGCTCGTTCAGTTCTCCTCCCCTCCCTCTCCGGGAGAGCTGTGCAGGCAGCCGAGGCCAGGGACTCCTGTCACACAACGCGTGAGGAGCCTCAAAGGCGCCCGGCGCCCGCAAGGAAGAAGCGGGCGCGGTGCAGCGAGGCGAGACCCAGGCGCTGGGCCCGAGGCGCGGAGGTGTAGCTCCCCGGTCCCCCGGCCCCCGGGTCCCCGGCTGCAGCCCTCTCTCCCTCCAGCCTCCGCCCCCCCCCGCCCCCGGCTGCGCAGTTGCCGACAGCTCCCGGATGGCGAATGGTTTGTGCCGTCATTTTCCCTTCCTGTAGGGAGGGTGCTGGGGGCCGGAGTCTGCGGGGGGCTGTACCGAGAGCCGGGCAGAGCGGGGAAGGGGCGATCAGGTCGAAGGTGGCGCAGAAATCGGGGCTAATGGAGAGGCCCTGGGCATTTTCTAGGGACGTCGTCTGGTCTGTGTCTGCCTTCTCGGGCCATGGGTCCTTGCAGGGACCTCGTCAGCTTGAGGTCTGCTGCGCATTAAACAGCGGTGTTTGCTTTCGTTGTTGTTTAATGTCACAGTGGGAAGAACGTGGGCTTCGAGTCCCACAGCCCTGGGCTCCAATTCGGTCGGCCGAATTACTGCTTTGTGACCTTTTGTGACACTTAACGGAGCCTTAGTTTCCCTACAGTTTTCTTCTCATGGGCAGCTCTAAGGATTATAGGCAAACAATGAGATGAAGTTGCCCAGTCGGAAGCTTGAGACCCAAGCGCTAGTGTGGGAGGAATGTGCACTTGACCTCAGCCAGTGAAGGCGAAGGCAAAGCTTCGAGGCCCAAACGCAGGGCTCGGAGGTCCTTGCTTCCTCGGTCGCTGGCTGGCGGCCGGGTCAGCCAGACCTCACCTGTTCTCACCCCAGGGGCGGGTCGGAATCCGCGAGGGCGGATTAGGAGACACCGCGCTGGAGACCCCCGCAGGGGCCTGTTACTAGCGAGTCGGGGGCCGGGGGCTTTGTAAAAGCTCCCCAGGGGGTTCCACGGGGCTGCCAGAATTGAGAACCGGTGATTCTCTTCCTCTCCAGGGAAGGAATAAACAAAGAGGCCTAGGTGGGGAGGGAACGAAGGGAGCTAGTGGGTCCCCTCCAGTCTGCAGGTGGCCTCTTCACATGCCCACGGCCACAGTCACATGCACGCCCATGCACACACTCACGCACACTCAAGAGGGACCCACAGCATCCCTACACAGGCGCGCGCGCGCACACACACACACACACGCCCACTCACGTTGTCACGGGCACTCACTCCCACACGCACTAATTTCTCCGGGCGAGCCCGGCGGCCGGGACGCTGGCCGACCTCGCGCTGGCGCGGTCATCTGCAATGGGGTCCCGCCCTGCAGCTCCGAGGGTCTCCGGCCCCGCGGCCCGGGGTGCGCTGCTGATGACAGCGCGGCTTCTCCGAGCCCGGGGCTCTCCGCAGAGCCCCAGCCGGGCCGCGCGGCGCTCGCTCCGGCTCTTTGTTATGCTAATTCCCCCTTCCCAGCTGGTGCCAGCTGCCTGCACAATGAGCGCCCCGAGCCCTCGCCAGTTCTCGCCAGCCAGGGAGTGGGGGCGGGGTGTGGGGTTGCTCTGAGACCTGCGCTCTGGATCCCAGCTTGGCCCAGCCTGGCGGGGTGGTGAGCTGCTCCCCTTGAACGCAGCTTCCCCCCGTCCTCCCCTCCCCCACGCTAGCGGGGCCTCGCCCCTCGGGGCCTGCAGGGCATCCACTGATTCATTCCAGTCACCCCGGCTGCCTGTCTTCCAGGTGCCAGGGCTTGATGAAAAGTAAAAGGCTCCTCGGCGGCTCGAGAGCAGTGCGGATGAAAGAGAAGCAGCCGCCTCCCAGACCACACAGCTAATCCTCCCATAAACCTCGAGCAAATAAGGGGAGAGGAAGGACAGGCCAGCTACAGATGTGGAGTGCAGCCTCCGGGGGTCCCCAGATTAAAACTCGTGCAGGGGAAGCACTTGGACCACTACCAAATGACACTAATTGGGTTACGGGACCATAATCTTGGCTCATATGAAAATAAAAAGTTACAGTCACAGCTTCAAGGACTGTCTTCACAAAAAGAAGGGGGAAAGTCCGCTATTTCGTTACTCATAAACATGAGAGAGAAGAGGGTTCTCGGATCTCCTGCCTGCGTAGGACAGGCAGGCTGGTTGCTTGAAGGGGAGGACAATCTTGTGTCGGGAGGAGCGGCGCTGCGCCTGGCTGGCTCCGAATGTGTGGAGCTAATGGGCTAATGGATGGGGGGAGCCCTCTCCGGGGAGGGGGAGGGTAACTGTACTGAGACACCGCGGGGGAGCATGGCCTATCTGGAGGAATGTATTTCAGGCAATTGGTTAGCAGCCATATGCAGAATACAATCATCTGGACGAAAACTCAGAGATTTATTCTTTAAGAAACATCTAGAAGCAGTATCTCGGTTTCACTGGGGGAAAAATAATAAAGGCATACTGGGGAAGTAAAGGAAGGAGTGACACGTGTAGAAAATTCAAGTGAAAATCTTCAGAAAGATTTCCGGTTGTTTGAATCACAAATGTCAGGGCCAGAGGAGACCAAGGCCCTTTGAGTGGAGCCTCATCATTTGACAGATGGGAAATTAAGACTCAGAGAAGTTAAGGGCTTGTTGATGGTTAGACAGCTAGTGAGTGGTAGAGCCAGGCAAGAACCTGTCTCCTAACTCCTCAACTAGAGCTCTCAACATACTTGGTTATATTTCTATGGTTAAGAAACAGAAGTTATTTAATCAGAAACCAGTGCAATAGACTATAGGTAAAAAGTTAGAAAATTTTAGAATGAGTTAAACCGTGTCTGCTCTATAATGAGCATAAGGACTGGAAATCAATCAATTCTTGCAAACTCCACCCCAGGGTTCTTCCTAACATTTATCTATTCATTCATCCATTGCAACACCCAGATAGACAGATGGCCCCAGGATTTCTTTATGGGTCCTTCCTGTGCAGACTAATAACTTTTCCAGAGAGATCCCCACACACACACACCTGCCAATGCCTCATGTCCCTTGCACATTAAGTCATCTTGGCTAAAACCAGCTAGGTTAAGGCTAGACTGGTTAAGAATTCTAACTGAGCATACTTACTGGTTGGAATACTACCCTCTGGAAAATAAAAAATCTACTCCAAGGGACTTCCCTGGTGCGCAGTGGTTAACAATCCGCCTGGACTTCCCTGGTGGCACAGTGGTTAAGAATCCGCCTGCCAATGCAGGGACCACGGGTTCGGAGCCCTGGTCTGAGAAGATCCCACATGCCGTGGAGCAACTAAGCCCCTGTGCCACAACTACAGAGCCTGAACTCTAAAGCCCATGAACCACAACTACTGAGACTGCATGCCACACCTACGGAAGCCCACGCGCGTAGAGCTTGGTGCTCCACAACAAAGAGAAGCCACCACAATGAGAAGACAGCACAACGCAACGAGGAGTAGCCCCAGCTCTCCGCAGCTAGAGAAAGTACGCGCACAGCAAGGAAGACCCAACACAGCCCAATAAATAAATAAATAAATTTATTAAAAAGAAAAAATCTCCTCCAGCTGCTGAGTTTCCAAGTAAGGAGAGAACAAGAGTCTGGAGATGGCCAGCCTGGATCCCCTGGGCAGGTTGAGGTGTCCCCCCACCCCATGCCCATCTCAGCTGTTCTGCTAGCTCAAATGGCACTTATGAGATCCTAGAGCTCGGCTGAGTAGGAGAACCTGTCCCAGAGAAGTTCTGGAACGATCACGGCACAACACTGCATTTTCTCTCACTCTGGCACCAATTTCTCATTCTCAAACTATATGGTTCAGTTTTGTCCTCATTTCAGTCCTAACAATCAGCAAGCATCACTACAGGTGATGTACCTCAGCTTATGGAAAAATATATACTCTTGGAACATCGAGAGAGACAGAAATGTAATTTTAAAAATGAAATCCTATTTTGAAGTCATCAATTGGGCTCTGAGTTTAAAGGCAACATAGAAAGAAATGAGGTCTTGAAGTAGGGACAACCACTCCCTAGTTGAGCTATTTCTAAACTTAGATCTTGTAAGTGGAAACTGTATCGAAGTCATTTTATAACTACTTTGAGGCCATGTCCTCGAAGTTATAATTATACAGAAAATTCTGCTTTGGCCTCCATTATCAGATATAGGTACATAAGGAATAATGCCTGGTCTGTATTTATTTACTCCATATTATATTTTTTTCTGAGGAAAAACTAGGTCTAAGAGAATCATTCAATATAGTAATTGGATAAACTTGAACTTTGGCAAATCCTAGGGGTGAATCAGAGGTCAGTGGTTTTCAATCTTTTCATTTGTAAAGGACACCTTTTACACCTTTCAGGTAGCCACTGTTCTGAAAGATACTATCCTCAAAATAAATTTATTTATTAGGAAAAATGCCTTCATTTTCCCAGGGTTTCTTCTCAGTTTGTGCTGTGTTAACCCAGAGCTGATTTAATTCCAGCCAAGGGTAAAGAAATCTGACAAGGTAAAGAAATCTGACAATTTCCTGCACAACTGCTTTCAGGAAATTTTATGATTTCCAATAAGCTTTTGAAATATTAAACATATCTCAGGAACACCAATGACTACTTTCATAGCTGTCTAAGCGTCCTGGGTCCCCAAGTTTTACACCATCCCCCTATTTAATTTCAAACTTTCTGTACAAAACCCAGGAGGCCGAATAATTTCCCCAAAGAGGATCTGGTACTGTCAGCTCCAGCTTTCAGCAGGTCCAGGGACATTAGCGGAGAAGTCATGGAGGCTCACTGCTATTTCACACCCATAATGTGTGCCCAGGCAAGGTCAAGCCACTTCCCCAATATTAAAGTCTTTAATGCTGACAAACTGAAAAGGTGGGTACGGCATGCCACCCCATTTTACAGACAAGGAAACTGAGGTACTAGGAAGTGAAGTGGCTTGCTGGCCAAGGCCAAGTTTGCACAGCTACACTGGCAGAGCTGGAATTTGCATCCAGGCAGTTTGAATCCAAGTCCTGCACTCTTAACCCTCTGCTGTATTCCAGTTTCACGAGAAACCCACAACCATTGTGCCTGAACTGAATAGGCGAGATGAGCTAATGCCTATACTTAGTCACAAAGACAGTTTGGTTGGTTTATTGAAAAGCACAGCATCTAAGGACTTGAAGAACAATAATGAGAACCCCTCCCAGCTCCCAGAAAGGACAGACAAGCCATTTCTCTCTTCCTAAAAAAACAATCAAGGAAATCCTTTAGTAACTGAAATGGTTTTTCTTGTCTTCATAAAGAGGTTTGACCAAAAAATTGCCTTTCCTTTTTAATCTTTAGACTTCTCCGTAAAGAAAGTGAACACACTCCTCAGTGCATGTGGAGTGCTGGATTTCCCAGAATTCTTCCCCTCCACTCCATCAGAGATCAACGCCCCAAACTTTTGCTGAAATCCCTTGCCTTGAAGGCTGTCATTCTCCATCTTTTCCTTATTATGCACACAGGGGTTGTGTGAGTTTGAGGATGGTATAGATGCACTGTGCCAGATGTGTTTCAGAGAGATCTGCTCACTTCTTAATTGACAGAATACAAGGGATACGTCACATCTGAGCTTAGCTCATTGCAGTTGCCTCAGAAGACATCTGCAGAAAAGCACCGTGTCTAGAAGTATCCGGGTTGGGTTCATGTGTGAGCTGACCAATCAGATGGGGTGGTGGAGTATCACACACCTGATGCCTGGACTCAGCTGCTCCCATGGAATGACCTGATTGGAGGCAACTCCTGCTGAAACCCATCCCCCCCTCCTCAAAGTTCTGCTATTTACGCACTGTCTTGGGATCTCAGCAGGAAGCAAGATCACAACTTACATCTCTACTGTTCTTTTCTGTGTGTGTTCTCCCCCCAGGATATGGCATTTTATAAGATTTCATAATGTTAAATGAAGGGAACAGTTCCATTGACTGGGGTTGAGAAACACGGGAAATTTCATGAGAAAAGACTAATTCATCTCCATACATTCCATCAGTTTCATTGTGGTCAAAAGCAGGTGTTTCCAGGCTGTGAATAAGTAGTTTGCATTTTAAAAATTAACAAATTGGACCAACACCAAGGAAAAAAAAAAACAGCAATAGACAGCCCACCAGAGAATTGTTTACCAAAGAAGATGAAGCTCATGGTGATGGTTTGCAAACACCACCAGACTAGCTTGTGTAAATTCCCTTCCTTTAGTCATCGTTCTTCAGCCTGTCACAGATACTCAAGGGAAATGCAGAAACAGGAAATTACAGACTATTTTAAACAGCATGTTTTATTAAACTCACTTGCTGATGCACTTTATGGCAGGATGTGAGATTCAAGTGTTCATAACTTACATCTTTGCAAGTGCTTTTCCTAAGTGAATTCTCCCAGCTAAATTATGGCAAGTACACAGGGCTGGAAATAATCTCTAAACTAGTAACTGATTTACTCCAGGTCATTTGGCTACATCACATAAAATGGAGAAGTTTTAGCCAAGTGAAGAGAATATAACTTGCTTATTCACTATACTATAACTAAGAAAGCACTGGAGGCATCGTGCAGTTAACTTAAAAGATCCTTAATGCATTTATTTTAAACCACAGAATCAAAGCACAACAATCTTAAAATGAATTCCTAGAAAACATACATTGTCTCTTTTATTATTTAAATATTGATTTCATTCTTCTTTTCACAGGACATTTCTGTATCTAGTTTAAACCACCATTATTGATGCCATGTTGAATCCTTGTTTTTGAAAAGGCCTAGTAAAACTGGAAGGAATGTGATTTCACTACAAATACAATGACTACAAATTTCAGGGACTGTCATAAAAGTGGATTTGAACAACTAATTATTTTCAAAAACGTTTTCTGCTCATAATTTGTTTGAGGGATATAAAAGCTTAGCTGCATTGCAAACAAATCCTCATATCCCTGTCTGATATTTATTGTGAGGCTGGCACCTCTTAACACCCATGTCTTCTGAAAATTGTTCTTGGCTCTCTTCTTAATACACAGAAAGGAAGTTCTCAAGGGAAGCTGTAGTGCAAGTTCACATTTGGAGGGGTGGGTAGCCATGCTTTGATGGAGTTATAATCTATGAGCTCTAAAAGCAAATACCTTACATTCACTCGCTTTCAGCATCTATTTAACAAAGTAGCAGGTAAAATGTTCAACATTTCCATTGTCTTATAAGATCAGGCCGAAGATGCTTTACCCTAATTATTGATTGTTGTCAAATAGTCACTGCCACTAGGTTTAAGTTTTTCCTACCAACCTTCCTCCCAGGTCCCTGTCCCTACAATCCTGTCCCTAGGACACCTTCAAGGTGAACACCTTCAAGGTGAACTACAGAATAATAGGATTTTAATAAGAGTAGAAGCATATAATGATACCTTTGCCCTTTTAAAGGACCTCTGCCAGGCTATCCTCTACAAATCACACACTTTAAGAGAGGAAGGACCAGGGCTTCCCTGGTGGCGCAGTGGTTGACAGTCCACCTGCCGATTCAGGGGACACGGGTTTGTGCCCTGGTCCGGGAAGATCCCACATGCCACGGAGCGGCTAGGCCCGTGAGCCATGGCCGCTGAGCCTGCGCGTCCGGAGCCTGTGCTCCGCAACGGGAGAGGCCCCAACAGTGAGAGGCCTGCATACCGCAAAAAAAAAAAAAAAAAAAAAAAGAATAACAACAATACAGAATTGCATGGAATACTACTGGCAATAACCTCTGTAGCTATTTTAACCGTTTACATATGGGCCATCTTCTTGACAATTTGACATTTCATAAAGGAATCAGCTAGGATTCAGTATTTATGGCTTCATGTTATGCTATTTTTTTCAGAAACTTTATAAAAATGAAAACCTTCAGATCCTTTAAGATAAAACCTTATCGATCACAAACCACATCATTTACTAACACTGTACTCTTTTTTTTTTTTTTTTTTGCGGTACGCGGGCCTCTCACTGTTGTGGCCTCTCCCATTGTGGAGCACAGGCTCCGGACGCGCAGCCTCAGCGGCCATGGCTCACGGGCCCATCCGCTCTGCGGCATGTGGGATCCTCCCGGACTGGGGCACAAACCCGTGTCCCCTGCATCGGCAGGCGGACTCTCAACCACTGTGCCACGAGGGAAGCCCCTAACACTGTACTCTTAATCAACAGAAATCTAAACCTACAAACTAGGAGCATTCTGAAACACCTGTTAGATGGGCCTCTCAAAGTACACTTTAACTTTGAAAATGCCTGTGTGGCCACTGCCCATGACAGTTTCTAGACATTTTGAGTTTTTTAAGGAGAAAGAGCAATGGAAAAGAGGAACATAGCCAACAGTCATTAAAATAAGAAAATCTGAATGAATTTTGATCATTTTAATAAATATATATCAAGAAAACTTCACTTTATTACAACAACACATTCATATACAAGCATCTATCATCTAAGTTTTCAACATCAAATGTTTATCAAATATTGAAAATAAAGGACAAAACATCACTAGACTATTCAGCCATAACACAAGAACAGGTTTTAAAAATTGGTCCTTGTGGACATTGTCCAAATGATGATCCTACTCATACACTGTATGAATGAGACCTATATTTAATATTAATAGCAATAATAAAAAAAGATTTATCTTGGAGAAACTGGGAGGACTGACTTATTTCCTCCGTTTGGCATTTGGTTCCTGTGAAGTATTGTGTAAGGAGGTCCAAGTCAGCCAGTAACCTTGGAAATGGAAATACAGTTTAGCAGGCGGAGTTGGCTGGTGTGGAAGGAAGGATGCTCAGAGGGGTACTCTGAACATCCTTGCCAATGCACAAATGAAAGAAATGATTGAGAAAAATCCCGACCAAATACATAGGAGCTTTTGCCGACTGAGTCCCATTTCTCCAAAATAACTTTCCCCAACTAAAATCTTTACATTCTTTAAGATAAAACCTTATTGATCACCACATCATTTATCAACATTGTGCTTCGTAATCAACAGCAAAAGTCATATATAAAAAACCACATGCTTTTATAATCTAAACGAGTGAAATGATGCAAAACAGATTAAAGTATGATGCATGCCACTGGTTCATGAACTTCATTGGACAAGAAAACAAAACAAAACAACCCAAAACCCAGAAAACCCAAACCCCAGCAACAGACCGTTGCCATAGAAAAGCTCAAGCAGCCAGTGCTGGTTTCTAACAGCTCTATTGTTTCCTCCATCCCTTTCTAAAAATGCCAAATCCGAAAGCAATTGGGCATCAAAAACAAAGGAAGAATAGAGATGCTGAATCAAAAGTTGAATGCAATAGTTTGACATTAACGGTTTCCAAACAATATTGATCCACCCTGTGTTTTTTTTTTCCTGTTTGTTAAATCCCTGCTGTACTCTGATTTATCCTTAATTTTCACATTGGCAAAAATTAAGATAAAGTAAGGCACCAAAAATCGCCCTGTATAATATATCTCTAAAAGCCTCATCACCCATCACAGGCAAGCTGGGAACTTGCAGGGATTAGCCTCTACTCATATTGTTGATTGCTGCCCTTAGACAGGTGTGTTTCTTTACGTTCTATCCTATTTTCATCTGTCATACAAGACTGTTGAATCCAAACACTTAACAGCACCAGGAAGCCATTTCACCTAGCTCCCTGTCTTCAGTCTTTTAGTCAGAAAAACATACTGTATCATAGAGAAGAAGCAGACATTCTTTGCTGGTTATATTGATTTGCTTACCAAATAACTACCTAATTAAGTGGCAAACAGGTGGAAGGTTCTTTGCTAGTGACAGGCTCCTGGAGGTCACAGAAATATCACAAGGACACATTGTCCCCCATTCTAATCTACTGATCTTTTCTGTAAGAAAACTAAGATATACTTTAAAGCGTCAACTGTGTTCTCGGTAACGTCACCACATTTATAAGTAGCTCGCCGATGCCTACTATACAGATGTTTTATGCAATCTGCTCTCCAGGCATTAAAATGACATGGCATGTTCATGGCATAATTGTATCAGTTGTACAAAACTATAAAATCCATTCAAAGTAAAATTTATGAGAGCTAATTGATCATGCTGTGCATGCTTCAAAGTTTCGGTGAGAAGACGGCTCATATTTTACTTCCTTTGCTGCAGCACAGTTTGTTACTTGGTGAAGGCTCCTTTTTCCTTAAGGACTTTTTCCACGACTCACTTACATTGCTTTTTTCATTATATCCAGTCTCAAAATAATCATAAAATTGGCCTTTGCACTCAAAAGCAAGGTCATTTCCCACAGGTTCATGGCTTAGGGGGCCACCATCCCTGTTGGTGTCATCATTTGCTTTCTCATTTAATTTGGCCTTTTCCTGAACACCAAGTGACCTCACATTAGTAACAAAGATTTCATTGGCAGGTATCTGGCCATCACCCTTGTAAATAGGTGCACTGCCTACATCAAAATCCACCTGGTGGGAACAACTAGGTAAAGGCAGAGGGGGAGAGGAAGAGGAAGATGCTGAGGAGGAAGAGGCAGTGGTGGAGGCATTTCCGACATTAGCATTGACAGAAAGGGGTAAATTTAGGTAGTGACCACCACATTCTTGGTACAAGCAGCAGGCATGAAACTTCTCACACTCGTCTTTGGCCATCCGAGGTCGTTTCCGGTAAGGACAGTCTTGGGCCATAAACCACTCCTGGGCAGAGGTGCCATTGAAAGAGCAGGCAGGAAAGCACCAGTTATTCTGCATGATAATTTCTCCATGGATCCTTTTCATCAAATTGTTTATAAGGACAGATCTTCGGAGGTACACTTCAGGATCATCGATAAACTTTAGCTTTTCTAAGGACATATAAAGGATGTGGGCTCGTTCCTCAAAGATTGAGATGGTCTAAAAATCAAAAAAGGAAGAGAAAGCTTAGGAAATGGTCTATATTAAAATATCACCACAGCACATTTCTCTCTTGGCAGTTTCTGAGTCTGAGAGTCTGTGATCTTGTTTCCCCAGTTTCATTTAGAGATGCTGTCCCAGGGGCTGCTAATGTCTCCCCTTCCCAGCAGACTCACTGTTGATGTGGAGCATCGGGGAATCCAGCCACAATGCAGAACTCAGCAGGGACAGGTCAGGATGTCTGATCTTTTACGGCTCAGTGAGAGGGATGCCAAAATGCACAAAACTAATCTATGCTGTTAGAAGTCAGGAGAAGGGGTTTTTTGGAGGGCAGAGAGGTAGTGACTAAAAGGGGACACAGGAAAGGTTCTGGGTTGCTGGTTATGTTGTTTCTTTATCTGGATGTTAGTTATATGGCTATTTCACACTTTGTGAAATTCATCAAGCTGGACTCTTATGACACTTGGGCCTTTATGTGACACATATATATTATATGTCAATGAATGCTTTTTAGAATATGCCAACATGCAGGTCATCATAAGTATACTTCAGACCCTGGCCTAGCTATCAAGGAGCATGAGATCCGGCTGTCAGATCTCATGGCTCTCTCTGGCTGTTTTTCTGGGTTTCATTCTTGCAATTATCTTTGCTTGACAGAGGGACAAAAATAATGAATGAGGCTCAAACCCTAAAAGGAACTGTTGGTTGAAGGGCCAAAGTAGGCTTTTTCTGGTGTTGGGCAGGAGGAAAGATGCAGAGAGGGAATCAGACGACTCACTCCTGAGCTGTGTGATACCATCACTGTGTGATCATTGCTACAAACCCAGTGGCAATTTGGAAAACTGCTATAAGCCACAACACAGAAATCAAAAAGGACTTAAAATGCTTGTGTCCTGGGGGCCAGCTCTTCCAGGTCATAAAAAAAAAAAAAAAGCCAACCTGAGGAGCTGTGAATTAAACCAGCCCAAGCTGACCTAATGGAGGAACTACAAATGCAGGGGAAAGCCCAGCACCTGCCAATGCATGCTGATGACTTTTTATGAGCAGAGTCAAAGCAACATCTAAAGGGTGGGAGTGGGGGAGAGGGAGTAACAAGTGAGGAAGATGATTAAAAAATTAAAAATCTTCTCTGCGTTTCAAAAAACTCTGGTCTGGGTTATGCTCTCCTCGATTAAATAAGCAGATTGTTTTTGAAGGAAGGTAGCCATAAGGAAAAGGAACTGGTATTTCAAAAGCTTAGATAGCCAGTTTCGTACTTCTGTGCACTTTCCCAATCCTGTTATTTTCTTCTTATACATGCAAAAAAGTTAGCTTTGGTCTTTTCCTGGGAATGAATTATATATTTTAACAAATGAAACACGTGTAATGAATGCACCATGAAGGACGTTTCTACTTTCATGCACACATTCAAAGGATGGTGAGTCCCCCGCTGAGAGGTCAGGAAAAGCCCTGGGTGACCACCCCCATGTAGGCACATACGTGTGGCATTGGCCATGGTAGCTGGAGCTCAGATACGGGGAACAGGTCAGGAAAGGACAGGTGCATTTCTGCACACGTGAAAGCACTAGTCGCCATGACCCTTAATGCAACTTGAGAAAATGAAATCATTAGCAAAAAAGACATTCTTCAGATTATATAATTTTGTTATTTCTGGGCAGAGGAGCTCTTGCTGGCTCTTTCTTCAAATACTTGTGAAAAATAACACAGGACCCAAAAAAAGTGACAACGATTAATATGGCTCTGCTGAGAAGTGGCTCATTTTCATTGCTTGGGTGGAACAATTTAATTTCTGGAAATGGATCAAGTAACTGTTACTAAGTATCTTAAAGTCTTAATAAAAATAATGACTATTAAAAAAAACATACTTTATGGCTACAGCTGCTGAGTGGTGGGTGAAAATCCTCTTCTTCCACATACTTCCTCTTAAAGTATGTGATCTTGGATGTTGTTATAGGATTTGAAATTCCCCTGTAATGTGATCCTGTGGTAATAAATCAGATACGACAAATGACATGCGGTTTGCCAGAGGTTCTCCAAACAAAATACTTTCCTTGCCTTGCCTTTTAGAAGATAACTTGGCTATGTATTTGTCTGTACATGTGGTGATTAAAAATAAACATTAGTCTTAATAGTTGCTATCATACAGAATCCTGTGACCCAGGCTAGGCAAGGATTTCTAGACAATTATAGAGGAAAATGACATATTTCAGCACTTACTAAATACTCAGAATATCTATGCACAGGCAAACAGCAACATTCATAAAGGGGAGTAGTGTAATAACTCCGAAATAATATAAGTATTTATTCCAATTATTTAATTAAACCCATGGTAATATAACACCACTGTTCAAATGTATATATCTTTAACTGTAAGCACTAATAACCAAATAACATTTAAATATTACTGGCTCTCAGTAAGTAAGCAAATTATTATCTGCACACTGGAGTCATAATATTCCTTCTTTTAAAATATAAATTTTATTTTTTTTAATTTAAAATTAAAATTCAGGGTAACAAAAGTCCTTTTTGCTCTCAAAAATGTAACATATCAACCATGAAGAAAAATAGGGTCTAATTTTTAAAGACCAAGCTTTCAATCCTTTTTAGCAAATCTGACTTCAACAGGTACTCATTTTACATTTTAGGGTTTTTTTTTTTTTTTTCCAATCACTAGTACTACACAAAAATCCAAAGGAACTCACCTTAAAGTATAAGAATAAAGGATCAGGGAGAACATATTTTTTTCTGGGCTTAAAAATTTTTTTTTCCTATAATACCAAAGCCAATTGCACGCTTCATAAAAAGAAGAGCCACATAGCTGCTGGCCCAAAGTGCAGATTCCTTTATGTCTCATGGGATAAAGATTTCATTGTCAAGCCCACCAGGGCTTGTGTAGCTCTGAGAGAACCATACAGTTCCAGAAGGAAGAAAACTGAAACTCAAACTGAAGTTTCAAGATCTGGTTTGGTTCTCTTAAAAATACAGATGCCTGACTTTTACCCAAAGCAGCAGCACATGGAAACTCAGGTTTGAATGCAATTAATATCACTCCTGGTCCTTTCCCTGGAGCCTTGGGCTCACTTACGAGCGGTACACAGGCAGCCTGGGACGTTCCTGGAGCACGAGCTCTCTCAGCTCAGAAGGGCGCCCCAGACACCACCGTTGCCCATCAGTCTGGCCGCAGAGGGCAGCAGGGGAAGGTCAAGGGCAGTACCTGCCAGCGGGGGACCAGCTCCCCGGTCTCCCTGCAGAGGAGCCTGTGCTGGCCCTGGGGGGCTTGGGCCTCCGTAGCTGTCAGCCTCCCATAGGGTCTGGTACCCAGCAATTTCAGCAGCTCCTTCCGAGACAATGGGCTCGCAGAATCTATTCATGGACAGAACCAGAGTCATCTCTGACAGCCTCAGATCTGAAAAAAAAAAAAAAAAGAAAACAGCCCTAATCAAGAGCAAGCCAGGGGATGGCCTTGGCTCCTTCTTCCTTTGCTTTGGGAAACTTTTACGTCTCAGTCCTCCCCTTTGCCCTGAAACATTTTATTATTTTTTCAAAGAAAACCTCAGCAAACTCTCTTGCTGCTATTAGCTCAGCCTCTGTGTTCAGCAATCTGCATTTCATGGGCGGATCTTTAAAAACCCCATTTCTTATTGTTCTCAGATTCCCCTCAGCCCTCTTCCAGACAGCTGCTTTGCCTCCTAAACACATTTTCCTCCTGACCTTCCCGCAGAAAATGTACCGCTAAGAGGCAAGGCCAAAACCCTTGCTGCTTTCTTTCTATTAATAAGGCAAAATCAATTTTCTAGTCAATCCCCTGAGAGTCTCCTTTGATGAAATCCGCTAATCAATCAAAAGAAAAGGAAGGAGGAGACAGAAATCTTCCCCGGAATCCCTACTGATGCTCTCAGGTTCAGTCTGTTCCGCTGCCCGCTGCCCCCTCTTCCTCTGTTTCTGCAGGGCCAGTTCCTCTACAACATTCTGGGGCTCTCTCCACTTTCTTCTCCCAAAGCGAAGCAGACAGAGACACACTTGGTAGTTGTTTCCACCAGCCCTGATTGGCCTGAACTGGATCTGCCTCCAGTCAAAACACTGAGAGATGAAGACAGAAAATTGGCTCCAGTTTCCAGCCATGAGTTGCAGTCCCACAGGAGCCAAGCACAACATCAACGGAGCAGGCGGAATATTAAACAGGAGCCAGGGCTTCAGGGCCAGAGGCAGCGGACAACTCTACACCGCAAAGTCCAGAGGCAAGGCAGAAACTTTCCAAGAGGCAAAACACCACTGCGCTTCTGTCCAGTTCACGCCCTTCCCTAGGGTCTGTGCGGAAACTGGGAGCCTCTCTACTCTTGGGATGCGCCCTGGGCTCCTCGGCACCTTGGGTGGTGGGGGCCTTTCCCTGGGGGCTCAGTGTCTTTACCTGGTCCTAAGTAGGGCTCAAGGTGGGGTCCAGAGTGAGTGCAAAGGAGAAGAGAATCTAAAGCCAGAAGACCTCGGGGCCATAGACCAGTGGTGACTGCAGAGCAGCCTCAGTGCCTTATGATCCACCAATTCCTTTACAAGACCCAAACCTCCACTATCTCACTTTGCCGTTTAAAGAACTGTCACAAAGAGTGATGACAGGCCTGCTTTCTTGAAGATTGATTGTCTTTCAAATAGACGCTAAGGGTCTAGTTCTTGCTTTCTTCTCCAAATTATACAGCTTGTAATGTTTGGGGGAAAGAGTGAATCTACTATCGTCTTGTGGGAGACTATTATTACCTACATGTTATAACAAGGGTCCACTTCCAGGTAAAAGGAGGAAAGGCACAAGGGGAAGGGGAAATAGCTTCATTAAGTGACAATGTCCTTCTGGCTAACAGAGCAGTTCTTGGCAGCAATGAGTCCATCACCCAGACTTCTCTCTGAGACCTGAAATTCTGCCCCAACCTCACTGAAGAAGTAAGTCAGGCCTTCTGATATCCAGGTCAGTGGCTGGAATTAGGACCCAGCTGATTTGGGCTGCTAAACTACCTACCCCCTTTCTTTTAAAATGCCCTCCAAAGAGGCAGCGGCAAGGACTTATTAGAAAACCTTATTTCAAGAGAATAAAAAAGGTTCAATTAATTCTCTAAAAAGAAGTGGTCGGACATGCCATTTATTCTGTTCTGAGTCATCAATCAAGAAATTTAGACCACACTGATTTCACAAACTAAGCCATTCTATCGCCCCTCAAATTCGACATCCAAACAAGGTATTTATTTCCTGGAAGACTCTTATGAAATGGTCCAATTTCTTAACTTATCTAAGAGACAACTGCATCAGGAAGTGCTATTGCCAGGAGCACATGAATTATATAGCTTTTTCTCAGAGTCGGTAGCCCTGTCTCACTGACTGCAACAGTATTTTCTCCCTTGAAACTTACACTCACTTTGTGCTAGATTCTGGGAATAAGATCCAAGCTTTTTGCCTACGTGGAAATTTTATTACATATAAACCAAAACACGTTGACAAATCTGTATCGCATAAGACAGAGAAGCATTTGCAGGCCCCTGGCAGCAATTACCTTTGTTTAAAAGGACATTATATGGGCCCTGTGCTATTTTATGTTAGCAGGAGTTTGTTTATATTTTAATGACTTATCCTTGTAGCTTTTTGGTTGTTAAGGATTTCAGCATTTCTATTTGTTAGTATTGTTTCCAGCACGAAATGCTACTCATGCATTTGAACTTGAAACATGGCATAGTAGTTTTTATCTTGGCTGTTTCTTTCCTTTTATGATATCTAGTTTCAGTAAGTTTTTCTTTTCTTGAATGGGAAACTTTTACACACAAAATCCTAAACTGGAGAGGTGAGTTCCAAGAGTGATTTATGTAAGTCCGAATAAAAAATAAATGAGTTGGGATTATTTGGGAGCGGGGAGGAGATTTTGCAATTGAGTCTTCCTAGTCTATCCAGAACTTACACTGGGATGTTAGGAAATTAAGAAGGCAAGTTTAATGTTCATGAAATATTGGAGTATGGGGCACGAAGCCATGATTCTTTTTATTTGTATTATATGTACAGATCCAAACTGTCATTTTTTCTCAGTACAATGAGATTTACATTATAATTCTGCTACTGAGTTCAGAAGTTGAAATTCACAAATTTATGTACTGTTAATACTAGAGTCACAAAGATGTACATGTATAGTAAATTTTGTTTTTTTTAACATCAGCTGTGAGTGAATTCAAAAGAAGGGTGTTAAAGTGTGTTTTGTCTACACAAGTGTTTAATAAAATAAAAACTAGAAAGGTCCTAACCTTTTATCCTCAGGCTCCTGCATGTCTGTTTCGTCAGCCAAGGGAATGTAGTAGAATGACACCTCAAGCATTCCCAGAAGGCCAAGGGCTAAAATGTCAAGTTTTTCCAGCAAATGTTCACAGTAAAGTTACCAGGCATTTCTATACAATTTGGTTTTTTCCAGATGAGTTGGGCTTCTTCTTTCCTTGGAGCCATGATGATGCTAATAGAAGTAGCACACATAACAGGGTAGCTGCAGATTCAGTGATGCCTTCCATCCAACAGGCGATCCTGGTCACTCTTTGCCCACCCTTCCCCCTCATCCATCATTAGAAAACATTTTATTAAGAGCATTATAGAAGTCAGAGGTCTGATTCCAATACTGAAAAGCGAGAAAGTAAAGGGCTGGTATTTTCGATACACCTTTGACACTGCCGGTCTTAGCTGTCCTGCCCCGGTGGAATCAAGCCCTTGACCTGACACTGTTCCTAACAAGACTTCAACAGCTTGTCCAGCTCGTGGTAGTGGTGGTGGTGGAAGGGGCTGGGTGGGTGGAATGAAATCCTTCAACTCTTCTAAATAGACAGATACTACTTTTCTACCAGTCCCAGCAGTACACCTGTCTGCCCTGGGAAATACATTTCCTCAGCTGCAGCTCTGAAAGGCCAAAATCTTTAGGTCGGGTCCTGGGGCTGGAATGCGGGTGCTGAGCAGGAGGGAGACGAGGGGGTGCCCGGGTGTCCGAGCCCGGGAGCCAGGTCTCCCCATCCCAGGCCTAAGACTGGGGTCCGAGGTTTAGAGACCCACCCCCTGCAGGCGGGCAGCAGACACCACATCCGAGTTCTCACACTGACACACCCTCGCGTGTCGGTGCCGCAACCCAAGCCCCTCTCCGGGGAAGCGGGCAGAGCCCTGCAGGCCGCCGACCGAAGGAGAAAGTAAACAACACCCCAAGTGTCTGGGAACAAAGGCAAGTTGTCTTTCCACGGTGCTGGAGCCGTGCGCCTCTCCTGAAGAATAAGAGCTATGATTATTCTTCCTTTTCTTCTTCTTCTTTTTTTTTTTTTTTTTTTAAACCAAGTTTCCTTCTAAGGGCAATAAACACCAAAGGTAGGATTCCAAGGAAATGACTCACGGCGGTTGGCAGGGCTCTAGAAAGGCTGGCCTCGGCCCGCGCTCCAGCCCGCAGCAGATGCCTGCCCGGCCCTCCCCCCTTCGCCGGCCAAACCCACTTGGAGCCCGCGCCTGCGGGATCGCCCTGCGCATCCGTTGGAGCCGGGCGGCCAGGACTCTGCCCGTGCCTCCCGCAGGCGCCTGCCGTGTCCGCGCCACCCTCGGCCGCGGGGCCGCCTCTCCCCCTGCCTCTGCGGTCCCGGCCGGGCACTCCGGAAAGTTGCTAGGGCAGTGGAGGCGGGAGGGGAGGCAGGGAGGAGAGAGGCGGAGGCGTGGACCAGGCGGGCAGCAGCCGAGCCCGCCGGGGAGGTGAGCTGAGGACAGAGGAGCCGCCGCCGCCCGCAGCGCGGCTCGGCTGCCTGGGAGGAGAGTGCGGGGGCGGAGGTGGCGGGGGGGACAGAAGGTGTCAGCTCCTGCAGCTATTCCTTTTTCTTGCAAACGCGCGCTCCTGACATCCACCATCCCTCCCTCCCCACCTGCCAAGCGCCGTGGCGTCCAGACCTGGTGGCATCCCTCCTACTGACCCCCGTCCCCCAGGACAAGGGAATAAGCGGCCACCGAGGACCCTGGGGTCTCACCAGAGCTGTGGTCCCCACCCGCCCCTAGACTCGCCTCGGTGCGCGCGGGCTGCAGCGCGAGCAGCCCTAGAGGCGGCGGCGGTTCCCGCCCGGGTAAAGGCTCCGCGGCGCTCGCCAGCCCCGGGAAAAAAGCCCGCGCCGCCTCCGCGCCCAGCAGCGCCCCGGCCCCCCAGCCGCCCCGGGTCCCGCTTCGGCCGGTGCGCGTCCACTCGGTGACCCCGGAGCAGCCCCGGGGCCGGAAGGGCGCGCGGGAGCCAGTCAGCCCCAGCAGACGCCCGAGGGGACCGGCTGTCGCGCTCCACCCGGCCCGGCCTCTCCGCCCCCGCCGCCCGCGCCCAGCCCGGCTCTTACCGCGGGGTCAGCCGGAAGGCGGCGGCCGCGGCGCTCGAGCTGCTGCTGGCCCTCTCCGGGCTCGGCGCCAGCCCGGCCGCCGGTGCACACTCGCGCGGGTCCCGGCCCGGCGGCCCGGTCGGCGGTGGCCGCTGAAGCGCGGCGGGCGAGGGTCCCGGCAGGTCCCGCCGCCGCGACTGGGGCGCTGCGCCGCCGTCGCTGCAGACGGTTATGGTAATGAGCGGCTCTGTCTAGCTAGGAGCGTGTGAAACCCGTCAATCCTGTTTGCCATTTCCCCGTGGATTTCCGAGGAGAGGTTCTGCAGGATGCCCCCAGGGTGAGAAAAGGAACATGACAAGCGCGCCCGCTCTCCCTCCCTCCCTCTGCTCCCGCCGCTCCCGCCGCCGCCGCCGCCGCTCCTCAGGCAGCACACGGGGCGCCTTCCCCTCACCCCAGCCCGCCCCCTGCCTTCTTCCCTCCTTCCCGCCCTCCCTCCTTCTCTCCTCCCCTCCCCTCCACTCCCCTCCCCTCCCGGTGCCCGGGGACACGCGGGCCCAGCTCCAGCCCGCAGCCCAGACCCCACGCGCTCCCGGGCTCCCGCCCCAGCCCTGGGGGCTCGGCTCCAGCCGAATAATGTATTCACTCTGCAACCTTCTGAGATGTCTTCTCTTTCTTTATTTGGTTTACTTTTTTGTTGTGCGTGCGTGTGATTTAAAAGAGAAAGAAAGAAAGAAATCTGTGCCTTTCCCACCCTTTGCAAAAGACTTTCTTCTCCTTTGCCACAGCAAATGGAGATGAGAAACAGATGTCTTTGCAGGACCAAGCAGTTATTCTCCCCTCGCCGCCCGCCCCCGCCCCTCTGGAGCTGTATATGTATAAAAAAGCAACCTTGGTCAGGCTGCAACTTGAATTGGTAACTCCTTCTGGGTGGGGAGCCTCAAGGGAAGGCCTCCAAATAAAAAAGTAATAAAGGAGGCTGTCCTTGGTCAAAAGAATGTAATTTAAGCACCGGAATCACATTTTGCAAACGGTAATTTTCCCCTATATTGGACTCAACTGGAGTTTGTGTTTTCAAACATTAATTCATAACTTCTGTCTAGGGACCCCGCCATAGTCGAGATGGGTCATTTCAGGTGTAATGAACACAGAGGCTTGGAAGGCATAGACCTAATAAAATGGGGGGAAGGCACCTGCACAAAAGTGTTACAAAGACTGTAATGTTTGTTTACTGCTACTATGCCAGATGTGCTAAATATAACACTTCTTTAAAACAGAGATCCTCCGACTGTGAAAAACCAAACCTCTTGCTGCCTGGCTCCCTAGGAATCAAGAGGAGGCACAGACTGAAAATCAGGGAGAAAAGGAACAAGATCAAGGACGAGGATTAGCATCTGCAAATTGAACCCTATCTAATTTGCATGTTTATTTCTTAGAATTGTAATTAAATTTGTGTAATAAATGTTTTCCATTTCATTTGTACACTTAAAATTTGGGTGACTGACATGCAGTTAAGTGAATTTCTTTTTTTTTTTAAAGCAAATGTAGTTTATTCAATAAGGCAGCAAACAAATATTAAACATAATTAGAACTAATCTGCTTTGAAGGTATTTTTGCTGAACTTTGTACATTAAAGACTCTCAGAGGTTTTAAGGGTATTGGGAAGCTGAGAGAAGGCAATTAAGCTGAAAACAGACTAACTCAACAGACTTCCAGGAGCACTATTTCATTTTTTCCAAAAGGCATTTCAGGGTAGCATGCCTAGGATTGGGAATTGGGCATCCATCTTGGCTTTATTCTGAGCCAGATTAAATTGCATTGGCTCATGCACGATATATAGGCCATTATGATGATAATTTAAGAATTGTAAAGATTCTACCCAGGTTATGGATAGAATGTAACTTTCATTTAGGTGGGGTAAGGAAAGGCACAAGGGCATTTAAAGCAGTGCAAGTACTTGAAAATCTAAGTGTCTAAAACTGGTTAGTGTCTAACTCAAATAAAGAACTAAATGTGAGGGCTTGGAGGCATGGCTTATTATTGTTTTTATCTCCCTGTATTAAAGTTTTATAGCCTTTAAAGGACTATGGGGAAATCCCCACATACCCTTAGCTGTGTCAAAATACATAAAACCAAAAGGAGCAAATTAAGCATAAAATTGAGAATAACATGAGACTTAAGTATCAGCATGGGTTGCATTGGCATCTTCAGAGCCTTGGCTCTGAGAAATAAGCCTTCTGGGAAACTGGCATTGCCCTTGGGTGGGGAGGACTCTTGGCTTTAATGTTACGAGAAAATGACATCATAACAGAAGTATGAAATCATTCTACTTCACAGCACCCTTGTGGTTCTGAGTAAGAACTTGACCCTGTCCTGTTCAGATATGTTAGGTTAGCATGTTTTACCGAAAGCTTTCCCTGGCCTACTTTTAATCTCAAGCTTAATGTTTGCAGAAATTCAGGGCCCAACTGTTGACAACACGAACTAATGTCTACAGGCAGAGGAGGCAGTCAAATGTCTGTGGAATGAGAAACATCATTTAAAAATTTAAAGTGAGTAAGTGATGGCTGTGGCACAAGGAAAGGACTCAGTATACATCAATAATGAAATACTTGGAATGAATGAATGTAATTTATGAGTTGCAATATTCAACCTGAGAGCTCTGATGTCATCATTCTTAGATGTGTGTGCGTGTGTGTTTGAAGTTCCAAGACAAAAGTTTGATTATGAAACTTAAAATATCTTGAGCTGCAAATTCACTGAAGACCGTGATTGTTTTTCTTCAGTGAACAAAGAGAGTGCCAGACTTAAAACTGCTGAAACCCATTTCTCAAAAACTTGTTATCATTTGAAAGGGGGATTTCTCAAGTAAAATTTGATGTATTCAGATTACTGTGGACACAGTGCCCATTTGGGTTATAAAAAGAAAGAATTACTGGCATTTTTTTTAAAAATGCAACCTTTTTTAACAACAAAAAGAGATATCTAATATTAAATCTCTCCAATTCCTCTTCTCTTATTCTCAAACCTTCTCTAATCAGGCTTTCTTATCCCATCACTCCATTGAAACTGTTATTGTCAATGACACCAGTGACCTCTGGGTTGCTAAATCCAAAGGGCTTTTCTTGGTTCTCATCTTTCTTGACCTGTAAGCAGCATTTGACCAGGTTGATCACTCTCTCTTCCTTGAAAACTTATATCCTGTTTCCAGGACAACATACACGCCTGGTTTGCCTCCCACCCTACTGGTTCTTCCTTCTCATTCTCCTTTACTGATTCTCTGTGACCTCTGAAAGCTATAGTGCCTCAAGCCCAGTCATTGAACCTTGTCTCTTCCTTTTAACCACTCTCCTGTGGAAACCGCTCAGTCTCATAGCTTCAAGTACTGTGTATATTCTGATGACTCCCAAATTTAGATCTCCAGTCGAGACTTTTCTCTTGATCTCCAGACTCCACTTAGATGCTTCATAGACATTAGAGGATTTACAGATCCAAAACCAAATTCCCGGTTGTCTCTGTTCCCCCTTCCTTAATATTCTCCACTCCAGTTAATAAACCACACTCTAGCTTTGGAGTCATCCCTGACTCTTTTTTTCCTTTACACCCTACATCTAATACATCCCAAAATCCTTAAGGCTCTACCTTTAACATTTTTCTAGACTCTGATCACTTCTCATTATCTCTGCTGCCACCACCCTGGTCCAAGTCACCATCATCACTCTTGCCTGGGATATTGCAGTAGCCTCCTCCTTGCTTCAGTCTCTGGTCCTTTCTACATTCATTCTCAACCCAATAGCCAATGATGTCAATTTTTGCTCAGACTCTTCCTAATGCTCTCCATTTCACTCAGTGTAAAAACCACATCCTTACAATGGTCTACACAGGCTGCAAGTCTCCCTTTACTTCTCTGACCTCACTCTGTCTCCAGCTACTTTGGCTCCAGTGTGTCAGGCCTGTGCTTACCTCCAATTCTTTCTGTTCCTCCAGTATGTCGGGCCTGTGCTTACTTCAGGACATTTGCACTGGCTATTCCCTCTGTCTGAATGCTCTTTCCCCAGATAGATGCACAGATCAACGCTCCACCTCTTCCAAGTCTTTGCTCACATATCACCTTCCTAACAAAGCCTGACCACTCTGCTCAAAATTCTAACACTTAATCTCCATATCTTATTTTATTTTTATCCAGAGAATTTATCACCTTCTAATAAGTTCTATATTTTATATATTTATTCTATTTATCACTTATCCCTTCTCACTAAAACGGTCCTTGAGGGCAGGGATTTTTGTCTTTTTTATTCACCCCTATATCTCCAGCACCTAGCACAGTGCTTGGCATACTGAAAGCACTCAATAATTATGTACTGATTAACTGAGCAATTAACTGACAGTTTCACATATGTACAGAAACCCAAACAAAGCTAAAACAGAGCTACTTTAGTGTATGTAGAGTGGTAAAACAGGCAGCTCATTTTATCACCTACTCATTTGCCTATTCTAGAATTCTCTGACCCGGTGCTCTTATCTGCCCTGCAGCATTCCAGGACCTGAAGACACTCCCAAGATCCCCAAGCACCCAAATTGTTTCACGCTGTCCTGCCTTCATTGAAAGTCCCCAGTACCATGTTTTCATCCAGGTGGGTGCTGGTGCTCTGGACCAGCCCTCCTTTCTGCCAATGCAGATTTCCATCCATTGCCAAGATGCTTGTCCTAAGCTGTAGTCTTCAGGTTACAAAGTATGTAAAGTTGCTCTCCAGAACCCTGTAAAGTCACTTCTTGGCAAAGCCACCCTTTCAGAAGCCAGGAACTCCTCTACTGTCTTTTTCAACTTCCATCAAAACTTGCTAAGAAACCTTCAATAATTATGTGCATTTTATATGTGAGCATTGAGCTAGGAACTGCAGGTGAGGTAGAGATGAATAAGACACTGTTCCTAGACTTAGGGAGTTGTCAGTATAGTGAATAGCATAAGACAGGCATAAAAATAATGATACTATTTAGTAATTCAGGGCATAGTAGCTGCCATGGGAGTTCAATGGTGGGACAGGTCACATCCAGCAGTGGGGAACTCCAGAAGGACTTATTGAAGAAAGCAAAATTTGAAGTTGACCTTGAAGGATAGGCTCTTAATGGGTGGAAATGGAAAATGGATGAAAGTATTTCAAGTGGAGGAAACCATTTGAGGCACATAGGTTAGAAAGCTAAAGGCATCTTCAGACAACAGTGAGTATTCCAGTTTTACTAGAGGGGTAAAAAAAAACCATGTGAAAGTGGAAAGTAGATGAGGCCATAGGTTAATAAACATTGAAAACCAAGATGAGTTTGATTTTAATTTAATGGGCAATGGGGAGCAATAGAGGGTTTTGAATTGGAAAATGACACAATCAAAGCCCAGCTTTAGGAAGAGTAGTGTACAGTGCAGATGGTGTTTCAGCAGCCCAGGTGAAGGGAAATGGGGGTCCGTGTTACAGTGGGGGTCCCTGGAGAGGAGGAAGGAGACAGGTAAGAGATGTTGCAGGGTTGGAATCTTTAGGATATTATCATTGATTGGTTGTGGGGAAGGGAGGAGTGAAAGATGACTCTGAGGTTTCTGCTTGAGTTACCGTGTAGTTAAGTGAACCCACAACAAATGAGAAGAGGCAAGTTTGAAGGGAATAGAATGTGTTGCTTCTGCTTACGTTGCGTATGAGATGGTCACGGAACAGACAGATGGAGATGTCCAACAGACAGACATCTGAATATTCTGGTCTAGCTGAGGATAGAATTTGAGGGCAAATTATAAAAATTTAGGATGATTTCAATAACTATGGAGGTGGAAGTCTTAGGACATGATGAGGTAATTGAAGACATTACAGAGAATTTAAGAGTGAAAAGCTTGGGTCAGCACCTTGAAGAATCTGATAAATGCGTTTATTCAGAGGTTAAAATAATGTTTTGGCTTAATGTGTGACCTCTTTCAGGGGTATTTGTATTTAATGGTGTACTAAGACCCTTTTGGCTTAAATTTAAAAGAAGAAATTTGGGATGGGTTGGTGGATGGGGGGTAGCAGGCAATCTTTCCTGACTATCCTGACATCACAACACAGAAGTCGTTATATGCTGTGCTTCCTCGTGTGACTGAGTCTACTGATTTGCCATCACAGGTGGAAAGGGATTTGATATTTCATCAAAGAATCTTGAGAAAATCCCTGAAAAGATGTAAACCATTGATAACAAGCTTGGAGTGTTATCGCTCTCAGGCATATTTGTATTTTAATAGGAGTCTCCTAAATACCACACAAATTTTAATCAAAGTAATTAATAATTAATGACATGATTTCAGATATAACACAAGCCAATAAGTATTATTTCTGAATGGAAATCACACAACGTATATGATCCCTTGTTCAGGGTACTCTTTGGGGGCACCTATATTAGTGAATAGGTAAGAATGGTTTACAGTAAACATACCAATTATTTGTAAAGAGATGTTCTTCCAACATACTTGGTAATTTTTGTCATTAAAAATTTCTATTAAAACACTTTTAATGCTGTTAATCTTGTATTAGCTACAAGAGTGTGGTGCTTGGGTGTACATCACCCTTACTATTCAACCCAAGTCTTCAGGGAAAAGATGGATCCACGTGAGGCATGAAAGTTGGGTGGGACCTAGATTACCACAGATGGGGAGGGAGGAACCCCCCATGAGGATTAAGGGCAAGTGCTTATACGGTGTGATCCAGGGATGAGGACTGGATGGATAGAAGCCAACTCTAAGGTTTAATTCTTCATATTTGGAAAGATGGCAGTGCTATTGTTGGAAGGAAGAATTATGTGAGCAAGAAATGGTCAAAGTGTGTGTGTGTGTGTGTGTGTGTGTGTGTGTGTGTGTGTGTATTGGGGGTGGGGTGGGTTTAAAGTTTTTACAATATGAACTTTTTACAGTATTCATTTAGTAAATAAATAAATGAAAAATGGTGATATGAATACTTTCTGGGTATATCACCTTTTTCTGTTAAACTATTTTCCTTTTCTTCTTCCAAGGAGATTTCCCCACCCATATTCCTTTCCTTCCTTTGGGATCAAGGGCCTGTACAGTTTTTTTCTTGACCAAAAACTTAAACACACGTGTTCACCTGTGCCAGAGCACAAGTTCAGAGGTCTGAGTTACTGAATAAGGAGGTGCGGTGTTTCATCTAAATCCTGAAGACAGATTTTGGCAAGGCCAGGGAGAGGCTAGGCAGGGTTGCAGGAGGGGATGCAGAGCTGGCCAGCAGAGTGGACCCCAGTTAATCTTAAGCCTGAATAGAAATCTCACCACATAAACAAGGGTAGGATTCAAAATTCACAATTTTGTCATCCTTTTGAGAAAAGACATAAGCCAAGGGGAATGAGACCCCAAAAGGGGGCAGTCTGTGGAGAAACTGTATCTACTTGGAATTTGATTTCAAAATCCCTTTCCTACTTTATTTACAGATAAGTACATTGTTGTAAAATAGATAAGCTAAACATTTTATGAGGCTTAACATCAGAACAGCAGGTTATATTTATGATACTATGTCATCATATCAAGAAGCATTTATTAAGTCACTAATAATTGCATTGGCACATAGAGAATTAATACAACATGGTTCTTTCAGGGTCTTGAGGAGTTGGCAGTATTTTCTTGGACTCGCCTTTTGTCTTATATATGTGTAATTTCTAGAGGTCTTTTCATCTTGGTGCATAGCTATTCTATTTTTTTTTTTTTTGCTGTTTTTAAAAGATTAAAGCCTCAGAGAAGAGTTTTGATAGCTGACGAAGGCAAGGATGTAATCTGATTAAGTAAAATTTTAGGCTATATAAAATTCTAGAGATTTAAGTGTGACCCTAATTACATTTATTAAATATTACCCAATTTGTTTTAAGTGGTATGCTCTCTCTTTACTGAACGAATCAATACTGGGTTTAAGTGAAATATGTGTGCTTTTCACAAGCATGTTTGATTTCCACAGGTCAAACATTCTATAACAGAGACTAGGAGAAGGAAATCGGTATTGTGAAGGAATAAAGCTCTAATTAGGATGAAAATGTAAGGGAAATATGTGGTTATCATTCTGCTCGTCTGTAGGCATTAGCTTGATTTTGATCTACTTCATATAATTTCCACATACACGATGCCAATAGAGTAAACCAACTGTATCAATAACTAGTGTCAGGAAAGGGGGATAAGGAATCATGTTTCACCAGGGGGATAGTTGAAGACAAATTTGTCTTTGAGCATTGCATTTTGTATTCCTAGTTTCTGAGTGATATAAAATGCATAGCCATATCAAAGTTCATAACAAAAACTGCTTACGCCACCAGGAAGATGTATTTATTTTCAATAATGTAAAGGGAAAAGCATACAATTGAGGTGGAGAGAGAGAGAGACAGAGAGACGGAGAGACAGAGAGACCTGCAGCAGACATCACCTGAGTGGGAAATTACACATCCTGCACGCACACGCCCGCTCTGCACACACATGCACAGAATTCATCTCTGACAATTTAATTGTTTAATGGTAGGACTAACAAGGAATCCTTTCTAAAGTAATGGCATATAAAGGCTTCCTAGTGAAGTTAATATTCCTGCTGCATTTGATGGGTGTTTCCCATTTGTGCAGTTCCTCCCTAACAGACTCCTGGCGTTTGATGGGGGGAAGCAGGAAGGGTGGCATGTCTGTGCTCAATTGCAGAATCTGGAGAATGCCTTAGCCTGTGACCTTAGCCTCGAAAGCAATAAATCCGAGGCCATGATTGGCACCAGAGCAATCGCTCCCATCAGTTGTAATGTCTTGGCTTGCAGTCTGAGGATCTGGTCTTCGTGGACTGTAGGCTGGGTGTTTTGAGCACAGGGCCCTTGCTTCTCATATAGTTATCTGTTTTCTCTTAGCTCACTAGAATCAGGATTTGGCAGCCATTTGTGCTGAGTTTCAGGACGCCGGTTTGACCAGTCTTCCAGATAATGAAATGCACGATGTCTCAGATGTTAGGGTTTGAATCCTCATCCTGAGCCGCAGTCTCTTCTCCTCATATTTCCTTATGGTTCAGCCTGGCTCATTTCGGCGCTTTAATTGGATCCCTGGGTGGCCTTCCTGTTACAGCAGTGTACACAACCACAGATGCTCTGCGAGAAGAATAACTGTGTCTCAAGAAGCATAAAGTTCTCAAAGCAGACCCTAAAATGTTCTCATTCTGTAGTTTCCATTCTTAAATCAATACATTTTACATTTATTACTCTGGTTATTTAACTTTGAAAAAAAAAGTTTCGTTGCCTGCATCAGAGGAACCCAGTGGTGGTGGTGGAGATAGAGTTTGACCACAATAGAGAAGCTGGTTTGTTGTGGAGCGGTAGTTGCCCTTTGGTTGTGGACTGGGTCCCAGGCTGCCTGCTTCTCTCCCCGAAGGTCTGTGTCTTTCAGTCTAGGAAAAAGCTTAGTAGGCAGAGTTGAAAATGACAGACTATTTTAAACACACGCTTTATATCCCACAGTTCTGGTTCTTACTTCTATTATCATTATTTATTCATAGACTTTTATTCCCAAATATTATTACCCTTTACAGTAATAAGATCAGCAAAGCGACCACTTAAAACAAAATAAACACACACAGGAATCCGAGGCACAGAAACATTTCCCCCCTTCTCTCCAGCGTTCTGCCTCCCTCTGACTACCTGGGGGAGAAGCAGTTCTTACCAGGCACTAAGAAGCTCTGCTGCTTCAGAAATACCAGTGCAATGGGGGCTTGGCAGTGGGAAATGATATGAGGCCTCCAGCAGTCTAAGGGAGCAGCACAGAGGTAATGAAATCTGAAAAAAAAAAAAAAAAAAAAAAGAGGGAGGGCTTCCCTCGTGGCGCAGTGGTTGGGAGTCTGCCTGCCGATGCAGGGGACACGGGTTCGTGCCCCGCTCCGGGAAGATCCCACATGCCGTGGAGCAGCTGGGCCCGTGAGCCATGGCTGCTGAGCCTGCGCGTCTGGAGCCTGTGCTCCGCAACGGGAGAGGTCATAGCAGTGAGAGGCCCGCGTACCACACACACACACAAAATAAATAAAAGGGGGAGAAAGAAAGGAGTGGAGGAAGGTGGAAATCAGGAAGAAAACTGAGAAGAATATACAGTGTGCATCCCTTAAACTCAATTTCAGCAGAGGAAAATCCCCCTAAAACAGATCCCATTTAATTTAGAGCGACTCTAAAGTGGGATCACTTACTTATTCCTTGTATAGTAAGAATGACCACAGTATACTGAGGGCCTACTACATGCCCAGTGCTTTCTGTATGTTATTTGATTTGTACAGCTGTTAATAGTGGGTGTGATTATCTCCATCTTACAGTTAAGGAAACTGAGGTTTAGAAAGGCCAAGTGACTTGTCTAAAGTTGTATGCCTCAATCTGGTGGGCCCAGAGCATAAATTTAGATTTTATGAGTCTAAAACTGCTCACTAGAGTTTTTTCATCCTGACTCCCACTATGTTATATTGCATTCTATTTTATTCAGTCATTTGTCTCTCCACTCATATATTTATTTACATATATACCAACTTGTTCCAGGAAAGATTTAAGATGGTGAAAAGGGCTTGGAGCTACACACATATCTAGGCAGCTTGCACATGGTGAGGACATTCTACTTATTTGTTGATTGAGCTGTAGAACATCAACTGTCAAGAGTTCACAATTCTTTCACTGTGGAGTTCCCTTCCTTTTTTATCTTTAAAAGTAGGCCAGCCAGAAACCCATCTGTGCAGGATGGCTTGGGCCCAGAAACTGAGCTAACTAATCTCCCCAAATCTCCTCTACGTCTATGCTTCTATAAAGGACTAGATTAACATGCTGTATGGCAATTATTTTTTTTCTTTAGTAATTAATTACAGAGATGTAAAAATTGAGTTGTTAGGAGGAAAAAAGAGTAACTTTACCATGATGTAACCTGACAAAAACTACTTCAACCAGGTGATCAAGGTCAACATTAAAAGTGATAAATCACGCTGATAGTATGTACCCTTGATATGATGTGATAAAAATGGCACTTTATCTCTGTAGTCTTCCGCCCCCAAACTCATCACTACTGTCCAATCATGAAAAAATAGCAGACAAATCCCAACTGAGGGATTCTAAAACTGCCTCACCAGTATTCCTTGAAACTGTCAAGGTCATCAAAAACAAGGAAAGTCTAAAAAATTATCACAGTCAAGTGGAGCCTAAGGAACCAGGATGACTAAATGTACTGTGCTGTCCTGGATCAGGAAAGGACATTAAGTGGACACTAAGGAAATCTGATTAAATGATGGACTTTAGTTAATTGTAATGTATCAGTGTGAGTTCATTAATTGTAATAATGTACCACACTAACGTAAGTGTCAATAATAGGGGAAACTAAGTGCAGGAACTCTTTGTACTGTCTTCTCATTTTTTGGTAAATCTATAACTTCTAAAAAACAAAATCTATAAAAATACTTTCACACACACTCGCACACGCACGTGAACTGACCAAGATTTTTGGGAGAAGAAATGGTATGAGTAGAAGTAGAATATATGTCCCTGTCCTGAAAGCCTAACCCAATAATCAGGATGTGTGTTTCCTGGATTTTTATGACTGGCTTAATTAATTAATTTTATTTTTGGCTGCGTTGGGTCCTCATTGCTGCATGTGGGCTTTCTCTAGCTGTGGCAAGCGGGAGCTACTCTTCGTTGCGGTGCGTGGGCTTCTCATTGCAGTGGCTTCTCTTGTTGCAGAGCACAGGCTCCAGGCACGCAGGCTTCAGTAGTTGTGGCTCGTGGGCTCTAGGGTGCAGGATCAGTAGTTGTAGCGCATGGGTTTAGTTGCTCCGCAGCATGTGGGATCTTCCCGGACCAGGGATCGAACCTGTGTCCCCTGCATCGACAGGAGGATTCTTAACCCCTGCACCACCAGGGAAGCCCTATGACTGGCTTTTGAATAACTGAAGATAGGATCAAGCTGCTGAGGAAGGTCCACTCAGTTCCTGGTTCCCAGCAGATAATGCTTGTTGAATGAATAAATGCCACTGCCACATACACTGAAGGAGATTTTCTGGCTCTAGGATGCATATAACTTAGCTTGGGTTCCAGACCTTCCAATGATGGTACCCTGCACCCCAGTCTAACATGTAGCTACTCCAAGGTCTCTGTCTCATTCTTCACAACCCAGCAAGAGTGGTTGAACCACTCCAGAAACCGGTCAAATAACTATTTCCATTCAAAACTCTAATACCACATCCTGTTTGGCTTACTATTTATTGGGGACATCCAAGGTCTCATATGTAGCAGTGCCAGTTACGTGGTCACCAGTAGGAATCACAACCTTTTGCATATCACAGTACAGTTGTTGCAGATATATCAATTTCAATATCTTTGAAATTGTGGTAGTTATTAGGTTTGCTACTGTATATTGATATTTAATGCATTAATAAAAAGCCCATGTATCACTGTATCAAACATTTAAAAATATTTTTATTTTTGATAATTGTATTTTAATATATTTGGTTTCCTTTGTAATCATATGGTGCTTCTAAAATGCAATTAAAAACATTTTTCTGCGAAGGGGTCCAAAGGCTTCTGCAAATTCCCTAAGAGGCTCATGGCATAAAAAGATTAACACTTGATGTAATGGAATAAACACTCATGAGTCCTAAACTGCATAGTCTCCATCAAATCCTTTGACCTCTAGGTTCCTCATTTTTCTGACCGGTTCCCACCTTGGGGGAAAAATTGAGCAAAACAAATATTTTTAACAAATAGGGAGATGCTTGCAAATTGCGAACCCATATATACATAAGGAATCATTGTTATTATTGTTATGTATGTTTGGCCATTAGATAAAAATGACTTTTTATTGAGGTTTTAAATGCAGTTCATTGCTAGGAATACTTCTCACCCAATGATTTAGGCCATGCTTATATGAGTAAAGTGAAATGGAAAATTGATTCAATTCTCTGGATAATAATTCATGCTAATGGTTTCCTACATTTGCCTGCAACATCCAGATAATCAAAGAAAATGTGATTTTAACTTGAATTATCAGCATAGCTATATCACAATTCTCAACTCTTCTTTGAATGTATAGACTCAAGTGCCAGAATTGAAGTTCTTAATTCTAAGAGGAATAGAATCTTTTCAGGCCTTTATTCTAGAGATACTCCAGTTGTGCACATTGAGATAGACCATGTGTTCTAAAGACATAAGTGGTTGACTGTGCACTGAAACATGTAAGTATCATTAATTAGAAATTTCTTCTGTGTTAGGCAACATTTTCAATTCCATTTGTTTTCACAGATCCCTAAACCACTTGAACTTCTGTGTAATGCATATGTCTCAGGACAGTGTTGTCCAGTTAGACCCACAGTATTTTGCCATCAGAGAATATTTTAAATGGAAAGGCAGGCTTACTTTTGCCTTACAGTGTATAGCTATTAAGCATTCTACACACAACTATGTGCCTTCATCTTTTAAGAAAACTTACAAATGAAATGTAAACTGACAGGAATTGGATTAGGTAGAAAATCAAATAAAGAATGCAACTGGGGGCTTCCCTGGTGGCGCAGTGGTTGAGAGTCTGCCTGCCGATGGAGGGGACACGGGTTCGTGCCCCGGTCCAGGAAGATCCCACATGCCGCGGAGCGGCTGGGCCCGTGAGCCATGGCCGCTGAGCCTGCGCGTCCGGAGCCTGTGCTCCGCAATGGGAGAGGCCACACAACAGTGAGAGGCCCGCGTACCGCAAAAAAAAAAAAAAAAAAAAAAAAAAGAATGCAACTGGAAAGTCTTAATGAATCCGATACCTTCCACCTCTGTTGTAAAAATAAATGCATTTGTTCAGTTTAAAGAAGTCAGTAATTACATTTTCTTTCTCTGCTATCTCACCACCCCCCGCCCAGCTTCTCATACACAACTATACAAATGTAACTCTAAAAAGGAATCTAATTCAGTTGATGATGCATTTGTGTTGTGAAGATACACTCTACCTATATTGACTCTTTGGAAAAGGTTTGCAACAAAAAGAAAATCATCAGGGAATTAGAACTTCACTTAATAGAGAAAGCATATTACATACCGTGTTAGTTTGCCAGGGCGGCCATAACGAAGTAACACCAATTGCGTGGCTTAAGCAATTGAAATTTAATTTCTTACAGTTCTAGAGGCTAGAAGTTTAGATCAAGGTGTTGGCAGGGTTTGTTCCTTCTGAGGACTGTGAGGGAGAATCTGTTCCATACTAAGCCCTTAGCTTCTGGTGGTTGGCTGGCAATCGTTAGCATTCCCTGGCTTTTAGAAGCATCACCAAGATCTCTGCCTTCATCCTGACAAGGCGTTCTCACTATGTGTGTGTCTCTATGTCCAAATGTCCTCTTTTAATAAGGACACCAGTTCTGTTGGATTAGGGACCACTCTAATGACCTCACCTTAACTAATTATATCTGGAATGACCATATTTTCAAATAAGGCCACCTTCTGAGATACTGGGGGTTAGGACTTCAACCTATGAATGCTGGTGGGGGGGACACAATTCAACCCATAACATACAATGGAGTGTTCAATATATATCTGACACGCTGAACTGAAACATAATATACTTGTGAAGAGCTAGAGGGGCATGTACTTGGGAGGAGACACTTCTCAAAACCTCTGATGACAGTGTAACCATGTATATATCTTAGCAGCCAAAGTAATCCAAATCTCTATCCTTCTTTAAAGTAACTTCTAGCGGCTGTTCTTAATTTTAATTCTGAAGTATCTGTAACACCAAAGAATGAACACATGGAAATTTTTCCAGGAATGTATTTGAATGTTCCACCATCCTCCATAACATACGTATGTTTTCTAATACATACAAAGAAGATTTCCATGAGCTCCACCTGGGTAATCTTGACTCTCTACTGTAAAGATGGGTCATGCTTACACGGTAGTTTCCCATTCTCTCAGGAACATATTGGTTTTGACTTTCACACAATTTGAGGAGGGTGTCCTTACTGCCTAAGGACTTTATGTTCCTGAGAATATGTCCAAAGCAGTGAGATAGGCCCTGGATAAGTCTTTGGTTGAAATAATTTGAAGGAATGTGTTTAACCCAGACTTAAGTTCCAAATCAAACTTAAGGAAGAACTTTCCCTTTACTACTTATTTTTCCCCCAATTTCTATTGAGGATACTTATATACATAGTTTAAAATGTCAAAATTCTGTAAGTCTTATAACTAAAATTGACAATCCCTATCCCACCTCTCCCCATCCCAAATTATTGCTACCCAGAAACAACCCCTGGTAACACTTTTAGGTCTTTCTTTTGGTATTTACCTTCATATTTCTGAACAGCATTTTTATAATTTTTCTTCCTTGTGTTTTTCATTTTGATTATCATTTATCATTGATTTCTGTGTAAGAAGGGGCTTTAATACTCTCATATCTCTTTTTATTCTTCCCTCTTCTCACTTCATCTTCCTACTACATGAGTTGGCCAAAAAGTTCGTTTGGGCTTTTCCGTAAGATGTTACAGAAAAACCCAAACAAACTTTTTGACCAACCCAATAGTTATATTGTGATTTTTGGTTAGTTGAATATGTGTTTAGATTCTTATGACTATGTAAATACTTTGCACAACTAGCCATGTAGTGAACCTTTTCTTGTAAAATAGGTTTTTTTTTTTCCCTCTTTTTTTTTTTTTTTTTTTCCTTTTTGCGTTATGTGGGCCTCTCACTGTTGTGGCCTCTCCCGTTGCGGAGCACAGGCTCCGGACGCGCAGGCCCAGCGGCCATGGCTCACGGGCCCAGCCGCTCCGCGGCATATGGGATCCTCCCAGACCGGGGCACGAACCCGTATCCCCTGCATCGGCAGGCGGACTCTCAACCACTGCGCCACCAGGCAGGCCCTTTTTCCCTCTTGTATTAATAATTGTCAGGGCTGGGTTTCTTTCTTTCTTCCTTCCTTCCTACCTTCCTTCCTTTCTTTCTTTCTTTCTCTCTTTCGCTTAGTTTTTGATATATCTATCATTAATTCACCTTCAAACTCACTTCCAGAGCATAAATTCCTTTCAATAGTTCATCAGTAGTTCAAACCTTTTTCTTTTCTTTCCTTCCTTCCTCCTCTTCACTCCCCCCTCCCTCAAGCGCTGCCCCGACTCTTCTCTCTCTCTCTCTCTCTCTCTCTCTCTCACACACACACACACACACACACACACACACACACACACACTTTCTGTCTTTTGATGCATCCCTCCTGGAGCCCTGTATCTTCCTGCTCCAATCAGAGATCCTGATTGCTCCCTAGGCTGCTGCCTTTAGCAGTCATTCTGGGTCTTTCATTATCATCATTCTGGGATTCCCTTTACCTCATTCCTGTGATCAATCCCCTATCTCTTGTTTCTTGGATTTCATATATTCTTCTTTCCTAATTTACTTTCTTTTGGGGGATCACATTTTTAGTAGCTTCCTGAGAAAAGGCACTTGGGAGGTAAATATTCTGAGACTTTGTGTGCCAGTTATCAATTACTGCCTCTCGGCTCCATTGTCCTTCTTTATGGAAGTAGAGGTGGACCTTGTGAACATGTCTCCTTTTCCAGCAGTGTTAGGTTCGGTCAATAACCAGGTTCTGGAAGGACATTGCAAGGCATGGCAGAGGAAAGGGTTTCTCCTTCTAGGTCCCACGTGCAGCTGCCAACAGTTGTGCAGGGAACTCAGTGACTCTTGCCCTCCAACAAGTTTCTCCACTCACCTCCAGTGAGTTCCTTCAGTTCTCCAACAAGTGATTTCTAGTGAGCCACCTCTCACTTGCTCCAGTGGGTGGTCTCCTGCACACTGGCTGCAGTTCACCACACCCCAGTGGGCAGCTTCCTGTGGACCAGCTGTGGCCCACGGTACCCTAGTGAACATCTCCACCAACTAATGGGTCTCAGCAGCGCCCTCTATGATGAGGTCTGAATCTCAGCCTTAGGGAGAAGAGGCTCTTCTGAGTTTATTCCTTCCTTGGTTTGGGGTACTCTGCCTCAGCCCTAGAAGAAGTAACTGCTGCCTACACCTGGTACTCCTGTATGCTTTAGGGTTCTTTTTCAAGGGATCTATTTTTCTTTTTTTTTAATTGAAGTATAGTTGATTTACAGTGTTGTTAGTTTCAGGTGTACAGCACAGTGATTCAGTTATATATATATATATACATCTATATACATATTCTTTTTCCAATTCTTTTCCTGTATAAGTTATTACAAAATATTGAGTATAGCTCACTGTGCTATACAGTTGGTCCTTGTTGGTTATTTATTTTACATATAGCAATGTATATATGTTAATCCCAAACTCCTAATTTATCCCTCCTCCCCTAGGGTTCTTTCTTTTCTTTTCTTTTCTTTTTTGTTTTTTTTGTTTGTTTGTTTTTTACCACATTTATTAGTTAAGCATCTTCTACTAATTAATAATTCTTCATAATAAATTTTCCTTGTTCCAGTCAGAATACCCACTTGGCACATCTAAAAATGTCTTTATCCTCTTATTTGATTACTTGGTTAGGTAGAGAATTCTGGGTTGAATATAATTTTCCTTAGAATTTTTAATATTGTTACATTTTTTCTACTTTCCATTGTTATTATGGAGAAGTTTGATGCTCTTCAGCTTCCTGATCTCTTGTATATGATATTTTGAAAATCTGTGGAAGCTTCTAGGATCTTATCTTTATTACCAGGGTTTTGAAATTATGACATATCATGGCATGGTAGGGTGTTGGGCATAATCCGAAAACTCATGTCATTGAGTTCTGGGACATTCTCTTGGATTATTTCTATACTAACACCCTCCTCTTCATTTTCTCTACTCATTCTTTCCAGAATACCTATTACATGGATTATTGGTTAGTCCACACTAGTCCTCTAATTTTCTCTCTCTTATTCCACCTCTGCCTTTTTTTCCTTCTGTGAGAGTAATTCAGCTCTATCTCACAATCTTTCTCTGCTATTGTGCGTCTTACTTAAGGAGTGAGGCACTAAGAAACTGTATTCAAGCCCTTGTGTGAGTGGTGGTGATGCTCCTGGAATGGTGATCTTCATCACAGGGTGACCGGGGTGGACAGTGTCATAAGTATCCTCTGCAGTCAGTATCTGTGAGTCTCTCGGGTTGGTCAATTTTCCCAGAGAAGAATCTTCCCATTTTCTGCTTGGGGGTATCAGCCTGGATGCCAGCATTCTTGGGCATCAGATTAAAGAAAGGCAATGAGATTCTCACCTTTCATATGCAGACTTTCATTACCAGCAGTGTATCCCTGTCTTTGGCTTCCTGATGTCCTATGTTCTGAGCCACCTGGTGCAGCTCCTTCAGAGATTAAACCAGTCTTCTACTGGGATGTTGAAAAGGTAGTCACTATGTGAGGTAGAAGAAGGGATTTGAGAGCTTTATTTCCTACACAGATTTACCCTGTCCTGTTTTTAGCCCCACCTGACCAGCACTTTGAGGTATATGATACCCATAATTTCTGAGACTTTTTGAGGTTCTGTGGAGTTCATTGTTTTGATTCTGGATAACCCTACTTTGCCTCGCTGCTGGTTTAAATTTCAGCATTCTTTTATCTAATAAGTCATTTACCACTCACCTATTTACTTTTCAAATTCTAACATGTTATGCTGTCATATCCTTTCTCTTTCTCATGGCCTTTCTTGGTTTATGTCTTTTAGGAAATCTATTTCATGTCATGAGGTTCTGGAAGGAAGTGGAGGTAAATATATGTGCTTAATCTGTCATGTTTGATCAGAAGTCTCTTTTGCTTCTTAAAGCTTCATTCTAGGACTTCCCTGGTGGCGCAGCGGTTAGAAATCCACCTGCCAATGCAGGGGACATGGGTTTGAGCCCTGGTCCGAGAAGATCCTACATGCCACGGAGCAACTAAGCCCGTGCACCGCAACTACTGAGCCTGCACTCTAGAGCCCGTGAGCCACAACTACTGAAGCCCACATGCCTAGAGCCCGTGCTCCGCAACAAGAGAAGCCACCGCAATGAGAAGCCCACGCCGCAACTAAAGCCCGCACGCAGCAACGAAGACCCAACACAGCCAAACATAAATAAATTTATTTTTAAAAAAGCTTCATTCTAAGAGATATGGAATAGGAAAAATGTTCTCCCATTAGGCCTGTAGGGTTGACCTAGATGAAAAGGCCACATTTTCTAAATGCAAAGCTTACTACTGGGAGAACAGAAAATTTGAATCAGGATATCCTACATGAATATAGACCTTTCAGACTGCAAGCATCAACATTTCCAGCATATTAGAAATTTGCTAAATTAATAGATTAAAAAATACAATCAAGATTAATAGATTAAAAATATAATCAAGATGGCCAGAATTAAAAGCAGTCTATACATTCCATGATAACATGCTTCTTGATATGAATGGACTGGATAATCTATCCCAAATCTCGAAAGATAATTGGAAGCAGAAAGTTATGCCCTTCATGTATCTAAATTGGTTTGCAACCTAAATTATTTATAAAAGAGAAAATTAACTAATTAATTTCTTTCTTTCTTAATATTCTCCATGTTTAGAGATTTTCTATCTATTGTCACTTCTCTAAAATTTCAGAGAAAGAGAGAAAAGGGTTTGGTAGAGATGAGCAGAGGGGAACAGGTTACAAGCTGTAGGAGGTGACCACTTGGACCTGTAGATTCATTCATCAGCAAATTTATACTCATCAGCCACCAGAAATGTGTGAAAACAATGTATGAAAATGTCTGCTTCTCCTCACTCTCACCGATAATCTAAAATAATTTAAAATTCCTTGATTCTTTGTATTTAAAATGGTTTTTTTCTCTGTACATTTGTAATAGATATAATAATTTTGAAGAATTTAAACCAACATAGTCTTAAGTTTCTTTTAAAAATGTGAAGCTCACTGGATGATGTCTTTACTCACTGAATCAGTATTTCATTGTTTTAGAGAGAGGGCAGATACCAGCTAGAAAAACAAAGTTATTGTTCAGTTCTGACTGCCATTTTTTTTTTTTTTTTTTTTTTTGGCATCTGAATAAGAGAAAAGTCTTAAAAGCCAGGCTTGGTTGAGAGAGAAAATGTCAAGCCTTCCCTTTACTTGCTAACACCAAAGCTCAAAGATCTGAACGTAAAGTTCTGCATAAGAGAACTTGGAATATGAAATAAAGCAACATCTCCTTGCCTGGAGAGGAAGTGGATGGCATTTTCAGCTGAAGGATGGAGTGGGTGGAAGGAGGAAGATTCAGAAAGTGCAAGATTGGTGGAGAAACCAGGAGATTCCTGAGAAAGGATCCAGCAATCATACTCCTGTGCTTAAGGGTGAGGGTGTGCATGTGAGATCAGAGAAACTTCAGATGGATTGAGGGAGACTCTGGTAATATCTAAGCTCGCACTTTGGGCTATGAAGGATAAGGCTTAATCTATTCCCACTTGAGAATAAATAAGGAACACCATCTGCAAATAAGTGACACCTTGCAACTTGGTCTTCTATTCACAAACTGCTATTTTAATAATAATAATAATAATAGGTAATTATAAAAGCTCTTTTTATGGGTTGGACACTATGCTAAGTATGCTACATGGATTATCTCATTGTTTTTTCACAGTGGTCCTAAAAGAGACACTATTTCGCTGAGGGGCAGTGGAGTTTAAAGATAAGTACCTTGCCCACCGTGACTTGTTAGTAAGTGGTGGAAACAGGATAGGGACCAAGCTCTAGCTCTCCAAGCTCTGAATCCCTCTGCAGTGCTGCCTCTCTCCTGTACGCCTCCTCTTCCCTTCCACCCTCCCAAAAAGCCTTTCTGCTCTCCTCAACCTCTCCCCAAACAAAAGAGGCTAAGCTCTATAACTAACCACCCATATTAGTTCAGAGTTTGACTAACTGCAGTGTACTTGAGACTCATTCACACTAAACTGTTACCTCAAACAGGCACTCAGTTATTTTTTAACTTTATTGAGGTATCTTCTACATATTGTAAAACTCACTCATTGTAAGCGTCCAATTCAGCAATTTTTAGTAAGCTTACTGAGCTGTGCAACAATCCCTCTAATCCAGTTTTAGAATATTTTCTTCACCCCCTCAAATTCTCTTATGTCCATTTACAGTATATCCCTGTAGTCACCCTCAACCCCAGACAACCACTAATCTACTTTCTGCCTCTATAGATTTGCCTTTTCAAGACATTTCATATAAATGAAAGCATACAGTATGTGGTCTTCTGTGTTTAGCTTCTTTTACTTAGCATAGCATTTTTGAGATGCCGTAGGAGGCATCAACACATTCTCTTTTATCACGGAATAGTATTCCATTCTGTGGATATACTACATTTTGCTTATGTGTTCGCTAGACCTTCACTGGACATTTGGGTTGTTTCCAATTTTTGGCTATTATGAATAATGCTGCTGTGAACATTTGCATGCTGGTCTTTGTGCAGACATATGTTTCCATGTCCCTTGAATAGGTATCTAGGAGTAGAATTGCTGGGTCATATGGTAAGTTTATGGTTAACTTTTTAAGAAACAGCTAGCTGCATTTTAAGCCTCATCTCTGAATGTGAATTTCAAGTCTTTTCCCTCAATTAAAGGAACTTCAACCATCCGTAAGCAATGGGAACTCTGACTTCATTCTCTCTCTTTTTTAAAAAAATAATTTAAAAAACACATTTGTTTATTTATTTTTGGCTGCGTTAGGTCTTCATTGCTGTGCGGGGGCCACTTCGCTGTGATGCATGGGCTTCTCACAGTGGTGGCTTCTCTTGTTGCAGAGCACAGGCTCTAGGCATGCGGGTCTCAGTAGTCATATGTGGGCTCAGCAGCTGTGGCTCAGGGGCTCTAGAGCGCAGGCTCAGTAGTTCTGGTGCACGGGCCCAGTTGCTCTGCAGCATCTAGGATCTTCCTGGACCAGGGCTCAAACCCACGTCCCCTGCATTGGCAGGCCGATCCTTAACCACTGCGCCACCAGGGAAGTCCCTGACTTCATTCTTTAAGGATGCTCTGCAGAGTGCCCCGGGCCCTCACTGAGGACAGCCATAGCTCCCTGTGCCACACAGCTCCTCCCTACTTGGGGTCAACTGTTGAAGGCTCCTGAGGTCAAGCCTCGTTGTCATGGGAACTGCAGAGGACTCCTGCAAGGGCTGGTGCTCTACAAGAGATCCACCAGGAATTCTTTCCTTCTGACAAACTGGCAGTCTACAGACTGAATTCAGCCTACAGATATGTATTGTTGGCCTACACAAATTTTTAAAAATTAGAGTGTTTATAGATTGATCATACATTCTCCACTTTACCTGCATTTCTTATCACTTCCCACTGACTTACACAAGAACAAAGTTGGAGGACTCACACTATCTGATTTCAAGATGGGCCATCAAGCTATAGTAGTCAAGACTCTGGTATTTGGTGAAAGAATGGACATATGGATAAATGGAACAGAATAGAGAGTCCAGAAATAGACCCGCTTTGTGCAGTCAATTGATATTTGACAGAGATGCCAAGGCGACTTAATACAGAAAAGACAGTCTTTTTAAGAAACAGTGCTAGAAATTCGACACCCATATGTAAAAAAACCCCACAAAAACTAAACAAAACAAAACTAAATACCTCTGCTCTTCAAAAACACTGTTAAGAGAATGAAAAGAAAGTCACAGACCGGGAGAAAATATTTGCAAAACACTTACCTTCTGAAGGACTGGTAACCACATTACAAACATAAAGAACTTTAAAAAACAATAATAAAAAACCAAACAACCCATTGTGAAAATGGGCAGTGTTTAAACATATACCACACCAAAGAAGATATACAGATGGCAAATAAGTGCATGAAAAGATGCTCAACGCTACTGGTCATTAGGGAAATGCAAATTCACATCACAGTGTGTTACCATTACACATGTAATAGGTGTGTAACATAGGTAATGGCTAACATGAAAAATCAAAATAAAAACTTCTTTTGATAACAAATGCTGACAAGGATGCAAAGCACCTTGACCTTTCATACATTGCTAGTGGGAATAAGAAATGTTAACAAGCTTTGTGGAAAACAGTTTGGCAGTTAATAAAATGTTAATAAAGTTAAACATATACTTCCTATAAGATCCAGAAGTCCCACTCCAAGAGACATAAAAACTTATGTTCACACACACAAAATTGTATATGAATGCTTATAGCTGTTTTATTTATAATCACCCCAAACTGGGAACAAACCAAATGCTTGTCCACTGGTACATGGGTATGGAAACTGGTACACCCACACTGTGGAAGAGTATTCAGTCATTAAAAGGAACCGACTGCAGATAAACATGACAACATGAGTGAATCTCAAATGCATTATGCTAAGTGAAGGAAACCAGCCTCAAAGGTTTAACACTGTATGAGTCCATTTATGTGACGTTCTTAAAAAGGCAAAACACAGAAAAAAGATTAGTGCACTGCTGGGTTGAACTTGGGGGAAGAGGTTGAATAGAAAGAAGCATGAAGAAACTTCTGGGGAGAGGGAGATGCTCTGTATCTTGGGTGTGGTGGTGGTGATGGACTGTGAATGTTTGTCAAAACTCACAGGACTGTACACTGTACACTAAACATGACGAATTCTACTGCATGTAAATTATTCCCCAAAGAACCTGAACGCAATATAGGACTACTTTCAACTTTAGCATTTATAAGATAGTAACCTAATGGTTCCAGGTAACCTTACCATATGGACAAAGTCTCTCTCTTTTTTTGGATTAATTATTAAGTTTTCAATATGAGAAAAGGAAGGTTACCAAAGTTAGCTTGTATAAAAAATGCTTACAATTGTGGAGTATCTCTCTAGCATGAATCTAAATAACACTTTTCCGTTCATATTTATAGGCATGCTCACATTTTTACCTCCCTAATATAGCTGTTAAGAGTGTGAAATCTTCCCAGTTTCCACTTCAGCTATGAGCATTTTTCATTTGCGTTTTCTGGTGTGCAAGCAGTATAAATTTTGTTGCGTCACTTTACACCTTTTGTTATTTCTGACTGCGCCATTTGCAAATCACGTTTAATTTTGTTTGCCCAGAAGAACAACGAAATGCTATACATATATAAATTTTTTTCCTATTCACCCTTCACACTCTTATAGTAACATAAGAGCCTTAATGCACTTCTGTCCTCTGAGGAAGCTTGTGGTAAAACAGGAGAAACATTATGAATAATTAAAAATATGATATTTACTCCAGGAGGAAGATGAATCTTTGAAAAGAATCTCTGCCAGCAGAAAGCCTTACAATCAGGTACCATAACCTGATAAATAAATTGCTAGTCTTTTCAGGTGTCAAGGGATTTCACAGTCAGATATTAATGAGATAAAGATGCTCAGCTTGATCATTAAGGGGAGAAGAATAAGGATTGAGTTGCTTCTTGTTAATTCTTATCATTCTTCATTATTAGCTAACAAGTAGGTACCAGATGCTTACCTATGTGCCCAAACTAGAGTTATAAAAAGTTAAGGAGGATTCTAAGTTGAAGAATTCATTCTGAGAGATTCCATTTCAAAATATTCAGAACTTAGGATATTAACTTAATTTTTCTTCATTATAGAGATCTGGTGCCTTTTGTGTGATTGGCCAATGGCCCCATTATTCTTTTGTATATTATTACAGAAAAATCTCACTTTTCTCTAGTTAAGGAATATGATCAATTGAAGAAAAAAGTATTCTGTTAGTCAACGTGGCCAATAAATGGATACAGTAATTGGCTCGAACTCAATAGATTTGGGATCCAGCTGCACTGTGACATTAACCAGCTGCATGGCTTTGGACAAGTGACTTCACCTATCTGGGTCCTTAGTTTTCTTATCTGTACAATGATGCAGTTGAATTTGATAATCTCTAAAATCAACTATTGTTCTAAAATTATTGCTGATTCTGCATGCAATGTCAATTTTCAAATCATTTGAATATGATGCATAAGTCTATATTAAATATAATTAAGTCCTTGATAATTCAGAATGCATTTCAAAACAATGCAAACTTTAGAGTTGTCATTATGAATGTCTAGCAAAATTCTGGTTAAATAGAAGTTTCAGACTAATGAAAATACTTATTAGATTGGCTTTTGCAAGCATTTTACACAAATATAAAATTCTAATTGTAATGAGAAATTTACCCTCATTTCAATAAAACAAAGCCAAATTTTGAAATTAACCAGGAAAGAAAGGGATATAAATCCTCTATACATGGGTTGAGGAAGTTCACATATAACATTCTGACAATTATCAGCCAATCCAAACTCTCTCACTAGTGTGAAAGGCAGATTATCAGCTAGTGTTTATGAAAAAATTCAGACAAGAGAGAACTTTCTTTTTTTTTTTTTAAGTATATATATATTTATTTTTTGGCTGCTTCGGGCCTGTGTGGCACACGGGCTTAGCTGCCCCACAGAATGTGGGATCTTAGTTCCCCGAACCGGCGCCCCCTGCACTGCAAGATGTATTCTTAACCACTGGACCACCAGGGAAGTCCCAGAGAGAACTTCCTGATGGGCTCTAGGTAGGCATCTGCAATGCATTCTATGTGGATTTTATTATAATTGACTGATTTAGAAGCCAACATATTAATTTAAAAAAGGATACAGTTAACCTATTTTAATATGATTATGTGAACTGAAATCTGTGATTCTGTGGACAAAGACCAGGTTGAAATTCACATTTCTTTCCCTCATTTCTTCCTTCATTCCAGCCTTCCTTCACCAAACCTGTATTGAATGGTTATCATACCAGACTCTGTAGTTGTGAGATAACTCAAAAATATATAAAACAAAAATCCCTGACCTTAAGGAAGGTCACAATCTATCATGCAAAACATACTTTGATAATTATAAAGTGATGTGACAATTTAGTGATAGAAATATGTATATAGGTTGTGAGGGGAGAATTTACTTACCTTGGCACTGTGTCACACACACACACACACACACACACACACACACATATTTGTGTGACATGACCATTCCACATCAAATTTTAAAGAAAAACTTTGAACCACTCTGAAGCATTTTCAGAGCACTAGGTTTACATACAAGTAACACCATTCTCATTGGGGGCTTTTTTGTTTTTTAAGATTTATTTATTTATGGTTGTGTTGGGTCTTCATTGCTGCACGCCATCTTTCTCTAGTGGCAGTGAGTGGGAGCTACTCTTCATTGCAGTGTGTGGGCTTCTTACTGCGATGGCTTCTCTCGTTGCCAGGCTTTAGGTGCGCGGGCTTCAGTAGTTGTGGCTTGCAGGCTCCAGAGCGCAGGCTCAGTAGTTGTGGCACACGGGCTTAGTTACTCTGCGGCATGTGGGATCTTCCCAGACCAGGGATTGAACATGTGTCCCCTGCATTGGCAGGCAGATTCTTAACCACTGCATCACCAGGGAAGTCCCCATTCTCATTGTTTTTGAAAGCAGATACAAGAGTCCATACTTAAAAAAAAATTACTATACTTTTGTAGTCACTAATAGTAGGAGAAATCAGAAGTAATAAAACCACATTTAAAAACAGTCTTAGATGGAATGGCCATCTTGTTTTGGTGAAAATGAAGAGAGGCAGGCATTTTTCATATATTTCTGGCTAGGAGTAAAAACTGGTGCAACCTTTCTGGAGGACAATATGGCACGATTTATCAGAAGGTTTAAAAATGTACATACCTACTTCCAGCAAATTTATCCTAATAAAATAACTGAGTATGAATGCAAAGATTCAGCTCTAAGTGCATACACATTTAGGATTGTTATGTCATTTTGTTGAATTGACCCTTTTATCAGTATGTAATGTCCAGCTTTATTTCTAAAGACTGTGAGAGAAGTAAGATTCTCAGTAGAGGGATACAAATAAATCAATTCCTGTTGTAAGAAGTGGAAACCTGGAAAAATATGTTCTTTAACTTACAGTTAAAAAACAGTTGCATGGATTCTGCTTGAGCCAGAGCAGGTACCTGTTAGTGATAACGTATATTTGTAGAAACAGCTTCCTATTATCAAAAATCTGAGAGGCATGACTTCTAATTAGTCACAAAACAAAAGTAAACTTTACACATTGTTCATAATCATATTAAGGGTTTATTGTTTCTGTAAAATTCACATGACTTATTATCTCTTTGGATAAATTTTATTGCCTTCCTATGGCTTTGTGATTTTTCTTAATATCATTTTAGAGCACCCCTTTGAGTTCGTATTATAGGATTTAAAAATGATTAGAACTAAATAACTAAGCAGAATGCCGAACACAAAATAGAGAAACTAAGCTACATTGCCTTCTTTAGACCAACTCTTCCCTACCCAATTATCCAGATATTTTGATGAGAATTAATTGAATTCAAGCTTGTGCTGACACCTTGTGTCTAAATATATTTGAGCGAAGTTTTGCCAAGTTAAAAGAATACGAATATGAAAACTAATGTACAGCTGTATCTGCTTCACCATTTCAATGGTCTGAATTTTTCTTAATTATATTCAATCACCCATTTCACTTCCCACTTGCTATATTTTTTTGCGGGGGTGTTGCATTGGGTCTTCATTGCTGCGCGTGGGCTGTCTCTAGTTGCAGTGAGCGGGGGCTACTCTTTGTTGTAGTGCGCGGGCTTCTCACTGCGGTGGCTTCTCTTGTTGCAGATCACCAGCTCTAGGCGCGCGGGCTTCAGTATTTGTGGCTCGAGGGCTCAGTAGTTGTGGCTCATAAGCTCTAGAATGCAGACTCAGTAGTTGTGGCGCACAGCATGCTTAGTTGCTCTGCGTCATGTGGGATCTGCCCCGACCAGGGATCGAACTGTGTCTCCTGTACTGGCAGGCAGATTCTTAAACACTGCACCACCAGGGAAGTCCCCATTTGCTATTATTTTACATTGCAATATATACAAATGTTCATATTCCAAGTAATTAAATCATGTTATAAAAGTAAATCTCTTTCAAACAAAGATGGCTGAAAATTCTCTGCTATTCTTCCCATTAACAGGTGGAATCTAATTTCATTCCCCTTAAATCTGGGCTGGCCATAGTGATTTGTTTGACTGATACAATGTGGCAAAAGTGACATTCAAGGACCTTTGAGGCTATGTCATGAGAAGCCTTGCAGCTTCCTCCTGGGCCACAGTACACTCATTCTTGGAGCTCTGAGCTACCACTTTTAAAGGTCTGACTACCTTGATGCCTCAACGCTGTAAGGACACCCAAGCCAGCTCCTACTCTGTTATAGTTTCCAGCCATTCAAGTCCTACCTGCTGAGGCCTCAGACATCCAGAGTAGAGATTAACCCTCCCCACTGTTCTGTGTCTGAATTCCAACCCACGGATTCATGAGCAAAACAAATGATTGTTATCCTGAGGAGCTGCACAGCGTTGATAACTGAAACAGAATTTGGTGCCAAGAATGGGGTGCTTGTAACATTGGTTTGGGACTGGGTGGTATGTGGAAACTGGAAGGGCCTCAGGAAACTCTTCATAAGGCCTTGAAGGATGATGAGGAAAATGTTATCAGAGGCGGGAGGAAAGGGCACACGCGTTCTGTCCTGGTAGAATAGTTAGCCAAACTGTTGCCTGTGGTAATGTGGGAAAGAGAGATCTTGAGCATCTGGCTGTATAGATCTCCAGGCAGAATCCTCAAAGTGCTACTTGGCTTTTCCTAGTTACTTATTATAAAATACGAGAAGTGAAGGAGAAAATTAAAGATGGAACTGTTCAATTTTTGAGAATCTAGAGGACCTATTAAGGAGTCAGGACATTTTTTGTTTTTTGTTTTTTTTAGTATGAACTCAATACATACTTATTGAATATTTGAATAACAGTATGATTTTCAACTCACTTGGAAAATGTCTTCTTTTTTTTAACATCTTTATTGGAGTATAATTGCTTTACAATGGTATGTTAGTTTGTGCTTTGTAACAAAGCGAATCAGCTATACATATATCCCCATATCTCCTCCCTCTTGCGTCTCCCCCTCACCATCCCTATCCCACCCCTCTAGGTGGTCACAAAGCACCAAGCTGATTTCCCTGTGCTATGCAGCTGCTTCCCACTAGCTATCTGTTTTACATTTGGTAGTGTATATATGTCCATGCCACTCTCTCACTTCTTCCCAGCTTCCCCTTCCCTCTCTCTGTGTCCTCAAGTCAATTGTATATGTCTGTGTCTTTATTCCTGTCCCGCCCCTAGGTTCTTCAGAACCACTTTTTTCTTTTTTTAGATTCCATATATATGTGTTAGCATACGGTATTTGTTTTTCTCTTTCTGACTTACTTCACTCTGTATGACAGACTCTAGGTCCATCCACCTCACTACAAATAACTCAATTTCATTTCTTTTTATGGCTGAGTAATATTTCATTGTATGTATGTGTGACATCTTCTTTATCCATTCATCTGTCAATGGACACTTAGGTTGCTTCCATGTTATGGCTATGGTAAATAGAGCTGCAATGAACATTGTGGTATATGCCTCTTTTTTTTTTTTTGCGGTACGCAGGCTTCTCACTGTTGTGGCCTCTCCCGTTGCGGAACACAGGCTCCGGACACGCAGGCTCAGCAGCCATGGCTCACGGGTCCAGCCGCTCCGCGGCATGTGGGATCTTCCCAGACCGGGGCATGAACCCGTGTCCCCTGCATTGGCAGGCGGACTCTCAACTACTGCGCCACCAGGGAAGCCCTATGCCTCTTTTTGAATTATAGTTTTCTCAGGATATACGCCCAGTAGTGGGATTGCTGGGTCATATGATATTTCTATTTTTAGTTTTTTAAGGAACCTCCATACTGTTCTCCATAGTGGCTGTATCAATTTACATTCCCACCAACAGTGCAAGAGGGTTCCTTTTTCTCCACACCGTTTCCAGCATTTACTGTTTGTAGATTTTTTGATAATGGACATTCTGACTGGTGTGAGATTATACCTCCTTGTACTTTTGATTTGCATTTCTCTAATGATTAGTGATGTTGAGCATCCTTTCATGTGTTTGTTGGCAATCTGTATGTCTTCTTTGGAGAAATGTCTATTTAGGTCTTCTGCTCATTTTTGGATTCAGTTGTTTGTGTTTTGGATATTGAGCTGCATGAGCTGTTTATAAATTTTGGAGATTAATCCTTTGTCAGTTGCTTCATTTGCAAATATTTTCTCCCATTCTGAGGGTTGTATTTTCGTCTTGTTTATGGTTTCCTTTTTTGTGCAAAAGCTTTGAAGTTTCATTAGGTCCCATTTGTTTATTTTTGTTTTTATTTCCATATCTCTAGGAGGTGGGTCAAAAAGGACCTTGCTGTGATTTATGTCATAGAGTGTTTGGTCTATGTTTTCCTCTAAGAGTTTAATAGTGTCTGGACTTACATTTAGGTCTTTAATCCATTTTGAGTTTATTTTTGTGTATGGTGTTAGGGAGTGTTCTAATTGCATGCTTTTACATGTAGCTGTCCAGTTTTTCCAGCACCACTTATTGAAGAGGTTGTCTTTTCTTCATTCTATATTCTTGCCTCCTTTATCAGAGATAAGGTGACCATATGTGTGTGGGTTTATCTCTGGGCTTTCTATCCTGTTCCATTGATCTATCTTTCTGTTTTTGTGCCAGTACCATACTGTCTTGATTACTGTAGCTTTGTAGTATAGTCTGAAGTCAGGGAGCCTGATTCCTCCAGCTCCATTTTTCTTTCTCAAGATTGCTTTGGCTATCCGGGGTCTTTTGTGTTTCCATACAAATTGTGAAATTTTTTGCTCTAGTTCTGTGAAAAATGCCATTGGTAGTTTGATAGGGATTGCCTTGAATCTGCAGATAGCTTTTCACAATGTTGATTCTTCCAATCCAAGAACATGGTATATCTCTCCATCTGTTTTATCAGCTTTATTTTCTTTCATCAGTGTCTTATAGTTTTATGCATACAGCTCTTTTGTCTCCTTAGGTAAGTTTATTCCTAGGTATTTTATTCTTTTTGTTGCAATGGTAAATGGAAGTGTTTCCTTAATTTCTCTTTCAGATTTTTTCATCATTAGTGTATAGGAATGCAAGAGATTTCTGTGCATTAATTTTGTATTCTGCTACTTTACAAAATTCATTGATTAGCTCTAGTAATAATTTTCTGGTTGCATCTTTAGGATTCTCTATGTATAGTATCATGTCATCTGCAAACAGTGACAGTTTTACTTCTTGTTTTCTGATTTGGATTCCTTTTATTTCTTTTTCTTCTCTGATTCTTGTGGCTATAACTTCCAAAACTACGTTGAATAATAATGGTGAGAGTGGACAACCTTGTCTTGTCCCTGATCTTAGAGGAAATGCTTTCAGTTTTTCACCATTGAGAATGATGTTTGCTGTGGGTTTGTCATATATGGCCTTTATTATGTTGAGGTAAGTTCCCTCTATGCCTACATTCCAGAGGGTTTTTTATCATAAATGGGTGTTGAATTTTGTCGAAAGCTTTTTCTGCATCTATTGAGATGATCATATGGTTTTTCTCCGTTAATTTGTTAATACGGTTTATCACATTGATTGATTTGCATATATTGAAGAATCCTTGCATTCTTGGGATAAACCTCACTTGATCATGGTATATGATCCTTTTAATGTGCTGTTGGATGCTATTTTGTAGTATTCTGCTGAGGATTTTTGAATCTATGTTCATCAGTGATATTTGCCTGTAGTTTTCTTTCTTTGTGACAACTTTGTCTGGTTTGGGTATCAGGGTGATGGTGGCCTCATAGAATGAGTTTGGGAGTGTTTCTCCCCCTGCTGTGTTTTGGGAGAGCTGGAGAAGGATAAGTGTTAACTCTTCTCTAAATGTTTGATAGAATTCACCTGTGAAGCCATCTGGTCCTGGGCCTTTGTTTGTTGGAAGATTTTTAATCACAGTCTCAATGTCAGTGCTTGTGATTGATCTGTTAATACTTTCTATTTCTTCCTGGTTCAGCCTCAGAAGGCTGTGCTTTTCTAAGAATTTGTCCATTTCTTCCAGATTGTCCATTTTTTTGGCATATAGTTGCTTGTAGTAATCTCTCATGATCCTTTGTATTTCTGCCATATCAATTGGTACTTCTCCATTTTCATTTCTAATTCTATTGATTTGAGTCTTCTCCCTTTTTTTCTTGATGAGTCTGGCCAATGGTTTATCAATGTTGTTTATCTTATCAAAGAACGAGCTTTTAGTTTTCTTGATCTTTGCTATTGTTTGCTTCATTTCTTTTTCATTTATTTCTGATCTGATCTTTATGATTTCTTTCCTTCTGCTAACTTTGGGATTTTTTTGTTCTTCTTTCTCTAATTGCTTTAGGTGTAAGGTTAGGTTGTTTATTTAAGATATTTCTTGTTTCTGAGGTAGGATTGTACTGCTATAAACTTCCCTCTTAGAACTGTTTTTGCTGCATCCCATAGGTTTTGGGTTATTTAGTAGTGTATTGTTTAGCCTCCATGTGTTTGTATTTTTTACAGATTTTTTCCTGTAACTGATATCTAGTCTCATAACATTGTGGTTGGAAAAGATACTTGATATGATTTCAATTTTCTTAAATTTACCAAGGCTTGATTTGTGACCCAAGATATGATCTATCTTGGAGAATGTCCCATGAGCACTTGAGAAGCAAGTGTATTCTGTTGTTTTTGGATGGAATGTCCTATAAATATCAATTAAGTCCATCTTGTTTAATGTATCATTTAAAGCTTGTTTTTCGTTATTTATTTTCATTTTGGATGATCTGTCCATTGGTGAAAGTGGGATGTTAAAGTCCCCTACTGTGATTGTATTACTGTCAATTTCACCTTTTATGGCTGTTAGCATTTGCCTAATTGAGGTGCTCCTGTGTTGGGTGCATAAATATTTACAATTGTTATATCTTCTTCTTGGATTGATCCCTTGATCATTATGTAATGACCTTCTTTGTCTCTTCTAATAGTCTTTATTTTAAAGTCTATTTTGTTTGATATGAGAATTGCTACTCCAGCTTTCTTTTGTGTGTGTGTGTGTGGTATGCGGGCCTCTCACCTTTGTGGCCTCTCCCATTGAGGAACACAGGATCCGGACGTGCAGGCTCAGCAGCCATGGCTCACGGGCCCAGCCGCTCCACGGCATGTGGGATCTTCCTGGACCAGGGCACGAACCCGTGTCCCCTGCATCGGCAGGCAGACTCTCAACCACTGCGCCACCAGGGAAGCCCTCCAGCTTTCTTTTGATTTCCATTTGTATGGAATATCTTTTTCCTTCCCCTCACTTTCAGTCTGTATGTGTCCCTAGGTGTGAAGTGTGTCTCTTGTAGACAGCATATATATGGGTCTTGTTTTTCTATCCATTCAGCCATTCTATTTCTTTTGGTTGGAGCATTTAATCCATTTACATTTAAGGTAGTTATCAATATGTATGTTCCTATTACCATTTTCTTAATTGATTTGCGTTTGTTTTTGTAGGTCTTTTCCTTCTCTTGTTCCCTGCCTAGAGAAGTTCCTTTAGCATTTGTTGTAAAGCTGGTTTGCTGGTGCTGTACTCTCTTAGCTTTTGCTTGTCTGTAAAGGTTTTAATTTCTCCATCGAATCTGAATGAGATCCTTGCTGGCTAGAGTAATCTTGGTTGTAGGTCTCTCCCTTTCATCACTTTGAATATGTCCTGCCAGTCCCTTCTGGCTTGCAGAGTTTGTGCTGAAAGATCAGCTGTTAACCTTATGGGTGTTCCCTTGTATGTTATTTGTTGTTTTTCTTTTGCTGCTTTTAACATTTTTTCTTTGTATTTAATTTTTGATAGTTTGATTAATATGTGTCTTGGCATGTTTCTCTTTGGATTTATCCTGTATGGGACTCTCTGTGCTTCCTGGAGTTGATTGACTATTTCTTTTCCCATGTTAGGGAAGTTTTCAACTATAATCTCTTCAAATATTTTCTCAGTCCCTTTCTTTTTCTCTTCTTCTTCTGGGACCACTATAATTCGAATTTTGGTACATTTAATGTTGTCCCAGAGGTCTCTGAGACTGTCCTCAATTCTCTTCATTCTTTTTTCTTTATTCTGCTCTGCAGTAGTTATTTCCACTATTTTATCTTCCAGGTCACTTATCCATTCTTCTGCCTCAGTTATTCTGCTATTGATTCCTTTTAGAGAATTTTTAATTTCATTTATTGTTTTGTTCATTGCTGTTTGTTTGCTGTTTAGTTCTTCTAGGTCCTTTTTAAACGTTTCTTGTATTTTCTCCATTCTATTTCCAAGATTTTGGATCATCTTTACTATCATTACTCTGAATTCTTTTTCAGGTAGACTGCCTATTTCCTCTTCATTTGTTTGGTTTGGTGGGTTTTTACCTTGCTCCTTCATCTGCTGTGTGTTTCTCTGTCTTTTCAATTTTGCTTAACTTACTGTGTTTGGGGTCTCCTTATCACAGGTTGCAGGTTTGTAGTTCCCGTTGTTTTTGGTGTCTGCCCCCAGTGGCTAAGGTTGGTTCAGTGGGTTGTGTATACTTCCTGGTGGAGGGGACTGGTGCCTGTGTTCTGGTGGATGAGGCTGGATCTTGTCTTTCTGGTGGTCAGGACCACATCCAGTGGTATGTTTGGGTGTGTCTGTGACCTTATTATGATTTTAGGCAGACTCTCTGCTAATGGGTGGGGTTGTGTTGCTGTCTTGCTAGTTGTTTGGCATAAGGTGTCCAATACTGTATCTTGCTGGTCATTGAGTGGAGCTGGGTCTTAGCCTTGAGATGGAGATCTCTGGGAGTTCTTTCACCATTTGATATTACGTGGAACTGGGAGTCCCTGGTGGACCAATGTCCTGAACTCAGCTCTCCCACCTCAGAGGAACAGGCCTGACACCTGGCCAGAAAACCAAGACACTGTCAGCCACATGGCTCAGAAGAAAAGGGAGAAAAAAGAAAGAAAGAAAGTTAAAAATAATAAAATAAAGTTATTAAAATAAAAAAATTATTAAAAATAAAAAATTTAAAAGTCATAAAAAAAAGAAAGAACAACCAAACCAATAAACAAATCCAACAATGATAACAAGCAGTAAAAACAATACAGAAAAAAACAAAAAACAAAAAAAACGGACAAACAGAACCCTAGGACAGATGGTAAAAGGAAAACTATACAGACAAAAACATACAAAGAAGCATACACATATACACCCACAAAAAGAGAAAAAGGAAAAAATACATATCTTTTGGGAAGTCTGAGGTCTTCTGCCAGCATTCAGTCAGTGTTCTGTAGGAGTTGTTCCACATGTAGATATATTTCTGATGTATTTGTGGGGAGGAAGTTGATCTCCAAGTCCTACTCCTCTGCAACCTTGAAGGTCTCCAATTTTGGGGTTTGAAATAAAACTGTGTTATCCCCAGATTCTTTCAGCAAAAATTCTCAGTGTAAGAAATGGCTTGAGAGCAAATGAACTCTTTATTTATTTATTTTTTTTTTTACAGTGGACCTTTTTTTATTTTTATTTTTTTTTATTTTACAAATTTAATCAGTTATACATATACATATGTTCCCATATCCCCTCCCTTTTGCGTCTCCCTCCCACCCTCCCTATCCCACCCCTGCAGGCGGTCACAAAGAACCGAGCTGATCTCCCTGTGCTATGCGGCTGCTTCCCACTAGCTATCTACCTTACGTTTGGTAGTGTATATATGTCCATGCCGCTCTTTCACTTTGTCACAGCTTACCCTTCCCCCTCCCCATATCCTCAAGTCCATGCTCTAGTAGGTCTGTGTCTTTATTCCTGTCATACCCCTATGTTCTTGATGACATTTTTTTCTTAAATTCCATATATATGTGTCAGCATACAGTATTTGTCTTTCTCTTTCTGACTTACTTCACTCTGTATGACAGACTCTAGGTCCATCCACCTCATTACAAATAGCTCAATTTCATTTCTTTTTATGGCTGAGTAATATTCCATTGTATATATGTGCCACATCTTCTTTATCCATTCATCCGATGATGGACACTTAGGTTGTTTCCATCTCCGGGCTATTGTAAATAGGGCTGCTATGAACATTTTGGTACATGTCTCTTTTTGAATTATGGTTTTCTCAGGGTATATGCCCAGTAGTGGGATTGCTGGGTCATATGGTAGTTCTATTTGTAGTTTTTTAAGGAACCTCCATACCGTTCTCCATAGTGGCTGTACCAATTCACATTCCCACCAGCAGTGCAAGAGTGTTCCCTTTTTTCCACACCCTCTCCAGCATTTATTGTTTGTTTCTAGATTTTTTGATGATGGCCATTCTGACTGGTGTGAGATGATATCTCATTGTAGTTTTGATTTGCATTTCTCTAATGAGTAAAGATGTTGATCCTTTCATGTGTTTGTTGGCTGTCTGTATATCTTCTGTGGAGAAATGTCTATTTAGGTCTTCTGCCCATTTTTGGATTGGGTTGTTTGTTTTTTTGCTATTGAGCTGCATGAGCTGCTTATAAATTTTGGAGATTAATCCTTTGTCACTTGCTTCATTTGCAAATATTTTCTCCCATTCTGAGGGTTGTCTTTTCGTCTTGTTTATGGTTTCCTTTGCTGTGCAAAAGCTTTGAAGTTTCATTAGGTCCCATGTGTTTATTTTTGTCTTTATTTCCATTTCTCTAGGAGGTGGGTCAAAAAGGATCTTGCTGTAATTTATGTCATAGAGTGTTCTGCCTATGTTTTCCTCTAGGAGTTTGATAGTGTCTGGCCTTACATTTAGGTCTTTAATCCATTTTGAGCTAATTTTTGTGTATGGTGTTAGGGAGTGATCTAATCTCATACTTTTACATGTCCCTGTCCAGTTTTCCCAGCACCACTTATTGAAGAGACTGTCCTTTCTCCACTGTACATTCCTGCCTCCTTTATCAAAGATAAGGTGACCATATGTCCGTGGGTTTATCTCTGGGCTTTCTATCCTGTTCCATTGATCTATCTTTCTGTTTTTGTGCCAGTACCATACTGTCTTGATTACTGTAGCTTTGTAGTATAGTCTGAAGTCAGGGAGCCTGAATCCACCAGCTCCATTTTTCGTTCTCAAGATTGCTTTGGCTATTCGGGGTCTTTTGTGTTTCCATACAAATTGTGAAATTTTTTGTTCTAGTTCTGTGAAAAATGCCATTGGTAGTTTGATAGGGATTGCATTGAATCTGTAGATTGCTTTGGGTAGTAGAGTCATTTTCACAATGTTGATTCTTCCAATCCAAGAACATGGTACATCTCTCCATCTATTTGTATCATCTTTAATTTCTTTCATCAGTGTCTTATAATTTTCTGCATACAGGTCTTTTGTCTCCTTAGGTAGGTTTATTCCTAGATATTTTATTCTTTTTGTTGCAATGGTAAATGGGAGTGTTTCCTTGATTTCACTTTCAGATTTTTCATCATTAGTATATAGGAATGCCAGAGATTTCTGTGCATTAATTTTGTATCCTGCAACTTTACCAAATTCATTGATTAGCTCTAGTAGTTTTCTGGTAGCATCTTTAGGATTCTCTATGTATAGTATCATGTCATCTGCAAACAGTGACAGCTTTACTTCTTCTTTTCCCATTTGGATTCCTTTTATTTCCTTTTCTTCTCTGATTGCTGTGGCTAAAACTTCCAAAACTAGGTTGAATAAGAGTGGTGAGAGTGGGCAACCTTGTCTTGTTCCTGATCTTAGTGGAAATGGTTTCAGTTTTTCACCATTGAGGACGATGCTGGCTGTGGGTTTGTCATATATGGCCTTTATTATGTTGAGGAAAGTTCCCTCTATGCCTACTTTCTGCAGGGTTTTTATCATAAATGGGTGTTGAATTTTGTCAAAAGCTTTCTCTGCATCTATTGAGATGATCATATGGTTTTTCTCCTTCAGTTTGTTAATATGGTGTATCACGTTGATTGATTTGCGTATATTGAAGAATCCTTGCATTCCTGGAATAAACCCCACTTGATCATGGTGTATGATCCTTTTAATGTGCTGTTGAATTCTGTTTGCTAGTATTTTGTTGAGGATTTTTGCATCTATGTTCATCAGTGATATTGGCCTGTAGTTTTCTTTCTTTGTGACATCCTTGTCTGGTTTTGGTATCAAGGTGATGGTGGCCTCGTAGAATGAGTTTGGGAGTGTTCCTCCCTCTGCTATATTTTGGAAGAGTTTGAGAAGGATAGGTGTTAGCTCTTCTCTAAATGCTTGATAGAATTCGCCTGTGAAGCCATCTGGTCCTGGGCTTTTGTTTGTTGGAAGATTTTTAATCACAGTTTCAATTTCAGTGCTTGTGATTGGTCTGTTCATATTTTCTATTTCTTCCTGATTCAGTCTTGGCAGGTTGTGCATTTCTAAGAATTTGTCCATTTCTTCCAGGTTGTCCATTTTATTGGCATAGAGTTGCTTATAGTAATCTCTCATGATCTTTTGTATTTCTGCAGTGTCAGTTGTTACTTCTCCTTTTTCATTTCTAATTCTATTGATTTGAGTCTTCTCCCTTTTTTTCTTGATGAGTCTGGCTAATGGTTTATCAATTTTGTTTATCTTCTCAAAGAACCAGCTTTTAGTTTTATTGATCTTTGCTATCGTTTCCTTCATTTCTTTTTCATTTATTTCTGATCTGATTTTTATGATTTCTTTCCTTCTGCTAACTTTGGGATGTTTTTGTTCTTCTTTCTCTAATTGCTTTAGGTGCAAGGTTAGGTTGTTTATTCGAGATATTTCCTGTTTCTTAAGGTGGGATTGTATTGCCATAAACTTCCCTCTTAGAACTGCTTTTGCTGCATCCCATAGGTGTTGGGTCGTCGTGTCTCCATTGTCATTTGTTTCTAGGTATTTTTTAATTTCCTCTTTGATTTCTTCAGTGACCACTTCGTTATTAAGTAGTGTATTGTTTAGCCTCCATGTGTTTGTATTTTTTACAGCTCTTTTCCTGTAATTGATATCTAGTCTCATAGCATTGTGGTCGGAAAAGATACTTGATACAATTTCAATTTTCTTAAATTTACCAAGGCTTGATTTGTGACCCAAGATATGATCTATCCTGGAGAATGTTCCATGAGCACTTGAGAAAAATGTGTATTCTGTTGTTTTTGGATGGAATGTCCTATAAATATCAATTAAGTCCATCTTGTTTAATGTATCATTTAAAGCTTGTGTTTCCTTATTTGTTTTCATTTTGGATGACCTGTCCATTGGTGAAAGTGGGGTGTTAAAGTCCCCTACTATGATTGTGTTACTGTCGATTTCTCCTTTTATGGCTGTTAGTATTTGCCTTATGTATTGAGGTGCTCCTATGTTGGGTGCATAAATATTTACAATTGTTATATCTTCTTCTTGGATCGATCCCTTGATCATTATGTAGTGTCCTTCTTTGTCTCTTCTAGTAGTCTTTATTTTAAAGTCTATTTTGTCTGATATGAGAATTGCTACTCCAGCTTTCTTTTGGTTTCCATTTGCATGGAATATCTTTTTCCATCCCCTTACTTTCAGTCTGTATGTGTCTCTAGGTCTGAAGTGGGTCTCTTGTAGACAGCATATATATGGGTCTTACTTTTTTATCCATTCAGCCAGTCTGTGTCTTTTGGTGGGAGCATTTAGTCCATTTACATTTAAGGTAATTATTGATATGTATGTTCCTATTCCCATTTTCTTAATTGTTTTTGGTTCGTTATTGTAGGTCTTTTCCTTCTGTTGTGTTTCTTGCCTAGAGAAGTTCCTTTAGCATTTGTTGTAAAGCTCGTTTGGTGGTGCTGAATTCTCTCAGCTTTTGCTTGTCTGTAAACGTTTTAATTTCTCCATCAAATCTGAATGAGATCCTTGCTGGGTAGAGTAATCTTGGTTGCAGGTTTTTCTCCTTCATCACTTTAATTATGTCCTGCCACTCCCTTCTGGCTTGTAGAGTTTCTGCTGAGAGATCAGCTGTTATCCTGATGGGGATTCCCTTGTGTGTTATTTGTTGTTTTTGCCTTGCTGCTTTTAATATGATTTCTTTGCGTTTAATTTTTGACAGTTTGATTAATATGTGTCTTGGTGTATTTCTCCTTGGATTTATTCTGTATGGGACTCTCTGTGCCTCCTGGACTTGATTAACTATTTCCTTTCCCATATTAGGGAAGTTTTCAACTATAATCTCTTCAAATATTTTCTCAGTCCCTTTCTTTTTCTCTTCTTCTTCTGGAACCCCTATAATTCGAATGTTGGTGCGTTTAATGTTGTCCCAGAGGTCTCTGAGACTGTCCTCTGTTCTTTTCATTCTTTTTTCTTTATTTTGCTCTGCAGCAGTTATTTCCACTATTTTGTCTTCCACCTCACTTATCCGTTCTTCTGCCTCAGTTATTCTGCTATTGATCCCATCTAGAGTATTTTTTATTTCATGTATTGTGTTTTTAATCGATGCTTGATTCATCTTTACTTCTTCTAGGTCCTTGTTAACTGTTTCTTGCATTTTGTCTATTCTATTTCCAAGATTTTGGATCATCTTTACCATCATTATTCTGAATTCTTTTTCAGGTAGACTGCCTATTACCTCTTCATTTGTTAGGTCTGGTGGGTTTTTATCTTGCTCCTTCTCCTGCTGTGTGTTTTTCTGTCTTCTCATTTTGCTTATGTTACTGTGTTTGGGGTCTCCTTTTTGCAGGCTGCAGGTTCATAGTTCCCGTTGTTTTTGGTGTCTGTCCCCAGCGGCTAAGGTTGGTTTAGTGGGTTGTGTAAGCTTCCTGGTGGAGGGGACTAGTGCCTGTGTTCTGGTGCATGAGGCTGGATCTTGTCTTTCTGGTGGGCAGGTCCACGTCTGGTGGTGTGTTTTGGGGTGTCTGCGGACTTTTTATGAGTTTAGGCCACCTCTCTGCTAATGGGTGGCGTTGTGTTCCTGTCTTGCTAGTTGTTTGGCATAGGGTGTCCAGCACTGTAGCTTGCTGGTCGTTGAGTGAAGCTGGGTGCTGGTGTTGAGATGGAGATCTCTGGAAGATTTTCGCCGTTTGATATTATGTGGAGCTGGGAGGTCTCTTGTGGACCAGTGTCCTGAAGTTGGCTCTCCCACCTCAGAGGCACAGCACTGACTCCTGGCTCCTCAATTTGGGATGATTTGTTGTCTATTCATGTATTCCACAGATGCAGGGTACATCAAGTTGATTGTGGAGCTTTAATCCGCTGCTTCTGAGGCTGCTGGGAGAGGTTTCCCTTTCTCTTCTTTGTTCTCACAGCTCCTGGGTCTCAGCTTTGGATTTGGCCCCGCCTCTGCGTGTAGGTCGCCGGAGGGCGTCTGTTCTTCGCTCAGACAGGATAGGGTTAAAGGAGCAGCCTCTTCGGGGGCTCTGGCTCACTCAGGCCCGGCGGGAGGGAGGGGCACGGAGTGCGGGGCGAGCCTGCAGCGGCAGAGGTCGGCGTGACGTTGCACCAGCCCGAGGCGCGCCGTGCGTTCTCTCAGGGAAGCCGCCCCTGGATCCCCGGACCCCGGCAGTGGCAGGCTGCACAGGCTCCCGGAAGGGCGGTGTGGACAGTGACCTGCGCTCGCACACAGGCTTCTTGGCGGCGGCAGCAGCAGCCCCAGCGTCCCACGCCCATCTCTGGGCTCTGCGCTTTCAGCCGCGACTCGCGCCCGTCTCTGGAGCTCCTTTATGCGGCGCTCTTAATCCCCTCTCCTCGCGCACCAGGAAACCAAGAGGGAAGAAAAAGTCTCCTGCCTCTTCGGCAGCTCCAGAGTTTTCCCGGACTCCCTCCCGGCTAGCTGTGGCACATTAGCCCCCTTCAGGCTGAGTTCTCGCCGCCAGCCCCAGTCCTCTCGCTGCGCTCTGACCGAAGCCCGAGCCTCAGCTCCAGCGCCGCCCACCCCGGCGGGGGAGCAGACAAGCCTCTCGGGCTGGTGAGTGCCGCTCGGCACCGCTCCTCTGTGCGGGAATCTCTCCGCTTTGCCCTACCCAGGTATGTGGGGAGTTTCTTGCCTTTTGGGAGGTCTGGGGTTTTCTGCCAGCGTTCAGTAGGTGTTCTGTAGGAGTTGTTCCACGTGTAGCTGTATTTCTGGTGTATCCGTGGGGAGGAAGGTGATCTCCGCGTCTTACTCTTGCGCCATCTTACCCGGAAGTCCAAATGAACTCTTGATATGGATCTGGATGGATTTCACCATGATTGTGAACCAGTGACTATTAGGAGCCTTTTATTCCAAACTTCTCTGTTTTGAATGGCAGTGTTTATTGCAGTTACCTTACAGCAGATAACTTGTATCTTTATTTCCCAAGTCTTCAGATTCATATGAACTGTATTTAAGGAATGGCACCCAGGTGCTTCATCCTGATTTGCACGATGAGATGCTGGACTTTGGGTCAGTGCTGAAATGGGATGAGACTTTTAGGAGCCTTGGGAGGGGGTAAGTGTATTTTGCATGTACAATGAATGTAAATAATGTGGCCAGAGGACAAACTATGGGAGATTGAAGATGGCTATGAATTCCTTGCTACTGCTTCCACTGAGAGGCGGAGTCTATTTCCTTCTTCTTGAATCTAGCCTGGTCTTAGAGACTCACTTGACCAATAGAAATTGGCGGAAGTGATGTTCTGGGACCTCCTGAGGCTAGGTCATAAGAAGACCTGCAGCTTCCTCCCAGGCCTCTTAATGACACTTATCTTAGGGCCCTGACTGTCACGTAAGAAGTCTGAAAACGCAGAGGCTGTCATGCTTTGAGGATGCTCAAGCTAGCCGTGTGGACAGGCTGTGCGCAGAGAGAGAGACAAGGGGTGGGGGAGGTTGTGGGAGCTCCCAACTTTGGGGTCATCCCAGCTAAGACCTTCAGACATCATGGAGCACAGATGAGCCATTCCCTCTGTGCCTTGTCCCAATTCCTGACCACAGACTTATGAGCAAGATAAATGATTTTTTCTTATAAGGCATTAAATTCAGGAGTTGTTTTTATTTAACAATAATTAAGACACCCCCCTTTGCTCTTAGGGATCCCACAGCCATTTCCTGTGATCCAGACTTGGTTTGGTCCTACCTCAGTTCATCAGAAATGTTGTTTTATTCTTAAGCCTCATTGGATGGCAGTTACATTCTTGCCGCTTCCCCTCTCAAGGGGACACCTCAGTCCATGTGTAAATCAATGGATGCAAAGCACTTCAGTGGAAGTTAAGCTGACTGAATCTACACTTTAGTACCTATGAAGTTGGCTCAGTTCCAAAAAGATTCTAGTAGTGACAAGGGTTAAAGAGAAGTTCCTGCCCAAATAAAATGTCCTGCTAGAAACAAACATATTTAATGAACACGTAACTGGACTGAAACATTTTGAAAACAATATTCAATGTATAACAAATATAGTTTAGTTCTACAATAAACATTAAAGCCAGGTAACATTTTCTAGACCTCCAGAGAATACACATTCATTCAAAGCCTGAAGATGCTTGAGAGTAAACTCTGCACCTGAAATTTTTCCAGGTGACATCAGGGTTTGGCCTCACGTTCAGGCTACTTCAGAAGAAACATTTAAAGTGTTTTCAGAGGAAGGAACCAGAAAGGGTAATTCTCCCAAGTTTAGAGGAACTGATGCATAGATCCAGTCAAGGGTTACTCCGTTGGCCCTAAATCTATTTGATCTTTGGGGTTGTCTCGGGATGCATCTATGAGGCCTGAAAATCTGTATTTTTAACACTTCTCCCTCCCCAGGTGATTCTCAAGCACATGGAAGTCTGAGATCCACTGATTTAAGAACTGTGATGCCTGAGGTTTTTTCCTATGCGCCCCCCCACCACCGTCTACCACTTAACCTCCCAAATGCCCTTTGAGACATTTCACTCTGTTGCTGTCAAAGAGAGACCCATTTAGAACAAAATCAAATGCAAGGAGAGAATCAGAAATACCTTTATTGGAAACAAAGTGATTAGATTTGTAGTGATAATGAGTAGGTAGATGACCATCCACTAATGGGTTTCAAGAAATAAAGACTAAAAAGCCTTGGATGATCCAAACGATTTTTCTTTCTTTTCTATGCCTCAAGTGCTAGGCATGTGTCTCTAGTTTCTAGTGCATTTGGCATTATTTCAGTGAGCATTTCATTTTCATACCATGACCCCCAATTTGACATCTTGAAATATAGCCCTGTAACTCACATATTATTTCACCCAAAGGTTTTTATGGATGATAACTTCTTCACTTAATATTAATATTGCTGCATTCAGAGCCCCAATCAATCCAATTTGGCAGGTATTTTATTTCAAAACTATCATATAGAGCAATTTCCCCTTCAAGAAATTTTACTCCGTTGCTGTCAAAGAGAGATCCATTTAGAACAAAATCAAAATCAAAATGAAGGAGAGAATCAGAAACAACTTTATTGGGAGCAAAATGATTGTGTTTGTAGTGGGAATGAGAAGGCAATGACAAACCTCCACTAATAGTTTTCAAGAAATACAGACTCAAAAACCTTGAATATACCTTGAATAATATGAATAACCAAATTCATTTTCACCTTTTAAGATTCCCTATAGCCTACCAGTACAGTGTTAAAGAAGGTTTATTATCTATCACCTATCATCTATCTATCTATCTCTATCTATCTATCTATCTTTAATAATGATTCAAAAGAACAAACTTTTACTTTAATTTTTTTAAAAAAAGAACATAAGTGGGACTTCCCTGGTGGTCCAGTGGCTAAGACTCCATGCTCCCAATGCAGGGGGCCCAGGTTCAATCCCTGGTCAGGGAACTAGGTCCCACATGCTGCAACTAAGAGTTCGCATGCGGCAACTAAAGATGCCATGTGCCACAACTAAAAAAAGATCCCTCATGCAGCAAGGAGGATCCCGCATACCGCAACAAAGATCCTGCGTGCCGCACTGCTGAATAAATAAATAAATATTTAAATATTTTAAAAAATAAAAAAGAACATAAGCAAGGAAGTTTCCTTTGCATTCAAAGGCTGACATTAAGATTTATGTAGTAAAATCAGTATTTATATATTAGTAATTAGTATGGCTAATGTTTAAGTTTACTTTTGGCTTATAGAACAATTCAATTAATTAATCAAAATACTACAATGACTCAAAATAAAATTGATCTGAATTATACTTTTAAACATCTTATTATCCTTTAAGAAGTATTTCAAGTCCCACAATCTCCATAAGGCTCTCTCCCCTTGTTCTCAATGACAAAGTAGAGTCAGTTGAAGAATCAAGATCATATGACTTGGAAAAATTAGGTTGATGCTTAAATCTAGGAGAGAAAGCTGAGGAGCTGTAGCAACCCTCCTAAAGATGGCTCACATAATGTAAATAGAAGAAAAATCTGTCAGTTTCTCTAAAGTCATGCTTAAACTATTTTCTAAAACAGTATTACCTCCTGAATCTATGACTATATTTGCAAATCTGATACTCTAAAGTTTGGATGTTTCCTTCCTTCTGCAATTAGAATAGAGCAACAGTAAATGGCAGTGAGGTCTTGGTAAGAGTTACATGGTCCCAAGTGAAGGCTGTCATTCCAAGCATGCTTATTTGATATGTAAAGATGCAAATTTTTCTTTTAAAATCTATTTTTAAAGAAATTTTTTGGAGCATAGTTGATTTACAATGTTGTGCTAGTTTCAGGTGTTTTTAAAGTTGAACTTGTAACTATTACTAACATGATTTAAACTGTTATACCTACACAGCAAGTATGTAGAGAAAGACACCCAAGTAAAACCTGCTAATTTTCACTAAAACATAACTTATTAATCACTTTTGAGTAAGAAACATTTTTTTATTACTCATTCTGCTTCTCTTACTTTTAAGTCAATAGTCCTATTCAGGGTGACTGCAATGATCCAGACTATCTGTAGCCACTCCAAGCATCTCTCTTCCTGTGCTTATTTTTCTTCTGTAGCCCTATGCCTATAGAATATTCTCCATGTGTTGAGTGTCTCAAATATAGCAGAAAGGATTATATATTAAATACTTCTCAGGGATTCCCTAAAAGTCTGCATCAGTTATGTCTTCCTTTGGATACAGAATTTAGCAAAAGATCCTACAACCAACTTTTAAAAAGCTACCTCTTGGAAGAATTAAGCATACAATTAGATTGTTACATACTCTTGGGCTATATTCACAGAAAGTATATATTAGTTGATTTTCTTCAGGGAAGTGTGTTAGTGGGAAAGAAAAATTAAGCATGCTAATAATTAACCATATCAAAGGTCTCATAAAATTATTCACGGGTTTTGGGGAGCTTGGGAAATTAACTAGTCTGCCCCTTGCCAGCAAAATTTAATTCTCTTCTTGATAGTGATAATCTAACCATTGTAATTGATAGTCGAAGTAGACAATGCATTCAATTACACATATAAACAATCTATTTTAAAGGGTTGAGTTAGAATTTGTTCAAACAGTTAGACTGTTCAAACAGTCTTTCCAATATCTTTGTTCAAAATATTTAAAAAACTCTTTGGGTATTTGAAAGCCTCCATGGTATTCTTCCCAATACCTCAGTTATAGTTCCTTGAAAATGGGTTTGATCTTCAGAAATATAAAAATATCATTTGGGACCCAGACTTGTGAATGAGATACAAGTTAAAACTGTAAGTTAAAGCTAAGTAATATCCCTCAACAGTAGTGTGGCAGATTTTTTTCCCCAAAGATGGCTGCCACCTCATATTATATCTCCCATATTCCCTCCATTCTCACCTGGATAGACCTGTGTAACTGTGTCAACCCACAGAGAATGGAGGAAGTGACACTATGTGGCTTCCGAGGCTAGGTCATACAAATGCCACACACTTCTGCCAGTTCTCTTGGGACACTAGTTCTTGAAACCCAGACACTATGGTGCTAGGAAACAAGAAGAATTCATGTGTAAGTGTCCTAGCTGACAGCTCATTATCGACTGAAAAGAAATTGAGGAAAATGTTATTGGGAATTGGGGAAAAAGACCTTTTTTTTATAGTAGTGGAGAGTTGTCCCCAAAGTCACCTGCAGTAATATGGAAAATAGGAAATGCACCCAATGCAATCAATAATCCAGTTAAGGAGATTTGCAGGCCAAGTGTGAAAGTGCCACTTGACCTCTCACTGGCTCTGGATTAGAAGAGAGATAAGAGAAAGAACAGTTAAACTTAGAAGAACCCAGGAATTGCTGGGTGCAAAAATTAAACTTTCTCATTTTCAGCCTCTCCAGATGGTAAATGACACTCAAATTAAGAAATGGCTTCTAGGAAAATCAGTGGTGCTGCAGAAAAATGTGGTCTAAATATGAAGCCAAGGACATGACTGGAAATTTCTTTGTTAAGATCTCAGAAAGACAAGATGGTGTTTTATGGACCTTTTCAAATGGACAAAAATTCCTTCTAAAGATCTTGAGGGTGTTGTCAAGTAGCAGCCCCACAGAGATTTCTAGGTAGAGAAGGGCTTTTCTTAAAAGCCCTTCTACATTTAATGGCAAAGAAAGGACTACTCAGAGGGCAGAACTCTTTTTGAACAGCAGGGTTTGGAGTGGCTATCCTCTGCCTGAACCATCATTGTATGGAGAGTCTATGTTGAGTATAAAACGTATTTCTCTAGTTCTTAGTTCTTCAGAACTCTATTCAAGGAGCTGAATTCAAGGAACTGCTCCCAAGGAGCCTCAACCACACTTAGACTCGAATGACATGACATAATGAGATCTTGGACGGTCAGTGAATACCATAATGGTTAGAGGCTTAGGGCTCTTGGGAGAGGGGTTGAATGTACTTTGTATGTGGGAGGGATGTGAACTCTTATGGCCAGAAGGGAGACTGTGGCAGATAGCATTATCCAAAGATGGCTATCATAATATGCTCTATCCCACACATCTTACAGTGTGACATTGACACTTATGAGTCATGAAGTCTATGTGCTATTCCATTGAACCTAGATAGAACTTTATGACTGTGATGGCCAACAGAGTATGAAGAAAGCTATGCTCTGTGATTTCTGAGACTAGGTCATAAAAATGCCACACTTCTGCCTTGTTCTCTTGGGATGCATGTTCTTGGAGCCCAGCTGCCAGGCTGTGAGGAAGCCAAGGCCCCAGCTCAGTTCCCAGCTAACAGCCAGCATCAACCATTAGGCATGTCAGTGAGTCTTCAGATGATTCCAGCCTCTAGCCCTCAAGTGACCTCCAGCCTTTGAGTCACCCCAGTTGACGCCATGTAGAACAGGGAGAAGATGTCCCTCCCATGCCACAGACAAAGTGCAGATTCATGAGTGAAATAAATGGCTGTCAGTTTTTTAAGCTACTTAGTTTGGAGTGGTTTGTTAGGTGGCCATAGGAAACTGGGACAGGGAGGATGGATAAACAGATTGTGGGCTATCCATACAATGGAACAGTATCCAGCCATAAAAAGGAACGAAGTGCTCATACATGCAACAACACAGGTGAATCTCAAAGCTCTTATGCTGAGCAAAAGAAGCTGGACGTGAAGAGTATATACTGCATGATTCCATTTATTTGAAATTCTAGAACAGGCGAAATTAACAAAAGATGAATTCACTAAATAGTGGTTGCTTTTAGGTGCAACTGACTAAGAAGGAATACAAGGGGACATTCTTAGTAGACGAAAATGGTTTATATCATGATAGAGGTGTAGGGTTCCAAAGGTGTATCCATTGTCAAAATTGTACAGCTAACATTGGTGTATTTCAATGTACGTGAAATTTACCTTAAAAACTAAAAAATTATAAATAAAAATTAAGTGAGAGTGGGAAGTGTGTCTGAAAATATAGATGCATTAAGAACAGCAAAATGTTGATAACTATTAAATCTGGGTGAGCAGTACATAAAAGTTCATTTTTTTCTATTCTGTTGAATTTGTTTATGTTTTAAATTTCCCATAATAAAACATTAAAAAAGAGGAAAAAAAGTTCTGATTTTTCTGAAAAATGAGACTTCACTATAAAAAAATGAAGTTTTTTTTCTTGTATACGGCCACTAGGGAGGCTCTGAAAATAATACCAAAAGAATATGTTTCTAAAATGTTTTGAATAAGCAGTATTATTTATTTAAAATTAATTTTTATTTTATATTGGAGTATAGTTGATTAATAATGTGTTAGTTTCAGGTGATTCAGTTATACATATACATGTATCTATTCTTTTCAAATTATTTTCCCATTTAGGTTATTATAGAATATTGAGCAGAGTTCCCTGTGCTATACAGTTGGTTCTTGTTGGTTATCTATTTTAAATATAGCAGTGTGTGCATGTCAGTCCTAAACTCCCAATCTATCCCTCCCCCCGACACTTCCCTCCCGGTAACCATAAGTTCTCTAAGTCTGTGAGTCTGTTTCTGTTTTGTAAATTAGTTCATTAGTATCATTTGTTTTTTAGATTCTGCATATAAGTGATCTCATATGATATTTGTCTTTCTCTGTCTGACTTACTTCACTTAGCGTGATAATCTCTAGGTCCATCCATGTTGCTGCTGATGGCATTATTTCATTCTTTCTAATGGCTGAGTAATATTCCATTTTATGTATGTACCACATCTTCTTTATCCATTCCTCTGTCAATGGACATTTAGGTTGCTTCCATGTCTTGGCTATTATAAACAGTGCTGCCAGAACATTGGGGTGCATGTATCCTTTTGAACCATGATTTTCTCTGGATATATGCCCAGGAGTGGGATTGCTGGATTATATGGTAGCTCTATTTTTAGTTTTTTAAGGTATCTCCATATTGTTCTCCATAGTGGCTGTACCAATTTACATTACCACCAACAGTGTAGGAGGGTTCCCTTTTCTCCACACCCTCCCTGGCATTTATTGTTTGTAGATTTTTTGATGATGGCCATTCAGACTGGTGTGAGGTGTGATATATCACTGTAGTTTTTTTTTTTTTTTTTTTTTTGCGGTACACGGGCCTCTCACTGCTGTGGCCCCTCCCGTTGTGGCGCACAGGCTCCGGACGCGCAGGCTCAGCGGCCATGGCTCACGGGCTCAGCCGCTCCGCGGCATGTGGGATCCTCCCGGACTGGGGCACGAACCCGTGTCCCCTGCATCGGCAGGCGGACTCTCAACCACTGCGCCACCAGGGAAGCCCCACTGTAGTTTTGATTTGCATTTCTCTTATAATTAGTGATGTTGAGCATCTTTTCATGTGCCTTTTGGCCATCTGTATGCCTTCTTTGGAGAAATGTCTATTTAGGCCTTCTGTCCATTTTTGGATTGGGTTGTTTGTCTTTTTGTTATTGAGCCACATGAGCTGTTTGTAAATTTTGGAGATAAATCCCTTGTCATTCGCATTATTTGCAAATATTTTCTCCCATTCTGTGGGTTGTCTTTTGGTTTTGTTTATGATTTCCTTTGCTGTGCAAAAGCTTTTGAGTTTGATTAAGTCCCGTTTGTTTATTTTTGTTTTTATTTCCAATACTCTAGGAGACAGATCAAAAAAGATATTAGTATGATTTATGTCAAAGAGTGTTCTGCCTATGTTTTCCTCTAAGAGTTTTATAGTGTCCAGTCTTACATTTAGGTCTTTAGTCAATTTTGAGTTTATTTTTGTGTATGGTGTTAAAGAAAGGGCAGTATTATTTAAATGTATAAGTAGCACACGATGTTTTAAGACTACCAAAGACAACGCTCAATGTAACATGTAAATACTTGTTTTAAAAATGTTTTATTACTTTATATGGTTCAACGTGTTACTTTAACCAGCTTATAAAATTTTCATTATTTAGTTAGTATTTACTGTCCTTCCACCTAACATCAGTTATGTCCATCCACCAGAAAACATCAGTTGTAGAAACTAGTTCCAAACAGAATAAAAAACACAAACAAAAGGAAACAAAAAACAAAGAAAAAGAACTAGTTCCTAATAATGATCTAAATGGCAGAGGGACAACAGCCACTTAAGTAAACATAACATTAATTATGGTTGCTCTTTACAATCTAGTGTGAATTTTTAGTTGTCATTTAATTTATTTGAAATCTCTTCTAATTATTTTATAATAATCCTTTTAGTGAACAGTAGGAGTGTTTGTTAGACACTATGCCATCTTCCCATTGGGTTTAGTGTTGCCTAAATGATTTTTTAAATGTTCACGTAACATATACTGCTTATACTATATACTATTGGCATATAACAAACCCCATTTATCCAGACTTCAAATAATTTGAAATTTGATGAACCACAAATTCATTTCTTCACCTCAGAGTTTTCTTTTTTTAATTTAAAAAATTATTTTTATTTTATTTATTTATTTTTGGTTGTGTTGGGTCTTTGCTGCTGCATGCAGGCTTTCTCTAGTTGTGGTGAGCGGGGGCTACTCTTCATTGCAGTGTGTGGTCTTCTCATTGCAGTGGCTTCTCTTGTTGTGCAGCGTGGGCTCTAGGCACATGGGCTTCGGTAGTTGCAGCACACAGGCTCAGCAGTTGTGGCTCACGGGCCTAGTTGCTCTGCGGCATGTGGGATCTTCCTGGACCAGGGCTTGAACCTGTGTCCCCTGCATTGGCAGGCGGATTCTTAACCACTGTGCCACCAGGGAAGCCCACCTCAGAGTTTTCTTCTGGGCTTTGGATCTGCACATGCAACAATCTGTTGGAAATCTTCTCTGGGTTATCCTCACAGGCATCTGAAACAAACTTACCTTCAGAGAGGCTCACCCTGTTAGTAGATAACAACATCCTCTATCCAACTGTCCAAACCAGAAATGGAGTATCTTCGCATACTTCTCCCCCTCTAATCCTCCACATCTAGTCACTCACCAAGGTCTGTTCTGTCTTTTTAAGTATTTTCTCTTTTTTCCCCCTGCTATTATCCTAGTTCAAGCTCCCAACATTTCTTACCTAGATTACTGCAATGACCTATTTATAGGAGGTTGTGCTTCTAGTTTTTCCCTTTGCTCAGACACATCCTCCAAATAGCTGCAAGAATGGTCTTAAGAATATGAAAATCTCATCGTGTTACTATCTAGCTTAACATTCTTCAGGGATTCTCTGTTGCCTATTGATAAATGAAACTCTTAGCAAGGCAAACACAGACCTCTATGGTCTAATCCTTGCCTGTCTCTCCATTTTCTTTCATCCTATCATCCTCACATGTTATGCTCCAGCCGTGATCAATGATGTATGGTACTCATAAAGAAGCACGCTGCCTCTGTCTCCATGCCTGTGTTCAATCTGCTACCTCTTCATCCCAATTCCCTAGAAAATATGTACTTCTCTTTTTAGATTGTACTCACGCGTTAGATCCTTGTTGAAATGCCCCCCTCCCCAGATCCCAAAGAAGAACCAACCATTATAGCATTTGTAAGCCTGGGTACCATTTATAGCCTTATAGCATTGCACTTTAATGATTTTTTGCCTTGTTTGGTTTTCAGGCCCAAGTAAAAGTGGCTTTTTTTGATGTTCTACTTTTATCAAATAATAAGAAAAAATGAATATCATAAAATCTACAGGATAGGTTCAGATTATAAATGGTTAAAGTCCTTTGACAAGTATGAATATTTCTACAAAGAAAATTTTACACACATTCAATCTCTCTCTCTGTCTCACACACTCACACATGTAGTCTGAAATCCTATCACTTGTAAATCTGGGATTCATAATAAATATTCTAGGGTTCTGTTTCTGATTCATTAAAAAATCTCCACTGAAGTTTAACATATTTTTGTTGCTTTCAAGTTCTCTGGATATCTATATGCATGTATGATATGCAATATATGGCAGCTTCCAGTTAACAAAATGTGAAAGTAATTTGGGTGAACATCTGCATTGCATAGTTTAAGAACAAATATAGCAAAATACTGCCTAGTAGTTAAAAATAATCTCAAAATTTTTGTTTTGTTTAAACAAAACTTTTGCTTAAAAAGTCTGTAAATAATTAAAATTGAATCCTCATATGTGATTCAAAAATAAAGAAAATGAGTGGTGTAAAATGTAGGGTCATAAAGTAAGCCCTTATCATGTTCTGACCCTTGATAGACAATTAAGTAGTGGTTTAGATTTCACAGATTAAGAGGATGTTAAGATAGTAGTTCAAAAAGATCTAGAGGATGGAAAAGCTGGAAAATAGAATTTATGGAAGGTATTAGTATTATTTAGAATAAAGATGGTCGATTTAATAATGCTTCTTAAGCATATGAAGTTACTATTCTAAAGCTCATGAGTTTCTTTTCATTAAGCATGAAAAGATGGAAATAAAGAAATAAAAGTACCTAAACAATAAGTAAGTGCTGGATAATCCCAGTCAAGCTGCTTAAAACTCATAACTCTGTGCTGAGTAAGTGTATGGTCAGGCCACTCAAGACGGCTGTTCTCTTGTTCTCTGTAACTCCCCTGCCCGACCAGTGCCTGTCTCACCTGTACCCTTCTCACATGACTCACATGACTGACCTTCCTACATACTTGCCCCTGCCCCAGCTAGTGACTGTTCTTATCAAAGGGGCGGTGAGGGGCATGCCCCTCTACTGGTTTCCTTAGTAACTAATGAGCCCACCTGATGCCAATGTCAATTCCCTTATAATCTCCCCCCCACTCATCTTCCCCCCACCCACTTCACCCCTCCCCCCACCCCGGGAGGAAAGACCGCCACCATGTCCTCCTGCCTGTCCTCAGAAGTGTAAGCTCCCCCATCCATTAAACCACTGATGTCTCTGTTGCTACTCTGGGCTCTTTCTTTGGTCTCAAAGCTGGGCAAGCACAGGCCTTATAGGCCTGTAGGGTGTAGCCCAACAGTAAGTCATATCTCCAAATGAGAAAATAAGCTCAAGTGGTTAAAAACCTTTCCAAGGACTTCTGGTTTCAGCTTTAACATATAGAGCTTGGAAATTGTCACTTATATCCTTAAAATAAGAAAAAGCTGAACAAAGTAAAAATCAACTACATTTCTTGATTTGGAAATTAAATAACATGCTTCTAAATAACACATACAACAAAGGAGATGTCTCAAGAGAAATTTTAAAAATATTTAAACTAAATGAAAATAAAAAATATAACTTATCAAAATTTGTGGAATACAGCAAAAGCAGTGCTTAAAGGAAAATTTACAGCTTTAAATGCATATATTAGAAAGGAAGAAAGTTCTAAAACCAATCATCTAAGTGGACCTTAGGAAACTAGACAAAAAAGACCAATTTAAAATTAAAGCAGGCAGAATAAAAGAAACAATAAAAATTGAGCTGAAACCTATGAAACTGAAAACAAGAAATCAACAGAGAAAATCAACAAAACCAGAAGATGGTCTCATAAAATGTTAATGAAGTTGATACACTTCTAGGCCAGGCTAGTACAGGAACAACAACAAAAAAGAAGACACAAATTACTAATACCAGAAATGAAAGAAGGGACATCCCTATAGATCCCATGCACATTAAATGGATAATAATGGAATATTATTAACAACTCTGTGTCCACAAATGTGATAATTTAGATGAAATGGGCAAATTCCTTGAAAGACACATAAAGTACCAAAACACACAAAAAGATGTGTGTTTCTGTGATGATCTGAATAGAGCTTACTCTGTTAAAAAATCAAAGCAGTAACTTACAACCTTCAAAAAAGAAAGCACCAGGCGCAGATGGTTTCACAGATGAACTTTAACAAACATTTATGAACCTGACATTACCCCAATACAAAAACCAGATAAGGACATTACAAAGAAGGAATCTACAGACCAATATTTGTTATAACATAGATGCAAAAATGCTCAACAAAATATTAGCAAATTGAATACAACAATATATAACAAGAATTATACACCATGCCCAAGTGATATTTGTTCTAGATATGCAAGGCTGGATCAACATTAGAAAATTAACCAATGTAATCCATTACTTAAACAGGCTAAAGAAGAATCATGTGATCAGTATCAATTAATGCAGAAAAAGCATTCGACAAAATTCAAACCTATTTATGATAAAAACTCTCAGCAAACTAGGGGCAAAGGAGAACTTCCTCAGATTGATAAAGAATATCTACAGAGGGGCTTCCCTGGTGGCACAGTGGTTGAGAGTCTGCCTGCCAATGCAGGGGACACGGGTTCGAGCCCTGGTCTGGGAGGATCCCACATGCTGCGGAGCAACTAAGCCCGTGCACCACACCGACTGAGCCTGCGCGTCTGGAGCCTGTGCTCCGCGACGGGAGAGGCCACCACAGTGAGAGGCCCGCGCACCACAATGAAGAGTGGTCCCCGCTCGCCACAACTAGAGAAAGCCCTCGCACAGAAACGAAGCCCCAACACAGCCAAAAATAAATAAATTAATTAAAAAGAAAAATCTTAAAAAAAAAAAAAAAAAAGAATATCTACAGAAACCCTACAGCCTAACATCCTTAATGGTGAGAGACCAGACAATGTCCCCCTAAGATTGAGAACAAGGCAATGGTGTCCTCTGTCACCACTCCTACTCAATATTTTACTGGAAGTCCCAGACAATATGTAAAGAAAAAGAAATAAGATACACACATTGGGAAGAAAGAAAGAAAACTGCCTTTGTTTGCAGATGACATGATGGTCTATGTAGAAAATCCCAAAGAATAAACAACAACAAAAACTTTTGAAACTACTAAGTGAGTATAGAAAGGTCACAGGACACAAGATTAATATACAAGTCAATTGCTTTCCAACATACGAATAATGAAAAACTGGAATTTGAAATTAAAAATACAATGCCGTTTATAATAGCACTAACAAGAAAAGAAGTATTAGGGACTTCCCTGGCAGTTCAGATGTTAAGAAGCCATGCTTCCAGTGCAGGGGGCAGGGGTTTGATCCCTGGTTGGGGAATTAAGATCCTGCATGTCGCATGGTGTGGCAAAAAAAAAAAAAAAAAAAAAAAAAAAAAAAAAAATTAGGTATAAGCCCACCAAAGTATGTACAGGAGCTGTATATGGAAAGTTATAAAGTTCTGATGAAAGAAATCATCTAAAGATGTAAATAAATGAAGAAATATTTTGTCTTCCTGAATTATAAGATTCAATATTATGAAGACGTCAATTTTTCCCAAGTTGATCTTAATATTCACCTCAATTCCAATCAAAATTGCAATGAACTATTTTGTAGATATCAATAAACTAACATTAAAGTTTATATTGAAAGGCAAAATACCTAGAATAACCAACACAGTACTAAAGAAGAACAAAGATAAGAGTACTCACAATACCCAATTATCAAGACTTATTACAAGTCTACACTAAGCAAGACAGCATGGTATTGGTGAAAGAATGGACACACAGATCAATGGAAAAGAACAGAGAGCCCAGAAATAGGCCCATACAAATACAGTCAACTCATCTTTGACAAAGGAGCAATAGGCCCATACAAATACAGTCAACTCATCTTTGACAAAGGAGCAAAGACAATTCAATGGAGAAAGGATAGACTTTTCCACAAATGGTGGTAGAATAATTGGACACCCAAATGCAAAAACAAACAAACAAAAAACACATATCATATACCTCTCAAATTTTTTTTACTCAAAATGCATCATAGATACAAATGTAAAATGCAAAACTATAAAACTTCTAAAAGAAAATCAAGAAGAAAATCAAGGTAACCATGGATTTGGCAAAAAGTTTTTAGATACAAAACTGAAAGCATAATCCATGAGGAAAAAAATAGATAAGTTTAACTTTTTAAAAATTAAATACTTCTTCTCTGTGAAAGACAATGTTAAGAGAATGAAAAGACATGCCACAGACTGGGAGAAAATATTTGCAAAACTTATAATCTGATAAAGGATCTGTATGCAAAATATACAAAGAACCCTTAAAATTCAGCATTAAGAAAACAAACCAACCAATTTAAAAATGGGCAAAGATCTGAACAGATACTTCATCAAAGAAAATGTACAGATGGAAACCATATACCCCATCTGTAGGGAATTGCAAATTAAAACCACAGTGAGATACCACTCCATACCTATTAGAATGACTAAAATCCAAAAAACTACCAATTGCTTGCAATGGAGTAGAGCAACAGGAACTTTCATTCATTGCTGGTGGGAATGCAAAATGCTACAGCCACTTTGGAAGACAGTTTGGCGGTTTCTTACAAAGCCAGACATAGTGTTAACATACAGTCCAGCAATTGTATGCTTAGATATTCACCCAGTTTTAGTTTGAAAATTTATGTCCACACAAAAACCTGCACATAAATGTTTGTAGCAGGCTTATTTAAAGTTGACAAAAACTGGAAGCAACCAAGATGTGTTTCAAAAGGTGAATGTATAAACAATAGTATACAATGAAATAATAGCCAATGATAAAAAAATACGAGCTATCAAGTCATGACAAGACATGGATGGTTTTTTAACGCATATTGCTAAGTGAAAGAGGCCAGTTTGAAGAGGATATATACAATATTATTTCAATTATATGACACTCTAAAAAGAGGCCCCCCCCAAAAATGATTGTAAAAAGATCAGTAATTGCTTGAGCTTGAAGGAGAGGGTTGAATAGTTAAACACAGAAATTGTGTTCATTTAGGGTGGTGAAACTATTCTCTATGGTACCATAATGGTGGATACATGACACTGCATTTATTAAAACCTGTAGAAGTTTCAAATACAAAGAATGAACCTTAATGTATGAAAATATTTAAAAATCATTTAGGAAGTCAAGGAACCCTAAGATGGAATGCAGGATGTAATAAAATGATCCAACTGTATTATGAATATATAAGACAATCTCACTGAAGGGAGTAGGGAAAGGTGCTCACCTAAGTAGCTTTGAAAATGGGAGGAATTTTTAAGAAAGAATAAAGGCAAAAGAAACCGTACTATTCCCTAGTTGATACAGTTGTTACTCATGGGGTATGGTTTAATGCTGTACATGTATACTGGAATTGAACAGATCCAGCAAAGGGATGGCGAATGCTCACTGCTGGAGTGGGATTTTACAGACAAGCAAGGAGAGGAGGCTAGAATGATCCATGTGGTAATGGGTTAAAGTTGAAGACAGTATGAACTCATGTTTAGATTAATATAGATACAGATTGTTAAATACACACATTTGTAGATATATGTATATGCAGGTTAGTATACACATTATATATTTCCTGTCAGCTTAGAGGGCCTGGAGCCAATGATACCCCAGTAGCAACAAGCATACCTAGTGCTCAGATATTGGTTTCTGATACCTTTCCCTAATAGCAGGAAAAGAGACTTCTTGGAGAAATGGCTGATTCTGGGACTGGGGCCAGAAATGTACAAGATGAGCTGAGCTTGGAGCATCTCTACAGTGCCAGAAAGTAAGGAAGTACTAGAAAGAAAGAGAGGACAAGAGGAAAGAAAGAATGAAAGAAAGAAAGGAAAGAAGGAAGGAAGGAAGGAAGGAAGGAAGGGAAGGGAAGCAAATAATGCACCTACAATGAAGGAGGTATGTCAAAAGGACACTGGAGCCAAATGAAGGAGTTCCCAATTGGCAAAGCTAGAACATTTTGAACAACAAAATAAATATAGTAGTATATACCCAAAGTATAAGATATCTATGAGTCTATACTGATATTAAATGATTGAATAAATGGGAGAAGAGAACAAATCTCCTGTGCAGAATTCCAAATAATTTATGTAGATACTCTGCCTTCAAGAAGGTGGAGCACAACTCCTTAAGTGTTGGTGCATAGTGACTTCCTTCCAAAGAGTACAGTATACAAAGGGAAAAAAGAATAACTTTACATTGGAGAATTACGTTGGAGAAATCTGACAAACACTACCTTGGCCAGGTGATCAAAAGTCAGCATCAACAGTGATAACGCATGTGGATAGTATGCACCCTTGATAAGATGCACTGAAAATGGCACTTTACTTCTGTGGTCTTCCTCCTGAAAGCCCATACCCTCAGTTCACTCGCGAGAAAAACATTCGACAAAGCCCAAACTGAGGGACATTCTACACAATACCTCACCAGTACTACCTGAAACTGTCAAGGTCATCGAAAACAAGGGAAGTCTGAGAAACTGACAGGATGAGTAAATGTAGTGTGGTGTCCTGGATCAGGAAAGGACATTAAGTGGAAACTAAGGAAATCTGATTAAATGATGAACTCCAGTTAACTGTAATGTATCAATATGGGTTCATTAATTGTAACAAATGTGCCACACTGATGTAAGATGTTAGTAATAAGGGAAACAGGGTGCAGGGTCTGTGGGAACTCTGTATTATCGTGTTATTCTTTTTCTGTAAATCTAAAACTGTTTTTTTTTTGGTTGTCTCTTTAATTTTTCTTTTTTTAATTTAATTTTTATTTTATATTGGATTATAGTTGATTTACAGTGTTGTGTTAGTTCCCGGTATGCAGCTAAGTGACTCAATTATACATATAGCCATTCTTTTTTCAGATTCTTTTCCCATATAGGTTATTACAGAATATTGAGTAGAGTTCCCTGTGCTATACAGTTGGTCCTTGTTGATTATCTATTTTATATATAGTGTTGTGTATATGTTAACCCCAAATTCCTTATTTATCCTCCCCATAAAACTGTCTTAAAATAAAGTTTATTTAAAATATTTATAAGCTTAGTATTAGCTTAATATTGCTTTCCCATTAACAATTATAACTATGTCAGAAATGGAATTTTTATCAACTAATGAACCAGAGATCACAGATGCCGTGGGGCTTCATAAATCAAATTTCATGGTTAGACAAGAAATTTTTCATTTCAGGTACTAGGAAATATTTCCAAAATGTATTTGTATATTTTTCTTGTTTTGGTAAATTTCACACATTAAATAGCACCTTTCTGGATAATTCTATTCAACCAAAATAATTACCAAAAAAAGAGACAAAAAACAAAAAAAGAAAACACCAGAGAATCCTCCCACCCATACTTCTCAAGATTTCAAACCTCAGTCAGAGGTTCATTAATATCAGTTATGCCCTAGACACTGTTCTAGGCACCGGGAATACAGTTATGAACCAAATGAATAAACAGTTTCTGTGCCCAGGGACTCACATTCTAGTGAGAGGATGTGTTGGCTCTTGACTCCTGTGACTTAATCACTCTACGGCTTTGCACGACACCCAAGACACATTTTAGTCTGTATCTTTTCCCTAAATTTCAGTCCTTCATTTCCAATTCATGGACATTTCCCACAAAATGTCATTTGAAAGTCAACATAGCTGAAACCAACCCTTATAAACCCAGCTTCTTTTCTGGACTCCTTTATTTGGTGGTCCCACTCCTCACTCACCTGATCCTCAAAAATCGCTCTATTTAATTCCATCCTCTCTCAAGCACTATCCCCATCACCACTTTCAATTAGTCATCAAGTCACAGAGACTTTTCCTTAAACAACAGTGTCTTACCAATTTTATTATTATTATTTTTTTGGCCACGCCCTGTGGCTTACAGGATCTTAGTTCCCCGACCGGGGATTGAACCCAGGCCCTAGGCAATGAAAGCACCGAGTCCTAACCACTGGACCGCCAGGGCATTCCCTCACCAATCTCATGTTTTAAAAAATATTTATTTAGTTATTTGGCTGCGCCAGGTCCTAGTTGCGGCACGCGGGATCCTTGTTGCGGCATGCAGGATCCTTAGCTGCTGCATGGGGTTTTTAGTTGTGGCATGCCAGGTCTTAGTTGAGGCATGCGGACTCTTAGTTGCAACATGTGAACTCTTAGTTGTGGGCACGCACGTGGGATCTAGTTCCCTGACCAGGGATCGAACCTGGGCCCCCTGCATTAGGAGCTCCGAGTCTTAACCACTGGACCACCAGGGAAGTCCCACCAACCTCATTGAAAAAAACATGTTTTTTTTTCAACCTCATTTTTAAAAAACATTCTCCACCCACCTAAGCTAAGCTGCTGGTATCACCTCATGTCTAGTTATTTAACATTTGTAAAACATCTGGATTCTAAGAATCGCTTCCTAACTGATCCCCTATTCGACAACAGTTCTTAAAACTCACTCATCTACTCTAAACCTTATCTCAAGTCCAGAAGTCTCTGAACTGGATTCAAGGTGTTTTTTTTGTTTGTCTGGTTGTTTTTAACAATCTGGCTCTCATCTCGTCCCTCATAATGTTTCCTGAGGTCCTTGCCTTAACTGTGCTGTGTTATCTGTTCCAGCTCGATTTCCTCCTCTCCCTCACCCTGTGGTCCTCCAATGTTCTTACTGCCTCAGTTCTGTCTCTAGGTTTGATGCCTAGGTTTTAGGCTTTCCACCCATCACCTCATCTCATCTCTTGGGTCACAGTTTAAACCCGCTTCTCTGGTCAAGCTGGAGAGACAAGTAATTTGAATCGCTCCAGTAGCCCTAAAACCTGTTCCTCAAAATAATCTCTTCAGGGAGTGCTGGCAGGCAGTGTTCCTGAGACCTACCTCATTCCTTGGTTTTGGCTCCTGAACAATCAGGTGTCAGACATGGTCCTTCCTCACATCGTATGGAAGTCTCGTCTTTTTGGCAATGGTGACATCCAGACAGAAGTTGCTAGCTTGGAACCCATGAGCTTACCTATTAGCGTAAGGTAGGTGCTGCAGGAACAAAATAGGCCTGAAATGTAATTGATATAACAGCTCACAAACACAGATGTTTATTTCTTGCTCATGTAACATGGGAAGATGGCTGCTAGGAAGACGATCTCCAAGCAGTGGTTCAAGAACCTAGGCTCCTTTCGTCCTGCTCTCCACCATCCCCTTGGGCACTCATAATCAGCTAATGGATAGGGAAAGAGAAGATGAAGGAGGCATTTGGCCTAGAAATGACATGTATACTTCCCCTCAAATTCCAGGTGGCTAGAACTCAGTCACATAGCCACAAACATTTGCAAGAGAGGCTGAAAATGTCGTGTAGTGTGTGTTGAGGAAGAGGAGAACAAAGAGTTTGTTAAATAGCTTACATTCTCCCTAAGGGAGACAGCCTCAAGTGCCACCCAGTTACTGCAGTCCTTTCAAAGTCCCATATCTCTGGGGATGCGCTCTCCTTCCCATCAAATCCAGGGATCTGGGAATTTAAAGACAAGTTACCTGCCCCCAACTTCCACCAAATATACAGTGTGGAGCTGGAAGTGGATAACTGCAATTAAAATTCTCATTTGAAAAGGAGAACAATGAGAAACATACAGCAGTCATTGATAAATAGCAGTGAAAACACCTACTTCCCTCCTAGTAGAGGAGTTTTGATTTGCTCTGGGCTTCTTCTCTAAGAGAAACTCCCTCATCCATAATTCTCAGTGGTTCCCCGCTTTGACTTCTGGGAAGGTTTTCCTTTTCCCTCTTATGCTATGGTTTCATTGGAAGTAGGCATTGAGAATTATTTCCTTCTTGGGGGTTATACAACTTTCATAGCTTGCTTCATGAGCATGCAAGTTTACCTTTTCTTTGAAATGAGGCATCGCTTTAAAAATTTTGAACTTTGCCACATGGTTGAGTCCTTTTGTTTTCTTGTGCAGATTTAATGGGTCTTTTTAACTCAAGACCCGTTTTAGTCTAATCTTAACATTTGGGGTTCAGAAGCAGCAGACTTTTCAAACCCCTAAGGGACTTTATCTCCGGGTCCTCTCCATTCCCTTCAGTCTCTGCTGGAAGACCATTTATTTATAGCCTGAGTTGACTGCTTTCTTGTAATACCTTTTAACAAAAAAAATCTCAAACACACTGTTACTCTGGCTTTTCTGTCCAATTCCCCTAAACTACAGGTTCAGCAGTCACACAGACCCCCTTCCAAGTAAAACTCATATTGCCACTGCATAATATGAATTACAGTTTTTCAGCCTGCTGTATCTATTTCCTCTCTGCTGGCTGCTTGGCTGCTAAATAAACCAATGAACCATATTGAAGGTTTTCATCCTCACAGAGCACCCACTGTAAGGTCCCAATATTTGTTTCAGTTTCAATTGTTTGCAGTAACAAATGAGCCTAAATGTGTATGGCTCAAATACAATAGAAGTTTTTCTTCTCATTTATGTTAACGTTCCAAGGGAAATATATCTGGTTGTCTCTTTTCTGTGATGTGACTCAGTGACCCAGGATCTTTCCAACTCATGGTTCTGCCATTCCCTCGGCTTTCATTTTCCTCCGCTTCCAGCCAGTGGAAAGGGAAAGAAGGCATGGAGAGCACAAAATTGTTTCTTAAAAAGCCTCCTCGAAATTGGTGCACATCACCTTCTGCTCATATTCCATTGGTTGAGCTCAGTCACACGGCCATACCTAATTTCAAGGGAGGCCAAGAAAAAGTAAGCTGGCCATATGACCAAGAAGAAGAGAAAACATGAATTTCGGTAGAGTGGGTATATTAAAAGTATTAAAAGTACTGTTTGGAAAGTTTCCCCTTAGATATATTTCCTTACGTCAACTGAGAATATGCTCTCATTTTTTTCCTTTTACTAATTGAGTTTGTGAGATCCTTCTAAAATTTGTTCCCATTTTTTGGCATTTACTTATGTAGAAGCCTTTAGTGTGTTATACTATTATTATTTTTTCTAATATATGCATTAATTTTTTTATTGGAGTAATATTGCTTTACAATGTTGTGCTAGTTTCTGCTGTACAATGAAGTGAATCAGCTGTATGCCTACATATATCCCCTCCCTTTGGGCCCCCCTCCTCCCCTCCTCCCCCCACATCTAGCACAGAGCACCAAGCTGAGCTCCCTGTGCTATAGAGCAGGTTCCCACTAGCTATCTATTTTACACATGGTGTGTTTATGTCAAACCTAATCTCCCTGTTCGTTCCACCCTCCCCTTCCTGCCGTGTCCACATGTCCGTTCTCCACCTCTACGTCTCTATTCCTGCCCTACAAATAGGTATATTTCATTATAAAGTACTATTCAAACAAAATACTTCACATATTTTACTGAGACCTTTTATTTTTGAATTGGAAATGACTTTATTTTCAAATGGGAAACATCATGGAATATTTTGATAATCTATGGAAAGAAAAAAATTGACTTAAATATTACTTGGTATATTGAAGATCAAAGGAGTTATAGTCAATTTACAATTAAAACTTAATCTTAAGTATGTAACATGGTATGATGAATAACTAAATCTCTCTGTAACAATAAAAAATGATAATTTATTGATTTGCTTGTTGTAATGCAGATGTGCCTATTTTCTGCTGGAATTTCATTTTATATCAATTGTAATTCTGTGAAAGACAAGCCATGACCCAGACGAATATGACTTTTTTTGCATAAGCAGGTCTATTATTTTTCCTTCTTCAACCTTAAATGTCTTAATAATGGAAGCCCAACATGGGGGAAGGGGGGAATGCAGCAGCACGTACTGGGAAGGGATACAAATTCTGTAAACTTAGTTGGAGATTAAATTATGAGTCCATTTATTTTAAGCAGAAGTGTTTCATGTTTTCTTTGTGTTTAAGTAACGATGACTCTTATAAAAAGAAAAAACCTAAACCAGACCAATTGGGCACTGGTGTTCTATTCTTTAAAAAATTAACTTAAAAGGCTTCTGGTTAGGTTATGGAACTAAGGATTCAAAGGCAATCAGAGGTTAATGTAGCAACTTTAATTTCTGTCAATTTTAGAGCACTAAAAGTTTAAACTCTTTTGAATATGGAAAATAGTACTTGTTAAGTCTGTTCTTATAAATCTTTGTTGCTGGAAATAAAATGGACAAGGGAATGAAATATGAAAAACATCTAAATTCAAGGTCTTTGGGAAACATACAATAACTACTTAATTAAAAAAGATTTAGGGGGCTTCCCTGGTGGCGCAGTGGTTGAGAGTCCGCCTGCCGATGCAGGGGACACAGGTTCGTGTCCCGGTCCGGGAAGATCCCACATGCCGTGGAGCGGCTGGGCCCGTGAGCCATGGTCGCTGAGCCTGCGCGTCCGGAGCCTGTGCTCCGCAACGGGAGGGGCCACAACAGTGGGAGGCCCGTGTACCGAAAAAAAAAAAAAAAAAGAATTAAAACTCAACAAACTAGTCTTGCCAAATAGAAAGTGATTTTGCTAAACAGAATGACAATACTCATATGAATTATGACAAGTTCACATTAAATGAAAGAGCAGGCTAGATAACAGTGTATATGTATGCATACTGCAGCTAAAGATACTATGATCACTTTAAAGCTACTTAGTTTTATTCCTGATTTGAAAACTTTAAAGGAGATTATTTTTAAATGTTTAAATTTGTTTGTAGTCTATTTTCTTTGCATGTCAGATTTGACTTAGAATTAAAGAAAATAATATGACCCAAACATTTTGATAGCAATATTTTATAGCACATTTAAATAAGATTCCTTTCGAACTCAAGATCTGAATAACATCTACATATATCCACTTGATATCTGCTTATGGAACTGACATTATTTTATTTTGTGTAACAGTCACAGTAACACTTATTTGTCAATAAGAATTCAGGCTGATTTTTGTGTATCATCATCAGAGAAGTCAGATGCTTACCCATTCCAAACGAGCACTAAAATGTAAAGAGATTTCTTATAGAAAGGTGAAGAAAAGTAACTTGTAACCCACACAAAAATTTATTCTCTGGAAAATTAAACTGCCATTAAAATCTCCTTGGATTAATAATTTTAACAGTTTTTACATTGTTTACACAGAGGTCAGCAATTTCTTTAAGTAATACAATTATACAAAAGGAAAAACGCACCGAGACAATCGGTGTATAGATAGTAGAAAAGTTGATATGAGAAAAAAATGCAACATACAGCACATTTTCAATTACATGAAAATGGTTAGATATATGCTCATTCTATAAAATGGGTTGTTTCATACACACATCTGTTTATATTTTTAATCAAAAATGCAAATTAATATGTGATAATAATACAACACTGTTGATAACCATACAGACGCTATATTAGTAAGGTCCATTAATGGTATAGAATCACTAGAAAATATTTGGAGACAATTTAAGACCAAAGGAAATGTTAATCAGCAGTGCATTTCTTCAGGTTGTTTATTAATAGAGTATTTTGCTCATAGAGCATTTAAACTTCATCACGCTGTTATATACACTATTAGAAAAATAAGTAAGAAAGCTCTGTAGAAACTATACTATTAAGCTTCTTGCCTCGAAAAGAAAGAAAGAAAGAAAGAGAAAAAAAGAAAGAGGAAGGAAGAAGGAAAGAAGAAAATAAGGGAATACTGAATAAAAGATTCCACTAATTGAGTTTTCCATAAAAATTACATTATTTTGACAAGTAAAACACAACGTAAGAGTACTGAGCAGTGATAACCATCATGAGTTTTAGAAAAAGAATAGATGCCAACATTTATCAAGACCCTTAAAGCCCATATAATAACTGTTTCTCATCAAGACTAATTGAACTGAAAAGTAATATTGATACATTTTCTTATTTCAAAATTCTAGTAAAAATCCAGCCAAAGTTTGGCTATCCCCTCTGTGACAGCTTTAAAGATTCCTCAAAATTGTTGCCACTATATTATTTTCACCACAAAAAGAAAACTCATCTCAATAAAATTATGTAGAAACATTATAAATTAATTTTGTAATGCAAGCTACTACTGGAAATTTTCTCTTAGTAAATTTAAAGTAATATTTATAATTGCAAAATACTGTTGGAAATGTCACCATTATTTCCTAGCTGTGTTTCAAATGACTGTTTAGATATACGTAAATACTAAGAGAGCCAATTTCTATGTAAAAGGTACCCTGGTCTCCCCTCACAAAACAAATGTGACATAATTATAGAATGTTGTAAATATTCTCAATATTTATGCAAACAGACTGCCCCAACAAAAACCCTCCCTGCCCAAAGTCTTCCAATGACACTATCTACTTCAGTTTTCCTTTTTAATTATGAAAGTGCCCAGTTAAGTCAACATTAACAATTTTAAAACCAGGAATTTAGAAAAGGGTTTCTCAAAAAGAATGTTCAAGCTAGAGGAGGAAGAGAGAAGACCAAAAGGATAGAATTTATGATATAATGACCTAAAATCTCATTTCCAAGAAGTTGGCTTCCACTCCATTACGACTGAAATCATATTGAGGTATTAACGGGGTCATCTTATACCAGAGTGCTAAGATATTGATCCTTTACACTTTAGGGGTCTTTTCTTCTACTGGTGCTTATGTATTACTTTCATCAACATTAATGGGGGTTATGAACAGGAATCACTGGTAAGGACCAACCCTGAGGGTATAAAATGTTTGGTTGTTACCAAAAATAATACCATCTGGAGGAGGTGAGCACACTCAGAAATTGACAAATAAAGTGCTGGCAAGAGGTTCACAGCCTTCAACCAGATGTAAAAGCCAAGAGAGACAATAATTCTCAGAGATAAGGGAAAAATCCCTATTTTCTCATTGAATACAATAGCCATATTTAATATTAACTGCTTAGATTTATGGAAATAAGCATTCTAGCAATACCTGAATATATAAACAAATTTCAGATAATTATTTTTTCAGTGTATAATAGAGTAGTATATTTCATCTGTTGGGTGTTCATTTTAATCACAAAAAGTGTCAGGTGAGAGATCACATGTGAAAGGAAGAAACAGAAAGGTGTTAGGTTTTTTCTTTTAAAAATAGTCTCGAATATTTAAAAGACAAACTCAAATATCAAACAGTCATCAGAATAATAAAAAAAGAGTGAAAAAGGACCCTGAAATAATAGGACAATTTGAGATGCAGACTGTCAAAATGACATTGAAATAACGTCAAACATCTTGCAAAACTACTGCCACATCAGTGACTTTGTTCTCATAATTATTTAGAAATTTTTATGTACTAGGGGGTTGAAATTCTACAATAAAATTATGCCATATTTTTGTTAGATTAATAATCAAATTTCCTTCTCTGCTCCCAACCCATATAGCATGATATTAGGGAACTTCACCCTATTCAAGATTAGGTGCACAGCAACAATAGCAACCATCACAAGAGATACAACAAACTTAATGACTAAAGAGGGTTATGCTTTGCTCTCTCTCTAGTCTCTGAGAAAACCTATCCAGTCCTCTCTACTATCCAGCACATGTGATTAAAATGAAAAAAGTCAGGGTATCACTTTTTGTTAGGAATTATGCAGCTGTGATGAACTCAGAAATCCAGTGTGAATGTACATGAATAGGACTGGGGAAAAAAGTCTGGGAGGAAGAAAGAAGGAACATTTTAAGCAAGATACATACTTGTCTATTAGGGAGAGAATAAAGCAAGATTCTTACATTCATTTTTGATAATGGACTAATAATTCAAGTTTATCAAACACTTTCACGTTAAGATTATGTTAGCCAGATTTCAAGCTATAACCGGACCAAACACAATGATACAGCAGCAGTCACAAAACAGCCTAATTCCACACCATATTATTTCAAAGTTCAAATAACCTAATTTTTCAGTGGGTTAATCACAGATATTTGTTGGGAAAAATACTTTCAAAATGTAAAATACACTCATGCAAAATATTACACCAGAGAAGGAGGTATGCCTACATTATAAATGAGGGAAAATAGGAACTCAGATGAACCTATATATGGCATTTATTTTTAGAGAACAAGGAGGACTTGAGGCTGCTGTATTAACTTGTTATTTGAAATAAAAGACCCTAAGAAAGAGCCAAGCAATCAAGGAAATACAGATCAGAGCAGAAGTGATAGAAACATTGCTATTTCTAGTGAAGAATCCAGGAATGAGTTCAGGAATGAGGTTCATCTGATGAGTGTAATGACAATGAAGCCATTCAGGATGATGATAAAAGACGAGAAAGCTTACTATACACAAGAATGAAAAATGCCACCACCTATGGCTGCCACTATACATACTTAAAGGTCAGCCTTATTTCATTTAGAATATTGACAGATGTACTAGGTAAACACCTTCCTCAGACTCTCTCTTTGCCTTGTGTCTATCATTGTAAGGACAGTTTGGAAGGAAATATTTGAAAATAATCCAAAGTAATTTTCAGGAATCATAAAACTAACATAATAGAATTTATTTATTATACCATGAAACACTTTGAAAAAGTTATCTTGAATGTGAATGCACGGGAACTCACAATTAAATATCACTTTTAATTTCTCATTAAATATCTTTCTCTTTAAGGCAGCACGCACACACACACACACACAAATCAACAGCACTAATCCTAGTCTTAATCTTGCTCTTCTTTATTACTATCACACTTCAAGAACTAATCTATGGTTAGACAGCTGCCAATAATTCTATATAATGAGCTCAATATTCTATACCAGTGCATCACAGACAGAATTTCCTGGGGAGCTTAATAAAATGTAGATTCTTGGGCTCCACTCCAGACCAAATGAAATAGAATCTCTGGAGGTAGGGATTTGGAATACAAATTAAGCTCTCAAAATAATTCTTAAACACACCATAGTTTGGGAACCCCTGTTTTAAATTTTGCCCTTGGGGAGAGTGAGTTCCTTGATGGGAGTCTAATCTGTATTTATCCTCTAAGACCCAACCCAGGGGTTATTTTCTCCAGGAAGACTTTTTTGAACTCCATGTTGTACTCCTGTGCTAAAGTTATATCATTCTGTGGCTATCCCCACCTTAGCATGCAAGCTCCATTAGGGCAAAGACTTTGTCTACCCAATTTGTTATCTCTGCATTTGTAGCACTTAGAAAAACACATGGTACATAGTAGGTACTAATGGAGACATAAATAAGTCCATGCATAAGATTCATAAATATTGAGACATATAACAGTATTATTGATTTCCTCCATAGGGAATTTAGTTTATTCAATATTTACAGTGTGCCTACTATGAACAAGGGGCACATAAAGATAACAAGACAGAGCATTAAGTACTATCAAGGGGAGAGACATATGTAATAAAATTAGCTGTAATCCAGTTAAACCCTAAGAAAGGGTAGAGAAGCAACTTAAATTGCAATCAGAGTGCAGAGGAAGACAAAAGTCTTTCCTTTCACCACTGGTGTTGGCAAGATATGTGCTCATGGACACAGGCTATCCACTTCGTAGGGTAGAAAGGGGATCATGTACAATTAAAATATTTTGGATTCCCAACAGTGGACAAGGAGCAGAACAAATTGATTAATACACTTTCAGAATATAAGTAAGTATAGGGTAAACTGGTAGAGTAAATTAATCCCCAAGTCTTTGAAAATATGTCATCTACAAAGTACCATTTGTGTCCCAAGAAGAAAAAAAAACCCTCTAATCTTCTTTTCTTCTTTGCCTTGTATTTCTTTTTCCCAAGTTCTGTTTTTTCCTTCTCTTTTTCTAGTTCTGCCATCCAATTAAAGTGGGTGGGGTTACTGATGAATATAATGTTGTCCTGTTTTTTCTTGCAACTAGTAAAGAGGGATGCAATTGCAATATGTATAATACAGGGTCTAGAGTAATTTATATGTGGGCTCTAATCCCAGTTCTATTATTTACGTACTGGATGACCTTAGGCAAGTCTGTTTAACCTCTATCCTGCAGTTTCTTCATCTATAAAATGTTGATAATATTACTTACCTCATACCACTGTTGTGAGAATCAAAATAATAAATTATTGTGCTAGATCTTACTAAATTATAGCAGTTACCATCATCATTATTAGACATTTTGGTGGATACAGATGATGTTTTAAAGTGAAGTTAAGAAAAATGCTCCATAGTATGTTTAACCTTGTGCTCAGTATTGAGTTTGGTTGGTGATGATGATACTGATGGCCACCTCCAGTGTAGGTCATGGGTGAACTGGGGACAGTAAAAAGGAAAAAAAAGGGAAAACTTCTGAATAATAGCTATCAATGAGAAAAATCTCTATGAGTAGACTACCTAGTCTATGTAGGCAAATGGCAATTTCATGGAAGTGAATTTGTGTTATCGTTATTAACAGCTGGATAGAGACCTTGAAAAATTTGTTGGTGACTACTGTTCTAGTTTCATCTAAAATTTACACTTTCAAATAGCCTATCTCTCAGTTCACTTGAAAAACTATGATATCATTTGATCTCTATCATCTTCATCTTAAAGAACACCCTCAGTTCTATGAACTCTTGCCCCACTGGTTCTACCTTCCTTTTGCAAGCATTGATTATGCTTCTGATTCACTAGGTAAGTGAAAATGATGATGGTATCAAGAAAATGATTTAACATATAGCCCTGGGCTTCTGAACTAGACTAGATGAAAGTGCCCTACCAGGCCCTACACTTAAACATGTATGTATTAATAAGGGTAGTTTAGATATTTTCTCACTGGTTTTTCTTTTTTAAAAATTATGATTCAGTTTATTATTTTTGTCACTAAATACAACATTACTGAGAACTCACTGAATGCACAGTAAGAAAATATGCAAAAAATTTCACACAAAATGCAAATAGTACAGAAGACATAAGATTATGGAAGAAAACTTCTTAAAGGTAAGAGGATATACTAAACAAATTCTTTTTTGATTTAAAATACACTTTGCTTCCTGGGCAGTAATAAACAACTACATGTTGCAGCTCATTTGGGAGACAAATGAAGCTTGTAATTCCATGCTCAGGAGCTCCCATGAATGCCAGTCAGTCGCTGTATTTGGACTATCTCATTTTATTATAAAACTTAGGGGATTTTAAGAGAACAATAAGAAAGTGGGTTGTCTTTCTCAAATTTCTCAGACAACACCTGCTGCCCACCAGTGGGCCCCTATTTGCTTTAATTGCTAAGATACAAGATTTTGCCTTTAAGCTTTCATGCAAATCCAAGCACACAAAAGAGCAGTAGTACCGTCTCGTACATTAGATTCAGTAGAGTGAGTGGGTCTCTTGAGCCCTATTTAATCTTTTTCTAAAATAACAGACAAATTTGGGGGAGTAATTACTCTAAGCTGTGTCAATCCAAAGGATAAAAAGATATATATTTTGCTGTGTGTGGAGGAGAATGGCAGCAAATAGCACCCAAAACCAAATATAACTTCTAGTAAACATACGGAGGAGAAAAATAATCCATAAACTTGATAAATGCTTTTCTATTTAGTTATCTGAGAAAGCCAGGGCACCTTCACCTATACAAATACATATATATATGTATATACACACACACACACATATACATATTGTATATATATGTTGTGTGTATAGGCATGTGTGTATGTGTATACAGATGCACATACATACACTTCATGTGAGGACTTGGCAGCTGGGGTGGAGGTAGGGTCTTTCTTGAAATATTTAAAAATTGTTGATTAAATTTTAGGCCATACCGGATTTGATATACTCAGACCAGATAAACCCCTAAGGATATATCCAAGCACACACACACAATTCTGGGCATAGTCTGAAGAAAGACAGATTTAACGAATAACATTTAGTTAGTGTTCTTTTCCTTGCTGTAGGAGGAAGCACCAAGCTGGTCTCATATGTATTTGATTAGGCTTTGTTACAGCTACAGGTAAGACTGGTAACTCTTTTTATTATTAGGACGATCCCAGTTGTTAGCAATGCAGTTAGTTGTTTCAAAACCAGAAAAGATACTTGCAGCATCAAATGCCTAAAACCAATTTCTCAGTAAAATCTACAGCCCCCTTCCAATCTCTTTCCATAACTGTTGCTAAAAATACTTTCATGAGATATTTTATCATTTGATTCATGTTTTTTTTTTTTTTTTTTTTCTTTTTGCGGTATGCGGGCCTCTCACTGTTGTGGCCTCTCCCGTTGCGGAGCACAGGCTCCGGATGCGCAGGCCCAGCGGCCATGGCTCACGGGCCCAGCCGCTCCGCGGCATATGGGATCCTCCCAGACCGGGGCACGAACCCGTATCCCCTGCATCGGCAGGCGGACTCTCAACCACTGCGCCACCAGGGAGGCCCTGATTCATGTTTTAACTTTATAACTTAACTCATTTATAAAACCCTGGAAAATGCTCATTAATGTAATAATAAAAGAATAGATTTTTCCCTTTAATGCAACTCTCTAACACACATTCTTAAACCCCATGTCACCTGATATAGCATTTGTATTTTATCATATAACTCATGTGTATGAATGCATAGAGCTGCCATTTTTTAAACTAAAAAATATTAGGAGTTCACTGTCCTTTTGGATTTCTTTTAAGGCCTTTCAGTACAGCCAAGCTGAAGTAATAATATCTATGCATGGTTTTGTTATTATGGTAATAACAAGTTCTAGCTTATAATAATACATAGTACTTAGTTGGGACTAGGAACAATGATATACCGCTTTTTAGTAATTGGTAAATAGTATGTTTCTAATTTAACTAGAAATTAGAAAGAGAAAAAAAATATTTTCATATATACAAAACATATTCTATTTAATAAAGTATATGCATAAAATTATATATTGGATAAGAAGCAAAATTAAAAAGAAAACAGCTTATAATATTCCTGGTAATCAGAGTTCCTAAATATAAAACAACAAATGCCTTGCCATTTAAAAAAATTAGCACATTATACAACTTTTACATACTTCAGAGGAAATAAAGATCTTGTGACACTGTTCTGAGGAATCTAATCTTCACATTTATAAAAATTGAAGGCCTAATTTTGCAAATACAACTTTCAAGCTGTATGAGCAAATTTAACTTACATGGAAGGCACAGGATGACATCACGCTGAAGAACGTACCTGTAAATTTCATAAAATCTAGTCACAAGTCACTAGAAACTTCTTAAGGAATCTCAGAACTGTTTTTAACATGATGTTCTGATTCACACTTAGAACTGGAGAGTCTTTAGATCACAAATACAAATTGAAGTAAGAGTGAAGAGAACTGTTTCTTATTTGAATGCTACCTGCTTTATGCAGTGTTGGTTACTAAATACTCAGAGCAGATGATTAAAATTTTCTTTAACTTGAATTGTTTTCGATTTTCAACAGCTTATTCACTGTATTTTTTTAGTTTGTAAAAAATGTATTTTCACATTATTACAATTTTAAAGAGTCAACCATTGAAAGAGATTTTAAAGTGAAGTCCTGCTCTATTAGCTTCCTACATTGGAATACAAGAATACAGGAAGTGCTTTCAACAGAAAGTTACATGGTCTACAGTACAACCTGTCTAGAAGACTTGCAAGGGACCAGTAGAATAACTTGGTCTCTTTGGATCAGGCAAAATCAGAGGCAATTGAAGAAGTGAGCTTTTCTTAAAATAACACATAAAAAACATTCCCTTATGAAAATGAATACTTGCTTGCACTTAGATTTAGTGCTATTGAGAAGAACCGAGGCACAACAAAACTAAGTGCACAAAGGGAAAATATCTGAAATAAAATGATTTTCAATGTGATTGAAACCTTTCACCATTAGATCTGACTGACAACGCTGGAGAACGACTTTCTCATATTAAAGAACATTACGAACACCAGGGATGAGCCAGTCAAAATACATCTTGTGTATAGTATGTAGGGTGACCTAAAAGAGTGCTGCAACTAAAAATTCTGATTTTCAAAATAATTTATAACTTTGATTTTTCATAAAATTATTGGCTCTTTTGCTAAAGTTAAATTAACTTCAAACCAAAAGGATGCTCTTAAAGCTCTGGAGGATTGTCAGTTTAAGAAAGATGAAAGTTTCTCATTTTCTCAAACAAGCTCTACTAGAGACACTTCTTTTCTTCATTTATGTCAGTATTAGATGTTCTTTCCACAGAATTTAAAGCATTTGGGTAGAATGTTAAAGATGATTCTTCAAAGAAAAGATCTTCCCATGGTGACTAGGTAAGAAGAGTAATGTTGTACTCAGAAATGATGCTGCCTTGAACTGCAATTGCTCATTAATCCTAGTCATCACGACTCTAGCAACGCGTGCCATCTACATACTTGCTGTCCTTTCGACTCTTTCATTTCAGTCCAGTGATTGAGTTCCTCTTCTCCAGAGCTGTTCAGACCTAAAGAAATCCAGCCTATCATCTCTTTTCTTTTCATGCTGCGTTTGTTATACACAGACAGTATGAGTGTCACATCAGAGAGTTGAAATAGGGCCACTTGAAAAACAAAAGTTTCCTTGTATACTGGATTTGGCTGCCCTCTGCGGATGGATGTCTTGCATTTGGACATCTCTTGACCCATGGAATTCAGTAGAGTTAATTTAACATATGTATCTATAGAAAAAAACAACATACCACAAATATCATTTGAAACAAACTCAAAACGTCTTTCTTGTAACACTTGCTGAGAAGATTAAGTGTTTATACTTTATAAGGATATGGTGTATACCATGTTTAGTAGAAATCCAATAATTCCATTTTGATTAAATGATAATAAAATGTGACAAGTACAGAGAATGCTATGTAGGCATAAAATCTTTTTGGGGTAATAATATCTTAACCTCACTATTTCTACATTATAGTTAGAATTTAAAGGTATACCTCATAATCCTTCCTCCACCCTCCCACCCCCATCCTTGACCTCCCACTACCCACCCTTCCCATCCCCACCCCCGTTTAGCTTCACTAAGCAGGACATCATAGCATTAATAAACACTTAGCAAGCTCAATTAGCCACAACACTGTAAAGCATTCCACTGTGCTTTCAGAGTGTAAGAATAAACAAACAAATAGAAATGAAGGCAAATGGTAAAGAGGAAAAGAGAAAGACAGGAATGCAAAGATGACATCAAAACAGCTTAGGATGAAATGTCAAAAAAATCTCTGCATGGATGTGGTTTTTAAATATATTTTTAAAACATTTAAGGGCCAAAATGAAGCCAAATGCACTAAGGGCTCAAAGTTTAGCAAATCAAGTAAAACTGTCTCCTGGTTTCATGCAAGAATACATTTAATGTGCTTTTTGGATAGTTAAATACTACAGGATTCCTTTTTGGCACAATTTAATGTGAAATTTTAGGTATGGTATCTTAACTATTTTCATGAATTATAAAAAAAAAATTGATGTGATGTTTAGTGTACCAAGTGAAACATAACAGTTCATTACCTGGTTACTTGGGAGATAAACCCTCTTTTCAAACAACTGTGTTTTCAAGTTCTTTAGACTCATGCAAATTATATTCAGCATGTAGATCCATCATGTGTACTTCATATCAAAATTTCAATTAATTTTAATGAAAATTGCAATATTTCTCATGAAATATCTATTTCTACTTATGAATCAAAATATAATGAATGAAAAAATAAACCTTTAGTTTAAAAAGTTTTGCTAGTTTTATAGATACTCTGAATACCATCATCCATAATCAGAGATAAATTCTAAGTTAGTTTTATTTAAAGTACCACAGATAATAAATGTGCATTTTTTTTGGAAATCAACATGGTGGACAGCTTCACTGCTGGCAAGTTTTAGGGTATTTTGTTTTTGCATGAAAAGACAACATCCAATTAGCCTCTACAGGAACTCACCTCGGATTATATAAACCTGTCCACCTATCAAGTGTTTTAGACAACAGAACAGTCCATCTGACAACAGGGGGTGGAAAGCAGTAAAAGAAATAATGACCAGATGTCAATTGTTGGGTGAAAGAGGGTCAAAGGTTAGAATTAAAGAGGAAACACTGTTCACTGGAGTGGAAGAACACAAAACTTTAGCATTTTAATTCAGGTAGAGGGTTGAAAAAAGGGTATGTTGGGTAAATTTCATGGAATGAGAATTTTTAAGGTCATTGTGTAATCTTAAACAAAAATTACACTGTTTTAAAGGGGGACACCTTTATAATGATATTTTCTTGGTCTAAAGCACATTGAACATAGAATCATGCAAATTATTGGACCATAAAAGACTGAATAAAAGTCATTAAAGGATCATTATTATTATTATTTTTCTAAATTTTTAAGTTTATCCATGCAATATTTAACATTTCAAACACTTTTTTTTTTACTCCCAATGTAATATAAAATTAAGTTATGCAAAATAAAATAGAACTACCAAAATTTTTGTTCTTGAATGTTACCTCTGTTCCCTTGGGATAAAAATTGAATTAGTCAGTCTATAACATAGTTCAAAGTTTAGAACCTAGGTATATATGAAGGGTCACAATCTTATATATAATAGACAAACTGATAAAACTGTCATATTTTACTTTGTAAATACTCTACTTCATATAATTAGTTTTAATGTTGACTTACATTTACCTACTAGTTACTTCCCAGCTAATACCATGAACTGTCCTACTACTGAAGATCTAATTCTAAAATAATGGAAATTGCTACAACCTATTCTTTAACCTGATAGATCTACTCTATGTTGTGGATGCAAAGTTCTCTTAACTTGTTTATTGTCCACCCCTACCTCCACCCACCCCCTGCTTCATTTTAGTTCTGATTAGTGTTTCTCTGTTTCTATCAGAGTGGGTTCAGCAGGGACAGAAAGGCAAATCTGTCATTTCATTCTGCTGCTTTCTAGCATTTCAAGTTAAAGATTTGTCAAAGAGTTAAACTATTAGCTAAAGCAGGAATTGCAAACTGACAGCTTGTGGCTAAATGTAACCCCAAATAATAGACCGTGTTCAAAAATTTTGAACCTGAATGTCTTAAGGCAGGGTGTGCACCCCTGCATTTATCAAAGGCCTCTCCATGCTCCTTCTCTTTCATCTACAAATTCTGCTCATTTAAGTTACTTCCCAGGCCATTTGAGTTTGCATTCCTAGTGTGGATTAATGAAGATAACCAAGTCACACTTCCAAAGCTCTTTACTCTAGTAATTGCTTTTTTCCACCCTCTGAATGTTTCCTTCTGAAAGGAAAAAGGGGACAATAATAATTCCATCCTTTTTATGTGCCTTTATCTGATTTGAGTATCACAGTTACCCTGTGAGAAACACAACCTTAATTTTACATATAAGGAAACAGCCTTAGGGAAGTTAGGTCACTGTCCAACGGTAGAAATAGAAATCTAATTTTGGCCTTCTGACGTTTAATGAAGGGACAGATACATTGCATGATGTATGTAAGAAGTGAGGTTTCCAGTACTACTGAGGGCACACTAAATATATTTTTATGACTTTTCACTTTGATTGAAAAAATAATTTTTAGGATATTTAGAAGTAAAGTTAATTCAAGGGTGGAAAAAAGTTTCCCCTCCAACAATTATTTGATACTTGGAGTGAAATATTGCTTCAAGCAAGTCTGTGAGAAATTGTTAAACAAATTTAAGATTGCCATTATTATTCAAGATTTTCTTTAAAATTTTGAGTTTAGGCCGTTATTAACAGCTTTAATTTTACAGAAATATAAAGAGGCTGCTACTTTCCCAGTTTATTTCTACAGATAACAATAAACAATTTTGGACGTATACTGCGTGACAATTTCTCTGTGCATAACCTATCCCCAGCCTCCTGAGCTGGGAGGGAGATAAGGAGAGAGGAGTGAGAGGCATATAGACAGGGCAGAGGTATCTATACCATCTAGCTTTCTTTTCCTAGCATCGAGCATAAATATCAAACTATTCCTTATTCTGTTTGTCCTGGTAAAAGCAAAGCACATTCCATTTAAGAAAAGATTCTGCTGGCAGTACTGATTTATAATTTTAAAGGAGGAAAAATGTGAAGAAACAGTTTTTTCTTAAATTGTTAAGGGAGAAAAGAAGGAAAAATATAGAAGTATACACATTAGTTCATAGTACTGCATGCAGACAGGAAACACGACATCGATCTTCAGTTAAAAACAACAGCTATAAGCATTCGTCATCATATTTGTGGAGTGTTACTACCTTTAAAAAAAAACCTGTAACTTTTTCTGGCATTAGAAGATAATGGCTATGATAGGGCTAATTCATTCTGCAGATGCTGAAAAAGTTAAAGTCTTGTCACCTTACAATTAATATTTTGAATTTCAGATCTGTCTACTTCCCCAATGGCTGGAAATAGAAAACATGAAACAGATTAGCTGATGATTAAACCATCATTGATTGGTTAAGACTAAATGATAGGACTGAAGCCCCTACACTGCGAGTCTCATAAGTACAGAAAGCACTAGAATTAAGAAAAATATTTTTCACTCACTGGGTGGTCTGTTTGCTGCCAAGTTTTTGAAGTGGCTGCCTTTTATCACTTCTGCTGATAGTCTTCCAGTTGTGGCATTATAAAGCAGGCCAATGAGAATTTCTGGAACTGAGCCATGTTCAAGAGACTGACAGGAGGATGTACTTTCACTACAGGAGACTTCTGACACGCTCATTTGGGAGTTACAGCCCTGCAATCAAAAATGAAATCTTTATAGTATTTTGTAAAAAAAGATATATTAATAGATACATTGGCAATGCCCTGTTTATTGGAATTAGGTAGATAAGTCATGATAAAAACAAGAGTTGTAAGCAAAATTCCCAAAACACTAGATTAGAAATGTTCTTAGCATATTTTAGTTCCTGGATCTCTTTTCATTATACAGCAGTCAAAGGAATGACCGGAGATGAGAAGGTCTCATAAATTCTTGCATGTTTGGATACAAATCAGAGAAGATAAATTTCTTAAACTCAAAGGTGTCAATGAACTCTTTCCTGAATGTAAAAAATTGTTTAAAAGATGTATTGACCTTAAAAGACCGACACAGATTCAGACTCAATTACATTAAATGTAAATGTCTTAACTGACCTTTAAAGACAAAGATCGGCAGACTTTGATTAAATAAACACAAAATCTGCTACTTATAAGTCAATATGTAAAACACTGATATACAGAAATTGAAAAAAAAAAGGGTGGGAAAATATTTACCATGCAAATAATAACCAAAAGAAAATCGGTGTAACTACATTAGTATCAGCCAAGGTTAGCTTTAAGGCAGTAACTATTACTAGAGATAAAGAGGTACACTCAATAATGAAAAAACTGCAAACTTACCAGGAAGATAAAGTAATTCCAAATTTGCATTATTTAATAACATGGGCTCAAAGAAGCAAAAAATTGCCAGAACTAGAAAGAGAAATAGGCAAATCCACAACCAGTGGGGTTGTCCACATACTCCTTTCAGTAACTGACCAAACAAGCAGGCAAATAAATACAGTAATGATGTAGAAGATTCGAATATCACAATAAGTAAAACTGACCTAATGGTAATATGCAGAACACTCCATCCAACAACTATAAAGCATACATTTTCTCAAGCATGCAGTGGATTTTTTACAAAAATATTTATTAACAAAGCAAACGGGGGCTTCCCTGGTGGCGCAGTGGTTGAGAGTCCGCCTGCCGTTGCAGGGGACACGGGTTCGTGCACCGGTCTGGGAAGATCCCACATGCCGCGGAGTGGCTGGGCCCGTGAGCCATGGCCACTGAGCCTGAGGGGCCACAACAGTGGGAGGCCCACGTACCGCGAAAAAAAAAAAAAAGCAAACGGGAACTTCCCTGGTGGCACAGTGGTTAAGAATCTGCCTGCCAATGCAGGGGACATAGGTTTGATCCCTGGTTTGGGAAGATCCCACATGCCACAGAGCAACTAAGCCTGTGAGCCACAACTACTGAAGCCCACGTGCCTAGAGCCCGTGCTCCACAACAAGAGGAGTGCACCGCAATGAAGAGTGGCCCCCACTCGCTGCAACTAGAGAAAGCCTGCGCGCAGCAACAAAGACCCAATGCAGCCAAAAACAAACAAACAAACAAATTAATTAATTAATTTAAAAAAGCAACCGAATTTCAAAAATGAATTTCAAATGATGGAAATCATTCAGAATGTTTTTTGAATCAGCTAGAAATCCAAACAAAGTTCTAGTGAAGAAAATTCCTATAAATTTGGAAACTAAGGATACAAATATAAATAATCAATGGGTAACTAAATGATAATGAAAACAAGTTATTTGAAAAGATTAATAAAAATAGATAAACGTTAGGCCAATTAAGAAAAAAAGAGACAAGGCACAAATGAAAACATATCAGGAATGAAAAAAGACACTACCACATATTCTATAGGCCATGAAAAGATTTTTTAAAAATGAGTAAGAACAGCTTTCTTCCAACAAATTTGAAATTTTGATGAAATGGACATACTCCTAGAATAGTACAACTAAGCAAAATGGACACAAGAAGAAATAGAATATCTGAACAGTCTTAATGAAGAAATTGAATTTGCAATTAAAAACCTTTCCAACACCAACAAAATAAAACTCAAAAACTTTAGCCGGATGGTTACAATAGTGAATTCTAATTAATAATATTAGTCTTATGCAAACTCTTTCAGATAACAGGAAAAGAGGAAACACTCCCCAGTTTCCTGTAAGAAACTAGCAAAACCTTAAAACCAAAACCTGACAAGGACATGATTAAAAAATTACAGGATTTTCTCATTCATAAACTTAGATTCAAAACTCTAAATAAACACTGAGCAAACCAAATCGAGCAACATATAACATCATACTTAATTTTTTGTAATGTTTCCCCTTTGAAATTGGGGATGTGACAATGATGTCAACTATTACCACTTCTAATCAGCATTGCACTGGAGATTCCAGCCAGTGAAGGTCCTAGCCTTATGAAAGGCAATAAAATGAAATAAAAAGTATAATGACTTGGACTGTCCTTATGTGCATACCATATAGTTATGCACATGTGAAATCTAATCAACTCCACAGAGGTATTACAGTTGCCTGCAAAGCTAAAATTTAAGAATCCATATATTGCTATATACCAGGAACAAATCTGAAAATAACATTTATTTCAAAATAACATTTATTACAACATAAAATATAAAATATCTAGGAATAAATGTACAAATGACATGCGAGGACTCTATACAGAAAACTATGACTATTATTGAGAGAAATTTAGAAGTGCTATATATACTATGTTAATGAATTATAAGGTTCAGTTTTGTAATACTGTCTCCAAATTGATGGATTAAATGCAATCATAAAGCTAGAAGGGAGTGGCAGGACATATTTAAAGTGATGAAGGAGAAAAACCTGCAACCAAGATTACTCTACCCAGCAAGGATCTCATTCAGATTTGATGGAGAAATTAAAACCTTTACAGATAAGCAAAAGCTGAGAGAGTTCAGCACCACCAAACCAGCTTTACAACAAATGCTAAAGGAACTTCTCTAGGCAAGAAACACAACAGAAGGAAAATACCTACAATAACGAACCCAAAACAATTAAGGAAATGGGAATAGGAACATACATATCGATAATTACCTTAAATGTAAATGGACTAAACGCTCCCACCAAAAGACACAGATTGGCTGAATGGATACAAAAACAAGACCCATATATATGCTGTCTACAAGAAACCCACTTCAGACCTAGAGGCACATACAGATTGAAAGTAAGGGGATGGAAAAAGATATTCCATGCACATGGAAATCAAAAGAAAGCTGGAGTAGCAATTCTTATATCAGACAAAATAGACTTTAAAATAAAGACTATTAGAAGAGACAAAGAAGGACACTACATAATGATCAAGGGATGGATCCAAGAAGAAAATATAACAATTGTAAGTATTTATGCACCCAACATAGGAGCACCTCAATACATAAGGCAAATACTAACAGCCATAAAAGGGGAAATCGACAGTAACACAATAAAAGTAGGGGACTTTAACACCCCACTTTCACCAATGGACAGATCATCCAAAATGAAAATAAATAAGGAAACACAAGCCTTAAATGATACATTAAACAAGATGGACTTCATTGATATTTATAGGACATTCCATCCAAAAACAACAGAATACACACTTTTTTCAAGTGCTCATGGAACATTCTCCAGAATAGATCATATCTTGGGTCACAAATCAAGCCTTGGTAAATTTAAGAAAATTGAAATTGTATCAAGTATCTTTTCCGACCACAATTCTATGAGACTAGACATCAATTACAGGAAAAGATCTGTAAAAAATACAAACACATGGAGGCTAAACAATACACTACTTAATAACGAAGTGATCACTGAAGAAATCAAAGAGGAAATAAAAAAATACCTAGAAACAAATGACAATGGAGACACGACGACCCAAAACCTATGGGACGCAGCAAAAGCAGTTCTAAGGGGGAAGTTTATAGCAATACAATCCCACCTTAAGAAACAGGAAACATCTCGAGTAAACAAACTGACCCTGCACCTAAAGCAATTAGATAAAGAAGAACAAAAAAACCCCAAAGTTAGCAGAAGGAAAGAAATCATAAAGATCAGATCAGAAATAAATGAAAAAGTAATGAAGGAAATGATAGGAAAGATCAATAAAACTAAAAGCTCGTTCTTTGAGAAGATAAACAAAATTGATAAACCATTAGCCAGACTCATCAAAAAAAAAAAGGGAGAAGACTCAAATCAATAGAATTAGAAATGAAAAAGGAGAAGTAACAACTGACACTGCAGAAATACAAAAGATCATGAGAGATTACTACAAGCAACTCTATGCCAATAAAATGGACAACCTGGAAGAAATGGACAAATTCTTAGAAATGCACAACCTGCCAAGACTGAATCAGGAAGAAATAGAAAATATGAAGAGACCAATCACAAGCACTGAAATTGAAACTGTGATTAAAAATCTTCCAACAAACAAAAGCCCAAGACCAGATGGCTTCACAGGTGAATTCTATCAAACATTTAGAGAAGAACTAACACCTATCCTTCTCAAACTCTTCCAAAATATAGCAGAGGGAGGAGCACTCCCAAACTCATTCTACAGACCACCATCACCTTGATACCAAAACCAGGCAAGGATGTCACAAAGAAAGAAAACTATAGGCCAATATCACTGATGAACATAGATGCAAAAATCCTCAACAAAATACTAGCAAACAGAATCCAACAGCACATTAAAAGGATCATACACCATGATCAAGTGGGGTTTATTCCAGGAATGCAAGGATTCTTCAATATACGCAAATCAATCAACGTGATACACCATATTAACAAACTGAAGGAGAAAAACCATATGATCATCTCAATAGATGCAGAGAAAGCTTTCGACAAAATTCAATACCCATTTACGATAAAAACCCTGCAGAAAGTAGGCATAGAGGGAACTTTCCTCAACATAATAAAGGCCATATATGACAAACCCACAGCCAACATCGTCCTCAGTGGTGAAAAACTGAAACTATTTCCACTAAGATCAGGAACAAGACAAGGCTGCCCACTCTCACCACTCTTATTCAACCTAGTTTTGGAAGTTTTAGCCACAGCAATCAGAGAAGAAAAGGAAATAAAAGGAATCTAAACTGGAAAAGAAGAAGTAAAGCTGTCACTGTTTGCAGATGCTGTGATACTATACATAGAGAATCCTAAAGATGCTACTAGAAAACTACTAGAGCTAATCAATGAATTCAGTAAAGTAGTAGGATACAAAATTAATGCACGGAAATCTCTGGCATTCCTGTACACTAATGATGAAAAATCTGAAAGTGAAATCAAGAAAACACTCCCATTTACCACTGCAACAAAAAGAATAAAATATCTAGGAATAAACCTACCAAAGGAGACAAAAGACCTGTATGCAGAAAATTATAAGACACTGATGAAAGAAATTAAAGATGATACAAATAGATGGAGAGATGTACCATGTTCCTGGATTGGAAGAATCAATATTGTGAAAATGACTCTACTACCCAAAGCAATCTACAGATTCAATGCAATCCCTATCAAACTACCACTGGCATTTTTCACAGAACTAGAACAAAAAATTTCAAAATTTGTTTGGAAAAACAAAAGACCCCGAATAGCCAAAGCAATCTTGAGAATGAAAAATGGAGCTGGAGGAATCAGGCTCCCTGACTTCAGACTAAACTACAAAGCTACAGTAATCAAGACAGTGTGGTACTGGCACAAAAACAGAAAGATAGATCAATGGAACAGGATAGAAAGCCCAGAGATAAACCCACGCACATATGGTCAACTTATCTTTGATAAAGGAGGCAGGAATGTACAGTGGAGAAAGGACAGTCTCTTCAATAAGTGGTGCTGGGAAAACTGGACGGGGACATGTAAAAGTATGAGATTAGATCATTCCCTAACACCATACACAAAAATAAGCTCAAAATGGATTAAAGACCTAAATGTAAGGCCAGAAACTATCAAACTCTTAGAGGAAAACATAGGCAGAACACTCTATGACATAAATCACAGCAAGATCCTTTTGGACCCACCTCCTAGAGAAATGGAAATAAAAACAAAGATAAACAAATGGGACCTAATGAAACTTCAAAGCTTTTGCACAGCAAAGGAAACCATAAAGAAGACCAAAAGACAACCCTCAGAATGGGAGAAAATATTTGCAAATGAAGCAACTGACAAAGGATTAATCTCCAAAATTTATAAGCAGCTCATGCAGCTCAATAGCAAAAAACCAAACAACCCAATCCAAAAATGGGCAGAAGACTTAAACAGGCATTTCTCCAAAGAAGATATACAGACTGCCATCAAACACATGAAAGAATGCTCAACATCATTAATCATTAGAGAAATGCAAATCAAAACTACAATGAGATATCATCTCACATCAGTCAGAATGGCCATCATCAAGAAATCTACAAACAATAAATGCTGGAGAGGGTGTGGAGAAAAGGGAACACTCTTGCACTGCTGGTGGGAATGTGAATTGGTACAGCCACTATGGAGAACAGTATGGAGGTTCCTTAAAAAACTACAAATAGAACTACCATATGACCCAGCAATCCCACTACCAGGCATATACCCTGAGAAAACCATAATTCAAAAAGAGACATGTACCAAAATGTTCATTGCAGCTCTATTCACAATAGCCCGGAGATGGAAACAACCTAAGTGTCCATCATCGGATGAATGGATAAAGAAGATGTGGCACATATATACAATGGAATATTACTCAGCCATAAAAAGAAATGAAACTGAGCTATTTGTAATGAGGTGGGTAGACCTAGAGTCTGTCATACAGAGTGAAGTAAGTCAGAAAGAGAAAGACAAATACCATATGCTAACACATATATATGGAATTTAAGAAAAAAAATGTCATGAAGAACCTAGGGGTAAAACAGGAATAAAGACACAGACCTACTTGAGAATGGACTTGAGGATATGGGGAGGGGAAAGGGTAAGCTGTGACAAAGCGAGAGAGAGGCATGGACATATATACACTACCAAACGTAAGGTAGATAGATAGTGGGAAGCAGCCGCATAGCACAGGGAGATCAGCTCGGTGCTTGGTGACCACCTGGAGGGGTGGGATAGGGAGGGTGGGAGGGAGGGAGACGCAAGAGGGAAAGGATGTGGGAACAGATGTATATGTATGACTGATTCACTTTGTTATAAAGCAGAAACTAATAAAAAAATGCAATCATAATCAAGATCTCAACAGGTTTCTTTGTGGAACTTAACAAGCTAATTCTTAAAATGTATGTGGTATATATATACAATGAAATATCATTTAGTCTTAAAAAAGAAGGAAATCTGCCATATGTGAGAACATGGATGAACCTGGAGGACATTATGCTAAGTGAAACAAGTCAGTCACAGACAAATACTGTGTGGTTCCATTTATATGCGATATCTAAAATAGTCAGTCATAGGAGCAGAGAGTAGAATGGGGGTTGCTAGGGGCTGGAGGAGGGGGAAATGGAGAGTTGCTGTTCAATGGGTATAAAGTTTCAGTTCTGCAAGATGATTAAGTTCCAGAGATCTGCTGTACAACATTATATCTACAGTCAACAACATTGTATACTTAAAATTTGTTAAAGGGTAGATATCATGTTAAATGTTCTTACCAGAATAAAAATAATAAAATAAATTACAAGATAGGGGGCTCTGCTCTACTGAGTATCAAAATTTATAATAAAGGTACATTATTTAAGACAACGTGATAAAACAATATCTAAGAGACTGTTAAATAGAAAGTCCACTAATTAATCCATGCATAATAGACACTTAATTTACAACAAAAGTGGAACATCTCTGAAACACATATACTTCACAATTAGCTCAAATCCCAAATATGTAAAGAATACCTATAAATCAATAAGAAAAAGACAACACAATATAAAAACACTTGACAGATACTTGAATCAGCACTTTCACAAAAGAATGGTCAATAAATATGTGAAATGATGTTCAACTTCATTACTAATCAAGGAAAAGGAAATTAAAACCATGAGCTAACACTACACAACAAATAGCTGAGCTAAAACAATAATGTGGTGAGGACACTTAGAAATGGGAAGTCTCATATTCCAATGGTTATAGTGTAAAGTGATATGTTTTTTTTAAATGTTAAAAATACACATACCTTAATACCTGTCAATTCCATATATATACATCTCGATCAGAAATATGTGCAATGTTTACTAAGAGACATACGAAAGTACGTCCATAGTAGCATTATTTATAATGACCCCAAAGAGTGGAATAGATAAACAATTTGTGGTGACTTCATATAATTCAGCAACTATACTGTACATACAGTATATATACACTATACAGCAATGAAACTAATTATAACTACATTTACAAACATGATTTTGAGTGTAAAATGCTGAACCTAAAAGGATATTTAGCTGTATGGTTCCATTTATGTAAATTTCAACAACAAAAAACCAAAACAAAAACCAAATAAAGACCAGGCAAAACTAAACCATAGTATTTCAGATGCATGAATAGGTGGTAAAACTATAAAGAGAGCAAGAAAGTGATTAATTTAAAAGTCAAAATTGTGGTTAACTCTAGGGGTGGGGAGAGAAGAAATAGTGATTAGGAAGGACATGGGGGCTTCTGAGGGGTACTGGTAATGTTTTATTTCTTGACCTGGATGGTAGTCAGATGGGTTGTACATTTCTGCCTTTTACACTTTTCTACTATGTGCTTGTTTTCACCGGAAAAAAGGTTTAATGAAAGAATTACATGATACAAGGATACAACATATACAAATAAACAATAATAAAAATGTTTAGGACTTTCTTTGAACATTCCTAAAGGGATTCACTCCATGAGTTAAAAAAAAAGACTATAATACTATTTTCTATAACAAGTTTTTAGATTTAAAAATTACAGATTTAGATTTTTAGATTAAAAAAATCTAAAAATGTCTTATACAAGTCTTCAAGTTTGAATCTAGGTTGGCCTATACGAGTAATCAAGGAGAATTAATACATACTTGGTGACTGAATTAGTTCATGGGACTAATATTCAGAGGGATAAAAATCTCATATTTTCAAATCTAACTCTAAACCATAGAGGAGAAAACCAAAAGGAAGATAAATCTTATATTCCTAAATCATGGGTACACAAAACACAGTTTGGTATGTTTTCATGACAGTTGGAGGAGAAAACATAATTTTAGTAAGTTTCAATTAGGATATATCATCACTTATGAAAATAGTGTCAAAAACATGCTCAAGCACATTTGGTGCATTTGCTACATTAGGCTATTATACTAGCAGCATCTGTTAGAATACTGTGAAATACATTTTTCATAGTATAGCATTTTTCATATTAACCTACTGTCAGATAATAAGATGTGAATCTAATATTTTCTTATCAACACAGAGGTCATATTGCCAAGTTTGCGCAACAAAGTGATGTCCTGAGAAAGTCTTGGGAAAGGTCTTTCTTGCTCCTGAGAAAAACAGCTAACTTATCTCCCTGCTTTACTACTGCAAAAACGTTCTTGTCTCTAAGCCCAACAAAAAAAAGCAAGAGTGATAAGATTCTTGGTGATCATATTCTATTTTAGTAAGCCCAGCTGAAATACAGTAGTATTTAACAGAAAAACCAAAAACCAAAAACCAAAAAACTATTGTCTGAAGAGTTCATTCTGCATTTATACCTTAGAAAAAGTGTGCTAATCTCATGGTCTTTCTATTGCTATCAGTGTAACTGCCTATCCAGGATTGGTATAGGTGTGGCAATCCAAGGGGATCACTGATTACAACAAAAGCAGTACAGAATAACTATATAAATAGAGCAAGTGCAGTAAAGACAAATTAAATACAGATACTATATACTCAAGTGGCATCTTTCCTCCAACTATTCCTCAGGGCATGCTGCTCCATTCAGTGTGTATTCAGGAATCTCTACCTACTCTCACTGCAGACCCCATCATTAATTTATAATTGAGGCTTCCCTAGGTGGCAGTAACTGCAGGTGATTAACCCAAAGTCAAACAAATCCCAGTCATAATTGGGTCTACTTAAAGGAATCATCCCATAGGCTCCCTAAAGTAAAAGTATAACTTCCTGCCATCTAACATAATACTTTATTTCTTTTTTAATACTTCTTCTCTTTCCTCCTGAGTCCTCTGCCCTAGGGTGAAGGATTATAAGCAATTTTGTAAAAGTAGAAAAAAAATTATTTAATTTTTCAGAAAAGTGAATAAACTCTATATAATGTTTACCATAAGCAGAATTAGTACTTATGGCAGCCATTACATGTCTTTAATGGTGCTAATAGGTTAAAATCAGGTAGGAACTTGTAAATATGGAGAGAAAAAAGTAAGATTGAAAATACAACAGAACTCCTATTAAGTAAACGTATGGGGCTTTTTATTAAGACTAAACTGACTCCACCTTACTTGTAACCACTTCTACTCAGTACTTTTAAGGTAAAACTGCTGAACTCTACAATGATAATTATTATGAATTTGAATATTTTCTGTTGAATTTATTTTTCACTGTGGCTAGAAGAAATTTTCTGCTTTTTAAGGTAATTTGACCCAAAATGCTTCCATTATACTTTCCTGGAAATGGAGCGATGAGGGCACTGAAGTGTAACCAGAGGGCAGCCACCTGCTGCAAACCAGGTGAGCTGCATCTCCAATAGCGGTGCTCGCTCCTCGGGGGCCCTTCCCTAGCCCCAAGGCACTGAGTGCCTATCAGACAAGGTAAAGAGGAGATAACCAGCGGCAATTTCAGGAAGGAGAAAGCAAGAACAGCATAGCTGCTCCAAATCTTACCCCACTTCCACTTCCACGCCCTCCCCAATCCAGTGTAAAGGAGAGACATTCTGTATTTTGGTAGGGGTAAAAACACACCCATTGACTCTAAGGATAACTTACTGGGATGAGCAGTGGATGGGTGGACAGTTTAAATTTCAGAGTGGTGTTGGAATCAGGATGCTTTTGGTTGCAAGTGACAGACAATGGCTACTGGCGGGGGAAGAAGTGGCCCTCCCAGGAAGGGTCTGCCCCAAAGCAACAGGGTACAGAGGCCATCAAGAGCTCCCAACCAAAAACACAGGAGGGACAGAAACAGAAAGCATCCAAAAGGACAGAGAGCCGGATGGCAGCAGCAAGCCCTCCTGCCATCTATGGGCCCCTGCACTTCCACTAGGATTCAGCCTGCAGAACATCAGTCTGTCTCCCTCCCTCCAGGGAAGCCTGGTGCTGAGAAGCTTCAGGCACTTAACCACCAAACCGCTACCAAATTTAACTGGCTTAAAAGACACAAGGGAATTTACTGGCTTCTGTACTATAACAGTTAATACAAGGGTAGCTTCAGGTGCTCACCGATCCAGGCTTCAACCCATGTCACTAGGAAACAGTTCTCCTCCATTCCTTGGGCTTGTTTCCCAAATTTGGCTTTATCCTCAGGTAGACTCTTCGCTCCAAGTTGCCAAAGTTTTCAGTGGCTCTGAGTGTTGTGGAAAAGAGGAAGACAGCATCCTGATTGCTCTCACCAAAACCCTAGAACTCACACTAGTTAAGGCCCGTGAGATCTAATTCTGGGCTTTGGAATGAAGTCACTTCACCCAAAGTACAGGAGCAAGTTGGTCTCCCAAGCAAAATCTGGATACTGTGGCCACAGAAGACATGGATGCTAGGCAGAAAAAACAGATGTCTACTACAGAGCCTATTCAACTGACTTGTTTGCCCTGCTTTTTTTCCCCTTGGCCTTCAGTAAGGACTATCAGCCCTGCTACTGAGGGGTTGCACCAACTGTGACTACTTCCTTCTGTCTCTTTGCTGGGTCTGGTCTGAAGGCCTTAGCCTTGCAAGAACCAAGGAAAAGGAAAAGATGGTTCAGCGAAAGGGAATGTTACTACACTCAGGGAACACAGTATACCTGATATACAGGTTAGCTAATGAAGAGTGGGAAAAAAAAGTAGAAAATTCTCACTTTCTCTTTCATACAGAAAGATGTTTCATATTAACACTGAAAACTTATTGATAAGATTTAAAATACAGCAAAAATTGTAAAACAAAAACAAAATCTTTTCTATTGCTAATGTTTGAATATTTCATCATGGAGAAATGGTCATAAAAACTCCTGCTCTTATCAAAACTTCTGCTCTTATCAGAAATTTTGCACGTATACACATGCACATATTATTTTTTGCTACATTCAATGTGAACATATTTAAATTGGCACTTCTGCACACATGCTTGTGAGATTGGTTTATAAAAGTTTATAAAATTGGTTTAAAAAGTTTATAAAAATTTCCCCATGCTCTCAAACAACTCCTATACTACACAAACTATTTCAGAGGATGAAAAGGAAAAGTACCCAGCTTCTCTTTTGAGATGTATAATTTTGACACTAACTAGACAAGAAGAACATAAAATTATAAACCAATCTCACTTAGAAACATATGCAGAAACCTCAAGTTAAACAATGTTAAACTGAATTCAGAAAAAAATGCACATATATATGTGTATGTGTGTGTGCATGTATATATATACACATTTCATCAGATAGATGTTATTCCAGGAAAGTTATTTGTTCATTGAAGTTGGGTAAAACTTGCCTTTGAAACTCAACTATCTTTTTTTCTTTCTCTTTCTATTATGAGAATCTTTTTGACTACTGATTGAATTTCTTAATGGTAGTAAGTCATTTCATGTTTTCTATTATTCCTAAATCAGTTTTTAGAAATTTGTATTTCCAAAAATATTGCTCATTTCATCTAGGTTTCCAAACTTGTTTTTCTAGAGTTATTCTCTTTATGATTCTGAAATGTCCACTGAATTGATGATTATGTCCTCCCTTTCATTTAATGTAATGTTTTTCTTTCCTGATCTATCTCCAGAGGCTTACTTATCAGCAATTAAAAAAAACCCAGCTTTTGATTTTTAGACCTCTTTACTTTTTTTCTTTCATTAATTTCTCCTTGTTTTCCTTTTGTAACTTCCTGAGTTGAAGAATATTTAGCTCATCGATTTGCACTCTTATCTTCTTACAAATATATTTAAGGCTATACATTTCCCTATAATATTGTTTTATCTGTACACCATAAATTTAATAGTGCTCTCATTTTGTCTGATTCTAAATATTTCTAATTTCCATTATGCTTGCTTCTCTGACCCTGAGTTAATTCAGAGTTTTTTGTTTGTTTGCGTATCTAGATATATAGATTTGAGGGGTGAGAGGAGGAGGAGGACTGCCTCTTTTACCTTACCTCCTACTATTCTACTCCTCAGTCTTGGACTTCTAGCTAAATGGGCCTCCTTGCTCTTTCCTGAAGACAACACATGTACTCTGGGCTCTGGGAACTGGCTGTTCCATCTGCTTGCAATGTTCTTTCTCCAGATATGCAAATGACTAAGCCTTCCTCTCTTCCAAGTCTTTGCCCACATGTTACATTGTCTCCAATGACCTCTTATTTAAATTACAATTCCTTTCCAACTAGCATTCTTGATCCTGTTCACTCTGTTTCTCTTACCCATAATACTTATAACCTTCTCACATACTATATATTTACTATATTTATTACCTTTACTGTATCTCAAGTCTCCCCTCCCCCCTAATGAATTAAATTCCATGCAGGTCAAAATTTATTTCTGCTTTTCATTAATGTACACCAAATAACTAGAACGATGTCCAGCATGTAGTATGTGTGTGTGCCACAGATACTTTTGAATGAATTTTTAATTTCAATCCAATGTGGTCAAAGAACAAAGTTGATATTGACTCCTTGATATTTGTGGAGACTTCCTTTGTGGCCTGGCATATATATGGTTGACATTTGTAACTGTTCTACATAGGCTTACGTTTATTAAGTAGAGGTCCCACATACGTACATTAAATTAAACTTAACTGTTACTCAAATCTTTCATATCTTTGCTAGTATTTTTCTGCTTGATCTATCTCTGTTATTTAGATAGTCTACATACTTAATAATCTCTCGGCTCACCATCACTTTTCCCATCTTATTTCTTCCTTTTGAATTCAGTGCTCTTCATACACAAGTATATGCTTTAGTAATTATCCCAGCAATGAGCTAAGAGTGCTAAACTCTCCTGGTCTTTGACTGAAAATACCTGGAGTTTACCCCCTTTCTTAGCGATAATTTAGGTGGCTATAATATTCTAAGTCCACAGTTTATTTGCCTTGTCACCTTACAGATATTATACTAATGCTGTTTGGTATTTAGGGCTGTTGAGAAGCTTTCTGGTAGACAGTTGTTGTTCCCTTTCCTTATCTTTTCTCTGTAGTTACTTTTATCATTTTGTCTTTGGTGTTTCATCCTACCACTGTACTCTTTATAGGTGTGGATTTATTTTTGATAATCCTGCTTATGAGCACCTGCACTTTTTCAGTCTGATGATCTATGTACTTCAAATGTTGCCTCTCACTTTTTCTAGTTTCTCACTCTGGAGTTTTTATAAGAAAATATACTTAACATTCTCATTCTACCCTTCATTCTCCTTACCCTGTTACTCATATTTTTCATTGATTCTATTTTTAATGACTCTATTTTTTCATTCCAGAAGTTCCATATGGTCATTATTTAAATCTGCCTCTTTTCTCGTATTGTCTTGTTCTTTCCTTGTGGCTTCTGTTACTTCTTTTAGCTCTTTATTCATTTTAAGCATATTTATTTTATAACCTCTTTCACAGTGTTCTATTAGTTCATGTCCTAGAGATGCCAACCTATCTATCTTTTGGGTCTGCTGTCATTCATGATGGATCATTTCTTTCTGCTTATACTCTTTTTTAATGTGAGTTCATCTTCAAGGGGGATTGTTTTTTCTGTGGGAATTATGTATTACCTAGGTTTGGCTACTTGAACAAAATAGGATGTTATGTAAGGAAAGAACTAAGAAGTAATGGGGACAGTAGACTGGTAGAAAATCAACAGCATCTATTACATCTTCATATCTAATATTTATATTCTCATTTGTTTAATAATTTTTAGAAATACTCTTATTCATCTCACAATCCTGATTTAATTTATTTGTGACCAGACTTCAGGCTACTTGCAAAAAAGTAATCAATAGACCAAATACTGTTTTATCTCACTGAAGGAAACAGAATTGAATAGAAACAAAACAGTTTTGGAAGTCAGCAGTGTAAGAGTTTATTGGATGTCTATTCTGCACAAAGCACTGCTCTAGGGGAGAGATGAATTGATTTTAAGGCAGACTATGATGTCTTGAAAGGTTTATGCGAGAATACAGGTAGATGTGATAAACTCTGGGATATCAGAAACTTTATTCCTGAGAAGAGATTTTGAAGTAGGCCCCAAAAGGATTTTAAAAGGCACAGGGAAGGATGGGCATTTTAGACAGTGTGATGAGCTAAGGCCCACAAGTTGATAGCACGTTTGGTAAATAAATTGATCTAGTGTAGCTGATGCATGTGGGGAGAGGGGTGGAAAATGTAGCTCTAGGAAGTAAGGTTGAAGCCAAATTTTACTCACCTAACTAGGTGAACATTTCCATCATAAACTTACTATACTGCACTGTAACTGTTGCTCTGTCTTTCCTACTAGACTGTAAGTCTGTTGAGGGTAGAACCTTTGTTTTATTCATCTCTTATGTCCCCAAATTAGTACAGTACCTCTTGCTCAGCAAGCACTTAATAAAGATTGTTTAAGGCAAAGAATAAGTTGTGAAAAACATGAAATGCGGGGGTGAGAAAAACTGGACCTGCTCTGCAAGCAGTGGAGAGGAAGAGAGGCACAGTGAACGGGGAGCAACATCTCAGGTCAGAAAAAAATGTAAGGCCAAACATGCACATGACTGAGTGCTTAGGGAGAAGTCACAATTTACTTTGCTGGGCTAGTGACAGATAGGTCTTTCCTTGAAAATCACTTGTAGTCTGTCTTTGTGTATATTTTACCTCTTGAGCAAAAAATTGCAATTTTTTACCCTGGAGGGAAAGCACAGACTTTAAAAATATCTGATTTATTATGATTATAATATAATTTATTTAGAAATAAATATAATTTATTATAATTATTACTGGAGATGTAGAAACACGTTAGAGTGGGCGTAATCATGTAAGATTTTTGTAACTGACAGCTTTAGCACATGTTAAAACCTAGGGCTTTTGTTTCAAAATTAATGTAGCTGACTTCTCTGTCTTCTTACTTATCTATCATATTTCTGAAAACCACAAAAGCTTTCTTTCTCTAAGGTATCTGAGTCATGGAAACATATATTGTATTGCTAATGTAGTACAGACTCTGCACCCCAGAAATGCCCTCGCATACATACCCAGGGGAGGTGTGAGCTTTTTAAAATTGGACACTAACCTAACAGAGTGCTAGAATCACAGTTATTCCTATGCAAGTCAGTGTATTCCAAATGTGTTAAAGCTTCCCTTTAAATAATTTGTTTTCAATGAGATGATCTGAATCTGTGTTTTTACTAGAAATATAATTTTTTTTTTTACTATTGGAAACTGAAATAGAATGATAATTGTAAAACAACAGCCCAAAATTATTACAAAATGCCTCCTAAGTTTTGGGTTATATTCTGTTATCCAAAGGCTACTGGCTTTCTAACTGTGGTTAATGGAATCTATTCAATTTCATTTAAAAAATATATTTTTAACTATTTAAAAACTAAAATAATAGCTATGGATGCACATAAATGAGTATTAAGATAGGTGATACAGTGTACTTGTAAGGAAAGCAAACCTTGGAGTCAGACTACCAGGGTCTGTCAGTTATGGAATATGACTTTAGGCAAGGTACTTAGCATCTCCATGCTTTAGTTTCTTTACCTAAAAAACACGGAATAACCGTCAACTTTCTTAGTAGTTACACCAATTGTTAACATATTAGAGAACACCAGTGCATTTCTGTATTGGAGATTTAATTTTGTATTTTGGACTAAAGATTCACCTGCCATTTCTGTTTATTGAGAAGTATTTGAAGATTGCAGAGCAAGCTGTTTTTAAAAAGTTATCATTTGTAACTCCTTATCTGTGTGAATCAGACTTATCTTTTTGTTGTGTAATATTTAAAAAAGAAATAATATGGATTTAATTTCAGAGCTGAAGCAAGGCTAAAACATATTATCAGCAATTGTATAATTGTAAGTATCTGTGCTTTGAAGTAAGACAGTGGGTTTGCATGTAAACTCGACATTTTGCCATCTGTATGACCTTGGACATGTTTTAAAATTTCCTTGATACTCAATTTCCTTATTTATAAAAGGAAGACAGAAATAGTACTATCTCAAAAATTTTATTCAAGAAACAGCTCCATTATTTTTGGTGTTTGATGTTATAAATAAATATTATAAGGTAAGATTTCTGTTAGTAAAATCACTTTATATATTTGGGTTACCAATAATATTTCATTTGAAATAAAGGATGTGAATGCTTGAAAAACCTGAAAAACATGTACCACACTGTCTTTATATCTTTCTGTTTCTGAATGGTCCTTTCAAATGACCAAATTTTAAACATTATAAGACTGTGCTGCCCCCTGCTGACCCAGTTTCTCCAATATGTAATATTTTGAATCTTCTGAGAAGTCAAAACGTATACTTTAGTATTTTAGTTAGGTAACCCTACAGTAGGCTGGAAGGCTATAATAATGCAGATGGTAAAATAGTGACTGTAGCAGTAAATAATATATGAAATTTGTCAATTACTTAAGTACAAACAATCTGATAGTGGGAACAAATAACAGAATAATATACTCCCAATTTGCATAATATTTAGCAAATTTAGATATCGCATTCCAAGTAACCTCTACAATTGCTATTGTTTAAAGTGCTGCTGACACCTTGTGGAAAATTAGCAAAATTGGTACATTTTGGCTTAAATTAAATCTTCAGTAATTATTTCCCTGATTCTTTCACTGAATTAACAATTTGAATTAGCAATTTGATCTTTATTTGCCCATGTTAGAATAGAACTTATATTCTGGATAGTTGCAATGCACATAAATTATACTTTCTATGCTAGAAATCTTAGGCATCTTCTCTCTTTTAAATCTCACATATCCAATCAGACACATCTTGGTGGTTTTTCTTCCAGAAATCATCTCAAAATTGGTTCATCCTTACTATAAAAACTTCTCTAAGAGAGTGTTATCACCTAGTAATGCAAAGAATACTTGACAAAAAATCAAAAGAGCTGAGAGCAATGCTACCAGAGTCTCACTCTTCTCCATTATAAAATACAGATTCTTGTTCATGGCCTGTCCAGTTATAAGGTTATATGAGTTAACATCTGATAAGTGTTTTGAAAATAGACCACTACAAGAAAACTTTATGTCTACAGTGCAATAGCATCTTAGTTAGCTTTCCCCCATTCTGACGCTTCCTGTACACCATGATCCATGCACTCTGTCATGGGTACATGGAGTGAGAAACAGAGGATGTGAAGGATGGGGAGAGAGAAGGCAAAGGAGAAGTCTCCTATGTTCAATTAGGTCATCCTTCTGGTCCACTCAGTCTGTTACTTACTTTTGATTCTTTGAACTTTTGGCCTTGTAGCTCTCTTCTGATAATGTTATTAAATTTTACTTAATTGGATGACCATTTTGAGTCCACGTACTGCACTCTGTGTCACCAATCTCCATGCCAGGGGAAAGACATGAGACACTGGTAAACTAGATGTCCATAAAATTAGCTTTGACAGTGACATACTTCTACTCAAAAGTACTTAAGAGGAGAATGGTGAAGTAAGGACCTCTGACAATCTGTTCCTCCATAAAAGCAATAAGAATACTGGCAAAAATTGTTAAAATCAATGTTTTCAGAACTGTAAATTAACCAAACATTTGCAATGATCCAAAAAGTATTTATTCAAGAAAAGTGGCTGAAAACCAAGCTTTGGGGCATTTTAAATTTACCCTATTCCCATCTCCCTCTCCCCAGTTCAATGATAGCCTTGAAAACCAACAGCCTCACAACTATGGTAGCTGTGAAAACAAGCAGTCTAGCTGACACTGGAAGGGTAAGAAAAGGTTTGGAGCTTCTCCAAAGTCTGATTCCCAGACAACTATCATTTCTTGAGTTGTCTTTCAAGTCCCTGAAAAGCTCCATTCTCAGGCTTTATTTTGATTTGACCTTACTTAGAGCCTGATATAGGTGTACAGTACAGCTGTATCCTTAGGATGTTTGTTGGAAACAATCAGTGGCAATTGTTTAACATCACAGCCTCACAAGAAGGCAGTATCAACTAGGGCTAACAAGAGGTTGACAGAAAAGCTTATAAGGAAAATCTTTGGAATGAGAGGTTCATAGGGGGATTCAATAAATTCCAACACATTCCTAGGAATCTAAAATCCATGCACATGTGTAAGACTATGCATATGCCTAAGAAAGACCTAAGAAGGTCATAAACTCTCATGTCTAGCTGACCTTGAGGCTTTGTGCATGCATGGAGTGAAAGCTAAGACACAGTTGTAAACTTAACACTGGAGCACTGAAAGCATGCCCCAAGAGCAAACAAAAAAAAAAAAAAAAAAAAAAAAAAAACAAACAACAGCAACAGCAGCAGCAACAACTTCCAAAGTTGAAACATTATATTATTTCTAAATGTCCAGTTTTCAAAAAAAATTACAAGCCATGCAAAGAAAAGAGGAAAATATGGCTCAAACACAGGAGAAAAAGCAGTCAATAGAAACTGTCCTGAGGAATCCCAGATATTGGAATTAACAGATAAGATTTTAAATCAGCTCTTTTAAATATGTTCAAAGAACTAAAGAAAACTATGTCTAAAGAATTAAAGAAAAGTATGAGAACAAATGTCTCACCAAATAAAGAATATCCATAATGAGATATAAAATATTAAAGAAAAACACAGAAATTCTGGAGTTGAAAAACATAATAACTGAAATAAGAAATTCAACAGAGGGGTCAACAGCAGATTTGAATTAGCAGATTTGAAGATAAGTCAACTGAGATTATCCAGTTTTTATCCAGTCTGAGTGGAAGGAAAAAGAAAATAATCAAGAAAAGGAAGAGAGCCTCAAAGACCTGTCAGACACCATCAAGTATTCCAGCATATGCATAATGGGAGTTCCAGGAGGAGAGAAGACAGAAAGGTACAGAAAACATTTGAAGAAATAATGACTGAAGACTTCCCAAATGTGTTGAAAAACATTAATATACACATCCAAGAAGCTCAACAAGTTCCAAGTAGGATAAACTAAAAGATATTCACACCAACACACATAGAGTCAAACTGTAGAAAGTGAAGTAGAGAGAACCTTGAAAGCAGTAAAAAAAAAAGAAAACAATTCATCTCATACAAGGTATCCTCAATGAGATTAATAGCTGACTTCTTATCAGAAATCATGGAGGCCAGGAGAAAGTGTAATGACATATTCAAAGTGCTGAACTGAAAATCCAGTAAAACTACCCTTCAAAAATGATGGAGAGGGCTTCCCTGGTGGCGCAGTGGTTGAGAGTCCGCCTGCCGATGCAGGGGACGTGGGTTCGTGCCCCGGTCCGGGAGGATCCCACGTGCCGCGGAGCGGCTGGGCCCGTGAGCCATGGCCGCTGGGCCTGCGCGTCCGGAGCCTGTGCTCCACAACGGGAGAGGCCACAACAGTGAGAGGCCCGCGTACTGCCAAAAAAAAAAAAAAAAAAATGATGGAGAAATCAAGAAATTTCTAGATAAACAAAAATGGAGAGAATTCACTACTAATACACCTGACTAAAAGAAATATTAACAGGAATCCATTAGGCTGAAATGAAGGGACACTAGACAATAACTTGAACCACATAAAGAAACAAAGAGCATCAGTAAAGGTAACTACATAGGTAAATATAGAAGTCAGTATAAATGTTATTTTAGTTTGTAACTTGTGATAGGCTGATATAATGCTTCCCCTGGCCCTAAAAGGTCCACATCCTAATCTCCAGAAGCTATGAATATTTTGCCTTATATGGCAAAAGAGACTGTAGATGTGATTAAGTTAAGGATCTTGAGATGGGTTATTATCCTGGATTATCTGAATGTACCCAACGTAATCACAAGGGCCCTTATAATAGGGAGGCAGAAGAGCAAGAGGCAAAGAGAGAGAGAGCTATATGAAGATGCTATGCTGCTGGCTTTGAAAATGAAGGAAGGGGCCATGAGCCAAGAATGCAGATGGCCTCTAGAAGTTGAAAAAAGGAAAAAAATAAAAAACAAAAAGGATCCTTCTCTGGTGCTTCCAGAAAGAACACAGCCCTGCTGATACATTTTGGACTTCTGACCTCCAGAACTGTAAGATAATATATTTGTGTTGTATTAAGTTTGTGGTAATTTGTTACAGCAGCAACAGGAATATAATATATAACTCTTTTATTCACTATCTAATTTAAAAGACATGGAATAACTATAAAATTTGTTGATGAACTTATAATGTATAAAGATGTAATTTGTATGACAATAATAACATAAAGGAGAGGGGAACGGTACAGAGCAAAGTTTCTGTATACTACTGAAATTAAGTTGGCATTAATTTGAATTAGATAATTTTATATTAAGATGCGAATTGTAATCCCCAGGGAAACCACTAAGAATATAACTTAAAAAATAGAGTGAAAGAAACAACAAGGCAATTAAAATGGTATACTAGAAAATAACACAAAATATATGCTGTCTACAAGAATAATAAGTTAGAGTCAAAGATATAAATAGACTGAAAGTAAAATGACTGAAAAAAGATATACCATGCAAACAGAAACCAAAAAAGAGCTGGAGTGGCTATATCAACATCAGACAAAATAGCTATTAAGACAAAATTGATACCAGAGACAAATAACACTTCATAATTATAAAAAAGTCAATCTATCAAGAAGATATAACAATAAAAGTATATATGCATCCAATAACAGAACTCTAAAATATAAAGCAAAAAGTAACAGAATTAAAAAGAGAAATAGACAATTCAACTGTAATAGTTGGAGCCTTCAATACTTCATTTTCAATACTGGGTAGAACAGCTAGATAGACCAATAAGGAAATAAAAGGCATGAACATTATAAACTAACTATATCTAAAAGATATCTACAGGATATTCTACCCAACAATAGCAGAACACACATTCATTTCAAGTGCACATGGAACATTTCTCTATGAATAGACCAGGACAGACCATATATTAGGTTAAAAACAAGTCTCAATAAATTCAGAAAGACTGAAAATCATACAAATTATGTTCTCCAATGACAACAGCATTAAATTAGAAACCACTGACAGAAAGATTTTTTTGGAAGTTCATAATGTGCAAATTAAACAACACTTTCATAAATACCCAATGGGCCAAAGATAAATCTATGAAGGAAATTAGAAAAAAAGTTTGAGATGAATAAGAAGAGAAACATACCATATCAAATCACATGGGATGCAGTGAAAACTAGCTTAGAGGGAAATTGCAGCAGACAATGTCTATATTAAAAAAAAAAAGAAGAAATATTTCAAATCAATAACCTAACTTTCTACCTTAAGAAACTAGAAAAGAAGAGCAAACTAAACCTGAAGCAAAGAAAAGAAAAATGATAAAGACTGGAGTAGAAAGACTACAAAAAACAACAGAGTAAAGCAAAAAACTGAAAACTGATCCTTTAAAAAGATCAATGAAACTGACCAACTTTTAGCTGGAGTGACCAAGAAAAAAGAGCACTCAAATTACTGAAGAAGGTATGAAAGAGGGGTCATCATTACTGAACTTCCAGAAGATTATAAGGAAATATTACCTACAATTCAACGAGTTAGATAATCTAAATGAAATGGAAAAATTCCTAGAAATACATAAACTATTGAAATTGACTCAAGAAGAAACAGAAAATCTGAACATCTATAACAAGTAAAGACAATTAGTAATAAAACAAAAAAACCCCAAAACTTCCCACAAAGGAAAGCCCAGGCCAGAATGGCTTCACTGGTAAATTCTACCTGTTGTGGATTGAATGTGCCCTCCAAAAGATATGTGTAAGTCCTAACACTTGTTACCCATCAATGTAAAGTTATTTGGAATCAGGGTCTTTGCAGATTGATTAAGATGTACGTTAAGATGAGGTAAAAGAGGGCTTCCCTGGTGGCGCAGTGGTTGAGAGTCCGCCTGCCGATGCAGGGGACACGGGTTCGGCCCCGGTCCGGGAAGATCCCACATGCCGCGGAGCGGCTGGGCCCATGAGCCATGGCCGCTGAGCCTGCGCGTATGGAGCCTGGGCTCCGCAACGGGAGAGGCCACATCAGTGAGAGGCCCACGTACAGCAAAAAAAAAAAAAAAAAAAAAAAAAAAAAGATGACGTAAAAGAGAAGCATGGAACAAATTCTCCTTCAGAGCCCTCAGAAGGAACCAACCCTGCTAACATCTTGATTTCAAACTTCTTAGCCCCCAGATCTGTGAAAGAATAATTCTGATGTTTTAAGCCACACAGTTTGTTACAGCAGGCTTAAGAAACAAATACACTGCCAAATGTTTAAAAAACATTCCACATAATAGAAGAGGAGGGGGACTTCCCTGGCAGTCCAGTGGTTAAGACTTCACCTCCAATGCAGGGGATGCAGGTTCAATCCCTGGTCAGGGAACTAAGATCCCACATGCCTCCCGGCCAAAGAACCAAGACATAAAACAGAAGCAATATTGTAACAAATTCAATAAAGACTTTAAAAATGGTCTACATTAAAGAAAAACTTAAAAAGAAAAATAGAAGAGGAGGGAACACTTCCCAGTTCATTCCTTGAGGCCAGTAATACCAAAGCCAGGCATAGACATCACAAGAAAAGAAACTACAGGTATATTTCTCTTATGAATATCACAAACATCCTCAGTTCACTAAAATACTATCAAACCAAATCTGCAACATATAAAAAGGATTATACATCATGACTAAGTGGAATTTATCCTAGGACTGTAACAATATTTAACATATGAAAATCAGCCAGTGCAATACATCATAATAACAGAATAAAGGCCAAAAACCACATGGTCATCTCAACAGATACAGAAAAAACATGTGGCAAAATCCAACATCCTTTCATGATAAAAACAGTAAACAAAACTATGAATAGAAGGGAACTTTCTCAACTTGATAAAGCACATATATGAAAAACCTATAGACAATATCATGCTTAGGTGTCAAAGACTGAAAGCTTTCCCCTAAGAACAGGAATAAGACAAGGATGTTTGCTTTCAACATTTCAATTCAACATTGTACTAGAGGATCTAGTCAGGGCAATTAGTAAGAAAAACAAATAAAAGGCTGTTAAAAATTATTCTGACACTTGTTAATATAGTAAGGAAAACTTTATTCAGGACTACTGCAATAGGTGTCAAGATTATCACAGCTGGGGAGAGAGATAAGGCTCACCTCCAAATATAGCAAAGACAACTATGGATTTGTAGCCAATGAGCAGAGTGAGGGGGGTCAGTGAATGGAAAATTTCTGAGACGTCAAGGGTAGGGAAATTCTTCTTAAACTGACTTAACAGTACTACTGCTTAAGGCAGGCCAAAGACTTATATATCAAAAGTGGGGGGATGAAGAATTTGATCAGATATCAAAGTGGGGGGATTCTCCCTAAACTGACTTAGCAGGATTCTTTGCTAAGACTGGACTGGGCTGAGCTGGTTAAAGACAAGACCACGATCAAGGCAGAGTCCTAGTCAAAAAGAGGGCTCAGGGGAGCCTGATTAAAATTTGGTCAAGGAGAGAGTCTCTGTTAAAGCATTCAGATTGGGGGAAAAAAGAGAAATAAAATTATTTCTATTCACAGATGACATGGTCTTGAATACAGTAAATCCTAACATACATGTTACAAAAACACACACACACAAACACACACAAAAAACATTAGAACTAATGAGTGTGTCTAAGCAAGGCTGCAGAATGTGTGATCAACATACACAAATCAAGTGTAGTTTGACATAGAGAACAGATTGTGGTTGCCAAGGAGGAAGGTAGGAGGTGAGGGGGGGAATGGATTGGGGGGTTGGGGTTAGCAGATGCAAACTATTATATATAGGATGGATAAACAACAAGGACCTATTGTATAGCACAGGGAACTATATTCAATATTCTGTGAGAAACCATAATGGAAAAGAATATAAAAAAGAAGGTATATATATATATATATATATATATATATATATATATATATATATATATATATATATATATATATATATATATATAACTGAATCACTTTGCTGTACAGCAGAAATTAACAGAACACTGTAAATCAACTATACTTCAATAAAAAAAATCAACTGTATTTTTATACACTAGCAATGAACAATCTGAAAACAAAATTAAGAAATAATTCCATTCACAAAACCATCAACAAGAATAGAATACTTAGGAATAAATTTAAGAAAAGAAGTGTAAGACTTGTATACCAAAAGCAGTAAAATATTCTTTTGAAAGAAATTTAGAAGAACAATTTCTTAGACTTCCGGGTAAGATGGCGCAAGAGTAAGACGCGGAGATCACCTTCCTCCCCACGGATACACCAGAAATACAGCTACACGTGGAACAACTCCTACAGAACACCTACTGAACGCTGGCAAAAGACCCCAGACCTCCCAAAAGGCAAGAAACCCCCCACATACCTGGGTAGGGCAAAGCGGAGAGATTCCCGCACAGAGGATCGGTGCCGAGCAGCACTCACCAGCCCGAGAGGCTTGTCTGCTCGCCCGCCGGGGCGCGCAGCGCTGGAAGCTGAGGCTCGGGCTTCGGTCAGAGCGCAGGGAGAGGACTGGGGCTGGCGGCGAGAACTCAGCCTGAAGGGGGCTAATGTGCCACAGCTAGCCGGGAGGGAGTCTGGGAAAACTCTGGAGCTACCAAAGAGGCAAGAGACTTTTTCTTCCCTCTTGGTTTTCTGGTGCGCGAGGAGAGGGGATTAAGAGCGCTGCTTAAAGGGGCTCCACAGACGGGCGCGAGTCGCAACTGAAAGCGCGGAGCCCAGTGACGGGCGTGGGACGCTGGGGATGCTGCTGCCGCCGCCAAGAAGCCTGTGTGCGAGCGCAGGTCACTGCCCACACCGCCCTTCCGGGAGCCTGTGCAGCCCGCCACTGCCGGGGTCCCGGGATCCAGGGTTGGCTTCCCTGGGAGAACGCACGGCGCACCTCGGGCTGGTGCAACGTCACGCCGACCTTTGCCGCTGCAGGCTCGCCCCTCACTCCGTGCCCCTCCCTCCCGCCCGGCCTGAGTGAGCCAGAGTCCCCGAAGAGGCTGCTCCTTTAACCCTGTCCTGTCTGAGCGAAGAACAGACGCCCTCCGGCGACCTACACGCAGAGGCGGGGCCAAATCCAAAGCTGAGACCCAGGAGCTGTGAGAACAAAGAAGAGAAAGGGAAACCTCTCCCAGCAGCCTCAGAAGCAGCGGATTAAAGCTCCACAATCAACTTGATGTACCCTGCATCTGTGGAATATATGAATAGACAACACATCATCCCAAATTGAGGAGCCCGGAGTCAGTGCTGTGCCTCTGAGGTGGGAGAGCCAACTTCAGGACACTGGTCCACAAGAGACCTCCCAGCTCCACATAATATCAAACGGCAAAAATCTTCCAGAGATCTCCATCTCAACACCAGCACCCAGCTTCACTCAACGACCAGCAAGCTACAGTGCTGGACACCCTAAGCCAAACAACTAGCAAGACAGGAACACAACGCCACCCATTAGCAGAGAGGTGGCCTAAACTCATAAAAAGTCCGCAGACACCCCAAAACACACCACCAGACGTGGACCTGCCCACCAGAAAGACAAGATCCAGCCTCATCCACCAGAACACAGGCACTAGTCCCCTCCACCAGGAAGCTTACACAACCCACTAAACCAACCTTAGCCACTGGGGACAGACACCAAAAACAACGGGAACTACGAACCTGCAGCCTGCAAAAAGGAGACCCCAAACACAGTAACATAAGCAAAATGAGAAGACAGAAAAACACACAGCAGGAGAAGGAGCAAGATAAAAACCCACCAGACCTAACAAATGAAGAGGTAATAGGCAGTCTACCTGAAAAAGAATTCAGAATAATGATGGTAAAGATGATCCAAGATTCTATTTCCCAGATCCAAAATCTTGGAAATAGAATAGACAAAATGCAAGAAACAGTTAACAAGGACCTAGAAGAACTAAAGATGAATCAAGCATCGATTAAAAACACAATACATGAAATAAAAAATACTCTAGATGGGATCAATAGCAGAATAACTGAGGCAGAAGAACGGATAAGTGAGGTGGAAGATAAAATAGTGGAAATAACTGCTGCACAGCAAAATAAAGAAAAAAGAATGAAAAGAACAGAGGACAGTCTCAGAGACCTCTGGGACAACATTAAACGCACCAACATTCGAATTATAGGGGTTCCAGAAGAAGAAGAGAAAAAGAAAGGGACTGAGAAAATATTTGAAGAGATTATAGTTGAAAACTTCCCTAATATGGGAAAGGAAATAGTTAATCAAGTCCAGGAGGCACAGAGAGTCCCATACAGAATAAATCCAAGGAGAAATACGCCAAGACACATATTAATCAAACTGTCAAAAATTAAACACAAAGAAATCATATTAAAAGCAGCAAGGCAAAAACAACAAATAACACACAAGGGAATCCCCATCAGGATAACAGCTGATCTCTCAGCAGAAACTCTACAAGCCAGAAGGGAGTGGCAGGACATAATTAAAGTGATGAAGGAGAAAAACCTGCAACCAAGATTACTCTACCCAGCAAGGATCTCATTCAGATTTGATGGAGAAATTAAAACGTTTACAGACAAGCAAAAGCTGAGAGAGTTCAGCACCACCAAACCAGCTTTACAACAAATGCTAAAGGAACTTCTCTAGGCAAGAAACACAACAGAAGGAAAAGACCTACAATAACAAACCCAAAACAACTAAGAAAATGGGAATAGGAACATACCTATCGATAATTACCTTAAATGTAAATGGACTAAATGCTCCCACCAAAAGACACAGATTGGCTGAATGGATACAAAAACAAGACCCATATATATGCTGTCTACAAGAGACCCACTTCAGACCTAGAGACACATACAGACTGAAAGTAAGGGGATGGAAAAAGATATTCCATGCAAATGGAAACCAAAAGAAAGCTGGAGTAGCAATTCTCATATCAGACAAAATAGACTTTAAAATAAAGACTACTAGAAGAGACAAAGAAGGACACTACATAATGATCAAGGGATCAATCCAAGAAGAAGATATAACAATTGTAAATATTTATGCACCCAACATAGGAGCACCTCAATACATAAGGCAAATACTAACAGCCATAAAAGGAGAAATCGACAGTAACACACTCATAGTAGGGGACTTTAACACCCCACTTTCACCAATGGACAGATCATTCAAAATGAAAATAAATAAGGAAACACAAGCTTTAAATGATACATTAAACAAGATGGACTTAATTGATATTTATAGGACATTCCATCCAAAAACAACAGAATACACATTTTTCTCAAGTGCTCATGGAACATTCTCCAGGATAGATCATATCTTGGGTCACAAATCAAGCCTTGGTAAATTTAAGAAAATTGAAATTGTATCAAGTATCTTTTCCGACCACAATGCTATGAGACTAGATATCAATTACAAGAAAAGAGCTGTAAAAAATACAAACACATGGAGGCTAAACAATACACTACTTAATAACGAAGTGGTCACTGAAGAAATCAAAGAGGAAATTAAAAAATACCTAGAAACTAATGACAATGGAGACACGACGACCCAAAACCTATGGGATGCAGCAAAAGCAGTTCTAAGAGGGAAGTGTATAGCAATACAATCCCACCTTAAGAAACAGGAAACATCTCGAATAAACAACCTAACCTTGCACCTAAAGCAATTAGAGAAAGAAGAACAAAAACATCCCAAAGTTAGCAGAAGGAAAGAAATCATAAAAATCAGATCAGAAATGAAGGAAACGATAGCAAAGATCAATAAAACTAAAAGCTGGTTCTTTGAGAAGATAAACAAAATTGATAAACCATTAGCCAGACTCATCAAGAAAAAAAAGGGAGAAGATTCAAATCAATAGAATTAGAAATGAAAAAGGAGAAGTAACAACTGACACTGCAGAAATACAAAAGATCATGAAAGATTACTATAAGCAACTCTATGCCAATAAAATGGACAACCTGGAAGAAATGGACAAATTCTTAGAAATGCACAACCTGCCAAGACTGAATCAGGAAGAAATAGAAAATATGAACAGACCAATCACAAGCACTGAAATTGAAACTGTGATAAAAAATCTTCCAACAAACAAAAGCCCAGGACCAGATGGCTTCACAGGCGAATTCTATCAAGCATTTAGAGAAGAGCTAACACCTATCCTTCTGAAACTCTTCCAAAATATAGCAGAGGGAGGAACACTCCCAAACTCATTCTACGAGGCCACCATCACCTTGATACCAAAACCAGACAAGGATGTCACAAAGAAAGAAAACTACAGGCCAATATCACTGATGAACATAGATGCAAAAATCCTCAACAAAATACTAGCAAACAGAATCCAACAGCACATTAAAAGGATCATACACCATGATCAAGTGGGGTTTATTCCAGGAATGCAAGGATTCTTCAATATACGCAAATCAATCAACGTGATACACCATATTAACAAGTTGAAGGAGAAAAACCATATGATCATCTCAATAGATGCAGAGAAAGCTTTCGACAAAATTCAACACCCATTTATGATAAAAACCCTGCAGAAAGTAGGCACAGAGGGAACTTTCCTCAACATAATAAAGGCCATATATGACAAACCCACAGCCAGCATCGTCCTCAATGGTGAAAAACTGAAACCATTTCCACTAAGATCAGGAACAAGACAAGGTTGCCCACTCTCACCACTCTTATTCAACCTAGTTTTGGAAGTTTTAGCCACAGCAATCAGAGAAGAAAAGGAAATAAAAGGAATCCAAATTGGAAAAGAAGAAGTAAAGCTGTCACTGTTTGCAGATGACATGATACTATACATAGAGAATCCTAAAGATGCTACCAGAAAACTACTAGAGCTAATCAATGAATTTGGTAAAGTTGCAGGATACAAAATTAATGCACAGAAATCTCTGGCATTCCTATATACTAATGATGAAAAATCTGAAAGTGAAATCAAGGAAAGACTCCCATTTACCACTGCAACAAAAAGAATAATATATCTAGGAATAAACCTACCTAAGGAGACAAAAGACCTGTATGCAGAAAATTATAAGACACTGATGAAAGAAATTAAAGATGATACAAATAGATGGAGAGATGTACCATGTTCTTGGATTGGAAGAATCAACATTGTGAAAATGACTCTACTACCCAAAGCAATCTACAGATTCAATGCAATCCCTATCAAACTACCACTGGCATTTTTCACAGAACTAGAACAAAAAATTTCACAATTTGTATGGAAACACAAAAGACCCCGAATAGCCAAAGCAATCTTGAGAACGAAAAATGGAGCTGGAGGAATCAGGCTCCCTGACTTCAGACTATACTACAAAGCTACAGTAATCAAGACAGTATGGTACTGGCACAAAAACAGAAAGATAGATCAATGGAACAGGATAGAGAGCCCAGAGTTAAACCCACGGACATATGGTCACCTTATCTTTGATAAAGGAGGCAGGAATGTACAGTGGAGAAAGGACAGTCTCTTCAATAAGTGGTGCTGGGAAAACTGGATAGGGACATGTAAAAGTATGAGATTAGATCACTCCCTAACACCGTACACAAAAATAAGCTCAAAATGGATTAAAGACCTAAATGTAAGGCCAGACACTATCAAACTCTTAGAGGAAAACATAGGCAGAAGACTCTATGACATAAATCACAGCAAGATCCTTTTTGACCCACCTCCTAGAGAAATGGAAATAAAGACAAAAATAAACACATGGGACCTAATGAAACTTAAAAGCTTTTGCACAGCAAAGGAAACCATAAACAAGACCAAAAGACAACCCTCAGAATGGGAGAAAATATTTGCAAATGAAGCAACTGACAAAGGATTAATCTCCAAAATTTATAAGCAGCTCATGCAGCTCAATAACAAAAAAACAAACAACCCAATCCAAAAATGGGCAGAAGACCTAAATAGACATTTCTCCACAGAAGATATACAGACTGCCAACAAACACATGAAAGGATGCTCAACATCTTTACTCATTAGAGAAATGCAAATCAAAACTACAATGAGATATCATCTCACATCAGTCAGAATGGCCATCATCAAAAAATCTAGAAACAATAAATGCTGGAGAGGGTGTGGAAAAAAGGGAACAGTCTTGCACTGCTGGTGGGAATGTGAATTGGTACAGCCGCTATGGAGAACGGTATGGAGGTTCCTTAAAAAACTACAAATAGAACTACCATATGACCCAGCAATCCCACTACTGGGCATATACCCTGAGAAAACCATAATTCAAAAAGAGACATGTACCAAAATGTTCATAGCAGCCCTATTTACAATAGCCCAGAGATGGAAACAACCTAAGTGTCCATCATCGGATGAATGGATAAAGAAGATGTGGCACATATATACAATGGAATATTACTCAGCCATAAAAAGAAGTGAAATTGAGCTATTTGTAATGAGGTGGATAGACCTAGAGTCTGTCATACAGAGTGAAGTAAGTCAGAAAGAGAAAGACAAATACCATATGCTAACACATATATATGGAATTTAAGAAAAAAAATGTCATGAAGAACATAGGGGTATGACAGGAATAAAGACACAGACCTACTTGAGAATGGACTTGAGGATATGGGGAGGGGGAAGGGTAAGCTGTGACAAAGTTAAAGAGTGGCATGGACATATATACACTACCAAACGTAAGGTAGATAGCTAGTGGGAAGCAGCCGCATAGCACAGGGAGATCAGCTCGGTGCTTTGTGACCGCCTGGAGGGGTGGGATAGGGAGGGTGGGAGGGAGACGCAAAAGGGAGGGGATATGGAAACATATGTATATGTATAACTGATTCAATTTGAAAAAAATAAAATAAAAAAAAAAAAAGAAATTTAAAGAAGACCTAAATAAATGGAAAGACATCTCATATTAATGGATTGGAAGACTTAACACTGTTAATATGCTAATACCTCCCAAAGCAATCAACAGATTCTATGCAATCCCTATCGAAATTCCAAAGGTATTTTTTTCAGAAATGGAGAAGCTGATTCTAAAATTCATGTGTAAATATGACCAACAAGGGGTTAATATCCAACATATACAGACAGCTCATACAACTCAGTATCAAAAAACCAAAACAACTCCATAAAAAAATGGGCAGAAGACTTGAAAAGACATTTTTCCAAAGACATACAAATGGCTAACAGGCACATGAAAAGATGCTCAACATTGATATTAGAAAAAGGCAAATCAAAACTACAATGAGGTATCACCTCACACCTGTCAGAATGGCTATCATCAAATGTCTACAAATAACAAATGTTGGTGAGGATGTGGAGGAAAAGGGAACCCTGTAGCACTGTTGGTGGTATGTAAATTGGTACAGCCACTACAGAAAGCAGTATGGAGGTTCCTCAAAAAGTTAAAAATAGAACTACCGTATGATGATCCAGCACCTCCACTCCTGGGTGTGTATATATATATGGAAAAAACAAAAACACTAATTTGTAAAGATAACATGCACCCCAATGTTCATAGCAGAACTCTTTAAAATAGCCAAGACATGGAAGCAACCCAAGTGCTCATCAACAGATGACTGGATTAAGAAGATGTGGTATAAAAACACACACACACACACACAATGGAATATTAGCCATAAAAAAGAATGAAATCTTGTCATTTGCGGCAATGTGGATGGACCTAGAGAATATTGTGCTTAGTGAAATAAGCCAGACAGAGAAAGACAAATATTGTATGATATCACTTATATGTGGAACCTAAAAAAATGAATGTATATGCAAAACAGATCCACAGATACAGAAAACAAACTTGTGGTTGCCAAAGGGGAGAGAGAAGTGGGGAGAGATAAACTAGGGGTACAAGATCAACAGATACAAACTACTATGTATAAAATAGATAAGCAACAAAAATATACTGTATAGCACAGGGAATTATAGCCATTATCTCGTAATATCCTATAAAGAAGTATAATCTGCAAAAATACTGAATCACTATGCTTTACACCTGAAACTAAGATAATATTTAAATCAACTATACTTCAATAAAAAAGAAAATGTACCAGGACTCAGGATTCTGAACTCACTATTCTTAGTCCAATAGTCATTTACTACTAATAAACCTAAATCCCCATTCTGATTTTCAAGAATCTCTATAATTTAGCTTCATCTTAAAATTCAATGTTATACTTTTTTTCCTGCACAGTTTGTAACATCAATGAGGCCGCAAAATATCTGCTGAGGGCACTGGTGGGATGGTGATGGGGATGCTGGTGGGAGCATATCAACAGCTTATCAAGAAAGTGAACACAGGAGCTGGAGGTTGTGTCTTACACAATTCCCTCTCAAACATGGGGCTCACACCCTCTTCCTTGAGAGTTCACATTATTATCTGAGGTCCTTTCAGTGGGGGCTGATACAAAATTATGGAGTAAGCCCTCAAACCTGCCCATAACACTGAAAAAAATTTACTTTTATAAAATTTGAGGCATATATTTTCAAAATCCCTGAAGCATTTTTGTGCAACACAGTTCTGTCCGAAGCTCCCGCCATCTGACTGCACCATCCTCTTCCCTCTCAGCCATGTTTTCAACTACTCATCCTCTAGTAAGTCCTGCTCATTTATTGAAGATTCCCACTGGGCTCCCAGACTTACCCTTTCCCCTAACGTCTTTCTGACTTAAGGGGAATCAAATTTCTACACAAAGGACCCTTCTAACACCCATGGGCACTAAGGTATTTGATTTTCTCACCTCTAATGATTTCTTCCTCCCAATCTCATTATTTCTGGATCTCAGCATCATCAGAGGTTCTGTTAGCTCTTCACCAAAGTTACTAAGTAAAAATCCCAGCTGCTAAGCACATCCTCTTAGTCAACTAATTTGCTCATTCAACTACTACTCTCACAATACCACTACTTTGACTGGACCTCCATTCCCTTGATGCTAGAATTTTGTTCATCAGCCCGTTCCTGTCTGCACTTCCTCCTCCATCAAGATTCACCATTTCAATCATTCTCTTGCCTTAAACTTCCTTGCTTCTCTCTCTATTCAACATACTTAATAGGCTGGCAAAATACTAACCATGGATGAATTTAGTAACTCCTTCATTGTACTGGGGAAGTTATCACACAATGCAGTGGATTAGAACCTTGCCTGGGTCATTGTCTGGTTATACTTACAGTCTTGTTATACTTCCCTAGTAAATGTATTTTTCCTTTTTCTCAATGATTATAAATCATTCATTCTCCTAAAATAACTTGACACCATTTTTTTTCTCCGTACTTATCCTTGCTTCCTGCTACACACACACACACACAACCACACACACCCACACCCACACCCACACACACCCACACACCATGTGGAATCTTCAATTTCCTGCCAAAATATCTACAAACTTTCTTACATCTGGATCCTCTCCTCCCTTCTTATCATTGTTATGAGGAGGAATCTCTTCTATTTCAGACCAATTTCTCCACATGTTGTCTAGATTCTATTTCCTTAAACCTTCTTAAAAATAGTGTATGTCTCTTTTTCTCTCATACCCTAAATATCTCTCTTCACTGGATTCTTCTCATCCATATTTAAATATGCCCAAGTCTCACTCCTATTTTTAAAAAACTCTATTTGGATCCCAAACCCTCCTCCAGATACCCTATTCTCTCTTTACCCCTTTTTCTTCTATGTTTTCCTCATTCAGTGTCAAACCTGGTTAAAGAGTTTGCCTACATTACCCATATCCTCAGCTCTCACTCATCCCTGAACTCATGTTCCTATCACTCCACCAAAACTACTTTCATTAAGGTCACTAGTGAGACCTGCATGTTAAATCTAATAGGTAACATTCAATACAGCCACCTACCCTTTCTTGTTTAAAACTCAATCCTTTGCTTCTGTGATACCTCCCTCTCTTTGTTTTTGTTTTCTTTTCCTATCTTTTTCTCTAGTTGTGACAGAGACTGCTAATTGTCCACAAGAATCTATTCTTCACTTCCTTTTGGGCACGCGGTGTCACATTTTTTCAGCTTCTTTTGGAGTTATGTATGGACATGTGACTGACCTCTTGAAAATGGAATATAAGCAGAAGAGATGAATGCTACTCCTAAGCCCAGGCCTTAAGACATTGGGCATGCCTCTTCTCTATCCTCTTTTCCCCTTTCTCATCACTTGGAATCTGGATGCAACTCAGACCAAGCTTTGAACAATCACAACGATGACACTGTTCTAGAGTAGGAGTTGGTAAAGAACAGTTTGTGGGCCAAATCTGGCCTGAAATCTGTTTTTCTATATCCTACAAGCTAAAAATGGACTTTATACTTTTTAAGGATTGCAAATAAATAAATAAATAAATAAATAAAAGAAGAGGAAGAAGAAGAGTATGTGACAGAGACCATACATGGCTGGCAAAGCCTAAAATACTGACAATCTGGCCCTTCATAGAAAAAGTCTGCTGACCTCCTGTTCTAGGGGATATGTGACAGAGCAACACAATGAAAGAAACATGGACCCCTGAGGGACCACGTAGAGCAGAGGTTTCCCCTTTATGGGATCTGATTTGCAGGCATTCATCTGAGTCCACCTATATTGCCCCTATGGAACTTGAGGGCAGGGGAACTGATGCAAACATGTTGATGAGACAATGCTGCTTACAATGGCAAGCACTGTAAAGTCCTTTACTGCCAGCATCCACTAAACTGTGGCATCCTAACTTGTCAACTAGAAGGAGGTTAAATTCTCAGCCTCTTCACAGTTAACAGTAACCTTGTTTTAAACATTTTTCTTTTAAACAATATACAGTTTAAAAAAATCCATATGAGATTCTTTATCTTTCACTAGAGTAGTCAATTACATGTAATGTTATTACTGACACATCTATCATGTTCCTTTGTGCTTTCTATTTTTACTAACTGTTCTGCTCGTTCCTTTCTATATTTTTTTGATTTTTAAAAATCAACTTTACTGAACGATCATTTCAGATATGAGATTAATGTAGCAATTTTAAGTGTACAGTTTAATAAAATTTGATAAATGTATACATTTTTGTGTAACCACTTCCCAACCAATATGCAGAACACTTAAATAATCAGAAAGTGTTCTACTGTGACTTTTCTCAATCAATTCTCCCATCCCAGACAACCGCTGATCTTATTTCTACCACTATAGACTAGTTTCCTTTTTAAAAACTTTATATAAATGTAATCATATGGTACATATCTGTCTTCTTTTGCTCAGTATGTTTTTGAGATCCAACCATACGGCCCTATCAGTGCTCATTAATTTCTATTATTTATTTGTATTTCATGGCATGACTAGTCAATATTTTATGTATTCATCTGTTGATGGGCATCTGGGATGTTTCTAATTCTTGGCTAATATTGATAAAGCTTCTATGAAAAACCAGGTACAAATCTTTGTTTAAATGTTTTCATTTCTCTTGGATAAATACCTAGGAATTGCTGGGATATATGTTAAGTGGAAGCTTAATAAGAAACAAAGTGATTGTATTATTTTACATTCCCGCCACCAGTGTATGAAAGTTCCAGGTCCTACATAGCCTTAGCAACGGTTAGTAGTGTTAGTCTTTTCAATTTTAGATATTCTAGTGATTGTGCAATAGTATCTCTTTGGCTTTAATTTGCATTTTCGAAGACAGTTAATGATACTAAGAACTTCTTTCATATGCTTATTGGTCAACTGCATTATTTTCTTTAGAAAGTGTCTGTTCAAATCTGATGCCTGTGAATTATCATGCTGTTTATCTTTTTATTATTTTAAGAGTTAAAAAAATATATAGTCTTGATACAAGTCTTATTGTATTAGGAATATTCTCTTCTACTCTATGAATTGCCTTTTTGTCTTTCATTAACAGTGTCTTTGAAGAGCAGAAGTTTTAAAAATATTTGATAAAGCACAATTGTTTATGATAGTGCTTTCTCTGACTCAAGAAATCTTTGCTTACTCCAAGGTGCTGAAGATTTTCTACTGTTCTCTTCTGGAAGTTTTATAGGTTTTAGATTTTACATTTAGGACTATGATCCATTTCAACTTAATTTTTACATATGGTGGAAGTTCATTTAGTTTCTGACACATATCCAGGTGTTACAAAGCCACTGGCTGAAAAATAATCATTATCCATTGCATTACTTTGACAACTTAGTTGAACATCAATTGTATAAGTCTATTTATGGACTTTCTATTGATCTATCTGGGTATTTAGCCAAGAGAAATAAAAACATTTCAACAAAGATTTGTACCTGAATTTTCATAGAAGTTTTATTAATATTAACCAAGAATTAGTCTATCCTTATACTAATATCATACCATCCTAATTACTGGGCCTCTGGTAGTAAATCTTGAGATCAGGAGTATAAATATTCCATCTTTTTTTTTCTTGCAAAATTGTTTTGTCCATTTTATGTCCTGCACATTTTTTTTTTTTTTTTTTTTTTTTTTTTGCGGTACGCAGGCCTCTCACTGTTGTGGCCTCTCCTGTTGCGGAGCACAGGCTCCGGACACGCAGGCTCAGCGGCCATGGCTCACAGGCCCAGCTGCTCCGCGGCATGTGGGATCTTCCCAGACCGGGGCACGAACCTGCGTCCCCTGCATTGGCAGGCGCACTCCCAACCACTGCGCCACCGAGGAAGCCCCTGTCCTGCACATTTTAAAATAAATTTGTCACTTCTATTTTCAGCCATGATGGAGTAACAGGAACTAGATTTACTCTTGTTTTAAACAAGTAAAATAACAGACAAAATGAATGTAAAAATAGTTTTTATATAATGGGCAACAGGCAGTGCAGGACAGTCTAGTTTACTGCTTGGAGAGAGCTTCTAAGCTGCAATGTAGGTAGGGAGAAATCAGAGACTGGGGTCTCCATGAGTTGGGGACACAGTATGGAAAATTTGGGGAGGCCAAAGTAACTAAGATTTAACAGGGCAAATTTTAGAAAGTAGAGAGCAGCACAAAGAGATCGTCAAAGATCCAGAAGTCTTCAAAAGATACACCTTGAATCTTCCTCTGAGGTTTTTTTTTTTTTTTTTTTTTTTTTTTTTTTTTTTTTTTGCAGTACACGGGCCTCTCACTGTTGTGGCCTCTCCCCGTTGCGGAGCACAGGCTCCGGACGCGCAGGCTCAATGGCCATGGCTCACGGGCCCAGCCGCCCCGCGGCATGTGGGATCTTCCCGGACCGGGGCACGAACCTGTGTCCCCTGCATCGGCAGGCGGACTCTCAACCACTGCGCCACCAGGGAAGCCCTTCCTCTGAGTTTTGATTAGTGTGCATGCATGTGAGGAAACTACTTATAGCCAAGGAGAGAAGCAATGAAAAGAACCAGGCAGAAAAATTCTCAGAACTCACATAAGCCTGGGAATAATTCACACTCTGAACAGCCAAATGGAGAAAACTCATAACATATGGGGCATCAAGTTGAGTAATTAGAAGGATAATGCCTGAGTTGTGGGGTTAAGCTAGCCCTAGACTAAAGAATCTCTGGCTTTGTAAAACAAAACTTAAAAGGATCAAACTGTTTTCAAGTAACCTGACTGCATCCAAGAACAAAGCTCAAAAATATTAAAGGCAAAGAAATTCAGCATGCAACAATGGAAAATCCACAATGTCTGGCATTTAATAAAAAATTTACCAGCATGTAAAAAAGAAGGAAAATATAATCCATAATAAGAGAAAACAACCAAGTGACAGACCTAGAAATTACATAGTTGATGGAATTTCTAAAAAAGGACATTAAAATGGTTATTATAAATATACTCCCAGCGTTCAAGACAATAGAAGAATGCATGAGCATGTTAAGGAGAGATAAAGAAGATATAAAAGAGACCCTAATTTAACTCCTAGAAATGGAAAAATACAACTGAGATGAAAAATACACTAAACTGAATTACCAACACAGACAACACTGCAGAAGAAAAGATTAATGAACCTGAAGACATAGCAATAGAAGCTAGCCAAAAGCAAACCAGAGAGAAAAAATAAAAATAAAAAAGAACAGAGTATCAATCAGCAAGCTGTGGGATAACTTCAAATGGTCTAATACATGTGTACATGGGCCAAAATTAATATTTGAAGAAATAATGGCAAAAAATCCAAATTAAAATTAAATTAATACTAAAAACCTATAGCTCCAAGGAGTTTAACAAATACTGAGCAAAAGAATAATGAATAAAGTTATACCAAGTAATATAACAATTAGGTTGCTTAAATAAAAAGAGACAATCTTTAAAGTAGCCAGAGGAAAAAATAACATTATATACAGAGGAACAAAGATACGAATTAAGGAGACTTTTTGTCAAAAACAATGTAAGCCAGAAAATAATGGTGCAACATTTCTAAAGACTGAAAGGAAAAAAATAACTATCAACTTAAATGTCTACACCCAGCAAAATATCTTTCCAAAACAAAGGCAAAACAGACTTTTTTGAGATGCACAGAAAGTGAAACAGTTTGTCACCAGCAAACCAGCACTATAAGAAATTTAAAAGATGTCTTCAGGCAGAAAGAAAATGATACCATATGGAAATCTGGATCTACACAAAGGAATATAAAGAGCACCAGAAATGGTAAATATGTAGGTAAACATAAAAGACTTTTTTTCCCATGTTTTAAATCTCTTTAAAATGTAAATGAATTTTTAAAGCAAACCATAATAACAATGTACTGTGGGATTCATAACACAGAAGCATAATGTATGACAACAGTAACAGAGACTAAAAGAAGAAAAATAAAATTATATTATTATATGGTTATCAGCCTGTATATGAAGTGAAAAATATTACTGCTGGTACAGTATAAGTTAAATATGTACACCATAGTGCCTAAATCAGCCACTAAAACAACACAGTAACAACATCAACAACAAAATAAAGAGATACAGGTAATTAAGCCAATAAAGGAGATAGAATGAAATAACAAAATATTCAGTTATTCCAAAAGAAGAAAGAACAAATGAGGAAAGGGGAACACAGAACCAATAGGAAACAAATAGCAAGATGACAGACTTAAACAGAGCCAAATAAGTGATCATAATATTTATTTATTTATTATCTGGTTTGACAAATGACTTCAAGGCAGAAGTGGCTTTAGGGTTATGCTTATCTTTTTGGGTTCCAGTCTCTTCCCTATATTTGAACCTGGTAATTCCTCAAAATCTTATTACCTCTTAAGTGCTTAAGATATTTTTCCATATTTCATCCAGCTTTATTCAGTTACATTTAGCGAAAGGGTTAATCTAGTTATCCTAGCCCACCATTACCAGTCATGATTACCCTTCTAATTTACAATCTAACAATACTTTTAAATATCTCATGAAATATAAATGTGCAAAAGAGCCTGATGTTTAAATTTTCAGGATTTGTAAATTCAAAATAAATTAAAGCCTAGAATAGAAATTAATCTTACTTGCAACATACCCATAGCAGAACTGCAAAATTTTCAAGCATCCTAAAAGTACCTTTAAAAAGTGTTTGCTAAGTTTTCAAGAAAAGACATGTCTGTTGGATAAAAGTTAGACAATATTATTTATAAAATTAATCATGATATTAATAATGAGATAATCCTAGGACTGGATGTAATTGGTATGGTCTTCAAAAAGATTGAATGATTAAAAGAGACAAAGAAGATCCTTATATAATGATAAAGGGGTCAATCCATCAAAAAGATGTAGCAATTATAAATATCTATACACCCAACATCAGAGCACCTAAATATATACAGCAAAAACAAACACAGCTATAAGAAGAAATAAACAGCAATACAATAATAGCTGGATAATAGCTGGGGATTTTCATACCCCACTCTCAACAATGGATAAATCATCTAGTCAGAGAATCAGCAAGGAAACGGCAGATGTGAACAACATTACAGACCATATGGATCTAAGAGACACATAGAGACCATTCTATCTAACAACTGCAGAATATATAATCTTCTCAAGTGCACATGGAACATTTTCTAGGATGGACCATAGGTTAGGCTCCAAAACAAGTCTTATCAAATTCAAGAAGATTGAAGTCATACCAAGTATCTTTTCTAACCACAATGGTATGAAAGTAGAAATCAATAACAGAAGGAAAACTAAATTCACAACTACACAGAAATTAAACAACATTCTCTTGAACAATCAATGGATCAAAGAAGAAATTAAAGGTGAAATAAAGAAGTTTCTTGAGACAAATGAAAATGGAAATACAACATACCAGAACTTATGGGATGTAGCAAAATCAGTTCTAAAAGCACAGTTCATAGCAATAAACATCTACATTAAGAAGCAAGAAAAATCATATATAAACAACCTAATGCTATGTCTTAAGGAGCTAGAAAAAGTAGCACTGAGCCCAAAGTTAGCATAAGGGAGGAAATAATAAAGATTAAGGCATAAATAAATGAAATAGAGAACAGAAAAATAATAGAAAAGATCAACCAAACTAGGAGTTGGTTCTGTGAAAAGAAAAAACGAAGTTGACAAACCCTTAGCTACACTAACCAAGTGAAAAAAAAAGAGGACACACTGGGCACCTAGAAGAAATGGAAAACATACAACTTACCAAGACTGAATCAGGAAGAAATAGAAAGTTTGAACAGACCAATTACTAGTTAGGGGATTGAATCAGTAATCAAAAATCTCCCCATGAAGAAAACCCAGAACCAGATAGCTTCACTGGTGAATTTTACCAAACATTTAAAGAAGAATTAACACCAATACTTCTCAAATTCTTCCAAAAAATTTAAAAGGAAAGACTATTTCCAAACTCATTTTACGAGGTCAGCATCATCCTGATACCAAAGTTAGATGAGGACACTACTAGAAAAGGAAACTACAGGGCAATATCCTTGATGAATACAGATGCGAAAATTCTCAACAAAATACTCACAAATCAAATTCAGCAGCACGTTAAAAGAATCATTCACCATGATCAAGTGGAATTTACCCTGGGATGCAAGGGTGGTTTAACATATGCAAATCAGTCAATGTGCTACATCATATTAACAGAATGAAAGTCAACAATCATATGATCATCTCAATATACGCAGGAAAAGCATCTGACAAAATCAAACATCAATTCATGGTAAAGACTCTCAACAAATTAGGCAAAGGAGGAACATATCTCAACATAATAAAGTCCATAGAAGACAAATCCATGGCTAATATCATACTCAACAGTGGAAGTTGAAAGCTTTTCCTTTAAGATCAGGAACCAGACAAGGTAGGCATTCTCACCACTCCTATTCAACATACTAATGAAAGTCCTAGCTAGAGCAATCAGGGAACAAAAAGAAATAAAAAGCATCAGAATTGGAACAGAAGAAATAAAACTGTCTCTATTACAGATGATATAACTTTATAGAGAAAATCCTAAAGACTCCATCAAAAAACATTTGGAACTAATCAAGGCATTTGGTAAAGTTGCAGGATACAACATTAACATCTAAAAATCAGTAGCATTTCTATACATGAAAAACAAATACTCTGAAAAAGAAATAAAGAAATTGATCCCATTTATATAGCATCAAAAATAAATTTGAACAAGGAGGTGAAAGATCTCTACTCTGAAAACTGCAAGACACTGACCAAAGAAATCAAAGACAATACGAATAAATAAAAAGGTATCCTATGTTCATGGACTGAAAGAATTAATATTGTTAAAATATCAATACTACCAAAAGCCATCTATAGAATCAATGCAATCCCTATCAAGATTCCAATGGAATTTTTTTACAGAAATAGACAAAACATTCCTAAAATTGCTATGGAACTACGAAAGACCCTGAATATTGAAAGAAATCCCGAGAAAGAAGAAGAAAATAGGAGGTATCACAACTTCTTGATTTCAAAATATACTATATAGCTATAATAACTGAAACTGTAAGGTACTGGCATAAAAATAGACAAACAGATCAATGGAACAGAATTGAGAGCCCAGAAATAAACTCAAGTATATACTAATATTTGAAAAGGGAGCTATGAATAGTCAATGAGGAAAAGATAGTCTTTTCAATAAAGAGTGTCATGAAAACTGGTTATTCACATGCAAACGAATGATATTTGACCCCTGTCTTACACTACTCACAAAAATTAACTCAAAATGTATTACCAACTTAAATGTAAAATGTGAAACTGTAAAACTCCTTGATGAAAACATAGGGGAAAAGTTCCTCGACATCAGTCTTGGCAATGATTTTTTGGGGTCTGACAGCAAAGCAAAGGCAACAAAAGCAAAAATCAACAAGTGGGACTATATCAAACTAAATAGCTTCTCCAGAGCAACAAAATGAAATGACAATTATAAAATGGGAGAAAATATTTGCAAACCACATATCTGATAATGGATTAATATGCAAAACATATAAAAAACTCACACAACTCAACAGCAAAAACCCAAACAATCCAATTTAAAAATGGGCAGAGGGCCTGAATAGACCACTTCCCAAAGAAGATATACAAATGGCCAACAAGCACATGAAAAAGTGCTCAACATCACTAATCATTGAGGAAATGCAAATCAAAACTACAATGAGATATCACCTCACACCTTTTAGAATAGATATTTAAAAAAAGACAAGAGACAACAAACACTGGCAAGGATATGGGGGAAAAGGGAAACCTACTGCATTGCTGGTGGGAATGTAAACTGGTGCAGCCACTGTGGACAATGGTATGGAGGTTCCTCAAACAATTAAAAATAGAACTATCATGTGATCCACCAATTCTACTTCTGAAATCACTATTTGAAGATATATTTGCACACCCATGTTCACTGCAGCATTATTCACAATGCCAAGATATGGAAACAATCTAAGTGTCCATCAACAGATGAACAGATAAAGAAAATTTGATACACACACACAGCTTTAAAAATGAAGAAAATTCGAACAAAAATGAAAACAGACTCATTGATTCAAAGAACAAATCAATGGTTGACAGAAGGGAGGGAGGTGTGGGGTGAAACAGGTGAGGGGAATTAAGAGATATAAACATCCAGCTATAAAATAGAGAAGCCACAGGGATGTAATATACAGTATAAGAAATATGGTCAATAATATTATAGTAACTTTGTATGGGGACAGATGGTTATTAGGCTTATCGTGATCATTTCATAATGTATGCAAATGTCAAATCACCTAACATAATATTTTATTAACTATATTTCAATTTTTTATAAAAGGGAAAAAATGAAGCAAAAGTCAGATAGACAAGCACTGTACACTCTCACTTTTATGTGGAACCTAAAAACATAAAACTCGTAGAAACAAGAGAGTAGAATGGTGGCTGCCAGGGGCCGAGAGGTGGGGGAAATGGGGAGATGTTGGCCAGAGGGTACAAAGTTTCAGTTATAAAATGAGTAAGTTCCAGGAATCTAATGTATAGCACGGTGACTATAATTAATAATACTGTATTGTGCACTTGAAAATTGCTATGGGAGTAAAGCTTTAATGTTCTCACCATAACAACAACAAAATGGTAAGTAAGTGAGGTAAAGGATGTACTAACTAACCTTATTGTGGTAAGCATTTCATACTATACATGTGTATTAAATCATTAAAATTTAAAACACCTTAAAGTTACACAATGTTATATGGAAATTATATCTCAATAAAGCTGGGGGGGGGAATCTCAGGAACAGTTAAGAGGTATAGTCAGACCTATAACAAACAGTAGGGAAGATTCAGGCCAGATACATGAGAATCCAAGAGACACCAGGGACTTGTCAGTACCACAGACAGTTCCATGCTGAAACAGTTTCCCTTAGGCTTTAATCCCAGGAGGCCAAAATTTATATCTAGTTGCAATATTCTTAAGTTTATACCTGATGGCCATTTTATAGACACCTAGACAAGATAAATATCTCAATTATTTGTGACATAGAGTATAGCCATATGTTCTGTCTTAGTGGCCGATGTAAGTTAGTTGCTATGATCAGCACAAGCATAATCATTATCATCGTCATTATTCCTGACCTCACTGAGGGCCTGGCAAAGTGTCATTAACTTAAAAAAAAAAAACCTATTAAGTCCAAGCGGGCTGAGGAGGGTATCCTCAGATGAGTGGGCCACCAGCCCACGCAGGATGAGGAGCATGTCCATGCTGGGGTGGGGCAGAAGATATGAAGTGGTCACTTAGCGTGGGGAGAAAGAATCCAGATGGGCAGCCTGATGCTGGCTATCAGATCCTGAGCAGGATGAGGAGGTGTGGCCTAGCCTGGGGTGTAGAGGCCCCAGCAGGGTCAGAAAGATATCCTGCTGAGGGCACTGAGGTGTGAAACAGAATGGGCTGTCAGACACTTAGCAGGGTGAGGGCACCCATTAATAGGATGGGTCAGTATGGGCTGTCAGATCCCACATAGGGTAGGGAGGCTGTTTCCACAGAAGGGTGATGCAACGCAGGGTGCCACAGCCAAGCCTAGGCAGGCTGAGAGATCCTCTAGGCAGTGGTGGCGGTGGGGACGCAGACTGGTAGGGATGTCAGAGGACAAGCACGATAAGGACTTCCATGCAGGAGGAGCAAAGAGACACAGGAATCTGGAGCCTGAGTCTGGGGAGGAGGGTATGGGTATGGAGGATGTGATGGTTGCAGTGGAATACTGGTTACATATAAAAAGATTGATCAAATTAAGTTAATACATTAAGGATAGTAGGAGGCTTCTCACTATCGAAGATGGTACTTACAAATTAGAATGAACCCTGTGGTGAAGTGGAACTGGTCATCTCAGTGTGAATGCATAGCTTTCAATACAGACATAGAAATAAATATAAATATGTATGTATACACATACATATTAATAGAATACTACTACTTAAAAACAGAATAAATATTTCATGTCTTGTATCTATGAAAAAGCCATGAAAGATATTTTGGATAGTTTATATGGTACTAGTGTAAAATTAAAGCTTCCAAAATTTACATTTTCTTTCATATTTTATAAGTCCTACTTCTATATTAATGAGACTATCCATATCAAAAGGGAAAATATTTTTAAAAATTACCACATAGAATGTTAACAGGGACCAAATGAATCGTGAAGATAATGAACTGTGGGTTCCTACCAAAAGAAAACGAAACTAAGCTACTCTTATGCAAAAAATAGGTAAAAGGTGAAAGTAGTAGTGTGATGGTAGTAGTAATGTAGTGATGATGATGATGATATTGGCATAACTAATATTTACTGAGGGCTTACTAAGTCCCAGGTACTGTGTAACTACTTTACACAAATCTTCATGACACTCTCACTAATGCATTAGAACAATGATGATTTCAGTTTAAATTTATAAACACCTTGAACTTCAAATTTCCTTTCTTAAACTTTAAAATGGTAATAACAATTCTCTTATGCCACAAAACAGACTATTTGAAGATTAGCTCTGATTCAAAATTTGAACGTTATGAATAATTTAGTGACAAATAGCAAAATATGATTTATATGTTCATTAAAATATGAACATAGAAGGATATTTCTGAGAGTCTTAATGGAACTTCATTCGTAATGAATTCCCTAGCTATCAGAGTTATTTCACATGACTACTGTTGCTTTTGTACATATCCTCATAGAGCATTCAAAGCAGTTCCCAGGAAATGAAATGTTAACAGAAATAGCAATGCCTTTTATTTCACTTTATCACGATGTGAACTATTTTGGAATAAAATTTGTAACGCTATTCTCATTCCCTACCTATGTAATTTTACAGTCTGAATTTTAGGATAGTCCAAGTGGCACTACACTATAAAGATGGCCTTGAGGACAGTTACTGGGCCCTTGGCATATTTTCCCAAATTCATGTTCCTAAAAGACCACTGAAACCCAGGAAATGCTGAATTTATCAATTTCTGAAAAATTTAGTTCTAATATCTTCAGTGTCTCAATAAACTTTGTTTAAATAAACTGAATCCAAAGAAAATCTAATCTATAATATTCTAGGTTTTATATACAGTGAATATTTTTGGTGACACAATTTTTCTTATTGGCCATAAGGACTTTAATTCCCTTCAAAATGTTTTTCATCTTTTTCTGTTCTCAAAATATGTCAAGCTTCTAATGAGTCAAGGAGATAAATAATTTTAATATTTTATAATATATCTGAAATACAAAGTTTTTAAAGAAACCAAGGCAATGAAACTTAACAGTTACTAGTATGCATAACCATTTCTTCCTATTCAGCCTATTTCAAAATAATTTATAAAAATCTAATTCTCTTTTCAAGTATTTAAAATAAAACTCTTTGTGTTAAAGGTGATTTTTAATAGTTGGTTACAATTTGAGCAGATTGTTTTGGAAAAATGTAGTATTAACAAGTCTTACAGTAGAGTTTTCTGAATGATATGGTTAGTTTCACATTAAATCTTATAGTCAGGTGCAACAGGTGTTTCAGAACTTGGCAATGACTTGTTTTAGTCCTCTGGCCATCCAGGAAATGACAGTGAAGAATAAGATGTGGAGATAAGATAGGTTCTATAGGGCAACGATAATCAATGCTGCTCAGGCATATGGGTCTCCTGTAGAGCCTTTTAAAGATGCAGATACTCTGGCCCCACTCCTTTAAGTGTTTGATTCAACAGGTCTACATGGGGGCCTATTCATCTTTCGTTTAAAAACTCCCCAAGTCATACTAGTGTAATCAGGATTGAGAAGCACAGTTTTTAGGATTTGGTACATAGCCAATTAAGCATATCAGAAAGACACTGTGTGAAACACAGAACTCAAGATTCCTGAAGCGACATGCAGAAAAGTATGCCTAATTCTGAGGTATTATCAAATTTTCTGAAATAGGATTTCATTGACGGTATGTCCAATCACTAAAGTTTTGGTGAATTTTATTTTCAAGGAATTGAAATAAACATTATATTGGACATGAGTCAGTTATCTCCCTAGCATCTATTCACCACTTCCTTCCAGTAGTGAACGAACTCTTTTTCATTTCTTATCTAATGTGGTTTGGGAAGTGACCCACTGCTCAGCTCTAGGGCTAAAGCTAATCAGTGCAGCCCACCCCTGTAGCCATAGTGATTGGTTCTGAATGGGCATGTAACCTAGTGAGACACAAAAAGTTTCAACAGGGCCACTACATGAAACCTGATTATAAAGTTGACACATGGAAGACAGGGTGGTAGGGGAGTATAAAGAGAAAGAAACCAGGACCTTAGTGATATTTGAATCACTGGATCAAGCCATGCCTGAAAGCAGACCTACTATCTGAACCTTCCCTTATTGTTCAAGCCATTTTGAGTTGGTTTGCATTCTCTTGAAACTGACAGAATCTTAACTGATGTATTTACTCGGTGTAATCACTGGCTCTTCATGGGTAATTTCAGTTAAATAAATGAAGGTGTGGGATTTTCCAAAGAGGAAACTTTTCTTCATATTTTTACTATCATTTCATTGACATTTCTTTATAATTCTACTCCCCTTAATTATTTTTGAATGCCCAAAGAACATACACTGCTAAATATTTTAAAATGAAACCAAAGGCAATAAAAGATGAAGAGATCTAATGAAATACAGAAAACAAATAAAAATATATCCTCTGAAGTTACCCCAAAGTATAAACCTTATATATTTTATTATTAACATTTTCTATACCAGTGGCCTTGAAATTTTAATGTATTTAATGACCACTTGGGGAATTTGTTTAAAATAAAGATTGCTAGGCTGCTTCCTAGTGATTCTGATTTTGTGGATCTGGTGTTGAGCCCCCAAATTGATGTAAATGACTGAGAGAGCTCACTGTGAGAAACTGCTTTTAAACTACATGAGAGAAGAGGGTTAGGTATTAGATTCGTTTCAGAACAAACATTTTAGATTTTAATTTTGCATTTTAAATATTCATTGTTTGGAGTGGCATTTATAATATGTATGTAAAAATATGAAACAAACCCAAAGGTAAAAAAGTCTTGAGTTCTTATTAAAAGAACAATTAGGGGGAAGGGAAGAAATACTTTATATAAGGTATAAACTTGCTTGCTTTAACAGTATAAGACAGCTGTTCACCAGTGCATAAACTTAAAACTGTACCCAGCACATGGAAGCACTATTCAAGTTGAAGAAAGTAAATGAATGTTCCTTTTCTTTTCTTTCTTTCTTTCTTTTTTTTTTTTTTTTTTTTTTTTGCAGTATGCGGGCCTCTCACTGCTGCGGCCTCTCCCGTTGAGGAGAACAGGATCCGGACGCGCAGGCCCAACGGCCATGGCCCACGGGCCCAGCCGCTCCGCGGCACGTGGGATTCTCCCGGACCAGGGCACGAACCCGCGTCCTCTGCATCGGCAGGCGGACCCCCAACCACCGTGCCACCAGGGAAGCCCTGTTCCTTTTCTTTAACCTCTTTTACTGGTGTAATTTTCAGAAATTATATATTAAAAATTATTTTAACTAGGATCAAACCCTAGTTACAACTGACAGTGTCCTTGTACAGCATGGACTACCTAGATACAAATTTTAAAACCTGAAAATTTAAAATCTAAAATCTCAGACCTCTTATTCCAACATTAACAATAAGCCTTTACTGTGAACTGTGTCAGTCTGGGTTCAGTGAAGGAAACAGAAATCACTTCAGGTATTTTAAGAAGAAGAAGATTTAATTCAGGAAATCAGGTGCATAAAGAATTGTTGGGAGAGCTGGAGCAGCAGGGTCCAGGCTGGTTCTGCAGGAATGACTCCTAGAACACGGAAAATCTGACTCACCAAGGAATATATTGTACTTACCAAGAAGGTGGGGAGATACAGTATGAGTTAAAAAACATAACTATTTTAGCTTCATCAAGGGATCAGGAAGTCATCACTGCCATTGCAATTACTTCTTAGCATCCATGAAGCTGAAAACTAGCTATTAGAATGTTGCTAGAAGTAGACAAACACCTTCCCTTGAACTTGCCTGCCTGGGGCAGCAGGAAGATGGCCTCTGTCTCACGTTCACCTTGCAAGTCTTGCATGAATGCATTTAATTGGGGGAAGCACCCTGATTAGCATTCAGAACTCTAGGGAATCTGGGAAGTGTATTCCTCTGAAGCACAGGAAAGAAACTAGAAAAGGTTGGGAATATTTACAGATTGCCAAGCAATCAAATGTAACACAGTGACACTGGAATAGTCAAAGTCACTAAAGTACATTTTTCTCATCTGTAAAATGGGGATAAATAATGATACCCATAATAGAGTTATGATGAAGATTTAAGGAGCTAATACATACAAAACACTTAATACAGTGAAAATTACTTTCCTTTGCAATTTTGAAGGCTTAAGCTTCTAGCATCTAGCATTGTAGCTGAGAAGTCTGACGCCATTCTGATCTTCATTCATTTTTATGTGACCTGGGCCCATTTAGGATCTTCTCTTTACCCGTGGTGTTCTGAAATTTCACAATGATGCGCCTAGTCTGGACTTTTTCATTTATTGTTCAGGTTCTTTATTTGGAAACTCAAGTCCTTCAGCTTTGGCAAATTTTCTTGTATTCTAATACAACTTCCTCTCCGCTGTTTTTTTTTTGTTTGTTTGTTTGTTTTTTATGATTCACTATTTAGTCATATGTTAAATCCTCTTAGATTGTCTAAGTCTCTATTTTTTGTCTTTATATCTACTTTTTCTACTCTATTTTTCTTTTCTATTTCTGGAGATTTCTTTTCATTTCTATCTTCTGAATAATGGATCAGCAAAATTTTTCTGTAAAGAGCCTGAGAGTAAATAATTTTGGCTTCATGAGCCGTATGATCTCAGTCACAACTACTCACTCTGCTGCTGTAGTGCAAAAGCAGCCATACACAGTATGTAAGCAAATGGGCATAGCTGTATTGCAAGAAAACTTTATTTACAAAAACAGCTGGTGAGCTGTATTTGACCCATGGGCCATAGTTTGCCAATCCTTCCATCCTTGTACTGACCCATCCAGAACATGCTTTATTTTGGCAATCATATTTGTAATTCACAAAAGCCCTTTCTTCTACGATTGTTCCTTTTTCAGAGTATTCGTCCTCTTTTTAAAAAGTGTATATGTATATCTTAAAATATCTTATCAAATCTTTCTGAAAATTCTAATTTGAATTAGTTTTTAATTTTCTTCTCATCTCTACATTATGTACTCTTCCCTGAGGGTAATTTTTTTAGAAATGTTTATTTTTGGTTTTCTCTTTCCTGGTAGAGTTTTTCCCTTGGTGTCTCCTGAGCTATGACTGCCTGTTCATATTTAAGAATGCATCACTAAAGAGCTGATCAAAAACTCTATACTTTTAAACATAATTTGTTCACTGACCATCATAAATGTGTGGGGGACCCACACATATCAGCATGAGGTGGTCTTAGCTTGGACCACTGAGTTTTCCCTGAGAAGTAATGATATGATATGTATTGCCCAGCTCTAGGCACAAGCCTGCCACTATTTTTCATGCCAGATGGAGATACAACAGCGCATTTTATAGACTTTGAGAGATTCGCATTTTTAATTCCCAGACTCACACTATCCTCTACTGTACCTAGAAGTATGTATGGTTTTGTGGGTCAGATTAGTTCTCTCCTGCTTCTATGTTCACTTTTCACTAGGTTCCTCCATCCACACTGTCTTCCAGACTAATCTCTCACATCTGCTAATGCCCTCATTCCATTTCTCTTTGACCTTGTGGGTACAAGTGTGAATGTGTATGTGTGTGTGTATTTAATTCTTTAACCAAGATACTATCTGTTTAGTGGATCACAGAAAGAAAAGGGAATAAACGTATGTGGTTAATCCACTACATTTAACTGTAAGAATAAACAAACCATTCCTTACATTTTCTTCTGGTAGTGTCAGTTTATGCAAACATGTTTAATATATACTAGGACTTGTCATATATTCAATTTTTTCAAGTTCAATAATACGTTTATAAATTAAGAACCTGGATTCAGAAACTGTGATAACTGGACAAGGCTAAGCATTTAGGAAAGACTTTGCTATGCAAATTTATTACCTAAATAAGATTTAAAAGAATGTCTTAGACTTCCCTGGTGGCACAGTGGTTAAGAACCCGCCTGGCCAATGCAGGAGACATGGGTTCCAGCCCTGGTCCGGGGAAGATCGCACATGCCACGGAGTAACTAAGCCCATGCACCACAACTACTAAGCCTGCACTCTAGAGCCCGCAAGCCACAACTACTGAAGCCCACGCACCCAGAGCCCATGCTCCGCAACAAGAGAAGCCACCGCAGTGAGAAGCCCACGCACCGCAAAGCATAGCCCCTGCTCGCCGCAACTAGAGAAAGCCCGCACATAGCAACAAAGACCCAACACAGCCAGAAATTAATTAATTAATTAATTTTAAAAAGCAGAGAGAATGTGAGAATGTCCCAAGAGAGCAAATTTTTACACTATAAAAGCAAAACTTTATGTACAAGCTACTGACATGCAAATTATAAATAACATTAGTTAATTCTTTGTATGGACTATTGTTCACAATTATTCACTGCCCCTCACTGTTGATATCACATGACTTGCTTTAGACCAGAGGTCAGCAAACTACAGGTTTAAAACGAATGCTGCCTGTGGCCTCTTGTTTTTATGCAGCCGGCATGCTAAGAGTGGTTTTATATTTTAAAAAATGGTTCTAGGGGGAGTGACCAAGATGGCAGAGCAGAAAGATCTTGAGCTCACCTCCTCCCACGGGCACAGAAAAATTACAACTATTTAAAAAGCAACTATCAATGAGAACAACCAAAAGACTAGCAGAAAAGATTCTCCATAACTAAAGATATAATAAAGGAACCACAATGATACAGGTAAGAGGAGTGGAGACATGTGGTATCATCAAGACCCATACCCCTGGGTAAGTGACCTACAAACAGGAGGACAATTAAAACTGCAGAGGTTCTCCCCAAGAAGCAAGGGGTCTGAGACCCACATCTGGCCCCCAGCCCAGGGGTTCTGCACTGGGAAGACAAGCCCCCAGGATATTTGGTTTTGAAGGCCAGTGGGGCTTTACTTTTGAGAGACCTAGAGGGCCGTGGGGATTAGAGACTCCACTCTTAAAGGGCGCACACAAAATCTCACACACTCTGAGACCCTGGGCAGAAGTAGTAATATGAAAGGAGCCTGGGTCAGACCCACCTGCTGGTTTTGGCAAGCCTCGTGGAGAGGTAGGATGCCTTTGGGACTCACTCTGGGGACAGAGACCCTGGCTGCAGCCATTTTTGGGAGCCTGTTCTACCACGTGGACACCGGTGCTGGCAAGCGCCATTCTGGAATCCCCCCTCTAGCCTGTAAGTGCTGAGACCCGACCCTGTCCACCAGCTGGTCAGCACCAGTCCTGAGTCTTCCCAGGCCAAGCAGCTAGCTGGGTGGGGACACAACCCTACCTATCAGCAGGCCAGTTGCCATAGGACACCATGAGCCTCCAGCCACCCAGGGACCTAGAATCGCCCACGAGGGGCTGGGCAGCATTCCCAGGACTCCCTAGGCCTCAGCCCCACCCATCAGTGGGCCAACACCATGGCCCTTCAGCCAGCCATGTCAAGATGCAGTCCACCCACTAGCAGGCTGGCAATACCCTGGGATGCCCTGGGCCCCAACCCTGACCACCAGCTGGCCAACACGAGCTCTGGGACACTTTGGGCCCCTTAGCCAGCTGTCCTGGGATCTGGACCTAACCACCAGTAGGTACCAGTAGGTACCAGTAGGTACCACCAGCTCTAGAAAACCCTGTATCCTGAAGCCAGTCATGTGAGGAATGGCCCTGCCCACTACCAGACTAACACTAGCTCTAGGATCCCTAATTCAAAAAGATATATACATCCCTATGTTCACTGCAGCATTATTTACAATAGCAAAGATATGGAAGCAACCTAAGTGCCCATCAATAGATGAATGGATAAAGAAGATGTGGTACATATACAATGGAATATTATCCAGCCATAAAAAGGATGAAATCTTGCCATTTGCAAAACATGGATAGACCTAAAGGTATTATGCTTAGTGAAATAAATTAGACAAAGAAAGACAAATACTGTATGATTTCACTTATATGTGAAACCTAAAAAAACAAAACAAACGAACAAACGTAACTAAACAGAAACATAGTCATAGATACAGAGAACAAACAGGTAGTTGCCAGAGGGAAGTGAAGTGAAGGGAGAAGAGATATCAGTGAGGAAGATTAAGAAGTACAAACCTTCAGTTACAAAAGAAATGAGTTAGGGGTATAAAATGTACAGTGTGGGGAATATAGTTAATAATTATGTATTATTTTTGTATGGTGACAGACGGTAACTAGACTTACCCTGGTTATCATTTTGAAATGTACAGAAATATTGAATCACTATGTTGTATACCAGGAACTAACATAGTATTGTAGGTCAGTTATACTTTAAAAACAAACAAACAAGCAAACTCATAGAAAAAGAGATCAGATTTGTGGTTATCAGAGGTGGGGGTTAGAGGGAGGGGGAATTGGATGAAGGCAGTCGAAAGGTACAAACTTCCAGTTATAAGATAAATAAGTACTAGGGTGTAATGTACAACATGATAAATATAATGAACACTGCTGTATGTTATGTATGAAAGTTGTTAAGAGAGTAAACCCTAAGAGTTCTCATCACAAGAAAAAATAATTTTTTTCTATTACTTTTATTTTGTATCTATATAAGATGATGGATGTTCAATAAACCTACTACGATAATCATTTCACAATGTATGTAAGTCAAATCATTATGCTGTACACCTTAAACTTATATAGTACTGTATGTCCATTGTATTTCAATAAAACTGGAAGAAAATAAACAAATAAAATAAGTTAAGTAAGGGTTAAAGAATAAAACGAACATGTGACAGAGACCATATGTGGCCTGTGAAGCCTAAAAATAGTTAACTTTCTGGCACTTTATAGAAAAAGTTTGCCAACCTCTGCTTTAGACCCTTGAAATGTCAGTGGAAGTAGCATGTGTCAATTTTGGGCAGAAGCTTTAAGAAGCTTTAAAAGATAAGGTTTTAGTTTAGTTTGCCATGTCCTCTATCTGACAACCAGCAAAGTTTCAGAAAGATCCTCCCCTATCAGTTTGGATCCCAGAATGAAGATGACAAGGAATAGAGCCATAACTGACCCATAATATGGACATGCAGCACAAGTGAGAAAGAAACCTTTGTTGTTTATAAGGAATTAAAAGTTTTAGGGTTTGTTATCTCAGAATAATCTAGCCTAAACTGCCTTATACATTTTGCTAATGTAATACGCGTTTCTCTATATGCCTGAAAGTAATAAAACTGTATTTATTTAGATAATATTTATAATTCAGCTTTCTTAATAATTACTCAAAATATATTTCTAAAAAGCTGTATCTTAAAAACATTCAAGGATTGAATTATATTTAGTTCCTAAAAAATTATTTTACCAGCTACTTGTATTGTTGGACTAAGCATTCTTTGTATTGTTAGATCAGAGCACTTTTGGTACAGGTGAACTTATTTGCAAAGCAGAAATAGAGACACAGATGTAGACAGCAAACTTATGGATACCAAGGGGGGAAGGGAGGGTGGGATCAGTTGGGAGATTGGGATTGACAATATATACACTACTGTGTATAAAATAGATAACTAGTAAGGACACACTGTATAGCACAGGGAACTCTACTCAGTGCTCTGTGGTGACCTAAATGGGAAGGAAATCTAAAAAAAAAAGGGGGATATATATATGTATACGTATGGCTGATTCACTTTACTGTACAGCAGAAACTAACAACACAACACTGTAAAGCAACTATACTTCAATAAAAATTAATTTTAAAAAAGCACTTTTGTCCCCTCTTTTCCAGACTGCAATGTTCCTTCTGATTTTGAAACTTGAAAAAGACAATGTAAATTTTCACTTAAGAACTAGCACTTAATTCAGATTAAATTTACTCACACATGAATAAGACCCAATAAACAACATTAGTTAACATTTGTCTAATGCTATTTAATTTATAACATTTAGAGTTCCTGCTCTGTGCCAGATGATGTTCTTTACATGGATTAACTTTTTTTTTTATCATTCCTTTTTACAAATGAAAAAAATGAGACACACAGAGGTTGAGTATTTACCCAAGAACACATAGCTAGGAAGAAGTGGGGAACCAAGACGTGGAACCAGGGACCTCAGAACCTCTATGCTCCCAACCTCTATGCTATACCAACCCTCCTAAATGCAAATATAAACTTGATCTTGAAAATCTAACAATTTCAGTATTAAAATTATAAATTTCCACTATCAAGTAATTTTAAACCTTTTATGACAAACTACAAGTGAGTTAGTATAAAGAATACAGTTTCAGAAATTTAATTTAGCTTAAGGGACAATGACAGCTTTCATTTCAAAGAAGAATATACCCACCCCCCCGGGTAAGCTGACTAATATGAAAAATGTACTTATAGGCGGGCTTCCCTGGTGGCGCAGTGGTTGAGAGTCCGCCTGCCGATGCAGGGGACACGGGTTCGTGCCCCGGTCCGGGAAGTTCCCACATGCTGTGGAGCGGCTGGGGCCGTGAGCCATGGCCGCTGAGACTGCGCGTCCGGAGCCTGTGCTCCGCAACGGGAGAGGCCACAACAGCGAGAGGCCCACGTACGGCAAAAAAAAAAAAAAAAAAAAAAAAAAATGTACTTATAATACACGATATTTTCTATCAACTAAATGCTATCGTATTCCTTTAAAAATTAGCCAAATTAAAGTTCAGTTTACTTTATTATTGTAGAATACGGAAATATTAAGAGATATATAACTCTGACTATATAAATTATATACTTTGATTATGTAACATGAGATAATTAAAAATCTATGTGTACCAGACTTAAGTCTTCACTTCCAATTAGCTCTACTAGCTTTTTTCTGCTTCAAAAGAATGTAATTAGTACTACTCTATCAGTTGCCCCAAAGTGACAGACTATAAAATCAACACTGTAAGTAGGTAAGATATAGCCTACATAAACAATTCTAGGTCTAAGAGGAAAAGGGAAGACAAAAGTCATTATTTTTTGTAAGACCAGAAGTTATCTTTAAACTATAAAACAATAAATAATGGCAGAATGATTAAAATATATTAAGAATACGTATTTTGAGACTTCCCTGGTGGTCCAGTGGTAAAGAATCTGCCCACCAATGCAGGGGACGCAGGTTCGATCCCTGGTGGGGGAACTAAGATCCCACATGTCGCGGGGCAACTAAGCCCGTGCACCACAACAACTGAGCTCGCGCACCTCAACGAGAGACCCCGCATGCCACAAACTATGGAGCCCACAGGCCCTGGAGCCTGAGTGCCACAACTACAGAGCCCACGCGCTCTGGAGCCTGCATGCCACAACTAGAGAGAGAAAACCCACAGGCCACAACTAGAAAGAAGCCTGCGTGCCGCAACAAAAACATTCTGCATGTTGCAACTAAGACCCGATGCAGCCAAGGAAAAAACAAAAGAATACGTATTTTATTTCAGGTTAACAACTAATATTTCTAGTCTATGAAGGTTTTCACATACCTCATCTCATTTAATCATCACAACTTTGGGAAGTACTTAGGTCACGTATCCCAATAGTATCCCAATTGCTAACACGTGTACTATGGAGACTTAAGTCTTTTTTACAACAACAGCTTTGCATGCTCAACATCTAAAAATGTGTATTTCACTCAAATAGGAGTTCCCAGTAATGAATGAGCACACAGGGTACTTGCAGAGCCATGCTCATTTTCAGGGATAGAAATCATTTAAATATACCTGCTTCATATAAATAGCATCAGGAATTTATATATAAGCTTAAATGTACTATCATTTTTGACCAGAGTTGTTCCTTGCCTTGAATAGAATAAAAGAAAATGTAACTGTCAAATAGATATTTTTTCTGGCTCATTACATGTCCCTACAGAGTCCATAAAACAAATGTGATGATGAGACAGAAAACCCACTAATAAAAGGTTTCCTTCAAGTTTAATTTTTTAAAATAAAGTTCCTCTGTCCTAGACCTGAATGCAGTATGTCTTAAGCTCATATTCCACCATAAGAACATAAATGCATCAAATGTAAAAACTGCTTCTTTTTTAAATTAAATTTCAAATTTTCCAGAAAGAAAAATGTTTTTGTAATTAGTATTTATCAGTTCTCTTTAAATTCTCACTGTATGCCTAAATAGGCATCACCCTGGAAAAGCAGCATTAAACCCCATCAACCTCAAAATAAATGTCACAGCAGATAAAACCACAACTCTTTAGGAAGAAACATCCTCAATACTCCTAATACAGATGAAAAAACTTTAATCAATACCATTACTACTGGTTGTTTTATGAAATGTATTCTGATAAAATAGATTTTCATATCTACGATTTTTCAAAATTAGTATCTAGTACTTTAATGTTGTTTTTCCAATGAAGAACCTACTATTTTAAATTATCTGTCAAGACTTTAAATGTGAAAATCCTAGAATTAAGGATTTTGGTTTCAAAATACAGTTGCCCATTGGAAACTACCCTGCTATTTAATATTAACATGATGAGGAGAATGACTAGGAAAAAATAAAATGTTGCTTCTGTTTGGTATTTCTTTTATTTCTAAAGGGAAGGCCTCAAGGACAAGCTCACTCAATGGTATTGTTCATTAATTATCATCCATTTACAAAAAGCCTAAGATAATGAACAAGAGGCACAGTGGATACAACTATTTTATTACTGTGAAACAATCCAGAAGAAAGGGAATTGCTTGCGGTAATATAATAAAGTGCTTCTTTAAGGTAAAATATATATATTTCACAGTTGTTGGTAATGATGATGAAGGCATGTGTTCAGGATGTCCACCTTATAGACGCTCCAAAAGAATTTTTAAAAATAGTGGTCAAGGGCTTCCCTGGTGGCGCAGTGGTTAAGAATCCGCTTGCCAATGCAGGGCACACAGGTTCGAGCCCTGGTCCAGGAAGATCCCACATGCCACAGAGCAACTAAGCCTGTGCGCCACAACTACTGAGCCTGCGCTCTAGAGCCCGCGAGCCACAACTACTGAAGCCCACACACCTAGAGCCCACGAGCCACAACTACTGAAGCCTGCACACCTAGAGTCCATGCTCTGCAACGAGAAGCAACTGCAATGAGAGGGCTGCACACCACAATGAAGAGGAGCCCTTGCTCGCTGCAACTAGAGAAAGCCCACGTGCAGCAATGAAGACCCAACGCAGCCAATAAATTAAAAAAAAAAATTGTGGTCGATATTTAGAATTTGAATGTTATATCTCTCTCCATGGTGTTTCTTTAGAAAACACTATTTTATCCCCTCTTGCTCCATTTAATGCATTTTAATGTTCTTAATTATAGAATATGTTGCTCACCTGGACGCAAATTTACCTATCATAATATTTACTCCACTCTAAAATGATCAAATAGTACTCTCTTTCCAAAAAACATGTAATTTCTCTCATTAGTATTACAAACAATTGATATCAGTATCTTGGAAAAATTAATTGCATAAAATAAAATAGAGCAGGAAAGGAAAATATTACCTGGAATATTTATTACACTTAAGCTTATACTTTACTTTTCTGGCTTTTTTTGAAAAAATAATACAAAAAAAATGAAGTATGAGTTGGTCCTTGGTAGTTTATAGTTTAGCACTTGGATGGTTCAACTAAATGAACCCCAGTTAAGATATTTGATGTTTTTCGTTCCCCAGACTAGATATAAAAAACAAATGATTTGGGTTTTTTGTTGTTTGTTTGTTTTTTGCAGTACGTGGGCCTCTCACTGTTGTGGCCTCTCCCGTTGTGGAGCACAGGCTCCGGACGCGCAGGCTCAGCGGCCATGGCTCACGGGCCCAGCCGCTCCGCGGTATGTGGGATCCTCCCGGACCGGGGCACGAACCCGTGTCCCCTGCATCGGCAGGCAGACTCTCAACCACTGCGCCACCAGGGAAGCCCAAAACAAATGATTTTAGTCACTGAAGTTTTAGTTTCTTCCACTCAATTCTTCTGCATGTTCAAAATTTCTTGAGACTTAACATTTAAACTTGACTTATTTTTTTTAATATTTTTTTTATTAGTTTCTGCTTTATAACAAAGTGAATCAGTCATACATATACATCTGTTCCCACATCCCTTCCCTCATGCATCTCCCTCCCTCCCACCCTCCCCATCCCACCCCTCCAGGCGGTCACAAAGCACCGAGCTGATCTCCCTGTGCTCTGCGGCTGCTTCCCACTAGCTATCTACCTTACGTTTGGTAGTGTATATATGTTCATGCCTCTCTTTTGCTTTGTCACAGCTTACCCTTCTCCCTCCCCATATCCTCAAGTCCATTCTCAAGTAGGTCTGTGTCTTTATTCCCGTTTTACCCCTAGGTGCTTCATGACATTTTAAGCTTGACTTATTTTTAAACTAAGTTTAAACTTAACATTTAAACTAAGACTCTGATTTAAACAAAAAGCTTCCTTCTATGCTGTAACTTAGCTTCTCCCTTTCACTGATTTATCTGATTAACAATTCTTCATGTGAGACTAGTTATTCCCCTCTACCAGTAATATATGTTCACTTACTTTCTCTTTGAATAACTGCCTCTAAATAGGCCTATAACTATTTAGTTTTATACTAAAGTGAGCCATGACTCACATTACTGTTATTGTCTAGGAAACTGAATTGCATACATGCAGCTTTCTCTTTGATGTAGTCATTTTTAACTGTGATCATTAATTTATCATGAAGTATTTATTTTAAATTGCTTTATGATGAAGAAGTGTAACCTACATTTAGAAAATGTAGATTTTTATTGACAATGGTAGTATGTGGTTTGTAGCAAATATGAAAATAGATAAAGATTAGTTTTTTAAAAAACTTTTATTTTATACTGGAGTATAGATGTTTAACAGTGTTGTCTTAGTTTTAGGTGTAAGTTTTTTTTTTCAAATTTATTTATTTATTTATTTATTTTTGGCTGTGCTGGGTCTTTGTTGCTGCACGTGGGCTTTCTCTAGTTGCGGTGAGTGGGGGCTACTCTTTGTTGCAGTGCGCGAGCTTCTCATTGCAGTGGCATCTCTTGTTGTGGAGCATGGGCTCTAGGCATGCGGGCTTCAGTAGTTGTGGCACACATGCTCAGTAGTTGTGGCTCGCAGGCTCTAGAGCGCAGGCTCAGTAGTTGTGACGCAAGGGCTTAGGTGCTCCGTGGCATGTGGGATCTTCCCAGACTAGGGCTTGAACCCATGTCCCCTACATTGGCAGGCAGATTCCCAACCACTGTGCCACCAGGGAAGCCCAGGTGTAAGTTTAAAAAGCTATTTGCAAGGGGACTTCTATGGTGGTCCAGTGGTTAAGACTCCACGCTCCCAATACAGGGGGCCCAGGTCCAATACTTGGTCAGGGAACTAGATCCCACATGCTGCAACTAAGAGTTTGCATGCCACAACTAAAGACCCCGCTTCTGCAACTAAAGATCCCACATGCTGCAACTATAAGATCCTGCATGCCACCACTAAAGATACTGCATGCCGCAAATAAGATCCTGCATGCCACAGTGAAGATCCCACACATGGCAACAAAGATCCTGTGTGCCGCAACTAAGACCCGGCCCAGCCAAATAAATAAAAAATAAAAAGCTATTTGCGAGAGGAGTCAAGATGGCACAATACGAGGATGCAGAATTCATCTCTCCTCACAAGTACATCAAGAATACATCTACAAATGGAACAGTTCTCACAGAGCACCTGCTGAACATTAGTGGAAGAATTCGGATACCTAAAAGGACAAGAAAAATCTCACAACTGGGTAGAATGAAAGAAAGAAAAAAAGAAACGAGGAATCAATAAAGGGACCACCAACCCTGGCAGGAAGCTGAAGGTGAGGAGAGGTTCCTGCAATCAGAAACCACCCCCCCACAGTGCGAAATCAGCTGGGAGAGAAAGCAACCTTTGGGGGATCGAAGGAGAATACAGCACACAGTCTGTGGAAGGCAGGATGAAGAATCTATCTTGACGCCAAGACCAAGCTCCACCCAACTGCCTGCAGGCTCCAGTGCTGGACACCTCACGCCAAACAACTAGCAAGACAGGAACACAGCCCCACCGTCAGCAGACAGGCTGCCTAAAATCATACTAAGCTCACAGACACCCCAAAACACGCCACCAGACGTGGCCCTGCCCATCAGAGGGAAAAGACTCAGTGCCACACACCAGAGCAGAGGCACCAGTCCCTCACCAGGAAGTCTACACAAGCCCCTGGACCAATCTCACCAACCAAGTGGCACACAACAGAAGCAAGAGGAACTACAACCCTGGAGCCTGTGGAAAGGAGACTGTAAACACACTAAGTTAGACAAAATGAGATGACAGAGAAATATGCTGCAGACAAAGAAGAAAGGTGAAAACCCACAAGACCAAATAAATGAAGAGGAAATAGGCAATCTACCAGAAAAAGAATTCAGAGTAATGATAGCTAAGATGATCCAAGATCTCTGAAACAGAATGGAGGCATGGATCGAGAAGACACAAGAAATGCTTAACAAGGACCTAGAAGAACTGAAGAACAAACAGTCAGTAATGAACAACACAATAACTAAAATGAAAAATACACTAGAAGGAATCAGTAGCAGAATAACTGAGGCAGAAGAACGGATTAAGTGAGATGGAAGACAGAATGGTGGAAAGCACTGCCACGAAACAGAATAAAGAAAAAAGATGGAAAAGAAATGAGGATAGTCTCAGAGACCTCTGGTCCAACATTAAATGCACCAACATTTGAATTATAGGGGTCCCAGAAGAAGAAGAGAAAGACACAGGGTCGGAGAAAATATTTCAAGAGATTACATCTGAAAACTTCCCTAACATGGGGAAGGAAATAGTCAACCAAGTCCAGGAAGCACAGAGGGTCTCATATGGGATAAATCCAAGGAGAAACATGCTGAAACACATATAAGTCAAACTAACAAATATTAAATACATAGAAAAAATGTTAAAAGCAGCAAAGGAAGAACAACAAATATCATACAAAGGAATCCCCATGAGGTTATCAGCTGATTTTTCAGCCGAAATGCTGCAGACCAGAAGGGAGTGGCAGGACATACTTAAAGTGATGAAAAGAAAAAACTTACAACCAAGATTACTCTACCCATCAAGGATCTCATTCAGATTTGATGGAGAAAGCAAAAGCTTTACAGACAAGCAAAAGCTAACAGAATTCAGCACCACCAAACCAACTTTACAACAAGTGCTAAAGGAACTTCTCTAGGCAGGAAACACAAGAGAAGAAAAAGACCTACAAAAACAAACCAAAACAATTAAGACAATGGTAATAGGCACATATATATCAATAATGACCTTAAATGTAAATGGATTAAATGCTTGAACCAAAAGACACAGACTAGCTGAATGGATACAAAAACAAGACCCGTATATATGCTGTCTACAAGAGAACCACTTCAGACCTAAGGACACATACAGACTGAAAGTGAGGGGATGGAAAAAGATATGCCATGCAAATGGAAATCAAAAGAAAGCTGGAGTAGCAATACTCATATCAGACAAAATAGACTTTAAAATAAAAACTATTACAAGAGACAAGGAAAGACACTACATACTGAGCAAGGGATCAATCCAAGAAGAAGATATAACAATTATAAATATTTATGCATCCAACACAGGAGCACCTCAACACATAGGCAAACGCTAACAAGCAAAAAAGGGGAAAGCAACAGTGACACGATAATGGATACACCAATGGATAGACCATCCAGACAGAAAATAAAAAAGGAAACACAAGCCTTTAATGACACATTAGAAAAGACAGACTTAATTAATATTTATAGGACATTCCAACTGAAAGCAGCAGAATACACTTTCTTCTCAAGTGCACACAGAACATTCTCCAGGACAGATCACATCTTGGGCCAGAAAACAATCCTTGGTAAATTTAAGAAAACTGAAATTGCATCAAGAATATTTTCCAAGCAAAATGCTATGAGATCAGAAATCAATTACAGGAAAAAAATGTAAAAAACACAAACACATGGAAGATAAACAATACATTACTAAATAACCAAGCGGTCACTGAAGAAATCAGTGAAGGAAGAAATCACTGAAGAAATCAAAGAGGATCAAAAAATACCTAGAGACAAATGACAATGAAAACACAATGATCCAAAACCTATGGGATGCAGCAAAAGCCGTTCTAAGAGGGAAGTTTATAGCTATACAAGCCTACCTCAAGAAACAAGAAAAATCTCAAATGAACAATCTAACCTTACACCTAAAGGAACTAGAGAAAGAAGAACAAACAAAACCCAAAGTTAGCAGAAGGAAAGAAATCATAAAGATCAGAGCAGAAATAAATGAAATAGAAACAAAGAAAACAATAGCAAAGATCAATAAACTAAAAGCTGGTTCTTTGAGAAGATAAACAAAATTGATAAACCATTAGCCAGACTCATCAAGAAAAAAAGAGAGAGGACTCAAATCAATAAAGTTAGAAATGAAAAAAGACAAGTTACAACTGACACTGCAGAACACAAATGATCATAAGAGACTACTACAAGCAGCTATATGCCAATAAAATGGACAACCTGGAAGAAATGGACAACTCCTTAGAAAAGTGCAACCTTCCAAGACTGAACCAAGAAGAAACAGAAAATATCAACAGACCAAGCACAAGCAATTAAATTGAAACTGTGATTAAAAATCTTCCAACAAACAAAAGTCCAGGACCAGATGGCTTCAGAGGCGAATTCTAGCAAACATTTAGAGCAGAGCTAACACCTATCCTTCTCAAAATCTTCCAAAAAATTGATGAGGGTGGAACACACTCAAACTCATTCTACAAGGCTACCACCACCCTGATACCAAAACCAGACAAAGATATCACAAAAAAAGAAAATTACACAAAAAGACACATGCACCCCTATGTTCACTGCAACGCTATTTACAATAGCCAGGTCACGGAAGCAACCTAAATGCCCATCGACAGATGAATGGATTAAGAAGATGTGGTATATATATACAATGGAATATTACTGAGCCATGAAGAGGAACAAAATTGGGTCATTTGTAAAGATGTGGATGGACCTAGACAGTGTCATACAGAGTGAAGTAAGTCAGAAAGAGAAAAACAAATATTGTATATTAACGCATATATGTGGAAACTAGAAAAATGGTACAAATGAACTGGTTTGCAAGGCAGAAATAAAGACACAGATGTAGAGAACAAACAATATGGACATCAAGGGGGGAGAGTGGGGGTGGTGGTGAGATTAATTGGGAGATTGGGATTGACATATATACACTAATATGTATAAAATAGATAACTAATAAGAACCTGCTGTATAAAAATAAAATTCAAAAAAAAAAGAAAATTACAGGCCAGTATCACTGACGAATGTAGACGCAAAAATGCTCAACAAAATACTAGCAAACAGAATCCAACAACACATTAAAAGGATCATACACCACGATCAAGTGGGATTTACTCCAGGGATGCAATGATTCTTCAATATATGCAAATCAATCAATGTGATACACCATATTAATAAATTAAAGAATAGAAACCATTTGATCATCTCAATAGATGCAGAAAAAGCTTTTGACAAAATTCAACACCGATTTATGATAAAAGCGCTCCAGAAAGTAGGCATAGAGGGAACTTACCACAATATAATAAAGGCCATATATGACAAACCCACAGCAAACATTATTCTCAATAGTGAAAAACTGAAAGTATTTCCTCTAAGATCAGGAACAAGACAAGGGTGTCCACTCTTGCCACTGTTATTCAACATAGCTTTGGAAGTCCTAGCCCCGGCAATCAGAGAAGAAAAAGAAATAAAAGGAATCCAAATTGGAAAAGAAGAAGTAAAACTGTCACTGTTTGCAGATGACATGATACTACACATAGAAAAACTTAAAGACACCACCAGAAAACTACTAGAGCTAATCAATGAATTTGGTAAAGTTGCAGGATACAAAATAATACAGAGAAATCTCTTGCATTCTTTTTTTTTTTTTTTGCGGTATGCGGGCCTCTCACTGTTGTGGCCTCCCCCGTTGCGGAGCACAGGCTCCGGACGCGCAGGCTCAGCGGCCATGGCTCACGGGCCCAGCCGCTCCGCGGCATATGGGATCCTCCCAGACCGGGGCACGAACCCGTATCCCCTGCATCGGCAGGCGGACTCTCAACCACTTGCGCCACCAGGGAGGCCCTCTTGCATTCTTATATACTAACAATGAAAGGGCAGAAAGAAAAATTAAGGAAACAATCCCATTTACCATTGCAACAAAAAAGAATAAAATACCTAGGAATAAACCTACCTGAGGAGGCAAAAGACCTGTACTCAGAAAACTATAAAACACCGATGAAAGAAATCAAAGATGACATAAACAGATGGAGAGGTATACAATATTTTTGGATTGGAAGAATCAATGTTGTGAAAATGACTATACTACCCAAAGCAATCTACAGATTCAATGCAATCCCTATCAAATTACCAATGGCATTTTTCACAGAACTAGAACAAAAAATCGTACAATTTGTAAGAAAACACAAAATACCCCAAATAGCCAAAGCAATCTGGAGAAAGAAAAATGGAGCTGGAAGAATCAGGCTCCCTGACTTCAGATTATACTACAAAGCTACAGTAATCAAGACAGTATGGTACTGGCACAAAAACAGAAATATAGATCAACAGAACAGGATAGAAAGCCCAGAGATAAACCCACGCACCTATGGTCACCTAATCTATGACAAAGGGGCAAAAATATACAATGGAGAAAAAGCCTCTTCAATAAGTGGAGCTGGGAAAACTGGACAGCTACATGTAAAAGAATGAAATTAGAACACTCCCTAACACCATACACAAAAAGAAACTCAAAATGGATTAAAGATCTAAATGTAAGACTGAACACTATAAAATTCTTAGAGGAAAACATAGGCAGAACACTCTTTGACATAAATCACAGCAACATCTTTTTTGACCCACCTACTAGAGTAATGAAAATAAAAACAAAAATAAACGAATGGGACTAAATTAAACTTAAAAGCCTTTGCACAGCAGAGGAAACCATAAACAAGACAAAAAGCCCTCAGAACGGGAGAAAATATTTGCAAACGAAGCAACTGACAAAAGATTAATCTCCAAAATATACAAACAACTCATACAGATCAATATCAAAAAACAAACAAACAACCCAATCAAAAAGAGTGGAAGAACTACATAGACATTTCTCCAAAAAAGATACACAGATGGCCAACAAACACATGAAAAGATGCTCAACGTCACTAACTATTAGAGAAATGCAAATCAAAACTACAATGAGGTATCACTTCACACCAGTCAGAATGGCCATCATCACAAAATCTACAAACAATAAATGATGGAGAGGGTGTGGAGAAAGGGAACCCTCTTACACTGTTGGTGGGAATGTAAATTGATACAGCCACTATGGAGAACAGTATGGAGGTTCCTTAAAAAACTAAAAATAGAACTAGCATATGACCCAACAATCCCACTACTGGGCATATACCCAGAGAGAACGATAATTCAAAAAGATACATGCACCCCAGTGTTTACTGCAGCATTATTTACAATAGCCAGAACGTGGAAGCAACCTAAATGTCTACTGACAGAGGAATGGATAAAGAAGATGTGGTACATCTATACAATGGAATATTACCCAGCCATAAAAAAGAACAAAATTGTGTCATTTGCTGAGACACAGACAGACCTAGAGACTGTCATACAGAGTGAAATAAGTCAGAAAGAGAAAAACAAATATCATCTATTAATGCATATATGTGGAATCTAGAAAAATCGTAAAGATGATCTTATTTGCAAAGCAGAAATAGAGACACAGACGTAGAGAACAAACGTATGGATACCAAGAGGGAAAGGGGGTGGGTGAGATGAATTGGGAGACTGGGACTGACATGTATACACTGAATAAAATAGGTAACTAATGAGAACCTACTGTATAGCACAGGGAGCTCTACGTAGTGCTCTGTGGTGACCTAAATTGGAAGGAAATCCAAAAAAGAGGCGATATATGTATATGTATGGCTGATTCACTTTGCTGTACAGCAGAAACTGACACAGCAGTGTAAAGCAACTATATTCCACTTTAAAAATAAAGAAATAAAAGCCACTTGCTAATAATAGAGACTAAAGTATGATTCTTAGAGGAGCACATATTTCAATTATGTCTGAGCAATAATTTACCTCTCTTAAAAATAAAAGTAATAGTACAAATATCAAACTAAGTTAATTCGATCCATTAATATAAAGACAGGCTGTTTTTGAGATACAGGGATTTTAGAAATTAAAGGTGGAAAATACAAGAGTCTAAAATAAGCCCATCATTGCTGTAAGTCATGAGGAAGGGTGATCATTCTTAGGAAACTGTGGCATTGTACTCTTGAATGAGAAATTATATAAGTATGTATGCCCCTAATTAGTCAATTATGAGTTAAAAATAAAGCAAATCCTGATGTGTTCCTATTTAATTACCCTGAGATGCATGCTTATTGAATACCAGGTTGTAAAATATTCCTAATAGAGCTGTTTTAAGCATGGTGATACCTATCAGGGAATAATGTTATATGGAACTTAGTAAGATTTTAAAAATGATTAGGTTTATCTGAACATGTTGATGAATCAATTTCCCCTATGTTCTAGGTTCTATGAACAATTTCAAATAAGTAAAACAACAGTATCTATTCTCAAAGTGTTGAAAATCTAGAAGGAAGACATAAAATAAGTTCGAGAATAAGAAAACACATGACTAGCTGCAAAAATCAGCACCGGAGGCAATAACTCAGAAATATTATGTACTGTATTCACCTAATCACCCATCCATCCATTCAACATTTGTACAGCAATAACCAGTACTAGATATTTGGTATACAAAGATAGATAAGATCAACTAATTTAAAGTATATTCGAAATAACCTAATACATTTTCATAAAGATTTTATTTAAATTAGACTTTAAATGACATCGGAGATTTAAATAGACTCAAATTATGATTGGGATGAACATTTTGGTATAATATAAATGAAGGCAAATCCCTGATGATATTGGCCATCTCTTTTACTTTAACATTCATTCTATTATTCTTGGTACTTCTTCACTAACACAAACTTCCATCATGCTCCTCCTTTTCAGAATCTTTTCACTATGCCTTCTGGCCCTCCTGATCTATGATAGACTTGTCCAGAGCTTTAGTTTCTTCCCTGAACCCTCAACACCTTGCTTTACTTGAATTCCAATTCTTTCCTGAGGATATATCACCCTCTGTAGACTTTTCATCCTAGTTATTCTCTCATACCCAAAGTGTCTCAGAGTCAAAAAGCGAAGTTCTCTGCTGCTTTGTCAAACACTGCTTCCCTAAAATTGTGGAAAAGAATAACTAACTTCCGTTAAGGCTCATGTTATCCTGTCTTCACAGATACTCTCTCCTACACATTTCCTCTTCACTCCCCGAACATTTTTTCTTCATTTCTTGAGAACAATGATCTTTGATTCTATCTTTTCTCACATTTCAATCGCTGCCACCATCTTTTGTGACTTCAATGTCCATGTGGATAACCTATCCAAGAACCTGGCCTCTCTTGACCAACTTATCCATCTCCAGTGTCTTTACCTTTTATTCCATCTCAGTTGCCCACTCCCACCATCATACTCTGAACCCTTCTCATCACATCACATTAATTGAAAACATTCTCCTCTCTAACCACAGCCCCTTATCTTTCCATAATTCCTGCTCAGCTACTACCCTCACATCTGTTCCTTGATGTCCTTGGAACTTTCAGTCCACTAACCTTTCTACTTTCCCCTGCCTATTAGTCCCCTTCTAGCTTCACTTCTCTCTTTATTCCACTTTGATTTCATGGTCTACAATGAAAATAAATGGCTTGAAAATACTCGTAACATTTTTGCCTCTCTGTTCATCCCAGACCTCAATTAATAGCTATCTTCAATTAGCTCTCCTATATCTTAATACTCCATATTTTACCATTTGCATTAGCATTTAAGCATGCCCAAATCTCCCCTAACCTCAGAAACATCTTTCCTGAACCCCCTCTCTCTCTATTTTCACAGGCAAACTTGGTGGAAGAGTTGTCTACATGATTGCCACTCTAGTTTGGATTCTGACCCCTCTACTCCACCAAAACAGGTCTCTCTAAGGCTACCCATTACTTGCATATCCTAAATTCAATGGACAGTTTTCAGCACTCAGATTATTGGTTCCATCTGGAGCATTTGACAAAGTTGAGTACTCCTTCCTTCAAAACCTCATTCTTGGATTTTGTGATGTTTTACTATCTCTTTCTTCCTACTCTACCCCACCTTTCTCCAATCTTTACATCTAGGAGTTCCTGAGGATTTTCTCTTCTCACCCAAGACAATCCCACCCACTCCCATGTCCATTTCTTATAACTTTTATGTGTTCACACAGAAATGAAATATGGAGCCAGATTTAATGAACTATAGACATCTAGGCACATATTAAGTACCCTCTATCACTAAAACTTAAGTTTCAACACATTTTCTGTAGGTCAAAAGTCCAAATGAGCTCAGGTGGATGTTCCATTTAGGGTCCCACATGACTAATAAAAGTTTCAGCTGGGCTGGGATATTATCTGGAGGCTCTGATGAAGAAATCTACTTCCAAGCTCATTCAAGTTGTTAGCCAAATTCAGTGCTTTGCAGTTGTAGGACTGAATTCCCAATTTTCTAGCTAGACAGACTACTTTGCATAGATTATACTAATTAAGTACTGTCTGTACAGGAAGGGTTCTATGTTTATGAGAGAAAGAATAAAGTTTCATTATTAATAAATCAAATAAATTGAATAAGAAATAAAACTTGAGGGAGGAAAAGGCGAGAGGCTATTCCAGATAACTATAATAGAGAGATTACTATATGGTACCAAAAATGCAAGTGAAGAAAGTAATTGGGGTTAAACACTAGGAAAGAATGCCATACGAACAAGTTGAGTGTATGATAAAAGTTCAAATTATGAGAGGGGGGCTCCCCTGGTGGCACAGTGGTTGAGAGTCCGCTTGCCAATGCAGGGGACACGGGTTCGTGCCCCGGTCCGGGAAGATCCCACATGCTGCGGAGCGGCTAGGCCTGTGAGCCATGGCCACTAAGCCTGCGTGTCCAGAGCCTGTGCTCTGCAACGGGAGAGGCCACAACAGTGAGAGGCCCGCGTAACACACACACACAAAATATATATATATATATATATATGAGAGGGATATACCATGGTAGGAAGGGTAACTGACAACATTCTAACTATTGAGTATAACTTAAGAACTGACTAAAGCAAGTAAATACTAAACCATATAGCTATTTCAGCATTTACCAGTCAGGGTTCTTATTTGAAAGCATTGGAAGCTAACTGTCTAAGTGGAACAGCAATTTATTAAAGGGACTGGTATGACTAGAGAACCAGGTTTATGGCTAAGCTTCTCAAGAAAAAACCGAAAACCATACTGCAGAACTGACCTTGTGAGGAAATCTGCTACTGCTTCTACTGGACACTTCTATGCCAAGGTCTTTTCTTTCCTGTAATTATTATTTATTATTGTTCAGCACCAATACAATTTCTGTACCAGCAAATCTATTTTAGAATTACTAATGACTCGATATCAGATTCCTTCAACCTGATGAGAACATAATTTGAGTGCAGCATCTGCTTCTCTGTTCAGTCTGTGCTGAGGTTTCCTAGAGATGAATATGAGTGGAGCATCTAGGTAACATGGCTCATGCCCTAGCTACCAGTGAAACTAGGGAAGTGAATTATACAGCTTAACTTAGGGAGGTGGACTTAGTTGGGACTTCCTCAGACATTAGAAGGTTGCTGAAAAAAGTATGAAGGAGTGAGAAAACATAATAAATGCCCACAACAAAATGTCATATGCTAAGCATACAAAACTCACCTAAAATCCATTAACTTTTCTCCCAATATATATTAGTAGAATCAGAGAATATAGTGCTGGGTAGAACCTTAGAGATCATTTGTTTAATTCTCTCATTTTACAAACAAGAAACCTGATGCCCAAATTGATTAGATAATTTATCCAAACTGACACAACTAGTTAGTAGAAAGAACTCATGCTTTTCAACCCTTCATATATTTTCCACTGTTCACTGATCAAACTATACGCTTATCTTAATGTTAAACTTAAATTTTACCCTCAAGGAAACTCAGGGCTTAGTTCTCAGAAAGTCAGTTTGGTGATACTGGTCATTTTTCTCTCAATGTATTGATTTGATCAGTTTCTGAAAAACTATCTATAAAACTAAATTCTATTTGCAGAATTCTAATTTTCTATTATTACCCATGAAAATGAACTGTAATTAAGCTTTGAATATGTTTTAACCATAGTCTGTAAATTTTTTAACTGGATTAAAACTTTCCCTTGCCAAAAGGCTAATATTCTTGCAAGAAGAAGAAGTAATTAGTCAAAAGCTATAAGAATAAATGTTTAATTATGAAAGTACCTCTCACTCATATATTATTACATCTTACAAAATTAGAGCTAAAATCACCTAAGTAATCCACAATCACATGATTTCTCTATACAGTTAATATCAACACCTAAGCAAAGAGAACATTAACACTAGAGCACAGACAGAACACATACATTCTTTTAGTATTTTATTCTTACAAGACAGCTGATAGACAGAATTATGAGTCTTAACCTCACAACTGTCATACACTAGTTGTTTTTGGCACAGAAGCCAAAAACAAGCAATGAGATTTTGAGCAGGTGGAGAAAGAAAGAAGGCCAAGATAGAGCAACAATTCAACACAGGCACTAACTCTGAGAAGCATAGCAATGCAGAGAAAAAATTCTCTAAGAGCAGAAGATAAATAGTTTTGTTCAGATTCAAATGTTATGTCTTAGAAGCTATCTATTTAGCACTTTTTTCTTTTTCTGAACACTCCACAGAAATTTATTGTACTGGTTGTCAGACATACAGAAATACAGAATCAAACATACGCCAACACATGGTCCATCAACAGATGAATGGATAAAGAAGATGTGGCACATATATACAATGGAATATTACTCAGCCATAAAAAGAAACGAAATTGAGTTATTTGTAGTGAGGTGGATGACCTAGAGTTTGTCATACAGAGTGAAGTAAGTCAGAAAGAGAAAAACAAATACCGTATGCTAACACATATATATGGAATCTAAAAAAAAAAAAAATGGTTCTGAAGAATCTAGGGGCAAGACAGGAATAAAGACGCAGACGCAGAGAATGGACTTGAGGACACAGGGAGGGGGAAGGGTAAGCTGGGACAAAGTGAGAGAGTGGCATGGACATATATACACTGCCAAATGTAAAACAGATAGCTAGTGGGAAGCAGCCACATAGCACAGCAAGATCAGCTAGGTGCTTTGTGACCACCTAGAGGGGTGGGATAGGGAGGGTGGGAGGGAGACGCAAGAGGGAGGGGATAAGGGGGTATATGTATGTATAAGTATAGCTGATTCACTTTGTTATAAAGCAGAAACTAACAAACCATTGTAAAGCAATTATACTCCAATAAAGATGTTAAAAAAAATGAAAAAAAAAAACCCCATAAGCCAACACATGTGATGTAGGTGTGGATAGAAATCATTTAGTTTGACCAGAGGAAGAAAACATATTATTTTTTATGGCTTCATTTTCTTTGTGAAAAGAAGATAATTAATACAGAATTGGGAACAGATAACTCAAAGCAAATAAAGGAACACAAGATACATACCTCTTGATGATACTGTCATTCTCTTCTAATATAAATCAGGTATTTCTATATACAAGAATGCATTTTCCACAGATTAACTAGTGATCACTCAAACCAAATAATGAGTAAGTTTAAAAATCATAGCAAGAATTATAGAATATTCAATTTTATTAAAAGTTATCTTCTTCCTTCTGAAATGGTGCTTGCACTTTTTTTTGCCTCTCCTCTGATAAACTGCTGATATCATTTAAAAAAGACATTTCCCCCAAACAGTAATTCTAAAATGTAAAATTAAAACAAGTTATCAATTTACCCAATAAAGGATAAATATTATATTAAAAACCCATAGGGGTATACTATATTTATTATCACCTTTTGGTTTTTAAAGATGCTGAAATCATCTAGCTAAAATGGTATGGTTCTATTGGGAATGAAGGTCCTATAAGATCAAATGCTGCCTGGTATAAATTCAGTGAGACTCTAACCTTGCACTTATGCTTAATATATTTAAAGGCTTAAAAACAACTCTAAAATATTATACCTTTATTTTAATATATGTCTATTCCAAATCTGTATATTTATGTGTAAAAATGCTTCTTATTCAATTATGAGAGGAATAAATATAATTCAAAATTTATGTTTCCAGCATCTCACAGATTTTCTCATAATCTAAATAACTATGTGGCATAGTGTATCTCTCTGGTTTAAATAAACAGTGCAACTCTCCTGCGATTTGCAATGCCTTGCAGGACTTTAGTTAAAAATATGGAGAGAGAGATCACAGACAGACAGTAAGGGAGAGACACTTGTGTGTGATCAGTACCTGGAGGAAAAAAGAGAAAAGGGAGAATAGCTCATAGTACTAAATGGAAGTATTCTCTCAGAAACACTGCAAAATCTTTGTTTAAAAAAAAAAAAAGTGGAAAGTATAACGAGGGCAGAGTTTTTTTTGAAACTTTAAAAATAATTTCATAGCAGATCTGGAAGGATAATCAGTTATGACCTAGGCAGCGGCATAAATTCTATAAAAGCAAATAATTTCTGCAGTATATCAAATAAGATATGGGCTAGATAGCTGTTAAAGTATCACCTAGTTTTAACCTGGAAAGAAAACAATAAATTCTATAAGGAGTTCAGATGATGTCATAAGCAATCATGTAGTAAATGTTTAACAAAGGAATAAATATGAAAGACATCAGGCCAGACTCTGTGAAGATAAAATAAAATACATAAGTTATACCTACCTATTTAGGACTTAGAAATTTTGTAGTTATGATTACTATGTAAAAAATAGGCTGAGAAAGTTGTTGGGTTGATCATAGATTTTACAAATTGTGTATATTATATACCATGACATAAACTGTATTTGGGTTATTTGATCAGATACTCACAGAATGATTGTAAGAAGGTTCCAATATCACAGGTAATGACATTTTCCCTTGAAGATTCAATTTTGTTAAATAAAAAATCTTTTCCCCCACAATCTTTTCCTTTTTCATGCGATGTATACCATACAGTCTAAACCGAACTGCATAATTTCCAATCATCTCAGATTCAACATGATTAAATTTGAATGTTTCTGTGAAGACAGGGCATGGTCCTCTTTGGATGCTGGTTTTTGCTCTCTGTTTCTTTATAGGTAGAAGAACAAGGTGTACTTGCCACGAGTTGCCACCTGTCCTGTTATATGTTGGGATATCTGTGACAGCTGTCACTGTTACCAGAAGCTTCTGTTCTTGTGAGTCATAGTCAAAAGTCACATCCAGTGTGCCATATTTAGCTTCTGGCTCAGGATCAAAAGGTTTAGGAAGCTGTGAAGATGATCCTTGAGCTGACATATCCTAAGAAAAGCAAATTTAAATGTTTTCAATTTTTAACTCTATTATTTCATCTAGCATGTAAATAAGTATCTGATATTTCTTTAGAAGAATGACTGTTTTTATTTGCTATCATAACGAAAGTAATAATAATTAACAGCCAACTACAATCAAAAGCTACTCTATGGGGACAAAGTAATGTAAGTGGTAAGTTAAACTCAAAAATTTATTATAATAAAGACATAGAATTTAATATCCACCATCACAATTTAGAGAAAGTTGGATATACGTTTTTATCATGAGAAACAAAAATATACACTTCCATGTATATTTCTGCTCCTTTTGTAAAAAAAATTACTAAAATTGTAACATTATAAACAAAACAATTGACAGCTCAATATTAGGCTGGAGAGAAAGAGAACATAAATGAAAGTATAATGCTACTGAAAATTTTGGTACCATTTTCAGATTTGTTTCAAATGCCCCCATCTGTAATAGAATGTTAACACATTTAGGCTTGAAAATCAATGGAAATGTGAAATACGAAAGTATAAATACAAAGGCCTCAAAATACTTGCAGCCAAATATTTATTTTCCATAACACACACACACTATTTCAATTTTTAACCAGAATTTAAAACTACGTATGATTTTCTGATACTAATTACTGTTGAAAATGGCAGAATACAATTCCAAAAGTTCAAGAAAGTATGAAACTATATATTTTAATTGTAAGGTTAAAAGAAACTGCATCTCTTTTGCCTGGAATTGTCTAAAGTTCCTGCTAGTCTAACTATCTGGAATGTAACAGGAGTTTCAGCTAGTGACTAATAGTGCCAAATTCAGGTCTCTGACTTTTCAGCTATACCACTTCACCCCTTCAAATATTTTAATAAATTTTAAGTGTTTTTCATTTTAAAATGTGGGCCAATTTTATAATTTTCTGAATTTTTCTGAACTTTTATTTAATGTGTACTGTAGTAGGCACTACTACGGACTCTTGGTCTTCCCTTTCGCATGTCTCAAAAAAACTACCTGGGTTTTAGCCAGAAACACATTGTCTGGCAAGAGACTTTACTTTGCAGTCTTCCTTACAACTGATATAGCCATGAAACTCTGCTCTAGCCAAAGGGAGAGAAACAGAGTTCTGTATGAAACATCCAGATCAGGTTTGTAGAAAAAATTACATGCTCTTCACTCTCTATCTCTCACTCTTTCCACAAACAGATACACAGATAGGATGTGTGGGTCAGCTTGGACCATGTGGATTAGGCCAACACCCTAGGGGACAGAAGAGTGACTAAAAAGCAGGAACTGGGCCCCTGGATGATGTTGTAGAGCAAAGTCACCTACTCGCCCAGGAGTATTGTTAAATGAAAGACAAACAATCTTCTGTGGTTTTGTATCTGTATTTGCCATTGTACTTGTCTTCTTGTTATAGCAGCTTAACATGTGCCTAACTATTGCACCTACTATGTGCCAGGACATATTTTGGGTGGGGGATGCAGCAGAGAAACAAAAAGACACAAGTCTTTGACCTCATAGATCTTACATGTCTACCTACGATGACTCAATTTTGTATGGTGTATGGAAGAAAAGATGACAAGTGAAGAAGAATACTTTAGGAGTAGGAACAAACTCTCATAGAATAATTCAGTTTTTTATGCAATATGATTAGATCAGGGTAAAAATATTCTTACTCTGTTAAACTGACAGGTTAGAACAAAATGTTTTAATGCGTGCCACTTCATAATTGCTAATTAAATGATTAATTACATTATTTTTCAATTAAATATTTTCCAAAACAGTGTCATGACAGTTAAGATTTTCAAGGCAATAAAGATTTTTATATGGGCTCAGATAACTATTTCTGAGTTTTGTTTCTCTTGGTGCCCCCCCTTTTTTTTTCCTGGGCATTTTTTTTTTTTTCCTGGGCATTCCTTGTGAAACTGAGGGTTAAAAGGGTGGGACTTTTACAGATAAAAGCTACTATTTGTACTCTACAAACAGGTAATTAGAAAATAATCCCTCTTTTCAAGGTTCTGAGTCAAAGTTTTCAATAATCTTTAGCCAGCAACAGGTCATCAATACAGTTAATGAACTCCTTGCTGGGGAATCCTTCTGAACTCTCCTCATTCCTCTCCCAGTTCAACTGTGTAGGAAGATAGGCTCTAAAATAGCTGGATCCTGGATTAAACCAATAGGAAGGTAAGAATTTTCTATTTGATAAATAATATCTATTAAAGGAATGGTAGGAAGCAAAGTAAACTTGAAAAAACACAAGAATGAGTTTTACACTAACACAGGCTATCAGCACCTAAATATTTATGTGACATGCATTTGCTGCAGTTTGAACATATTCAGTTTCGCTGTAGAAGACACAAAAGCAAGCAGGATGGAGACTCAATAAGAAGTGTTAACACAGCAAGCTTCTGAAATATGGGCAAAACTCACAGGTTCTGTTAACTACAGATAATAAGTAAGGAAGTAACTTGAGAGACACAGGCAGAATTCAGAAGATGTGGTAAATATATATAATAACTAAGGTAATGACTTGTAAGATATGTCAAAGACAGATTAAACAGAAAATGAAATAGAACAAATGACTATTACCTATGGAAAGGGATAGAAAGGCCAAGCTATGATCATGTCACCTCTGGGCTGACAGCTCTGTCACCCACGTGTTCTATTTAAGAAATGCACATAAAATCTATGTCTATTTAGTAGACTAACTGCAAGTTTCACTTGTGGCCAGGAGTACTTGCCCCTGCATCTCTCCCATAAAACAAGTATGTGTTTTTGGCCCCTGGCACCCTTGTTCAAATCTCAACTTTTGTCCTTGTTACCGTGCCGTAATTAGGGAATGCTGATGGAGCAGAAAGAGTAAGACTGAACATAAGGACATTATATAAACCAGGATTCACACGGTGTTTGTTGTCTTGCCACCCGTACCTAAGGGCATCCTATCCTAAGTGTGTTCTCCTACCTTATCTTGCTTCTCTTCCTTCTTGTTTTACTTTTGAAATAGCTTAAAACACACATACACACATGCATGCACACACACACACAAGTGTAACCTGAGTATCTTAATTTGGTCTGTGAGTCCTCTGGGATAGCTTGCCTGGTGGTGTACTTGGAGGGTACCAATACTTCAAAGTAATTTTGCACACAATGATTCAGGTCAAGAGGGGCAATAGAGCATAGTTGTTAAGACCACTGTTTTTGCAGTCAGGCAGACCTGGCTTTGAATTACAGTTCTACTGTTTAAGAGCTACTTATACCTGGGCAACTTGCTTAATTCTCTGAGTCTTAATGTTTTCAATTTCTAAAGTGGAAATAACAACTTTCTGAAGATGAGGTTGTTAGAGTTAAATGAGCTATGTAAAGCTTATAGAAAAGTTCTTGGCACAATTGGTGATAGCTATTATTGTTGTTGTTAGTTCCACAATCCAGGTTTCACTGTTTATGTGTTGGCTATCTATATAGTTTGCAAATCTATAAAATAGTTATCTCAAATTTGCTCAGGTACAAAACATGGAGAAATATTCTTTGTGGAAAATGATGAAATACTGCTATGTTAAATTTATAATACCAATGCAGAATTTCCTTCTAAGTTAGATAAGTTAGATACTATATAATAATATTAGAAATAGTAGAAGAGTAGTAACAGATAAAAAGTGTTCCTAGAAATTATATAAGAAAATCTTTAAGGAAATTCTTTTCAGAGCTGTACTTTCATTATTTAATTTTGGCAGTAGATAAAAATTCACCTAGTAAGAACACTGACACACTGCAGTATCATGAAATGTTGTCTGGGACAAAAGTTGTAAAAACTTGCCATCTAGAAAAAAAGGAAACCTAAAAGTAAATACTGCCTAATGAAAACCTCTAGATTACCTTTATAGTTTTTATCATCATTGAAAGATTAAAACAAATCCTTTTTAGAACATGGAAAGACTTCAAAAGTATAACACACCTATTTTTGTTGTTGTTTTCACATTTTTTGCTCCAAAAAAAGGAAATAACTTAAAACACAACCAACCAACCACTCTGAATGAATGATGTCATGAATTCAAATTTCATTAGTAAAGCTGAGCATCACTTATCCCTTCCATATTCCATGGTATGGAAATGCAGACATTATTCTGAAAGGCTTGTAAAACATTAAAGGGCCACCTCCCAATAGTAAAAATATCCAAATAAAATAATTTAAAAAATAAACACAAACATAAATAGGAACCTTAAGATAAAAGAAATGGGTAATTCCAGAATGTTTTATGTAAAATGTTAAAAAAAATTTTTTTAAACCCCTACTGAGGTTGAAACCTGAGGCAAGATACTTCTCAATATCTTGCATATTGCTCTCATTTTAATCTACCTGTCCTCTTTTGAAAGGGAGTTGAAGGATGGTTGGGACAGCCCTGAAAAATCTGCTGGATAAAAATAGAAACTGGTACCATAAGCCATAAAGGACAAGATAGTGATAAAACCTTCTGACCAAGAGGATAAGCACAGGATTATTATCTTCCAAATAACATTCATTTAAAAATTCTATGTGCTTTTACTTACTTCAGGGCTCAGGACTGCAGTGCTGTCACTTGGAACATCTTCTTCATATCCTTTATTATGAAAACTTTCTATTTCATGACCTGTGCTTCCTTCACTTGGACACTTGTTATATGAGCATCTTGGACTGTTGCTGCAGTGGGAAAATTCACATTTACTGTCCCCAATTTCTGAGGGTGTACATGAGAGATGGGGAGAACCACTGTCATCCTGATATGGTGGTGGCTGCAATTCATCCAGTGGGGGTGTTCTTCTCATTCTCTGAATGCAGTTTCCTGATAATGATTAAGAATCTGGTCACTGTTTCCAATTAGCCTCGACATGCAGTACAGTCCACAATAATTGTAATAACTTTAAAAAACTGGATTAAAATTTTGTGGCAAAGTAACTACTAGATTTACTAATGAGTTGTCTTCTTCCCTAGTTCAGATGCAGAAATAAAATAATCTGGTTTCCCATTCCTCTCCTCCTGCATAATAAGATCAGGAAAAATAAAAGTTATATAACAAGAGAGACCCTGTTTTATACTATAAAAATGGGAGAGCAAAAAATACTAGTGAAATTGATGATTTATTTAGGTCTTTCTTTCAAAACAATCCTAGAGCATACAAACTTCATTTATTCCCTTATGATCTGTGACCTCTCTAGCCACAATAGTAAAAGTATGGTAAGTAAAACAAATATAAACCTCATTTATTGTCTTCAATTACTGAGATGAATTTAAACTAGCATTCACCTTAGCAGAGTCGGAAACTATTTTTCCACATCTATCCTAGATCCAGAATCCTGGAATGGGTGCATTCTGAATGAAGGCCTAATTCCCCCATCCCCAGCAAAGCCTGAAGTCTGCATTCCACCCCGTCTCCATTATAAAGAGGCCACACCCTGCTCCACCACAACCTGAATCTGTATTCCTTCTAAAGTATGGCTCCACCTTGTCCACAGCACGCATCTCCACCTCCAGCAGTTAATTTGAAACTACATTTTCTTTCTCTCTTAAATTATGCTTTTAACTTTTACCGTAATGATTTATCTAAATAACTGAGAATAAACATGTCTGTGAACAGGATAGAGGTGGGGACAGGAGGCTATGTATGGAAATAGAGTTCAGTATACAACTTAGGAAAGCTAAGTCTGTGTAGATAAATCCTGGACACAATAACAGATATTAAATTTAAACACTGCTCATTTTTTCCTTTGATGGACTGTGACTCTCCTTTCTCAAAAGGGACTCTGAAAAAAGGTAGTTTGTATTGTAATTCTTATAATGGAGTTCAGTTCAAATGTTCAATAGGTCTTCTGTTTTTCCTTAGAAAAACTTTACATAAGAACTATAAAACTCGGGGCTTCCCTGGTGGCGCAGTGGTTGAGAGTCCGCCTGCCGATGCAGGGGACGCGGGTTCGTGCCCCAGTCTGGGAAGATCCCACATGCCGCGGAGTGGCTGGGCCCGTGAGCCATGGCCGTTGAGCCTGTGCGTCCAGAGCCTGTGCTCCGCAGCGGGAGAGGCCACACTGGTGAGAGGCCCTCATACCGCAAAAAAAAAAAAAAAAAAAAAAGAACTATAAAACTCATTGAAAAATTACCACAATGTCTGGTTCAAATGAAAAATATTGAACTTAGCACAGATTTACATATTTGCTCAGAAGCCCTAATTTTGTAAAAAGAAATTAAATGTCTCACCTACTGAGTCTAACATACCCACTTTAGAAAACATAAGCACAAAGTAGAAAAGTTAACGACTTAATATAGCTAAATTTGAGAAGATAGATTAAATAGATGGATTGCAAATAGTAGCTAATAAAACACAATAAACCAGATTTCAGAACAGGGCTTCCAGGAAAACTTTTGTTTTCCTGACAAAAGCAGGCAGACTCAACTGGCATGCCCCTTTTGTCCACTGGCCTTTCCCCCTCCTCCTGCTTGGAGGTGCTGCACTCATCTTGTAACCATGAAGTAACAAGCATGAGAATGAAAACTAAGAATAACGACGAAGCATCTGAAAAATCACTAAGTAGCTATCTCCAAACTTCTTGATGCCTGAGACAAATAAATCCCTCTTTGTTAACAAAAACAGGGACTTCCCTGGCAGTCCAGTGGTTAAGACTCTGCACTTCCACTGCAGGGGGCATGGATTTGATCCCTGGTCTGGGAACTAAGATCCCACATGCCTCGCAGCATGGCCAAAAAACAAAAAACACAACAAAACCTGATATTTGAATTTTGTTGTTTCTAAATATATTCTCTACTGATAGGTTTTAAATCACTAAAACGACATCTTCTCTCCCTTTAAAATGTACATTTAATCAGCCATTGACTTATAAGTTAAATTGTAATATCTAAATATTTACTGTACCATGAAGACAATCAAAAAATTCCCAATGTAGTAGTTCTAAGAATCAGCATGCCATCTTTTCCTTTACCTTAATTTTTTCAAAAAGAGAGATGTTCTATCCCAGAAGTCTCTCAGCATATTACCCCACAGATCTCACTGGACAGAACTGGGTCACATGTCTATTTCTAAACCCATCTGTGGTAGGGGGAATGTGATTACCATAAATGGTTTAGATTAATCAGAAGCCATCAAATTGAAGCTGGGGATGGGATCCATTTCACTGTTCATATCTATATGGAAAAGAGTAGATGCCACTCACCAAGAAAAAAAAAGAGAGAAGACTCAAATTAGAAATGAAAGAAGAGAAATTACAATTGATACCACATATAAAAAGGATCATAAGAGATTAGTATGAAAAATTATATACCAACAAATTGAACAACCTGGAAGAAATGGATAAATTCCAAGAAACATACAATCTACCAAGACTGAATCATGAAGAAATAGAAAATCTGAGCAAACCAATTACTAGTAAGGATATTGAATCAGTAATCAACTTCCCAACAAACAAAAGTCCAAGATCAGATGGCTTCACTGGAGAATTCTTAAACACTTAAAGAAGAATTAATACCAGTCCTTCTCAAACTCTTATAAAACACAGGTGAGGAGGGAACACTGGCAAACTCATTTTACGAGGCCAGCATTACCCAAAGCCAGACAAGGACACTACAAAAAAAGAAAATTACAGGCCAATATTCCTGATGAACACAGACGCAAAAGTCCTCAACAAAATATTAACAAACTGAATTCAAGAATATATTAGGAGGATCATACATCATAATCAAGTAGGAGTTATTCCAGGGGATGGTTCAACATATGGAAACCAATCAATGTAATAAAAAACATTAACAAAATGAAATATAAAAATAATATGATCATTTCAATAGATACAGAAAAAGCATTTGGCAAAATTCAACATCCATTCATGATAAAAACCCTCAACACACTGGGTACAGAGGGAACACACATCAACATAATAAAATCCATATATGAAAAGCCCACAGCTAACATCATACTCAACAGTGAAAACATGAAAGCTTTTCCTCCAAGACTGGGAACAAGACAAGGATGCTGACTCTCACTGCTTTTATTCAACATGGTCCTGGAAGTCCTAGCTAGAGCAATTAGGCAAGAAAAAAAAAAAGACATCCAAATTGGAAAGGAAGAAGTAAAACTGTCTCTATTTGCAGATGACATAATCTTATATATAGAAAACCATCAGGAGTCCACCAAAAAACTGTTAGAGCTAATAAATATAATCAGTAAAGTTGGTGGATACAAAATCAATATAAAAAATCAGTTGTGTTTTTATCAACTAACAATGAATTATCATAAAAAGAAATTAAGGGAGAAAAATCCCATTTACAAGTGCATTAAAAAGAAACTAACAAAAAAAGGAACTAACAACAAAAAAAGAAATACTTGTGGAAGGTGGCTAAGAAGGATATTTACAGGCTTAAGTGCATATACCAGGGAGGGCAGGGGAGAGAGGAAGGCTGAAAACAATGATCTAAGTACCTATTTCAAGATGTTAAAAATGTAAAAAACATACAAGTGAAACTCAAACAAAGTAGGAGGAATGAAATTAGGAGCAGAAATCAAAAAGAGAAAACACGCATACAATAGAAAGCATCAGCAAACCAAAATAAAATTCACTGTGAACACTAATAAAATTAATAAGCTGCTAGAAGAGACTAGTCAGGAACAAAAGAGAGATGGCATAAATTATTAATATCAAGAGTAAAAATGAGGACATCATTTCAAATCTTTTAGACATTAAAAAGATAGCAAGCTTTCCCTTTGTTCTTCCCTTTTTGGAAAGTTATCAGTACTAAAGCTCTTCAGTGGGGCAGAGGCAGGCAGTGGTCTGCCTTGGCGGTGGCACAAGAAGCCGCAGTGGCCCGGAGCTGTATGTCAGAGCACAAGTGGGGTGAGGAGGGCCTTCATTCAGGGAAAGGCCAGAAGTGAGGCGTCAGAGCTCAAGGAGGGCAAAGAGGGCATCCATACATGGGGCAGCACCATGCAGCATGATGGAACCCAATCTGGATGAGAAAGGCCCAGCAAAGGGAACCAGAGCCTCAGCAGGATAAGAAGGTTCCCCATGGACAGGAAGCCTAGTCTGGGGCAACAGAGCCCAAACAGAGTGAGGAGTGTGTCTACACTGAGGGAAGGGGAGCCAGAGCCTGAGTAGGATCAGAGCCATGGAGGGGGGACTGGTGTGGGCTGTCAAGCCCAGGAAGGCTGAGGAGGGCATCCACACAAACAGGTGGCCTGACACAGGCAAACCAGAACCTAAGCTGGACGGGGAGGGTATCCACGTGTGAGGATAGCCTAGAGTGAGCTGTCTGAGTCCATGTGGGAAAAGGAAGGCAACTATGTGGGGAAAAGGGCAAGTCCTGGAGTATGGGGTCAGAACCCAAGCAGGAAGTCAGAGCTTAGGTAGGATGATGAGGACATTCAATGTCGGGCAAGCTGGCCTGGGCTGTCAGAGTCCATGTTCTGAGGGTTACAAGGACATTCCGGAGTGGAAAAGGCTGTATGTGATACTGGAACCTAAATGGGGTGAAAGGGGGATGTGTGCAGAGTGATGGGGAGTGGTGTGGTGGTGATTAAACAATATATATATTATGGTTAATGGGAGCCAGTTCTTTCAGTGTTTGAAAAGGTAGTTACAAATATGGAAAGGGAAAACACTAGAATAAACTCTGTGGTGTTGAATTAGAATGAAAAGATATCAGTGTGAACTCAGGTTGTTAGTAATAGGTAGAACTATAGTGTAAATATGCATATAATGTGTGTATACACACACACACACACAATCCTGAGTATACTAGCTCTATCCACTGAGAGGGCTTAAGAACAACACTTTGATAGCAATGAGCATACCTATTGCCCAGATCTTGGCTTTTCAATCAGTTCTTCACTAAAAGGAACCACGACTCCATGAAGAAATGGCTAATTCCAGGGCTGAGAAAAGGAAAATACAAGACAAGCCTAGACAAGCTTCTTGTGTTGAGAGTTAAGGACACACTCAAAGAATGATGGGGTCGTGTCAAAAGGACAAAGAAACCAGCTTGAAGGGGTTCACACTGACCAAATCCCACTAACAATTTGAGCTTCAAAATAAATAATTATAGTAACTGATTATAAGACATTGAGAAAAAGAGGAAACCATGAATCCATCTAGATATAAATAAATATAAGAGTAAACTGAAAGAATTTTGAGAAATACGTCATTTATGTAGTTAGAAATACATTCTGACAAAGGACTTAATTATCAAGAGTAACTTAGTACAGAAGCCTGGTACACACCTCCTTAATGACGAGATCAAACTGAACATTCTGAGTAACGGGATAAATCAAAATTGTGCATTACCTGGTAAGACACAATGAGAGGAATATGGTACCATTTCCAGCTAGAGATGCATAACCTGAATCTAATTGTGAGGAATATCAGACAAGCTCAGATATTCTAAAAAACAAGTGTAATCTCCAAAAGGGAATGACCGAAGAACTGTTCTAGACCGAGGGAGACTAACAAGACATGGTAACTAAATGCAAGGCATGATTTTGAACTAGATCCATTTATAATGCACATTATTTGGACAACTGTTGACCTTGAGTGGGTTCCGAGAATTAAATGTTAAAAGTATATCAGTATTAATGTCTTTTTTTTTTTTTTTTCGGTACGCGGGCCTCTCACTGTTGTGGCCCCTCCCGTTGCAGAGCACAGGCTCCGGACGCGCAGGCCCAGCGGCCATGGCTCACGGGCCCAGCCGCTCCGCGGTATGTGGGATCCTCCCAGTCCGGGGCACGAACCCTCATCCCCTGCATCGGCAGGCGGACTCCCAACCACTGCGCCACCAGGGAAGCCCTAATGTCTTACTTTTGATGGTTGGATTACAGTTATGTAAGAGAATATTCTTACTTGTAAAAAATATACACTAATGTATTTGGGGGTAAAGAAGCATCAGATCAGCAAGCCATTTACCCTCAAATGACTCAAGGTGGTAAAAAGGACTATAAAGTTGTTCTATAAATGCAACATGGACTTAACATTAGAAAATTAATCTATCAAATTCACTGCATTTAAAGAATAAAGGTTAGGGCTTCCCTGGTGGTGCAGTGGTTGGGAGTCCGCCTGCCGATGCAGGGGACGCGGGTTCGTGCCCCGGTCCGGGAGGATCCCACGTGCCGCGGAGCGGCTGGGCCCGTGAGCCATGGCCGCTGAGTCTGCGCATCCGGAGCCTGTGCTCCGCAACGGGAGAGGCCACAACAGTGAGAGGCCCACGTACTGCAAAAAAAAAAAAAAAAAAAAGAATAAAGGTTAAAAGTAATGTGATAATTGTAACAGATTTTGGTTTTTTTATTTATCCAGCTTTAATAATTATTAAAAATTGTACCACTGTATTTCATTTACACCTTCCATTTTCCACACACATCCTTTCTGGATTATTTTAAAGATTTTAAAAAGCATTTGATGAAATTAATTATCCATTCATGATAAAAAAATCTCTGTGCAAACAAGGAATAGAAGGCAATTTCTTTTAACTCATAAAGAGTATCTTTGAAAGTCCTATAGCAAACAACAAATTTACTGGTGAAATGTTGAAAACTTTACCTCTGAGATCAGGAATGAGACAAGGATGCCTTTTATCACCACCTCTATTCAACAATGTACTGGAGGTCCTAGCCAATGTAATAAGGTGAGAAAAAAGAAGATGTAAAGGGATTGGAAAGAAAGAAATAAAACTGTCACTACTCTTAGATGATGACTGTGATATAGAAATCTCAAAATAATTTAGAGATAAGCTATTAGAGTTAGTAAGCATATTTAGTAAGGACACTGGATACAAGATTAGTATTTAAAAAATCAATTGAATCTCTACATACACACAATGAACAATTAAAAAGAAATTTAAAACCAATTTCACATGTAATAGCATCAGATAATATCAAATATCTAAGAGTAAATTTCAGAAATCCCCTTGCTGCTCTTTTTCCAGCTCTTGGGTTTACAATTAGAATGTGTACTCTGAGCAACTGGCGAATCCACACTTTGGCTTTCCAAGCAGCATCTATATGTTACAGGAAGGGCCAATTGGAAACACTGCAGTTTCCTTTCTCGAGCAACAAGACATCCCAAGGGAAAAGCAGAGATTAGTGTCAGTCAGAGACTTGAGAATTGCAGGTGTGGTGACTGCCTTCACTAGTTTGGCCTCTACAAAAATTAATAGGCTTGAAAATTAATGGCAGATTATCATAAAGTTAATTAGAAGATGACTTAACTGGAGCTGCCACTCCAGATGGAGCCTCCTTACTGAGCAAATTAACACAGCCTTGGTATTTGATATGTAGCTTTAATTTAGCAAATGCTTTTCCCTTCATAATAATCCAGAGAGAACAAAAGCAACAGGTTATTTACATGTGGTAAGGACAGATACATCTACTGCCCTGCTTCAGGGAAACATAATAAAATATTCTTGCTCTATGCCGTGATCTGCTTTTGCAGAGACTTTGGCTGTCTTCACATTCCACGCTCCATCTCCTTGATCCTGCTCTAGAAGACAGCAATCTATTAGGATCTGTAAGAGTAGAAGAGTTGACAGATGAAGTTTCTTGGTAAATATACATGTGTAACAGAAGTGAGAACTAAATCTTAAGAAAACACAGAGCTTGCCTCCTCAATAAAGTTCTTGAGGATCCAGGGTATGCTAGAATATTCCTCCCAAAGTCAAAGAGAATTTGCTACCCCTTGTCTGCCTCCCACTAAGAAGGAGACAAAAAGTTTGGTTGGCCGCTTTAAACTTTGAGAGCAGCATGTTCCATAATTGAGTGTATAGCTCTGATCCATTTATAAGGTAAAATAAAAAGCTATTAGCTTTCAGTAGCACCCAGAGCAAGATAAGTCTCTCCAGATGATCCAGGTACAGTAGTGTAAGCTCTACATGTGACCTTTAAGACTCAGCAAACCAAATGGTCTTCAAATGTCTGCAGTAGGTCATGATGCTTAAAAGTATCATTGAGAAGTTCTGATGGTAGAATTGCATTGGAGGCCTTTAGATTTTTTAAATTATGATGTTTTCGTACCTCCAAACACAATTTATTAGAAGACAGAGTTCAGATTATTTTTGTACCATGCCTTGAAACCCTAATCTTTCTTACTTTATCTCCCTGGTATCTTGAAATAATTCCTGATTCAAACCATATTTCGCATGTAGCTACTGACTTTCTAACAGTAAAATCTTACTCGGCACATCTACTTTCTGAGTCGAAAATCAATTCATTGCCTCTCATTTCTTGACTCTTAGGTCTTGAAAAAAGATCATACTCACTTCCGCAAGTGAAATGAAAAGTGGTTTGTTTTTGAGAAACAGCTCCTGACCAAATATTAGTGTCAAACAGAGACTAACTGGAAGATCAAGGGACACCAGGTAGCAATGTCATCCAACCAGTCCAGTATGAAGTAGATCGCATGTGATCACCTAGCTATTGAGTTACGAATGTCAAGCTGTACTCCACCATCAAGGGGAATTGGCAGAGCTTGCATGAGGACTAAGTAGGCTCTGAAGGCACAGGGAGGTATGATAGTTACTCCTGCCGTATCTTGCTTCACCTGCATGCACAGTCTCAAAGTATGCTATGACTACTTAACTGAGGGTTAAAAAATTATGTCTAATGATATGCCCCAAACCAGCAGAAGTGGAATTTTCTGGTATTATATAGGATTATAATCTTTATAATCTTTCAGAGATGGCCCTGAAAGATAAGAAAAAGGAAACTCTTCTCAGTGGATAGAATTTGTAGCAGTTCATTTGGTTTTCAACTTTGCTTAGAATAAGAGTTGGCCTCAATTAGTGGGTCCAGCCGGATGTAAGAACTTAGGAGAAGAAAGACTGGCAGACCTAGAATGGCTCTTGTGCCTGAAAATATTTACATTTCCAATATAGTTTAAAACACAAATACGCAGCAGATAACATGATTTCTAAAATTTAACCTCACACATTCTAATTCTTTCCCAGATTGAAGAAGTTTCTAAGTTGTATAACAACTGCATTACTTTACATTTTTGCTCTCCTCCTTAGATTGGAATCCCTAGTTTTATCCAATAGGATTTAAAATATAAACATTTCAGGGCTTCCCTGGTGGCGCAGTGGTTGAGAGTCTGCCTGCCGATGCAGGGGACACGGGTTCGTGCCCCGGTCTGGGAAGATCCCACATGCTGCGGAGCGGCTGGGCCCGTGAGCCATGGCTGCTGAGCCTGTGCGTACGGAGCCTGTGCTCCGCAACAGGAGAGGCCACAACAGTGAGAGGCCCGCGTATCGCAAAAAAATAAAAAATAAACATTTCACATTAACTCTCTCCTAGCCTTCTCAGTTGTATTCATCACCTACCCCCCAAATGTATCCACCCTCCCCCCAAATACACACATCATGCATGTAGATTAGCCTAAGTGTTCTTACTAAATATTTCTACAACACACTTTGCTTCTATTGTGTACACTGTATTGTAGTTATCTGTTCAGATATTATGAACTGTGAGCTCCCTGAGGGAGCAGGTACTGTCTCTTTTACCTTTGTACCTGCAGTGCCTAGCAACACAAAGCTTGAAACACAGTATATTACCTTAAACATTTTTGTTGATTAATGGGCAAAATAATTGTTTCAGAGGGATCTCAATGTGACCCAAACATAACTGGCAAGGCAGTGAGACTTCTGGGTTTACAGACCATGAACTCAAACTGTATTTTCTGTTTTAACATTAAGGAAATAAAAGAATTGCCGATGTTACAAGATGTCACTAACTAATGCCCAACATTTTAGAACTCTTCAAATTAAAGCAAGTCACATTATTTCTGTGAACAAGAACTGGAGTCTAAGCAGGCCAAAACAGTCATCTGAGCTGAGGAGGCAGCTGAAGTGTGAAGTTTGAAGTGAAGGATTTGAGGCAGCTGAAGTGGCTGGAAATTGTGGGGCAGGTCACTGAAAAGGAGAAAGCTGTGCAGAGAATGGGGCCTCCAAAGTCTGTGTGGAGGACCCCAATGAGTCTGTGACCAAGAGTTAGCTGTACATGTGCAAAGACAGACCACCCAAGGCTTACCAGGTAGCAGTAACAGAGATATTAGAAGCCAATCAGTGCTAGGGGGAATTCAGAGTGCCTTCCCATAATGGTTAGTTAGAGGATTACAATTAAGTTCTCCATTTAAAAAATCTTCTTTATTGTGGTATAATTTGTAGACAAAAAAATCCAGCCATTTTGATGTACCGTTCAACGAGTTTTGACAAATGCATATAGTTCTGTAACCACCACCACAAAGGAGATATAGAATGTTTCCATTCCCCTTAAGTTTTCTCATGTCCCTTTGTTCTCCACAAGTTTTGCCACAGGCCAACCACTGATCTGCTTTCCTTCACTATAGTTATGCCCTTTACAGGATACCATATAAATGGACTCACACAGTACATAGTCCTTTGTATCTGGCATCTTTTACTTCCTGTAAATGCTTCTGAGGTTTAACTACGTTTTTGCCTCTATCAGAAGTTTGTTACTTTTTGTTAATCTGTATTCCACTGTAGGGATACAATTTATCTTTTCAAACTGTTTTCCAATTGGCTCTACCATTTTGCATTCAAACTGCAATGCATAAGAGTTCCATTTATTCCACATCCTCACCAATATTTGGTACTGATAGTCTTTTAAATTTTAAGCATTTCACTGGCTGTGTAGTGATATCTCATTGTGGTTTTAGTTTGTGTTTCCCTAAATGACTAATGATTTGAGCATCTTTTCATGCATTTATTGCAAACGAGAAATTCATTACCAAGAGAGAAAAACTACTGAATCTCTGAATATAGTTGTGAATTTCTATTTCTCCTTTGCAATACATTTAAAATATTTTGTCCAAGTCTGTGGCTTGCCTCTTCATTTTCTTAATAGTGTCTTTTGAAGAGCAAAAGTTTTTAAGTTTTAATGTAGTCACAGTGATTCCAATTTTCTTCTATGATTCATGCCTTTTGATTCCTATCAATGAAATCTTTGCATAACGCAAAGTCACAAAGATTATCCATGTCTTCTCTAGTAATTAAATAAGTTTTAACAGTTACATTTATGACCTATCTAGAATTAATTTTTGTGTATGGTGTGAAGCAAGGATTTGTGTTTATTATTTTTTCCATATGGATATCCAGTTGTTCCTGAACGACTTACTGAAAGACTTTTTTCCTCATTGAATTACCTAGGCACCTTGTTGAAAATAATTGTCATACGTGTGTGAGTCTGCATTCTAGTCTCTTCTGTTTCACTTAATTATATGTCTATCCTTGTGCCAATACCACACTTCCTTGATTACTGTGGCTTTACACTAAATCCTGAGATCAGGTAGTGTAAGCCCTTTAACTTTGCTCTTCTTTTCCACAACAGTTTTTGACTATTCTATGCCCCTTTAATTTCCATAAATATTTTAGTCTGTCATATGCTACAAATAAAAAAAGGCCTGGTGGAATCTTAATAGAGATCATATTTAATCTACAGATCAATTTGGGGAGAATAAACATCTTCACAATATTGAATCTTCCAATCAATTAACATGCTATACCACTACATTTTTTTTTTTTTTTTTTCGGTATGTGGGCCTCTCACTGTTGTGGCCTCCCCCGTTGCGGAGCACAGGCTCCGGACGCGCAGGCTCCGGACGCGCAGGCTCAGTGGCCATGGCTCACGGGCCCAGCTGCTCCGCGGCATATGGGATCCTCCCAGACCGGGGCACGAACCCGTATCCCCTGCATCGGCAGGCAGACTCTCAACCACTTGCGCCACCAGGGAGGCCCCTATACCACTACATTTAATTCTTGTTTACAGTCTCTTAACAATGTTTTGTAGTTTTCAGTGTCTTGCTTATTACTCTTATTCCTAAGGATTCGGTTTTATGATACTACTATAAATGATATTGTTTTAAAAATCATATTTCCCAATTGTTTTTGTTAATATATAGAAATACATTTGATATTTGTATATTGACCTGGTATCCTAAAAATTCCTTGTAAATTTCTTAGAAATTTCTACATAATCATATCATCTGCAAGTAAAGATAGTTTGATGACTTCTTCCTTTCCAAGCTCTATGACTTTTTTTCCCCTTGCCTTATTGTTCTAGCTAGACTCTCAATTAAAAACACTAAATAGAAGTAGTGAGAGTGGAAATTCTTGTCATATACTGGATTTTACTAAAAAAAAAAAAAGCATTCAATATTTCACCACTAAATATTATTAGCCTTGTGGGATTTTAAAATTTTGTTATTTTTTAGAGCCTGTAATCAGAGATTGAAAAAGTTTGATGGAAGGTTTTTATCATGAATGGAAGTTGAATATAGTCAAAAACATTTGTCCATCAAGTGTATTTTGCTACTTCTGAGTGGAGTGTTCTATCAATGTCAACAAAAAAAAACCTGGTTGATTTTGTGGCTGAAGTCTTCTGCATCCTTATTGATTTTCAGTCTACTTCTCTTATTCATTACCAAGAGAGAAGTACTGAATCTCTGAATATAATTGTGAATTTCTGTTTCTCCTTTGCTTCAAGTTTATTGAAGCTGTTATTTAGGATTATTATGTCTTCTTGATGAATTGACTCAAATTCTTGTGGAAATGTCCCTCTTTACCCCTGATAATAATACTTATTCTAAAGTCTTCTTTGATATTAACACAGCCTTCTCAGCTTCCTCTGAATTCATGTTTGCATGGTAGGCATATCATTTTTTTCTATCCTTTAACTTTTAAATTATCTACGCCTTTATATTTAAATTAGGTTTCTCATACACAACATATGTGTGGATATTGCTTTAAAAAATCTCATCTGACAATATTTGCCTTTTAATTGGCATATTTAAATCATTTAGATTTAGCATAATTATCAAAATCAGGAACTGACAAGCTTTCTCCAACAGACCACACAAAATAAATATTTTAGACTTTGTAGGCCACATATAGTGTCTTCCACACATTCTCTGTGTGTGTTTATGAGTTTTATAATACTTTAAAACCGGAAAAATCTGGTATATACATACAAGAGAATATTATTCAGCCATAAAAAGGGATGATGTACAGCAGAAACTAACACAACATTGTAAAGCAACTATACTCCAGTAAAAATTAATTTAAAAAAACCTGATAATACCAAATGCTGGTGAGGATGTGGAGCAACAAGAACTCTCATTCATTGCTGGTGGGACTGCAAAATGGCTACAATCATTTTAGATGACAATTTCTTACAAAGCTGAACACAGTCTTACCTTACAATCCAGCAACTGCGCTCCTAGATAGTTACCAAATTGAGTTGAAAATGTATGTCTGCGCAAAAATCTGTGCATGAATGTTTATATCAGCTTTATTCATAATCACCCAAAACTGGAAGTCATCAATATGTCTTCGATAAGTGAATGGATAAACAAACTATGGTACATCTATACAATGTAATATTATTTAGTTATAAAAAGAAAGGAGCTATCAAGCCATGAAAAGACATGGAGGAACCTTAAATGCATATTGGTAAGTGAAAGAAGCCAGTCTGAAAAGGCTACATACTGTTGATTTCAACTTTATGACATTTTGGAACAGACAAAACTATAGAGACAATAAAAATATCATTGGTTGCCAAGGATTCCAAGGGAGGGAGGTATGACATGAATAGCTTGAACACAGATTTTTCAGGGTGGTGACACTATTCTGTATGAAACTAATGGTGGATACATGTTATTATGCATTTTTCAAAACCCCTATAACTGTACAACACAAAGAACAAAACAATGTAATTATTGACTATAATTAATAATAATGTTTCAATATTGGCTCATTTATTTTAACAAATGTACCACACTAATACAAGATACTAATAATAGGCCAAACTTTGGGTGGGAATAAAGGGTTAAGGGGTGGGAGCGGGGTAGGTATATGGAATTCTATGTGCTATCAGCTCAATTATTCTATAATCTAAAAATATTTTTTTAAAAGGGATGAAATTCTGATATTTGCTACAACATGAAAGAATCTTGAAGACATTATGTTAAGTGAAATAAACCAGACAAAAAAAAATGACAAATATTGTATGTTTCCACTTTTATGAGTTACTTACAGTTGTCAACTCGTAGAGACAGAAAAGATAATGGTGATTGGCAGGATCCTGGGGGATGGGCAATGGAGAGTTACAGTTTAATGGGTACAGAGTTTCAGTTTGGGAAGATGAAAAGGTATGGATGGTGGTGATGGTGATGTGAATTTACTTAGTGTCACTGAACTGTACACTTAAAATGTTTAAAATGGTCAATTTTGTTACATATATTTTTCATAATTAAGAAAAAAGTAAAAGTCATTTTTAGCTTACAGGCCATACAAAAACAGGCTGCATGCCAAATTTGGTTCATGGGGAATAGTCTGTCAATACCTCATCTATATAGTTAAGTACAAATCTACCCTCCTGTAATTTCTTTTTTATTTGCCCTAACTATTCTTTGTTCATTTTTCTTCTTTCTCTGACTTCTTTTAGACTGAGTACTTTTATAATTCAATTCTCTCTCCACTATTAGCTTATTAGCCTTAAGTTTTATTTTCCAGTGGTTCTTCTAGGATTTATATAATATATATCTTTAACTTATCACAATCTATCTACAAATAATTTCATATATAACATAAAAATCTTACAACAGAATACTTCTCCTCTCACTTTTTGCGCTATTTTCACATATTTTTAATTCTACATACATACTTTGGTTTTACCTAGTAATCAATATTAATGAAGACCCTAAGTTACCATTAAAGATTCAATTAAACTACATATAAAATACAAATCAGAAAGATTTCCATTAAAAAAATTAAAGAATTCTCATGCTTAAGGAAGAATTCCCAGCTATTTTTGAGGAATATAGATAGCATGGGACACATACTATTTATATTACATTACATCAGATTACATAGTATTTATATTTATGTTACATCAGAGATGCAACAAATCTATTAGAGTAGAGCTGACTTTATTTTCAAGTGCAAAGTTTAGATATTCAGTACTTTCTCAAGTGTCCAGCATATTATATGCTCCTAAAATTTTATATGTTCATGTCAATCAGCACATAAAATACACTTATCAGTAAATGAAAGTAAAAAATTAATACAACTGTATTATAAAATCCTATCTGGCAGTCCCTCCCATCAGGAAACTTCCACAAGCCTCTTAGATAGCCTCATCCACCAGAGGGCAGACAGGAGAAGCAAGAAGAACTACAATCCTGCAGCCTGTGGAACAAAAACCACATTCATAGAAAGACAGACAAGATGAAAAGGCAGAGCGCTATGTCCCAGATGAAGCAACAAGATAAAACCCCAGAAAAACAACTAAATGAAGTGGAGATACGCAACTTTCCAGAAAAAGAATTCAAAATAATGATAGTGAAGATGATCCAGAACCTTGGAAAAACAATGGAGGCAAAGATTGAGAAGATGTAAGAAATGTTCAACGAAGACCTAGAAGAATTAAAGAACAAACAAACAGAGATGAACAATACAATAACTGAAATAAAAAATATACTAGGGGCCTCCCTGGTGGCGCAGTGGTTAAGAGTCCGCCTGCCGATGCAGGGGATACGGGTTCGTGCCCCGGTCTGGGAGGATCCCATATGCCGCGGAGCGGCTGGGCCCGTGAGCCATGGCCGCTGGGCCTGCGCATCTGGAGCCTGTGCTCCGCAATGGGAGAGGCCACAACAGTGAGAGGCCCACATACCGCAAAAAAATCAAAAAAAAATATATATATATATATATATATACTAGAAGGAATCAATAGCAGAATAACTGAGGCAGAAGAACGGATAAGTGACCTGGAAGACAGAATGGTGGAATTCACTGCTGCAGAACAGAACAAAGAAAAAAGAATGAAAACAAATGAAGACAGCCTAAGAGACCTCTGGGACAACATTAAACGTAACAACATTCGCATTATAGAAGTCCCAGAAGGAGAAGCAAGAGAGATAAAGGACCCGAGAAAATATCTGAAGAGATTATAGTCGAAAACTTCCCTAACATGGGAAAGGAAATGGCCACCCAAGCCCAGGAAGCACAGAGAGTGCCATACAGGATAAACCCAAGGAGAAACACACTGCGACACATAGTAATCAAATTGGCAAAAATTAAAGACAAAGAAAAATTATGGAAAGCAGCAAGGGAAAAATGACAAATAACATACAAGGGAACTCCGATAAGGTTACTGGCTGATTTCTCAGCAGAAACTCTACAGGCCAGAAAGGAGTGGCATGATATACTTAAAGTGATGAAAGGGAAGAAACTACAACCAAGATTACTCTACCCAGCAAGGATCTCATTCAGATTCGATGGAGAAATCAAAAGCTTTACAGACAAGCAAAAGCTAAGAGAATTCAGCACCACCAAAGCAGCTCTACAACAAATGTTAAAGGAACTTCTCTAAGTGGGAAACACAAGAGAACAAAAGGACGTACAAAAACAAACCCAAAACAATTAAGAAAATGGTAATAGGAACATACATATAATTACCTTAAACGTGAATGGATTAAATGCTCCAACCAAGAGACACAGGCTTGCTGAATGGATACAAAAACCAGACCCATATATATATGCTGTCTACAAGAGACCCACTTCAGACCTAGGGACACATACAGACTGAAAGTGAAGGGATGGAAAAAGATATTCCATGCAAATGGAAATCAAAAGAAAGCTGGAGTAGCAATACTCATATCATATAAAATAGACTTTAAAATAAAGAATGTTACAAGAGACAAGGAAGGACACTACAGAATGATCAAGGGATCAATCCAAGAAGAAGATATAACAATTATAAATGTATACGCACCCAACATAGGAGCACCTCAATACATAAGGCAACTGCTAACATCTCTAAAAGAGGAAATTGACAGTAACACAATAATAGTGGAGGACTTTTAACAGCTCATTTACACCAATGGACAGATCATTCAAACAGAAAATTAATAAGGAAACACAAGCTTCAAATGACACAATAGACCAGATAGATTTAATTGATATTTATAGGACATTCTATCCAAAAACAGCAGATTACCATTTCTTCTCAAGTGCACACAGAACATTTTCCAGGATAGATCACATCTTTGGTCACAAATCAAGTCACAGTAAATTTAAGAAAATTGAAATCATATCAAGCATCTTTTCTGACCTCAATGCTATGAGATTAGAGATCAACTGCAGTGGAAAAAAACGTAAAAAACACAAACACATGGAGGCTAAGCAATACGTTACTAAATAACCAAGAGGTCACTGAAGAAATCGAAGAGGGGGCTTCCCTGGTGGCGCAGTGGTTAAGAGTCCGCCTGCTGATGCAGGGGATGTGGGTTCGTGCCCCGGTCAGGGAGGATCCCACATGCTGCGGAGCGGCTGGGCCCGTGAGCCATGGCCACTGAGCCTGCACATCCGGAGCCTGTGCTCTGCAACGGGAGAGGCCACAACAGTGAGAGGCCCGCATACCGCAAAAAAAAAAAAAAAAAAAAAATCAAAGAGGAAATCAAAAAATACCTAGAGACAAATGACAATGGAAACACGATGATCTAAAACCTATGGGGCACAGCAAAACAGTTCTAAGAGGGATGTCTATAGCTATACAAGCCTACCTCAAGAAACAAGAAAAATCTCAAATAAACAATCTAACATTACACGTAAAGGAACTAGAGAATGAAGAACAAACAAAACCCAAAGTTAGTAGAAGGAAAGAAATCATAAAGATCAGAGCACAAATAAATGAAATAGAAAGAAGAAAACAACAGCAAAGATCAATAAAACTAAAAGCTGGTTCTTTGTGAAGATAAACAAAATTGATAAACCATTAGCCAGACTCATTGAGAAAAAGAGGGAGAGGACTCAAATCAATAAAATTAGAAATGAAAAAGGAGAAGTTACAACAGACACTGCAGAAATACAAAGCATCCTAAGAGACTACAGCAACTCTATGCCAATAAAATCGACAACCTGGAAGAAATGGACAAATTCTTAGAAAGGTATAACCTTCTAAGACTGAACCAGGAAGAAATAGAAAATATGAATAGACCAATCACAAATAATGAAATGGAAACTGTGATTAGCAAACAGAATCCAACAACACATTAAAAGGATCATACACCATGATCAAGTGGGATTTATCCCAGCGATGCAAGGATTCTTCAATATACGTAAATCAATCAATGTGATACACCATATTAACAAATTGAAGAATAAAAGCCATATGATCATCTCAACAGATGCAGAAAAAGCTTTTGATAAAATTCAACACCAATTTATGATTAAAAAAAAAAAACCTCCCGAAGCAGACATAGAGGGAACTTACATCAACATAATAAAGGCCATATACGACAAACCCACAGCAAACATCATTCTCAATGGTGAAAAACTGAAAGCATTTCCTCTAAGATCAGGAACAAGACAAGGATGTCCACTCTCACCACTATTATTCAACATAGTTTTGGAAGTCCTAGCCGTGGCAATCAGATAAGAAAAAGAAATAAAAGGAATCCAAATTGGAAAAGAAGAAGTAAAACTGTCACTGTTTGCAGATGCCATGATACTATACATAGAGAATCCTAAAGATGCCACTAGAAGACTACTAGAGCTAATCAATGAATTTGGTAAAGTTGCAGGATACAAAATTAATGCACAGAAATCTCCAAAATATATAAACAGCTCATGCAGCTCAATATTAAAGAAACAAACAACCCAATCCAAAAATGGGCTGAAGACCTAAATAGACATTCCTCCAAAGAAGACATACAGATGGCCAAGAAGCACATGAAAAGCTGCTCAACATCACTAATTATTAGAGAAATGCAAATCAAAACTACAATGAGGTATCACCTCACACCAGTTAGAATGGGCATCAGCAGAAAATCTACAAACAACAGATGCTGGAGAAGGTGTGGAGAAAAGGGATCCCTCTTGCACTGTTGGTGGGAATGTAAATTGATACAGCCACTATGGAAAACAGTATGGAGGTTCCTTAAAAAACTAAAAATAGAATTACCATATGACCCAGCAATCCCACTACTAGGTATATACCCAGAGAAAACCACAATTCAAAAAGACACATGCACCTCAATGTTCACTGAAGCACTATTTACAATAGCCGGGTCAGGGAAGCAACCTAAATGCCTATTGACAGACAAATGGATAAAGAAGATGTAGTACATATACACAATGGAATATTATTCAGCCATAAAAACGAAACTGGGTCATTTGTAGAGATGTGGATGCATGTAGAGACTGTCATACAGAGTGAAGTAAGTCAGAAAGAGAAAAACAAATATCGTATATTAATGCATATATGTGGAACGTAGAAAATGGTACAGATGAACCAGATTGCAGAGCAGAAATTGAGACACAGATGTAGAGAACAAACATATAGACACCAAGGGGGGAAAGCGGCGGGGCGGTAGGGGTGGTGTGATGAATTGAGAGATTGGGATTGACATGTATACACTGATGTGTATAAAATGGATGACTAATAAGAAAATAAATAAATAAATAAATAAACACACATTAAAAAAAATCCTATCTGCCACATTTCCCATTGTGTTTTATTTTATTCATATAAAAGAAGATAACAGATTTTTCACATGTGTTTTATTTTAAATCAATCAATAATCTGAAATAACTTTTAGCTCTGTTTGCCTTATTTAATGTATCAAATCAGAAAATAAAAATTTTAAGTACCATATATGCAAATAATACTATAACACATACCAAAGATTCAATTTTAAAATCGAGCTTAAGTCTTGTTGAGTTTATATACTACATATTTTGCTATGAATAATTTGGTGAGAAATTGTTGTATTTGTTTTATGAAACGGAAAAAAAACCCCAATATTCTTAGAAAGACAAAAAAGGAGTTCAGTTCTGGCCTGTAAAATATGCACAAATTTATACTGGGTGATTTTAACAGTGTAGTTTGGGGTGGGGTTGGGGGTGGTGGTGGTTATATACTAATAAGGCAAGAATGAGAACAACTAATTAGCTTTTCCTTCTGACATAAACCGGGGATGTGATCTCAATTCTTTGAGAATGAAACAATAAGGCAGATTTCATTACCATTTTGTGTAAAAAGACTTCAGGCATTCCAAGGATTTTTATTTTTTCATTTTTTACAATACCAAGTAACCAGACACTTCAAAAATAGATGGTTGAAATAGTAGCAATTTAGGATTATGAAGCAGTTAAGTGCTTCACAATGTTGATGTAATATGGCAATTATAGACCTTTGTAATTCAGCTAAAAGGTTTTGTTTTCTTTTTATTCATATTGAAACTATACAATAAGAATACCTCTATTTTCGTAGAAAAGGGCTCATTAAAAAAAATTCCATTAATGTTTTGACCATTGTTATGAACTCACCATTTGAAATTTATTATTTTGTAACTAAAAATAAAATGAAGCACTAAGGGGAAAAAAGGTTGTATAATGTTAGAATTTTGATTAGCAATCACAGCTGCACTAGAATTAGTTTCTATAGCAACAGAAAGAAATAATGTGTTGAACTGCAATGCAATACAAGATTATTCTTTACAGATTGCAATTCAAAAGGAAATCTTTAAAGAATTTTGTCTTAAAAGAGTTATTAATCTTTTATCCACCATAATTCTCTAACAGAAAATACTTAATTATTCTAGTCTACTTTTCCAGAATCCTATCTTAACTCATTCAAATGTAATATGTTCCAAAGAAGACTGAAAATTTAATATACCTGAACAATAAGAATTTTGGCTACTGTCTTATTTGCATTTTAAAATAAAAATGCATGGACTCATTCTTGCACATTGTGTAGACAGAATGTATGTTTCCCATGTACATTAGAATCTATAAGAAAAAGCCTAAAGAGTGCTGTTTTAAATAAACTATGTTGTAGGGATAAGAATTAAGAATGATAAGCAAATTCCACATTTGTATCAATATGAAACTAAGCCTACCTTTTATCAATGTGCACTCTCATGATCAAATTATGACTAAGAAACTATACTACCGTGAGTATTCAGAGTGTACATTTCCCTTACTTTAGTAAGAAAAAAAACAATCATCACATTCAAATGCTGCCCATACTATTTCCAACACTGAAAAATATTACTTCACTGCATCTTTTCCAGTCCTAGCTATTTTTGGAAACTAATTAAAAGCATATGCCTGAACCTTTTATGTATTTTGCCCTTATAATGAGACCTATTACTGTGGCTTACTCTATCCATCTGAGTTCCAAAGTATCTTTGGAGTTACCATGGATACCCGTGACAAGCATTCTCCCATAACTGCTTTACGTGTCTCATCAAACACAAGAAAACTGACATGGCAGGAATGAAGCCATCTAGATACCATGAATTTCTAATTGTTTGTACCATTATTCATGGTGTTTTAAAAAAAAGAAAAAAAATTTTAAGTAAACAAGCCAGCTGACCAGCAAATTATTTTAAAAATCTGAGTCGACAACAAATCACTGGTCAAAAAAAAAAAAAAAGGTATTATAAAAGAAAATGTACAAATATTAAAATAAACTAGTACAACAGTCCATCAGTAATTCACAGGGTCCAAAGTGAAACTTAGAGTTAGGTTTTGAGATCATTAGTATTGAACACTTCTAATTATAGTAAAGAAAATATCTCACAGGGACGTTCATATTATATAGCCCACAATAAAAATTTTCAGAAGAACTCATTTATGAGAACATATACAATGCCAAACTTAACTGCTGCCTTGGACCAAAAACACCATTGCAAAATAGAATAGAATCTGTATTATCAGGAAAAATTACCAGAAAAAATTATTTGGAGAATTTCAGAAATCATCTCATTCTATCTACATTTTTTTCTTCCTTACTGTAGCAATCTAATTTTCTTAATAAGTTAAAAGTTTTCACTACATAAAACATTTTTTAAAAAAAATCAGGAATTTAAGATCAAACTCTACTTCTAACAAGAAATAATTTCAGTATCTCCTTTTGTGACCTACATTAAAAAAAATAATATAAATACGTAAGGGGTGGTGAGGTAGACTTCCTATAGAGTTATATAATTTTACTTTTAAAGACAAATGTACATACACAGTTTCCTTCTCTTCACATGACATAACAATTTGCAAGAATTACTTTATTAAATGTGGACAGATATGTCCTTCAGTGAACGTTTAATTATTCTAAATTTTATGATTAAGAAACATCAACCTAGTAATACATATCATTCCATCTATAAGGACTTGTGATCTAGAGATCATAAAGATTAAGTAAACACAAACATTGATTTACTTAAGGAAAGCTCTTGAATTTATAAGCAGCACATATAATACACAAATTCAGTCTTATACAGTGAATTCTACACACAAGTTCCAAGTCAAACCTCATATTGCTTCAGTTTCTCCATCTGTAGAGGGGGAAAGCATCTTTTGTAGTTACTGAAAGACTATGAAAGTTTCTAAGTAGAAACCATAAGAACGGTTAAGGGAAATGGGATTACTTGGTTTAAATCAGAATTGGCTGAGGGAAAAATAATACATCTCTGAAATTCTTATAAGGACTCACAGGAAATATTTAATATCTGTTTTCTTTACCACTAATGACTGCAGCAAAAGTTTGTGGAAAAAATTATACTCAAACTATCCTTGTTGAATTTAGCTGAATACCAGAGAAAATGTATCCACCTGAATCAGCTTCTCTCATGATTGCCACAGGAGACCCAAAGCCATGTTCCGTTAAGAGTGGTTTGGAGAAATAACATGCAAACCCATACTGAAAAGCACCCACCTGATTTCAGCGGGCCTCTTCTGTGCTCACATATAACAAAGTGTAAAACACTTAAAACAGAGCAATTCCAAGTTTACCTATCTTTCTCTTTCAGAAAAAGGTAAATGTATTTATTTTGGTACCTATTTTGTGCTAGGCACTATGCAAGGTACTGAAACTCCATTGGCCCCTAGAAGAAAACCTAATTTGCTTTTATGCCAGAGATAAGAAGAAAAGATAAAGAACATTGAACAGGGAGGGAGGAAATCTGGGTTTGAAACTATAGTCTGCTACTAAGAAGCTAAGTAAGCATATAAACTCTGGGCCTGTGTGCATAAAATGAAGAAAATGAGTTTATAATTTAAAAGATCTTTACAATTAAAAAAAACGATCCTTGCAATTTTAACTATTATGAATCCATAACATTTAACAGTTCCATTTTGGAACTGGAATAAAATAAGAGATTAATTAAAGTGAAAATTACTAAAGATGCGATGAATTATAAGAGAGAACTAGACCAGACTTCTACTTTCTTGAAGTCTATTTGCTCAAAACTACTTTTTGCTTTTGATATTTGAGATGTAGACCTCCCTGCATTACTCCATAGCTCTCAAGATCCTATCTGGATTCGTGATTCTACAAATAAATGGATGGTGATTGCACAATGCAGAAGGAGATGGAAAGCATGTCAAGAAAGGTTACAGGTAAAGATTAAAAGAGGAAAAGAATAAAAAACACTTTGCCCTCCTGAGAAGAAGATGTTTATACCAAGTAATATAAGTGACTGTTACATTTTGCAGACATTTTACATTAATATTATGCTAGATCTCAGAAGTAATATCCTCTTTTCTGAGGATATTTCTATAGACACAGATGCCATCAAATAAAAATCACATCAGGATAAAGGCAAAAAAGAGAAGAAAAAGCAGCATAGAGGGACTTCCCTGGTGGCCCAGTGGTAAAGAATCCACCTTACAATGCAGGGGATGCGGGTTTGATCCCTGGCCAGGGAACTAACATCCCACATGTCACAGGGCAACTAAGCCCGCACGCCACAACTACTGAGCTCACGTGCCTCAACTTGAGCCCACGTGTTGCAAACTACAGAGCCCACGCTCTCTGGAACCCATGCACCACAACTACAGAGCCCACGCACCCTGGCGCCCACATGCCACAACTAGAGAGAGAAAACCCGCACACCACAACTAGAGAGAAGCCCGCATGCTACAACGAAGAGCCCGCGCTGCAAAGAAAGATTCAGCATGGCTCAATGAAGATCCCTCATACCGCAACTAAGTGCAGACACAGCCAAAAATAAATAAAATAAATCTTAAAAAAAAAAGCAGCATAGAAAAAGTGGAGTGAATAGAGCAAAATAACATGGCGGAAATAAATTCAAACATGTGAATAACTGTAATAGTTTTGCAATAAATATATAGGAAATATATAATACTATATATAATATATGTAACATAATAGTTTTTGAGCCCCTCCTCCAAAAGGTATAAAAATAAAAAGATAAAGATAGTTAATACAACATAATGATAGATGGGATGATTTACCAGAACATATAAATTTATAAACATAAGTCCCTGAAAATATAACTTTAAAATAATTAAGGAAAAACTGACAGAATTCCAAGAGAAAAAATGGATAAATTCACAGTAATAGTGAAAGATATAACACATCTCTCTCAATGATTGAAAGGTAAAACAGATACACATTAGATAAATGAAAAATCAAAACCACAGTGAGATAAGATATTACCTCACATCTGTCAGAATGGCTATCATGGAAAAGACCACAAATTACAATTGTTGGTGAGGATGTGGAGAAAAGGGAACCCCAGTACATTGTTGGTGGGAATGTCAACTGGTGCAGCCATGATGGAAAACACTATAGATATTCCTCAAAAAACTAAAAAGAGAACTACCATTTGATGCAGCAATTCTACTCCTGGGTATATATCCAAAGAAAATGAAAACACTAATTCAAAAAGATACATGCAGCCCAATGTTCATAGCAGCATTATTTACAATAGCCAAGATATGGAAGCAACCTAAGCCATCCATCAACAGATGATTGGCTTAAGAAGATGTTTTATATATATATTTTTTGTTTTATATGTATACAATATATATATTTTTTATTTTATATAACAAAATATTACTCAGCCATAAAAAACAACCATTTGGGGCTTCCCTGGTGGTGCAGTGATTGAGAGTCCACCTGCCGATGCAGGGGACATGGGTTCGTGACCCGGTCCAGGAAGATCCCACATGCCGCGGAGTGGCTAGGCCTGTGAGCCATGGCCGCTGAGCCTGTGCTCTGCAACAGGAGAGGCCACAACAGTGAGAGGCCCGCGTTCCACAAAAAAAACAAACAAAAAAAAAACAAAAAAAAACCCATTTGCAACAAGGTGGATGGACCTAGAGAATATTATGCTAATGAAATAAGTCAGACAGAGAAAGACAAATACTGTATGTTATCACTTACATGTGGAATCTAAAAAATAAAATAAACAAACGTATATAACAAAACGGAAACAGACTCACAAATATAGGGTACAAATTATTGGTTACCAGTGGGGAGTGGGAAGGGGGTAAGGTCAAGTTAGGAGTACAGGATTAAGAGATACAAACTACTATGTATAAAATAGATAAGCAACAAAGATATATTGTACACCACAGGGAAAAATAGCCATTGTTTTGTAATAATGTTAAATGGAGTAAAATCTATAAAAATACTGAATCATTACGTTGTACAGCTGAAACTAACATAATATTGTAAATGAACTATACTTCAATTTTAAAAAAAGGTAAAGCAGAAAAATATTTAGGAAGGATACAGCATTTTGAACACAGTAAGTCTGACTAAAGGACACTCATAGAAACTTGCAGCCAAGAATTAAAGAATACATATTCCTTTGATGGAGATATTGAACATTGACAACCTTTCCCCTCCTCCAAAAAAAAATACATTAACCATAAAAAGCAAGTCTTAACAAATTGCAAGAGTCAATATCACATAGATTCTGTTATCTGATCACAACATAATTACTTAGAACTCACAAACAAGAGATTTTTTAAAAGTTCAATATATTTGGAAATCCTCTTTTTTAAAAAAATTAATTTTTGTTGGAGTATAGTTGCTTTACAATGTTGTGTTAGTTTCTACTGTACAGCAAAATGAATCAGCCACATACATATACATATATACCCTCCCTTTTGGACTTCCTTCCCATTCAGGTCACCACAGTGCATTAAGCAGAGTTCCCTGTGCTATACAGTATGTTCTCATTAACTACCTATTTTATACATAGTATCAATAGTGTGTATGTGTCAATCCCAATCTCCCAATTCCTCCCACCTGTCACTTTCCCCCTTGGTATCCATACAAAATCTGCTGTAAGTTTTAATATTTCTTTAAACTTCAAAATAACTTATGAACTAAAACAGAAATCATGACAGAGATTAAGGAAATCATAGAAACAAATGTAAATGAATATATTATATACTAAAATGTGTGATACAGTTAAAGTAGTAAAGAGATGTATATCCTTAATTGCAATATGTTAGAAAACAAAAAAGAGAAGGATAATAAAGTTTTCAGCTCAAGAAGTTAAAGAAAGGATTAAGTCCAAAGAAAATAGGGAAAAAAAGGAAATAATATAAAACACAGCATAAATAAAAATTTAAAATATATTCAACAGAGAAGATTGCTAAAAACCCAAACCAAGTTCCTTGAAAAAACTAAGGAAAAAAATAACCCTTTGGGCCATATAAAGAATACTATTAATAACTTTATAAGCATAATTTGAAAATTTGAAAAATAAAACAGAATTCCTGGGAAAATATAATTTACCAAAACTGATTGAAGAAAAAAGAACCCAATTATGCCTACAACATTTAGGTATTGAATCAATAAAAAATCAACCCACAAAAAAATTATAAGGTACAAGTGATTTTACAGATTGATTCTACCAAACATTTAAAGAACAGATACTCAATTTTATATGATGTTCTAAGGAAATGGGAAAGAGGAAATAATCTAAAATCCATTTCGTGATTTTAGTAAAACCTTGATTCTAGAACTCAATGAAGGGCAATATGAGAAGGGAAAAGTTTATAGTAAGTTCCTTTAGGAACATAGCTATAAAAATCCTAAGGGAAACAAAACAACAATAAACCAAATATATTATGACAATTTGATTCTATCTCAAGAATGCAAGGTTGTTTTATCATAGGAATACCTTTTAAATATAATATATAACATAAACAGATTAAAAGTTAAAAACGATGTAATCTTGTAAAATCAGAAAATGTAACTGATAAAGTTAAACATCAATTTATGACTAAAAAATTAGTCTTAGAAAACTAGGAACAGAAGGGTTATCCTTAAGTTATACTTAACTCAATAAATAATATCTTCTATATACCTACAGCAAATATAACAAAAGGAAAACATTAGAAGAAACCCCTTTAAAACAGGATCGAGAAGCATTTGTTAGCATTCAACACTGTACAGGAGTTCCTAGCCAGAGCTAAAGGCAAATTATTACAAATTATTAGAAACAATGAACAAAGATGCTGGATAAAATATCTTTTCTAATAATTGCCTATACAGTCTTGTTCCTCTTCTAGGCAAACAACTGTATTTCCCAGAAATGCCTATCTTATTTCTTCCTTTCAAATTTTTACAAATTTCATTTCTTTTTCTATCCTATCTGTTCTTTCTAGGAACTCCACCACAATGTTGAATGCCATCTACTAGACTGCCAAAAATGCAGAAGTCTGGCAAGTACAAGTGTTGCTGAACATATAAAAGATCAGCAACAAGGCTTACACACTGTGAATGGAGGGTAAATTTTTAAAATATGTCAAAAATGCATGGGAATGATAAATACCAAACTATAGACTATAAAGGTATATATACAGAAGTCTTCAAATCTATCCAAGGTTTCATCTCTTTAAAAACAATTCTTGGAGTATAATAAAATGTTAGAATCTAAAAAAACTAGAGAATGTGGGCATCATTATGAAATTATCTGTACTTACTTGTATGCTTAAAATATTTAATTTAAAAATAAATTATTAGGAGACCAACTTCTGGCTGACAATATAAGGAGCTCTACTCATCTGCTTTCCAGTGAAACTGGTGAAAACTATTAAAAAATTTTTTTAATTTTAATCTCTGGAAACAAACAGCAAATGAAGAAACATCTATTCAAGAACATCTATGAAAACTCGCAAAGAAAGACAAGAGTCTGTAGTATTTGATCCAAGACTGCACCCCTCCCTCACCCCTCCCAGTTTAGTGAGGCAGAGACTACTCCAGATAGCTGCAGCCAAGAACAAAGCTTCCATCTCCCCTCAGCCCCAGATGGAGGGCTCTTGCCAGGGAGGAGCAAAATATCAGCATTTTCATCCTGTTTCCAGTGTTGCTGAGGCTAAGTCCCAAGCAAGTGCAACTGAGAGATGGGGCTCCCTTCTTCTGCCCAGCCCCCAACCATGGAATGCAGGGTTCTAACCCTGGCCATGGCATGCTGAGAATACTGCAGCTCTCATCACCTTTGTCCAGGCTGGGGACGCAGAGTTCCACACCAGGAGAGAGAAGTCAAAAAGAACTTCAGGCTGCTGCCTCCCCATAGTGAGCACTCAGCTCCTAGAGCAGAAGTGTCAGTCAGAGAGAAGCTTGCCATTGTCCCCACCCCCATTCTCCATTTCCCAAGTCCTGGCTCAGAGTACAGCCAGAGGTTGAAACAGGTCATAAAATCTACCTAGCTCCTAATCTAATCTCAAAAGACCTGACTTCTTTGCAACAAAGAGTGAAGAACTTTAAGCCTAAAGGTGCTCTCAAAATACATGTATATGTATAACTGATTCACTTTGTTATAAAGCAGAAACTAACACACCATTGTGAAGCAATTATACGCCAATAAAGTTGTAAAAAAAATAAAGTTATTAAATAAACTTAAAAAAAATAGTGGAGGTTGTGGTAAAAGACAATGAGGAGGTTTAGATTCAATAAGAATGCAGGCTGAACTGTAGGCCAGCTATTTTGCAGGCTAGAGCAGGGGACTGAGACAACTGAGAGAAGCCTTCCTAAGGTCAGAAAAAAAAAAATCAAACACTGACCTCAGAAACTGTTCCTTCAAAGGAGGCAGACATTGACTGGATTGGTTTACAGAGCAATTTATGACTCAGGGCATTTTTGAGCAGGCAGATCCTTTTTTTTTTTTTTTTTTTTTTTGGCGGTATGTGGGCGTCTCACTGCTGTGGCCTCTCCCGTTGCGGAGCACAGGCTCCTGACGCACAGGCTCAGCAGCCATGGCTCACGGGCCTAGCTGCTCCGTGGCATGTGGGATCCTCCCGGACTGGGGCACGAACCCGTGTCCCCTGCATCGGCAGGACGACTCTCAACCACTGCGCCACCAGGGAAGCCTCGACTCAGGGCATTTTTAAAAGTACCAGAGCAATCAGCTGGAAATTAATGGAGTGTAACAGCAGGGTGTGGCCAGGGAAAGAGAGAAAGAGAGCCTTACTGAAACCACTGTTAACCCGGGGTGACTGTGGGCCTTCCCCAAAGCTGTAGTTTAACATCAGAGCTGAACACTGTGGTAGAGAAACAGACTTCACTAAAACAACCCAGGCAGTCACTAAACAAGAAAATAAGCAAACAGCAATAACAAGCTCCCAGTGTGGGGGCTGTTCCATCAGTACATAGAGTTGTTATAATATATTATATAAAATGCTCCATTTTCAACAACAAAAAGTTATGAGGCATTCAAAGAAACAGGAAAGTATGAATCACACACTAGAAAAAAAAATGGCAACTGAAACTGTCTGTGAGAAACACCATTTATCACAAAGATGTTAAAGTAGCCATGAATAAGTCACAGAATTGACTGTGACATGATTAAAGAAATAAAGGAAGGTATGATCAGAATGTTGCATCTAAGAGAGAATATCATTAAAGAGGAGAAATTATAAAAAACAACCAAATGGAAATTATGGAGCTGAAAATTACAGTAACTGAAATAAACATTGCACTGGAAGGGTTCATCAGTAGATATGAACTGGCAGAAGAAAGAATAAGTGAACGTGAGCTATATCCATACAGATTTTACAAGCCCAGGAACCAGGAGAAAAAAGAACGTAGAAAAATGAAGAGAGTTTTAAAGAAAAGTGGATCACCATTAAGCACACCAACTGCAAGAAATGTGAATATCAGGGGAGCAAAAAAAAAGCAGAAAAATAGTCGAAGATTTAATGTCAAAAAACTCCCCACATTTACTGAAAAACAATAACTTACACATTCAGGAAGTACAACAAACTCCGAACAGGATAAAGGCAGAGAAACACAGACATATCATAGTAAAAATGCTGAAAGTCAAAAACAAGGAGAAAATCTTGCAAGCTAGCTCAAGAAAAATGACTCCTCACGTATAAAGGAATCCAATAAAATTAACAGCTGACTTCTCAGCAAAAACACTGGAAGGCAATGGGATAAAATATTCAAAACGATCAAAAAAAAAAAAGAAAAGAAACTGTAAACCAGGAATTCTATATCCAGCAAAGTTAGCTTTTAAAAATGAAGGCAAAATAAAGACTTTTCCAGATAAACAGAAACTGATATGCTGCTGACAGATTCACCTTATAAAAAAATACTAAAGGAAGTTCTTCAGGCTGAAAGCCAGTGACCCCAGGTGGTAATTCCAATCCATAAGGAAATATATGATGGTAAAGGTAATTAATTATAAAAGACAATAGAAATGTGTATTTTCTCCTTACTCTCTTAACTTATTTAAAAAGCAATTGTATGAAATAATATGTATATAGTATATTGTTGGGCCTATAATATATAGAAATGTAATATGTATGTAGTATATTTGCTAGTAACAGCACAAAGCGGGTAGGTGGAAGTAAAACTATATTGGGCTAAGGAAATGACTACAATGGTAAAGTAATAATTTGTAACAATGCATTCTTCAAGTTGTAAAATTAATGGTATAATATGTATAATAATAATGCAACAGAAAAGGGGAAAAGGAACAGAGTTAAGAGTAATGTTTCTATATATCACTGGAGTTAAGCTAACAAATTTGAAGCTGATTTGGGTAAGTTAAGAGGTATATGGTAAACCCTTAGGCAAACAAACAAACAAAACAACCTCAAATAATACAATGAAAAAGTAATTAAAGAAATTAAAATGCTACATTATAAACATCCCCATCAGGCAAAAGAAAGTATTAAAGGAGGAGCAGAGAAACAAAAAAGACTTGAGGTACGAAGAAAAACAAAATAAAATGGCAGATATAATTCTAATCGTATCAAATAATATTAAGTGTGAATGGATTAAACAATCCCATCAAAAGGTACAGATTATCAGTCTGGATTTAGAAAAACATGATCAACTATATGCTGTCTACAGAAGATACATGTTAGATTAAAAGATATAAACAAAATGAAATTAAAGAGTTAGAAAAAGATATATTTTGCAAAACAAACCACAAGAAAGCAGGACTGGCTATCCTGACAGCAGAAAAATAGTCTTTAAAACAAAACAAAAAAATTGTTAACTAGAGATAAAGAAGGACATTTTATAATAATAAAATGGTCAATCCAGCAGAAATATATAACAAAATTATAAACATAGAAGCACCTAGTAATGACAGAGCACCAAAATAAATGAAGTAAAAACTGATGGAACCAAGTAATTTTACTTCTAGGTATATACCCAGAAGAATTGAAAGCAAGGACTCAAACAGGTATTGGTACACCAATGTTCACCAGCAGCATTATTCACAGTAGCCAAAAAGTAGAAGCAATCCAGGTGTCCACTGATGAATGAACTGATAAACAAAAGTGGTACACACACACACACACACACACACATATATACAGTGGAATACTATTCAGTCATAAAAAGGAATGAAGTTCTGATACATAATACAACATGGGAGAATCTCAAAGACACTATGCTAAGTGAAATAAGCCAGACACAAAAATAGTAATATATATATATTTTTTTTTCGGTATGCGGGCCTCTCACTGTTGTGGCCTCTCCCGTTGTGGAGCACAGGCTCCGGACGCGCAGGCTCAGCGGCCATGGCTCACGGGCCTAGCCGCTCCGTGGCATGTGGGATCTTCCCGGACCGGGGCACGAACCCGTTTCCCCTGCATCGGCAGGCGGACTCTCAACCACCGCGCCACCAGGGAAGCCCCCAAAATAGTAATATTTTATGGTTCTACTTCTATGGGATAAATTTTCTGCTATGTATATTTTACCATAATAACAATTAATTTAAAAATATTTCACTAGAGTGAGAGAGTTAAAATCCAGCTAGACTAGAAATAATAGCTGGTAAAGATATGAATACGTTGTTAACTAGCTTTTAAAGAGAATTTATAAGGAAAGGAAAGAGGGTGTTAGCATAGAATAACTCAAAAGATTAGAAAGATATTATCTTAAGTTGATTTGTAAAAAATACTTTAAGAAAAAACATAGAAGAAGAAAATTAGAAGGATGGACACCATTTATGTAGGAAGACCTAGGAATGTTTAAGAACAGAAGGAAGTGAATCATGGAAAGAATTAAGTTGTATAATAAAAAAGTATAAGTGATTGCTGATAAATGATTCTGGCTGAGGTCATATGCAGAAAGTAGCAAAAGCATAGGAAAATTTGACCTCTAGTAGAGATGATAGAAAAAATAAAAAGATTTTGAAGTGGAAAGAAGGGGCACTGAAAAACTTCACATTGGTAATTAAAATTAGTGTTAAAAAGAAACCCAATCAAAATAGCATGTGGATTGTTCTAAAGTTCATCTGGAAGAATTAATGTATAAGAATAACCAGAAAAAAATTTGACGAAGAATAATATAATGTTACAGAATATCATAGACACAGTAATAGAGGAAGTAATTGAACAGAATAAAGTTCAGAAATAGACACAAGTCCAAAAAGAAATTTAGTGTATGTCAAATCAGTAGTTAAAATATTATATTGTTCAGTAAATAACGTAATAATAAATGGCTAGTAATTTGGAAAAGAAAAAACTAGATCTCCACTTCAGTCATTGTATCAAAAGAAATCCCAGCTGGATCAAAGATTTACAGGTAAAAGGTGATACCATAAAAATACTAGAAGAAAACATACAAAAATTTTCCAAACCTCAAAATATGAAAGGTCTTTCTAAACCTAACATAGAATCCAGAAGCCAAAAGTAAAAAGACTAAAAAATCTTAACATAACATTAAAATTCTGGGTTAGAAAATCAGTATCAGCAATATTAAAAAAACCAACTACAAAAATATTTATTAACAGACAACTAGGGCTAATTTTCTTAATATCCATAGGTTCTTATCAATAATATTAATGCAAAAGAAAAATGGGTCAAATTTACCAACACTAACTCACAAATATATTAATATATAATACAAGCACATAAACTTCAGAAGTGAAAACATTTAATATCAAACTCTGGAACTAGCAATTCTTTTCACAATTTAAGAGCGATTATAGCTTTAGAGGAAATTTATATTTAGAAATGTAAAATAAAATATAGGTGTCAAAGATATGGACCATATTTAGAATTGACTGTTTTTTCCCAATTTCCATGGAAGTGAAACATACAGGATTTTAAGAGGCTAGAATGTCAAATTTCATTTGTAAACTACAATGTTTAGTTATACCCATTGCAATTCCAGAATTCAAAATGCACATGCTTGTGGTAAAGTGCTATAACTAGCAACAAAAAGCTTCCTGACTTTTTATTTTAAAGCACACACACACACACACACACACAACATTGTAAATCACCTATACTCCAATTTAAAAAAAAAAACCCTTCAAAGAGTCAAAAAACAAAATAACCCCACACATGTAGGAAATGGCATGCCTAAGCAATCAACTCATAATCTGTGAAACGTAATCCTTATTCACTTGCACATTACTGCGTTTTTGTTTTCTACTGTCAAAAGTTCAACAAATTAGAAAAAAAAATTACTGACCTAGTACACTTATCAGATAACACATTTTATATTTATAAAATACAAAACAAGTTATTATATTGGCAGTCAACCATTTGCAGAGATCATCCCTGTATAGTTTTACACTGTAAAAATCAAATATCCAAATATGCACTTGGTTATTAGTTCTATTTTTAACCTGCCACTCATATACTGTCATGTACTTAAAATTCAGAACATGTTTACATTATCCATCCAGCAGGCTAATGCAACCACACACCAGACAGTCATGCATAATTCAAATCAATATCCTCAGGCTTGCAAATCTAAGTCAAAGCTGCCTTTAAAAAAGCTAGGGTGTGACTTTAACATGAATAAAGTATATCTAATTTTTCTTTTTATGTGACAAATTGATACTTTCTGCAATGGAATGCCAAAAATGCAAAGCCACTGTATAATAGATCTTTACACTATTGAATAAAGACATAATTGAAAAAATAAATAAGGCACTAGAGTAGTCTTAGAAAATTAATTCTAAATAGTGAAAGAGATAAAGCTGAACATGAGTCAAATAGCAAAGCTCACAATATAACAATAGATTATATGACGTTTTGCCAACAACCAGAACATACATAAAATTACAAAATCAAGGATCTAAGTTATACTGTGAATTGGGAGTTCTTTTTACAGGTAAATTCAGATTATGGTTTTAATATCAGTAAAGTTGATTTCATTTAAATTTCTTAAATAAAAACTACTAAATTTCTATAACTAGTAATATGTCTAGAAATGGCCTAAGTCTAGAAAGGCTTGATTCTATTGAATTTAAATTGAGGTTTATCCGCTAAGTATGTCAAGAGATAGCTCTGAATATCTACAATACCAGACTCTAGTCTCTGTCACCTCACAGTGGATATTTGCTTTTTAAAAAATAAAATACGAAAGATAACTGGGTCTTAATCTATAAAGGTCTATTTTTGAGGCTACTAAAAACATAACTATATCTAACAATAACTTGAAATGTGACACATAATTGATGCGCTTCTGGACTAAAATTCTCATAAACAAGAATAAATGTATATATTTTGATAGTTTTTCCTCCTCGAAGCTTCAAATTTGACTCGTCATTTAAAGAAACCCTCCAGATATGAATGACAACCTTGCTTGGGCAACTCAACTTAATTATAAAAATTTCCTATTAGTGCTATTCAGTATTACAGACATACCAAACACAATATCCTCTACCATGACAGTCCATTAATATCAAGGTACAGTAATATGAAGGATGAAATTAATGGGATGGTGAGAAAGGATTCAATGGTATCTGAGATAATGAAAAAAAAGATTAAATGGCAGGCCTTTGGGAAATACAGTAAAGGCATGGAAGTCCTTTCAATGAAGACAGAGAATCTAGTTCACTTACACAGAATATATCTTTTCAGTTTTCTTGCAGAGATGGAAAATTTAAACAAAAGTTCAGATGACAGAGTGGATAAATCAAAGATATCCTCATTGATTAAGACCTGAATTTAATTAGGAGCTTATAGATAGCACTATTAGCCACACCAGTCCAAGAACTATTCTGTAAGAAAGTAGCAGGAAAAAAGTTTTAGAGTAATTCAACAACCAATTAACACTAGAGAAACTGATGCACAGAAATTCAAAATTACAATAGCAATAGCAAGTAGAAAACTGCCCTAAAAAGATGGAAGTTCGCTATCACCTAGCCAGAACAATGGCATGGACCATGGACCAAATTTTTTTTTCCTTCCTTTAGAGGATATTTCCCTTTAAATTTCTGTATTTCTTGCCCACAATTACAACCATGTAATATTTTTAAAGCTCTCCAAAGATAAATTATTAGCTCAGAGTTTTCTTCCTTTATTTACAAACCTACTTTGGACAATATTTGTCATATAGCCCCAAAGAGCAGAGTATTTTCATATTAATTTGGACACAGAGGCTACTAGTCAACAAAAAAGAACTAAAAGAATGATTACAGACTATAAACTGCATACATAAATAATTTATTTTTCACAACTCACTTTACCTATTATACTGGAAATTATGAGGGCAACAAAATGAAATTTTAACAGTTCTACTTAGGAACACAGGACCTCAGAATGTGAGAACCGGAATGAACCTTAGGCCATATGGCTCAACCCTATCATTTCCGCAAAAGGAAGCAGAGAGAGCCTGTGACATGCCCAAAGTAACAGTTTATAGGAAGGGTAGGGTGAGAAGCCACATCTACCACTTAAGGGCTGCTGAGTACAGACCTGTACAGCCATACATGGTGGCTCGAACCATTTATCTTAAGTAGGTTTAAGCAAAAAAAAAAAAAAAAAATGAAGTTGCATATGAAGTTTTAACAGTAATATAGATATGGCAAAGGCCAAAGCTAGACTAGAGCTAAGATGCAGATACAGCTCATATATGGAATTAGATGACACGCTTATCCCCCAACTTCCCACCTCCCACTTCACATCCCCACATTTCTCCACTCTCCACTCCCTGTTGAGCTACCTGCACCCACTGATTTATATTCAGGGACGAGAAGCCTCCCGGAAAACATCTTAAGCTAAGACTACATGCCAGTGTGTCTGGGCTATTAGAGGGTGAAGTGAATGAGACAATCCACATTTCTGAGAGGAGCAATGGAAAGGAGATACCTGTCACAGAAAATCACTCTAAGCTTTAGAGCTTGGAGTTAGAGAAAAGAGGAGACCCCCATGCAAGGCGATGAACCCATCATGCCAAACTACTGTGGACAGGTATTCACACTCTGGGAAGAAAAAATGCTGTGTATGAACTGAAAGAAGAGCCTCTTTAGACCCTGTTAACACTTTGGAGCTCACAACTTGGCCAGGATTCCACAAACTAAGCATAATGCAAAAAGATAATTCTTTTTCTCGCTTGCAAAAGAATGCTGAGCTGTCATGTCTCAGGGATTACTGAGTGTCATGGTGGTAGAGGCCAACTAGTACAGTTAAAAGCAGTGATGAGAATGTGTTTTGGGTGGCAGAAGAAAGAAGATCAGTTTAGAGCAACAGAGGTAAAAAGGGAGTAGCAACCTGGCCTAAATGGCACCCCTTGAGAACGCCCTAAAATAGTTGAAGGAACGGGAAATGCAAGAGATTAGAGTGTCTGCATGCATAGGTAAAGCTGGTATTACTAAGATTTGACCATTAATGCTAATGTGATCCTATTCATGTCTACATGACAGAGAAACTTGGCAATATTTGAGATGGATACACACATACACACACACACTTTCTCTCATTCAGGTTAGCAGGAATGAGTTTATCAACACTTAAATATTAAATTCATTGCCAAATTACTAAATATTATATACTCTATAACTCTAATATTGGATTTCATTAATTACAGAAAAACATAAAAAGCTGGGTTTTCATTATATACTATATATATTTGTATTTATTATATATGTTTTAAATATATGAAAGCTGAGTCCAACTGATTTTAAATATGTAAGCAGTGTTTTAAACATTCTCAATTCAGTAGACTATAGCATGAAGTAGCACATTTTTTTCTCTGATCTCTATCTTTCAGTGGTATGATACTGAATTTCCCCATACTGACCTTAATTTGGTCTTAGGGCAAAGTTCATACATTCCCAGTCACTTTCTGCTTGTAAGAAATCTCAAGCTAGTAGAATTTAAAAACTCCATTCCCAGGTCTAACTCAAATCTAATCTAATCTCTATAACTAAGTTTTCTAATTTGTAAAATAGTTAATAACAGTTAATAGTTAACAGCTCATAGATCTGTTAAAAGATTGAATGAATTAACACAAGTAAAGCGCTTAAAACAGCACCTTTCACACAGTAAGCACTATACAAGTATTAGCTTTTATTACTCCCTCCCACAGATGCTAAGCTTTTGTTCACAGAACTCTGAGTGGGGGACATAGGATAGTCTACAAGGATACACTTTCAATCCTCCTTCTACTCCAGCACTTTGGTACCTTAATTCTGGGACATGTTCTTCCCCTTATTCTCCCAACTCTAATTACTATGATGTGTTGAAGAGGGAAAATGGCAGAAATTACTAGGACTGCCTTACCGGCTGCCTATAGGTGGTAGGGAACCCCAAACCTCACTGGAGTTCTGACCAGCTGTGGCAGCTTTTGCTGATGTGGTGGTTTCTTCCTAGGTGATGCACATAATTCACTTTGGTGATGTTCAGCCTCACCTCAGCTTCCCCAGAATAGGGCAGCCATGTCTTCCCTCCCCTGTGGTCAGCAGCCCATGCCCCTAGTCCCCTTATTAGGTAGGGCAACTTCTAGCTTGTTGGTTGCCTGATCAGTCCCATGACTATGCTCTCTTTGACTTTCCATGTTCCTTCTCATGAAACTTTGAAGACATCTCCTTGCCTTCCAAGAATTTTAAGTGCCCACTGAGAGGTGGAATGGGAAAAGAGCTGTTAATATACCATCTTCAAACTTTCAAACTCCAACTCTCTCCTCTTTTCCTTTCTCAGTCTTCTATTTGATATGGAATGGGAGTGGAGATGTGGGAGTTGGAATATTTGGGGGTGATAGAATCAGTCTGGGCTTACCTCGTAATAAATACTCAGGGAAGTTTCTGACTCAGACTGTCAGTTGGCTCTAGATTTAGGACAGGGTGTGCGGAATGTAGTAGTATCATGTCCTCAATCCATCTTTGGGCCCTGACTTACCAATTACAGAATAACAGATGTCTCAATAAAAGTCCCATTAAACATTCTGATCTAGGGATAAACTATCATCCCCAAACATCACTGTAATTTGTTGCAGTACAGGTCCTGATATACAAACTAAAAAGATTAAATGCCTATGTGAGAGCAGACAGGGACAGAAAGTATACATATTCTATATATTCTGAAGGATGATCCTCTTTACCCCTAAACAGTCAAAAGGAATCTACATATACAAAGGAGTATTCTGTTGCCAAGGTATAGAGAAGTAGGAGTATAGCTGTCAAATATGAATGATTTATCATTCCATTCTGTGGGCAAATCAAGATGAATGCAAAATGAGAAAGAGCATAAAGCACATTAAAGCATCACACTCAAAAGTCCAAATATGCAAATAATTAGCAAAATTAATGTTTCATGGTATGAGGGAAAAAGAGATTTTAATTGGGAAAATCAGGTTCATGATTTTGTTTCAGTTAAATTAAAAAATTATTGATTTATTAAATTTGTACCCTGTGAGCACTATGTGACAAACTGGAATTCACACTGTAGTGAAGTGAAATAAATTACTGTATGTAACAAAAGAACAACCCAAAGTAATATAATCAAGAGCTACAGAAATTCTGAGAATAAAAGATCAATGTGTGGGAGTGTTAGTATGAAAGCTTCATGGCAGGAGCTGGCCTTAACTTTTGCTTTGAAATATAAAGCTAACTAGGTAGAAAGAGACTATGATATTCCAAATTTGGGTACAATATCAACAAAGGTACAAAGTCAGGAAAAAGCATGACGACCACAGGGAACAATAACCAACCGAAGGAGGTGTTTAGCAACAGGAGAACAAGGAAAGCCTGATTTAGATATTTATATACTACCTCATGCTCAAATTTGTCTTCAATCTTTTGATTTCAACTATCAATACTACTAGCTAATGCCTTTCAGAAAAAAAACCTTCTAGGTACAGAAACCTATGTTCAAATAAAATCTAACTTATTTAAACAAATAAGAGATGAGGAGCTAGATCTCCATCTCCCCATTTTCATTTCCCACCCCTCATTTGATCTCACTCTTAGAGCAAACTACTCCTAAGGATCCACAGGACCCATCCAAGGGGCACAAGTTTAAAATTATTGTGGAATATTTTGGGGGTCTCAACTAGCTTTAGTTGGTCCAATTCTCATCTGATTTCACACCCTTTAGATTCCTTTATACATGGTTTCACTGCAAGCTCTTGAGAGACATCAGCTCCATTAGGCTAAATGTTGGAAATATTTAAGTCAGTACAACTTTTGTAACACTGTCATCGAATGTACTTTAAAGAACATAAACTTATAAAAATAAGGCTTTGGGTCTAATTTATATCAATATTTTAAGTGATTTTAAAATAGGCAAACTTTGCGTCTACCTGTATAATTAAAGAACTTTCACCAAAATCCTGGTTAGTTATAGGCAAAAGAGCAAAATTACTTTTCAAATATAGCATCAAAAATCTTAATTACAGGGCCTCCCTGGTGGCGCAGTGGTTAAGAGTCCGCCTGCCGATGCAGGGGATACGGGTTCGTGCCCCGGTCTGGGAGGATCCCATATGCCGCGGAGCGGCTGGGCCCGTGAGCCATGGCCGCTGGGCCTGCGCATCCGGAGCCTGTGCTCCGCAACGGGAGAGGCCACAACAGTGAGAGGCCCGCATACAGCAAAAAGAAAAAAAAAAAAAAAAAATCTTAATTACATGGTGTTTCTAAATGTTCTCTAAGAAGAGAGACATCCTTGTTTAGAGGTAGTTTCTAAAAGGTTTGTTAGAGGTGAAGTGAAAATGGTAACTGAGAATTAATTTAAAATTAATTTAAATTTTAACTATCTAACCAGTAACCATAACTGGAATTAACTTTTTGGATGGGAGATAATTCTGTTTTTAAGAGTAACATTCTGATAGGGAAAAAATGGGATACTTTTGCTTTCTTGACTAATAAAACATCAGTGAAAAGCCAGCTGTTCCCATTTCTGTAGATAGTTCCAAGTTTATGAACTCAGTTTTTTCAATAAATTATACTCACAAAAGCTAACTGTGTTACACCGATAATAATAATCAAAGACGGATTCGAATTAAGTTTGTCCACACTGTATTCATTTCCTGACTCATATGACTAAGTTAGAATATGATGAGAAACAAACCAATTCACTCCACGGAACTCCAGAAAGGCTCAGGTACTATACAAGGTGGTAGGGGAGGTGTTTGCCAAAAACAAAAGAAGGCAGATAAAAGCTTCATGATAAGGAATTAGCATCCTGACCTCAAACTGCATCCTCCATACTAAGCATCCACGTATCCAATTAAGGGACATCGACATAGGCACAGGAAGAAGAGGGAGAGTCATCATACTGAAAACAGAGAATAAGTGAAAATCTGTATGATGATTGGCAAGACACTTAGCTGCCTGTTATTACTCAGTTCCTAGAGAGCTGGCAGTCAAGCATCTACCACATGCCTACCAAAAGAAGGGTGATGGAGGATTCTTCTGAAAAACTGAATGGCCGGGACTTCCCTGGTGGCGCAGCGGTTAACAATCAGCCTGCCAATGCAGGGGACACGGGTTCAAGTCCTGGTCCGGGAAGATCCCACATGCTGCGGAGCAACTAAGCCCGTGCACCGTAACTCCTGAGCCCATGAGCCACAACTACTGAGCCTGTATGCCACAACTACTGAGCCTGTGCTCTAGAGCCCGTGCTCCACAAGGGAAGCCACCACAATAAGAAGCCTGCACACCGCAACGAAGAGTAGCCCCCTCTCGCTGCAACTAGAGAAAGGCTGTGAGCAGCAACGAAGACCCAATGCAGCCAAAACTAAATAAATAAATTAATTCTAAAAAATAAAAATTAGTATTAAAAAATCTGAATGGCCTCAGAAACTATAGTTATAATTAAGTTGTGCTCAAGGTACATCATTATAAAATTGTACAATATAAGAGAAAGAGAATATGCTAAAATTTCCAGAGAAAATAAGTCATCGAAAAATGACTGAGAATCAAAATGGAATAGGCTTCTTACAGCAACATTGTAAATGCAAAGACAATAGAGCAATGTCTTCAAAATCCTAAGGGAAAATGATTTCTAAACTAGCATTAAATATCTGGCCAAACCAACCATCACTTAGGAAGTTAAAATAAAGATAAGTGCAACATTTCAAAAAGCTCACATTCAAAACAACATTTCTCTGGAAGCTACTGGAAGATATATTGTACACCAAAATGAGAAAGTAAACCAGAAGACTGCTTATTTTTTATGTACTTATCTACATGAATTAGTTTTATAAAAACTAAAAGGTGTTCTGATAGTAAGACCAGGGTTAGAATAATGGCTAATGGCTTTAGGTTTTAATGAGTTTGATACCAGAAGTTGAACATTTAAGCACTCATTCTATAGACATAATCCACAAAATTGCCTAATGAATGCTAGAAATTGTTACATTTAGCTACTTGACAAGATTCCTATTATTGCTGAAGTAAACCATAAAAATTTCTTGCCTGAACAGTTAACTTACCTTCCTACCTCTAATTTCTCAGATCTCTAATCCATTCTTCATAGACTTTGCAGTGTTATCTTCCTAGAACAAATGTCAGGTCATGTAATGCTCCTATTTAAAAATCTTATAATGGCTCTTCATCACTAAAAAGAAAGTTTAAGTTGCTTAGCCCAGCAGCAAAGACATAAATGACCTATACCAACAACTCTTCAGTCTCATATTTTACTACTACCAGCAACACATGACCACTTGTCGCTGTTCAGACTCAGGAGAAAGAAGTTCATTTCTCTTAAAAAGCTATTTTTCTATATATGCATAGCACAGCAGGCATTCAAAAAAATACCGTGGCATAAATCAGTAATTCACTGTAGTAAAAGAGCAAAGAAGAATTAAGTAAATAATGGATTACATGTATGGATACCAAATTTCCATGTTTTGGTATAATTTGGCCTTCTTTGATCTGGACTATGTCTTTATGTGTTAATAAATGAAGGGAGAAAATCTGCAGCCATGTAGCAGATTCTGTATAAAATTATAATACTGGAAGTTATAAAAAAATGTAGAGAATACAGCAGAATGACCTTGGCATTTAATGTCATGCCTAAAACTTAAAGGTAACACATTATGGATTGAGATTTTTAAAAAGGAAAACTTATAAACTTTTAATAGACAGGTGGAACTTTTTATTAATTAATATACCTCTTTGGGCCTCCCTGGTGGCGCAAGTGGTTGAGAGTCCGCCTGCCGATGCAGGGGATACGGGTTCGTGCCCCGGTCTGGGAGGATCCCATATGCCGCGGAGCGGCTGGGCCCGTGAGCCATGGCCGCTGAGCCTGCGCGTCCGGAGCCTGTGCTCCGCAACGGGGGAGGCCACAACAGTGAGAGGCCCGCATACCGAAAAAAAAAAAAAAAAAAAAAAAAAAAATACCTCTTTAATTCCTTGTGAGCAATCTGTTGAATGGACCCCTAACCATTCACAATGCTTCCTGCCTGGCAACTCTTTATTATTTATTAAATTGCCTACGAATGCCATTGTTTCTGTGCTTAGGAAGCTTTTAATACCTAAAATTGGTTCTAAACAGTTTACCATGGGGGGAAAAAAACGCAAGAGCCTGAATATACTAAAAGTTCTGTAATTAAGAGTTCAAATAAACTGCTCTTAAAGAGTAACTTAACAGATAAGAGCTTGAAAAGAATTCAGTAAGTCATTGTTAGTACTTTGAGTATTCCTGATAGATTTCAATTCAGAATACAAACCAAGAAATTTGACTGTATATATAATATATATGTGTGTGTGAAAAAAGGTCCAAAAGTTACCATATATAACAGGCAACAAGAAAGTTCAATAATCTGCTAAAAACAACTAAAATATACTTAGTAGTCTCAACCATATTAAGTATAAAGGAAACAAAGTAACAGATATAAGGCTGATTAGTCTTCAAAGAAACTTGATATTAATATTGTATAGAAAGTAATCTGACCCACAGACATAGAAAACAAACTTATCGTTACCAAAGGGGAAAGGGAGGGAGGGATAAATTAGGAGTTTGGGATTAACATATACATACTACAATATATAAAATAGATAACCAACAAGGACCTCCTGTAGCACAGGAAACTGTACTCAATATTTTGTAATAACCTATAAGGGAAAAGAATTGGAAAAAGAATATATATATATATATATATATATATATATGTATGTATAAATACTGAATAACTTTGCTGTATACCTGAAACTAACATAACATTGTAAGTCAACCATACTTCAATTTAAAAAAAAAATTTTTATATAAAAAAAATTTAAAAAGTAGTCTGAAAGATATTTCCCCGATATGTAGGAGACTGGTTGACTATGCTACGTACTTATTCAGGTGTACTCTGTAGGTGTAAAAAGAAGGAAGATGATCTCTATATGACCTAGTGATTTCCTAGATATACTAAGTAACAAGAAGAAGATGCAAAAGAAAAAAATTTATATATTTGTATACTACCTTTTACATAACAATGGGGAAATAATAAAACACACACTCTTATTCCTGCAAGAACAAAAATAAAACCATAGGAAGGATATACTAGAAACTAATAAAAGTGGTTACATACTTGGGCCCACCAGTTGCTAGGTGTACGATGTTAACGTAATTTTACAGCTTCCTCATCTGTAAAATGGGGATGATGTTACTATTTAACATACAAAGATGTTGTGAAGATTAAATGCATTAAACACAAAGATCTTAGCATACTTACTGGCAACCACATGAAGACTTGCAGGTGACTTCATAACAGCATTATTTGCAATAGTCAAAAACTGAAAATGCACTAAATGTTCAGCAACCAATGAGTGGATAGAGAATATGTGGTATATCTATACAATGAAACAGGACTCAGTAATAAAAAGGAACAAACTACCGACACATCTACATCAACAGATAAAACTCAAAAACATTATGCTAAGTGAAAGAAGCCAGACACAAGAGACTACACATTGTATGCTTTCATTTATATGTAACGTCCAGAATAGGCAAACTTACAGAAAGTAGATTAGCAATTGCCTGAGACTAAGGATGAGAATAGTGATTAACTGTAAGAGTGCATGAGAGATCTTTTTGGAGAATAAAAATGTTCCAGAAATAATTTAAGGTGATAGTTGTACCATTCGGTATAAAGTTACTTTAAAAATCACTGAATTACACACTTGAAATGAGTAAATTTTATATGTACAATAATCTCAATAAAGCTGATTTTAAAAAATACTTACTAAACAATGTATTCAACAAATGGGTAATTACTATTAAAATAAATCAAGTAATATTTTTGTACTATGTAATTTATATTACCAAATAAGACACAAAAAATATATTTCCCAAGGACAAATAGACCATACAATAAAATTTGTAAAATATGTGAGGATTAATTAGAAGATGATAATTTTCTAAAAATTCAGAAATTCTAAAGTCACTGGAAAATGTTCTACCTATAATAGAAACAAAGAAAAATATTCCCGTAAAGACTTACAAAATCTAGTTTCTGTTTTGGGTTTTTTGTGGTTTTTTTTGCGGTATGCGGGCCTCTCACTGTTGTGGTCTCTCCCGTTGGGGAGCACAGGCTCCAGATGCGCAGGCTCAGCAGCCATGGCTCACGGGATCAGCCGCTCCGCGGCATGTGGGATCTTCCTGGACCGGGGCACGAACCCGCATCCCCTGCATCGGCAGGCGGACTCTCAACCACTGTGCCACCAAGGAAGCCCTAGTTTCTGTTTTAATATAATGATTTTACTTATTTATTATTAATATTTCATTTGACTTCATATACACAGAGTCTACTAGTTATTACTGATAAATGCACCTCCAAAATGTTATCTCCAAGTGCTATTCTATTTAAAAGTTTTCCTTCTTTTAACAGCTTCATTGAGGTATAACTGATACACAAAAACTGCACATATTCAACATACATAATTTGATGAGTTTGGACATGTGCATACACCCATGAAACCATCACCGTAATCAAGGTAATAAACATATCCATCACCTCCAAATGTTTCTTTGTGCCCTCCATTTTTAAAAAATATGTGGGGTTTGTGTGTGTGTGTGTGTGAGACTGGTGAGAACACAATAGGAGATCTTAAATTTTTATTACAACGGTAGATTTCATCCAAATGCTATCCTAAACCAGAGTTCAGAAAGATGAGTTTTGTTTCATTTGGTAAAAACCCTTCTTGTTTATTCATGTAACTACATTTACATCAGAGACACGAAATGGTTAGAGGAAGGTTTTTTCCAAGCCTTCATCTCATAGGAAGGAATATTCCTTCACAGATGCTGGTAGCATTATTCTGTTTTTAAAGTTTATTTTATCTGAATGCAAAAAAACCCACACATACAAAAACACACAGAATATGTCCTCCCTTAAAGTATGCTAAGCTTACAACATTTAAAATGTATTAATTGGAAATGTAAGATTCTGAAATAAATAAACTTCAAATTAAACGCATTCAAAGCATCTCATATGTACAGAAATCTTATTAATTTGGGAAAAGCATTTACTTTATATTTAGCATTATTTTGAATAAACAGATCTTCATCTGACGAGGTTTTGTCAAATACATTAGGAAAACATTTTGTGGATTAATTCACACTGATGAAATTACTTCCACAATTTTCACTGTATTAGAAACTTTCAACTGAATGTGTGCAGCACTGAATGCTTCTATTATTTTAAAATCTAAATACATGTGAAAATTTTATACATATATATATTCAATAAGAATATATAGTATTATTAAAGAGAATCAGGACTTCCCTGGTAGCACAGTGGTTAAGAATCCACCTGCCAATGCAGGGGTTTCAGCCCTGTTCCGGGAACATCCCATATGCTGTGGAGCAATTAAGCCTGTGAGCCACAACTACTGAGCCTGCCCTCTAGAGCCTGTGAGCCACAACTACTGAGTCCGTGTGCCGCAACTACTGAAGCCCGTGCGCCTAGAGCCCGTGCTCCGCAACAAGAGAAGCCACTGCGATGAGAAGCCCGTGCACTGCAACGAAGAGTAGCCCCCATTCGCCACGACTAGAGAAAGCCCACGTGCAGCAACAAAGACCCAACGCAGCCAAAAATAAATAAATTTATAAACAAAATAAAAATCAAAAAATAAAAGAGTATCACTTTCTGAAAATTCCAAGGAAGGGGAAAACTTTTAAGACACTTTTATCCTTAGAATAAAAATGTCTGAGCAGGAAGATATCTTTAATATCAACACTATTAGATCCAAAAAGAATAAATCTATCACATTTGCTGGAGGAAGCATCCTGACAAGTTCTGAAACTGAAACAAAAGATTCTTATGGCCTTGATTCACTAAACGATTGTCTCAAGCAGTAGAAGTTTTCCACAAAAGGATAGATGCCAGCAATGGCTTAAATGGGGGAAAAATTGAGGTGAAATTTCTAAAGGATCTCAAAGTTTAACAAAACTCAACACAGAGCCTCAGATAGTAAAACACAAGGGTCTCTACATACATTTCTGTATTAGTTAGCAACAGAAACCAACTACAACTACCGTAGGCTAAAGATATAAATGTATACAAAAAAGGATATATGTCACATGATCCAAGAAATGACTGAAAAACTAAGCCTTTAAAAAGGGGCATGGGGCTCCCCTGGGGGCGCAGTGGTTGAGAGTCTGCCTGCCGATGCAGGGGGCATGGGTTCGTGCCCTGATCTGGGAAGATCCCACATGCCACGGAGCGGCTGGACCCGTGAGCCATGGCTGCTGAGCCTGCGTGTCTGGAGCCTGTGCTCTGCAACGGGAGAGACCACAACAGTGAGAGGCCCGAGCACCGCAAAAAAAAAAAAAAGGTGGGGGGCATGAACCAGGATCCCTCTAGGGACCCAAAAGTGGAAGTTGACGCACCTTCTCTTTAGAACACTGAATCAATCAACCACAGCCACAGGAGTAAGGTCATGAAATATAGATGTAACTGCTGGGGCTCCACCCCTAGAAATTAGAGATAGTCCTCAGAGAAGGGGGAACCGTTTTAAACCGTTTTAAACCATTTTAAACTGAGATGCCAATACAAAGGAGTATAATATTTTACATGATTTTTTTTTAAAAAAAGAAGCATACTCCATTTGTCCACATTACTGAAATTTACTGTGTCAATATTATCCTAATCAAAAATCTGGAATAGTCTGCGAGGCAGATTTGATTATAGTGTAGTATATAATAAATAGGCATCATTAAAATAGTCCCTTGTTTTAAATACATCTACACAGTTATGATTCCCAAATTCATATTTCTAGTCCAGATCTTTCCTTGCAGTATTCAGATGCATACAGTGAACTATCAAATTGATATTTTAAGTGGATATCTCAAATTGTCTTAACATGTCCACAAAATCCTTATTTTTATCCTTATTTTATGAGTTTTTCTCATACCATCCTCACTGATCAACCGAAAACCCAGGAATCTATCCTAGATTTCTCACTTTCTGTCACCCCCCATATTGAATTGAAAGTTTGTCGATCTTCATAACAAAATACGTCTCAAATGTCTCTACTTCTATCCCCACTGCTACTACTGCAGGTGATAACTATGATATGCCCTTTGGATTACAGTAACATCTTCCTACAAACCTAACTTTCACTTAAAAAAAAAAATTAAACATCCCTCTCTGTATGGTTAAGCTAACTGAATACACAACTAAGTTCCTTTGTTTTACTGTAATTTTGGTTTTTAGGGTGTGTTTTTAAATTTTTTTTTTTTTTTTTTTTTTTGTCAAGCTGGGACCCCGGCCCCAGGAGGGAGCCACGGAACTGGACGGCTCCTCATTCTTTTTTTTTTTTTTTTTTCAATCAATCAATTAATTAATTAATTTTATTTATTTATTTTTTTTGCGGTACACGGGCCTCTCACTATTGTGGCCTCTCCCGTTGCAGAGCAAAGGTTCCGGACGCGCAGGCTCAGCGGCCATGGCTCACGGGCCCAGCCGCTCCATGGCATGTGGGACCTTCCCGGACCGGGGCACGAACCCATGTCCCCTGCATCGGCAGGCAGACTCTCAACCACTGCGCCACCAGGGAAGCCCATGTGTTTTTAAATTTAATTCTGTTTTATAATTATGTAAAACAAGGCTTTCCAGAGAAGTCTAGTTTCTATCCCTGTCCCCTCTACCCCATTCCCTCTTTCCGTCCCTCCCTTCCTCGCAGATAACTATTTGTAAAAGTTCTTGTTTTCCCTTCCATTATTTTTAAATATAAACAAATACAAACATATTCTCCCTTTCTCACATTAAGAGTAGTATAGTATACACATTTTTCTGGACCTTGCTTTTTTTCCCCACTTAATATATGCTGGAGATCTCTCATTAGCAGTGTAAATATTAAGCATTCATATATTGCCTACACACATATACTACCCCTAGGAAATAATTTTTTGGTAAATTATTGCGCTTTACCTATTTCACTAGTAATCAAACCATGATCAGCGATCAGCTCAGGGCTGACATTCACCATACAGTACCAGTATAGCTTCAGTTTCCTCATCTGGAAATTTCCTTTAGGCTGGTTGTTGTCTAGCAAGTAGCCACCACAAGTTCCATCTCCTGGACACCATAGGGACTCTAGAGGGTTAACCTAAGGCCTCCTATCTGGCTACCTCAGGAGCCCTGGGTAAAGGATGCCTTAGCACCCAGCCAGTAGTGGTCCAGGCCCTATCCTGACATGTTCCCACAGACACTACAGGAGGAGACACTATTGGCACTAGCCCTCCAGCAAATGAATGCTCAATGTCCATCTGGTCTACCCAAGTTATAGCTACCTGCTGCCTGTCTACATCCCCTCATGCAGCTCCTTATGGTAACTACAGCCACTATAGGACTGGCTCTGAAAGATCTAAGGATGGCAGAGGAGTAGGTGGTAATGGAAGTCACTGCAGGCATCATCTTGGTATTGCACTGCAAACATTCCTGTAATGGGACAGAGATCACGGTAGGCTGGCAATATCAAGCTGGGGAGATGCCCAGGACAGGGAACTCCTTCCTAATATTCTTCTGAGTTTCACGGACTCATTGAATGCCTAGCCAACACTGGCATAATAATATTAATTTCAATACTAAAAATGAGAGTTAACCTTTACCTATCAGTTGTCCAGTGACTGGCACTGTTATAAACAAATATTAGCTTGTTTTGGTATTATATTTATTATCATCATATCCATTTACCAGATAAGAAAATATTAGCACAGAGAGGAAGATGGCAGAGTCAGGATGCAAACCTGGGCAGCTCAAAAACAGAGCGCCCAAGTTCACCTCTTTCTTTTTCTTTCTTTTTATTTCTCTCTCATCTATCTCGATGAATTAAATTCAACCTTATTAAATATAGCATTCCAATAAATTATTTTTGTGCATTTAGTGTTTCTAGAGATAGTGAATATATAAAAAATATCTGTCAGTATTATGAAGACTAGAAAACATTTTCATATAATTTTTTAGCTCAGCAGAAGCTGATATAGGATTCTGTATCATAAATAACATTACTATTACGAGAAAGTTTCTAGTTATTAACACAAATCAACTAATGACTACAAATTTAATGGGAAAATAACTGGAAGAGTTTGAGATAGTTCCCAATGTCAAATAATGGCTCAGAAAAGCATATCATTTAGCTGGTAATAGCAGCAAACAGAAGATCATAGCAACAATTTCTAAAAACAATTAAATGAGTATGAAATTACTAGAATAACTTGATAGTTTTTCCTATAACTTATATCCTTTGGTAATTAGTTTTATAATAGGAAAACTTTAATTTAGGTAGAGAATAAAATGACTGTATTCAATTTTTATTTCCTCTTGATTAATATATTAGTTTATATTATCATACCAGTTGTTAAATATTTTTAATATCACCATTTCTGAGTCACTATAATGCCCTTACAAATGTACTGCACCTTGAATTGTTTTTGGCACTATACAAAACATGAACATGCACAAATCACATCCAGATGCCTTATTAAAAACATAAGCACAGAATGAAAAAAGCTCCTCTGAGCAGTGCAATTCAAGTCAGTATCTTGAAGGAACAGAGAATGTCAAAGAACACGGTAGAAGTCAAATTTTAGGAATTATTAAGAACAACCTTATTCATAAGGGAAAAGAAACAGACTAAATGTCAGTAACTGGAAATTACTAAATAAATATGGTACATCCATGTAATAATATATTATACAATTTGTATATCTGATGTCATAGAAGTATACATATTGGCAAGGAAAACTATATTTCTGAGTGGAACAAAAGCAGATTACTACACACTGTGTAAAGTAGAAGCCATTTTGATTTAAAAATATACATGCAAAGAGAAATATCTATAAAAGGATACATGAAAATGAAAGCAATGGTTTTGTGATGGTGGGAATATGAGTAATTGTTCTATTCGTTCATCTGTAATTTCTGATTTTTTCAATAATGAACATGTATTACTTACACAATAAAAACAGCAATATTAAGAACTTATTTAGGTATAAAAGTTACGTAAAAAGACAGAGGTATTTCAGTGGAGAGGTTCAGGGCATCAGATCTGAGGACAGATGGCTGTATTTGAATCCTGGCTCCCTCACACAGTTGCTGTACAACCTCAGACAAGTTACTCGGCCTCACTGTGCTTAGTGTCCTCATCTGCAAGATACGGACGCTGACAGCATTTGTCTCTTAGGATTATTGTAAAAATTAAGAGAGTTAATTTATGTAAAGTGTTTAGAATAGTGTTTACTAAAGTGTAATCATTCAACATATTATAACTAATGTAATTTATGGAACTGTAATTAATCTTTTGTCAATGTAGTAAAAATACAGATTTTTAGACTTCAAAAATATTTTAATCTATCATCTTGAAAAAGCTGTTCATTATGAAATTTTAAAAGATTTAGTTTATAAATATTTTCCTCATAGATAATTGATGCTTAATTAAATTTATACTTAAAGAAGCATTTCCAAAGTTACCAATGACCAAAATCCCATAGTATGTTTTTCTCTTAACTACTGAGACAAGGCACAATGACTAAAAGATGGTTTAAATTGTAAAAAGAAAAGAACTTTCTTCGTAACTGTCTAGGCCTTAAATAACTACCATACTAATTCTCAAAATCCATTTAAATTACCTTAGTTTCAGTTGACGGTATTTCTGAACACCTCAGAGACTTAAATATAACCATATGTTCTAAGAAAATTGTTATCCTTATGAGTAGGTAACAAGCAAAAGGAAAGAGATACGCCAAAGCATCAAAACACCTCTCAGCTTCTCAATGTAATTTTGAATTCACGCATCAGAGATTTCAATGTAATTTATTTTCTCAAAGGCAGCAAGTCTCCAAAGGAGAGCCCCACATCAAGACTGCTTAGATGAGAGATTTTTCAGAATTTTAAAATTAAAATAGAACCTCAATTTCATTTCACCAAAAACTGATAATTAAGTTGATATTTTCCTCTTTGAAACAGCTCAGTAATTATTCAACATGAATGGAGCAGGAGTATGCCATGATGTATGATTTGTATCGTTACATCTCTGATTCAACTTTCACAGTCTATCCCCACTGCCCAATAAAAGTTTGCATTCACTCAGGTCTCTTTTCTCTTTCCTTCTGAAATTCAAACCATGATTAATATCTGCCCAAACATGGCACAGGTAAGACATAGCCTTCTGACATTATCATATAAACAATTTGGTTCATGCCTTCGTGATCGTAACTGTCTTCCTTGTTCTTCCCTTAACTTCGTATTCTATATTTTGTTATAGCAGAAACTGGAAAGAAAGGATATTTGAATGATCTCTCTCCACAATGAGGTTTAGTTTCAAGACAAACTCTTTTTAAAAAAAAGTGCTAAAATTTCAGAAGTGTTGTGAACAAGTTTAGAGGACATGTAAATAAATTTAGTGCAAATGCCTAGTTAAGTCTGTACCACACTCAACGTGCAGAATGAGAAACCTTGAAGAGCAAACTGGGAAAACAGTATAGGGAAATTAATCAATTTCTAATTATTGTCTTCATGATAAAGTTTTTAATAAGAAACCAACACAACACTGATATATTCTTCAGTTCCAGTATTCATTTATAACTATTTACATTATTTCTCAGTGATGGATTTTTAACTAAGCAGTACAGAGTCAGAATCACTTCTGAAAAAATGAGAGAAGGATATATGAGGAGTTAACATCATAAATAGACAATTATGATTTCATGTTTTAATGCTCTGATTAGGTTTTCCTTTCCCCCTTTTTCCTGTTTAACTTCTTTTGTTTTAGATAGACAAGTGATAATTTAGAAACTTCTAACTGTAATGAATCTTCCACTGGTCCACTAACTGTAAATTCATTTAGATTAACTCTTTGAGATATAAACCCGCCCTACGAAAATTACTTAATGGCTTTAATCAGATTACATTAGGCACGAGGGGATAGAAGGAAAGGTGTATTTAAAAACAGAAGACTCGGGACTTCCCTAGTGGTGCAGTAGTTAAGAATCCGCCTGCCAATGCAGGGGACACGGTTGGATCCCTGGCCCGGGAAGATCCCACATGCCGCGGAACAACTGAGCCTGTGTGCCACAACTACTGAAGGCCGCGTGCCTGGAGCCCGTGCTCCGCAACAGGAGAGGCCACCATAAGGAGAACCCTGCGCACCGCAACGAAGAGTTGCCCCCGCTCGCCACAACTACAGAAAGCCCGTGTGCAGCAACGAAGACCCAACGCAACCAAAAATAAATAAATAAATAAAATTGATTCTTTAAAAAAACAAAAACAAGAACAGAAGACTCAGTCCCTGGTCTAAAGAAATTCAGAGTCTAATGAGGAAAATTTTTGATCTTATCCAGCTGTTCCATTAACTGATATTTCCTGACTTCCTTTTACTCACTGTCTACTTTATTCCTCTTCCCACAAGGAAAAAGGTACATTAATGTAAGCTTAAAAACACGCGAAAGTATACTTTCTTTGAACAGTTTATATGTAAAGTATGAAAACAAGGACCAGAAGCATATATACCAACGTTATAATGGTTGCCTCTGAGAAAGGGTGAAGGGATCAAGATAAGGGAACATTTAGCTTTCAGGTTAAATTTTTTTAAATTATAGTTGATTTACAATATTGTGTCAGTTCCACATGTACAGCAAAGTGATTCAGTTATATATACATTTATTTTTTTTCAGATTCTTTTCCATTATAGGTTATCAAAAGAGATTGAACATAGCTCCCTCTTTTATACAGTAAATCCTTATTGCTTATCTATTTTATGAATAGTGGTTTGTATCTGTTAATCCCAAACTGCTAATTTATCCCTCCCCACCATGCTCCCTTTCCCCTTTGGTAACCATGAGTTAGTTTTCTATGTCTGTGAGTCTCTTTCTGTTTTGTATATAGATTCATTTGTATTATTTTTTAGATTCTGCTATATAAATGATACCGTATTTGTCTTTGTCTGACTTACTTCACTCAGTATGATATTCTCTAGATTCATCCATGTTGCTAAAAATGGCAACATTTCATTCTTTATTATGGCTAAGTAATACTCCATTTGATAGACAGACAGACAGATAGATACCACATCTTCGTAAGCCAATCGTCTATTGATAGGTTCTTTTTTTTTTTAACATCTTTATTGGAGTATAATTGCTTTACAATGGTGTGTTAGTTTCTGCTTTATAACAAAGTGAATCAGTTATACATATACATATGTTCCCATATCTCTTCCCTCTTGCATCTCCCTCCCTCCCACCCTCCCTATCCCACCCCTCTAGGTGGTCACAAAGCACCAAGCTGATCTCCCTGTTCTATGCGGCTGCTTCCTGCTAGCTATACTGATAGGTTCTTGGGTTGTTTCCATGTCTTGGCTATTGTAAACAGTGCTGCTATGAACATTGGGGTGCACAGATCTTTTCAAATTAGAGTTTTTGTCTTTTCCAGATATATGCCCAGAAATGGGATTGCTGGATCATATGGTAGCTTTTAGTTTTTTAAGAAACCTCCATTGGGATTGACATATATACACTAGTACATATAAAACAGACAACTAATTTTTAAAAAACCAATTTAAAAAAAAACCCTCCACACTGTTTTCCATAGTGGCTGTACCAATTTACATTCCCACCAAAGGTATAGGAGGGTCCCCCCCTTTTTTTATTGGAGTATAGTTGCTTTACAAACCCCTCCTTTTTTTTTTGGCTGTGCTGCACAGGCTTGTGGAATCTTAATTCCCCAACCAGGGATTAAACCCAGGCCCTCGGCAGTGAAAGTGTGGTGTCCTGGACCACCACTGGACCACCAGGGAATTCCCCATTTGTAGACTTTTTGATGCTAGCCATTCTGACAGGTGTGAAGTGATACCTCATTGTGGTTTTGATTTGCATTTCTCTAATAATTAACAATGCTGAGCATCTTTTCATGTGCCTGTGGGCCATCTGTATGTCTTCTGCTCATTTTTTGATTAGACTGTTTTTCTGATATTGAGTTGTATGAGCCACTTATATATTTTGGAAATTAAGCCCTTGTTGGTTGTATTACTTGAAGATATTTTCTTCCATTCCATAGATTTGTCTTTTTGTATTGTTGATCATTTCCTTTGCTATGCAAAAGCTTTTAAGTTTGATTAGGTCCCATTTATTTATTTTTGCTTTTATTTCTGTTGCTTGCAAGATTGATCTAAGAAAATATTGCTACAAATTATGTCAGAGAATGCTTTCCCTATGTTCTCTTCTAGGAGTTTTATGGTGTCATGTATTATATATAGGTCTTTAAACAATTTTGAGTTTATTTTTGTATATGGTGTGAGGGAGTGGTCTAATTTTATTGATTTACATGTAGCTGTCCAGCTTTCCCAACACCACTTGCTGAAGAGACTGTCTTTTCTCCATTGTATATTCTTGTCTCCTTTGTTGTAGATTAACTGACCACAGGTGTGTGGGTTTATTTCTGGGCTCTCTATTCTGTTCCACTGATCTATAATATATGTCTGTTTGGGGGCCACTATCACACTGTTTTGATTACTGTAGCTTTGATTACTGTACTTTGTAGTCTTGTCTGAAGTCTGAGAAGGCTATGCCTCCAGCTTTGTTCTTTTCCCTCAGGATCGCTTTGGCAATTCTGGGTCTTTTGTGATTCCATATAAATTTTAGGATTATTTGTTCCAGTTCTGTGAAAAATGTTATGGGTAATTTGATAGGGATCGCATTAAATCTGTAGATTGCTTTGGGTAGTATGGTCATTTTAACAATATTAATTCTTCCAATCCAAAAGCATTGGATATCTTTCCATTCCTTTGAATCCTCTTCAGTTTCCTTTATCAATGTTTTATAGTTTTCAGCATATAGGTCTCTCACCTCCTTGGTTAAGTTTACTCCTAGGTATTTTTTCTGACATGATTTTAAACTAGATTGGTTTTTTACTTTCTTTTTGATATTTAATTGTTAAAGAAACGCAACAGATTTCTGTATGTTAATCTTGTATCCTGCTACCTTGCAGAATCCATTTATTAGTTCTAATAGTTTTTGTATGAAGTCTTTAGGACTCTCTATATAGAGTATCATATCATCTGCATATAGTGACAGTTTTACCTCCTCCCTTCCAATTTGGATACCTTTTACTTCTTTTTTTTTGTCTGATCCCTGTGGCTAGGATTTCCAATACTATGTTGAATAGAAGTGGTGAGAGTGGGCATCCTTGACTTGTTCCAGAATTCAGCAGGAAGGCTTGCAGCTTTTCACCACTGAGTATTATGTTGGCTGTTGGGTTTGCTGTAAATGGCTTTAGTAAGTTGAGATATGTTCCCTCTATACCCACTTTGGTGAAAGTTTTTGTCATGCATGGATGTTGAATTTTATCAATTGCTTTGTCTGCATCTATGGAGATGATCATATGGTTTTTGTCTTTTCTTTTGTTAATGTGGTGTATCACACTGATTTCTTTGCATATGTTGAATCATCCTTGCAAATCTGGAATGAATTCACCCTGATCATAGTGTATGATCCTTTTTATGTACTGTTGGATTTGGTTTGTTAACATTTTGTTGAGGATTTTTCATCTATATTCATCAAAGATACTGGCCTGTAATTTTCTCTTTTTTGTAGTGTCTTTGTCTAGTTTTAATATCAAGGTGATGGTGGCTTCACAGAATGAATTTGGGAGTTTTCCCTCCTCTTCAATCTTTTGGAATAGTTTGAGAAGGATAGGTATAAGTTCTCCTTTTTATGTTTGGTAGATTTCCCCATTGAAGCCATCTGGTCCTGGATTTTTGTTTGCAGGACTTTTTTTTTTTTTTTTTTTGCGGTATGCGGGCCTCTCACTGTTGTGGCCTCTCCTGTTGCAGAGCACAGGCTCTGGACGCACAGGCTCAACGGCCATGGCTCACGGGCCCAGCCGCTCCGTGGCATGTGGGATCTTCCCAGACCGGGGAACGAACCTGTGTCCTCTGCATCGGCAGGCGGACTCTCAACCACTGCGCCACCAGGGAAACCCTGCAGGAAGTTTTTTTTATTACAGATTCTACGTCACTTCTAGTGATTGGTTTGTTAAAATTATGTTTCTTCTTGACTCAGACTTGGCAGGCTGTATGTTTCTAGAAATTTGTCCATTTCTTCTAAGTTGTTCAATTAGTTGGCATATAACTGTTCATAGTATTTTCTTATTTTTTTTTGTATTTCTGCAGTATCATTGGTTATTTTTCCTCTTTCATTCCTTATTTTGTTTTTTTGAGTTCTCTCTCTTTTCTTTTTAGTGAGCCTGACTAGAGGTTTGTCAATTTTATCTTTTCAAAGAAACAGCTCTTGGTTTTATTGATCTCTTCTATTGTTTTTTAATTTCTATTTTATTTATTTCCTCTCTGATCTTTATTTCCTTCCTTTGCTGACATTGGGTTTTGTTGTTCTTGTTTTTCTAATTCTTTTAGGTGGTAGGTTAGGTTGTTTGGGATTTTTCTTGCTTCTTGAGGAACTTCCCTCTTAGAACTGCAATTGCTGCATCCCAATATGTGCTGTCATTATTGTTTGTCTCGAGGTATTTTCTGACAGCCATGCCCCGCTATGTGCGTACTGACATTGGGTTCAGTCCAGACCACATCCCAGGCCCTTCAGGGCTGTCTCCATGCACCTAGATGGAGTCCTCTCCCACAGCTAACCACACGAGTTTCAGTGCCTAGCTACTGCATGTACTAGCAGCCTCCCTCCCCACAGTGCATGTTTCCAGCTTGGAAGTGTGATGAGGTGGCAGCCAATAGTACTCGTCCCTCTCCACCCTAACAGGTTAAATTTTTAAAAGCAAAATGTATCCATGTATTACTACATAAAGTTTTTAAAAATATAGCCATAAAAAATTTCTGAAAAAAGTATGCTAAAGTACTAATGGTGGTTGATTCTGGGTGGTATGAACATGAGTGAAGGACATTAACTTCTTAGTATTTACCGTTTAAGTTCCTACCAGTCCATCACAAGGGAAGGTGTAGCATTTTATTGGTTGATTAGATTATTATTCTTATTAGAGATGCCCATATTAACAACAGTTGCTTTCTCACAGTTCCTAGAACTATACCTAAGTATCATAGTGATAGTGTTACCTTTATTACTGTTGAGACTGTTACAAAGACTTACAATATTAGATGGAGCTTCCTAAATCTCCTATCACATACTCTAAAGCAAAGGTCTACAGTCAAGATTTCTGCCAAACATTAAAAAATAATAATAAAACCAAGGTGCAGGCACAGGTAGTGTGCCACCTGCATAGACCCTTATGCTCTTTGCTGTGGTATGCTTAATACAATCACATCTGCAGGTGACAGGAGACTAGTTCTAGATTTCTGTACCCAAGATAATTGGAATACTTCCCATAGGAACCAACTCCCAAAATCCTTCCCCGTATCTACGTGATTTCCCACAATAGTCCATCATGAAGTTTTATAGTATGTCAAAAACCCAGCTCTGTCTTTTTTGGAATAAGCCTAGCAGGTAAAGTAATAAGTCACCAATATTTCCTTAAGGGCTGCTCAAGTTTTCTGCTAAATACAGCAGGCATAATATGCTTCATATCTGAGTTTGAGACCAAAACCCCAGATATTTCCCAGTTGTATGGTTCTTGATTTTCCTAGGTGTCCAAAGTCTTTATGAAATTCTCTTAGAACAATGAGATAGCAATCTTGGGCATGTTAATGTACCTCTCTAAGCTGCTGCTTTTTCAAAATTAATTAATTAAACAGATAAGTAAGTAATAAAATCAAGATATTTCTGTGAAGATAAAATTAAGTTCTATACAAAGACTTCAGCAGAGCCTGAAACACAATAAACATATATATTACTGTAGCCACATTAATAAACATCCCTCTGGCTGGAGGGCTCCTTTACCATAGGGCCTTCCCACCATGCTATCCTCCAGATTTCCACTATACTCTAAAAGTGAGGGTTTCTTCCCTGAGCTCCAAAGTTGACAGCCATGTTGGGCCTAGTCTTCAGAAATAGCTTTGAGTTTTCCATTTCCTTAAAGAGATTACCTCACAAAGTACAAACACACTTGCCTCCCTCATTAGGGACAGTTTCCTAGGAGATGTACCTTGTTGGTAAGCTTAAACTTACGGCAAATACAGATGTTCTAGTCAGTTTAAACCACCCATTATTGCCCTCAGGTAATAAGATTATTGTTAGTCCATTTGTGACTCTATGTAATGCTCCCTAAATGTATCTGAGACTGAGTTCCTATAGGCTTTGCTAACAGAAACCTGTAAAGTGTCAGGTCCTATTAACTGTCAGATTGCCATTAGCATTATTCCTCCACTTCCCAGACATGCCTCAACCCCTAGCAATGGACACAGGCCATGTTTGATTTATAGTGTATCTCTCTTATTTACTTGCTTGGTTACTGAATAGTTCTTTTTAAGAGCACTGACCTCTGTTCTCTGGTTACAAACACTTAGAGCCTCAGTTTTGCTGCTAATAAACTGTATGATCTTAGTAAAGTTGCACGTCTCTAGGTGTCAGTTTTGTAATCAGTCAATTAAGGATATCTTTAATGTCTATGATTTAATTTCTATCATTCCACTACTAGACAAGTAGCTCAGACAAAAAAAATTATGAAAGATATATATAGATTTACCATGGAAAACACAGCAATCCCACCAGCTTATTTTAAGACTGGAAGTGTATAAAAATAGGTTTTTAGGACCACTGTGTATGGCTGTGTAGGCTGTGCACTGCAATAAGTACCTGGCTGACGGGGGTGCTTAAGTACAGTGTGCGTTGGGTCCACCAAAGCTTACACCTGGAGGAAGGAATGTCTTTTTCTTCTTACATAGGTGGTATCTGCTAACTGAACTATATTCTCATGATGAACTGTTTGCTCAAAGGTGGTACTGCTTTCTAATTCATCCACCCAGCAGGCTATGCCTTTACCTAAATTGCACAAAGACATCTCATTTTACAGGTCACAGGTGGCCTGCAAAAGTAGCACTATAAGCGAATTCTACACTACTAGTAACAATTGATCTCATCATATAAAAAGATCTCCAAAACACAAAGATGCAGGAAAAGTCTTCAAGATCAATTTCTCCCCAAATTGGTCATACTTAAGAGTGCAGACACACACACACACACACACACACACACACACACACTAAAGAATTCTTCAGAGGAGAAATGTTCACGAACAAAAACCTGAAGTCAAAGAAAAGGCTTATCAAAAATCTAAATAAACCATGTAATATAAATAACTTTTACTATTTTAAGACTAAAAATTTTTGTGTAAAAGCCATCTGGAAAACACAGACACAATTTTTTTATACTTACCCTCTTCACACAGAAATTGTGAAAATCAATAGAACAATATAAAGCAGTTAAAATACACTTAAAGAAAATATAAACAAAGAATTTATTACTCTTAAGTATTAAATTATTTTTAAAGTAACATTTAAATAAAAGGAATAAAGAAATGTGTTTTAATGACCCTAATTTTAAGAAAACATCAAAATCAATAGCATGGAGCTTGTGAAGCAGCCATAGAAAGAGAGTGGCAAGTGTGTGTGTGTGTATATATATGGGTTACATGTACTCTAAGACATAAGTGATGCTGGAAATTATTTTTAATAGCATTTAAAATTAACTCACCAAAAAAAATAACATCATATGATTTTTAATAATATAGCTATGCCACCATATGTAAATATAGCTTGGTAATCTCTATGGTGAACTGAGAATGAAAAGCTATAAATAACAGAGACATTCTAAAAATTTTACACTGTTTGTTTATATAAAATCTAATAGGCTTCTCCTATCTAATATAAAAATGGGAAGTACTAAATAGCATGAATGGAATTTCAAAGGTTGTTCTATCTTACCAACTTAAACAAGATATCACAACCTACTATTTAACTCTTAGGCCTTTTTAAAATAAGAGGATTATCAGAAAATCTGCTTAATTTTAAGAAGAACAAAGTAAAATAAATTAAAATTGTGAACAAAGAAATTTGATAAATTATTTTAATGTTTATTTTTCCTAGAAAAATTTCTTATAGATATTATCCCCTTTTGTATTCCAAAAAATGGAAGATTAACATGGCCACCTAGAGGAGAAAATATGATCAACAAATAGAGGCCATAATATTTTCTTACTTTTTCTACAATATCTGTATTTCAGATTTATAATATATAAACTGCTCTAAAGGACCCAACTGAAGGGGTTAATTATGAATGAAAGAGACTTAGGGAGGACACTAAGGCATCAGTGATGACCAAACAGAAGCTAAAGCATCATTCATTTTTGCAGTGGACTTGACAAGTATAGCCTTTATAAACTTACTGTGTGACCTTAGGTTAAAAATTACTTATTTGATCTAAAATCTCCTCTCACTTCTGTAAAATGGAAATAATCTTTATCTACCACAATGTGTTGCAGTGAAGCCTAAGTATAACAATGTGTACAGAAACTAACAGAGTCAGGCACACAGTAGGAGCTCAATGAATGGTAGTTCTCCCTACTTGATCAGAAAGTTCTCTTACACTGGTCCTCCTAATCCCTATCCAGGCCCTCTCTGACCCTCTCTATTCTTGTAGATATTTCCAATACTGGCTGTTCCAAAGCTTCTCTACTGAAATTATTCAGAGTTTGAGGAATGGGGTAATAGTTCTTTACCAGCCCTAATGAGATAGCAATATGTCATGTAAAAAATGTACATTTAGGGCTTCCCTGGTGGCGCAGTGGTTGAGAGTCTGCCTGCCGATGCAGGGGACACAAGTTCGTGCCCCGGTCCGGGAAGATCCCACATGCCGCGGAGCGGCTGGGCCCGTGAGCCATGGCCGCTGAGCCTGCACGTCCAGAGCCTGTGCTCCACAACGGGAGAGGCCACAACAGTGAGAGGCCCGCGTACCGCAAAAAAAAAAAAAATGTACATTTAAAAATATTTTTCCTTCTACCTTGTAATTCCCTTTAGTCACCTCAACCCACATTAGTCAAGTGTGACCTTCATAAACCTGCAGAATAGTATGCAGAATAAAGGGTCAGAGCAGTAAAGAGAAGCATAACCTACTCTACCGATCCCTTTCCTTGTACCTCAGGAGAATGAACCAAATCCTATAAAAGAACTATACTCAGTAGCCCTCTTAGGTGACCGGACGGACATGAAGTGAGCAGTACTTCTCCTGAGTCAACTATGCAGAGGCACAACCACCTGGCAGAGACTCAAATGTGTATTAGAAGCAAATTCCCATCCTTCCCAAATATACACCAGAGGAGGGTTACTATTGTTGGGTTGGAGGGGGAAGGTGAACCCCTTCAACTGCCTCTCTTTCTTGACTCTGAAAGTTGATAGAGAACAAGTGGTATGAAAGTGCAGGCAGCAAATGTACACTCTCTTCCACTTATTCTCTCCTAACCACCTTCAATCTCATGTATGATTCTACACTACTAAAATGTACACTGAAAGTAACTGATCATCTTCTACTGGACAAAGGGGCTTGTCTGAATTCTCATCCTCCCCAGTCTCTCTGTGGTGTAGCATTCAAAACTCCCCTTCCGTGTCTGATGAAATGCAACATTCTCCTAATTCCCCACTTTATGGTTGTTAATTTCTCTTCTCTGTTTAAGTGACATCCTTAATTCTCTGTTAATGAAAGGAAATGACTCTCTTACATTTTCTCTCCATACATTCTCCCTCAACAATTTAATCCCTTCCCTTGGTTCCTATTCTCTAACTATATACAATCTGAAAAAACCTTCTCCCAAACCCCATTCATGATTTCAAGATCCACAGCCATTTCCAGTTGCCTAAATATTCTGCCTTACCATATACACAAAACCACTTTTATCTTCCACCCCAACACACCATCCAAGAAAAAACCATCCCTCTCTGGATTTCTTATTTATATTAATGACCTCATCATTTTCCTAGTCATACTTGCTGGAAACTAGTGTCATCTTTGACACTTCCTTCCTTCTTTCTTTTTTTTTTTTTTTTTTTTGCGGTACGCGGGCCTCTCACTGTTGTGGCCTCTCCCGTTGCGGAGCACAGACTCCGGACGCGCAGGCTCAGTGGCCATGGCTCCCGGGCCCAGCCGCTCCGCGGCATGTGGGATCCTCCCGGACCGGGGCACGAACCCGTGTCCCCTGCATCAGCAGGCGGACTCTCAACCACTGTGCCACCAGGGAAGCCCCCTTCCTTCTTTCTAATGTTCCAAATACATTTAGTTCCTAAATCCAGTAAATTGCACCTCTGTAATGTCTCTCCTGTCCTCCTATATTCCTCTTGCCACTACTTTAATTCAGATTTTTACCATTTCCCTCATAGATGACTCCAAAGACCTCCTTAATTGGTGTCTTTTCCTATAACCTTCCTGTTGCTACATTACTCTTTCTAAAGCACATCCCTGGTCATGGTTCCTTGGTGAAAAACTTTTAGTAAGTTTTCACTGGTTAACAAATTAAATCCAAACTTCTACTCAGTGAGGCACTCCAGGCTTTAGACCTCATCTCTTTCCTTTTTATTTTACATATATATGTGTGTGTGTGTATATATATATGTGTGTATATACTGATATACAGTATATATACTGATATACTGATACATATACATATATATACTTATGTACACACATACACACACACACACATATACATACATACACCTATGTTAGACCCAAGAGGACTTTTCTCTTGTCCTGAAATAGTCCCTACATTTTACCACTGCATACTCTGGTGTTTATGAACTTCCCTCTATCTAAAATACCTCTGCTTATTCTTTTCAACTTTATACCCATTCTTCAAAGCTGAACCCAAATGCCATTTTCATGGATGTTGTCTCACATCTTCCCCAATGGATGGTAATTCACTCCCTTCCTTAAAACCTTTTAGCATTTTATATGTACTTCTGCATCTTTGCTTGTGGGCATGTTCAGAACTTACTATCACTTGAAATTGCTTTTCTCTAAAATCTGGAGCTCTGAAATCTCCCTCTCTAATCAAGTTTTCCTATTCTTCCCCAACTCCACTGATTGCTGTGAGTGTATTTTGCACTCACAGCAATCTTTGATTTTTCAATTAGCAATAATCTATGATACAAAAAACTATCCTCCTAGTCTACTGTTATCTTACATTACCACTTGATCATCTCCCCATCCTAAATCCCAACGACAGTATTTTAACAACAAGGATATCCATCTCTACCTGGATATTCCACAGACACCTCAAATTCAGCATGACTGAAACTAAATTATCTCCCTCCCACAAACTTACTTCTCTACTGCTTTCTAAACTAATTAAACAATCTTAATTCCTTACTCATTGCATATGTTCAGTCACTCACCAGGATATACTGAGACCATCCCTCAATCTACAAATTCTTTGTCCCTCAATTAACATTGCTAATGAGGATCTCATCACTGTTTATCTAACCAGTCCTTTTGCATCCAGTAGTTCCTACCTCCAATTCATCTTCTATTACAATAGTTAAATAACCTTTCTTAAACACACTGACCTAAAAGTGCCACACTATCCAGCTTAAAAACCTTCCAGGGTTCTACATTCTCTATAAGACAACATCCAAACTCCTAAGCATGGCATTCAGCACAGATCCTAGGTTAAAGACACTGAAACACACTGTCTTCTGCTTTCCTGCAATCACTTACATGGTGGTTGAACAGTTCTCCCTCAAGTCTAGTTCACCTATCCTGTGAAGACTGCATCATACATCAGACTTCCCCTTTCGCCACCTCCCAAACCAAGTCTCAGTCCTCCTCCTCTGTATTTCTACATTACGTTGTTCATGTAACTAGCAGACCTCTTAACACACTACATTACACATGTACTCACTGGTCATCCTCCTCCAGTCTGTGGGCTCTTTAAAACAAGCTTGTTTTTATTCATCTTTACATCCACAGGATCTAGTATGGCACATATAAAACTTTCAACAAATGTTTATGAAATAAATAATTTCAGAATGCCTAAAATCAATCTACCCTGGGTGCTTTATCAAATGATTTAGGGTAGAAATGGTAGAAAAGTACAAGTGGGTCCTAAACATATAGGTGAAATGAAATGAGAGGGTGATTCCAGAGGTGAGGGCAGGAACAGAAGAGCCACTGAGATTATGCTTCTCTCTTCACCCCTTTTCCCACAGATTGTTGAGCCATGAGAGAATAATAGGACTACAAGGAAGAAGCAATCAAGCCAGCAGAGAGGCAGAAGAAGGAGTGAGCAGGGAAAAATAAAACCCTAAACTGAAGCTGCAGAAAGGGAAGTGTCTAGGGTCACAGACTACACACTCAGGGCTTGCTTGCAGCCACTCACTATCATCACCATCAATGTTTCACCACCCATAACTAAGACTACCATTTACTGATCACTTACCTATCACGCACCAGACACTATGCTAAAAACACCACATATACCATTTAATGTCCATGACAACCCTATCAGCAAGGTATTATTCACACTTAGAGACAATGAAACAAACCTAGAAACTATCAAGTACACTGCCCATTAAGTACACTGCCCAAGGTTTCGCCGCTAATATGGTAAGTCACAGGGCCAGAATGTGAACAAGGATCAGGCTTCAAGACCCATTCTCTTTCTGCTCTACTATTCATGAGCCAGGGTTTACATAAGTTGGGGACTGGCTTTACTGCTTTTGCATTATTTAGTTATCTTTGTAAGCACATGTCTTATTTTCTCTAGTACTAAGAAAGGTATTTTTGAGGGTAGAATCCATGTCTAATATTTTTTATTTCTTTCCTAGCATCTCATAATGAGCCTTCATATTTGATTAATTTCTTACTGTACCTATATACTAGCAGAAATAAAAGGGAGGTATATCAATCTTTAGTTAGCATGAAGTCAAATACCAAAATTTAACTCCTTTGACAACTGTATATGCCAGAGTAAGTCATCAATAGTAATGGGCCCCAAAACACAAACCATAGCTACAATATTAAGGTTAGTTTGTGTTTGATATAATAATAAAAATGCTATTTAAAATATATTGCCCTTTTCTTCATATCTGGGCATAAATATAATAATTACTAGGAGTAGTCACACATTGTATCAAGCACACAAACAACTTACTTAGATGTGGAAATAAAAATGCTTTAGGTAATGGTAAAACCTTTTTTATTTCTCTTTTAGAAAGATATAGAAACACTTGAGAGTGGACCTGTATCTTCTACATAGGTTGAGTTCTAATGTCAACGTCAGCACATGAGGCAAAAATCAACAGGGGACAAAAAAATCCTTGAAAATTCCTTAAATTTCCCTTAAAGTCTCATACAATACAGTACTGGCTCTCAATAAATCTATCTCAGACAGTTTTTCCTCCTACATGGAAGAGATCACCACTCCTTCTGCTTCATGCCACATGAAGTATCTGGCTCATGTTAGGGCCCATACTGAATGAAAAAGCATTCATTTACACACTAGAATCATATTCAACACTGTGATATTCTTAGACCATATCAGTTCCTGTAACAGGTATTTAGGAACTGATTCCATCTGAGACAACAGCAGATTCACACTTCCCATCTCATGATTGCTAGGCATATGTTCATTATGAAAAGAGAGCTAGAATTACCACTGTATTTAAATTATTTGGTGTTTTGCTTTTGGGTGTTTTGGTTTTAGTTTTGGTTTTTGGCTTGAGCCCAAAGACTTGAATTTGAATAAATTATATTCCCAGAAATGTGACCCTACTATATATGCTATCTCTTATTTATTGTACAACCACAGACACCTAGAGCTTTAGAAACAAATAATCAAATACTGTAGTGTAAAAAAAAAAAAAAACTTAACCTATCTTACCTTCATCTATTGATGCTTCACTACTGTATCCATCATACTCTGCAGAGAGAGGGCTATATTTCTGTCTTGTTTCCCAAGTATAGCTCTTTTGTCTAGAATCTGCCAATGGTAGTCTGGAATTGTGTGTTCTGGATAAGGCCTCATGATATTTACCCAGTGCTTCATCTTCACTTTCAGAGGATGAACCATGCTCATCTTTGTCAATGTAGGAATTATCTGTTTGGAACGACAAGGAGAGCAGATCAAAATATAACGCAATAAAATGTAGCAAATTTGCTATAGTTACATACATGTTACATGCTTATATATGTATCACATATATTCATACACACACAAATATATATATAAACATATATATACACATACACACAATCTGAATTTTCAGCTTTAGAAAAATATTTTTTCATTTAAGAAGACCAAGCTTTAGATTTTTATGTTTTAATAGAAAAAACTGACTTGTATATTTGAATTATATAAATAATATTAGTCATAGGGATTTTCCAACCACGATACAGGTAAACAGAGTAATAAGGCTCTCCATCTTACACAATTATTTTTAAAGCATCAGTAGCACACAAAGGAAGTTATAAGTATTGCCAATACATATGGACCTGATTCAAATAATTCATGCTACAAGAGACGTTTTTGGTTATCATCTTAGTCAGAATTTCGTAACTGATGACGTTCAGTGTTAGAAGCAGAACAAAGAAATGGACAGAGATACACTATTGATGGAATTGTAAGTGGTACAACTTTTCTAGAGAGCAATCTGGCTATACATATCAAACTTTCTAATCTGTATAGTCTTTGACCTATTTCTAGGAATTTACCAATTCCATTTTTAAGAATTCAGCCTAAGAAAATAATTAACAAGTGAGCAATGATATGTATTTGAGACAATTTACTGCACTGTGTTTAACAGCAAAGGAAAAAAATAAAATAAAATATGAGCTAAATGTCCATCGCTGAGCCTTGGTTAAGTAAATTATGATACATCTATGCAATGATATACTATACAGTCATTAAAAATGAGGAGGTGAACTTACAAGTATTCACAGGGAAAGAATAACTACCACATCATGTTAACAGAAAAGAGAAGCTTTTCTCATGTTAAGAGAAAAGAGAAGAGATTCACATACGTATGGTTACATGCAACATATACACACATACATGCAGTATAAGTTTATACGTACATACAAAAACGTCTGGAAGCATATGCACCAAGCTTAACACATTATCTGTGAAAGGCAGACTTACTATGAAAATTCTACTTAAATATACCCAAATTTCAAATAAATTTTTCAGAAGGTAAATTAATTTTATATTATTTCAAAAAGCACTAGTTATTACCATTTTTTAAGGTAAAAATTTTGAAACTGCATCATGTTGAGATTCATTTAGACCATGATGCAACCTTCTCAGAATTATAAAACAACTCTAGAAGGATAAAGAGACCATAGCAGTCAGAATTTATTAGTTCAGTCTAGATATTTCTCTCATTATACTCAGCTAAGATCATCTGCACTAGAGGAATCAATGTTTGAAATTCAGGTGGGGAGACACAGAATGAGTAATTTTAAAATATGGGATAGAAATTCAATGTTTAGAGTTAGAAGTAAGGGAGCTTGGGAGCTTGGACGTCACTAGTCTAAGTCCTGCTTTTTAATTCAGCAAAATAAAACCATCAAAGGGTAAAACTATGACTGATGTTATATTCTGCACTGTCCAATTTAGTAGTCACCAACCACATGCAGCTATTTAAACTAAGTAGAAATAATAAAATTTAAAATCTAGTTCTCCAGTGCTACTAACCACATTTCAAGTGCTCAATAGCTACATGCAGACAGTGTTTACTGTATGAAGCAATATAGGTATGTAGAACTTTTCCATCATTGCAGAAAGTTCTATTGGACAGAGATGGCATCTGCTGAGATGGCAGATCTAGTCTAGAACCTAGGCATTCTGACTCCCAGGGTTTAACACTTGTGGGATACCATGGTGGTGGTCTTAAAGCAGCAGGAGAGCTCTGAGGAGGGTAACTAGAAATTCACCTATTACAAAATATTACTTAAAGTAGCCCTGCATTCAGGAACAGAGAAGGAAACTCTTCTTCCTCTTATTATACCTTGTAAGCTCTGTCAGAACCTAGGACACAGGTACTAGCAACATTATAGTTCAGCTAATGAACGGACAATCCATATGGGTCAAATGATTTTCAAAACGATTTTAGAACATAACATGTTTCAGCTTAGTACTGACTATAATCTAGAATACTTCAGAAATATTTGATTTCTTTTAGGTAGCAGCATGTTTCTTAATGAAAACAAATCAAAACAAAATTTAAAATTCTGTATTGCTACTGCAGTATTTATTACTAGCATCCATTCTACTGTTATATTATGAATAAAATAATATGTAAACTACTCTACTTAATTTTATTTCTCTTTTAATTTTTGCTACTTCAAGTAATAAGGCTACCAAAACTAAACCAAGGCTACCAAAAAAACACTGAATCTGACATTCAAAAAACTGCTACAAGAATAGACTTCAAAATGGAGGTATTTCCAAAAATTGGCATTCCTTTTTAATTAGCTCATCTATCCTGGATCAGCCTCTATTATATCATTTAAAAAACATTCATATAATTGATAAATAGCAGACCCTATTATGCACAAAGTCATGTAGCAGAACTGAAACAGTCTTCTTCATTTCTACTGCTACTCAGTATTTTGGTTATTTTGAGAATGTAAATATACACAAAAATTCTATATGTATCTTTTATAAATAAAAGCTAGTGTACTTCTGGCCTTGTGATCAGATCAGCAATTAATGAAAATGACTAAAGTATAACCAGGTGTACTAACTAGTGATATGAAGCAATTCTGCAACCCAAACCAAGTAACTGTCAGCTAATTGTTTTAAAAATTGTCACAAATATTGTGGATGAAAACTATAACTGCTTAGTTGGAATCTTAATTCTACATAGAGAACTCATGAATAATAATAGATTGCTCATGTATACACATTGGAAACATATAAGTCATATAAAATTCTTAATGTATGGCTAAATGAATAGATACATATCCTGAAGCATGTTATTCAATAAGATAAAAATCTATTGCTCTCAAGGAAAAACATAAAACATTTGGTTCAATCTTACTAGGAAAGATGTGAAGAGCAACACGGTATAAAGGGCTTAAGGGTTGGTTACAAAAATATAAAATTTTTAAATCTAACTATAGCACACCAAATAAATTCCAATTAAAGTATGCACACTACTTAAGAAAACCACAGAATTTCTGATTGTAAAATAAATGGGCATTAAGTAAAATTAAGGCCCTTAAAATTGGCCAAATAATGCAGGGACCAGGGGCAGTAACTAAATTAGAGATATATATAACATGAATGCTTTTGAAATGACTGTGAGAAAAAACTGTATGACTTTAAAAATGTCTCCCAGTAAGAGGATTCAAGAAAGTCTTAAATTAGATATACAGACATGTATAGAAAAATTTAGAAATTTGGATGATGTTTTCCTAACGTAAAAAATCAAGAGAAAATTTTATCACTCAAACTCACATTAGGAGACCTCACCTTTTTCTGGTATTATCTCAGAGTATTTTTCATCTTTACTCTTTGCTGTTTCTTTTTTGGCAGAAATGGCTTCGTTTTTCTTTGTTTTTATGTCTCCTTTCACTTTGTAGTATTTTGTTGATTTGTTCTTTGATTTTTCCATAACACTTACCTTTAGAATTAGTTGATGCTGCTGGATGTATGCCTTCTTTCTTAATGGATTTCTGTATCATACGTCTATTGCTTTCCAAAATACCTTTTGGAGAACATTCATTTCCTGAACACTTATTCCCTTTGGATCCTTTACTTTTAATATGTTTTTCAGCCTTCTTTAAATAATTTTCTTGCATTTCTTGAAATCTTACCTCCTTTAGGTCATGCTTACCATTATTGGAAATTCCTAATCCATATTTCCTACATCTGTCAGTACTTTCAAGTTCTTGACACACAGATCCAGCCCTTGCATACTGCTTGCTAATTGATATCCTACCATCACTCATCTGGCCTTTCAAAGAAGAATCACCAGCAGTATTGGTTTCTTGATATTTTGATAGCGTCTGTTGCCTATTATTAATATGTTTAAATACTCCTTCTTCATTCATTCCTTGATCTTGCTTTTGTGAAACTGAAGTATTATAGCTATTTATTCGATTTGCTTGGTGCTGTAAATCGAATTGTGTTTTCTGACAATTAGTGTTTTTGGAGACTTCTGGTAACGTGGTATTTTCTCCTTTAGAAGTATCTACAGCTTCTGTTGCTGCAGGGCTTTCCTCTTCTGGGCGAAAGCCACTTATCATACTTGCTACCTGTTCAGCAACCGAGTCAGTGAAAGCATAGCTGACTTCCCCCACAGCAGTGGTCAAATCTTCCACAGCATTACTGATTGTGTCCACCAGAGAGGACACTGAAGGCAGATTCTGCTGAAAATTTTTGAAAAATGCCATTTTCTAATTCCTTGTTCCTAAAAGGTGCAATAATGGAATTTCCTCTTCTCAAAAAATCAACCACTTTCAAGTCTGAATTTAACATTTACTTAAATGGTGCTATTCATTAGCTCAATATCAGTATTTCACATTGTATCTTTTAATTTTTCTGTAAATGCTTATGCAATGGAAGAAATATGTTGAAGTAAAGACGCTTCAAAAAAAAATCAAACCACTTGGTTTAAACGTAATGATTTTTTCCCACTCCACAGCTATCATAACAGCAGCAAGACAATATTTTCCCCTCAAATACTATTGAGTTTTTATTCTATACCTGCAAGAAGAAGTATAAAAAGGATTTTTATTATGTACTTTTTAGTTTATTTATTAATAGTCTATGTATGGGAACTACCCTATCTTATTAACAAAGTACCAATATCATTTCTAAATAAAAAATATATTAAGGGTTTCCCCTATATATTCCCCTGAATATATATTTGTTTACATATCTAAACAATTTTGCATAGAGGTTAGAATAGGGAAGAGCAGAGGATGAACATTTGCAGAGTTGCTATTACATGTAAGGCATTGTGATTTACAAATTTTATCTTACTTGATCTTACAATAACTCTAGGAGGTAAATATTATTATTCTTATTTAATAAGTGAATAAGAAACAGCCTCAGAAAAATTAATAAGGTCCCCGAGACCTTTCCAATGGATCCTCAAGGTCAAAACTATTTTTACAATAAGAGTAAGAGGATATGTAACTTTTCACTTTCATTCACTCACAAATGAACACTTGGATTTTCCAGAGGCCATATGACAGACTGAATGCAGAAGCAGATGTGAGAATCCAGTTGCTTCCTTCTTCTGTGCCAGTCATTAAAGAGATTTGCAATGTAAAACAATGTCACTCTTCTCACCAAACTGTTTTTTTTTTGGTTTTAGAAAATATATAGTTTTTAAAATTAATACATTTATATTAACATGTAATAGGCTTATTGTTGGGTTTTCTAAAATAAATCAATAAAAAATATTTTAAAATTTTCTTAGCCTTTAACTTCTAATTTGGTACATACCAATAGGTACAACTCACATAAACAAAAGCTCTTTGGGGTCCTCAATAATTTTTAAGAGTGTAAAGGGATAGACCAAAGAAAAACCAAAAATGCTAAAACACAGAATTACTGGAGGCTGCTAAAAGAGGTATCTTTAAACTAGTTCATTCTACACAAATGATGAAAAAACAGGACTGAAGTGACATATGAGAAACATTAAACTTGATCGAACCAAAACCACATAAAGTACTATAGTTTCCTAATGCAAAGGCTGCATGATGTAATTCAATAATAAGATTTTCATAAACAATGAGGCTATCACTTTTTAAGTTATCAGAAATAAGAAAAAAGCACCTCTTCAACATATATTCATGGACAAGAAAAGCAAGGTTTCTCTTCTATTGTTCCTTAAAATTCTTCTCAATTAATGTCTTACTTTTACAATTTTCAACTTGCTCCTGCTATCATTTACATAAGCCAGTCTTTGGAAATAGCAAATAAAGAACTCTTGTAATTATTTTAAAATATAAAATGTTTTCGTAAGAGAAAGAACAGTTTCACAGCCCTCATCTTTCCTGCTATCTAGTAACACTAAGTCATATAATATGCCTGTAGTTCCAAGGGAGGGAGAGGAACATTAATTTTCATAATCAGACTTTATACACGAAGTTACCAGGGAAAACCACCTTCTCCAAACAATAAAATTATCCATCACTGAGAACTCAACAGCACGTAAAGATAAAGGGTGAATACTTTCAAAAGCCTTCTAGGGACATGGGAAAAATGCTCTCTAGGGAACTATTTGGACAATGGATCAAAGCATAAAATGTAATAAGATACGTCCTTCTTCTTAAAGCATATCTGTTCATATAGCAGGCTAAAAAGCATACCTTATATTTGAAAAATAAAAATGTCATTCAATGATAGTATACAATTCATCTTTATGCACTATGATAGCAATTCATGGGCAATAAAAAGATAACTGAACATAATTTACTTAATACATCTTTTACTCTCAGAATAGTGGCTCAAGGCTAGTTTACTACATGTCAAAGTCAAGCTTTTTATTGTGTGTATATATATATATATATATGTATATATATATATATATATATATTTTAAAGAAAGTAATAAATAGTACAGACAGAAAGACCAAACAAGGGAAAGCAGTGATATGATACTTACAAATTTTATCTTGTGAATTCTTCTTTGTACTGTATCCTGAACCAAGATCTGGAAACCCGCCAACATTTTCAAAACAGAACTTCTTATTAATATAGAGAAAAAGGAGCAGCATCAAGATAATAAACACCCCAACAGCTGACAAAAATCCAACTGCCTCTGGAGATACTAGAGGGGAAAAAAAGTCACAGCTGTAAGCATTTATTCTTCTTCAAGTTACAAACAAGAAGGAAACCCCTATACATGTGTTAGATTACTGCCTTATTTGAATATTTAAAAATTTTCATAGTTCACAACAGTTCAGTTTATAAGAAAAACAAATTGCACAGTTTAATGAGTTGTTCAATTTATTCAAGGGTATTAAAATCTTCTAAAACTTTCCCTATAAATTATGTGGGAACAATCTTAAAAGACGACTCTATAAAAGACGCAGTTATCATATGTTTAAGTCCACTGAAAAGTATTACAAAAATTTTAAAACAAGAATTAGAAAAACTTACTTCCCAAGCACAGGTCTATCACTTAATCGAATTTATGAGAACGTATATTATTCTTCTTATCTCTAATAGTTTCAATGGCCTTTTTTTATTAAACAAACTCTGGACTTCCTGACATTGAAAGCTGCAGCCTCTCTTTTCAATATTACACTCCAATCAAATGATTCCACTCACTGCCTCAGAATCAGCTATATGCGTTACCACATGCCTTGTTTTTGTTTGCCCTCTTCCCCTTGCCTGGAGTGACCAAGTGTCCTCTCTACCAAATCCCACTCATTCATTCAACCAACAAATATTTTTGGAGCAGCAGCCATATACCAGGTATTATCACATATGCATTTCCTGTCTTCCCTGAACAGTCTAGTGAAGGCAGTTACAACATGGTGCAATAAAGGTTATGATTGGGGAAGAACAAGGACTATGAGAACTATAGAAATACTTAACCCAGTGTTGAAGGATCAAGTAAGCTTTTCTGAAAGTAACAGCTGCTGTGATTATATTTTAAGAATTAGCCAAGTTAACACTATTCCAGGCAGAAGAGACAGCATGTGCATATAGAGACAGGAGATCACGATATATTCCAGAAACTCCATGAAACTTTGTTATGATGAACTACCAGGTTATCAAGAGAATCTGATCTCAAGAGAATACATGAAATCATCCAGGGAGATTTGGTGGAGTGAGAACAGACAAAACCTTCTCCAATTTCTCCAATCCTCAGCAATCTCTTTTCTTTCAACTTTTGCATTATCTCTCTACACCAGTCATTTGGAGTTAAACAGGAACTAAATTTTTCTATCACCAGTGCCTTCCATATAATACTCAACTATTAGTGGAGAATGAATCTTGAGCCTCAAATATCCCCTACTCTTTCTTCCTCCACTGCTCAAGCAGCATCTAAAATGTCATCTCCTTCAAGATTTTTCTTTCAATCAGAAGAGCCATGACAATTAGCATCTAATTCATTTGTTAAAAATGAAGTCACCCACCAGTCAATGATGAGTGCTTTAACCTCCTAGTTTTTCATTATTTGTGAAATCCAGGCATCCAGGTGTAGAATTGATATGACATCACAGCCTATTCAAAGCTGGCTCAGTAATATTGTCACAGAGGATGGAGCAGAGAATGATATTGTAAGGGAGGGGCGATGAGGGTGAGGGAGAAGGTGGCAGGAATGGTAGGAGTGCTACCTGAATATAAGGCTGGTGTTGAGGACCAGATCCTGCTACCAAAACCAAGAAGTTATGCCCAGACATTAGCCACGTATAATTGCTTTACGATGTTGCATTAGTTTCTGCTATATAACAAAGTGAATCAGCTATATGTACACATATATCCCCATATCCCCTTCCTCTTGCATCTCCCTCTCACTCTCCCTATCCCACCCCTCTAGGTGGTCACAAAGCACCGACCTGATCTCCCTGTGCTATGCGGCTGCTTCCCACTAGCTATCTATTTACATTTGGTAGCATATATATGTCAGTGCTACTCTCTCACTTCTTCCCAGCTTACCCTTCCCCCTCCCCACGTCCTCAAGTCCATTCTCTAAATCTGCATCTTTATTCCTGTTCTGCCACTAGGTTCTTCAGAACCATTTTTTTTTTTTAGATTCCATATATATGTGTTAGCCTACAGTATTTGTTTTTCTCTTTCTGACTTACTTCACTCTGCATGACAGACTCTAGGTCCATCCACCTCACTACAAATAACTCAATTTCGTTTCCTTTTATGGCTGATTAATATTCCATTGTATATACGTGTCACATCTTCTTTATCCATTCATCTGTCAGTGGACACTTAGGTTGCTTCCATGTCCTGGCTATTGTAAATAGTGCTGCAATGAACATTGTGGTACACGTCTCTTTTTGAATTACGGTTTTATCAGGGTTATATGCCCAGCAGTGGGATTGCTGGGTCATATGGTAGTTCTATTTTTAGTTTTTAAGGAACCTCCATACTGTTCTCCATAGTGGCTGTATCAATTTACATTCCCACCAACAGTGCAAGAGGGTTCCCTTTTCTCCATACCCTCTCCAGCATTTATTATTTGTAGATTTTTTGATGCTGGCCATTATGACCAGTGTGAGGTGATACTTCATTGTAGTTTTGATTTGCATTTCTCTAATATCAGTGACGTTGAGCATCCTTTCATGTGTTTGTTGGCAATCTGTATATCTTCTTTGGAGAAATGTCTTTCTAGGTCTTCTGTCCATTTTTGGATTGGTTTGTTCGTTTTTTTGATATTGAGCTGCATGTATATTTGGGAGATTAATCCTTTGTCAGTTGCTTCAGTGGAAAATATTTTCTCCCATTCTGAGGGTTGTCTTTTCGTCTTGTTTATGGTTTCCTTTGCTGTGCAAAATCTTTTAAGTTTCATTAGGTCCCATTTGTTTATTTTTATCTCCATTTCTCTTGGAGGTGGGTCAAAAAGGATTTGGCTGTGATTTATGTCACAGAGTGTTCTACCTATGTTTTCCTCTAAGAGTTTTATAGCGTCTGAACTTACATTTAGATCTTTAATCCACTTTGAGTTTATTTTTGTGTATGGTGTTAGGTAGTGTTCTAATTTCATTCTTTTACATGTAGCTGTCCAGTTTTCCCAGCACCACTTATTGAAGAGGCCGTCTTTTCTCCACTGTATAGTCTTGCCTACTTTATCAGAGATAAGGTAACCATATGTGCGTGGGTTTATCTCTGGGCTTTCTATCCTGTTGATCTGTATTTCTGTTTTTGTGCCAGCACCATACTGTCTTGATTACTGTAGCTTTGTAGTATAGTCTAAGTCAGGGAGCCTGATTCCTCCAGCTCCGTTTTTCTTTCTCAAGATTGCTTTGGCTATTGGGGGTCTTTTGTGTTTCCGTACAAATTGTGAACTTTTTGTTCTAGTTCTGTGAAAAATGCCAGTGGTAGTTTGATAGGGATTGCACTGAATCTGTAGATTGCTTTGGGTAGTACAGTCATTTTCACAATATTGATTCTTCCAATCCAAAAACATGGTATATCTCTCCATCTGTTTGTATCATCTCTAATTTCTTTCATCAGTGTCTTATAGTTTTCAGCAGACAGGTCCTGTGTCTCCTTAGGTAGGTTTACTTCTAGGTATTTTATTCTTTCTGTTGCAGTGGTAAATGGGAATGTTTCCTTAATTTCTCTTTCAGATTTTTCATCATTAGTGTATAGGAATGAAAGAGATTTCTGTGCATTAATTTTGTATCCTTCTACTTTACCAAATTCATTGATTGGCTGTAGTAGTTTTCTGGTAGCATCTTTAGGATTCTCTGTATAGTGGCATGTTATCTGCAAACAGTGACAGCTTTGCTTGTTCTTTTCCAATTTGGATCCCTTTTATTTCTTTTTCTTCTCTGATTGCTGTGGCTAAAACTTCCAAAGCTGTTGAATACGAGTGGCAAGAGTGGACATCCTTGCCTTGTTCCTGATCTTAGAGGAAATGCTTTCAGTTTTTCACCATTGAGAATGATATTTGCTGTTGGTTTGTCATATGTGGCCTTTATTATGTTGAGGTAGGTTCCCTCTCTACCTACTTTCTGGAGAGTTTTTATCATAAATCGCTGTTGAATTTTGTCGAAAGCCTTTTCTGCATCTATTGAGATGATCATATGTTTTTTATCCTTCAGTTTGTTAATATGGTGTATCACATTGATTGATTTGTGTATATTGAAGAATCCTTACATTCAGGGATAAACCCTACTTGATTATGGTGTATGATTCTTTTAATGTACTGTTGGAATCTGTTTGCTAGTACTTTGTTGAAGATTTTTGCATCTATGTTCATCAATGATATTGGCCTGTGGTTTTCTTTTTTTGTGACATCTTTGTCTGGTTTTGTTATCAGAGTGATGGTGGCCTCGACGAATGAGTTTGGGAGTGTTCCTACCTATTTGGAAGAGTTTGAGAAGGATAGGTGTTAGCTCTTCTCTGTTTGATAGAATTCACCTGTGAAGCCATCTGGCCCTGGGCTTTTGTTGGAAGATTTTTAATCACGGATTTAATTTTAGTGCTTGTGATTGGTCTGTTTATATTTTCTACTTCTTCCTGGTTCAGTCTCAGAAGGTTGTGCTTTTCTAAGTTTTTGTCTATTTCTTCCAGGTTGTCCATTTTATTGGCATATAGTTACTTGTAGTAATCTCTCATGATCCTTTGTACTTCTGCAGTGTCAATTGTTACTTCTCCTTTTTCATTTCTAATTCTGTTGATTTGAGTCTTCTCCCTTTTTCTCTTGATGAGTCTGGCTAATGGTTTATCAATTTTGTTTATCTTCTCAAAGAACCAGCTTTTAGTTTTATTGATCTTTACTATCATTTCATTTCTTTTCATTTTTTTCTGATCTGATCTTTATGATTTCTTTCCTTCTGCTAACTTTGGGGTATTTTTATTCTTCTTCCTCTAACTACTTTAGGTGTAAGGTTAGGTTGTTTATTTGAGATTTTTCTTGTTTCTTGATGTAGGAGTGTATTGCTATGAACTTCCCTCTTAGAACTGCTTTTGCTGCATCCCATAGGTTTTGGGCTGCTGTGTTTTCATTGTCATTTGTTTCTAGGTATTTTTTGATTTCCTCTTTGATTTCTTCAGTGATCTCTTGGTTACTTAGCAGCATATTGTTTAGCCTCCATGTGTTTGTATTTTTTACAGATATTTTCCTGTAATTGATATCTAGTCTCACAGTGTTGTGGTCAGAAAAGATGCTTGATATGATTTCAATTTTCTTAAATTTACCAAGGCTTGATTTGTCACCCAAGATATGATCTATCCTGGAAAATGTTCCATGAGCACTTGAGAAGCAAGTATATTGTGTTGTTATTGGATGGAATGTCCTATAAATATCAATTAAGTCCATCTTGTCTAATGTGTCATTTAAAGCTTGTGTTTCCTTATTTAATTTCATTTTGGATGATCTGGCCATTGGTAAAAGTGGGGTGTTAAAGTTTTGGATTATCTGGCCATTGGTGAAAGTGGGGTGTTAAAGTCCCCTACTACGACTGTGTTACTGTCGATTTCCCCTTTTATGGCTGTTAGCATTTGCCTAATTGATGTGCTCCTATGTTGGGTGCATTAATATTTACAATTGTTATATCTTCTTCTGGGATTGATCCCTTGATCATTATGTAGTGTCCCTCTTTGTGTTTGTAATAGTCTATTTTAAAGTCTATTTTATCTGATATGAGAATTGCTACTCCAGCTTTCTTTTGATTGCCATTTGCATGGAACATCTTTTTCCATCCCTTCACTTTCAGTCTGTATGTGTCCCTAGGTCTGAAGTGGGTCTCTTGTAGACAGCATATATATGGGTCTTGTTTTTATATCCATTCGGCCAGTCTATATCTTTTGGTTGGAGCATTTAATCCATTTACATTTAAGGTAATTATTGGTATGTATATTCCTATTACCATTTTCTTAATTGTTTTGGGTTTGTTATTGTAGGTCTTTTCCTTCTCTTGTGTCTCTTGCCTACAGAAATTCCTTTAGCATTTGTTGTAATGCTGGTTTGGTGGTGCTGAACTCTCTTAGCTTTTGCTTGTCTGTAAAGATTTTAATTTCTCCATTGAATCTGAATGAGATCCTTGCTGGCTAGAGTAATCTTGGTTGTAGGTTTTTCTCTTTCATCACTTTAAATATGTCCTGCCGCTCCCTTCTGGCTTGCAGAGTTTCTGCTGAAAGATCAGCTGTTAACCTTATGGGGATTCCCTTGTATGTTATTTGTTGATTTTCCCTTGCTGCTTTTAATATTTTTTCTTTGTATTTAATTTTTGACAGGTTGATTAATATGTGTTTTTGCGTTTTTCTCCTTGGATTTATCCTGTATGGGGTTCTCTGCGCTTCCTGGATTTGATTGACTAGTTCCTCTCCCATGTTAGGGAAGTTTTCAACTATAATCTCTTCAAAAATTTTCTCAGACCCTTTCTTTTTCTCTTCTTCTTCTGGCACCCCTATAATTCGAATGTTGGTGAGTTTAATGTTGTCCCAGAGGTCTCTAAGACTGTCCTCAATTCTTTTCATTTTTTTTTCTATATTCTGCTCTGCAGTAGTTATTTCCACTATTTTATCTTCCAGGTCACTTATCCATTCTTCTGCCTCAGTTATTCTGCTATTGATTCCTTCTAGAGAATTTTTAACTTCACTTATTGTGCTGTTCACCATTGGTTGTTTCTCTTTAGTTCTTCTAGGTCCTTGTTAAACGTTTCTCTTATTTCCTCCATTCTATTTCCAAGATTTTGGATCATCTTTACTATCATTACTCTGAATTCTTTTTCAGGTAGACTGCCTATTTCCTCTTCATTTGTTTGGTCTGGTGGGTTTTTACCTTGCTCCTTCATCTGCTGCATATTTCTCTGCCTTCTCATTTCGTTTAACTTGCTGTGTTTGGGGTCTCCTTTGCACATGCTGCAGTTTCGTAGTTCCCGTTGTTTTTGGTGTCTGCCCTCAGTGGGTGAGGTTAGTTCAGTTGCTTGTGTAGGTTTCCTGGTGGCCTGTGTTCTGGTGGGTCAGGCTGGATCTTGTCTTTGGCGTGGGCAGGGCCGCATCCGGTGGTGTGTTTTGGGATACATGTGAACTTAGTATGATCTTAGGCAGCCTCTCTGCTAATGGGTGGGGTTGTGTTCCTGTCTTGCTAGTTGTTTGGCATAGGGTGTCCAGCACTGGAGCTTGCTAGCTGTTGGGTGTAGCTGGGTCTTAGCACTGAGACAGAGATCTCTGGGAGATCTCTCACTAATTGATATTATGTGGGGCTGGGAGGTCTCTGATGGTCCAATGTCCTGAACTTGGCTCTCCCACCTCAGAGGCTCAGGCCTGACACCAGGTGGGAGGACCAAGACCCTGTCGGCTACATGGAATTATCAAGATAGTGGTCATTGGCAAGTGAAACCACAAGAGAAGAGGCCCGTGTTATGCCTGGTCCTGCTGAGCAATTTTCAGACCTCAGCTCATTCTGGCAACAGGGCAACTGGGTCAGTGACATGAAGGAGGACGGGGTAAATGAGGTGGGCGGTGCTCAGCCGGTGCGCAGCCTGAGGGGCTCGGTCAAAGCCCTTGGGGAAGGCCGACAGCAGCCAGGACTCCAGCCTCCTGTGGCTGCAGCCTCTTTGGGGTCTCCCTCCCAATGTCAAGTCGCTCTCACTCCTGCTTTGGCAGCTGTGCCTTTACCCTGAGCTTCTTGACGAGGCGAGTGCTCCCTGAGGCGATGCGTGAAAAGCACAGGCCACGCTCAGAGTCTGTGTCTTTACTGCTCATACTGCTTCTCCTGTTTTCCTTCTCTCCTTCCCTTCTTGTCTCTTCCTATGCCTTGTCTTAAACCTTATTTCTGTATTCCTCCTTCATTTCTCTCCTCCCCTCCCACTTTTAAATTTAACCAAGGGAGAAACGTCAACTATAAACAAGTATAATATAGCAAGCATATAATAAAAGTATAGAATATAAAGTACTACTGGAACACAAGAAGGAATACTATCTGGCAAAGTTTATAACACTTCAGAAAGGAGATGACACTTGGGTAGGGTATGAAAGATTACTAGAAACTCTATTAAAGTGTAAAGGGCAGATGAAAAAGCATGATCAAAAACGAGAAACAGGACCTCCCTGGTGGCGCAAGTGGTTAAGAGTCCGCCTGCCAATGCAGGGGATACGGGTTCGTGCCCCGGTCTGGGAGAATCCCATATGCCGCGGAGCGGCTGGGCCCGTGAGCCATGGCCGCTGGGCCTGCGCATCCGGAGCCTGTGCTCCGCAACGGGAGAGGCCACAACAGTGAGAGGCCCACATACCGCAAAAAGAAAAAAAAAAAAAAAAAAAAAAAACGAGAAACAGTGTGCATGGCATTCTATCAGCATTAATGGGCAACATTCTTGGCTGTCTTATTTACCTTTGTATTCTCCAAGCACCTAGCACCACCATCTGACATTATACAAATATTTGTAAATGCACGAATGAATGTGTGTTCAGGAAAGACCAAGAATATACCAGAATGGCTATGACTGGAAATGAAAGCAAGGTCCAAACTGTCAAAGAACATTGAATACCATCCTACGTATTTTGTACTTGTAGAACGATATTGCTTAAAACAATAGAAAACCTGGAAAATAGCAGGGAGTGAATGGCAGCAAAATATGAGGACTAAGCAGTAGCAGTGGTGGCAGAGAAGAGGGGTGACTTTGTTCAGGGAAAATTGATAATAACCCAGTCAATTAATGTAGAAAATGAGGATAAAGAGAAGTTGAAAATAATTCTAAAGTTTCTGGCTTGAGTGAATGGGTGAATTAGTAACAGCATTTACCAAAATGAAAAAATACGAGAGGAAAGGCATGTGGTTTAGGGCATGGGAACTAAGAGAGCAGTAGGAGAGAAGCAGGTACCAAGTTTAGGTTTTGACATGTTACATTAGCAATGTCAGTGGACTACTTCAGTGTGGATGCCTAGTAAACAGAGGGAAACATGAGGATAATGCTCTGATGAAGGTCAGGTTCGTTATAAAAGAGTTGGGAGTTTTCCTCTTTGCTCATCCAGTTGCATGTCAAAGACATCACTGACTAAATTACAAACCGAACTGGCAGATGATAGGTACTAGGCTTTAATGGTAAGTCTCTTACTTTACAAGTTTTTAGATAAATATATACTGTGAAATTTGAACAAACTACAAAAGGAATCTTTTCTCACTAAGAAAAGGTGAAAGAAGCCTTATACTTACAAGGCAAATATACTACTACAAGGTAAATATACTATACAACTCCCTTTTTATCCATTGCTTGACTAAATGCCCATTATCTACATTTCATCGAAAACATTTTGTATTTAAAATATTAAAACAGTAATGTAATTGTAGAAAAGAAATAATTTTCTAATAAATATTAAAAAGCTTCAGACTTCTATTTTTCATCCTTATCTCAGGATTGAAATAATATTTATGATTTCAAATGAGATAATACCAGAAGTTGATCAGTAACAGTTCTAGGTATAAAAACATTTGATAAACCCCACGTGTCCATAAAACTACAATAGAAAAATACACTGAAATTACCCTAAAGATATGAATGCTATATACCATCAAAAATGTTAAATAAAATTACAAACTCAGATCTCACAAATATAAAATATATTTTCATTCAGTATAAGATGGAATTTACTCCAAACTCTTATTTATACTGTGAATCTGCTTATAAAGCCATTCGACCTAAGATTATAATTAATTTATCTATAGATAAATCTACTCTTTTCAAACATTCTAGATCATCCACTGCAAGCAAGTAAATGTTATTTAAAAATGTATATTACCTCTTAAGGAGAACCTCCAAAATCTCTAACAGCACACAGTTAAACTGTTTAGCTTAATATTACAGATTTGAAGAAATAAATTTGCTGAATCAAATTTAGAGTTAGTTAGTAAGTCAAAATTCACTGATGTATTGTTTTCTCATATCCAAATTTTTAAAACTTTAACGTGGTAAACAATAAAACCAAGACCAACAAATAACAAAATTAACAATACCAAACATTTAAAGAGTGCTTAATATTTGCTAAGGGCTGTTTTAGAAAGTGCATTATGAGCATTATCTAACTGAATCTTCACTACAACCTAACTTTTCAGATATGGGTACTGAGGCTCAATAAGAATAAGTAGAATTTTCCAGATCTTAAAATTATTATTCAGTGACAAAATCTTGATATGAATACAGGCACGCTGATTCCTGCTCCCAAAATGTTAAATGCTAATCCTTACTGCTTCCTCTTTGCCAGGCACTATTATAATCTCTTTCATTTAAAAATGTAATGCTCAAAACAATTCTGTGATAGGTAAATACTATACATTATCTTAGTCTTTAGATGAGTAAACTGAGGCCCAGAGAGTAATAAATTTGTCCAAAGTCACCAATCTAGGAAATGGTAGAACCTGGATTTAAACCCTGACATTTTGACTCCAGAGTCCATGGTCTTAAACACCAAGTAACACTACTGCTTTCTTATACGTCAACATGCAGTATAAAAAACAAGGGAAAGCCATGCAACCAAATAATATAGCTTAGTACATATATTATGAGAAAACATTTCATGGTTTAGCTTTTTATATACATTGAAATACAGCAACTGATTTCAGCTCTCTCAAAATAAATATATAAATCATAAAACTGGAATCATAATATTCTCTATTGAAGATACTTTTCAAAATATTCTAAAATTAACTTTAGAACTCGGCTTAGAAGCAAAAATAAATACTATATACTTATTATTATATGCCATGTTTGAAAAGCTAATAAAATAAATAAAAATTTAAAAACAAAAAAGTATTCTATAGAACAATAAGCTTGATATGTATTAGTAATGCTCAATAAAAATATAAGGAAAGTGTCTGTGAACTATATGATTCTCTATATGAAGTTATCTAAAGACTACATTGAAAAGTCAAGAAGCATACAAGATATAATATTTCACCAGAAAATAAAGTTTAGCTTGTCCAAGATTAATAATTATTTATGCTATGTAGATGGAAATGGCTTTAGTAGTTATCTGTACTATATACTTAGAAATGAATATATATATTTATAAAAGATAAACTAAAAAATACCACTTTTGTCAAAATTCAAGCTTCAGTAATAATAGTAAAATTCATTTTAATTTCTATAGATAAAATGGTCATGGAAACAAAACAATTACAATCTTATAAAATAAAAGCAATATCAAATCTATTTTGACTTTGAAAGTATTGTAGAATTTACTTAAATTCTACCTTCTGTTGTCACAAAAGAACATTTTCTATGTAAAGTTAATGAGAAAAACACAAAGATATACAGAAATATAATTATAAGGAAGGTATTTATTTATTAAGCCAACACATTTTCAATATAAACTTATTTATATAATAATATTCTTCTCTAAATAAAATTTGTGTCAAAACAAATTAACTATAAATTACAAAATAAATATTACAAAACTATTTTATCCATTATATTTTAAATGCAAAATTAAACAAGGAGTACCTATGATTCTTGTAATTCTTTAAAAAAGAAGGATAAAAAGAAACAACTTACAATTTGCATTATAAGGTCTGTATTGCTGATTTGTTCTACTGGGCAGGAAACACTAGTCCTCTAAAGTCATGGAGACTTTAATAATTCATTTAATAGATGCAATTCTATCTCTTGAACAAAATGGGAACTACAAAAGAAGTCAACTTTCATTTTAAAAGAAATACTTGCTTCCTATTTAATAAGGCCTAAATATTTTTCACATATTTTCATCAGAAAATATTCACAATTTATTTTGCTCTGGTTTGGACATAAAATAGAGAATTTATCAGAGATTCCAAGAAACAATGTGGGAATATAAAAGATTAATTTGATACGTTTTGTTTAAATTTCCTTTTGTAACATCTCAGTTACTTCCACAAATGAAAACTTACGTGAAATTTTTATTTTATAATATAAATGATGCAAAACTGGAAGAATGACATATAAATCAAAGAAAGGAATAATACATATCTATCAATATAATACTATATTTTATTAAAAAACAATCAGTAAAAAAAATATTTACTCATAAGTGATATAATTCACTGCTAAGTAATTTAAAGGGACAACAGGGGTTGGGGGGAGGCACAGATGGCAGTGACGTGGGCCACTGACTAAGATCTTAGAAACAAAACTCCCCCCTGGGAGACAGTTACCTGACAAGGTTGATAAAATAGATGCTACCCAACTTATTTCAAACATCAAACCATCAATAAATTAAACCTATGTTTCCTATAAGTAACATGTAGTAAATTGAAATTTCATTCAAATATCGTAACAGCAGCAGAAAATACTAAATCTTAAAAACTCAAACATTTATTAAGTATGAAACACCAAATATATATTTAAACGTTACACTTAAAACTTAGACTTGATAATAATATACTTACTACACTTATGATAATATATTTAAAGCAAATACTTATTAATTAATAATTAATAAAGCTCTGTCTCTGGGAGAGATTTGTCTTCAAGGGCAGTCTTGATTGAGGCTTAAGAATTATAATTCCAATGAAGTTTAGACTAAGAAAAACTTTTTTCCTGGTGAATCACCCAATAGCAAAGCATAGTCATTCTTTTAAACAACAAATTAGGGTTCCCTGCTTCAAATTTTTTGTCTATTCAATGTATATGAATTTCTCCAAAATTATCTGAATGTCAAATGGTATGGGCAAAAGATGAGGCCACTTCTTCCTCTACTTTACTTTTCCAATGATTATTTGCCCATCCCTTTCAGTAAGATCCTCATTAGTAAGATTTTGAAAATTCAACACCAACTGCAGGAGAATCTTCTAGTTAAAGCCAATTTGTGATGTCAAACAGTTTCAGATATGCTTATTTCAGACTTTAATTCTGAACCATTAAATTCTGATAAATACAAACAAGTTTCTTTCAAACCTAAGACCTTCCTCCTACATTTTAATATTATGTCAACTAGTTCTCTTCTTTAAAAATTTTTTTGGCTTTATATATCTTTTCCAACTTTACTGAGGCATAGCTGACAACTGAAAACTGTATCTATTTAAGGTACAATTATGAAATAATCACCACGATCAAGCTAATTAATATATTCATCACCTCACAGTTATCATTTTTGTGGGTGTAGTGAGAGCACTTATAAATTATTCTCTTAGCAAATGTCAGGTAAACAATACAGCATCATTAATTTTAGTCACATTCTTGTACATTAGATCTCCAGAACTGATTCCTCTTGTATAAATGAAATTTTGTACCCCCTTCCACCAACATCTTCCCATTTCCTCCTCTCCCCAGCCCTGGCAACCACCATTCTACTCTATGAGTTTAACTGTTTTAGACTGCACATTTAAGTGAGGTCATGCAGTATATGTCCTTCTACATCTGGCTTATTTTACTTAGCATAATAATGTCCTCCAGGTTCATCCGTATTGTCACAAATGGCAGGATTTTTTTCTTTGTTAAGGGTGAAAAATATCTCATTGTACATATATACATTTTATTTATCCATTCATCCATTGATGGACATTGAGGTTGTTTCTGTATCTTGGCTGTTGAAAATAATGGCTGAAATGAACATGGAAGTGCAGATGCCTCTTAAGAGATTTTGGTTTCACTTGCTTTGTATATATACCCAGAAATGGTGGATCATATGGTAGTTGTATTTTTACTTTTTGAGGAACTTTCACTCTTCCATAATGTCGGTACCAATTTACATTCCCACCAACAGTGTGCAAGGGTTCCATTTTCTCCACATCCTCTTCAATACTTGCTATCTTTTGTCTTTCTGATAAAGGTCATTCTAGTATGTGTGAACTGATATCTCGTTGTTTCCATTTGCATTAATGAAGTTGAGCATCTTTACATATATACCTGTTGGTCATTTGTATGTTTTCTTTTGAACATTTATGAAGCAGGTTATTTGCTTTGTTTTCTGTTTGTCCTTGCTTGTTATTTCTTTCTTTTTTTTGCTATTGAGTTTATAAGTACATTATATATTTCATTTTTTAATTGAACTATAGTTGATCTACAGTATTATATTAGTTATTAACTCTTTATCAGATGCATGGTTTGCAAATATTTTCTCCCACTCCATAGGAAGCCTTTTCTCTTTGTTGATGGTTTTCTTGCCATGCAAAAGTTTTTAAACGTGATGCAATCCCACTGGTCTACTTTTGTTTTCACTGCTTGTGCTTTTGGTGTCATATCCAAAAAATCCTTTCCCAGACCAATGTCAAGAAGCTTTTTCCCTATGTTTTCTTCTAGTAGTTTGTTTCAAGTCCTACATTTAAGTGTTTAATCCATTTTAAGTTGACTTTTGCATATGGTGTGAGATAAGAACCTAATCTCATTCTTCTGCATATGGATATCCAGTTTTCCTAACACCATTATTGAAGAGATTATCCTTCACCTTTGTGTGATCTCAGCACCCTCGTGGAAAAATTGTAGATGCATGAATTTATTTCTGGGTTCTCTGTTCTTTTCACTGGTCTATATGTCTTATTTTATGCTAGTACCATAGTTTTTTGATTACTGTAGCTTTGTAATGTATTTTGAAATCAGGAAGTGTGATGTTTCCAGCTTTGTTCTTCTAACTCAAAATTGCTTTAGCTATTTGAGGTTTTTTTGTGATTCCATACAAATTTTAGGACTGTTTTTTCTATTTCTGTAAAGAATGCCATTGGGATCATGATAAGGATTGCACTGAACCTATAGTTCACTTTGGGTAACGTGGGCATTTTAACATTAATTTTTCTAATTCATGAACACAAGACATCTTTCCATTTATCTGTGTCTTCTTCAATTTCCATCATCAACGTTCTATTTTCAGTGTACAAGTGTTTCATCTCTTTGGCTTTTATTCCTAAGTTTTTAATTATTTTTGTTGCTATTGTGAATACAATTGTCTTTAGGGTTTTCTATGTATATGATCATGATAATGTCATCTACAAACATAATTTTACTTCTTCCTTTCAAATTTGAATGCCTTTTATTTCTTTTTCTTATCTAACTGCTATGGCTGGGGCTTCCACTACTATTTGAAAAGAAGTGGTGGATTGGGAATTCTTCCCTTGTACCCTACACCAGACCTTAGAAGGAAAGTTTTCATTTTCTTCCCCCCACTTATCATAGTAAGTGGGCTTTTCATATATGGCCTTTATCACATTGCAATAAGTATCTTCTATACTAATTTTGTTGAGAGTTTTAATTATGAATGGATATTGAGTTTGTTAAATGCTTTTTCTGCACTTATTGAGATCATCACATGGTTCTTTCCTTCCATTTTGTTAATGTGTTATAGTAAATTGATTGATTTGTGTATGTTAAATCACCCCTGCATGCCAGGGATAAATCTCAATTGGTAGTGTTCCAGTGCATGTGAAAGAACTGTGAGCCAGGATCTGAAGCATGAAGACAGTGGCACCAGGCTGGGGAGGGGTGAAGGGAGGATATGGTAGCTCCAGCCTGGGAGTGGGGAGGAGCAAAAAGGTGGCTCTAGCCCCCATACAGGTGTTGCAGCAACTCTAATCCTGCGCAGTGGGGTGAAGGAGACACAGTGGTGGTTACTCCAAGGAGACTCAGTGGGGTGGATTCCAGGCAGCTCCATTAGCTGAGGTCAGTTTTGACAAAGATTGTGGAGGTCCTCAGTGGGTGAAAGCTACAGATGTCCACAGCAGTGGTGAGGGCCACTAGGCTCCTCAATGGCAGTGGCAACAGCTGGAAGAGTCTTGCTGCTTGTCTTTCCCCCCAAGGGCAGGTCATGCCAACGGTATCTTTCTTGGTGTCAAGCTGTAGTGGACTTGGAGATGGAGTGATTCAGGTAAAATGCTTCTTATACTTTTCTATGAAACTATTCTCAGTTTTTATGTTCCACTGGATAGCTCCAGTTGCTTCACTGTACTCCAGAGCTGTCCTAGAGCTATTTTCATTGGTACTTAGTTGATTATTCATTGTTTTTGTGGGGGGACAAGTGTTGGGACAGCCTAATCTGTTATCTTGCTGACATCACTCTACTTCTCTTCCTGAAGTGATTAAAACATTCTTTGCTCACCCTAAAAGAAAATCTTTCTTTAGCACTAAACTTGATCCATTTTGGGAAGACACAATCTTTGCTGAAAATAAGGCATATGGATTTACTGTGTCTGAATATGTATGTGTGCAATCAAAAGTGCATCTACCTTAACAGCATATCATGTTTTCTTCTTACCACTAAACAGGTCCAGCACACTTTATTTAGTGGTGATAAAAGCTCAACATCATACTGCATTCCTACTTCAATACAGCAATTTGAAATTTAAAAACTATTTACCTGAATTCCCAACACATATTGAATAAAAATGTGGAGCTCCATTTGCAGAGTTATGCCTTTCTACTTTTTTGTTGATATAACATACCAGATATAATGAAAGCTAAAATATTTGACATTTTAAAGAAAAATTACTCTGAGAGCTTTGCAAACAGCTCTAATACATCCCCTCTGATTTCAGCTGCAGTTAGCATTACTGAACAAGCAAGGTAGTGTTGGAGCATAAACAAATAGGAAGCAGTTTGAGTCTTGGTACTTAGAGGCTGTGAATACGATTTTTAAATATTAAAATAGGGACTAATTAAAAATGTTTCAAAAATAAAGAGTGGTTCTGTAAGTTAACCAAATCACCTGTAACAAAATCAGCATTAATCACACAGCTGAAGAAAGAATATGTCTATCAAAAAGAGAAGAGATAAGCAATGGAATGATGAAACTAAGAGGAATAAAATCTGGTGGTGTACCATGGACACATCTTTCAGTAATGTCTATTTTAGTTAGAGATTTAGGGAGATATTATATAATTTAGCTAGTAAGTAAACTTTTTTATATTTTAAATGAACAAAAAACAAAACTAAATAATAAAATTTGCAGAAATTTAAAAAAAAAATTCAAAATGATGAAACTTTAATGCTTTTAGTGGGTATCTTTATGTACCCATAGGGGGCAAATGTTCTTTTTTCTGTCAGTGTAAATGCCTGAGAAGTACTAAATTGTATCTTAATTTATTCAATAAATACTAAGAAATAGAAATGAAAGCCTGAATAAGACAAATGTGGTCCCTGAACCCAGAGGCTTAATAAAGTACTACAGGGGCACCTAACCTTGGCTTGGGAGATAGAGACTTCCCAAAGGAACTGACTCCTAAACTGAAATATGAAGATTCTAGAGTAAGAAAGAAGAAACAAAGCAAAAAGAAAAAATACTATTTATAGTATTTTTAAAAAAAGCCCACAGGAAAGAGATAATGACATATTAAGAGAATAGAATAAAAAGTGTAAAGTACCAAGAGATAAAGCTGGATAGTAAGCAAGGGCAAAATCATGAAAGACCTTGTAAAGATTGTTGAGGAGTTTGAACTTTATCCTGAAAGCAACAGGGGCTCTATAAAGTATTTTAAGCATGAAAGTGATAAGTTCACTCTGTTGCAGAAATAAAGATGGGAGTGGACTAGTAAAAGACATTTTGTAATTTCAGTAATCCAAGCGAAAAATGGTGATACCTGACGTGTTAGGTGCCTCAACTGAACAGGCTAGAAGAAAGAGGTACTTCTTGGAGCCTACCTTCTAGGCGGTCTCAAATATATAAACTGGTAAATGTGTAAACACATATATAAGGGCCTATATTAATTTTTAAATACTTTTCCTATACTTGCTCCATTAATGCTTCTATTTCCAATGACAGAGAACGTCCAATCCATGGCATTATATCACACTCATCTAACAAAATATAAATTACTTATAGATTTTGTGAATGCATATAAAAGCTGGCAATCCATTCACATGCTTTGACAAGTGATCTTTCTTCTATGAATATCAACTGATATTCAAGTAAATGAAATACAGTCTGTGGGTTAAATGCCAAATGCTATTATTTTTTAAAGACAACCATGGCAGATACATGAGAAATTATTAGTACAAGTTATCAAAATACCAAGTTTCAATTATCTAGAAAGACATGTGACACCCAGGAACAATCTTCATGTCTCAGTGAAATATGTCAGGATAACTTGTTAATTTCTTTGTGAAAGAATGACTAGTTATGTAGACAAGGAAAACACATACGATGTCTAGCTTTCTTGAGAAAAACTCACCATTTTCTCTAAAATGAAATTTCAATTTAATCTACAAACTTACAGACAGGATCTAGATTCTAGATGAAGGTCTGAAACTCCAACAAGTAAGTCACTAGGCTTCATGGCAGGCCATACCACTTAGGCTATCTCTCAGGCGAGCACTGATATTAGAGCCAGTCTTGCCTTGTGCCAACCTCTCTAGTTGATCATAATTGCCCTAATTGGTGACTAGGTCTAATGTCAAAGAGGCCATATAAGTCACTCCCTCCCTAACTGAATATTCTCTTTTTCTGGCCCAGCAAACTAAAGTCAGGGAATAGCAAATAGCTGTGGCCATGACTGAGGGTTGAGATATGGATATGGATAGAGAGAGAAAGAATGAATCTACACAAAAGGATGTAAGATTACATCTAAAACTCAATGATTCATAATCAGCCTAAAAAGAATCACTCTATAAAACTGTAACTTAATACCTTTACCAATAACCTGAATGAAGGAACTGAGAATATGGTCATTAATTCTGTAGAAGATGCTAGGAACATTAGGTTGGGCATGGTGGCTAATTCATTAAAAGAAAGATACATGAGGAACCTCAATATATTAAAGAAATAAGACATCAAAACAAAATAAAGTTCAATACAGATAATGGCAAGTTACTATCCCACCAGGGGCCAAACGCTGATAAAGGTTAATGAAAATGTTGGCTTAAAATGTGCTAGGAAAAAATGTAAAATAACGGTATAATACAAGTAAGATAGAAATCAGGAGTGTAAAGTTTCTAACAAGTGAAAACTAAGTCTTCTGTTATGCTATCAGATTCTTATTAAAGCAGTATGGTCTCCAATTTCAAAATACACCCGAGAACAATAAAAAGGTTCACAGAGAAATAATTAAATTCACTAAATATCTATTAAAAGTCCTTATGCCAAAGGTGAAATTACTTTGCACTGTGGAAGAAATGACAAAAGGTGTTGAAGTTTTTAGTATATACAGATCAGTTAGACCACATAATACAGAACTCTAAGATTAGAAAATATAGAAAATGATGTGTAATGATACTCAAAAACTTGATTAGAGAAATAACTATTTAACTGTGAGGATTAAGAACTAAAACAGGCTATCAAGAAAGGCTGGAGGAATACAAAATTTAGAGCATTGAGATTAGCTATTTGTTTGAGAGAAAGGCTAAGAACATCCTGTTTTAAACAAGTCCCAAATGGCTAAAGTTAGTGTGATGAAGATATTTAGAAAGTTCATATTCATAAAGGAATTTTGAGACCTTTCAAAAACAGGGATATAAATTAGTGTTGATAGATGATAATTATAATACTGAATATAATTGTATAAAAATGCTAAGGTAGATCCAGAAACTCAGAAAAGTTGTAAAAGAAGAGTAAAGGATGGATTTGGAGAGTATTTTACAGGAAGGAATAAGTCAAAACAGCAGAAGAAAATAAACAGAAAAAGCATTTGTTAGAAACAACCTAAATGTCCATCAATAGATGAATGGGGGACTTCCCTGGTGCTGCAGTGGTTAAGAATCTGCCTGCTAATGCACGGGACACGGGTTTGAGCCCTGGTCCGGGAAGATCCCACATGCCGCCGAGCAACTAAGCCTGTGCGCCACAACAATGGAGCCTGTGCTCTAGAGTCTGCGAGCCACAACTACTGAAGCCCGTGCACCTAGAGCCCATGCTCCGCAACAAGAGAAGCCAGCACAATGAGAAGCCCACACACCGCAACGAAGAGTAGCCCCTGCTCGCCACAACTAGAGAAAGCCCGTGCACAGCAACGATGACCTAACACAGCCAAAAATAATAGATAAATAAAAATAAATAAATCTTTAAAAATTATTTTTAAAAGAGCACTTGTAAATGAAACTAAGAAAAAAGTATTAACAAAGAAAAGTGATATTTGTAAAGATCAGGCAATGTTTAATAAATGTTAGAAGGCAAAGTCTTTGCTGGTGCAAATAAAGACCTAAAGGTCAGGTCAAAGTCTATTACAATTCTGACCATTAGATTAAAGAGAGGGAATCAACTCCTCCTGTCTCACATTCTCTGCTCTTTTATTAAGTCTCCCACCTTCAGTCTTGGCGAGTGTGGCAGCCAAACCTCTTTAAATTGCTTGAAAACTACTTCCTATGTTTTTACTCCTCTCAACACATAAAAACATACATATTCTTCCACTTAGCCTTTAGTTTCAAAGCAGTGAAAAATTCCTAAAGGAAAAAAAATTTCTGAGAACTAGATTTCAATTAACTTTGATACTTATTAGAATATTCGTTTGGACAAATCACCATCTTTTAGTTAAATGGATGACTTAAGTCAATTATTAATGAGGTTTACTACATCATTCCCCTAGATCTTTTAGAGTGAAAAGATCAAAAGATCAAGACGATGGGGGTAATTCCTTTGCATGTTTTATATGCAAATAGCCTTTTACACTTAAAAGAGGGGTATCAGAGCTCCTACAAATCACAGAAATAGAAACAGCTTTTACTAATTGTCAAGATAAATTGCCAACTACTCCCTATAAATCAGGAAGGATAATTTCTAAGACAGAGTTGCTTATTCATAATAAGTGTTATGTTTCCAATAAGCCCCAGCCCTTTTTTTCACTCCAGTTTTTCCCACATACTTGGTTGAACCACCCTTTGTCTCCCTTCTCTCTTCACTTGACCTTGCCAATTCAAATCTCTTACCTTTCACGACCCTGCTCAGATGTGGACTTCTCCAGAAAATCCAATAGGACTTTAAGGATGAGTAAGAGGCTCTAAATGTATGCTCCCATGGTGCCTGAACATGCCTCTTTCATAGGACTTATCACAATGGATCGTAACTGTCAGTTTATTTGTCTACCTCCGCCAAAATATAGCTCCATAAAGACAGGGACTTTAAAATACATCACTGTTTCCCTTCTTAATGCCTAGCACAGGACCTAGAATATGGTAGGTATTCATTAAGCATTTGTTTTAGGAATGAGGAGTAACTGTTTCATAAAAAATTTATAATCTACACTCAAAAAAATTCACATTTTACTTACAAATTCTAACACCACTAAGGCATATCATGTAATGGATTAAAGGGAGCAAGTTAAGAAGCACTTGCCAGCAACTGATTGGCCAGAAAGCAGCATTCCATAATAGCATTATCTTTGACGAGTTCATCACTGTCTAATGTCTTGTCTTCACTTTTAGAAGTCCAAGACTTGTCTTTATTAGGGCCTAGAAGACCTATATGAGGAATAAAAATAAATTTTGGCATAGAAATGATCAATCCATTTTTCAGATTCTGCTGCACAGTAGCCACATTCAAATGGGAGAGGATATACGAACCACTTTTAAAATTTACACTGGAGAAAACTTTTACAATAACAGGACAACCATCATCCTGGTATTAGGGTAGCTGAAACAGTAATTAAAACGTTGCCTGATGGGCACAGAATAAAAACCTGTCTGGTGATGCTCTATCAAGACATCAAGAATTATTTTAAAAGTTTAATAATTAAAATGAGGTGATACTGACATAGGGATTGACAATAGACCAATAGTACAGGATAGATAGGCCAGAAATAGACATATGAATATGTGGCTTCTGATGTATTACTTAGATGGCTGCAGACCAGTGGAGAGAGAACATCTTCTCAATATACTGTGCTGGGAAAACCAGGAATGGGGGAAATGAATTTACATACAAGCCAATTCCACATGGATTACAGATCCAAATGTGAAAAGCTTTGCATTCTTTTTTTAAATTACAAAGACTTGTCTTCACAATTAGAAGACAAGTCTTACCAGGGTAAAGAAGGATTTCTTATTAACAAGACACAGCAAGAACAAACTACAAAGAAGAAAATGACTACATTAAAAATTAGAATTTCTAGTCATCAGTAGATACCATAAAATGAATAAGCACACCAAAGAATGGGATAATACATTTGTAACACATATAAGGGGGAAAAAGCTCATACCTAAAATATATAAAGAATGCCTATAAATTAATTTTATATATACATAAAATCAGGAAAGGTGCATGGGAACTTCTAAAGAATAGCAGCATTCTACTTCTTTCCTGGGTAGTAGTTACATAGGTGTTGGCTTTAAAACACTATTTTTTAATGTTTATAATGCTTCAAATTTAAAAAGAACTAATATTATGGATAGTCCTTAGGGGCAGTTTACCTAGGTTATGGTGACACCTGATAAATCTTTCCAGCTCTGCAAGAGCTCTTATCTGGACTACCTACTTCCAATCCTGTCCCTCTTAGTCTATCCTCACCACAGGATCCAGAATGAGCCCTTCAAAATGTAAATCGGAACTAGCTATCCTCTGCTCAAAACGTCCCCATGGTTCCCCATCTCCTACCTGATCTGGCTCTCTATTACTCCTCTGATCTCATCTCCTACCGCTTCCCGACTAGCTCATTCTACTCCAGCTACACAGGCCACTATGATGTTCCTCAAATATTAGCCAGGTTGTTTTTGCCTGGTTGTTCCCTCTGCTTAGATGGCATTTTCCCAAATTGTCACACAGCTAATTCTTTCACCTCCTTCAAGTCTTTGCTTCAATGTTACCTTCTTAATGAGAACTATTTTGTCCATCCTACTTAAAAATGCAACCCATTACCAAACTTTCCTCTCCTTTTCCCTAGTCTACTTTCCATATCTATTTTCAAAAGTACCAAATAATTTATTAATTTTGTTAATTGTTTATTATTGCTCTTGCCCTACTAGAATGCAAGTTCCAAAAAGGCAAGTAACCGGCTGACCTTCAGATATGTGAAAATAAATGCTTATTTTTATAAGAGATTTAGAATAGATTGTTCTGTAGCATTACTGCAGTGATAGCTTGATCTCCATGTTCATGAACATAAATGTAAAAAATGATTATCAAAAACCAAATCCAGAAAGACTTGGAGAAATATATCAAGACAAAGTTAGATTTATCCCCAAATGCAAACATGATGTAACATTAGAAAATCAACTGATATTATTCATCCCACTAACAAAGTAAAAAAGAAAACACAAGATCATTTCAATAGAGGTAAAAAATTCATTAAGAAAATTCAACATCCGTCTATAACATAAAAAAGAAAAAACTCAGTAAATTGAGAATGGAGGGAAACTTTCTTAGCTTGACAAAGAGAATCTACCAAAAATGAATAGAAAACAAAATTAAAGGTAAGACATTAGAACACAAAAGCACTCACTTTAAAATGAGGAAGACAGCAAAGCTGCCAACTTATCACTGCAAATTTTCATAATTGAAATGAAGGTCTTAGGTTATCTCAGATTCAAAACAATGTTCGATTTCTAGTCCCAATGAAAACAAGAGTCACTGATCTTAAATTTCTGATATCTCATCTCCTGTATTTTCACAAATATCTTGAAAATAAAACTTCATTACTTGGAGGCTAGTGGAAACATAATTCAGTCTTAACTGCTGTATTTTTAATCGCAAGAGGATGAAAATTATGAAGCATTCCATTGAAGAAGTTTTGAAAAGGCGTAAAATAGCCAGAAAGAAAGCAGTAGGAAGAAATAATAGATAAAAGCATCAATAACTAAAATTAGATAAAAACAGTAAAAGAATCTAAGAAGTTTTTCTTAGATTTGGTGGGGGTGGAGGAGAACTAAAATAAAATACACAAACCTTTAGCAAGTCTAATCAATAATTACAATAAAACTAACACTAATTTAAGTCTTACTATACCATATTTTACAGGTAATATGTCATTCATATTCCATAACCCTTGAAGAAAAGGAAACTGAAACTTGATAAACTGAATAATTTCAAATTCACAGAGCTGTAAGTGGTGGAGTCAAGATTCAAACAAAGATTTTTTTTAACTCAGATCTCATCATCTGAACCAATACATCATTTACAAATACAGAATACTATATACAAGAACAGGGACATAACCATAGGTAGAGATGATATTTAAATTTTTAAAGGCAAATACTTTGTACACTTCAGCACAGATACATTTCCAAACATCTACAAAATTAGCATAAAATAAAAATGTGTAAGTATAAAAGAATTACCTTAAATAAAAGTACTAGGCCCAAAAAGATTTATAAGCAAGTTTTCAAATATGTTCTAGGACACAAGATAAAAAGCTTTAAGTTCATTTTTCAAAGCTAGCATCATTCGGACATCAAAATCTGACAAAAAGAATATTTTGTATGAAACAAATTATAAATTAGGGGGTGAAAACTCAAATACATTCAGAGTTAAGTAAGCAAAATAAATGTGTAAACCTAGTTGGATAAAAGATTACGATTAGCAAGAATTACAAAGAAAAAAAGAGAAGACTCAAATTACCAGCATCAGGAATGAAACAGAATATCACTATTTATCCTGCAGATATCAAAAGAATAATAAAGGCATACCACAAACAACCTTACACATATAAATTTGACAGTTTGGTGTAATGGACCAATTCCTCAAGCTATATGAACTATCCAATATAAAATAGATAATTTAAATAGGCCTAAAATTATGAAAAAATTTGATTCATGATTTAAAAACTACTGAAAAAGAAATCTTCAGGCCCAGAAAAAGTTTGAATGGAAAACTCTAACAAACATTTAAAGAATTTACACAAATTCTATGCAATATTTTCCATAAAACACAAGAGGAAGAAATAATCCCCAATTCATTTTATGATAGTATTATTGCCCTGATACCAAAACTAGACAAAGTCAGTAAAAAAAAGAAACTTACGGGCCAATAAATCTCATGAATACAGGCAAAAAAAAAATCTTTGACAAATTTTAAGCAAAAACAACTCAGTGATACATAAAAAGAATTACACACTATTACCAAAGCTGGTTCAAGTTATAAAGCAGAAATTAACAAACCACTGTAAAGCAATTATTCTCCAATAAAGATGTTTAAAAAAAAGCTGGTTCAATATTCGAAAATCAATGTAATTCACTATATTAATGGACTACAGAATAAAAATCACAAGATCATAATGATTTACGAATCAAACAAAATTCAATACCATTCATGATTTAAAAACTCAAAACAGAAAAAAAACTAGAAATAGAAGGGATCATCCTAAACTTAATTAAAAAACAAAACAACAACTACAAAAAAAACCCTACAGTTAACATCTTACTTAATGGAGAAAGCCTGAATAATTTCCTCTAAGTCTGGGGAGAAGGCAAGGAGGTCAACTCTCACCCATCCCATTAAACATAGTACTGAAAGTTCCAGCCACTGCAATAAAGAAAGAAAAGGAAATAAAAGCCATACAGATTAGAAAGGAGAAATAAAACTGTTCTTACGTGCAGATGACATGATTATGTAATAGAAAAACCCAAAGAATCTACAATAACAACAAAAGCCCCTCCTACAACTAATACGCAAGTTCAGCAAAATCACAGGATACAAGATCAACACTGAAAAATAATATTTCCACTTATTAGCAATGAACCTGTGGAAACCAAAATTTTAAACACAAAACCAGACTCCCTCTTGCGAGAGCACCAGAATCACAACTAACTGCTGAACAATCGACAGGAAGACACTGGAATTCACCAAAAAAGATACCCCACATGCAAAGACAAAGGAGAAGCCACAATGAGATGGTAGCAGGGGTGAAATCACAAACAAAATCAAATCCCATAACTGCTGGTTGGGTGACTGACAAATTGCAGAACACTTATACAAACAAGGGTTCCCAACCTGGAGGTCCGGCAAAAGGAGGAGGAATTCCTAGAGAATCAGACTTTGAAGGATAGCGGGATTTGACTGCAAGAATTTGACAGGACTGGGGGAAACAGAGACTCCACTCTTGGACGGCACACACCAAGTAGTGTGCGTGTCGGGACACAGGGGAAGGAGCAGTGACCCATAGGAGACAGAACCAGACCTACCTGCTAGTGTTGGAGGGTCTCCTGCTGAGGTGGGGAAAGGCTGTGTCTCACCGTGAGCACAAGGACACAGGCAGCAGAAGTTCTGGGAAGAACTCCTTGGCATGAGCCCTCCCAGAGTCCATCATTAGCTCCACCAAAGAGCCTGGGTAGGCTCCAGTGTTGGGTTGCCTCAGGCCAAACAACCAACAGGGAGGGAACTCAGCCCCACACATCAGCAGACAAGCAGATTAAGGTTTTACTGAGCTCTGCCCACCAGAGCAACAGCCAGCTCTACCCACCACCAGTCCCCCCCATCAAGAAACTTGCACAGGCCTCTTAGATAGCCAAATCCACCACAGGGCAGAGAGCAGAAGCAAGAAGAACTACAATCCTGCAGCCTGTGGAATGAAAACCACATTCACAGAAAGATAGACAAAATGAAAAGGAAGAGGGCTATGTACCAGATGAAGGAACAAGATAAAACCCCAGAAAAACAACTAAATGAAGTGGAGATAGGCAATCTTCCAGAAAAAGAATTCAGAATAATAATAGTGAAGATGATCCAGGACCTTGGAAAAAAGAATGGAGGCAAATATCGAGAAGATGCAAGAAATGTTTAACAAAGACCTAGAAGAATTAAAGAACAAACAAACAGAGATGAACAATACAATAACTGAAATTAAAACTACACTAGAAGGACAATAGCAGAAAAACTGAGGCAGAAGAATGGATAAGTGACCTGGAAGACAGAATGGTGGACTTCACCGCTGCGGAACAGAATAAAGAAAAAAGAATGAAAAGAAATGAAGACAGCCTAAGAGACCTCTGGGACAACATTAAACGCAATAATATTCGCATTATAGGAGTCCCAGAAGGAGAAGAGAGAGAGAAAGGACCAGAGAAAATATTTGAAGAGATTATAGACGAAAACTTCCTTAACATGGGAAAGGAAATAGCCACCCAAGCCCAGGAAGTGCAGAGAGTCCCATACATGATAAACCCAAGGAGAAACATGCCAAGACACATAGTAATCAAATTGGCAAAAATTAAAGACAAAGAAAATTATTGAAAGCAGCAAGGGAAAAATGACAAATAACACACAAGGGAACTCCCATAAGATTAACAACTGATTTCTCAGCAGAAACTCTAGAAGTCAGAAGGGAGTAGCATGACATATTTAAAGTGATGAAAGGGAAGAACCTACAACCAAGATTACTCTACCTGGCAAGGACCTCATTCAGATTCGATGGAGAAATCAAAAGCTTTACAGACAAGCAAAAGCTAAGAGAATTCAGCACTACCAAACCAGCTGTACAACAAATGCTAAAGGAACTTCTCTAACTGGGAAACACAAGAGAACAAAAGGACCTACAAAAACAAACACAAAACAATTAAGAAAATGGTCATAGGAACATGCATATCGATAATTTCCTTAAACATGAATGAATTAAACACTTCCACCAAAAGACACAGGCTCACTGAATGGATACAAAAACCAGACCCATATATATGCTGTCTACAAGAGACCCACTTCAGACCTAGGGACACATACAGACTGAAAGCGAGGGGATGGAAAAAGATATTCCATGCAAATGGAAATCAAAAGAAAGCTGGAGTAGCACTACTCATATCAGATAAAATAGACTTTAAAATAAAGAGTGTTACAAGAGACAAGGAAGGACACTACATAATGATCAAGGGATCAACCCAAGAAGAAGATAGAACAATTATAAATGTATACGCACCCAGCACAGGAGCACCTCAATACATAAGGCAACTGCTAACAGCTCTAAAAGAGGAAATCGACAGTAACACTGTAATAGTGGGGGACTTTAACACCTCACACCAATGGACAGATCATCCAAACAGAAAATTAATAAGGAAACATAAGCTTTAAATGACACAACACACCAGATAGATTTAATTGATATTTACAGGACATTCCATCCCCCAAACAGCAGATTACACTTTCTTCTCCAGTGTGCATGGAATATTCTCCAGGATAGAGCACATCTTGGGTCACAAATCAAGCCTCAGTAAATTTAAGAAAATTGAAATCATATCAAGCATCTTTTCTGACAACAGCGTCATGAGATTAGAAATCAATTACAGGGAAAAAAAGGTAAAAAACACAAACACATGGAGGCTAAACAATATGTTACTAAATAACAAAGAGATTACTGAACAAATCAAAGAGGAAATCAAAAAAATATCTAGAGACAAATGACAATGAAAACATGACAATCCAAAATGTATGGGATGCAGCAAAAGCAGTTCTAAGAGGGAAGCTTATAGCAATACAGTCCTACCTCAAGAAATAACAAACATCTCAAATAAACAATCTAAACTTACACCTAAACTAGTTAGAGACAGAAGAATAAAAAAAAAACCAAAGTTAGCAGAAGGAAAGAAATCATAAAGATCAGAGCAGAAATAAATGAAAAGAAATGAAGGAAATGATAGCAAAGATCAATAAAACTAAAAGCTGATTCTTTGAGAAGATAAGCAAAACTGATAAACCTTTAGCCACGCTCATCAAGAAAAAAAGGGAGGAGACTCAAATCAATAGAATTAGAAATGAAAAAGGAGAAGTTACAACAGACACTGCAGAAATACAAAGCATCCTAATAGACTACTACAAGCAACTCTATGCCAATAAAATGGACAACCTGGAAGAAATGGACAAATTCTTAGAAAGGTATAACCTTCCAAGACTGAACCAGGAAGAAACAGAAAATATGAACAGACCAATCACAAGTAATGAAATTGAAATTGTGATTAAAAATCTTCCAAGAAATAAAAGTCCAGGACCAGATGGCTTCACAGGTGAATTCTATCAAACACTTAGAGAAGAGCTAACACCTATCCTTCTCAAACTCTTCCAAAATACAGCAGAGGGAGGAACACTCCCAAACTCATTCTATGAGGCCACCATCACCCTGATACCAAAACCAGACAAAGATACTACAAAAAAAGAAAATTACAGACCAATTTCACTGATGAATATAGATGCAAAAATCCTCAACAAAATACTAGGAAACAGAATCCAACAACACATTAAAAGGATCATCCACCACGATCAAGTGGGATTTATCTCAGGGATGCAATGATTCTTCAATATACGCAAATCAATCAATGTGATACACCATATTAACAAACTGAAGAATAAAAACTATATGATCAGCTCAATAGAGGCAGAAAAAGCTTTCGATGAAATTCAACACCCATTTATGATAAAAACTCTCCAGAAAATGGGCATAGAGGGAACCTACCTTAACATAATAAAGGCCATATACGACAAACTCACAGCAAACATCATTCTCAATGGTGAAAAACTGCAAGTATTTCCTGTAAGATCAGGAATGAGACAAGGATGTCCACTCTCACCACTATTATTTAACATAGTTTTGGAAGTCCTAGCCACAGCAATCAGAGAAGAAAAAGAAATAAAAGGAATCCACATCGGAAAAGAAGCAGTAAAACTGTCACTGTTTGCAGATACCATAATACTATACATAGAGAAACCTAAAGATGTTAACAGAAAACTACTAGAGCTAATCAATGAATTTAGTAAAGTTGCAGGATACAAAATTAATGCACAGAAATCTTTGCATTTCTATACACTAATGATGAAAAATCTGAAAGAGAAACTAAGGAAACACTCTCATTTACCACTGCAACAAAAAGAATAAAATACCTAGGAATAAACCTACCTAGGGAGACAAAAGACCTGTATGCAGAAAACTATAAGATACTGATGAAAGAAATTAAAGACGATACACACAGATGGAGAGATATACCAGGTTCTTGGATTGGAAGAATCAATATTGTGAAAATGAGTATACTACCCAAAGCAATCTACAGATTCAATGCAATCCCTATGAAATTACCAATGGCATTTTTTTACAGAACTAAAACAAAAAATCTTAAAATTTGTATGGAGACACAAAAGACGCCAAAGAGCCAAAGCGGTCTTAAGGGAGAAATATGGAGTTGGAGGAATCAGGCTCCCGGATTTCAAACTATACTACAAAGCTACAGTAATCAAGACAAAATGGTACTGGCACAAAAACAGAAATAGAGATCAATGGAAAAGGATAGAAAGCCCAGAGATAAACCCACGCACCTATGGTCAACTAATCTATGACAAAGGAGGCAATGAAATACAATGGAGAAAAGACAGTCTCTTCAATAAGTGGTGCTGGGAGAACTGGACAGCTATATGTAAAAGAATGAAATCAGAACACTCCCTAACACCATACACAAAAATAAACTCAAAATGGATTAGAGAACTAAATGTAAGACCAGACACTATATAACTCTTACAGGAAAACATAGGAAGAACACTCTTTGACATAAATCACAGCAAGATCTTTTTTGATCCACGTCCTAGAGTAATGGAAATAAAAACAAAAATAAACAAATGGGGCCTAATGAAACTTAAAAGCTTTTGTAAAGCAAAGGAAACTATAAACAAGACGAAAAGACAACCCTCAGAATGGGAGAAAATATTTGCAAACGAATCAAGGGACAAAGGATTAATCTCCTAAATATATAAACAGCTCATGCAGCTCAATATTAAAAAAACAACCCAATCCAAAAATGGGTAGAAGACCTAAATAGACGTTTCTCCAAAGAAGACATAGAGATGGCCAAGAAGCACATGAAAAGCTGCTCAACATCACTAATTATTAGAGAAATGCAAATCAAAACTACAGTGAGTTATCACCTCACACCAGTTAGAATGGGCATCATCAGAAAATCTACAAATAACAAATGCTGGAGAGGGTGTGGAGAAAAGGGAACCCTTTGCACTGTTGGTGGGAATGTAAGCTGCTACAGACACTATGGAGAACAGTATGGAGGTTCCTTAAAAAACTAAAAATAGAACTACCATATGAGCCAGCAATCCCACTACTGGGCATATACCCAGAGAAAACCATAATTTAAAAAGACACATGCACCCCAGTGTTCATTGCGCACTATTTACAATAGCCAGTTCATGGAATCAACCTAAATGCCCATCGACAGACGAATGGGTAAAGAAGTTGTGGTACATATATACAATGGATTATTACTCAGCTATGAAAAGGAATGAAACTGGGTCATTTGCAGAGATGTGGATGAATCTAGAGACTGTCATACAGAGTGAAGTAAGTCAGAAAGAGAAAAACAAATATCGTATATTAACACCTATATGTGGAACCTAGAAAAATGGTACAGATGAACCAGTTTGCAGGGCAGAAATTGAGACACACATGTAGAGAACAAACATATGGACACCACGGGGGGAAAGCAGTGGGGTGGGGGTGGTGGTGGGATGAATTGGGAGATTGGGATTGACATGTATACACTGATGTGTATAAAATGGATAACTAATAAGAACCTGCTGTATAAAAAAATAAAATTCAAAAAATAAATAAAGCACAATACCACTTATAATCATTCCAAAAGACATGAAATACTTATAAAGGTAAGTCTAACAAAACATATACAGGACTTGCATTTTGAAAACTATGAATTACTGATGAGAGAAATTTTAAGAGATCTAAATAAATGGAGAGACAGAATGTTAATAAATTGGAAGACTCAACATATTAAAAATGTCAATTATTCCCCAACTGATACACAAATTCCCAACAAAATTCCAGCAAGATTTTAAATTCAGCCTGATCTAACTTTATGTTCATTCTACCATTAGGCCACACCCTTAATAGCCATTCTATCTATATAAATTGTAAAAATCATGCAGTTCTTTTGGATTATGGAACACCTCCTCATGGATCACACTTTGTACCTCTCCTTTAGGGCAGCTAAGTCTCCAGTCCACTCATAGATCTAGAAGTAAAGAGGGATAGTGAAGGAGGGCTTTAAGGAGAATCAGGAGTGTCTCACACAGCAACCACTTCAGGGGAGGCCATTACAGTTTCCTTGGGCAAAGCAGGGCTAACTCCAAACTCATCAGGATTTTCCCATATGTCCCCATTCCAATTTTCGGGATCCCATTCCCTCCCAATCAACACCCTCATTTCAACAGCAGACATCCTGTGAAGCTGGGAATCCAATTTGCATTGTAATTTAGCCATTCCAAGGAAGAGACTTTGGATTTCGTTTTAAGCCATCTCAGCCCTTGACTACAGGAGATAAGGATCTCTTTCAGGGAAGACATAGAAACTTTCAGGTGATTTATGCGGTACTTGAGCTGGGAATTCAAATCCCTAAGTTCATCCTTTTCTTTCCTGCCACTGTCATGAAACTTGTTATTTTGAACAATGTTCTAAGGTATCAAAACATATGGCCACCCAAAGTCTGGCCTCTTAAAAGTAATTGATTAGGAGTATCCACTGGTGATATTTTGCATATCACTACTGACACATCACGCTATGGACTATCAGTACTCTCTTTACTACTTAAAACAGAATCCGTATCTTTAAATCAAATCAGATCAAGGAACCAACTGGAGAAATCCCAAAACAAATTCAGAAAATGCATTAAGATACTGTTCCTCTAAAAGTATTCTCAGTAACAAAATCCGTATTAGGGTTCTCCAGAGAAATAGAACCAGAATAGGAGGTATATATACATATCTATATCTATATCTATATCTATATCTATATATAGATATATATATAGAGAGAGAGAGAGAGAGAGAGAGAGATTTATTTTGAGAAACTGGGCCACATGATTGTAGGGGCTGGCAAATATGAAACCTTCAGGCCAGCTGGCTGAAGACCCAAGGAAGAGTTGATGTTGTAGTCTTGAGTCAGAAGGCAGTCTGTAGGTAGAATTCCTTCCTTTTCAGCTGGATCTCAGTCTTTTCTTTCAAGGTCTTCAACTGGTTAGACAAAGCCCATCTGTATTATGTAGGGTAATATGCTTTGTTCAAAAAATTACTAATTTAAAAATGTCAGTCATATCTAAAATATACATCACAGAAACATTTAGACTGGTGTTTGACCAAACAACTAGGCACTACAGACTAGCCAAGTTGACACATAAAATTAACTGTCACAACACCCATACAAAAACCTGTATATAAATTTTTAAAATAGTTTTATGTGTAATACCCCCAAAATGGAAAGCACACAATTAGCCTTCAACAAGTCAATGTTTAAACAGACTGTGGTACACCTACACCATGACATACTCTCAGCAATAAAAAGGAGCAAATTACTGATACATGCAACAACTTGGGTGGAATTCAAGGGCATTATGCTAAGTGAAAAAAATGCAGTCTCAAAAGGTCACATACTATAGGATTCTAATTATATAACATATTAAAATAACAAAATCATAGAGTTAAAAAACAGAGTAGTGATTGCTAGACATTAATGATATTCATTCAAGTCATTATGAAGGTGTATTTGTCAATATAAGAGGTTTTTTGTTAAGAATTCATGGTAAGGTATAGAGAGAAAATGTTTAAAAATATGTATAATGAGATTTCACTAAACCAGATATTAAAATAATTACCAATATTAACAAAATGACAGAACAGTGAGACAACATAAAAAGTTCTGGAGACTCTAGTATACATAGTGAGCCAGGATATGATAAAGAAGGTACTTCAAATCAGTGAAGAAAAAATAAGTTTGCTGGTTATTCAATAAGTAGTGTTGTCATCTCTGGGTATAGATACAGGGATTTCACGTGATATTTAAACTTTTTCTAAATCTCTATTTCTAAAATGTTTGGTAGTGAATAAACAGTTCTTTTATAATCAGAAAAATACTTATCAACTATTTGAAAAAGAACTTAAGTTTAGATGAATTTTGATTTTAGATAAAATTTACAAAAATAAAACAAAAAACCATAAGTAAAACTGATTAATACTTTTTTCCTACATACAAATATAAAAATTCTATGTATCAAAAGACACCACAATCAAAATTCAAAGTTAAACAATAAAGAGGACAGCAAATATTAACATGGCAAAAACAGAGAGAAAAGTTATCACCCAACACATCCTTAATGTTTTTAAGTAAAGATAAACCTACAAGAGTAATTCAAATGGACTTTCACTAAAGAATTGTAAATCATCATTAAACTTGAAAAATATCCCAAGACTCTTTGTATATTCCAAAAGTCACTGATAAATGTAATCCATTTGATCCATGCAAGGGTAACAAAGGCAAATTAAGAGAATTAGAACTAAATTCTCTTTGAGGTCTGGTAAAGCCATTCCTATCTTACCAAGAAATTTTTTTTTTTTTTTTTTTTTTTTTTGGCTGTGCTGCACATGGGCTTTCTCTAGTTGCGGAGAGCAGGGGCTACTCTTCGTGTCAATGCGCAGGCTTCTCATTGAAGCAGCTTCTCTTGTTGCGGAGCACAGGCTCTAGGCGCACGGGCTTCAGTAGTTGTGGCTCGCGGCTCTAGAGTACTGGCTCAGTAGTTGTGGCACACGGGCTTAGCTGCTCCACGGCATGTGGGATCTTCCCGGACCAGGGCTCGAACCCGTGTCCCCTGCATTGGCAGGTGGATTCTTAACCACTGCGTCCCCAGGGAAGTCCCAACCAAGGAATTATTTGCCTCTAATTTCTCCGTAGAAGTGAAAAATCTGTAAATCTTTTATGCCTAAGTTTCCACCTAGTCTGAAGACTGAGGTACATATGACACTGTTGAATATTTTGGTCATTGTGTCATTTCAAATCACACTGCTCTAGCTGCAGCATTTTCTTTCATAAAGTTAAAAATAAACTATCAAGTAATGCCGGTTATTATTCTTAAATCAAATAGATGCCTAGATGATTGTATAGTCCATACGGGATAAACTAATACAGCAGTCTTGGTAGCTATAAAAGTTAAGTGAAGGTTACTCAAAGAACTGCATAACAGGCTATATAATAAGGGAAATTCTGAAACTTTGAGTTAAGAACTTATACATTTTTCATTAAAGACAAAAGGAAAAAAATTAACATGAATAATGTCCAAACTCACGGTAATCAGAGAAATGGAGGGTAAAACAATATACCAATTTGACAAAGTTTTTTTTAACCAAGAAATCAGAAAATAATCTTGTATGTGATTATTATTAATGTAAACTACTACGAATTTTATAAAATACCTTAAAAATAAGGATATTCTTTTAGGGCTTCCCTGGTGGTACAGTGGTTGAGAGTCTGCCTGCCGATGCAGGGGACACGGGTTCGTGCCCCTGGTCCGGGAGGATCCCACATGCCGCGGAGCAGCTGGGCCCGTGAGCCATGGCCACTGAGCCTGCGCGTCCAGAGCCTGTGCTCCTCAACAGGAGAGGCCACAACAGTGAGAGGCCCGTGTACAGCAAAAAAGAAAAAAAAAAAAAGGATATTCTTTTACCCTGATAATCTATTTCCAGGAATTCTGTGTCAATGTAAAAATTCCTTTTTTCTAAGGAAGTAATCAGAGCTACTGAAACATTATAAATATTTGTATTCACTGAAATTATTCTATTTGTAATAATAGAACATTGTACATTTAAAAATCCAGAAATAGCAGATTAGTTAATAAATAACAGTATTCCCATACAATGGAATGCCATATCATCATTAAAAATCAGATAAACAGTCAGAAAATAAAATGAAAAATGGTCGCTAATGTGGGAGAATACTCATAATGTTACATTAGGTTAGTAAAAATTCTGGATGCAAAACAATCTACAGAAGTGAAACCTATTTTACTTAAATTATGTATATATATATAAAAAGTTACATGATAATACTCTAAAATACTAATAGTTGTCATTGTGGAGGGGAGAATTATGTGTTATATATTTTCTAAACAATTCTCTGCATTTTCTAAATTACTGATAATGAACAAACATTATTAGACAACCAGAAAAAAACCCACTGTATTTCATTTAAAAATATATATAACGGATACTTTTATTCTTAAAAAGGGAATACAGGGGACTTCCCTGGTGGTCCAGTGGGTAAGTCTCCACACTCCCAATGCAGGGGGCCTGTGTTCAAACCCTGGTTGGGGAACTAGATCCCGCATACATGTCACAGCTAACAGTTTGCATGCCGCAACTAAAGATCCTGTATGCCACAACGAAGATCCCACGTGCTGCAACTATGACCCAGCAGAGCCAAAATAAATAAATCAATAATAAAAAATAATAATTTTTTAAATAAAAGGGAATACAGAACAATTTCCAAAATAAGGAAGACAACGGTTCCATAATGAAATATATGTAGGAAAAACTGGATTAGGACTTCTAGAGCCCTCAAAATGCTAATTCTCCAACCTTAGCCACCTCCATGCCAGCCCCTGGAGTGACTCCACAGAATCTCTAAGAATCTGGAGCAGCACTTAAAAATTGCCAATCTCTTCTATCGTTCTCACGTTCTGGATATATTTTATAAAACGTAAATAGAGAGAGAAGGAGGGAGGAAGAATGAATTATGTTACAATAGTAGTGAACTTGCACAAGGCGTTAATTTCTAAGTACATATTGGGACCAGGAAGAGGGAACAAGAACTAAATAAGATAGCAGATGGAAAGATTTGCAAACTTGATGTGCTTATTAAAATTGGTTTTACATGCAAAATTTATACTGAATAAATTTTAAAATATGTAAATTGCACACATATGCTTTTATATGTGATGACAAATCATACTGATGTAGTTGAATTTTAAAGGTACTATAAACTGAAATGAAAATACACATATACCTTAGTGTTTAAATAAAAAATGTACCTTGGACATTAAAAGCACCAAAGATTTCAGTGTTAAATTTACTCAGCATAAAACAAACTGCTGAGCATTATGCTATTTACCAAACAGATTTTCACATTAGCCATTAGATGGCACCATATATCTACTAGTTAACATAACTGTATACTAAACTCTAATTTTTCCCCCATGTGTTTAAAAAGTATTACAAAATATATCTAACTTTTAAGTAAATATGATACATGTTATCTTTTATCATTGTTAAATTTTAAGTTTTCAAGTGAAGAAAAATAATATAAGCAATTACCTTGGTATCACCCTTTCTGGAACATTACAATTTAAAATAAGTGATTCAGGATATGGGGATGTATGTATACATATAACTGATTCACTTTGTTATACAGCAGAAACTAACACAACATTGTAAAGCAATTATACTCCAATAAAGATGTTAAAAAAATAAAAATAAAAAAATTAGAAATGTGACATGCTATATTCTCTTTTCATTATGTAATAAAACTGGAAAATAAACAAATTTTAAAATTAAAAAAATAATAAAACAAATAAAATAAGTAATTCCATTCAGAAATCAAGCTGGAATGTTCTAAAACAATTGTTCAAAAGTTAAATGTCAGGTAGCTAGAGAATGTCTTCCCTTAAGATAAATAGAAGATAAAACTAATTTTCTACCTTAATTAGTTTTTACTTCTTTTCATTCATAAATCTACACTGTCCAATTTCTAATTCTTCTCAATAATCAAATTTCTATCTACTGTTCTTAACTAAACTTCATCATACCTTATTCTCTAATCCAGGACTCTCTCAATGCATATCAATTTAAAGTGTAGCTTCCATACAACCCAGCAATCCCACTACTGGGCATATACTCTGAGAAAACCATAATTCAAAAAGAGTTATGTACCACAGTGTTCATTGCAGCACTATTTACAATAGCCAGGACATGGAAGCAACCTAAGTGTCCATCGACAGATGAATGGATAAAGAAGATGTGGCAAATATATACAATGAAATATTACTCGGCCATAAAAAGAAAGGAAATTGAGTTATTTATAGTGAGGTGGATGGACCGACAGTCTGTCATACAGAGTGAAGTAAGTCAGAAAGAGAAAAACAAATACTGTATGCTAACACATATATATGGAATCTAAAAAAAAGAAATGGTTCTGAAGAACCTAGGGACAGGACAGGAATAAAGATACAGACGTAGAGAATGGACTTTAGTAGGACACAGGCAGGGGGAAGGGTAAGTTGGGACAGAGTGAGAGAGTGGCACTGACATATATACACTAACAAATGTAAAACAGATAGCTAGTAGGAAGCAGCTGCATAGCACAGGGAGATCAGCTTGGTGCTTTGTGATCACCTAGAGGGGTGGGATAGGGAGGGTGGGATGGACACACAAGAGGGAGAGGACATGGGGATATATGTATATGTATAGCTGATTCACTTCGTTATACAGCAGAAACGAACACACCGTTGTAAAGCAATTATACTCCAAGAAAGATGTTAAATATATATATCATTCAATAATCCATATTTGTGTAGAAACATGAAGGGTATGGAAGTGTGGTTATAGAGCAGGCTTTTTCGATAAATACCTAACTAATTTGTAAGATGATAAGCATGTGCTCAACTTCAGCCTACTCCTGGTTGCCTGGTTACTAGGGGTAAGATAGGGAAGATAATCCATTCTTGCTACTATCATGGAAGGCATTTTTAAAAAATACTTAACAAAGCTTGAATTGGCTTTTCAACTTCTTTTTCTTTACTTTGGTCATCTGGGCATAAAGTGGAATTTGATTTAATTTTGTACAAGATCAATAGAAGATGGCTCTCAAATGTCTGTGAAATTCTTATTGATTGTTCTGAAAATCAAATATCACCCTGTTTAAAGTCATCATATCAGAAGTGAAATATCTGTTCCTATAGTAATTTAAAATCTCATTTAGTGTGACAGAACTTAGACATATACTTGTTGAATTTTCTTTCAATTAAGCCATTATATAATTGAATCTCACCAGAACTACTGGATTATGTTACAGTTGAATAAATTGAAAGAGCTTATTTAAAAAATAATAAAATAAAATAAAGTGTAGCTTCCAGGACTCCCCTGGTGGCGCAGTGGTTAAGAATCCACCTGCCAACACAGGGGACACAGGTTCAATCCCTGGTCCGGGAAGATCCCACCTGCTGCAGAGCAACTAAGCCCGAGGGCCAGAACTACTGGGCCTGTGCTCTGGAGCCCATGAGCCACAACTACTGAGCCTGCATGCCACAAATACTGAAGCCCGCACGCCTAGAGCCCATGCTCCGCAACAAGAGAAGCCACCACAATGAGTAGCTCGTGCACTGCAACAAAGAGGAGCCCCCGCTCACCACAACTAGAGAAAGCCTGAGTGCAGCAACAAAGACCCAACACAGCCAAAAAAAAAAAAGTGTAGTTTCCTAGTCTCTATCCTGATATCCTCTGCTCCACATGTATGTATCAACTATTTAGATACAAAAAATGGCCCTATTCTGATCATCACTTTTTTTTAATTCCAATTAAGATAGAGTAACAGGGATAAGATTTATCCTACTACCTTAAAACAAGAGACAAAATATATGAAATAATGGCACTAAGACACTGGACACAGGCAAGAAAGGGCAGTGATCATTGAGGGAAAAAAAAAAAAGAGAGATTATTATTTTCCAAGCTTATCCTAGAGAAAGTTTCCAGGCTGCAGCAAAAAGAAAGGGAACGCAAGCAGAGCCCAGTGGTCTCCCTGAGCTGAGATGAACGTGGGGATAAAAGGAAGCTAAGGAGACTAGAGTCTGCCTGGTTGAGTAGCAGAGAACAGAAAGCTGTGCAGAGAGAGAAGTCCAGAAAGCCACACGGAGGCACCCATGAGTATACAGCTGAGTATTGCTCAAGACATTCATGTGAGAAAACCACCAGAGTCTGGGAAAAGAATCCTGAAAAAGAATTAAAGAGAAGAGTGATCAAATATCACACAGCACAGAAACAGTGTCTAATCTCAAGTCCAAAATGAAAAATATCGAACCTTATGGGGCACTGATTATAATACTACAATATCTTGCTCAAAAGTGAGGAAAAATTAACTCTAGAGTAAACCAGGGTATGATCCCACCAAACAATATTAAAAGCAAGACCAAAAGGAACAAACTGTTTCCAAGTAACAACCTATTACAGAACAAAGGTCAAAAAATAAACAAAATAGCCAACACAACAAGGAAAACTTCAAAATGTCTGGAATCCAATAAAAAATAGTTAGGCATGCAAAGAAGGGGGGTGAAAATTAGAAAAAATAAAACAATCAAAACTGACTCAGAGGGCCTCCCTGGTGGCGCAGTGGTTGAGAGTCCGCCTGCCGATGCAGGGGATACGGGTTCGTGCCCCGGTCTGGGAGGATCCCATATGCCGCGGAGCGGCTGGGCCCATGAGCCATGGCCGCTGGGCCTGCGCGTCCGGAGCCTGTGCTCCGCAACGGGAGAGGCCACGGCAGTGAGAGGCCCGCATACCGCAAAAAGAAAAAAAAAAAAAAAAAAAAAAAAAACTGACTCAGAAAGGTGACAGAATTAGTAGACAAGGATACATGGTTACAGGTAATTTCGCCGTAAGCATCTTTGCTGTATACATCTTTGCTACATATCAGCCATAAATATTTTCACCACGTAACTAATTAGTCATAAGGTAATTTTGCCATAAATGATAAAATAACAACAAAAAAGGACGTTTAAAAGGACATAATGAAACATAAAAATTAAATTAAAAAGACTATATAGCAAAATATAAAAATGTTGAATATATTTAAAACATGTATAAAAAAAATTCATAGCAATACTATATGAATAACTGATTTTATTTTATGAGTTGTAACAAGCACTGTTTCCAAGTCTTTCATTCACACCATTTTATACATTTTTTTCCTTCTTAATACACCTCCATGTTTGGCACTGCACTTGTACTTTTTCAATAACATTTCTTTCTTCATTAAAAGAGATATCAGTTTCCAAATACTAGGATGCAAACCTGTAAACTGAGCTTTGAATTTCCTGTGAAAGCCTTCTACACCAGGGCTCCCCAACCTGGGCCACACAGTAGGAGGTGAGCGGGGGGCGAGCAAGCAAAGCTTCATCTGCCGCTCCCCATTGCTCCCCATCACTCACGTTACCGCCTGAACCATCCCCCCACCCCTTGTCCGTGGAAAAACTGTCTTCCACGAAACTGGTCCCTGGTGCCAAAAAGGTTGGGGACCACTGTTCTACACTGTTGTTTGTTCTTGGTATGCTGTCACATGTCTGTTGATAGACACTGCAAACTGCTACGGGAAATGTGAGTTCAGCTCTGAACCTTCAAATCGCTAAAGGACTTGAGAAATAATACATCATTTTCTAGTATAGTATGCAATCTGGCTTTACACTCTCTTATTTCACACTTCTAGTAAGTTTTATCACCATATTTTCTATCAACTCAATATACGTAGGTGTTATCATGCACTGTTTTAAGACCACACGCCTACTGGTCACTGTATAGACCATTATGAGGGCTAAGATTTGCGTACTATAAAAATGGGTGCACTGTGTCAATGGAGAAATGAAACCAAACTGTCAACGAGTTATTTTATCTTTTACGGTAAAACTGCCTTACACCCAATTAGTTAGGTGAAAATGCTTGCAGCAAAGATGGTTAAAGCAAAAATACCAGACACAGATACTAACAGTTATTATGCTGTATCCCATGGGTTCAAAAAGCTAAAGACTGAATGTGTTAAGAAGCATGGATATACATTTTTAAAAACCTAAATTGACCTCTACAGATGAAAACTATACTATCGGAGGTAAAAAGATTAACAGCAGATTAAATATAACAAAATAAAACATTAGTCAACTTGAAGACATACCAATAGAAAGCATCTGAATAAAACAGAAAGAAAAAAGATGGAGAAAATAAACAGAAAAGCAGTAAACCGTGAGACAACTTCAGGTGCACAAATACATACGTATATAATTAGAGTCCATAAAAAAGAGGCCAGAGAAGGGAGAACTAAGAAAACATTTGAAAAAAATGAAGTTCATAATTTTTACAAATTTAATGAAAATGACAAACTAAAGAAGCTGATTGAACCCAAGTATAAGAAACATGAAGAAAACTACAAAAAGGAGTATGATACTCAAATTGCTTAAAAATAGTTATTAAGATGAAATCTTAAAAGTAGCCAGAAAAAAGTTACAGATTATGTATAAAGGAAAATAGATACGGTTAACAACCAATTACTCATCTGAAACAAACACAAGCTAGAAAAAGTGGAGCGCCATCATTAGCGTACTGAAGGAAGGGAAAAAAGTTGTTAGCCTAGAATTTTTTACCAGTGAAAATATCTTTGAAAAACAAAGGTAAAATAACAACAAATTGTTTTTAAACTGTGAAACATTCAAAAGCCAAAAGAATTAATCACTAGCAAACCTGCTTGAGAAATGTTAAAGTCCTTCAGGCAGAAAGAAAATGATACCAGATGGAAACCTAGATCTATTGAAAAAGAATACAGAGCACTGGAAATGGTAAATACATGGGTAAATACAGTTTTTATCTTATGAATTTTTTAAAAAGATAATTGAGAGTGATCTCATGGAAAATGGTGGAGCAGAAAGCTACAAGGCTTGGTCCCTGCACTGGAACAAGTATTAAACTGGAAAAAAGTATCAGAACCAACTATTTCTCTAGGAGTTCTGATCACAAGAAAAAAAATTTTTTTTTCTATTACTTTACTTTTCTACCTATATGAGATGACGGATGTTCACTAAACTTATTCTGATAATCATTTCATGATGTATGTAAGTCAAATCATTATGCTGTACATCTTAAACTTATACAGTGCTATATGTCAATTACATCTCAATAAAACTGGAAGAAAAATGTTTCTTTTTATTTTTTTTTTTTTTTTTTTTTTTTTTTTTTTTTTTTTTTGCTGTACGCGGGCCTCTCACTGCTGTGGCCTCTCCCGTTGCGGAGCACAGGCTCCGGACACACAGGCTCCGCGGCCATGGCTCGCGGGCCCAGCCGCTCCGCGGCATGTGGGATCTTCCGGGATCGGGGCACGAACCCGTGTCCCCTGCATCGGCAGGCGGACTCTCAACCACTGCGCCACCATGGAAGCCCCAAATGTTTCTTTTTAAATCAACTATTTCTGAATTCTGCAACCTTACTGGACACTGACAGCAACCAGAGACATACTTGATGAAAGAAGAGGTTGCTGAAATTCGGTAGCAGAGCAGTGGTGTGCGAACCAGTTATTATCCTTCATCCTCGGCCCTGCCTTGGCAGTGGGGAGAGCAGCTGGCTGGTGCTGGGGCTGGCAGTAAGCACTATGTCCTATGAAAATTTGAGGTTGCACATTTTGGTCATTCTAGCAATTCCCTGAAGGACCAGCTCAGATGTTTGCCTTTGTTTTGGCCTTCTCAAGCTACAGTGACTTCCCTGGCAGGAACTACTGAAAGATTTATAGACACATATGACTTTGTTTTGCTAGTATTTTGCATTCAGACATTTAAGGAAACCTCTATAAGGTCACTGGCTGACCACAGATATAATGTAAAAGAAAATTCTGTGACCATACACAAGAAGGGACACAGACTTTTCAAAAAGTCTAGAAAAGGCACTAAATAGATAACTGTAGCTCCCCACAGGCAAAAATCAGCAATCCCTGATGAGCAAGAGAAACTGATTTTCATACCACATTACAGTATTCAAAATATCCAGTTTCCAACAAAAAATTAGAAAGCAAAGAAACAGGAAAGTATTGCCCATTCACATGAGAAAAATATTTTGACACAAACTATCTCTAAGAAACCCAAACATTAAAATTACTAGTAAAAAAATGATAAATCAACTTATTAAATATGCTCAATGAGCTAAAAGAAACAATAAGCAAAGAACTAAAGAGGACAATGTACTAACAAAAAAAGGAATGTCAATAGATAGACACTATTCAAAAGAAACAAATTAAAAAATCTGATGATGAAGATGATTGGGAGATAAGACAAATGGAAATATTCAGTTTGAGAAGCAGTAAAAAAAAAAAAGAAGAAAAATGAATAGAGTCCAGGGGGGCTGGGGGGATACCATCAAGCATACCAACATAATATGCATCACAGGAGTCCCAGAAGGAGAAGAGAGAGTGACAGAAAAATATTTGAAGAAATAATGCCCCAAACATCCCAAATTTGTTGAAATAAATAAACTAAACATCCAGGAAGGTCAGGAAATTCCAAGCACTATAAATGCAAAGTGATTCACACTCAGACATGTTACAGTTAAACTGTTGAAAGACAAAGACAAAGAGAGAATCTTGAAAACAGCAAGAGAGATACAGCTCATCACACACAAAAAGTTCCCAATAACAGCTGATTTTTTATCAGAAACCATGGAGGGCAGAAGGCAGTAGGATAACATATTTAAAGTACAAAAGGAAAAAGAAAAAAAAAAAACCTGTGAACCAAGAGTTCTAAATCCAGCAAAAGTATCCTTTAAGAAAGAATGAGAAAGTAAGACATTTCCAGATAAACAAAAGTTGATGTACTTTGTTATTAGTAGAACTGCCCTACAATAAATACTAAGGTAGTCCTCCAGGCTGAAATGAAAAAAAAAAACATGACAATAACTAGAAGCCATATGAATAAATAAAGAACACAGATAAATGTAACTACACAGATAAATGTAAAAGCCAGTATTACTGCATTTTTGGTTTTTAACTCCTTTCCTTCATCACTATTTTAAAAGAAAATGCATAAAACAATAATTATAAATATAGGTTAATGGGTACACAATGCACGACAACATACTGTGTGCCAATAACAACTAAAAGGGGGAAGAAGAGAGACATATAAAAGCAGAATGTTTTAATGCTACTGAAAGTAAGTTGTTATTAATCATACTAAGTTATTATAAATTTATGATGTTAATTGTAATTTCCAATGTAATAACAAAGAAAATATCTAAAAATACATGAAAAGGAAGAAAGGGAATCAAAATGGTACATTATAAAAAGATAAACCACATGCAAAAAAAGTAGGAATGGAGGAATTGAAGAGATAAAAACATTTAAGACATAGAGAAAACAAACACCAAAATGGTAGCAGTCCTTTTGTATCAATAATTACATCAAACATAAATGAATTACAATTAAAAGGCAGAGACTGGCAGGATAGGTTAAAAAAAAAGATCCACCTAGGGCTTCCCTGGTGGCGCAGTGGTTGAGAGTCCGCCTGCCGATGCAGGGGACATGGGTTCGTGCCCGGTCCGGGAAGATCCCACATTGCTGCGGAGCGGCTAGGCCCGTGAGCCATGGCCACTGAGCCTGTGCATCCGGAGCCTGTACTCCACAACAGGAGAGGCCACAACAGTGAGAGGCCCGTGTACCGCAAAAAAAAAAAAAAAAAAAAAAAAAAGGATCCATCTATATGCTGAAACTATATACAAGAGACTTACTTTAAATACAAACACACAAAGGTAAAAAGTTGTAAAAGATATTTCATGCAATAGTTACCAGAAGAGAACTGAGGTGGCTACACTATTATTAGTCAAGACAGACTTTAAGACAGAAAAGGGTCACAAAACCAAAGAATATTATATTAAAATAAAAGATTTAATAGAACAAAAATATGTAAGAATTGGAAACATATACACACCTAACAACAGGGTCCCTAAATATATGAAGACAAAATTGAAATAACTGAAGGGAGAAATAGACAGTCTACAACAAGAGTTGGAGACTTCAATATACCATTTTCAATACAGAACGTCTAGGGAGAAGATCAGTAAGGACATAAGGGACTTGAACAACACTATAAACCAATTAGACCTATCTTATCAAACCTATATAGAATATTCTACCCAACATGGGAGAATACACACTCTTTTCAAGTGCATATATAATAGTCCCCCATGACAGGCCATAAATCAAGTCTTACTAAGTTTAAAAAGACTGAAATCATACAATCGATCTATTCTTGACCACAGTGAAATGAAACTAGAAATCAGAAACAGAAGGAAAACTGGAAAATACACAAATAAGTGAAAATTAACACACTTTTAAACAAAAAATTGTTTAAGAAGAAATCAAAAGGGAAATTAGAAAACACCCTGAGATGAATAAAAACAGAAACACAACATATCAAAACTTATGGGATGTAGCAAAAGCAGTGCTAAGAGGAAAAGTTCTAACACATACATTAAAAAGATCTCAAATCAATAACCTAAATTTCCATCTTAATACACTGGGGAAAGAAGAGCATATTAAACAGAAAGCTATCAGAAGAAATGAAATGATAAAGATTACAGTGGAGATAAACAAAATAGAGAATGAAAAACAACAGAGAAAAATGAATGAAACCAAAAGGTGGTTGCTTGCAAACATCAATGAAATTGACATACCTTTAACTAGATTGACGAAGAAAAGGAGAGAAGGCTCAAATTACTAAAATCAGAGTGGGGACATTACTACCAACATTACAGAAACAGAAAGAATTATAAGAAAATATTAGAAACAACTGTACATCAACTTGCATAATGTAGATGAAATGAAAAAATTCCTAGAAACACACAAACTACCTAACTTAAAAAAGAAACAGAAAATCTGAATAAATCTATGAGAGTGAATAAGTAACTCAGAAGCCTCCTAACAAAGAAAAACCAAGGACCACGTGGCTTCTCTGGCGGATTCTAGCAAACATTTAAAGAAGAATTAATACCAAACTTTCTCACACTTACCCAAAAAACAGAAAAGGAGGGGGACTTCCGTCGTAGCCCAGTGGTTAAGAATCCGCCTGCCAATGCAGGGGACATGGGTTTGAACCCTGGTCCAGGGAGATCCCACATGCCGCGGAGCAACTAAACCTGTGCACCACAACTACTGAGCCTGTGCTCTAGAGCCTGTGAGCCACAACTATTGAGCCCATGTGCCACAACTACTGAAGCCCATGGGCTCTTAAGGCCCGTGCTCCACAACAAAGAGAAGCCACTGCAATGAGAAGCCCAAGCACCACAACAAAGAGTAGCCCCCACTCACCACAACTAGAGAAAGCCCATGCACAGCAACTAAGACCCAATGCAGCCAAAAATAAATTAATTAATTTTTAAGAAAAGAAAAGGAGGGAACACTTCCTAACTCATTATATGAGGCCAGCATTAACCTGATACCAAAGTGACACAAACCTACTACAATAAAAGAAAGCCACAGGCAGACAGTCCTTAAAAATATACATGCAAAAATCCTCAACAATATACTAGCAAACTAAGTTCAGCAGCATATTAAAAGCATTCTGCACTATAACCAAGTTGGATTTATTCCAGGAATGCAAGAGTTGTTCAACATCCATCAATGTAATACGCATCATTTATAGAATGAAGGAGGGCAAAAAAATAATCATCTCTCTGTTGATGCAGAAAAAGCATTTGATATAATACAACATGCTTTCATAATAAAAAAAAGTCTCAATAAACCAGGAATAGAAAGGATCTTTCTCAAAATGGCAAAAGCAATATATGAATAACACACAGCTAGCATCATAGTCAATGGTAAAAGACTGAGAGCTTACTCTCTAAGATCAGGAACAAGACAAAGATGCCTGCTTTTGCCACTTCAATTCATTATCATACTGGAACATCTAGCCAGAACAATTAGGTAAGAAAAAAGAAATAAAAGGCATCCAAATTGGAAAGGAAGAAGAAAACTTATCTCTGTTCAGAGATAATATAATCTTACATGAATAAAACCCTAAAAAACACACACACACCAAAAAATAAATAAATATTCAAAAAAATAAATAAATTCAGCAAAGCTGAAGGGTACAAATTAACGCAAAAAATCATCTGTATTTCTATACATTAGCAATCAATAACCTGAAAAGGAAGTTAAAATAATTCCATTTAGAAAAGCATCAAAAATAATAAAACACTTAGGAATAAATTTAACCAAAAAACCACAGGATTTATACACTGAAAACCACAAAATTTTGGTGAATGAAATTTTAAAAGATGGAAATAAATGGAAAGACATCCATTGTTCATGGATTGAAACTTAATATTGAGGTAACAATACTACATAAAGCAATCTAGAGAATCAATGAAATCTCTATCAAAAGCCCAACTGGGAGGGGGTGGGAGATCAAGATGGTAGAGTAGAAAGATCCTGAACTCATCTCCCCCCATGAGCACATCAAAATTACAACTACTTACAGAACAACTATCTATGAGAATGACCTGAATACAAGCAGAAAAGATTTTCCACAACTGAAGATATAAACAAGGAGCTACAACAAGACAGGGAGGAGGGATAGAGACACAGTCCAGTCAGAACCCACACACCAGGGTTGACAACCCCAAAACAGAAAGGATATCACAACTGCAGAGGTCCTCCCTGAGCAGCAAGTGGTCTAAGCCAGCCCCAGAGTCCTGCACCAAGAAAATGAGCCCCCAGAATATCTGGTTTTGAAAACCAGCACGACTCACATTCAGGATAGCTGGGAGGCTATAGAAAACAGAGACTACTCTTAAAGGGCACAGAAGCAGTAGTTTGAAAGGCACCTGCATCAGACCCACTTGCTAATCTTTGAAAGCAGTCATGCATTGCCAGGACACACAGCCAGCCTCAAGGGGAGCCTGCTCTACCCATTAGCAGGCCCAAAACAGTTGCACACTGCCAGGCTGCAGAGCCACTCACACAGGGAGCCTGCCCAACCTACCAGAGGGCCAACAATACTCAGTCCAGCTTCAAAAGAAGGGTGCATGCTGCCCACATAGAGGACACCACTGGAGAATCCAGCTCTGATGGCCAGAGGGGAGCACATTGCTAGGCCCCATAGGACACTCCCACATAATTCCACTTCTCCAAAACTGGGACATGTAAAAAACCTACTAAATACAAAAAAATAAACACAGAGGATTAGGCAAAATTAGGAGACAGTGGAATATGTTCCAAATGAAAAAATAAGAAAAAACCTCAAAAAAAGAAGAACTGAAATAGAGATAAGCAATTTCCCTGATAAAGAGTTCAAGGTAATGATTATAAAGATACTTGTCGACCTTGAGAGAAGAACTGATGAACAGAGAAAATTTCAACAAAAAATTAGAAAATATAAAAAAGAACCAATCAGTGCTGAAGAACATAATAACTGAAATGAAAAATATACTAGAAGGAATCAACAGTAGATTAGATGATACAGAAGAATGGATCAGGAATCTGGAAGACAGAGTACTGGAAATCAAGCTGAACAGAAAAAAGACATTTAAAGAAATGAAAGATAGCTTAAGAGAACTTAGAGACAACATCAAGTGTATTAACATTCACATTATAAGGTCCCAGAAGGAGGTGGGAGGAACAGAGAACACACCTGAGAAAAAAATAGCTAAAAACTCCCCTAGACTGGAGAATGAAACACATCAGGTCCAGGAAGCACAGAGAGTTGCAAACAGCATGAATACAAATAGGTCCACACTAAGACACATTATAATTAAAATGTCAAAAATTAAAAATAAAGAAAGAATCTTAAAAGCAGTAAGAGAAAAGCAACTAGTTATATGCAAGGGGAACTTATATAAGAATATCAGCTAACTTTCAGCAGAAACTTTACAGGCCAGAGGGAGTGCCATGATATATTCAAAGTGCTGAAAGGAAGAAAACCTACAACCAAGAAAACTCTACCTGGCATTGTTATCATTCAGAATTGAAGAAGAGATGAAGAGTTTTACAGACAACAAAAAAGTTAAAAGAGTTCATCACCACCAAACCAGCCTTACAAGAAATTCTAAAGTGACTTCTCTAAGCAGGAAAAAAAAAAATCCACAACTACAAATAAACAAATGATGGAAGGAAAAATCTCACTGGTAAAAGCAAACATACAGTAAAGGTAGTTGATCAATCACATACAAACCTAGTAAGAAAGGTTAAAAGACAAAAGTAGTAAAATAATCTATACATACAATAAGTATACAAGGGATACACCAGATAAAAGATGTAAAATATGACATCAAAAACATAAAACGTGGGGTGGGAGAGTTAAAATGTAGGGCTGTTAGAATGCATTTGAACTTAAGAGATAATCAACTGAAAACAGACACCTATAGATAAATAGAATGTTATATATGAGCCTCATGGCAACCACAAACCTAAAACCAATGGCAGATAAACAAAAAATAAAGAGAAAGAAATCCAAACATATCACTAAAGACAGTCATACAATTACAAAAGAAGAGAGCAAGAGAAGAAGAATGGAATAAAGAAAAGGCATAAAAACAATGAGAAAGCAATTAACAAAAGGGCAGGGCTTCCCTGGTGGAGCAGTGGTTAAGAATCCGCCTGCCAATGCAGGGGACACGGGTTTGAGCCCTGGCCCAGGAAGATCCCACATGCCGTGAAGCAACTAAGCCTGTGCACCACAACTACTGAGCCTGCGCTCTAGAGCCCACGAGTCACAACTACTGAAGCCCACGTGCCACAACTACTGAAGCCCATGCGCCTAGAGCCCGTGGTCCGCAACAAGAGAAGGCACTGCAATAAGAAGCCCGCGCACCGCAACGAAGAGTAGCCCCCGCTTGCCGCAAGTAGAGAAAGCCCACGCACATCAATGAAGACCCAACACAGCCAAAAATAAATAAATTAAATAAATTTTTTTAAAAGGGCAATAAGTACATACCTATCAATAATTATGCTAGTTGTAAATGGACTAAATGCTCCAATCAAAAGACACAGAGTGGCTAAATGGATAGAAAAACAAGACCCATATATATGCTGTCTACAGGAGACTCAGTTCAGATCTAAAAACACACATAGATAAAAGTGAGGGGATGGAAAAACACATTCTATGCAAATGGAAATAAAAAGAAAGATGGGGTAGCAATACTTAAATACTTACAGTCTTTAAAACAAAGACTGTAACAAAAAAAAACAAGAAAGGCCTTACATAATGATAAAGGAATCAATCCAAATATAACGCTTGTAAATATATATGCTCCCAACATAAGAGTACTTAAATAGAGGAAATATTAACAAATATAAAGGGAGAAACTGACAGTAACACAATAATAGTAGGGGACTTTAACATCCCAGTTAAATCAATGGACAGATCATCTGAACAGAAAATCAATAAAAATCCACTGGCCTTAAATGACACCTTAAACCAGAAAGATATATAGAACATTCCATCCAAAAGCAATAGGATACATATTCTTTTCAATGTGTGAATATGGAACACACTCCAAGATAGATCACATGCTAGGCCACAAAACAGGTCTCAATAAATCTAAGATGACTGATACAGTATCAACTATCTTTTCTGACTTCAACACTATGAAACTAGAAATCAACTACAAGGAAAACATTGGAAAAAAACACACACACCAGGAATATAAACAATATGCTACTAAACAACCAGTGTGTCACTGAATAAATCAAAGAAGAAATTTAAAAAACATCTGGAGGGGCTTCCCTGGTGGCACAGTGATTGACAGTCCGCCTGCCGATGCAGGGGACACGGGTTCGTGCCCCGGTCTGGGAAGATCCCACATGCCGCGGAGAGGCTGGGCCCGTGAGCCATGGCTGCTGAGCCTGAGCGTCCGGAGCCTGCGCTCCACAATGGGAGAGGCCACAACAGTGAGAGGCCCGCGTACCGCAAACAAACAAACAAACAAAAAACATCTGGAGACAAAGGAAAATGGAAACACAACATTCCAAAATCTGCAAAAGCAGTTCTACAAGGGAAATTTATAGTGAAACAGGCCTACCTCAGGAACCAAGAAAAATCTCAAATAACGTAAACTTACACCTAAAGGAACTAGAAAAAGAACAAATAAACCTGAAGTTAATCTAAGGAAGGAAATATTAAAGATCAAAGCATAAATAAATGAAATTGAGACTAAAAAAATAGAAAAGATCAATGAAACTAAGAGCTGGTTTTTTGAAAGATAAACGAAATTGATAAACCTTTAACCAGACTCATCAAAAAAAAAAGAGAGAGAGCCCAAATCAATAAAATCAGAAACAAAAGAGAAGTTACAACGGACAGCAAAGAAATACAAAGAATCATAAGAGATTACTAAAAACAATTATACATCAACCAATCGGACAACCTAAAAGAAATGAATTCCTAGAAATGTATAACCTTACAAGACTGAATCAGGAAGGAATAGATAATATGAACAGGCCAATTACCAGTAATGAAATTGGATCCGTAATCAAAACTTACTCAAGAAACAAAAGTCCAGGAGCAGAAAAATTCACAGGTGACTTTTACCAAACATTTAAAGAAGTGTTAACACCTATTCTTCTGAAACTACTACAAAAAATGTAGAGAAAGGAATGCTTCCAAACTCATTCTATAAGGCCAGCATCATTGTGACACCAAAATGAAACAAAGACACAACAAAAAAAGAAAATTATAGGCCAGTATCTGTCGGAAGCCATCCTGGAGCCACTGCACCATGACAAAGTCATGAGCAATGGAAGGCAAAACTGCAAGGCAGCGCTGTGCCAGGAAGGTGGACTACAGCTCTGTTGTTATGTTTTTTGTGTGTTTTTTTTTTTGCGGTACGCAGGCCTCTCAGTGTTGTGGCCTCTCCCGTTGCAGAGCACAGGTTCTGGACGCGCAGGCTCAGCGGCCATGGCTCACGGGCCCAGCTGCTCCGCGGCATGTGGGATCTTCCCGGACCAGGGCACGAACCCGTGTCCCCTGCATCGGCAGGCGGACTCTCAACCACTGCGCCACCAGGGAAGCCCCTGTTGTTATGTTTTATGATAATAAATTTACATATGGGGCAATTTTGGGGGGATGTTGCTCCATGTGAAAGAATAATTCCTCTAGGACTCCCCCTCCTGAAACTACCACAGAATGGGAAGTACCCACTAAAGCCCCGGGGAAATGGGTAAAGAATTAAGAGCCTGGAACTAAGGGGATGTTTTTATGAAAAACACCCTCTAGTATGGAGTTATGGCCATGGGCCGGAGTTCCTGATGACATAGGAAATTTATGGTTCTATTATAAAGGAAGATTAATTATAGAAAAGCAAATGACTAGAGCAGAATTGGTTGCTAGGATAGGGAGAAAACACTGTCTCAGTTGAAGGAAACAACGAGAAAGGGCATGCAGGGTATATTGTAAATATTTTCATGGAACCATTGTAAAAGGTTGCCCATGCAAGAAGAGAAATAGGAACAAGTAGCTCCAACTTTTACAATTAAAATAATCATATAACTGCTTGGCTTGGTTACTAAGAAATAACCTGTGATTAATGGGAACTTGGGGAAATATTTTAATAGGACATCTAGAAACTAGGGGATTTTTTTTTAAAAAAAACCTTTATAGAATATTTTGAGGTTTGATTGTGCTAAGATTGTTTGGCCACGTACCCGGTAATATAATCAACTACAACATATAAACCTGTGATTGAAAACAATAAAGAAGAATGAGAAAGAGAAACATGCAATGCTGATACTTTAAGAAGTGTAACAGAGTTATTTCCTTCGCCGACGCTATCCATCCCTCGGGTATCCCTGGACTCGCTGGAGCTGGACTCCGGCAAGTATCACTGATGAACACAGATGCAACAACCCTCAACAAAATATTAGCAAACCAACACTCAACGATAAGTTTAAAGGATCACACACCATGATCAAGTAGCATTTATCCCAGGGATGCAAGAATGATTCATTTTCTGTAAATCAATCAGTGTGATACACACATTGACAAAATGAAGAATAAAAACCACATGATCATCTCAATAGATGCAGAAAAAGGTTGTGACAAAATTAAACATCCATTCGTGATAAAAACTCAAGAAAGTGGGTATAGAGGCCATATATGACAAACCTACAGCCAACATCATACGCAACAGTGGAAAACTGAAAGCATTTCTTCTAAGATCAGGAATAAGATAAGGATGCCCACTCTCACCACTTTTATTCAACATAGTAGTAGAAGTCTTCGCCATGGCAATCAGACAAATAGATATAAAAGGAATCCAAAGTGGAAAAAAAGAAGTAAAACTGTCACTGTTTGCAGACGGCATGATACTATATATAGAAAATCCTAAAGATACCACCAAAAAACTATTAGAACTAATAAATGAATTCAGTAGAATTGCAGGATACAAAATTAATATGCAGAAATCTGTTGCATTTCTATACACTAACAACTATCAGAAAGAGGAATTAAGAATACAATCTCATTTATAACTGCATCAAAAAGAATAAAATACCTAGGAATAAATCAAACCAAGAAGGTAAAAACATCTACTCAGAAAACTATATGACACTGACAAATGAAACCGAAGAAGACACAAACAAATGGAAAGATATACCATGCTTAGGGATCAGAAGAATATTATTAAAACATCCATACTACACAAGGCAATCTACTGTGGTTCCAGAAAAGACAAATCAATAAAAGAAAATTTAAAAATCTAAATACAGAAACTGACCCTTGTATATATAATTTAGTTTATAATAACAGAGGTATATCACATTAGCAAGGATGAATTATTCAACAACTGGTATTTGTATAACTGGTTAGTTAATCAGAGATAAATGATAAGCTGGATCCTTCCTTCGCACTAAAATAACCTGCAAGTTAATTAAAGACTTAAATGTTTAAAGATGCCCACATTTTACAATAATTAGAGATTCACTGAGTTGAAAACTGAATTCTTTAGGGAAATCATCTCCAAACATAAGCCATAGTCACCACCTGTATCACTCTCACTCTGTGGACATATTTCTTAAAAGTCTGTTTGTGGTAATCTAACTTTGGGGGTTGAAAGGTGGAAAAGAGGGACTTCCCTGGTGGCACAGTGGTTAAGAATCCGTCTGTCAATGCAGGGGACACGGGTTCGAGTCCTGGTCCAGGAAGATCCCACATGCCACGGAGCAACTAAGCCTGTGCACCACAACGACTGAGCCTGCGCTCTGAAGCCCACAAGCCACAACTACTGAGCCTGCGTGCCACAACTACTGAAGCCCAAGCGCCTAGAACCCGTCCTCTGCAACAAGAGAAGCCACCGCAATGAGAAGCCCACGCACTGCAACGAAGGGTAGCTCCCGCTCGCCACAACTAGAGAAAGCACAAGTGGAGCAACAAAGACCCAACGCAGCCAAAATAAATTAATTAATTTTTTAAAAAAGGTGGAAAAGATGAAGCATATTTCAGCTGATGTATGGAAACTTTCCTCTGTAGATATTTTCCCTCCTCTTGAAAATGGTCATAAGGCAGCATAAATAACCAGAAAATTAAATTTATTGCTCAAAGAACCCAGACAGATATATCTCTTTGTATATGAAGTTCATATAAATAAAAATGTATTTAAGCCAATGTTAATTAGTATACATGCCACTCTTTTGTCTGGGCCTTAGAATGAAATAGATCCATAAGAACAACAACAAAAATCTCCCTTCTCAAAAAAAAAAAAAAAAATCTCCCTTCTCCCCTACCCTGCTTCTGATGGGAAAAAAACCTTAGGAGAAATCAAAACTAAATTGATAATGGGGTCATTCTGTAAAATGGCAGTAGTGGTTGGTATGTATGACATCAATTGTCAGGGTGACATCAAGAATCCATCCCTAATCCTCTTCTCTGAAGGGTTAAAAAAAAAAAAGGATGGGTAGTATACCCTGGACATCTCCACTTCAAATCAGTGAGACATCTATCCTGAGTCCAAGTATGCCTAGAACTCTTCCCTTGGACCAAGGGCTGGGCAGTTAAAAACATTCTGGTTCTTCTGTTCTAGTGCCTATAAATAACTTCCTTTCCTTTTTCAGGGTCAGTTATTAAAGAGTGTATATAACACAGCTGAATAATGCATATTGGCTTAGGAAAAATGGAAAGAGCCTTTAACTTTATGAAGTTGGTCCACAGATGTCATTCTGCAAAACACCTTAGTTTTATACTCACAAAACTCCAACTAACACAGGCTTTAGAAAAAGAAATAAGAGGATAAGACAGTAGTAAGTGGTACTTTCAGACAGAAGTATTTCAGAGAAAGACAGGACCTGGTGAGGTATAGGACTGGCTCTCACAGTGTTCATCATGAGTGTGCTCTCCATTTTTATGACAATGACTCCAGATTCTTGTACTCCTGTGACCTTCACAATACATTCTTTCCCCTTAAGTCCTGAACTTCAACCTCCCCCTTCAACTGCTGAGGGGCTGCTTTACTCACTTAATGCTGATATTAACTTATAGCAGCCGCAATTTGGAATATAAAACTAAAAATAGCAAGCATGTGTCAATGCAGTAGGCTCTTTTCCCTCTGGGTGCACACAAACCTCTCATTAAGAAGTTCAAGGAAGCTGAGAATGAATGAAAGCTCCATGATTTCCACCTTCTATTAAATTGTAAGTGAAAGTGCCATTTTAATTATAGTAGCAAAAGCCCTATTCTTTGTTACCATCAAGGCTGTATAAATTCACAACCTAACTGAAAATTCTTGAGCCAGGAAAAAAAAAAAAAAAAACCTTAAACCTTAAAATGTACTCCAACACAATAGCTACAAAAATCTATTTGTCCCCTCAACTCAAGAATATCTCTTAGGGCTTCTCTGGTGGCGCAGTGGTTGAGAGTCCGCCTGCCGATGCAGGGGACACGGGCTCGTGCCCCGGTCCGGGAAGATCCCACATGCCGCGGAGCGGCTGGGCCCGTGAGCCATGGCCGCTGGGCCTGCGCGTCCAGAGCCTGTGCTCCGTAACGGGAGAGGCCACAACAGTGAGAGGCCCGCGTACCGCAAAAAAAAAAAAAAAGAATATCTCTTATTAGCACTACCTAGAAGTCACTGAGCTATACTGAAAGGGAAAGACAGCTATCCTAAGTGCCAGAAAAAATGAAAATAGTATAAATAGGGAGAACTATATTATGACTCTAGATATTTTTAAAAGATAAATTCAAACTAAATTACATGCTGGGAAAAGGAGCACATTATTTATAACATACTGTTTAGTCACAATAAAGAAACAGAGGAATAAAAAACATAATTACGATTTTACGTAATTTTTAGTATTTGAGTGTTGATTTAACAATATATGAAGAATGATTTTACTGGATTTGCATAGAAATTGAACATAGAGATCTGCTTATATGCCAACATCCAAGATTAGTGGTCAGAATTTTCCATACTAGGAGCCACTTCCTTATTCAGAGATCAGCAAAGTGTTTCCTATATACATATTCCATCATTTAAATGAATTCCTGAAACATTTTGGAAGACTCATGTTAGCGAACTCACTAGTAGCTCTCATACGCTCAAAATGCTGAATGTCAAACCACTAAAAGAATGAGCAGAAGAAACTATCAGAACATACCTTCCAGACTCATACACACAGAATACATGTGTCCCATTGCTAAGAGCCTGCAAGTTCCAAGAGCTGTCACTACCCCCTTAAGTAAGGTAATAATATGCCTATGCCAACTCACTGGCTACAAATGCTTTCATGTGCTTTGTTTTATCCAGTCCTCATAAAAGTCTTGTGAGTTAAGTTCAGAAAACATTAATTGTATCACCATTTAATATATAAGGAAATTGAGACTCAAAAAATTTAGTGACTTATTCAATTGTCCAGCCTGGATAAAGCAAATTGGAAAATTTAAGCCATGTCTCCTGAATCCAAAACGTGGATTCTTTCTACTAAACACTAGCTCTTCTAAATACTAGAAAGAAGAAAAAGTACTTTATTGTTCTTTTACTCTGGATCATTAAAACTACAAAAGGTCTGAAGTGTGGTCACTAACCAAAAAATTCCTACCCTACTCCAGCCCCCCAAAAGTCATAATACAGTTCTATAACTTTGCAAATTCTACATTCAAAATTATTATCTACATTTTCAGATACTTATCCAATGTTTCCCCAAAAAGAGATAGCTAAAAACACCAGTAAAAGAGGGAAATGGAAATGCTCAGACTGCACTGAAGGGGAGAGAGGAGGAAAGAGAACAAATTTGTCCACCAGCTGAAAAGGAGGATCTGAGGGCACAGGCAGGAAAGGATGGAAACCTAATTGGATTACCATTTATCCACAAAGCAGTAGCATCCAACTCAAAGGAAAAAGCATAGAACATACAGAAACGCTCCTTTAATTGTCAGAAGCTGGGGAAGGCAGCACCACGCCCAGCTTCCCCTCCTAGCTCTATTTACTATAATCACTCTAGCTATTGTCTACAAATTCTCTTTCTCTCTTATACCTTGTACTCTCTTCACACGTGTATCAGGACAAGAAACTATCAGAATTGAATGGATAGAAGATATTCTCTAATCCAGCCCCATAACTTGTAACCCTACCGTTACCAAACACAACCTTGTCAACACTCATATAAGGCTTTTCTGTCAGGTGGGTGATAACTACTCCCCCTAAGATGTTAACTGATGAGGTTTACATTATTATTCAGGATCATATTTGGAAGAAATCATAAAGGTCGGTCATCTTGACTAGTGATGAGCAGCACACAAACAACCACACAGGTGACCACTTAGCTTCAAGGCAGTCTTGGATTCAAACAGGTTAAAAGATTAGAAAGCTGGGCTTCCCTGGTGGCGCAGTGGCTGGGAGTCTGCCTGCCGATACAGGGGACGCGGGTTCGTGCCCCGGTCCGGAGGATCCCACATGCCGCGGAGCGGCTGGGCCCGTGAGCCATGGCCACTGAGCCTGCGCGGGCGCAGCAGTGAGAGGCCCGCGGACCGCAAAAGAAAAAAAAAAAAAAAAAAAGATTAGAAAGCTGATCTCTGTTACTATTTCTCAACTGTGACCAGTCGTTTACATTTTACTGGCTTACCTAAGTGATTTTCTTCTAGTCAAGGAAAAATATAGCAGATAATAAATCTGAACATCTATATACATTTTCCCCGTGGAAAATAAAGCCATTTTCATTTTTAAAGAAAAAAATTCACCACTGATATCTCCTATTCTCTAGCCACTAATACAAGAATTCTTTTCTACAATTTCCTAAATAGGCTGTCATTTGTATTAGGATATTATATGTTGATTTGTGAATGCTAATTAAACTCAACTCAGTAATGCTATAAAGATAGATTTAATATATAGAAAATACTATATTCAAGACCATAGAGAGAGTCCTTTAACATAAAACTAAATATCACTTTCCAGGCTAATATGACTTGGACATATTAACACACATATTCACCTGTGTAAGGCATAGCATTCTTAATTATGAGTTCATAAAAGACATAAACGATCTAAAGTAATAAACATCAAAGGAACATAATTTCAGGTGATGCAAACTTTTGCATAGAAAGAGTGGCCAATAAGACTAAAATTAGTTTAAAAAAAAGACTAAAATTACACTAAGTAAGCAGTTTATTTTTTTGAGATAAAATACAAATCTCACAAAAGCAATCATTTTAAAGTATATAATTCATTGGTTTCTAGTATATTCACAGAGTTGTGTAATCATCACCACTATCTAATTCCAGAACATTTTCATCACTCCTCAAGAAAACCCCATACCCATTAGCAATACCTCCCCAATCCTCCCTCCTCCCAGCCCTGGCAAGCACTGATCTACTTTCTGTATATTTTTCTATGTATTTATCTATTCTGGACATTTTATATGAATGGAATCATACGTGGCTTTTTGTGTCTGGCTTCTTTTCACTTAACATAATGTTTTCAAGATGTGTCCATGTTGTGGCTTGCATCAATATTTTATTCCTTGTTATGTGTGAATAATATTCCACTGTATGGATATACCAATTTTGTTTAATCCATTCATCAGTTGATGCATATTTGGGTTGTTTCTACTGTTTTGGCTATTATGAAAAATGCTGCTATGAACATTCATGTACAAGTTTTATATGAACATATATTTTCAATTCCCTTGAATATACACCTAGGAGTGGAATTGTCAGGTCATCTAATAACTACAGTTGTCCCTCAGTATCCATGGGGGATTGGTTTCAGGACCTGCTGTGAATGCCAAAATCCAATGATGCTGAAGTCCACAGTGAGCCACTGTAACCACGATTCTGCATCTATGGATTCAGACAACCATCAATCATGTATTAAGTTTGCCATCTGAAGTTGGTTGAATCCACAGATTCAGAAGCCACAGATGTGGGGTGTCGACTGTACATTTATTGAAAAAATCTGCATATAAGTGAACCTGTGCAGTCAAACCCATGTTGTTCAAAAATCAACCATATATTTTTAACTTTTTGAAGAATTTCAAACTGTTTTCTAAAGTGGTTGCACCATTTGACATTCTCACCAGCAATACATGAAGATTTCAATTTCTCCACATCCTGACCAACACTTGCTACTGTCCATTTTTAAGATCATCCTTAGTCAAGCATTTGGAAGAGGACAACAGAGAATCCTTATAGAGTTCTATTTTGTTTATTTTTCCCTAGAAGCTGCCAAAGAAATAAAAAGTATAACTGAAAAGGAGTAAATAAAACTTTCATTATTTGCAGGTGATATAACTGTCTACATAGAAAACCCAAAATATCTACAGAAATATTAAAACAGTTTAGCAATAAGACTGGATATAAAATCAATATACAAAAATTTATTGCATTTCTATTATCAGATTTCTTTTACCACAGCAACAAAAAAATATGAGATTTCTAAACATAAATCTAACAAAAATTATGTAAGATCTTTATAGAGAAATTTTTAAAACTTTATTGAAAGTCATTAAACAAATGCAAAGATATACCATGTTCAAGACAAGAAGTTTAACTCCATATTTATGTAAAAATTCAATGTAATTCTCATTAAAATTTCAAAAGGGCTTTTTGAGAAACTGGACAAACTGATTCTGAAATTTATACAAAATTATCAAAGGCCCAGCAATAACCATGACACCACTGAAAAAGAAAAAGAATCTGCCCTAATAGATAAGAATCACAAAGCTCTAATAATTAGTGAAGTAAAGGAATAGATAAGTGTTTATTAATGGAACAGTGGGAAATATTTGGAATACTTAGTAAATTGTGCTAGAACTCTATAAAGAAAAAATGAAATTAGGTTCCTACCTCAACCATGTAAAAAAATTAATTTCATCTGTTTTAATGACTTAAATATGACTTTAAGGTTTAAAAGGTAAGACTTTAAACTTTTAAAAGTAATATATTATTTCCCCCCCAAAGTCTCAAAGAGTGCTAAAGAGAGAAAAGGAGAAAGAATGAAAAAAAGAATATTTAGAAGTCAGACTAAATTAATATTAAAATTTTTGCTCAAAGACCATAGACATTTGTGAGTATCTGCAAAAAATGGAAGCTGCCTAGCTCCATGCCTCCCAATTTTTCCTCCCCAAACTATACAAAACCAGAAGTAAAAAGTAAATCTATATAAAAACCATGTCCTCAGAATAACGTGAATACAGAGAATACTGAAACCTCAAAATAACTGTTAGTAAAAAGACAAAACTTAACAAATCATAGGGCACAATCTCTCACATCCCTACCCCCCTTCCAACCTCACTGAAAGGCTTTGTCATGAGCAAAGAAAAAGAAAAACTGCTGAGAAGACAGAAGGGAGAAGAAAACAAGTGGGCCAAAGGCTGACCTAAAACTACCGTCAGAAAAATAAGCCCACCCTAAATCTGAAAATATAAAAAATAAATAAATAATTGAGTAGATTAGAGCACAGGGAAGGAACCTCAAAGTATCAATACATGGGAGCTGACAAGGCAAGCATGATTTAAACCGGTGGTCTGGTGGTCTTTGTAACTCCATTTCTGGAGCAGAAAAAGGCAAGAAGGGAGAAGGCCCTTTGGCAACTGGGTGGAGATGAGGAAAAGCAGCAAAATGGGATAGAGTCCAGCAAAGACAAAAGAATCACAAAATCAGAGGATTCAGAACCCCTTCTCCGCCAAAACAAAATACAACAAACGACCCTTATTCTATCTGTCCATTTCAATCTCCTCTTCTACTTAGCCTGAAATTCTCTCACTGAAGTCACACCTTTAAAGTACACAACTACATCTAGAGGGAATTTACCCAGATGATTACCCTTAACATAAACAGAACATGTAAGACTTGGAAAAAGTAGGCATATTAGAGTGGATTCATTGGTAAGTGGGAGCATGTAACTCACTGTACTTCTTGGGCTCAGTGGTTCATTAACATTTCCCAGTCTGTTTTGAGGTTAGATGTAGCCATGACTGAATTATTGACAAGGGATATGAATCTGAGGGAATGTGCACTGCTTCCAGGCCTAGTCCATAATCATCTCCTAGGCATAATCCTCCTTTCCCTTCCCTCTCCCACAACCCCTGCTTGATGCAGATGAATGCAGCAACCTCCAAAACTACACAATGAAGGTGCCAGAGCCGCAAGACAGAAGACTGGATCCCTGAATCACTGCTCAAGAGTGTGATGTAGCAATCTGCTACACCTGATTTAGACAAGTGAGAAATAAACCTTTATCCTATTCAAGTCATTATTTGTTCGGGTTTGCTTCACATAGCAGCTAACAATACCTTAAATAATACAATATGCTGACTAATTACTTCCTAAGGAAGCAGAAAAACACTAACTAATGACATAAGATAGAGAAGAGATATATGTCAACATGGAGGGAAGAGTAGTGGCAGAAGTAAAATGTTAATGACAGAGAAATCAGCAAGGATTCTGAACTCTGGTTAATGAGGAGTTGAAGTGGGTACCTGAAAAGTGTACAATAAAAAGAGAGGGGTGGGCTTCCCTGGTGGCGCAGCGGTTGAGAGTCCACCTGCCAATGCAGGGGACGCGGGTTCGTGCCCCGGTCCGGGAAGATCCCACATGCCGCGCAGCGGCTAGGCCCATGAGCCATGGCTGTTAAGCCTGTGCGTCCGGAGCCTGTGCTCCGCAACGGGAGAGGCCACAACAGTGAGAGGCCCGCGTACCACCAAAAGAAAGAAAAAAAAAAAAAGAAAATATAATTTTATTGTGTAATAAGCCTTTACTGCAAACATTATTGATCATAAAAATGTAAATTCTGAAAACTAAAACTGAAATACAACTATACAGAGGAAATAGGATATGGACAACTGCATGAAGAGGATGAAATAATATTATTTTCATAGTGATTAAAATTATTGAATTTATTATTTACTTTTACTGATTGGTTTTACTCAATAAATGTACTCACATTCACTTAACATGTATTAACTAGTTTAATCCTCACAACAACACACAAGGAAGACAATACTGTTATCCCATTTCATAGATGAGGACAGTGAGATACATAAGGTTACCCAACTAAGGTCAAACAGTTAATAAGTGGCATGAAAACAGTATTAGAACCCATGAGTCTTGATTCTAGAACCATATACCTAACCAATATGATAATCCAACAGAACTAACTCTTTACCTACAAGAGCAGGAAAACAACAGATGCCTAAATATTTTCAAAAGCAAGAAATAGAGACACTTTATTCAGAATATGAAGGTAAGCAGGAAAAAAGACAGCTAAAAGGGTTAAGAGCCTTTGCCTCTGAGAGTAGGTTGGGTGGAAAGGATGGAAGGGCTAAGAGAATGCTCTTATTAACAATGTAAGGGAAGAGTAAGACGCGGAGATCACCTTCCTCCCCACGGATACTCCAGAAATACAGCTACACGTGGAACAACTCCTACAGAACACCTACTGAACGCTGGCAGAAGACCCCAGACCTCCCAAAAGGCTCGCCTTGCACTCCGTGCCCCTCCCTCCCACCCGGCCTGAGTGAGCCAGAGTCCCCGAAGAGGCTGCTCCTTTAACCCTGTCCTGTCTGAGCGAAGAACAGACGCCCTCCGGCGACCTACACGCAGAGGCGGGGCCAAATCCAAAGCTGAGACCCAGGAGCTGTGAGAACAAAGAAGAGAAAGGGAAACCTCTCCCAGCAGCCTCAGAAGCAGCGGATTAAAGCTCCACAATCAACTTGATGTACCCTGCATCTGTGGAATATATGAATAGACAACACATCATCCCAAATTGAGGAGCCCGGAGTCAGTGCTGTGCCTCTGAGGTGGGAGAGCCAACTTCAGGACACTGGTCCACAAGAGACCTCCCAGCTCCACATAATATCAAACGGCAAAAATCTTCCAGAGATCTCCATCTCAACACCAGCACCCAGCTTCACTCAACGACCAGCAAGCTACAGTGCTGGACACCCTAAGCCAAACAACTAGCAAGACAGGAACACAACGCCACCCATTAGCAGAGAGGTGGCCTAAACTCATAAAAAGTCCGCAGACACCCCAAAACACACCACCAGACGTGGACCTGCCCACCAGAAAGACAAGATCCAGCCTTATCCACCAGAACACAGGCACTAGTCCCCTCCACCAGGAAGCCTACACAACCCACTAAACCAACCTTAGCCACTGGGGACAGACACCAAAAACAATGGGAACTACGAACCTGCAGCCTGCAAAAAGGAGACCCCAAACACAGTAACATAAGCAAAATGAGAAGACAGAAAAACACACAGCAGGAGAAGGAGCAAGATAAAAACCCACCAGACCTAACAAATGAAGAGGTAATAGGCAGTCTACCTGAAAAAGAATTCAGAATAATGATGGTAAAGATGATCCAAGATTCTATTTCCCAGATCCAAAATCTTGGAAATAGAATAGACAAAATGCAAGAAACAGTTAACAAGGACCTAGAAGAACTAAAGATGAATCAAGCATCGATTAAAAACACAATACATGAAATAAAAAATACTCTAGATGGGATCAATAGCAGAATAACTGAGGCAGAAGAACGGATAAGTGAGGTGGAAGATAAAATAGTGGAAATAACTGCTGCACAGCAAAATAAAGAAAAAAGAATGAAAAGAACAGAGGACAGTCTCAGAGACCTCTGGGACAACATTAAACGCACCAACATTCGAATTATAGGGGTTCCAGAAGAAGAAGAGAAAAAGAAAGGGACTGAGAAAATATTTGAAGAGATTATAGTTGAAAACTTCCCTAATATGGGAAAGGAAATAGTTAATCAAGTCCAGGAGGCACAGAGAGTCCCATACAGAATAAATCCAAGGAGAAATACGCCAAGACACATATTAATCAAACTGTCAAAAATTAAACACAAAGAAATCATATTAAAAGCAGCAAGGCAAAAACAACAAATAACACACAAGGGAATCCCCATCAGGATAACAGCTGATCTCTCAGCAGAAACTCTACAAGCCAGAAGGGAGTGGCAGGACATAATTAAAGTGATGAAGGAGAAAAACCTGCAACCAAGATTACTCTACCCAGCAAGGATCTCATTCAGATTTGATGGAGAAATTAAAACGTTTACAGACAAGCAAAAGCTGAGAGAGTTCAGCACCACCAAACCAGCTTTACAACAAATGCTAAAGGAACTTCTCTAGGCAAGAAACACAACAGAAGGAAAAGACCTACAATAACGAACCCAAAACAATTAAGAAAATGGGAATAGGAACATACCTATCGATAATTACCTTAAATGTAAATGGACTAAATGCTCCCACCAAAAGACACAGATTGGCTGAATGGATACAAAAACAAGACCCATATATATGCTGTCTACAAGAGACCCACTTCAGACCTAGAGACACATACAGACTGAAAGTAAGGGGATGGAAAAAGATATTCCATGCAAATGGAAACCAAAAGAAAGCTGGAGTAGCAATTCTCATATCAGACAAAATAGACTTTAAAATAAAGACTACTAGAAGAGACAGAGAAGGACACTACATAATGATCAAGGGATCAATCCAAGAAGAAGATATAACAATTGTAAATATTTATGCACCCAACATAGGAGCACCTCAATACATAAGGCAAATACTAACAGCCATAAAAGGAGAAATCGACAGTAACACACTCATAGTAGGGGACTTTAACACCCCACTTTCACCAATGGACAGATCATCCAAAATGAAAACAAATAAGGAAACGCAAGCTTTAAATGATACATTAAACAAGATGGACTTAATTGATATTTATAGGACATTCCATCCAAAAACAACAGAATACACATTTTTCTCAAGTGCTCATGGAACATTCTCCAGGATAGATCATATCTTGGGTCACAAATCAAGCCTTGGTAAATTTAAGAAAATTGAAATTGTATCAAGTATCTTTTCCGACCACAATGCTATGAGACTAGATATCAATTACAGGAAAAGAGCTGTAAAAAATACAAACACATGGAGGCTAAACAATACACTACTTAATAACGAAGTGGTCACTGAAGAAATCAAAGAGGAAATTAAAAAATACCTAGAAACTAATGACAATGGAGACACGACGACCCAAAACCTATGGGATGCAGCAATAGCAGTTCTAAGAGGGAAGTTTATAGCAATACAATCCCACCTTAAGAAACAGGAAACATCTCGAATAAACAACCTAACCTTGCACCTAAAGCAATTAGAGAAAGAAGAACAAAAACATCCCAAAGTTAGCAGAAGGAAAGAAATCATAAAAATCAGATCAGAAATAAATGAAAAAGAAATGAAGGAAACGATAGCAAAGATCAATAAAACTAAAAGCTGGTTCTTTGAGAAGATAAACAAAATTGATAAACCATTAGCCAGACTCATCAAGAAAAAAAGGGAGAAGATTCAAATCAATAGAATTAGAAATGAAAAAGGAGAAGTAACAACTGACACTGCAGAAATACAAAAGATCATGAGAGATTACTATAAGCAACTCTATGCCAATAAAATGGACAACCTGGAAGAAATGGACAAATTCTTAGAAATGCACAACCTGCCAAGACTGAATCAGGAAGAAATAGAAAATATGAACAGACCAATCACAAGCACTGAAATTGAAACTGTGATAAAAAATCTTCCAACAAACAAAAGCCCAGGACCAGATGGCTTCACAGGCGAATTCTATCAAGCATTTAGAGAAGAGCTAACACCTATCCTTCTGAAACTCTTCCAAAATATAGCAGAGGGAGGAACACTCCCAAACTCATTCTACGAGGCCACCATCACCTTGATACCAAAACCAGACAAGGATGTCACAAAGAAAGAAAACTACAGGCCAATATCACTGACGAACATAGATGCAAAAATCCTCAACAAAATACTAGCAAACAGAATCCAACAGCACATTAAAAGGATCATACACCATGATCAAGTGGGGTTTATTCCAGGAATGCAAGGATTCCTCAATATACGCAAATCAATCAACGTGATACACCATATTAACAAGTTGAAGGAGAAAAACCATATGATCATCTCAATAGATGCAGAGAAAGCTTTCGACAAAATTCAACACCCATTTATGATAAAAACCCTGCAGAAAGTAGGCATAGAGGGAACTTTCCTCAACATAATAAAGGCCATATATGACAAACCCACAGCCAGCATCGTCCTCAATGGTGAAAAACTGAAACCATTTCCACTAAGATCAGGAACAAGACAAGGTTGCCCACTCTCACCACTCTTATTCAACCTAGTTTTGGAAGTTTTAGCCACAGCAATCAGAGAAGAAAAGGAAATAAAAGGAATCCAAATTGGAAAAGAAGAAGTAAAGCTGTCACTGTTTGCAGATGACATGATACTATACAGAGAGAATCCTAAAGATGCTACCAGAAAACTACTAGAGTTAATCAATGAATTTGGTAAAGTTGCAGGATACAAAATTAATGCACAGAAATCTCTGGCATTCCTATATACTAATGATGAAAAATCTGAAAGTGAAATCAAGGAAACACTCCCATTTACCATTGCAACAAAAAGAATAAAATATCTAGGAATAAACCTACCTAAGGAGACAAAAGACCTGTATGCAGAAAATTATAAGACACTGATGAAAGAAATTAAAGATGATACAAATAGATGGAGAGATGTACCATGTTCTTGGATTGGAAGAATCAACATTGTGAAAATGACTCTACTACCCAAAGCAATCTACAGATTCAATGCAATCCCTATCAAACTACCACTGGCATTTTTCACAGAACTAGAACAAAAAATTTCACAATTTGTATGGAAACACAAAAGACCCCGAATAGCCAAAGCAATCTTGAGAACGAAAAATGGAGCTGGAGGATTCAGGCTCCCTGACTTCAGACTATACTACAAAGCTACAGTAATCAAGACAGTATGGTACTGGCACAAAAACAGAAAGATAGATCAATGGAACAGGATAGAGAGCCCAGAGTTAAACCTATGGACATATGGTCACTTTATCTTTGATAAAGGAGGCAGGAATGTACAGTGGAGAAAGGACAGTCTCTTCAATAAGTGGTGCTGGGAAAACTGGATAGGGACATGTAAAAGTATGAGATTAGATCACTCCCTAACACCATACACAAAAATAAGCTCAAAATGGATTAAAGACCTAAATGTAAGGCCAGACACTATCAAACTCTTAGAGGAAAACATAGGCAGAACACTCTATGACATAAATCACAGCAAGATCCTTTTTGACCCACCTCCTAGAGAAATGGAAATAAAGACAAAAATAAACACATGGGACCTAATGAAACTTAAAAGCTTTTGCACAGCAAAGGAAACCATAAACAAGACCAAAAGACAACCCTCAGAATGGGAGAAAATATTTGCAAATGAAGCAACTGACAAAGGATTAATCTCCAAAATTTATAAGCAGCTCATGCAGCTCAATAACAAAAAAACAAACAACCCAATCCAAAAATGGGCAGAAGACCTAAATAGACATTTCTCCACAGAAGATATACAGACTGCCAACAAACACATGAAAGGATGCTCAACATCTTTACTCATTAGAGAAATGCAAATCAAAACTACAATGAGATATCATCTCACACCAGTCAGAATGGCCATCATCAAAAAATCTAGAAACAATAAATGCTGGAGAGGGTGTGGAAAAAAGGGAACACTCTTGCACTGCTGGTGGGAATGTGAATTGGTACAGCCGCTATGGAGAACGGTATGGAGGTTCCTTAAAAAACTAAAAATAGAACTACCATATGACCCAGCAATCCCACTACTGGGCATATACCCTGAGAAAACCATAATTCAAAAAGAGACATGTACCAAAATGTTCATAGCAGCCCTATTTACAATAGCCCGGAGATGGAAACAACCTAAGTGTCCATCATCGGATGAATGGATAAAGAAGATGTGGCACATATATACAATGGAATATTACTCAGCCATAAAAAGAAATGAAATTGAGCTATTTGTAATGAGGTGGATAGACCTAGAGTCTGTCATACAGAGTGAAGTAAGTCAGAAAGAGAAAGACAAATACTGTATGCTGACACATATATATGGAATTTAAGAAAAAAAAATGTCATGAAGAACATAGGGGTAAGACAGGAATAAAGACACAGACCTACTAGAGAATGGACTTGAGGATATGGGGAGGGGGAAGGGTAAGCTGTGACAAAGTGAAAGAGCGGCATGGACATATATACACTACCAAACGTAAGGTAGATAGCTAGTGGGAAGCAGCCGCATAGCACAGGGAGATCAGCTCGGTGCTTTGTGACCGCCTGGAGGGGTGGGATAGGGAGGGTGGGAGGGAGACGCAAAAGGGAGGGGATATGGAAACATATGTATATGTATAACTGATTAAATTTGAAAAAAAAAAAAAAAAAAAAAGAACCTAAAAGGATTAGGTTCGGAGAGCTTCCAGGTTGGTGAACACTTGGAGATGTGGGGAGAGTGACATGCCCGGAGAGAACATGGAGGCTCCTCGACCCATACCTTGCTCTATACATCCTTCCATCTAGCTGTTCCTGAGTTATATCCTTTTATAGTAAACCAATAATCTAGTAAGTAAAATGTTTCTCTGAGTCCCATGAGCCATTCTAGCCAATTAATCAAACTCAAGGAGGAGGTTATTAGAACCTTCAATCTATAGCCTGTCTGTCAGAAGCACAGGTGACAATTTGGACTTCGGATTGGTATCTAAAGTCGGGGGCGGGGAGGACAGCCTTACAGGACTGATCCCTTAACCTGTGAGATCTGGCACTATGTCCAAGGAGACAGTGTCAGAATTGATTTGAATTGTAGGGCACCCAGCTGATGTTGGAGAATCGTTTATTGGTGGGGGAAAACCCTCACACACTGGAATTAGTGTCAGAATTATACTGGGATACGGCAGGGCACTAGTAGGATAGAGGTGAGACAGCACTGGCAAAAACACTTCCCTTATCCCATAAAAGCTTTGTGCATCCCCTGTCTCCTTTTGCACAAACTTCAAACCCATCTAGGACGAGTCTCAGGGAATGCAATGGGGATCACAGTGGGAGCCACATGATGCAAGTGGCTGCTCTTCCACCCAGCAGGCTCCATAGCTTCGTTAACTGTCCCCTCCATTGACATTCTAGCAGAACTCTGCGATTGCTTGCTCTCTCTCTGAAAGAACAGTATTTCCTCTTTGGAAGCAAAGGGATAGAGGGAGGATGGGCTATCCTCAGAGGGAGGAAACACAGTCCTTTTCAAGTCAGCTACATCTCTCTTTGTGCCCTCTGATCTACCCCCAGTGCTTAGCACTGTTTAAAAAAAAGAAAAAAAAAAAAAGAAAACAATGTAAGAAGCATTACTTTGATTTAAAATCAGAGCTTTAACTTTTAAAGAAAAGAGATAATTAAGACAAATGTTACATACATCATAATTTTGCTTGAGTTCAGACTTGCTGCAGCTTCCCTTTTAAAAGTGGATCTAACACAAACCAACACCACAAGTTCCTTCGTAACAGAACACTTTAAGGTGAAATTCAACTATACCACTTCTATCCGCTTAGTATACAAACTATGGCTTGTTACCTTGTCGACTCTCTAATTGTCAAAATCCCAACCCCTAGAAGAACCACTAAATTAAAACTGACTGAGAACATTTATTCCTGCATGATGCTTTTAGTTGAGAAAATCAAATAATTATCCTTGGCAGAATGCAAGACAACCATTAAGTGTGTATTTTAAAATTAATTCCAAAGATAATAAATTCATTAAGATAATAAACTATTCATGTTCAACAACTACAACATAAACATCTTTATAATGTTTACATGCAAATCTATATTCTCATTAATCCTGTATTTGGTCTTCTCTTTTCTACCTAAACTCACTTCCTGGGTGATCTCAACTAGCCTCACTGCTTTAAATACCACGTACCCCCAAATTTATCTCCTACTCTGACCTTTCTCCTGATTTCCAGATATCCAACTAACTGCTTTCCTGATATCTGTGATAAATAGGCACCTCAGAGCTAACTGCCCAAGACCGAGTTCCTGATTTCTGTGCATCATCACCCCTGCCCCAGCAGCTCCTCCCTCAGCCTTTCCCATTTCACTTAATAGCACCACCGTTCAGAAGTGATGCCAAAACCTCTTAGTCTTCCTCCCTTACCCTTCTGCCCCCCACCCATATTAATCTTTCAAGTTTTGTCAATTCTACCTGTAAAACACGTCCTAAATCTAAGCATTTCTCAACTTCTCCACAACTAACATCATAACCCAAGCCCCATCATTTCTTACCTAGACTATTTCAATAGCTTCCTAACTGGTCTCCTTACTTCCACGTTTAACCCCCTACAGATCATGTATTACCAACAAATCACATCACTCCCCTGCTTAAAACCCTCTTTTAGCACCCTATTGTGTTTCAAACTAAGCACAAACCCCTTACTATGGCCTATAAGTCCATACAGGATCTGGATACCATCCATCTCTCCTATCTTATTTTGTGAGGCTTTCCACACTCACTTACTCACTCACTACTTTTCCAGCCATACTTCTTTCGACATCTTGGACGTGCCAAGCCTTGTTTCCACCTCAGAACACTTGCATTCCCTGTTCTCTAACTATGACCTTCCCTGACCTTCACACTCCAGCTCCTTCTCATCATGTAGATATCAGCTTAAATGTTATCTCCTCAAAGAGTCCTGTCCACACACACATACAAACACACACTTTCTCTCTCTCTCACTCACTCACCATTGTGTTTGTTCTTTGGTCTTAATAGCATTTATGGTTAGCTAGAAAAATCCTATTTGTTTATTGTCTGTTTCCCATCAGCCCCAAGAATATAAGCTACAGGAGAGCGGGTAAGTTGTTTTATTCACCACAATATCTCCAGTACCTAGAACAGGACCTGGTACTTAACCACTTGCTGAACAAATTAAATATACAAGAATACATAGACACACAAGAGGAAGGTAACACAAGAAATTCAATCCCCTACCTGCATAACCAGCAGGCATTCTACAGGCTTTTGGTTTCCATCAACTACACAAGGAGAAAGCTGACATGTGGACCTCTAAAACTGGACCCCTGCCTGCCACTGCTACCTCTTTCATGGCACTGCAACCCATAAACCCACATCATCTCTTCCACCAAAGAGTAAAATGCTACTGGAGGACAGAAGACATAATAAAATAGCCATAGAAGCCAACTCAAAAAGGAAAAAGAAAAAAAGAAAGGATGAAAAGCCAGCCCTTGTCTGCCACTCTAGGACCTTAGACTCAGGGGTTGGTGAGACAGAGACAGAGAGGTTACAGTGCCACACAACCGGTAGGACCATATTACTAATATGGCCTTTCCCTTCAGATTTTAGACTGTTTTATTCACCCTAAGTCAAGAAAGGGATGAGAATACCCAGGGGGGCTTGGGTCTCCTCTACACATGGAGAAAAAATAGGGACAATGCCAAGCAACTTATAGTAAAACTATAGTACAGATGCAGTTTTTCTTTAGTGTCCTCTATTTAGATTGCCCTTGGCATCTATGACCTACCCATCCTGGACAGCGTCCTAGACTGTCCCACTTCTGCTTTCCACCCATCTACCCAACCCCTTCTCCACAATGTCCTGGCTATCATGCCTTCAGGTCCATAATTTCCCACTTTCCACAATTAAAGTGAAATATCTGATAAACTATGGTAATATGTTTAGATTCAAATGCTAGAGGACCAAGGAATAACTCTCCATCTTCTCTACCTACATAATACATTTTGAAATGAATTTCTAAAGATCAGATATACTGTAATTATAGCAAATGTCAGATGAGAGACCATGGGACACTGATAGGAAAAACATTTCAGATGAAGCAGGTTCTTCCAGTGTCCTTTAAATCATACCATGCAAACATTTATATACTTTATAGACAGAGGTTAAAGAGATACTCAACCTCTCTTATAGGAGAAATGAAAATCTGAATGATGCAGAACTACAATTTTTTACTTACCAGATTAACAAAAAAATCCACAAGTTTAAGATACACTCTGTTGACAGAGCTGTGAATTCATATATTTCTGGTGGGAATGCAAAATGGTACAATGCGTAAGGACAAGAATTTTGCAATTTCTATACAATCATGTAAGAATTACTCTTTGACTCAGCAATCGCATTTTAAGATAAATTTACTTAAAAACAGACCACTAATAACAAATGTACAACAGTATTCATTGTGACGTTATGCCAACAGCAAAAATATTAAAACAAAGCAATTTCCATTGGTAGGAAATTAGTTAAATAAATGATGGTACGTTCACAGAATAGAGCACAATGCAGCCAGGAAGAGGACTAAGAGAGATCTCTACCTACTAATTTGAATTCAACTCTGATGTAAAGTTTGGTTTTTTTACAAAAGCAAGATATAAAACAATATACATATATTTCACCTTTTGTAGAAAAAAAAGTTATACATTTCTTATATTTACCATATATATGTATCACATATTTTTCTATATTATTTATTAGACAATTAAATCCAGAATGTGGGACATTCTAAAATCTACTAAGTTGGTCTCTTAAAAAGTATGCATAGGGCTTCCCTGGTGGCGCAGCAGTTGGGAGTCCGCCTACCAATGCAGGGGACGGGGGTTCGTGCCCCGGTCTGGGAGGATCCCACATGCCGCAGAGCTGCTGGGCCCGTGAGCCATGGCGGCTGAGCCTGCGTGTCCGGAGCCTGTGCTCTGCAACGGGAGAGGCCACAGCAGTGAGAGGCCTGCGTACCGCAAAAAAACAAACAAACAAACAAAAAAACTGCATAGCTGCAGCAAACATAGAAAATGAATATAATTGTTGAATTTAGGTGAGGAGTCTATATGGGTTCACTATTTTATTACCTTTTCTGTATGTTTGAAATTTTTCATGATTAAAAAAAGAAAAATGTAACTTGAGATATATTAATACCCCTTAATGTCTTCCCATTTCATTTACAGTAATGTCAAAATACTTTCATGACCTACAAGACCCTATACAACTTAGACCTCTATTTATTACTTGTCTGCCTTTATCTATTCCTTTCTCTGTTCCAGCCACACAATGGCCTTCTTTCTGTTCTTCAGGCAAGCCAAGCACACTCCTGCCTCAGGGTCTTTACACTTGTTCCTTCTGCCTGGAATGCTCTTCCCTCAGATATTGGCATGGCTTACTTCTTTCACTCTAATCATCCTCAATCTTCTCAATAAGGCCTTCCGTGAACACCCTAAATTCCTGAAGAGATAAGCCACAAGCCCTATTCCCTTTCCATGATTTACCTTTCTCCATATCACTTATCACTGCTTAATATAGTGTACACATTACTTAATTATTATCAGTCACCTTCCCCTAGAAAAGAAGCTCCATGAGGGCAGCCATTTCTATGTTCTCTACTCCCAGCACCTTTAACAGCACCTGGCACACATACATTAGTAAAATTTAAAAATATATCAGAAGTCATTATGTAGTTTGAACTCTAACTTTCATTGCCCATATGCAGTGCAAACAGCATCTCCCATTTTGTGGCTTGTTTTTTTTTTCCCTCTGCTTACAGTATCTCTTATGGTACAAAAGTTTTAAATTTAAAAATGGTACAATTTATCAATCTTTTCTTTCTGGGTTCTGCTTTTTGTGACTCAAGAACTTGTTTTCCACACTGAAATCATATTTTATACCAAATATTCTCCTGAAAGTTTTAAAGTTAATCCAAATAGAACTTTAGTTTAAAACATGAAGTACAGACCAACTTTTTTTTCCCCATATGGATAACCATTTGTCCCAGCATCATTTAATAAGTATCCAACCTTACACCACTGAATTGTGATATCACCTTTTACATAAATTTCCATGTAAATGAGTATCTCTTTCTGTTCTCTCTACAGTGTCTGATTAGACTATTTGTCTGTATCTGGGCCAATTCCATACTATCTTAATTACAGTAACTTTACAACCAGCTCTGGCTATCAGCAGGACAAATCCCTGAAGCAGAGATGACTAACTGCCTCCAATATCCATTCTCTCTCTCCTCGTTTTAGTTATGGAATCAACCTCTGGATTTTGCTTGTTCTGCCCTGGCAAAACTATTCTAAGCTTCCCTTGCAGCTAGATATGACCACATGACTAAGTTCTGGCCACTTACATGTGAGTAAAAATTATGTGTTTGCAACTCCTGAATCACATCCTAAAAAAGAGCTACTTTCTCCCTTTCCCTTTCTGGGGACTGGAATGTAGACATGGTAACTTCAAACGTCCCAAGGAAGACAACATCTAAAAGACATCAAAGCGAGATAGAAGGAACTCATCAAGTATAATCACCTAATTCCATCCTGCCTATCAGCTTGGACTTTTACATGAGACAGAAGTAAACCTTTCTTGTTTAGCCACTTGGTCTCTGAGAAGCAACCAAATGAGTATCTTATTAATACATATCCACCACACACCCATGTTCCTTACCTGAAAGCTAACTTAGTTCTTCTTGACTATTTGCTCTACCATATACATTTAAGAATTAACTTGTCCACTCCCTGAAAATTCCTGATGGGATTTAGATTAGAATTGCACTGAATTCATAGATTAATTTGCGGAGTACTGCCAATTTAAACATACTGCATATTTTTACCCATAAAAATTATTTATCTCTTCATTTACATTTCTTCTTTTAAGTCTGTATATAAACCTTTTTAGTTTTCTGCATAAAAGCCATACATAACTTTTGTTCATTTTGTTCCTGGGCATTTACAGATTTCATAATACTCTAAAAGAGATCTTTTGTTGCATTTTCTAATTGTTTGTTACAGGAATGTAACTGATTTTTATATAATGATCTTGTATTGATCAAATTTACTGAACTCTTATTCTATTAATTTGATTATAGAGTCTTCTGGATTTCCAATATTGATTATCAACATCACCTATGAATACTATTAGCATTATCCTTTCCTTTTTAATCTTATACTTTCTGTTTCTTCGTCATGGCTTACCATACTGGCTAAGATCTCCAGCATGATGCTGAATAGCAACATTCATACTTCTAATGCTTCATCATTAATATTTAGTTTATTATCTATTTTTGACAGATACCCTTCATTAGGTTAAATAAGTTTCTTTCTATTCCTAGTTTAAGAGCTTTTATTATAAATGAGTAATAAATTTTATCAAATGCTTTTTCTGCTTCTATTGAGGTGCTCACATGATTAACATGGTAAACTGTATCAGTAGGTTCCCAGGCAACATTTTGAGATGAACCAACTTGTCATACATCTGTATGTTTTCTTCCTCAAAACATTGCTGGGTTTGGTTTGCTAATTCTTATATTCATATTTCTAAGTAAGATTAGCATGTATTTCCCTCTTTCACACTGTACTAGTCTGAATGAGTATTGAGGTTATGTTCTAGTCTCATGAAGTAATTTGGGGTAATGTTCCATTTTTCTTAGTCTCTGAAACAGTTTTAATAAGACTGGGTTCCTTTTTTCTTTGAAGGCTGGAAAGTAGTTGTCAGAAAAAATCGTTAGTGATTAATTCAACTTCTCTATGAGTTTAAATTATATTTTTTGCTGAAATTGTCCATTTCATCTATGACTTCAGTTTTGCTATCAAAAAGTCATTAACACTTTTAGGATTTTTGAAAGCTCACTTGTAACTGCAATTATATCCACTCTTACAAGCCTAATATTATTTACATGTTGCTTCTGTCTGATTGTCTTAATTATCAATGCTGGAGATATTTCTATTTCATAAGTCTTTTCAAATTACTAGCATTTTGCATACCAATGTTTTCTTAGGTCAGTCTCCCGAATAAAAACAAAAATAAACAAATGGGACCTAATCAAACTTACAAGCTTTTGCACAGCAAAGGAAACCATTAAAAAAAAAAGAAAAGACAACCTACAGAATGGGAGAAAATATTTGCAAATGATGCAACAGGGGCTTAATCTCCAAGATATACAAACAGCTCATACAACTCAACAACAAAAAAGCAAAGAATCCAATCAAAAATTGGGCAGAAGACCTTAACAGACATTTCTCCAAAGAAGACATACAGATGGCCAGTAGGCACATGAAAAGATGCTCAACATTGTTAATTATTACAGAAATGCATATCAAAACCACAGTGAGGTATCAACTCACACCTGTCAAAATGGCTAGCATCAAAAAGTCTACAAATAATAAATAGTGGAGAGGGTACGGAGAAAAGGGAACCCTCCTATACTGCTGGTGGATTGTAAACTGGTACAGCCACTATGGAAAACAGTATGGAGGTTCCTCAGAAAACTAAAAATAGAATTACCATATGATCCAGCAATCCCATTCTTGGGCACATATCTGGACAGAACTATAATTCAAAAAGATACATGCACCCCTATGCTCATAGCAGCACTATTCCCAATAGCCAAAACATGGAAACAACCTAAATGTCCATTGACAAATGAATGGATAAAGAAGATGTGGTACATATATACAATGAAATACTACTCAGCCATAAAAAAGAATGAAATAATACCATTTGCAGCAACATGGATACAATCAGAGATTATCATACTAAAAGTGAAGTCAGTCAGAAAGGGAAAGACAAATACCATATGATATCACTTATATGTGGAATCCAAAATATGGCACAAATGAACCTATCTACAAAACAAAAAGAGATTCATAGACAGAGAACAGACTTGTGGTTGCGAAGGGGGAGGGGGGAAGGGAGAGGAATGGACTGGGAGTTTGGGGTTGGTAGATGCAAACTATTACATTTAGAATGGATAAACAACAAGGTCCTAATGTATACCACAGGGAACTATATTCAATATCCTGTGATAAAGCATAATGGAAAAGAATATTCAAAAAAAAGAATGTAAAAGTAAATAAATAAATTTATATTAAAAGCTAAAAAAAAGAAAGTACTAGCATTTTGGCTCTCTTGATCCTCTTACTGTAACTGTTTCTATTTCATTAATTTTCTTTTACCCTTAGTGTTTCCTTCTTTCAACTTTCTCTGCACTTATGAGATAGCTCTAACTTCTTGCACTGAATACTGATCTCATAAGTTTTCATTCTCTTCTAACTTAGGCATGTAAGGTTTTTTGATTTTCTTAACAATGGCCCAAAATTCTTTGGCACTATTCCCATTAAGAAGTAGGGCCTGTGTCTCCTCCCTTTGAATGTTGGCAGGCTTGTAAATGCTTATGCCAATGTGGCAGAAGTGGTACCATGTGTGTACTTCTAAGATTAGATCATAAAAAAGTGATACATCATCTACCTTATCTGTTAGATCTATGACCACCATGTGAGAAGCCACTAAATATATCTACAGCTCTCATTTTCAGTTCCTGCTATTTTTTAATAACAACTTTATTGAGATAAAGTTCACATACCATAAATTATATTCTTTTAAAGTGTATAGTTCAGTGGTTTTTAGTATATTCATAGAGGTGTGCAACCATTACTACTGTCTAATTTCAGAACATTTTCATCACTCCAAAAAGAAACTCCGTACCCATCAGTAGTCACTCCATTCCCTCTTTCCCCCAGCCCCTTGCAACCACTAATCTACTTTGTCTCTTTGGATTCACCTATTCTAGACACTTCATATAAACTGAATCATACGTGATTCATATAAATAGAATCATACATATTTTATGTCTATCTTCTTTTACTTATAATGTTTTCAAGGTTTATCCATGCTGTAGTATAATCAATATCTCATTCCTTTTTAGTGCTGAATAATATTCCATTGTATGGATATACCACATTTGTTTATCCATTCATCAGTTCATGGACATTTAGGCTGCTTCTACTGTTTGATTCTTATGAATAATGACACTACAGCTATTACTATCCACGTTTTTGTGTAAACATGTTCTCAATTCTCTTGGGTATGTACCTAGAAATAAAATTTCTGGATTATCTGGTAACTCTATTTTTAACTTTTTGAGGAAGTGCCAAACTGTTTTCCAAAGTGGCTGCATCATTTTACAATCCCACCAGTAATGTATGAGGTTCCATAACCTCATAATAATTATTATAATAAATTAACAATATTTTATTTAATGATTATTAATAATAATTCATCAACATTTATTATTGCCTTTTTGGTTTTAGCCATCCTAGTGGGGGTGAAATGGCATCTCAGTGTGGTTTTTATTTGCATTTCCCTAATGACCTTCTACACTGTTAAACCCTGAGGGTTCCCTAACTTTTCTGTGGGCTCAAAAACACATTTAAAGGTATGCTTGCTATATTTTCTCTAGCAGTTTTGGGTGTTTTACAGCAGAAATTTTTATATGATCAAGTTCAAAATATCGCTGAAAAAAAGAAATCCCTGTTTCTTTAACCAGTCATTACATTTAGAATTTTGCTTGCATAAAGAAAGTATTCTATAAATACCTTGTAACTAACTAGTAGGCATCAGATTAAATTATTCAGGATCAATTCGCCAAATCCACTTCAATCATTCATTTATTAACTCCAATAACATCTATCATATGTCCTATGCTCTTTCAGGCACTGGGGATAGAGCAGTGAACAAGTCCATCAACACTAATGCCCTCTTAGAGCTTTTATCGTAATGGAGGAGACGTACAGCTCCTCCCCGCAAAGTTAATGACTATTTAGGTGATAACTGCCAATTAAAATAGATGTTATTAAATAAGGAGGGTGATATCATTGAGATTAAGAATAAAAAAGGATGAGGGGGCGACTTAAGACTTATGTCAGTAGGGAATGTGTGACTGCAAAGGAAAGAACTAGAGGAATCAGTCATTCAAAGAGCTGGTGGGGGAGAACATTACATGGATCAGCAGAGGCAGAGTTCAAAGTGATACGCCTTGAAATGGAGGAAGGGACCACAAGCCAAGGAAGGCAGATCATGGCCCCGAGATGATGGAAAGGTTCAGGAAACAGATTCTCCCCTCAAGCCTCCAGAAGAAATGTCTGCCCTCAGCCCAGTGGAACTGACTTTGGACTCTCACCTCCAGAACTGTAAGAAAATAAATTTGTGTTGTTTTGGCCACCAAAAGTTGTGGCAAATTATTACAGCAACTGAAGGAAACGAACACGGATTTGGGTACCTGAAAGTGGGGTGCCACTAAAACAAATACCTAACGATGAGGAAGTTAGGTATTTGTTATGATTAAGTAATTGGAATTAAGTAATGGGAGGAAGTTTGAAGAATTTTGAGGGGCACAACTGAAAAAGCCTAAATTGCCTTGAACAGACTTTTAGTAGAAATATGGATGTTAACGACCCTGGTAGTGAGGACTCAGAAGAAAACGAGGAGCATGGTACAGAAAATTCGTATCGTATTAGATCTAGAATACCTAAATAGTCATAAACAGACCACTGGTAGAAATATAAATGTTAAAGGTGCTACTGGTGAGAGTGCAGAAGGAAGTAAAGAACATAAGAACATGTTATTGGAAACTGGAGGAAAGGAGGTGCTTGTTACAGAAAGATTAGCTAAATCGTGTCCCACAATTATATGGAAAGTAGAACTTGTAAACAACAAACTTGGATATTTAGCTGAGTAGATTTCCAAGCAAAGTGCTGAAGGTGCAGCCTGGGTTTCTTCATGCTGATCGTGGTTACATTTGAGAGGAATGAGATAAAGTGAGGGAAGAACTGTTAAGCAAAAAGGAACCAGTACTTGATGATTTGGAAAATCCTCAGCCTACCCAGATTGTAAACTATGCTAAAATCAGGGATTCAATGTTAAGAAAGTGTGCTCTGGAGACAAAGCCAAAGTGTGGCTAGACAACCTTTTGCCAGTGCCTCAAAATGAACAAAAGATCACACCGTTCAGTGACACAGAGGGCTCTCTGAAGAGATTAGACATGTGACTCATGGATCTCCTCAGCCATCCAGGCAGAAGCCAAAAACAGAGATGGAATCATCCAGAAAAGACATGTGGAGGGGCGTCTTGTCTTATGGAAGGAACCCACATAACGAACAGAGAAGACTCACAAGAATCTTTCCAGAGACTGTTATACCAGCAGAGCACCACCACCTCAGACTGAAAGGGACAAGAGCGGCCAAAATGAAAGAAGATAAACAGACCAAAATTCTACAGACAGGAAACAGGCTGATAAAAATACTCAGGTGCAGGGCCTCCCTGGTGGCGCAGTGGTTGAGAGTCCGCCTGCCGATGCAGGGGATACGGGTTCGTGCCCCGGTCTGGGAGGATCCCATATGCCGCGGAGCGGCTGGGCCCGTGAGCCATGGCCGCTGGGCCTGCGCATCCGGAGCCTGTGCTCCGCAACGGGAGAGGCCACAACAGTGAGAGGCCCGCATACCGCAAAAAGAAAAAAAAAAAAAAATACTCAGGTGCAGATATACACTACCTTTCCTGAAAAAGGAAGGATGACTCCAAGGGTAGAATCTTAAATTCTGAGAGACACTACCTTTCCTGAAAAGGGAAGGATGACTCCAAGGGTAGAGTCTTAAATTCTGAGAGTGGAGCCTCAGACCTCAGGGCCAAGAGCAATAGAGTATTATTTCCAGGCCTTGAAACCGAATACATTTTTCCCAATTGGATTTCAAAACTGCTTGGTACCAGTGACTCCTCTCTTCTCTCCATTTTACCACCTTTGGGCTGGAAATGTCTGTAACCGTTATCCTGTTCCATCATTGTATTTGAAGTGCAGGTAACATATTTGCTAGTTTCACATGTCTAGAGATGGAGAGGAATTCTGAACCAGGATGGATCATATCCAGTGTTTCACCCATACCTGATGTAAATGATTTAGATGATGTGACTTCTGAGTTGATGAAATCTAGATGACATTTTGACGATTTACAGATGAGACTTCTGAGTTGATGTTATAATGTAAGGTTTTGTAGATCAGGGTAAGGCACTTTGATTTTATTCTAGGTATAGCGGGAATCCACAGAAGAATTCCAATCAGCAAAGTGATATGACCTGATTTCAATGTAAACATTTAAATGTAAACATTTAAGAGGATCATTGATATGTACTGAAAGGAGATAAGAGTGTAAGTAAGGGAACCTGTTAGAAAACCATTACATCAGTGTGATCAAGAGAAGACAAGGACACAGGAAGGAAAAAAGAGGATAGATTCAAAATATATTTTGAAGGTAGAATTGACAAAACTTGCTAATAATAATAAATTAAATGCAGAAGATAAAAGAAAGAGAGAAATATGGATGATTCTTAAGTTGGGACTTGAGCAACTGGGTAGACTGTTCTATTTATTAGCTGAGATGGAGAAGAGTGAGGAAGGTATAGATTCACGTGAGAAAATCGAGATTTGCATTTTAGACACGCCAAGTGTTTATTCTAACAGACATCCAGATAGAAATATCGAGTAAGTAGTTTGATATAAGAGCAGGAAGCTCAAGGACAGCTCAGAGCCAGATTCATAAATCTGTATGGCATTTAGAACAACAGAACCAAATAAAATTAAACAGAAAGAATAGATGGAAAAATGAAGCAAGCGCAGGACCCAACTCTGGTATGTTCCAACATTTACAGGTCTGACAGAGGAGAGAAGTCAGCAAAGGAGACAGAGAACAGCCAAACAGGTAAAAACAAGTTGAACATAATGTTAGAGATGTCATCTTACCAGAACCATTGATACTAATTACAATTATTCCACTTGATATAACCTTCACAGGCTCTACTCTATGAAAGTCCAGTTTAAAATGCAAAAGCTTTAGGGACTTCCCTGATGGTCCAGTGGTTAAGACTCCGTGATTCCACTGCAGAGGCGCAGGCTCGATACCTAGTTGAGGAACTAAGATTCCACATGTCATGCAGTGCAGCCAAAAAAAATTTTTTTTAATTTTTTAAATAAAAACTAAAATGAAAAAGCTTTAGCTCTGAGCATTCATTTTTAAAATATTCAAATACTTATGGAACTTCCACTAGAAGAGGACACTGAATGCTGAGGAGATACACATAGATTCAGAGACTTTTCCATTGCATAGCTGCCCTGTGATGATTTTTAAAATTTTAATCACAGATTTTAAATTCTTTAGGAAATTGGAAGAAGTGAAAAAGCTGGACTAATACAGAGAAATCTGGGCAAGGCATGGTCTGAGAACCACCTGGATAGGAATGGAGATAGCAGTAAAGAAAAGCAAGAAGAGGCATAATAAAAAGGTGTGTGTTCAGATCATCATCTATCACTACCTACACTATTTTCTCCACTGTAGCTTTCTCTTCCCCTTGTAGCCATGAAAAGCCCTCTACACATTTTATTTTCCTCCCCTCTAGCTATCTCTACTCTTGTCTTGATTCTCTCTTCATCTGACCACAGTTTTATAGTTTTTGATTTCAATTGATTTGTACGGTGTCTCTTCCTGTCCAAGTAAGTTCTGTATTTTAAAAAGTTTTCCTGGGACAAGGTAGTAACTATAAAATTATTTAAAACATTTTGAGCAAATCTGGATTAATATGTTATAGATGAAGACTAAAAATGTTTACATAGATGAAGAAAACAACATATAATTTGTCCCCTCTCTCCCCCATCTCCACAATCCTAAATTTGAGATTTCAGGGAACTGACTTCAATTTTCTCTTTTGTGGTACCAGACATATAGATAGATTACACTTTAATACAGGAAGGAGACGATTTTTAAATGAACAGCAATCAAAGGCAGTGACACACAGATAAACTAGCATGATTACACCAAATTCACCTAAAAAAGAATTTAAAACCTTTTACTCAACTCTAAAGAAGCTGAGGCTTTTCAGACCTGTTGAAGACTTCCTAAAAGTATGCTGACATTCCCTGGTATGTCAATCATACCCACGTACCACAAATACTGACATTGTCTCAAACCTCTTTAGGGTGAAATGTTAGGGCAAGGAGTGCTGCTAGTTGGCCAGACTCAGGAGAGCCAACTCGGTTTTCAAGAAAGACGTAAGAAAAGGAAAGTCCCCCAAGTTTAAAAAGAGAAAAGAGTAGTACATTTATGAAGATTTCTTCCCCTGACCTCCCCTTTCTTCACACCCTTTCACAGGTGTGACTGCTTAGGAATGTGGGGACTCCCAAGGTTTTCCTGATTCTTCCAAATCTACAGAATACCTGATTCCTTGCCTCCCACCTAATAACTGAATTACCTTTCCTGGGGCCACCTTGTTCAACCACCCAGTTGTCAGGTGGCTCCTTCTAAGGAAGCATAGACAGTTGTTGGTGTCAAAAGATGTTGTGGTCTTTGGACATGTTCCCGATTTGAATTTCAACCAACTCCTCACATCTCTCTGATGGGGTACAGTAATAGAACAGAAGTCAATGGGAGATCAGCATGCACTCAGATTCCAGATTCTGAAAGGGAACAAAAATCAAACCCTCCATTCTTTGCCTCTTCACCACATCTGATAACCAATATGCTAGAAACCAGGCTTTATCAGCCCATGAAAACTAAATATAAAGTAACAACTCTCAATAACCACATAATAAGCAGTATGTACTTGATGAATGGTTAAGTCTACAATACAAATAACAAACGTTAGTATTTATTAAATTTTATACTCTGTAAGTCCAAATTATCTGCCATTGTACTAAAATGTATCATACACTGTGAAGTGTTCATTTTGTATTTAAATATCCATGCAGAGCACTGACTCACCTTTTCTAATACAGATAAGTTCATGTACTCCACAGGTTCTTTCTCCACCTGTTAAGAAAATTTTTATTAGAAATTAAAACCAGATCATAACCTGAGTTTGACTGTTACAAAAAACTGTTTTAAATTAGCTTCTAGAGGGCTTCCCGGGTGGCGCAGTGGTTGAGAGTCCGCCTGCCGATGCAGGGGACACGGGTTCGTGCCCCGGTCCGGGAGGATCCCACATACCGCGGAGCGGCTGGGCCCGTGAGCCATGGCCGCTGAGCCTGCGCGTCCGGAGCCTGTGCTCCGCAGCGGGAGAGGCCACAACAGTGAGAGGCCCACATACCGCAAAAAAAAAAAAAAAAAAAAAATTAGCTTCTAGAAATGGGCTCATAAAAACGTTTCCTAATTCCTCTCTTTTAACTTACCTATACAAATATGATAAATCTGATACGCAGAATCTTCCTGAACCCATAAATCAAGGTCTTATAAAGTCTTGGAATAAGGAAGCTCCACTCAAGTATTTTATTTTAAATGGCAAGCTTCTCAAGAGCAGAAATCATAGCACCATTTCCTAAGGATCTCTTTACATCATCTAGAAGGAAAGAATGCAAGGAAGACCCACTTTTGTATCTGAGCCTTAATATATACAAGTAAGTTATTATGGAAGGGTCAACTCCTTAAAGGCACTATTTATATTTTATCACATATACTCATATTGTGATCTTTCCCCATTCTCCACCTACCCACTCTTATAAATCTATAAGACAAATTTTATAAGTACTATGATGATAAAACTAACAAATTTAACCAAAAAATACTTTATCTTAATCATTATCAAAAATTACATTAGTTATAAGAGTAATATTACTTGTTACCATAAAAATAGGTATTTCCTTCACTCTAAAACATAGTGCCACTACCTGAAATGAATGTAAGCTGAATAAAATTCTGTAGTGTTCTATATATGCATAACCTTATAATTATGCTGAAAATTATGTTTAAACTTTGCATAATAAAAATATTAAATAATTTCATCATCTTACCTCATTACAGAAGCTTATTATGAACAGTTACTTTATAAGAAACAGAAATATCTTACAGCAATAACATGAGAAATAAAAACCATGATATCCACTAAAAAAAAAAGTAGGTCATCCAGGAAGCAAGCTAAAAAACTAGAAAACAGTATTTCTATCACTAAAGTAGGTTAGAGCTACATTCTAACTTGGCTGTAACAATGCCGTTGCTTCTTTATTATCAACAATACAGACTAATCACTGTTATCAGGAAGACAGACTTAGCAAGAAACACATAACATAAAGTTATGATTAGAAAAGAATTATTATTCAGCAAACCTCAGTATAAATAGTGAAACCTTATCAACTGGAATATTACCAATGAGTAATCACTGATCGGTTGCTGAAGGGGTAGAATGAACTATACCTATATACCACCTTATCTTTAAAAATGAGAAACTAGTCAAATGGCAGGAAGGGGAATATTTACCAAATTATAAGAAGAAACTACTTTCAAGAAATTTAGAAGAACCACATAATAACAACATAACTATAATGTATACTGACACCATCACTGATATTTTCATAGGCTACTTAGAAACAGTTCTTATATAATCATTAAGACCTATTCTCCAGATGGTAACACTTATAACTTAGTTTGAGTTATCTACTTAATTCATGTAACAAGCCTGCACTTTTTAAAGCTTGTAATTGAAACTAGACTTCCCGCATATGTAATATAAATTTTTTAGGTTTTACTATACACACCTAATCTTCACTATAACTGCACCATTTTTACAAGGCTTAGTATTAACAATAACAAAAACTACTGTAGTCTAAACTTTTCTCAAAATTGCAAATGACAATGAAAGCTAACTCCCACTTTTAAAAGTATACAATTTATCTATATCAAATGAAAGAATTTTATAAATAAAAAGTTAAGTCAAATAATTACTATATTTAAAATTTATAGTCAATTGACAATTAAATTTGTCAAAATATGCACAAAAATCACATAATTAGGAAAAGCAACTAATATTGAGCTCTACTTTTCTCGATATTTGTTCTGAAAATTCTAACCAACAAGTGAGATTTCACTGATGCACATGTCTAACTCAAGAGCAATCACTCTTATTACTGAAATAAAAAGGAATATTAAAGATAGGTAAATGTCAGACAAAGTAAAATTTGGGAGGGGAAAACTTACTTTTAAAAGTACAAAAGAAGAAACACAAAAAGTTAAATAAACTTTATTACATTATCAAACAATAAAATCAATATTCTTTTTATCCTCAACCCTTCCTAAGAGAGAAAGAGAGTAAGGAAAAAAATATGCATTGCATAGGTTAAATGTATATTTTTAAGGTACATGTTTGGGAATCAAAAGCCTTCAACACTTCTTCAATCTGAGATACAGTGAACTATGTACAAATTTTATGCCTTTTTCAAAACTTTCTAAAAGTAATCTGAAAAGTTTACAAGAGAAATGTCAGATTTGTAAGCAAAAGGCAAGTCACAGTAGGCATATCTTGACTTAGCTATGGTGGTAATCTGAAAGTGGTTTACTGATTTTAAGAGTATAATGCACAAGGGGAATGATTATTGACTTTTTAAACTTCAGCTTTTTGAGGTATAACCGACATAAAAAATTTTAAGATATGTAAAGTGTATATCATGGTGATAATCAAGTATGTATATCCAATACATAGGGGAATAATTATTTTTTATTTATTTTTACTGAGATAAACTGCCATACAACACTGTTTAAGGTGTACAACGTGTTGATCTCACACTCTCACATACTCCCGTAAGACTTTAGTGTAAGCTAATACCTCTATCATGTCACATGATTATCTTTTCTTTTTTGTGGTGGGAACAATTAAGATCTAGTCTCTTAGCAACTTTGAAGTTTATATACATTATTGCACTATGTTGTGCATTAGATCTCCAGGACTTATTTATCAACTGGTTGTGAGTTGCCCTTATACAACATCTCCACACTTCCCCACCCTCCAGCCTCTGGTAACCACCCTTCTATTCGTTTTTATTTTATGAGTTCAGCTTTTTCAGAATCTACACATAAGTGTTATCATATATTTGTCTTTCTCTGACTTGGCATAATGCCTGTAAGGTCCATTCATTTTGTCACAAATGAAAGGATTTCCTTCTTACCCATAGCTAAATAACATTCCACTGTATGTATACATATACATGTGTGTGCATATGTGTGCGTGTGTATCTCAAATCCTTATCCATTCATCTGTTGACAGACATTTAGGTTGTTTCCAATCTTGGCTACTGTGAATAATGCTACAATAAACATAGCAGTGCATACATTTCTTTGATATACTGTTTTCATTTCCTTTGGATATTTACCCAGGAGTGGGACTGCTGGATTATATAGTAGTTCTATTTGTAATTTTCTGAGGAAACTCCATATTGTTTTCTGTAATGGCTGAACCAATTTGAAGGAACGATTATTTACATAATCAATTAGTCAATCTCTTTAGAAAAAGATGAGTTTTCCACTAAAATGAATAGTCAAAATGAACTCATATAAATACAATTTTTCACATACCAAATTACTTCAAAGACATAATAATAAAGACTTGGAAATCATATTAAAATGACTGAATATAAAATGACTAAAATTCAGAAATAAATTTGTCTAGTTCATTATAGATAAACAAACCAAGGCACTAACGGTTAAGTAACGTTGCCCAGTCACTAGTTAACAGTCACTATTTAATTGTCAGAAAAAAGTAATCGGAATACTAAGTTTAATAGAGTGAAAAAGTAAACATTGACATTTCTTCATTTTTATGAAAATTATTATATTGTTTTCTAATTCTTTAAGGTAATTTAAATAAAAGTGAATTTCTCAAAACTATTTTTGGAGACAATACTAGCATTGTCCTGAAATAAACATCTCAGCAACATGGAAATGAGAAACAGAAATTGACAAGCTTAGTCAAAGTTACCATCTTTTCCCTCAGGCAAACCCATGTAGGAACATAATATAAACTAATCCTCTACAATTGGAATAAGTCAGGGTACAAGAGGACATAGATGTGTGTGGGTTCACACACGTGTGCTGTGAATGTCTGCATGTGTATGTTTGTATATGACTGTGCACATACTTAAGTGTGCCTGGGAACCAGCAATTCGCTTTAGAGGGGAAGGGATAGATATTATAGAGTATGTATGTACTTTTCACATGTCTACAGAAGGAAAATATGTAGTGATGTTATATTCCCATCAAAATACGCCCAGGTATACAAAAACGAAATTAAACCCAAACATTTGGTTCCTTTAAAATGAAACCTTTTTAAAACTGACTTTCTTTTTTCTGCCACGTTTACTTTGACCATTAGCCTAAATCACAATTTACAGCTTCTATTCTTCTATTAATTTCTTCTAAGTCAAACACTGCAAGACTACTTTAGAAATATCTTAAATTCCATCTCATCTAAAGATTTCTCTCCAAAACACATGCATTAAAGTAGCCACAGCCTTTTAATTAATGTCTAGCTCACATTAATAAACTGTTGTAGCTAATTCTTCAGCAGATATCTATACTTCCATAATAGGCATAAAACTTTAAATATTTCCTATTAATGTTGCCAACTCCTCCCAACCAACTTAACCCATTTAGACTACAGTCCCTAAGCTCTAGACACTTTTTAGTTTGTCCCTATTTAAGTCATTCAAGGAATACCCCCAATTTTAGTCCCCAGTGTTGTCCCAGTGTTGTTGAAAGATCATGGTTTGCACAGCATAGTAAATACGGTTTCTCTTTTGAGCCATACAAATTCCTATAAATTTATTCAATAATTTTTCTAACAGGTATAAGTTTTACCTTATAAAGTAAATTTACTGTTCACAAACGTAATCCATTTTTCCCACTTTTGACCACTCTTTTTTTTTTTTTTTTTTTTTTTTCTTTTTGCGGTATGTGGGCCTCTCACTGTTGTGGCCTCTCCCGTTGCGGAGCACAGGCTCCGGACGCGCAGGCCCAGCGGCCATGGCTCACGGGCCCAGCCGCTCCGCGGCATATGGGATCCTCCCAGACCGGGGCACGAACCCGTATCCCCTGCATTGGCAGGCGGACTCTTAACCACTTGCGCCACCAGGGAGGCCCTTGACCACTCTTAATTCAGTTTTTTTGTTAATTATGTTTTTGACTTTTAGAAGCTCATTATTATAACAAAACCTTGAAGAGGTATATGCTCACAAGAAGGTAGTCTACTTAATTTAATTTTCTATTTAACTGAGAATACCTTTTATTTCCACTACTGCACCAGATCATTTTTTAAAGCTACTAATATTCATTACTGCATCAGTGAGCTCAGAATACTGAACATAATTTAATATTTCATTAAAATCCTCTATCTTTTGATGACTCAATATCAATTCTAATAACAGCCCTAACATGTGAAAATAGGAAACTGTACTGAATACACATATGGATCCTAAAAGTTTGTTTTTAAATAAATTCCTAATAACAGCTTGCTGTGTTGTCACTATTTCTTCCTCCTAAAAAATGAAAAATCAAGGATTCCAATTTGTTAGGTTTCAATTAAAATTTTACTACATATACATATAAAATATGTGAATATTCATTTTACTCAAAAACTTGGAATGTTTTTATTTACAGTAGTTTGATCAGCCTTATGTTATCTCTATATGCATGTTCACATTAAGTATTAACAAGTGAGGATCTGGGGAGGGTGGAGGTAAGAATGAACGTCAGCTGAATGGAAATCAAATTCATGAAGACAATCTACTCTACTACTACACACAGGCTATGGACAAACATTATAGTCATTTTAAAGAAAGCAACAATGCCAACAGTATTACTCAACAAATTGTATAAATAAGCCAATACTTGATTCTCTCTGCTTTCCACACTGGCATACACTGTTGCATTCTAATACTACTTAAAATATCAAAAAGTGAAATGCTTCTTCATACAAATATTTCTCTAGTGTTCCCTACTTTTTTCTAATTTTGTTTAATGAGTTAGAAAAGGAACCTAAAATAAACTGTAAATTACTCAAAAGTACTGTGAACAAATTTACCTAATATACAAACATGTCTTAAATCTCTGTGAAATATTAGACATTTTATTCCTGCCGAAAGCCAAAGGATCTCTTCTAGGAACATCACTGCTTAAACTGAACTCTAAATCTTCCAAATATAAACTGTTCAATAAATTGCCTTAGTCAGCCACAGACTGACAGGTAGGACTTTCTAATTATATTATCCCCTGTATACATTGTAATGATATAGCTTTAACAATAGAATGGAAAAAGGAAAGGAGTGTGATGTTCTCCCTCAAGACTAATAATACAACATGTTTGTATTGTTTTTTTTAAATTGGTCCTTTTTTTTTTTAAATTTATTTATTTTGGCTGTGCAACATGCAGGATCTTAGCTGCCCGACCAAGGATTGAACCCATGTCCCCTGCAGTGGAAGCACGGAGTCTTAACCACTGGACTGCCAGGGAAGTCCTGTATTGGGTTTTTTAATTCCACATTTCAAACGGCTTTTTTTTTTTTTTTTTTGCGGTACGCGGGCCTCTCACCGCTGCAGCCTCTCCTGTTGCGGAGCACAGGCTCCGGACGCAAAGGCTCAGCGGCCATGGCTCACAGGCCCAGCCGCTCCGTGGCACGTGGGATCCTCCTGGACTGGGGCACGAACCCGCGCCCCCTACATTGGCAGGCGGACCCCCAACCACTGCGCCACCAGGGAAGCCCTCAAATGGCTTTTGAAAGCCCAAATTATGTCTTGGAAATTTTAAGAGTCACAACAAATCTTCAAGAGCATCTCAAAATTGTACTAATGACTTAAAAAATATGTGAAAGTGTGTAATAAACTGTAAGATGCATTATGAACAAAAAGTGAGTATACACACACACCGATTCTCTAATTTACCTTTCTTTCACAATTTTTAAAAATGCTACCCACAGATGTTAAGTACTTAAAGTTAATATATAGCAAGTTAACAATAAAGGTGAATATTTTTACCTCAGCAAAACATTCTGCAAGGAGTCTTATGATAATCTTATGGAAGAGACAGAAAAATACAGACTGGATGAAAGGGTGTAGGCCAGATCACTAAAGACTAGCTTTATCTTGAGGTTTTAAATAATTCAGATTCGCAGCTTACAAAGATAACTAGCAATTGTTTGAAAAATGGATTGGAATGAATCTTAAAGACTGGAGATGACAAGTGAGGAAACTAATACAAGTCTCTTAATGACAGATAAGGGAATAACCTAAAATGTAAGCACTAAACATCATCAGTTAATTTGAGATGTAGGCGTGGTACAACTTGGTAATCAACAGGATGTGGGCAGTGAATTATAAGACAGGGTTGATTTCCAGCTTTGTAATTCAGGTGTCTGGTTATTTAAAAATGCTACTCAGATGGTAAATTTGCATGGAGTGGGGAGCATGGAGGCTGGACTCAGCAGCTGTGACGACAACTTTAGTTTAGGACATTTTGAACGTCCCAAGCTAAACATTCTGAATTGCTGTGAAACATCCAAGATATGTAGCTGCTATCTGGAAATATAAGTTAGGAAAATCATGCGTACTTTTAATTTATTAATAGCGGATTTTAAATTTATTGCTCCAGAAAGCAGAACTAGGATGAGTAGATAGATAGGAGTTACTAAATGGCAGATATTTGGTCAAATACATCTGGGCAAGGGAAGCAACCCGTTAAGATAATGCATAGAAGTCCATTATAACAATTCAAGAAACGTGTTGAGTACATACTGTTTTCAGATACTGTACAAAATCTAATGAATAAAAACCAAATAAACGTTATTCTCTAGGCATTTACGGTCAGACTGGGGAGACAAATTTATAAATAAGTGATTCCAACATTATTCTTTATACACACTGCAATTACAGCAGTGTGTATAAAGCGGAGTGAGAATAGGGTTGAGAATGGAAACACAGAGAACATTAGATCAGGGAGATAAACAGAAGGCTGAGAAGTAAGTAATCAAGAGAGGAAGAGAAAACTTCGAAAAACAGGAAATAGTCAACAATGTCAGACTGACAGAGGCCAACGTTAGAAGAGTTAATATGCCGGATAACAATTACAGATCTTGATAGGCAAGGCTGGACCAATGATTCCCAACCTGGTATCACCCACCAAACCACTAGGGTAACAATAAGGATCTGTAAAATACCCAATATTTCAATATGCTTTTTAAAAATTGTACCTTAACCTAAGATAGGGCTAACTTCTTCACCTCTGACTGGAATTATATTAGCTCAGAGTGGTAACACCATCATGTTATATTTGTCTGAAGTCCTGATTAGAAGTTATCTGTCTGATTAATAAAAAGAGGAAATAAATGATTAATTGGTATTGTAAAATAAGGGTTTTCCCAAAAGGAAATAAAAGTAACGCTTAGTACTTAAAAGTCTAAACTAGGGACTTCCCTGGCGGTCCAGAGGTTAAGACTCTGGCACTTCCAATGCAGGGGGCATGGGTTCAATCCTTGGTCGGGGAACTAAGATCCCATATGCCATGTGGCACAACCAAAAAAAAAAAATTAAAGGGCTAAAACGATGGACCAGGACAAATAAGAGTATGCTTAACAGATACAAATAATCTGTTCTTCAAATCAAAACACTGGTTAGCCATGCAAGGGACTGAAGACACATTACTTGAAAGTAGTCCAGGTGAAAGAGACTGTAATTTTGGTTGATTACAACCTCATCCTGAGTCAATATGAAGTTCCAAAAAGGCTATTCTAATATTAAGCTACATTAATAGGATTATGCACAAGTCAAGGAGTGATGCAACAGTTTTAATGTACGCTATTCAACAAAACATCTGGAATGGAGTGGCCCACTACCATATTTCAAACATATAACTACAGACCATCCAGAGGAAGAGTTAAATATTTTGTCTAGAAAAGAAAATGCTCAGGAGATGTCTTCAAATGGTAGAAGTGATGTCGTGTACACAGAGAATAGTGAACTTTTAATATATTGCTCTAGAAAGCAGAACTAGGATGAGTGGATAGATAGAAGTTAATAAATGGCACATTTTTGGTCAAAACAAAGACCTTATGAAATATAAGAATTATAGTTCCACGTTGGCATAAATGCTCATTGGCATATTGGTTCAATGAACTCATTATCATTGAATATTTTTATACAAAAGGATGATTCATCTCTTGGTGTTCACACTATATTGTAATCGCATGGTTAAAATTATCTGTCTCCCCCAACAGAACACATACTCCTTGAGGGAAGAAATGTGGTTTTATTCATCTTTACGGCCCCACAGAGTCTAGCACAGAATGCTGAGTACAGCTATGGCTCAGTAAGTCTACAGAATTAACAGGTGGATGAAGGCACTGCATGTTTTAACAGCCACTTCTTTGGGAAGGTGCGATGAAATGCTCCCTTGGGGCCCTAAAATTCTAAGATGTCCGTAGTATAAAGCCCTCATCCAGAGCTCATTCTATTTCATAACATAGCACGGGGTGATGTGTATAAGTAATCTGCTTTAGTATGTGATAAACAGTACACCTTACCAGACATCTTTATTTGAAATGCTAGTATTAACTAGTTTCCTTGCCAAACTAGAAAAGACAATTCCTGACCTTTATATTATGAAGCCTTAAACAAATGCTTAAGTATGAAAATATTAATCAAGAGTATCTCAAGCACAGAAGAATCTCTTGAATAGGGAAAGCAAAAATCTTGTTCTTTAAACATACAAGTAGTAACAGGCAGAGCAAAATGCCATCAGCTGACTTAAAAAAGGAATCGATCACATTTAACTACAGGGAGGCAGGGGGAGAAGGGAAGGATCAATCGAGAAAAAGGGGGAAAACTGGAAAATTTTTAAAGAAATTACAAGTTATAGGATCATATCTGGATACTATCTGGCTGATTCTTCCTCGCCTTCTGCAATAACGTTTTTATCTTTACCAAGTCATAAGAAATTCTACTACAAAGTGGTTGCGGAAATAAAGTACAAAACATAAATCAGTGTATTTGGTTTCTTGATCTTAAACCTCTAGTAAAAAGCATAGTAAGGAAAAGTTTGAGAGTACCGCTCTGGATAACAAGAATATCAAAGATTATTGGTAGATATTATCCCCAGTGCCCTCTATCACTTTAGCTAAAGCAGACACTTGAAACTGTTTGAATGTGTGTCTTGTGTATAACAGGTAATCAATCTCTTAAATAAATAAGATAAACGTAAACACACAACTAAAACAATTCTGGAGCTGGCAAAGATGTATGCCACTAGGGATTGGTCACCAAGATGGGAAGTGCTTTGAAAAGTTTTACTTAGGAGGAACACATAAAATTTAGCCTAGTGATGATATTGCTGTAGGGGCCTTGCACATCTGTATAGATGCATACAAACAAACAGGGAAATTTTACAAACTACTTTCATTGTTTGTATTAAGGTAAGAGTAAGACAGGGGCTGAAAGATGCTGCAGACGTTCACATAAATCCTAGATGAGTTACATTGATTTTCAAAATATCTTCCTTAAAAACAAAGCAAAAAAAAAAAGGCAAAATATAGACACTTCATCCCAGTTACATGTTTTTGGAAGAAGAGAAAAATACACTCTAGTGCCAACTATGTACCTTATCTAGGAACTTAATTTATTAAGCTACTTTTTTGAAAATATGAGTATTGATGGCACTATAACACTTAAAGGACTGATATATATGCAGGATTCTAAGAGTGTGCGTTTGTTGTAAAGATGTATTTATACCTCTTTCGTAGAGAAAAACCAGTTTTGAGTGTTAGGGGGAAAAAACACTTGAGAAGGAAATTAACCTCACTTCAAATTTCCTGGTCCCCTACAACAGCAATCAAAAGGGGAACGGACGGAGAGTACAGCCCAGCATCGGCTCCACAGTAGGGACTGAGAAGGGTTAGGACCGGGACAGCGAAACTGGGCTCCCAGTTTGGTAGGAAGGCGGGTATTGTGGGAGGATGGCTTGCTGGAGCGAGGTCAATGGAAGGGGGTACACCCTGCGGTCCCTCGCTCCCCCAGCTCGTCCCGCCGGGTCGGCAGGGCCGCACCGGAGCCCCACTCCGCGCAGCCAGGAGGAGGCAGCGGCCCTGGCACCATACCTGTCAGCCGGACCAGCTCCTCTCCGCGCCGGGCCACGGACCGAGGCCGACGGAACAGCCAGGGCCGGCGAGAGTCTGGAGGACCCGCGGCGCCGCTCCGCCCACCTGCCTCCCGGGACGCATTCGGGACCCCTGCGCCTCCACAGCCGCCTCCCGGCCCCATCCTCGCCTCGGCCTCTCGTGCACCTCCGAGCCCCCGCTACCTGGGCTTCCCCCCTCCTCACCAACCACGTACGGCCTCCACTTACCTTCAATCGCCATGATGTGCTCGCCCTGGACCGCACCAACTGGATAGCGGGGGCGGCGAGCGGGCGTGAGGGCGGAGGACGCGCCGGGGCAGCCGGCGAGTGGAGCTGGGCGGGGTTAGCCCCGCAGTCGCCGGGCTGCGCGGCCTGGGGGAGCCGCGGGCGGGGCGGTCTGGGGTGGGGCGGAGCGCCGCGAGCGCGCGGAAGAAATGGAACCTTCCCGGGCCGCCACTGCCGCCGGCACGTGACGCCGCCTCGCCCCCACCCCGCCTCCCCCACCGCGCCTCGCGCTGTGATTCGAAACAGGTGCGGGGTCCAAAGAGCCCCAGCACCGGCGCCCAAGACCAGCCCGAGGCGCACTGAGTATGTGCGGACGGCTTCCACCGGCTCGGCCGGGGGCTTCTCTGGGCCCAGGACCCCGGCGGAGACGTCCGCTCCTCCCTTGCTTGCGGCCTCCGCAACCAATGAGGGAGGGGCATGGGGAAGGATGTGGTCAGGACCATGGACAGGTCTCAATTGAACCTGGGCTCAAGAATCCCCACCCAGTGACTCGCTCAGATTTGGTAATCTGAAGGTCTGTTTTGTTTTTGTTGTGCTTTGCCTGAATCAGCCAAATACTCGCCTCACATCTCCGCTGTGGGCTGAGAGACGGCTAGCTGGCAAAGAGCAAACGGGAGAGAGACAGAGGGATCCTGAGGACAGCTGCTTCTCTCTCTCTCTCTCTCATTCACACACACACACACACACACACACACACACACACACACACACACACGTGTGCTCGTGCACTTCACCCCTTAGACTCCTGATAAAGCTTGCCATCAACCTGAGCTTGGTTTTCTCTCGGAAATATGCGTTGGCATTTGTCTCCACACATTTGAGGTATACAAAAGTAGAGATGAGACAGACGTTTTGACAAAGGGCCTGAAAAAGCAAGTCACATTCAAGTTCTTTTAACTGGCAAACCTATGAGCATTATGAACCGTCACAGGTCAACGTCGAACACAGAACAACTGGCCGTTTAATTTGGACCTGAGGTACTTGAGCCACTCAACATTTACCCAACTCTCAGCTTCATTTGGTACTTTGAGGACCTGGACAATGAACGGCACAAACAACATGGAGGAATAGGGAGTTGGTGATTCTCCTTGCAGAGAAAATGCTTACTCCTAGTGCAAAATAGCTATACTGGAGACTGACACAAAGAAAATTTTGCACTTATGTAAGTGAGATTGGACTGTAAATCTAGAGCAGAAATTGTCTTTCACTGCATTTATATAACCTCTCCCTCAGTCACAGTTTATGTTCAGTAGACATTCATTCTTTACCATTTTCATTAGTTCGGTGAATATTTATCAAACCAGGAACTGTGCTAAAAGCTAGCTACAAACAAGAGTTGATATTGAAAGATCAAACAAAATGCTGTCCTACCAGAAAATATTAAAATATCTATGTTTTAGGAAAGCTCTGTGTGTGTGTATGTTTACCATAGATATCCGTGAGGTTCAGGTAAAATATGTATAGTGCCAAAGATATTTTCTCCAAGCAACCTCCCTTAAAATAGTCTTGAACTCCAAGGCATTGGTTTGAACTTGAAACCACAGTTCTGGGTTTGTGTTTTCTGGCTGGCTCTTCTCAGCCTTTTTAAGAATTTTATATTGAAAGCCAAAAGAAAAAAATCATCATTACATCATCAATTACCTAAGTATCATATATGGGTCCAAGTTATTTGAGCTCCCATAACTCAGGTTAATATCACAGTTTGCTCAGAAAATGAATTTGTGTGTGTGTGGCGAACATGAGCTTCAAACTTGTCAAATCTGGGAATTTAGGCCAAGGTTACTCGATATTGATCGCATTTCCCCCCAGATTAGAATGCATAATTCTCCCTACCAATATTGCCTTTTTTAAAAAATGCTCTCCAGATACTAGTTGGGAAATTTCTATGATTACTGTTGGACAATATCATATGGCTTAACCTAACTTTCCAACATTTCATATGGCTTCTGAGTTTGCTTAGGGGCCGCTTGGAATTGAGATTTAACTTCTTATATACTCTTATTTCTAAAGAATGCCATGGGTTTGATACTTTTAATTTGGAGGAGTGTCAATTATTTATAATTTAAATATTTTAAATTTTATCAGTCATGCATCCCACCTAAGGACAAGACGTTTTTGTAGTTTTGACCATATACCTCTAAATAATCTTTAGTCTATACACCTTTACATTGTAGGGGATGTTCAAGAAATGCTTCATTTTAAATTCTTCATTCTTCCTTGTTAATGAATTATTTGAAAAATAGTTTCCAAACATATAGTTCAAGCAATTACCCAATTTTCCCATCATGTGCTGTGGATAGTTAGGGGCTGAGACAGAAAAAGAAAAATAAAAGAAGTCAAAGTAACTCCTTTTCTTATGACTAGGAAATGGAAATGTGTTTTTGGTATTTTAAGTTTCAACTCAATATTTCATAGACATATTGTTTAAAATGATAGTTTGACTTACAGGAGGACACAATGCTTAATTATCCAGTGGTATAGCTGAAACATCAGAAAGCAGAAAAAGAAAGCACTGAAGGTGAATCATGTGGAAAGAACAGCTCAAAGGGAAAGTGAAAGGTAATTGCACCTACATTAGTTAAGTAGTTTTCATGTGCCAAACAAAATAACCTACCACTATTAATAGCAATACTATCTTGATGGAAGAGTATGTTCCAAGTTACAAAAGTTCCCAATGTACTTTTAAGAAATAAATGATTTTTAAATTTGGAAACTTCCTGTATTTAATTTAAGCTATTCAACTGAAAAAGTCCAAAGCCATTAAAAGAATGGAGCAAAAATTCTATCTAGTAATATATATTTTATTCTAGTATATATAATTAAATATATGCTTAATTCTAGTATTATATATTACGTATATAAAAATGGAGTCTTAACAAGTACCTATACCAAAAATTACATTTTGGGAAATTAATAAGTGTTAGTTATCCAGGGATTTTGAATGTTTGCATAAGAGAGACATTTTTAAACTTTAAGCTTTATTAGCAGTTGCAATTATCTGAGAAGATGTGGCTAGATATAAGGATCTAATGAAAATCTAGTTAAAACCATTAATATTGCATTTCTTTCATGAATCATAATGTCATGGAAACATGTATATATTAGTTATTTATTCTAGGAACTTTTCCAATCAGAGCAACTCAACTTGAACTAGCTTATGAAAAATGGAAAGTTAATTATAAAGGTATAAGTATAGAAATAAAGCTGGGCCTCAGTATCAGCAATCTCGGGAATCTGAATGCTATCACAATATTTTCTGCCCCTTATCTCTACCTGTTCTGCATGTTGGTTTTTTTGCTTGCTCACCACAAGCTAACTAATTCCAAGCTTTACAGCTCACAGATTCTGCCACATTTCTGTGCCCCAAGTCCATAAATTCCAAAAAAGGTGGGATGTCATTAGCTCTAGTTAAATAAGGTAAATAAGGTAACCTACCCCATACCAATTAGGAAGCCAGATACTAAAATTAGCCTAGCTTGGGTCAGGTGCATATCTCTGACAAAACCTCTGTGGCCATAATGGGAGGGTCATGGAGGAATACAGTGGCCCCCATGGGACCTATACGGATGAACAGGGGAGAAAGGAAAATGGCTCCCAGAAAGGGATTCTTGGACAGAGAAAACTTAAGTGATGCCTGCAAGGGTACTGTACTTCAACACATTTCCCTGAGGTTCTCTTAGAGCGGAACTGTTCAAAAGAATTGTCTGCAATAATGAAAACTGTCTATATTTGTGCTACGCAATACATTGGCTACTAGCCATATGTGGCTAGTGTCTACTGTATCAGACAGCACAGCCTTAGAGCTACAGAAACAGCACGGTGGGGTTCAGAGAGGGACTGCCAGAGAAGATTGCTCAGTGGGCACTTACTTGGTGGGATAAACTGTAATGTCTTTGGTGGGAGGAGAACAGTAATAACTTCCCGTTTGTGGACACTCTACCTGATAGAGTGGTACAATAAGAAGTGTATCTACCCTGCTGTGTGGAGGTAATTAATGACGAAAATGGAAAGAAGAAATAAAAGTAAACATAAGTCAGAACAATTCTTTTTTCTCTTCGATTTCCTCCACCAATTATTTTCCACAAGACTTGTCACTTACTCCACTACAGGCAGCAAAGTAATAGCTAAGAGAGAAAATAAACGTGGAGCATTCTAGAATTCTTTTTATTCACTTAGATCAAATGGTAGCTTTCCTTCTTGCCCTCTAAAACTTTAGAGATGGCACAAGCTCTACCAAAGAAAAGAAAAAAGAGAGCAAATAGCATAGATGCTAATTTACTACCCTACACTTTCTTCCATTATATTTTCTAAGCCTTTCATGCAGACTGAAGAGCCACCTACACTCCTCTCCCTTTTCATCTCCAAATATGATGTGCTCCTGTATAATCTCTGTTAATATTTATTATTGATCAGTGAAGTTATTGCTATCGGCTAAATGTATGGAGCAGTACACTGTGGTTTACTGACACAGTTACAACACAGCAGGATACTGGCCTGTCAGTGTGGAGGAGTGAACGGAACTTCTAAACATATAGAGCAATTTGACACAAAATGTTCAACAAGTACATGTTTACGGGGATACGAACTAAGTAAGCTAAACGTTCTTATTCACAGCAAAGTAGTATTTTGTTCTAGGTAGGAGTGCTTGATTATATTTTTTAAAATGTTTTGAGACTTCCCTGGTGGTGCAGTGGTTAAGAATCCGCTGCCAACGCAGGGGACACGGGTTCGAGCCCTGTTCTGGGAAGATCCCACATGCCGCGGAGCAACTAAGCCCGTGCGCCACAACTACTGAGCGTGCGCTCTAGAGCCCACAAGCCACAACTACTGAAGCCCGCGAGCCTAGAGCCTGTGCTCCGCAACAAGATAAGCCACCGCAGTGAGAAGTCTGTGCACCGCAACAAAGAGTAGCCCCCGCTCGCCACAACTAGAGGAAGCCCACGCACAGCAACGAAGACCCAACGCAGCCAAATAAATAAATACATTTTTTCACAGCTAGATGCTCCCATAATGACAAGTGACAGTTATATAACAATTTTCACTTAAAGGTCAAAAAATATACCACAGACCTTTTCAATGACATAATTATGTCACACACCAGTAAATGTGGCCACCTATCATGTAGAAAGCAGAAGGCAGCTTGTAGAAGGTCTCAAGAACATACATATGTAGGAAGGGAATTGAATTCTACACTGAAGAAAATAATTGATACTCTGAGTTAGATGAGAAAATCTACTGCTACAAAAGTCATTCAAATCTCCTTAGTTCATATAACTATAAATGTGTGGGCCTGATTCAGAGAAGATCACTAAGAGCTTTTATTGCTTACATTTATCAAATACAAGAAGGACAAGCATAGAATTCTTTGGATAAAAGTAGATATTTACTAACTTTTTGTTAAGTGAATAAATAAATCATAATAGGCTTAGGTGCCTAGATCCTTTATATTAGTTGTTCTTAAGCTTTGAAGTGTACATCTGTACACCAATAAGATAAAATAGCCATTGATGATGGCAATAAAGAGAAACTTAAAAGAACTCTTTAAGAAACTTAAAGAACTTTTTATCTAGAATCATATTTCTCATTATTATCTTCCCAATTATTTTTTCCCAATATAGAATTTCTCTTTGCTTAACTATATACTGTTATAAATGAAAGGGAACATTTCATAGAGTTTCATATAACATGCCATATTCTGATGTTAAAAAAATTTATTGATGTTTTTTATTTTAAGGTGGAACAGTTTATTAAAGGAATTATGGAATATCTTTTGAGGATTCAGAAATAAATTATAATAGATTGTTGTTGGGCCACAACAATCTATTATAGGACAATGATGAGATAGAAAAAAAAATTAAATAAAAATTAAAAAGTCAATGCCAGAAAAATGAGATTCAAATTGGTCAGAAACCTCAATAACAAAGTGGATGTTAGAAAAGAATGGAACAATGTGTACAGAGTACTGAGGGGAAAATGACTACGGAACTCAAATTCTGTGTCAAATCAAACTTAGTCAAGAGCGAGGACAAAATTAAGTTATTTAAGGAATGCATGGGTTCTCTCGTGCAATTTTTTTTTAAGATTTTAATTTGATATAGTCTGACAAAATGAGAACGGAATCCAAGGAAGAGAAAGCTATGGATCCAAGAAACGGTGAAACTAACCTATGAATACAATGAAAAGAAATCATAGGATGACAGCTGGGCAGCAAGCCTAGAAAGCAACACATTTAAATTAGAAAAGAAAGTCTGAAGAATATGCTCAGGGAGAAAATTCTTTCCATTCAACAATTAATATATTACAAAGCTGGAAGATCTTATTATTATCATGAAAAAGGTATCTATTTCTTCTCTCAGTAGAAAAAAGAAAGGCAATTAGGTAGTCTACAGGGGAAAACCATATATTCCATACATCAAGCAAATTAAATAGGGCATGATTTTGAGTAGCTGTTAGGGTTTAAGACAAGAAAATCCATTTGACCTTGACACTGTTTGGGTCAGCACTGATTTAGCAATATACAATTACATTTTCTAATCATATACCTTGCATTAAAATAAATAATATTTATTTAATCATAATATTATAAAATATTAAAATACAATATTTGCTCTAAGGTGTTAGAAAGAGTATGAAATACTTACCGTAAAGAACAGAATGTTGGGCTTCCCTGGTGGCGCAGTGGTTGAGAATCTGCCTGCTAATGCAGGGGACACGGGTTCGAGCCCTGGTCTGGGATGATCCCACATGCCGCGGAGCAACTAGGCCCGTGAGCCACAACTACTGAGCCTGCACGTCTGGAGCCTGTGCTCCGCAACAAGAGAGGCCGCGATAGTGAGAGGCCTGTGCACTGCGATGAAGAGGGGCCCCCACTTGCCACAACTAGAGAAAGCCCTCCCACAGAAACGAAGACCCAACACAGCAAAAATAAGTAAATTAATTAATAAACTCCTACCCCCAACATCTAAGAAAAAAAACAGAATGTAAACGTTAGCAATCTTGACAACATCAAAGTAAGGACAGAGCCATCAGAGGCTAAGAAGTAAAGCAAAGGGATGAGAGAAAAAGAATAGTTTAGGGATGGTAATTTCTCTCATCTTACATAATGCAGAATTAGAAGTTTTCTTTTTTAATTGATGAAAGATAAGTAGAAGTTTTATATATTTTTGATTGATATAAATGAAAAATAGAACATGGGTATATATATTCTTTTATTATTCATATATATGGTATAGTATTGAATATATACTTAGGAGGAGAGGATGAAGGGAGAAAAAGTGAGAAATAGTACGTATAAGCCAAATTCCTCTTCTTTCGTAAATGGGAGTAAATAGATACTGTCTAAACTTATAAATTAATAAAGAGAACTGTAAGTATATTCTTTAGAATTATGGTGATAATCGCAAGAACCAAAACCAGAAACACATAAAAGAAGCTTACCTCTTGGGAATGCGCTGGGTGTATGGGAAGTCTCAGTTGGAAAATATTTCTTTTTATTTTGTTTTATACCATTCTATACATGAGTATGTTTTATTAAAAACAAAAGCATAAGTTAGCAGCTCCCACTTTCACTACCCTCAGGATAAAATCCATACTTACAAGGTTCTTGACAGTCTAATTCCAAATGACCTTTTCAAACTTGTCTCCCGGAATTCATGTATCTGATCATCTCAGTTTTTCCTGAATGTCCCCTGCTCTCTCACACCTTCATGCATGTCTTTTGTACACAATTATCTTTCTGTCTTAAGGTGGAAGGTAGAGATCTTCTTTGTCGTGGAAATTTCTATTCATCGTTTAAGAATGAGATCAGCAAGGGGATTTCCCTAGTGGGCCAGTGGCTAAGACTCCATGCTCCTAATGCAGGGGGCCTGGGTTCGATCCCCGGTCAGGGAGCTAGATCCCACATGCTGCAACTAAAGATCCCGCACGTGGCAATGAAGATCCCTGTTGCGCCACAACTAAGACCTGGCGCAGCTAAATAAATAATTTAAAAAATATATATAGGGTTTTAATTTCAAAAAAAAAGTAAAAGAATAAGATCAGCAAGAAATCATTTAAAAAGGAGAAATTAGACTATGTAAAAATTTAGGACACTATAAACAAACTTTAAAGATAAATACAAATTGGGAAATGAAATATTTGCAGCAGTTGGAGAGCAGTAAAGAAAGTAGTTAGAGCATGGACTCCAGCGCCAAAATGCCTACTAACTGTCTCTACCACCTAACAGCAGCAAGGTCTTGGGCAAGTTATTTAACTTTCATATGCCTCAGTTTCTTCATCTGTAAAATAGCAATAATAATAGTACCGACTTTACAGGATGTTTTTGAGGAATAAATTAGTACATGTAAAGCACTTAGAACCTGGCTTATACTAGGTGGCATATAAGTTTTAGATATTATTGTATTGTTGAGGATTTTAAAGAGCACTTAAAATCAATAAGAAAACAATATGTTGGCATCCACTAGAAAAGGGGATGTAGATATGAAGAGTCAATTCACAAAAGAAGAAATACTAATGGGCAATAACTATGCGAAATTGCTCAAGTTTACCATTGATAAAAGCAATGGAATTTAAAACAAATGAGACTTCTTTCAAATATCAGTTTAGTAGAGATTTAAGTGATTGATAGTGCTTAGTTCTGACAAGTGTATGGGAAAATTGACATGCTCCCAAATGTGAGGACAAGGGAGGGGAGTGGCTGGGATAAATTGATATAATGTTTCTGGAGACCAATGTGGCAATCTTAATCAAAATTAAAGATACCTACAGTTGAACTTCTAACAACATCAGTTCAAACTGCATGGGTCCACTTATACTCGGATGTTTTTCAATGAATACATACAATAATACTAAACGATCTGCCCTTAGTTGAACCCTTGGATGTGAAACCACTGATACGCAGGAACTGTGGATATGGAGGGCCAGCTATAAGTTATACGTGGATTTTTGACTGTGAAGAGAGTTGGTGTCCCTCACCCCCATCTTGTTCAAGGGTCAACTGTAATATATTTTTGACCCAGTCATTCTAATTTTATGAATTTCTCCTAAATAAATAATTAAGTTTGCAAGACTATCTTTTTTGTTTGTTTGTTTAGAAAAGTAAACAATTAGAAAAAACCTAAATGTCCATCAACAGGAGTCCATTAAATAAATTAGGATTCACCCATACAATAGAATACTATGCATTTATCAAAAATGGATAAAGTTGAGCCACATTTATTGACATACAAAGATATCCATGATGTGTTAGGACTTTTTCTTTTAAATCTAGCATTTGGAGGGCTTATTCTCCACTAGGCAATTAATTTGCAACATTTTGTTTAACTCTCATCATAACTCTGTAAGGTATATCATGTTATTAGATCAGTATTATAAATAAGGAAACAAAAGTTCAGAGCCGTTTGGTCACTTACCAAGGTCACAACTCAAACCCAGGCCCACTGATTCTGAAGCCCACCTTCTTGATGTGAATACATAATGCATATAGGTTATAGGCCAGTTCATACACTATGAGCCCATTTATTACACTATATATAATAAATATATGTTGTGATTTTATGTGTCAACTTGACTGGGCCACAGGGTGCCCAGATATTTGGCCAAACACTATTTTGGATGTGTCTGTGAAAGTATTTCTGAACCAAATTAACATTTAAATTAGTAGACTGAGTAAAGCAGATTGCCCTCCCTAATGTGAGTGGATCTCATCCAGTCAGTTGAAGACCTGAACAGAACAAAAAGACTGAGTAAGACTGAATTCATTTTGCCTGCAGCCTTGAACTGGGACATTGGTCTTTCCTTGCCTTTGGACTCAAACTGAAACACCAGCTCTCCTGCTGGTCTCCAGCCTACCACCTTTTGGACTGGAACTTACACTGTCAGCTCTCCTAGTTCTCAGGCCTTTGGACTTGGACTGGAGCTATACCATCGGCTCTCCTGGGTCTCCAGCTTGTCAACTGCAGATCTTAGGACCTATAATCACATGAGCCAATCCCTTATTCTCTCTCTCTCTCTCATATATATTATATAGATAGATGATATAGATATAGATATATAGATATACATACACACTATTGGTTCTGTTTCTCTGAAGAACCCTGACTAATACATATGTAATAACACATTTTTAAGACACAGGAGTGTTGGATGGATATATACCAAATTGTTAACAGTTGTTTCTTCTGGGGGCCAGAAGCATGGGATAGACTTTCACTTTATATTTTATCATTCTTTAAATTTTTCACAACTAGCAAGAATAGCATTTAAAATTAAAAGTATATAATTATATTCTGAAAGTAAAGTTAAAAATGGCTCCTCCTCCTCTCTGTGATGCCTCCCAACCCTGTTTCCCTTCAATCAGGGGGAAGAACATGCCTGACATTTTACATTTACATATATTATAAAATTTAGAGTATCTCTTCATCATTGAATGGGCCTTAGGCTGAGTCCTACTTTAGGAATCCAATTTCATTCATCTTCCTGGTCCCCTTTCACGGAGGAGAATAAAATGGGAAGTTCCTCAAAGAGATTTGGTTTGAGCTGGACAGGGCAACCTAACCTGAGGGAGGAGGTATATATTCAACTTGCCTTTGCCTGTGCTCTCCTTTTCTTTGTTTTCCTTGAAAGGGTTTTACTGTTCTCTGTTAGGGGCCATTCCCTTTTGATTTAGCCTCCTTTTATGTCTGAGGCTTAGTTATATAATCATAGCGAAGTTCTCTATTTTCTCCAAATTTCCTATGTAGGGCTTTTCTTTTGGTGCTGGTCATTGGGTAGTCTCTTAATGTTCTGAGCTGTATCACTACAGAATGGGAGAATCTAGATCCAGAGGATAATTTTAAAGAAAAATTTGGACAATGATATCAAGAATCCACAGCCCAAAGGAAACCCCTGAGTATAAGCACATCCAAATTGGGGGCAAGGGTTGGATTTATATGCTTCTCCTTTTTCTCCTTACTGCCATGGGAAGATCTAGGAAAAACCCCAATCTTGTATTCTGATCTCCCTCACGCTGACCATATATGACTCTCATTTTCCCCAGTGTATATTAAATAAGAGTATATGCTTGTGTGGTTGTACAGAATATAAAAGTACTAACTCTAAAACTTTGTTTTGTAGTTAAAATGGCCAAGAGTTGAACTAAACCTACTTGATCTATGTTCTCAGATTATCCAAAGCAATAAACTAGAGTGGGGGACTGGATAAGAACTCTATCCAGAGTACTACACTATTTGTCCTGCACTTGCACAAACCTGAGAGCGAGTGCCTCCTTAAAACATGCACCCTAGACATTTTGCTTATCTCACCCTTAGTTCTAACCCTGGGTCCTGCCATCTCTAGCTTCCCTGGGTCACAGCAATGGGAGAGGATCCCAGCAGTGATAAATCTTTCCCACTCCCAGCGCCAAGCCCACAGTGGTTCCTCATTAATAAAAATGTATTTAATTAATGAGAAGTCTTCAATAAAGTCCTCCAATAAATGAAAGAAAACAGAAGAGGTAAGACCTAAGCCAGAAGCAGCACAAGTGGAAAGGACCTCGAGTTTTCATTGAGAATAAGTTTAATTTCCATAAATAGGGTACCTACTAAAGTTATTCATGTGATTTTAGGCTGCCATTTTAGATGCTTATTATCTATCATAAAGAAAGCAGTAATCCCACCTTCTTCTGCCCTGGTTAAGAAACTACCTGGAGTGAATTCAGCAGCAAGATATTTCTAATTATATTCTATGAGAAAAGGTTAAAAAGCTGATAATGTTTCGTCTGAAAAAGAAATGACTCAGGGACTCCATGATAATTGTTTTCAAATATTCGAATGGCTGCCAGCTGTAAAGGAAGCAGGCTTATTCTGTACGGTTGCAAGGGTTAGAGCCAAAACCAGTGGGTGGCAGCTGCAGAGAAACAGATCTTGGCTTGTTATAAGTCCTGGTGCCCAGATTATTATTGTTACAAATAATCACTCTTGGTTTAGTATGTAAAATAATTGGATTTTTTTACCACAGTAAACCAGATTGTAATCATACCCTGCATACAAGCTCTACTGGAACAGAATAATGCTAACAGGCCGGTCAACAAAAACATTAGATGGATGGCAGATTTGGGAAGCCGCCATGTCTCCTTCCTTCCATCTTTTTCCCCTCTTACTCACTTGGCTTTTTTTTAAAATTCATCTTATATGAAGTTTTCCCAGGTGGGCTTTCTTCCTGGGGAATTCCCTGGCGGTCCAGTGGTTGGGACTCGGTGCTTTCACTGCCGTGGTCTGGCTTCAGTCCCTAGTCAGGGAACTAAGATCTTGTAAGCTGCGTGGCACAGCCAAACAAAAAACAAAAAACCTCTTCTTGGAACCCATCCCATACTCTCTTCATCCCTCCCTCTCCAAAAGTCCAGCTCCCCAGTAGCCTTCATTTTATCCCAGCCACCTGCTCTCAAAATCATAAGGACCATATGCTGATTTGTCACATGGACCAGACCTTAGATTTTGCATGCTCCCACCCCTTGTCCATCTCTATCTATCTCATCTCCTTCCCCTTCATTTATGTTTTTGATTTAATACCCACATATTCACCTCTAATCTCCCTAAGGTCAAGAAGCTAAAATGGAGAACAACCGATGCCCATATAGATACACTCCATTTCTGAGATTCTGTGATTCTAAGACAAGGTTGGGGTATAAATGAACATGTTGTGCTTGAAGGATGGTGATATTTGCAAGATACAGGAGTTGTATTAGGGAATAGTAAGAGTCATATTAGAAAGTTGCGAATGCCGGAGACAGAATGAGAACTCTCCGAAAACCATGTAGGATTCTTGTAATAAGAAAATGATATGTTCAAACTGAGGTTCTAGTCATTAAATTACAAGGTGGAGTGTAGATCGGTAGAAGAAGGTTGAGAATAGAGGCAGGAACTAATTAGAAGAGGCTCTGGTAGTCCAAGAATAAGATCATGAAAGTATGGACAATGGCAGCAGCTGTGGGAATAAAAACAAAGACTTGAACTGGAGAGGCATGTTAGAATTTTGATGAACAATGTACCAGACATTATTGTTTTATCTGTCCAGAAAAATATATCCATCCTTTTCGAGGAGCTGCTCATCTCCCACTCCAGCCGTATGATTCAGAGTGGACTGAGATGCCGCCATGAGATAGCTCCCCATAGACCTCCTACTGCAGGGAGCACAACTGACTAAGAGACCCAGCTGCTGCACTTTGAAACCCATCTCCAAATTTGCATGGAGGCCACGCCTCCCGCAGGCTGCTCCTGCCAATCACTGAGTATGACAGGAATACCAAGGCAGATCAGTTCCTGAGAGACAAGGGACTCCTATTTCAGCCAACTTCCTTTGGCTCAAGAACTACCCAGTAGCTTTGCTGAACCTTCCATAGCCTGCACAGCAATCTAGGCCAACTACTTTCTCTCCTTCACTCAGGGTCAGACTGCATCACAGTCTGATGTCTTCCCAGCCCTGACCAGCTCCCTCCCTTGCACACAGACATTTCCTCGAATAAAATCCTTATATTTTAATTCCATTCTGACATCTGCTTCTTAGAGGACACAGACTACTGCAACTGTCAATCCCAAATATAGTACAACATCCACTAGCCACAGTGATTGGTCCAAGGAATAAGCATGTGACTCAAGCTGGACAAATAAGAATGCCTCCCTGAGACTGGTTGAATTTAAAATGGAGACCATACCCAGTTTTTCTTTATGCACTTTGAGCTGTAAGCTGTGACATCGTCTTTTACTGGTGTCCCAGCCTTGTGAAAAATACTGAGAAAGTATAGCTATCATCCAGATAGAAAGAGCACATTCTTGTGACACCAGTTTGCTGGTTCCAATTCCAGAGGTTCCTAGACCTGTTCTAGTGCCTGCATTTCTTTCTTCGGTTCTGTGAACAACCCCTGGATCCTTCCAGAAAATTCCCTTTTTTCCATAAGCTAGGTGGAGTTTCAATCCCATTAACTCTCATCCAATCCAAACTCGATCATTTTCAACCAAAAAAAAAATATATATATATATTTTTTTAACAGATATAGGATTAAGTACAGAAAAAAGCAAAATTAGTTCTAATTTATTAATATTATAAGCATAAGAGCCTAAATTAATGGCATTATTCATAGAAATATAAGGACTAGAAATATTTTATGGGAGATGATTGAGTGACAAGAGGATACCCAAATAAAAATGTATTGTAGGGTATTGAGGTTACTAAAAGATTGGAACCTTAGTGAGAGGTCTCAGGCATGAGAGGTAGGTAAAGCATAGGCTTACTACTTGAAACTAGGAGTTAAAATCAGTTTACCAAGATAGTACATTGGGCTTTTACAATGTAATGAGATGATCACTTCCTCTATTTTTTATTTTGTATGCATTTTACATAATCTATATGAAGTTGGTACTAACATACATACTCTTCATTAATGTAATTTGGCAATTAGTTCAAATTAACTGTATCTTTTATTTATTTTAACAAAGGTTAAAGCCAAAATAATAAACAACACAAACAATAGAATTTACCATAAATATTTCTGGGTGTAATTGCTTAAAATAATAATTTCATATAACTAAAAGAATGTGAGCGAGGATCAAGAAGAAAATATCCTACTGATGTGTCTTTACAACTCAAAAAAAAAAAAAAAAACTAAGAAAAGGAGAGATTTGAATGCTAACTCACTCTAAAGCTAAGTCAAAAATGGATTAAGTTTAAAAATTTTTTTCCTTCATGAATCCCATTTCTGAGTCACATGATAGCATATTTTGCACTTTCCTTAAAAATTTTAAGTCCAAAGTCATTGTTATAACAGTGATACATTTGAGGACACAGAGAATTTAAAAATATATGACTTCTCTTTAAGAGATAAGAAACCTCGTTCCCAGAAAATTGATTAGGCCAGTAAGTGATGAGGTGGCTGTGATAATTATGATACTGTGCCATGCCCTCAATGATCTGAATACTCAATTTGAATTTTTCACAAAGAACATTTGGCAGCAACCTCATAACTCTTGCCAAGAAGAGTTGACTCTGTTGGCCATCCAAACTAGCGAGTTAAGCAAAATGTCCCCCAACAGGGTATTAAATACCCAAGTTTCTTTAAAATACCTGCCTTAATGAATTCATGTATTTTCTTGACTCCTGAAATAAAATCAGATTTTTCGTTTTTGTGTAGCATAGCATAAAGAAGGCCTTCTCTATGTTTGTTTCTCAAACCGTGGTTCTTAATACTGTAACAGTATCACCTGAGACTTGTTAGAAACACAGACTCCCAGGCTCCATCTCACGTCAAATGCATCAGAACATTTGGAGGTACAGCCTGAGGATCCATATTTTTTAAAGCAAGTGATTCTCATGAAAAGCAAACCTTTACTCCATAAGGATTGATTTTAAATACAGAATATTCTCCCCTCTCTAGATGATTTTAAGCTCAGGAATATAACATATGCTGAAGTTTTTCAACTTTAAAAAGCATTGAAGAATACTTTATGTCTCAGGAAGAAAGACTAGAGAAAGAAATCTTTGGGGATATCTTCCTATCCATGACACATCTCCCCTTCTCTGAGAACAGTCTTCCCAGCTACTAGTGGTGAGACCCTGGGAGTCATGTTTGTGTAGTATACCTTAATCTTTGGTCATGATTGATTGGGCCAGGGGTAATACCTAACCCAGATGCACCAATCAATCCCAGTCAACCTCCTTCTCTCATTTGAACTGAGAAAGTAAAAGAACATAATAATTGGGAGCTATCACCTAAAGGCTTAGAATGAAGTTCACTAACTCTTGACACCAAGGTCCCCAGAGCTGCCCTGTTCCCAGCCTTAACTTAAGTCTGACATAAAAGAAGATATTTCAACTGTGAAACAAGAAAAGGACAAAATGGAACATTTAGAGTACATGAAAAAAGATTTTTGAAATTAAAAATAATATAAATTAAATTTCAACATAAGGGCTGAAGGATACAGTTGAAGACATCTTCGGAAAGTTGAGTAAATTAACAAAGATATAAAAAATAGGGAAAACAACATAAGCGGACACAGAAGTTCCAATATTCAAATAAATGGAGTTTCAGAAAAATAGAAGAGAAGAAATCATCAAAGAAAAAAATCTAGGAAATTTCCCATATCTGAAGGACATGATTTTGTTGAAAGGGCACTCTGAGTGCCCAGGGAAATTAATGAAAAGAGACCCACACGAAAACACATTTCATGAATGTATGGAATGTTGAGGACAGCAAGAAGATCAGAAAACAGATGTATCACAAGGATAAATGTAGAACAATCTGATGCATAATAGTTGCTCAATAAATTGAATCAGGTTGGCTTTAGACTTTTAAGCAACACCACCATAAACTAAAAGGAATTAAAGCAATGCCTTTGGAATGCTGCAGAAAAATATTTCCTAAGCCTCTATATTCAACCAAGTTATAAATAAAGTGGAAAAGTAGAATAAAGACATTTTCAGACCTCTATGTTCTCAAAAAAATCTTACCTCCTATGCACCTTTTCTCATAATTATTTGAGAAAGTTCTCCAACATAGTAGTGAAAGAAACCAAAGAAGAGGAAGATACAGATCATAGGAAACAGGAGCTCTAACATGTGAGAGAAACTCTTGGCATCCCAGGGGGACATTTGGACAATCATAGAAGGCAATGAGTTCTAGTGGGTCAAGTCAGAAGACAGTAAGAGAGAGACTTCTTCATGAAGATGAATTTGATAGAACACTTGAGGTGCCTGAAGATCTTGAAAGGGTATTTAGACACTTGGGCTTCAATTAGTGATGGGTACATAGAAAATGAAGAATTTTCTTGTAAAGCGAAAACAAAACAATGATCAATTTCAGTTTGCAGGAAGGGAAATGTAGTCATCGTTTACTATATTGCTTAGCTCTGAATAGCAATCATTTCACCATCACAATGTAAACACTGATATTGATCTAGCCAAAGTATAATACAACATCCTTGCAGTATAGAAACTTTGGAAATTGTGCATATGTGTGGTAAGAGTAGGGAAGGGAATGAGAGCTAAACCCTTATCTTCTCTAGTGGGATAAATAATAACCAAAATGGAAAAATTGAGTAGTAAAAATACAGTATGTTATTTAGAGATATGTAGATATACAAAAATAATCAGGTAAACAAGGGGAAATGGTTGCCTATTAGGAGGAAGAAAATGGTGGGAGAGGACAAGGAGGATGCTGGTTTTTATTACAAACTTTGTAGGAATATTTTGATTTTTAAATTATGTGCACATAAAACTTGGATTCTTTTTTTTTTAACATCTTTATTGGAGTATAATTGGTTTACAATGTTGTGTTAGCTCCTGCTGTATAACAAAGTGAATCAGCTATATGTATACATATATGGATTCAAAGAAAAAAGTGAAAAGAGATAAGAAAGGATCTATTCACTTAAGTCAGAAACACAAGCTGGAAAGGTCTCACAGTCGGCATGTCACTTTGGGTTCTCTGGGAAGCAAATGCCAAGGTAAAGTTAGAAGTGCAAGAGATTTATGGGAAGAGAAAGGGGAAAGGGAATAGGAGTAGGAGTAGAAAGCCTCAGACACAATGCAGGTCTGATCTTTGTTAACGAAGGGGAAGGGGGCTCCCTTGGTAGCACAGTGGTTAAGAATCTGCCTGTTAATGCAGGGGACACGGGTTCGAGCCTTGGTCCGGGAAGATCCCACATGTCACGGAGCAGCTAAGCCTGTGTGCCACAACTACTGAGCTTGCGCTCTAGAGCCCATGCTCCACAAGAGAAGCCACTGCAATGAGAAGCCCGCGCACTGCAGTGAAGAGTAGCCCCCGCTCACCACAACTAGAGAAGGTTCTCGCGCAGCAATGAAGACCCAACACAGCCAAAAATCAATCAATCAATCAATCAAAATTTATTTTAAAAAAGAAGAGGAAGGAAGGATATTGGGTAGAAAGAGCATCAGACTTGTGAGTCAACTCTGAGGAAGTTTCAGCCAGTCCAATGGCGAGCTCCAGAGCAAAGATTGCCTCTTGGAGGAATTTCCCTTTGATCAGAAGTGGCCAGACCCTAGTCTCTCTACCATGCTCTGTCTTTAGCTCAGTCTCTTCCTAGAGAGAGCATTTCCTTGCCTCGAACACTGCAACATATCTTTCAGCATCTCCATGGTTCATATAGGGCTTCCTTCCTGCGAAGAAATTTAGATTAGTGGGATGAACTACAGCACTCATCTCTACAGTTGATTGAGGGTTGCAACTCACCATCTTCCTCTCATCATCTTCCTCTTCCTCTATCCATTCTAAATTCCACACACACTGAGCTATCGCTTCTGAAGGTCTTGGCAGGTTATAGGATGGTTGTAGCCAAACACATGTCTCTGAGGAGTCTGAGCCCCTGACTCCTTTATCAGGTCAGAGTTACTGCACTTTTCCATTCACAGTCACAATTGTTCAAGAGAGTGCCAATAAGCACCCAAGAAGATCACTGTATTCCATAGATATTCTTCTCTGCCCTTATTATATTACAGCAGTCTTATGTCCTCTTGATAATCAGGGTCAGTTATCCCTGACAGAGGGTGACCCTCTTCTTTCCTGCTGATCCCTGGACACACGAAGCCAAAGTACACAGGTGGGAGTTTTAGCTTCTAGTTCAATGGGACCCTGCCCCTCTTTGGGGAGTTAGGGTCTGTAAACCTGCAAAAGCCCAGAATTATGGGGATAGGAACTGCGAAATTCCCCCATGGGTCATGGGAAGTGATGGTAAATGGAGCCACTTATGCTTCTACCCCTTCGTTCGCAAGCCATATACCTGATTCACTGAAGTGTACATACTGTATCTCATAGGATGTCACTCCTTCCTTACAAAGTATGCTTCCAAGCTGGCCCTTCAATTGTAACTTCAGCAGGTCTTTCTGATGTGCTATCAGATCTGTTACTTCTGGATGATGTGATAGGTGATACAACCAGCAGATCCCATTGTCATGGGCCCCCTCCTGCAAATCCTTTGCTGTGAAGTTGATCTTCTGGTTATAGGAATACTGGGAGTGATTCCATGCTTATGAATCAGGCACTCCATAAACAACATCATAATGGTGCTGGCTGAGGCTCTACAGGAAAGAAAGACAAATCCATACCTGGAATAAGTTTCTTTTCCTGTGAGAATTAATCACTGGCCTTTCCTGGACGGAAAGGACCCAGTGTAATAAAATTTAAACCTAGCGACCAGTTGGTCTCTCAAGAAACAGTGCCATATTGTGAGCTCAACATTGGTCTCTGTTGCTGGCAGGTCAGACATGCAGAGGAAGTAGTGGTTAGACAGGCCTTGATAGGCAGGACTCCATGCTGTTGAGTTCATGCCTAGACTCTACCTCTGACACCACTATCACTCCATTCATGAGCCAATTCTGTGATTCCTGATGTTAAAGGCTGGCTAGCATCGACTGGGTAAGTTATTGTGTATACTTGGTTGTTCAGTGCTTCTTCCATGCTGAATGGGTCTGCATACACCACAGTTGTAACAGAAGGGCCATGACAACACTTTAGATTTCCAGTTTAACTTAGTTCCTATGTCTAGCAGTTCTCAAAATGTCTGGGCATTCTCCTTTCTCCAATGTATAGTTACCTGAGTAAATAGCTGAAGGTCCCTATGGAAAAGGACTGGAAGAATCTTTACCATACATTTTTTCTGTGGACCTATTCACCTCTTCAGTCAATAATTTGGGGGTCTGAAAGTTGGCATAGGTCCAATTGGCTTAGGAATTGAGCAAGGGATAATAACTTTTGGGGGAGCAACTGCCCCCATCCTTATGCTCACCTATTCTTGCTTTCTTTCATTCTTTCTTTCTCTCTCTCTCTTTTTTTTAAAAATATTTATTTATTTTGGCTGAACTGTGTCTTAGTTGCAGCAGGTGGGATCTTCGTTGCGGCATGCGAGATCTTTTAGTTGCGGCATGCGGGATCTTTTAGTTGCGGCATGCGGACTTAGTTGCAGCATGCGGGATCTAGTTCCCCGACCAGGGATAAAACCCAGGCTTCCTGCAATGGGAGCACAGAGCCTTACCCACTGGACCATCAGGGAAGTCCCCTCTTGCTTTCTTTTGATATCACCCCTTTTTGGCTTCCCATTTATTGTCCCTAGGGATGCCATCTTCACTTAATTATCTCCGCAGCTGCCTTGTAGATTAAGTCTCCTTAGGGATCTCTCCAAATTTACCCTCATAATCATAATTGTTTTCTCCTGGATTCTGGTAGTCAGGGGTCACCAACTGGCCTCCATTGCTTCATAACCCCTTCATCATTGCTATTGATGAGCCCAGCTCTGTGATTGCATTTCCCACCATCAGCCCTGGCCTACAGAGAAGAGCAAATACTTCTTGGCAATGCTGGTGCCCGTCTCATGAGCACATTCCTGATAGTTTGATAAATGATGTGACTTCTAGGCCCTCCTGTGGAACACAATCCTCTGGTGGGTCTTCTTACTTCACATAATATATATATTCCAACATGCCCATTTCCCTGATACTTTAAATCCCTTCTGTCACTGTCTGCCATGGCCACTTAGGCATTTCAACTCCACCAAGTATGAGCCATCACTTTCTTCAGGTTTCTAAGAACCATCCCTTCTTCCATTTAGAAGTGTCCTCAGGTTAATGAAATCCTGCTTATCTAATCTTACTTTCTGGTTTCTTTGATCAAGCACCCCAGATCCTGCCAGTATATGCAAGCTAATTCTTGCAGCTTCTTTGGGTACAACCTCTTTGCTCCCTTTTCAAGTACACTATGTACCCAGCTGGGCGTGCTAGGAAATAAGCCTAGTGATTAACCTAGCATCCAGAAGAGGAAGAGGGAGTAGCTCTTTGGAGGGCTTCTGTTGCCTTGTTGAGGCAAAGGCTCTGCACTATCTTCCCGCATGGGGCACATGCTAGCTCCTAAGAGCTGGGGTGGGTCACTTTAGCAAGACAAGACACCTCTTGGTTCTATTTATGAGTTTTTTCTGATAATTTTCTCTAGAATATTGATATTTCTAAGAGTTCTTCCCATGAACTCGCCTGACAACAAACTTTTCTAAAAGAAAAAAAAAATTCTTAAAAACACCCTGAGAGAGGACTTCTCTGGTGGTCCAGTAGTTAAGACTCTGTACTTCCACTGCAAGGGGGCATGGGTTGGATCCCTGGTCGGGAAACTAAGATCCACATGCCACATGGTGTGGAAAAAAAAAAAAAGAAAAGAAAAGAAAAGATAAAAGAAACCACACTATGAGGATAAGAGGAGAGGAAATATTTGGGAGCAATACATTATAAAGGTATGTTCCTGTTGATAAAGATTTTTCTAATTACCTCAGTACTCTACTACCCATTGTTATCATGTACCACAGTTGACTAATTAAGATACTCTTCTTGGATTTTTTTTAGCAATTTATACTATGACTGCAAGAAAAACAAAGTACATTAATAGCAAATGTTCCCTCTTCTCCTCATTCTGCTTTCACAGCTCTCCAGCAAACATGCATATAAATAAAAGACCTACAAGTAAGATGTTTTGCCATGGAAATAATGAACCAAAAGCTACACTACTGTGTAGTCACAGGGGATTTTGATGATCTGTCTTCCAAATGTGTGCAGGTGTATTCTAAGACAAGGATAAAATAATAGAAAAGCTTCACATCATACTCATTGGCCCTATATCCCTGGTCCCTAAATTCGACTTTGCTTTGCAATGCAAAGTCATTATATCATTAGCCCTGCTATGGACAAACAAAGTCATTATATGATCAGCCCTGCTATTGACAACCAAAGTCATTATATCATCAGCCCTGCTATTGACAACAAAAGTCATTATATCATCAGCCCTACTATTGACAACCAGAATAACCGTGGGTCATCATCCCTCCTGTTAGTCATAGTCCTTCCACTAGGGTAATCCCTGAGCCTTGTGGGGATGTGCTCTGAAATTTTATTTCTTAGTTAAGTATAATAATAGCTATAATTTATTGAGCACCTAATATATATTACATCATTTAACTCCCAACGCCACATAAATATTACTATACCCATTATACCCATGAGGAAATGGAGGATCAGAAAAATAATTTACTTTCTCAAAGATACTCAGCTAGCAGGTAGCAATCTAACTGACCAAAAAAGCATATGCTCTTGATTTTTTCAGAATATTGCTGCATATTATAAATGCTGCCCAAATAATCCAGCCTGGTCATTTCTTCTACGGGTTTCTTCCTGATGGGAATTAACCTTCCCCAGACCTGCTATGAATCAATTATGGTCTCTTCTTTTTTCCTTCACTATCTCTTAAGCACACACAGATAAAGAATAAAGAGATGGGAAAAGAACAATGATAAATAGTGACGGCTCAAAGTTTCACCTGATAAATGCCCATATTGCATAAAGCAACATGTATGTAATGTATTGTTGGACATATAACATATAGGACTATACTACATTTGCCATTAACAGCCCAAAGGAGGTGAGAGCAAAGCTGTAATGGCATTAGAAAGTGACTCCACGTGGTAATTTGAAATCACAGGAACAAATGAAGAGAACCAGAAATTATAAATAAGAAGGTTAATATAACAAAAGCTATAAATATATACTTTCTCTCCTTTTTTATCTTAGCTTCTTGAAAAACCAAAATTATGTAAAGTAATAACTATAACTATAACTTTATGTTTAAAAAACATAAAATTATGTAAAGTAATAATTATAACAATGTATTGCTGGGTTTATAACATATATAGATGTAATATAGATGTATAATAATACCACAAAAAGGGAGGAAAGAGAATAGAGTTATATAGGATAACATTTCTATATCTCATTGAAATTGTTAGTATAAATTTGAAGCTGTTAAGATGTATATTGTAAGCCCTAGAGCAACCACTAAAAAACCCCTCAAAACAGTGTGATGAAAATAAGTGAAATAAGCCAGGCACAAGAGGACAAATATTGTATGATTTCACTTATATAAGCCAAAAATAGTACCAAAAATAGTCATATACATAGAGATAGAATAGTGGTTTCCAGGGGCTGGGAGAGGGGCGAAGTTATTGTTCATAGGTACAGTGTTTCCATTTGGAGTAGTGAAAAGTTCTGGAAGTTGAGCATTATGATGTTTATATAACAATGTGAATGTACTTAATGCCACTGAATTGACTTAAAAATGGTTTAAATGGTCAATTTTATGTTACATATATGTATTACCACAATTTTTTAAAATTAAAAAAAGGAATGAAGTATGAATGCATGCTATAACCTGAAAGAAACTTGAAAACATGCTAAGTGAAAGAAGCCAGTCATGAAAGACCACATATTCTATCATTCCATTCATATACAATTCCAGAATAGGGAAACGTATTTCTGAATGAGACAAAAAGTAGATTCAGTGGTTGTTAGGGCTGCAGAGGATGGGTAAGTAGGAGGATAACATATAAAGGATATGAGGTTTCTTTCTGAGGTAATGAAAATGTTCTAAAATGGACTTTGGTGAAGATTCCATATGTCTGTGAATATACTAAAATATATTCAATTGTACACTTTAAATTGGTGAACTTTATGGTACGTGAATTATATTTCAATAAAGCTGTTATTTTAAAAACAAGCAGTAAGACCAAAATAAATAAAGAGATGGGAAAGTATCTTGCTTTTAACATGAATCTGTAGCCAAAGATTACCAGATATTTGAGTAACAAATACCTCCAAGATAAAAGGGAGACCTGAAGGAACAGAGAAAAGGAACTCTGAAGAAACATAATGCAGAAAGCAGAGGTTTTTCTGGTTTTTGTTTTTAATTCTTACAACTAATGTCTCAGAGAGGAAAGAGCAGTATTTTATTCATGGAAAAAATAATAGATTCCTATTCAAAAAGTAGACCCAGGGACTTCCCTGGTAGCGCAGTGGTTGAGAATCTGCCCGTCAATGCAGGGGACACAGGTTTGATCCCTGGTCCAGGAAGATCTCACATGCCGCGGAGCAACTAAGCCCGTGCGCCACAACTACTGCGCCTGTGCTCTAGAGCCCATGAGCCACAACTACCGAGCCCGCATGCTGCAGCTACTGAAGCCCATGTGCCTAGAGCTCGTACTCTGCAACAAGAGAAGCCACCACACTGCAATGAAGAGTAGTCCCCACTTGCCACAACTGGAGAAAGACCATATGCAGCAACAAAGACCCAACACAACCAAATATTAAAAAAAAAAAAAAAGAACTCAATGACCGGATGTGTCGATTTCTATGGAGGACAAAAGAAGGGAGAAATCTTGAAACAGGTGACCTATTCAAATAGTCACCCTATTTAAGTGGAAATGCCCATGTCTCCTCATGAAAACCTTGTAGTGCTTTGTGCCAGCATAAAGAGATAACTCCAGTAATCAAAGAAATGCTTATTAAGCCAATGTTGAGGTACTATTTTAATTATACTGAACCACCAGTTATTCACTCAACAACCTACTTTTGCTAAATGTCATCAAGGTTGTCATGAATTTGGTATATATATGTATGCTGCTGGTGGCATGGTAAAATTAATACAGCCCATTTGAAAAACAATATAGGATAGTTATCAAAAATAGTTTAAATGCTTATTGCTGTTGACTCAGTAATTTAAAATTTCAAATTCATAGAAAGAAGTTAGGAATGTACAGGGTACCTCTATAGCCTTAGATGATAATCTTAAGGGCAGCTACTACTGATGCCATGAATTGTCCTTTGGCAATGAAATTGGTTTGACCCACAATACCATGTTTGATGTGCTCTTATTCTTACTTTTGACTCAGAGTCCTGCAAAGGAACCAATAGACATTTTGTTAAGCAGTTACATAACCAGTCTCAAACACAAGGCACCCCTCCTCCAGCTCCTTGTCTATATGGTTAATCATTGTCTTATAATTTATGTGTATAGGTTCTCTCAGTTAAATTATATGCTCTCCCAGAAACATCATGATGGATCCACTTTTTAAAAATCCCTGAATGGACGATTGGTTTAAGAAGATGTGGTAGGCAGTTCCCTGGCTGCCCAGTGGTTAGGACTCTGCACTTTCACTGCCAGGGCCCAGGTTTGATCCCTGGTCAGGGAACCAAGATCCCACAAGCCACGCAGCATGGCCAAAAAAAAAAAAAGGAAGATGTGGTAGAGATTATACAATGGAATATTACTCAGCCATAAAAAAGAATGAAATATTGCCATTTGCAGCAACATGGATGGACCTAGAGATTATCATACTAAGTGAAGTAAATCATAGAAAGACAAAGATTATATGATATCACTTATAAGTGGAATCTAAAAAAATAATACAAATGAATCTGAAACAGACTCACAGACACAGAAAACTATGGTTACCAAAGGGCAAAGGGAGGAGGGAATAAATTACGAGAATGGGATTAACAGATACACAGTACTATATATAAAATAAACAAAGATTTACTGTATAATACAGGGAATTGTATTCAATATCTTGTAATCACCTATAATGGAAGATACTCTGAAAAAAATATATATATTATAACTGAATCACTTTGCTGTACATCTGAAACTAACACAATATTATAAATCAACTATACTTCAATAAAAATTCCCTGAAAGACTCAAGCTCCAGCCCTTCACAACTCAGTAGCATCAGGCCTGCTCTGGGCTCCTTCCTCCTTTTGCCCTGCTGTCCCTCCTTCTGCTTCTCTCTCATAGCAATGTGACTTTTTTCAGCTTACAAGACCATCGGCTTCAGCACATGGAAGCCTCTAATTCAAAACTCCATCCTGATACCTTGTAACTATTCTTTTAGCTGTTGCTTACAAATCTCTTTGGACACTCATGAAAAAGTAGGTCAGAGGAGTAGAAAGGCATGTGGTTATCATTCAGTATGGCCAAAGTATTGTCACTAAAAAAGTTTGTTCATGAAGTTTTAACATATTTCTCAAATTATATTGAGGATATGGTTGAAATCTGGAAAACCTACTTCTCTCTTTAGACTTGCCTCAAATTCACACCCTCTTAGTCCTGGCACCCTGTCCTCTTCAGACTGTGGGAGAGGCACTGTCTCTTTGTTCCCCGAGTATCTATAAGACTGCACAGACCCTTATCAGAGCAGCTCTTCTTCTGAAATAATGTTGTGTTTATATGTTTTTGTTCCCCTCTATGCTATGAGCATCTCAAGGTACTGTAGGAGAGACAAAATGTTACCCCTACCCTCTCAGGGCCAGCTGAGTCTAAGAATTAAGTTGACATGACAGGTTAACAGGAGTAAAGCATACAAGTTTTATTTAATATTTTTACACGTACATGGGAGTCTTCATAAGAAAATGAAGACGCACAAAGTAGTTAGGCCTAAGTGTTTATATACTAGGTTGAACAAAGAGTAGTAATTATGGAAAAGTAACTGAAATATATGGGAAGACTAAGGAAAATAAGGGTTACTTTAACAAGGCCTGCTGGTAAAGATTTCTTTTGGCCTCAACTCCCCATCTCTGGGGGTAAGAATGTTCTCTTCCTTCTGGTATAGGAAGGGCATCTTTCACATGGAGTTTTATCTACTGTGTTAAGGAGAAAAAAGGAAACCAGAGCACCTTTCTTGCATCTGTTTTTAGGTCACCTTTAGCTCTATATAATCAATATGCTAAAGTGGCATGTTCTGCTACCCTTCAGTAGCATCCATTAGGTACTTAATAAGTGTTTGCTGAATGTTTGTTGATTGAATTTATCTCTTTGTGCAACTCTAACACTCAATCAGCTTCCATTTATCCATGATAGTGCAGGAGAGAGGAAGCTTAGGATGATATAAAATAATCAACAGTTCTGAGATCCAAATCCCTGAATCGACAGGCTCTGTATATTCAGCGATGCAGTCACACCCCACACACAAACAGCTAGACAGCTAGAAAAATTTTAGAGGAAGAAGTCAACTGATTCTGACTCTCTACAGGGTGGCTTATCTTGCCACGGAAAACAGTAAAACCGACACGGTGGAATTTGCTCTGCCCAAACGCCTTTGTACCAGATTCCCTGTGGTCAAATGTCTTTTACTGTTACAGCTGCAGGCCAACAGCCTCACTTCATTAAAATTGCAGGCTATTCGTTATCCTGTATGCTTTGACACCAGTTTAAGCCTAGGAGGCATGGGAAGTGAGGTTGGAGAAGTAAGCTGGACTTGCCTGTGGGGAGGACCTGGAGTTGGACTGGAACCAGTGAAGGTGTTAGAGCAGGAAAGCAACGTGCAGAGATGTAGCTTACTGAGGATCCATCCGGGGATGGCATCTGGGGCGGGTACAGGGAGGCAGAGGAAAGTCATTTGGGAAGGGGCTAAGACAACAAGTGAAAAAAGGAAGTCTTTGAATGGAAGTGGGGTGCATCTACATTTAAGGCAGAAAGGGAAAAGTGATAAAGGACAATTATCTGAAGCAAGGCTAGGGAAGCAAACAGAGTTCATTTTAGATGACCTCCAACTTCTCAGGTATGAGGGAAATGTGAGGAGAGGAGTGTAAGGTTTCATCTTTGGGAGAGCAGTTAGGTTTGAAATGGGCACTGTGGGGAATTTGAGTGACCAGCTGAAGTCTGTCCTATGAGGGCTTTTTAGCCAGCAAGACCTGCCACCTCGCAGTACAATCCAGAGGCATCTGCTTTGGAGAAAAAGCGAAAGAAGGCAAAGAGCAAGTGTCTGGGACCAGACATGATGGCTGTGCACTTCTGTGTACCTCACGCATGTGTCTCTTTGCTTCTCTAGATCTCTTTTCCCCTTTCAGTCACTCGGCAAATATGTACTGAGATCTGTACAGGTACACCTCATTTCATTGTTCTTCACTTTATGGCACTTGGCAGATATTGTGTTGGTTAATTAAGGTATGTACTTTGTTGTTTTAGACATAATGCTATTGTGCACCTAACAGCCTATAGTATGGTGTGAACATAACTTTGATGTGCATGGAGAAACCAAACAATTTGTGTGACTTGCTTTATTGCTATATTTGCTTTAGTGCGGGGGTCTGGAACCAAACCTGCAGCATCTCCCAGCTCTGCCTGTATTCAACATTCATTCATTCAATTCGTGTTTGTAGAGTGACTAATACACACTGTTCATGGTGCTGGAGTTAAAGCAGTGAACAAATCACACCAGTGAAACAATCCTGCTCTCTTATGTTCTAGCTGGGGAGACAAGTGAGAAGTAAAAAAAAAAAAAAAAAAAAAAAAAAAATCCTCATCTTGATAAATGCTATAAAGAGAGGAAATCAGGGTTTTTAGAGGACAGGTTTGGAGGAGACACTGTTTGAGCCAGTGGTTAGGGAAGGCCTCTCTGAGAGACAGTCGCTGAGCCAAGACCTGAGACAAAAACCCCCAGCCTGTGAAAACCCAAGGCAAAGCCCTGCTGGGCTGGGAGCAAGTGCAAGGGCTCGGAGGTGGGAATGAATTTGGAATGTGTGGGAGCAGCAGGGGAGCCAGCATGGCTGGAATGCAGGCAAGGGGGAGGGGGTAGGAGATGAGTCTGAAGCAGCAGGAAGCAGAAAGATGTGGTCATCAGGGCCGCAGCTGAGGCCTTGGGAGATTGCTTTCTCCTCTGGGCTCTGCCACTGATTTCCTGTGTGACCTGAGGACAGTCACCCCGGGTCTCAGTTTCCTCACTGCAAGATGAGAGGCTTGGACAAGTTGATGTAGCCTGCCACAGGAGAGCACATAATGCTGTTTGTTTCCAAGGAAGAATCTTTAAAGTTCTTGGCAGCCTATGTTCTAGGCCCAGGGCTGCTCGGGGCTGATAAGGGCTCTCTGCAAGCTGGCTCCAGCTTCCCTTTCTAATAGTGTTTTCGTAAAGGGTAGCCGTTAGGACTCTTTAGCTGGGCTGCTCTTCCTGTAACCAGAGCACAGAAGTCTGCCCACCTCCCCAGGTCTGCTTCTGTGCAACACCTTCCTTTCTTTTTTCTACCTGTTCATCTCTCATCTGTTCTTTAAGCTACAGATTAAACCCCACACTACTCATAAAGCCTTCTGTGATCACCCATCCTCCTTAAATCCAAGACAGCGGATTCCCTCCCTTTATGAGCAATCATGTTATTAGCTGTTTTCCTTTAGACACATTTCAATCTTCCCAACATTATTCTAACCTCTAACCTCTTCAGAGTGGCGTATAAGTCAGGGTTAATCAGAGAAATAGAACCAATAAGGTGTGTGTATATAGTGTGTGTGTGTGTATGTGTGTGTGTGTACACATGTGTGTGTAAAGATATTTATTTTAAAGATTTGGCCCACATGGTTTGGGGGGGCTGGCAAGTTTGAAATCTGCAAGGCTGGATGGCAGGATGGAGGCCCAGGGAACTGCTGATGTTGCAGTCTTAAGGTTGAAGACATGCTGGAGATAGAACTCTCTCTTTGCTCTTAAGGCCGTCAACTGATTGGATGAGGCCCACCCACATTAGGGAGGATAATCTGCTTGACTCAATGTCTACTGATTTAAATGTTAATTACAGCTAAAAAAAAAATACCTTCACAACAATGTTTAGACTGGTGCCTGACCAAACAACTAGCCTAGCCAAGTTGACACATGAAATTAACCATCATAGGTGAGGGTGGAACCTTATGAATCTTCATATTCTTCAGTGAACTCAGCACAAATGCATTGTGTGCAGTAAATACTTGATAAAGAGATAACCAAAAGGCTCTAATTAGTGTTGTGTATTCCTTCATTCCACAAACACTATGTTTAATGATCACCTACTTTCTGCCAGGTACTGTTGTAAGGGTTAGGGAAATAGCAATGAGCAAAACTGAAAGTATTGTAATTAAATCTGATTCTTTTTTGTTCATATGTTTTGACATCTTGTATACCCAGTCTGAGAGGGTTTTTATTTGTTTGTTTTAGTTTTGTTTTTAATTAACTGATGCTGTAAAGTTCTAGAAAGTGAAATCCCTTCAACGGTTTGGTCATCAAAGCTGTCAGAGTAGGATCCTAAAAAGCCTATAGAGGTTAAGTAATTTGCATAATTGTGTTAGAGTATGTGGTAGACAGAATTGTAAAAATGGCCCTTCAAGATTCTTGTCCCCTGGTTACTCAGTCAAACATTAGTCTAGGTAGTGCTGAAAAGGGATTTTGCAGATGTAATTAAAGTCCCAAGTCAGTTGACCTTAAGATATAGAAATTATCCAGGTGGGCCTTACCCAAAAGACGCATCCTTTAAAAGCAGAGAGTTTTCTCCGGCTAGCCACAAAAAAGGAAGTCAGAGATTCAAAGCATGAAGGAGATTCAAAAAACCATTGCTGGCTTGTAGAAGAAAAGGCTTATTTTCCAAGGATGGGAGCAACCCAAAGGATCTAAGACCTGCCTCCCACCAACAGCAAGGGAATGGGACCTCAGTCCTGCAACCACAGGAACCAAATCTGGCCAACAACCTAAATAAACAGATTCTTCCGCAGAGCATCCCAACAAGAGCCCGCTGGCCAACACCTTGATGTTGGCCTTGTCAGACTCCACACAGAAAACCCTGGAGAGCTCACACAGACTTCTGACCTACAGAGGTGCAGGCTAATAAACAGATGTTACTTTAAGCAGATAAGTTTGTGGTACTAGGTTATGCAGCAATAGAAAACGAACACAGAGTACATAGCTAAATAGTGATTGGCCTGTTTTAAAATCTTATATTTTAAGTGGCTGAGAATGTAAAACTTTTTCTCATTTCAATAATCTTTGACACATATTTGCATAAAAGAAGAATGTTTTGCTATGTGGTCAGTGGTATTTATCTACTAAAATACCACAAATCTGAAACTTACCAGTTCTGCTTTGGGTGAGAAAAAGTCTATGGTTAAAGTATTAAGCTATTATGCTAAAAGCAAAATAAATTAATGAGGATCCATAAGCCATATCTACTGTCATTTGTGTAAAATATTTAGTATCATCTTTATCACATGTTATGAGAATAAGTAATAATATGGTCAAACTCCTAGTGTTAAATACCCCAAGGACTAAAGAACTTATGAAGGAAATGAATAATTTGTTAATGCTTTGGAAATGAAGGCTTTAGGCAAGCAAAGCTGAGCTTCCTGTTCTTAATAAATGTAGATGGAAGTGTTTCATGGTAATTTAATATGCCTGGAATAAACTCCCACTTTGCATCTGGCAATTTCCTCCCTTTTTACTTATTAGATATTTTTCTCTAGACTCACTCATCTCCCAAAACCTCTCAGAACCACCAACACAACCTGAAGGCAATCCAGACCCAAATACTGACTTTTGAATATAAATAGAATATGGGAGTAGGATGTCAGTAATGGTCTGGATCAAAACATCCACTGTTCAGGTGAGGAAGCTGCAGCCCAGAAAAGGGCCTTGTCCAAGTCACAGGACTTTGGTGGTAAGGTTGGGGCTAAAACTATTTTTAAGATGGTAAGTAGAAATCTAAATAAACCTGCCTAGACTGATACTTATCAGAATTAACTTGGTTAACGTGTATGAGCTACTTAGGCAGTTTTCAGTTTGGAATTCTGGGCCCCTAAACAAAAATTATCAAAAGAGTCTCCATCCTCCTTATTTTTGTTAACTGTGAAATGAACATACTTCCTGTGGTAGGTCATCTTTGAGGACTGTTAGATAGTGTTTATGTACGTGGCTTAAAATTACTGCAGAGTCCTGCAGGTAAGCTGATCTATGAAAATAAGGTTAGCTTTGATATAGAACAGACAAAGAAGCAGAAAGCAATGCAGAAAGCCCCTGACCTAATAATGGAGCCAGGAGTTCTGGACCTACAATGACCATCTTTCTCGCTCTGGGTTAGGACTGTTAGATAATACATATAAGGACCACTAGTCAAAAGGGGACAAGAATATCAGCTTTATTAATGGCTTGGCAAGTGTCCAATAATCTCCACAATGTGGGGAATCTATGGTGCAACTTAGACTAGAAAATCTTCTTAGAACTGGTGCCAAAGTGGGGGTCCCTCACCTCTGCCCTGGATTCTGAGCCTTGGGACAAGCAGGAGGGTCCCCAGGGGTAAGCTGGACTGGAGGCTCTGGGTCTGAAGTGAACCCACTAAAGCAAGGCTGCTAGGCTGAGCCCCAGATCATACATATCACCACAAGCAAGATAAACAGTTCTCTTTATTGCACAGACAAGGGAGAGGCCATGGGCTCTGCTTTACCGCAGAAGGACAGATGTAGAACCTGTGCCAGAGGACCTGCTGGGCCTATTTCTGTTTTGGAGGCCAATAACCCTGCTGGCTATCAACAGTCAGGAATCAATCTTTTTTTCCTCTCTGGGGAAGAGCCAGTTGAGAGTGGAGATTTGAACAGGTGGCGGCAGTCACCTCCTCTGGGAAGAGGTGAGAATGCAGGGAGAGTACTAGGAAGTCTCCCTCCAACATAAAATGTTCACTCCTCTTTTGACAGGGTTTGAAATCAACTTTGTTTCAATATTTTAGAGAGCTCTGAACCCAGAAGAATTATTGACAGAAACTTCTGAGAAATTGATAGAGCAAATAATCATTCTTCACATTGGCCTGGCATTAAAGGTGCCTGCTCAGGAGAACCCAGGGCAGGTAGAAAGTGGTATTTGGAGGACTCCACTATTTCCAGGCTGTACAACCCTTGGAAAGTCCGATCCTCTTTGAGTCTCATAAAATGGAGACCAGCTAATCTGCCTGCAAGAGTTGTTAGAAGCTTAATAGCCCATAGTAGACACTTAATAAATGGCATTACTAACAGCTCCTACTTTTTCCATGGGTATGGATACTAAGAGAATGAAGGGGAAAAATACATTCAAGCTAATTGGAGAAGAAAAAATTCCAGCTAAAGAATAAGACTGGGTTTCCCTCTGTCCAGATTTCAAAATAAAGACTCTTAGTGGCTATCTGTAGGTCTCTCTATGTGCACATTTATGTGTGAGAATAGCTGCTCTAGTGTTGCTCTAATTACTCTAATGCTGAATTTTAAACATATTAAAATATTCAATATGTACCAGGTACATCGGTAAACACTGTATGTATATTATTTTGTTTCTACCAGGAACCTGGCACATAGTGAAGACTCAGTAAATGCTTGTTGATGAAATGAATAAATGGTCCTCATAATAACATTATAAAGTATGTATCTCTATTTTGCAAATGAGGAAATGAAGTTAGATATGCAAGTTAGACTTGTCCGAGGTCACATACCCATCAAGCATTATAGTTAGGACTGGAAACCAGTTCTGTGTGGTTTCAGAACCCTGAGTCACTGTATTACACTACCACACACACACACACATGCTCACACACATGTGTTCACATGACACAAACTCCTGACTTACACATGTCTTTACTTATACATAGGGACTCTCTTCATGCTGCTATGGTATGATAGGGTTGATTTTCTTTTTTAAACCACTGCCAGGTTTAGTTAGATAGGTATATAGGGGTTCCATAAGGCATAAAGAAGTATGACAGTTAGTGTCATTTATATGACCAGGTAAATATTTATTGTATTAGGCCCCATGGAAGATGCAAAGATAAATCAATCTGTACATATTGGATCTTTAAGCAGCTTCTAGTTTAGCGGGGGAAATGAAATAAGTATATAGATATTTATGATACAAGGTGGAAAGACATAAACCCATAGAATAGATGTAGATAAAGTGCTATAAGAGTTCAGAGAGGAGAGAGATTGAATGCATGTTAACCGGGAAGATGAGATTAGACTTCATAAAGGAAGTTAGGTGAAATAGCCCTTGAAGCTGTGTGGATTTAGGAAGGGAACTCCAAGATGAATAGCATGAGCAAAGGACAGAGGTAGGAAAGCATCAGGTCTATATGAGAAACTGCATTTTTAGCTTAATAAGAGATAAGAAGCAGAATGGAGAATGAAGATTAGGGAGTTGGGGACATATCATGGGGAGGAGGGGGAGGGAATTATATTAAATAGGAGGCCAAGAAGTTTTGGTTTTATGATGAGGAACGGGTGAAGGATTTTTTTAAATGAGAGCTGCTTGATCCTAGTGCTGTCTTAGAACACCAACCTGACAGCGATGTGTAAAATGAATGGCCTGGGGAGAGCCTGGAGCCAGAAGTCCAGCTAGGAGTCCAGATCTCACAGCATACTAGGTGGGCAGTCCCGAGGGCTGGCCACGAATGGGGCAGTGGCAACGGGACAGGATGGTGAGGTCAAATGGACAGGAGCCCTGGGTGCAGGTGAGGGACAGGAGCACGATCCAGGAGGCAGTGTGGTGGATGAGGAACAGTGCTGGGTTCCAGCCTGTAACTGACTGATGGGAGACAAGGGGACACAGTGATAGGTCTGCACCAGCTCACAGCAGCCCCATGAGGCACATGATATTAGCCCTGCTTTACAGTCAAGGAAACCAGACTCCGAGTAATCTGTCCAAGGTCATGCCCTAGACCTCAGTGGGCTTCAGTTTCCTCATCTATGAAAGAAATGAGAGTGATGGGCTAGGTCTAAGGTCCTTTCCTTGTTCACATCAGGTAAATGCATGACTCTGACCCTGAGGGAGATAACAAGTAGAGTCAGGAAGCCTGATAACTAATTAGGTGTTAGAGAGAGGAGGGTTGGTAGGAGGTACCCTTTTAAGAAGACACATTTGCAGACCTGGGTGATTGGAGGAATGGTGAGGTCAGTAACAGAAACTGCAGCAACACAGAAGGCTCATGTCTGGGGGGAAATCTGCTGAGTTCAGATTTGAACACGTTGAGTTTGGGGTGCTGGAAGGACATGCAGATATCGATGCACTAGTGGGAGATCACACAAGAGCACATACCTGTTCAGTCATTCCTTCCTTAGTCGAGGGCCTGCCCTTTCTTCATCTATTTATGCTCTTTGCATTCACTCCCTCCCCCCTTCATCCCTCCCTCCCTCCTTTCTCTCTTCCTTTTCTCCCTTCCTTCCTCCCCTCCTTCCTTCCTTTCTCATACTCTTTCTTTCCTCTCTCTTTTCCTCTTCTAATCTTTCTCACCCTTTCCTTCTTTTTCTTTTACCCAACTGAGTTAAAACATGTAGGAGGCTTTTTAAACTGAAAAGCTACAAAAATATAAGGGACTATTAGTAATATTTTTTCTATCAGTGGTTCTCAACTTGGGACAATTTTTCCTCCCAGGAGACACCTGGGAATGACTGAAGACATTTTTGTTTGTCACAACTGGAAGGGGGTGATACTGGCACCTAATGGGTCAAGGCAAGGAATGCTGCTATCCTACAAGGCACACCACAGCCTCCCCCCAGATGTCAATAGCGGCGCGCCTGAGAAACCCCACTCTGTACCCTAGGTCTGGCTGCGACCACTGCAGCATTGCTGAGTTCTACCCATGGCTCTAGTTTAAGGCAGGGAAGATTGGTTTATTCAGTCAGAAGTCAGGCCATTAGAGATGGAGGCATTTGGGGAATCTGAAATTTTTACAGTGGGTTGTTTTTCAAATACAAAAATAATAACTGACATTTTTTGAGCCCTTACTATGTGCTAGACATTGTTCAAAATATTTTACATATATTAACAGAGTTATTCCTCCCAAACATCCTTTCAGGTAGGAACTAACAAATTCACACAGCAAGTAGGTGGCCAAGCCAGGAAGCCAACCCAGGCAGCCTAGTACCTAAGCCACACTCTTAAACATGTCACCATGTTGCTCAATATAGCAAAAATGAGACTCCTAAAATGTTTGGCATATTCCCTTAACAGTTTTCCTAATAGAGGCCTAGATTATAGAACTCCATTTATACTTTCTCATTAAGCCTTGTTTTTCTTAAGCCACTCAGTTTTACAATGACTAGGTGAGCTACACTTCCATGGTCATAAAATAGAGATTTTCCTCTTTGCAAAGCTAATTGACTGCTAAAGGACCTAATTTGGCCTCATTAGAAAGATAACTGCTTTGTGCCTTGGTTTCCTCATCTGTAAAATGGAAATATTAACTACATTGTAGATTTCTATGAGGGCTAAATGAGATAATACAACCTCTTTAGCATATGTTCTCTTCAACATATGGTCCTTAGACAGGTGCCAGTTGCTGGTGTATGGGGAGATAAGTATAGCATTAAGAATAAGCATTGAGAAATTTTCATAGCAATTTGCCAGAGTAATTTTATATATGTTAAATCTAACAGTTAAAAAGAACCTTGAATTTTCATTTTTAATTAAAAAAATTCACTTTTCGAATAATACATTTTTATTGTATTCTACAAAACTGTTTGTCCATGACAGATAGAGAATTTTTTAAAAAACATACTGGTTCATCATCACAGACAGTATGCAAAGGACTGAAGTAACATGCATTGAACACTTAAAACGGCACTGGACATTTAGTAAGTGCTTAATAAATGTTAGCAAATAGTAATAATAGCACTAGATCCTAACAAAATGAGCTATCTATCCCAAAGATGTATGTTCCTGAGATTTATCTTCCAAGTCATTGTAAGTTCATCCTCAGTTCTATTAACTCTCTTTCCTACAGTGTGAGCCATTAAGGGAAGTGCTACTATACTCCTTACTCGTTTATCATATATTATCAGACACTAAATATTTTAACAGCTGGTGTCTGCCATTGGTCCCAAAGGGAGTATCACCAGCATCTTATGTAGCTATTCTGGCTGTTATTCTGCCACAAAAGGTGACATAATCTTACACTGTGCCCCAACTACCAAGGGATCAGTCTCCCTGACTCATCCTCAGGTAGATGTCAAGGAAAACCAGAGCTAGACAGTAGTTACAGTGGTCAAAACAGATTCTACTCAGTACTGTTGCAATGTGAGAAAAGAGACCTTAGTATAGAACTGGGCTTGATTCCAAATACAGCATGGGCAAATGGGAGTTTATAGCCAAGGAGCACGGTGGGGGTCGGGGGATGGAAAATTTCTAAGAGGAAACAGCGGGGGTTGGGAGATTCTGCTAGACTGACCTAACAGGATTCTTGCAGAAGACAGGCTAGAGTGATCAGATATCATCTGGTGGAGGATGAGGAATGCCATCAGATAAAGAGGGTGATCAGATATCAAGGGCCAGGGGTTCTTGCTAAAACTGGATTTTACAAGGAAGTGCACAGATGGGCCTAGGGAGAAGGTCCAGGATTCTAACTAAAGTTTGGTCAAGCAAAGAATCTTGGTCAGAGGGAGACCACTGACTCACCCTTCCTGCAGTATCCTTCCATGGTCCAGCGTCCCTTTCCTGAGGAACTACACTCTTTACCAGCCCAAGCATTACTAGATCACTGTTCCGCAGTTCCCTTCAATAAGGCATCAGAGGCACACTTTTCAAACAAAACAAATTCCAGGATCACAGAAATATTAGTGCTGAAATGGTTGTACCTCTCCCTGATATTATTGACTGACTACAAGTTTTCATTTAGTAGATAAATGGAAGGGGTGGGAGAAATAAAAAGAAAAATCCATTGCATGTAAGTGGTCCAGCTCGTTGGACAAGAGTGCACACTGACCTCCTTGAATTAATGTTTGTCTCCTTCCCTCTCACCTACTCCACGCAGCCTATTTTCTCTATCCACTCTTGAACCATTAGACTCATATCACCTCCTCCTCTGAAAGCCCCAGTGGTTTTACAAGGTCATGGGCAGGCAGGTCCTGACTCTAGCCAGCCTCACTGTTCTTCCAAATTAATGCTACCGTGATACCCTCTGACTTAAGAATCTCTTGAGAAGTTGGTGATGCCCTTTAGGGTAACCAAAATTGCAATGACTCATTGGAATCACGAAACAAAGGTCTAGAACAATTTTCCTAAAGACTCTCAGGGCTCACCAGGCCAGGTACCAAACTGAAACTTCCTGTGGAACAGTATTACGCGAGCCCTTTTTTCCAAGAGTTTTACATCTGGAATGGGAGTCAGAGCCCTTGGAGAGTCAGAACGCGGGGCTCACATTTTCTTCTTTATTGAAGCTCCCAGGGAGGGCCTCTTACCCGTTTAATCATTCACATCATGATAAAATCCCTTTGCCCCAGAGGAACGTGACTAGATTTCTTTTGTTAAAATCTCATTAAAGTCTGCCTCAGCCTGTAATAATTTGTTAATAGATGGCAGTGCTATTTGGCTGCTATTGGGTTTTCCTTCATTTCTTCTCAGGTCTCATAATTGTTCCCTTATCTCCAAGGCATTTGATTGTCACTGAAGTGTAAAAGATGCTACGGCCACTGCACAGCACTCGGGGAACAGCCCACATTATCTGTGAGGAAAGGGACGCCTCATTAGTTCCTTCATTCCTCTTTTCCCTTTTTAAGAGTCTTTTATTTTTTTTATTTTATTTTTTTTTACATATTTATTGGAGTATAATTGCTTTACAATGGCTTGTTAGTTTCTGCTTTATAACAAAGTGAATCAGTTATACATATACATATGTTCCCATATCTCTTGCCTCTTCGTCTCCCTCCCTCCCACCCTCCCTATCCCACCCCTCTAGGTAGTCACAAAGCACCGAGCTGATGAGTCTTTTTATTCAGCTGAAAAATATGGCTCTTCTTATAAAGCCAGGCCAAATTCTAGATATTTTCCCTGCTCAGTGGTTTGAGTTAAACCTACCCGCTGAGGGCTCACCCTTGGGTTGTGTCTTTACAAAACCACCACAGCAGATAGTTTAGATTTTTTTAAAAGGTGTTTTCTGAGTGTCCATCCAAATGGTAGCAACTAGAGCATTTCTAGAGGTATGTGACAGTGTCTGTCTATGGGTGGGGAGGTAAAAACCTCAGAGGTTTGCAGTAGAAATCACAAGGGATCATGGAGGTGGAAGTGCCTTATAAACTCTAGCCCATGGAGATGGAGGATCATGAAGTGATTTGGAGTACCTGGCCTCTGGCTGAATTTTGGGCAGCCCTGGTGCCCATGAGCCTAAATAGAGGCACAAATACTCAACACCAGACCTACCAGGCCATGAATTCCCTTTACAAAATATAAAGCAGGGTGTGTGGGGTGGAATGTGTTGTGTGTTTTCATCTGTACCGCTCTATCTGTTGATCAATTTCTGCCATCAATCAGAATACAAACATCATGCCTGAATCACACAGTCACCCCATACTCTCTCCGACAGTTATGGTGGTAAAGATTCTTCTGATGATTTGATAGGGAAAATGGAATTCTCTAAATACTACTACTAGTACTAGTCTTACTGCTACTGCTAACATGAATAGCTAACATTTACTAAACACTTACTCTCTGCCAGCCACTGTTCTAAGATCTAAGGTCTTTACTTGTATTAATTCCTTTACTCTCACAATGACTTTGTGAGATAGGATTATTATTAGTCCCATTTTAAAGAAAAGGAAACTAAGGGTTAAGTGATGAGCAATAGAACACGAGCATTCTGACTACAGCAGTTCCTTCCTTATCTATTTAAGTTCTTTACATTAGCTAAGCTAAAGTGTATTTCAATTTATACTGGAAACAGAGGGTCAGTTCACCTTCCTTATGCCAAATCACCATAAGGGACCTAAGAGTGGGAAGGCAGTTGAACTATCCTGAGCTATTGGTCAGCTACGTCATAGTTATTGCTGTGCCTTAAATCTAACTTCAGACTTACCTGCTAGAGAGGGAGGCTCTCTTGGAAAAAGTGACTTAGCATTGGGATTAGTGAGAGGCAGAGGGGATACAATGAATAAGGTATGGAGGTGTAAAGAAGTGAGGATGGCCTGGAACAAGGCCAGTGGGAAGGGGGATGTGGCAGGTGGGGGCCATCACTAGAGATAAAGTTGCAGAGTTAAGCAGACTACCTCAAAGACCATCCTAAAAAGCTTGGATGGTGTGCTGAGGGTTTTAATCAGGTGGGAAGCACGAAGAGTCTGTCATAGCATTGCAAAAGATAGATCAGGGACAACCCTTACTACTGGTGCAGTGCAAGGGAGAGATGATGAGAGCTTAAGTTGGGGTTGGGAGCACTGACAGAGAAGAAGTGAGGGGTCAGGAACAGAGAGGGTAGGAAGATGTAAGATTTTGCCGGTAGTTATAGGGGTGTGGGGATGGAGCAGAAGTTGTCTGAGAAGGTTCCCAGGTTTGGGGTTTAAGTGATTGGGTGGATGTGGAAGCCAATATAAATAATTCAGGCGGAAGAGCAGGTTCTGGGGGAGGCTTAATGAATTTTGTTCTCGACATGCTGCGTCGGTCCTGGATGGAGAACACTGAAGTGAGACTCTGTTGATCCTACAGTTGGATGTGGAGGTTTCATGCTCAGAGAAAGAGCTGAGACCAGAGATGGAGACTTGGAAGGTTTCGGCCTAAAGATGGCAGAAGTGCAATCGTGTGATTATCCAGGTCTAAGAAGAAAAGGGGCCAAGGACTGAGCAGTCGTGGGAGGATAATGGTATGGGACAGTGCCTGGAAGAACTCATCAAAGTTCTGGAACTTCTGCGTTCACCCCATGTTTGGAACATCTTTGTACCCTGGCTTTTTCTTCCTGGTGGCAACTGGATAAAAAGGAACAAAAGAGCCCGGGTGTTTGTCTTTGAGGATAGCAAGAAAGAGTGTAGTTAATGAGTGAATAACCTTCTCAGAAGTTAGTCCTGAGGAGAAAAGAGGTCTTAGAAGAGTAGGTATGAGGGACACCTATGAGGGGGAAGGAATGCAAGCTGATCGCTGGAGGGGCATCTGGGATGAAGGATGAAGGAAGGGGAACCAAGGCCCCTGGAGCTGGGCTGAGAGAGTGCTTACCTGGCAGGAGACCCCTGTGTTTTCTGACCTGAGCTGAAGGAAAGGCTTTATTGTCTTCCAGGAAGCATGGATAATGTCACCAGAACACAAAAAGCTGACTGCTATGAATGTCAGATTGGTGCCAAAGGGGTTTCCTTCTCTGGTAGATGTGGCTTGATACTCCCATGGAGGAACAGGGAATCATTCAACAAGACTGCTTTGGGTCTTCTGTGTTGGGAAAGAAGAGGTGGGTTGTCTCACCTCAGACCCGTTACCTTCACATCTGATTTTTCCTTCCCAACTGGAAGAAAATATATTATGAAGACACTTTGAAACCTATTAATTTTTTTAACATCTTTATTGGAGTATAATTGCTTTACAATGGTGTGTTAGTTTCTGCTTTATAACAAAGTGAATCAGCTATACATATACATATATCCCCATATCTCCTCCCTCTTGCATCTCCCTCCCTCCCACCCTCCCTATCCCACCCCTCTAGGTGGTCACAAAGCACCGAGCTGATCTCCCTGTGCCATGCGGCTGCTTCCCACTAACTATCTATTTTATGTTTGGTAGTGTATATATGTCCATGCCACTCTCTCACTTCGTCCCAGCTTCCCCTTCCCCTTCCCCATGTCCTTAAGTCCATTCTCTACATCTGCATCTGTATTCCTGTCCTGCCCCTAGGTTCATTAGAACCTTTTTTTTTTAGATTCCATATATATGTGTTAGCATATGGTATTTGTTTTTCTCTTTCTGACTTACTTCACTCTGTATGACAGTCTCTACGTCCATCCACCTCACTACAAATAACTCAATTTTGTTCCTTTTTACAGCTGAGTAATATTCCATTGTATGCACGTGCCACACCTTCTTTATCCATTCCTCTGTCGATGGACACTTAGGTTGCTTCCATGTCCTGGCTGTTGTAAATAGTGCTGCAATGAACACTGTGGTACATGTCTCTTTTTGAATTATGTTTTTCTCAGGGTATATGCCCAGTAGTGGGATTGCTAGGTCATATGGTAGTTCTATTTTTAGTTTTTGGAGGAACCTCAATACTGCTCTCTGTAGTGGCTATATCAATTTACATTCCCACCAACAGTGCAAGAAGGTTCCCTTTTCTCCACACCCTCTTCCAGCATTTATTGTTTGTACATTTTTTGATGATGGCCATTCTGACTGGTGGGAGGTGTTACCTCAATGTAGTTTTGATTTGCATTTCTCTAATGATTAATGATGTTGAGCATCCTTTCATGTGTTTGTTGGCAATCTGTATATCTTCTTTGGAGAAATGTCTTTTTAGGTGTTCTGCCCATTTTGGATTGAGTTGTTTGTTTTTTTTGATATTGAGCTGCATGAGCTACTTGTATATTTTGGAGATTAATCCTTTGTCAGTTGTTTCATTGGCAAATATTTTCTCCTATTCTGAGAGTTGTCTTTTCGTCTTGTTTAAGTGTTCCTTTGCCGTGCAAAAGCTTTTAAGTTTCATTAGGTTCCATTTGTTTATTTTTGTTTTTATTTCCATTTCTCTAAGAGGTGGGTTAAAAAGGATCTTGGTGTGATTTATGTCATAGAGTGTTCTGCCTATGTTTTCCTCTAAGAACTTTATAGTGTCTGGACTTACATTTAGGTCTTTAATCCATTTTGAGTTTATTTTTGTGTATGGTGTTAGGAAGTGTTCTAATTGCATTCTTTTACGTGTAGCTGTCCAGTTTGCCCAGTACCACTTATTGAAGAGGCTGTCTTTTATCCATTGTATATTCTTGCCTCCTTTATCAGAGATAAGGTGACCATATGTGTGTGGGTTTATCTCTGGGCTTTCTATCTTTTTCCAGTGATCTATATTTCTGTTTTGGTGCCAGTACCATACTGTCTTGATTACTGTAGCTTTGTAGTATAGTCTTAAGTCCAGGAGCCTTATTCCTCCAGCTCTGTTTTTCTTTCTCAAGATTGCTTTGGCTATTCGGGGTCTTTTGTGTTTCCATACAAATTGTGAAATTTTTTGTTCTAATTCTGTGAAAAATGCCACTGGTAGTTTGATAGGGATTGCACTGAATCTGTAGATTGCTTTGGGAAGTAGAGTCATTTTCACAATATTGATTCTTCTAATCCAAGAACATGGTATATATCTCTCCATCTGTTTGTATCATCTTTAATTTCTTTCATCAGTGTCTTGTAGTTTTCTGCATACAGTTCTTTTGTCTCCTTAGGTAGGTTTATTCCTAGGTGTTTTATTCTTTTTGTTGCAGTGGTAAATGGGAGTGTTTCCTTAAGTTCTCTTTCAGATTTTTCATTGTTAGTGTATAGGAGTGCAAGAGATTTCTGTGCATTAATTTTGTATCCTTCTACTTTACCAAATTTATTGATTAGCTCTATTAATTTGTTTTGTGGAGACCAGCTGTCTGGGCTGCATGAGATGTACCCTTCAAAGTGTCCTAGATTTGTACGCTCCTTAATGACAAAGATTGGGACTTCTACTTACTAAATTTTCCTTTGTCGGACTATGAAACAGGCTCCATTTCAAATTCAGTTTTTCTTGCTTTTCTGGAACTGTACTCATTATCTCTCTACCATGTCTATATTCTTTTGTCCTCTCCACCGGGTCCCAGAGCCTTCCTTCAAAACTCGTTCGTGAGAAAGAGTCTCAAATTGTTCATGCTGATAACACTTAACAGGGCTGCCATATACAGCTGTGCAGGCTGGCACTGTGCAATTCTGAGGCTTAATTGGTGACACTTCAAAGGCAAATATCAAGCCAAGGAACAAATCTGAAATGGTGGGATTTTAGTCATCACTTGAGCAGATGAGGGGTTTCTGAGGAGGACTAAGGAAACTTCCTCCAGTCCCTGCAATGAAATAAGCAGCTACTTCTCTTGATGACAGAAATCTGTTCTTGCTCCCAGTGTAAACTCACAGGCAATTAAAGTCAATCCCACATTGTCATTAAAAAAAGCCAATTGACATTATGTTGAAAGACATCATGTGTCAGCCATTTGCCCTCTCTGTAGACCTCCAGCTTTTCTCCTGTACTAAGGCTAAGTTTCCTTCAGAGGTTTTATATAAGGCAGAGTTATTTTTGCTCTTTGAGCCTGTGGGATTTTTCTACTTCTCAAGTAAATACTTTTGGTGAAATAGGTCCAGTTCTTTGGAATACAAATCCTTAGCTTGAGGTTGCTTGAGTGGAAATTTTTAACAAGCAGTTCCCTCAGCTACAGAGCCATGCAAAATGTGATTTTCCTAATGTGTGTGTTCCCACAGAAACTACTAAATGGACATTCCTCTGGTATGGACACATCATATTAGTCAGCTTGACCCTAATATCACTGACAAAAAACCCATTTGCTGTGCTAGCAAACAGCTGAATTCATTATGTCCAGCTGCATGAATAATCCTCAGACAGATTCTTCTTGACACAGACAGAATGCCAGTCGCTGAGGGGTGACAGGGCTGCCAAGTGGAGCAGCCAGTGTTGCCATGGTCCCTCCTGCTGCTCTTGTGGTATCCCACTAATCAGAAGTCCCCACTTGCTGCTGATAGGGTGATGGATGGCAAACTCATGATATCTCATTATTTTTGAGACAAAGGGGGAAAAAAAAGGACACCAGGAAGGAAGGAATAATCTCCAGGTTTAGGTTGGGGGGTGGGGCCTGATGCACAGTGGAAGATGAAAGAGCTGAGTTAACCACACTTGCCATCACTCAGGGAGCTGAAAAATAGGTCTTCAGTATGCAGCCAGTTGCAAGGAGGAATCCTGTATTTTCAGGCTGAATGGGCTCTCTGAAGGACATTTGGTCTCCTCCCTGCCTTGGGGCTGAATCATCCCCATGCCCATACCAGCCTGGGTTGGGAAGACTTCACTGAAAGGAGACTGCATGGTGACCCCATCACTCATTCTGGGTAGCACAACCCTGTAGAAAACAAATTTGGGAAGGACTCCTGGATTGAAGCAATGACAACCCTTGAGAGAGACAGCACCCGTCATCTCTTGTGAGAATTCCAATGGTCAGTGGAGCCTTCAGTGAGAGGCCTTGCCTTGTGGAGCATGAAGTGACCCTGCAGGCCACCAGGCAGTCCTCTTAGCAATCCTTTCTTGGCCTGAAGCTACCTCCATTTTCCTGACAATTCCCAGACTAGTCAGAGGAAGGTAATGTCATCCCACCAACCCACACAGGCACACATCTGATTGTGCTTTCCATTGTATTCAAGCAAAAGTTAATTGTTAGAGTGTTCGTTCTTTCAAAGTGTTACTGTTCCAACTGGTTGTGTCCCCTGTTTGTTCTCAGCAAAGTTATTTTCTTCTTGGGTTGTCCTTGAACTCCAGGTGTCCAGTCCCCTAACTCTTCATTGAAAAACCTTCTCCATGAAGCTCTTTCTAAAGCAAGCCTTCAACCTGATGTAGTTTCCTCCTCCCTTGTACTCCTATAGCAGTTTGTATGCTACTGTCACTCCACTCATTCATTCATTCATCCAACAAGTATCTACTGAGCGCCTACTATGTGTAGACCAGGCATTGTTCTAGGCCATGAGGACATAGTTATGAATAAGACAGATGATGTCCTGATCTCATGGAGTTTACAGTCTAGTGGGGGAGATATTCAGTAAACAAGTTCCATCTACTGTTGCTGAGAGTAGGGTCAAAAATTTTTACAGCTGAGGAAATAAAAATTATAAGCCCTCCAAATTCTCTGATTAAGCCTTGGTTCAAATTATGACAACAGTTCACAGAGATGTTTGACAAGCCTTGGGGTGAAACAAATTTCTCTCTTAATAAACAGTGTCCTTATTCTGTTTGAAGTGCTTTCCTGAAGCTGCCAACCTCCAACTCTTTTGTGATCCCAAATTCCCCACTTCTTCTCCAACCAGAATCTTTATTCTTACAGGGAAGCTGCTTAACTAGGTATGAGAGAAAGCAATCTTACTGAATTAATTCATACTAATGTGTGAATGACTAATCCACACATAATTCTCAAAGTGTTTTTGACATTTTGTGATAATCTTTACTGACCCTAAATAATATCTAGATTTTTTTCAGTCCTCCGTATAAACTGGAAAAAGAAAGGCAATATAGGAAAAGTTTCTATTAGGTTGTAGGCTATGGGTTCCTTGAGGGCGGATACATTCTCATTTTTGGATGCTCAGTTATCTAGCCCAAATGATTGGGTATCTAATCAACATTTATTGAATTGAAAAGAATGGAGTAATTCAGAGAGAAATGATAAGAAGAGGGAAGGAGAGGGTAGAAGAGCAAGGCAAATGAAGGGAGGGGGGAAAGAGAAGAAGGAAGGAAGGAAGAGAAGGCAAGAAAATCAGAAGGAGGGAGAAAGAGAACGAACAGAGCCCAAATTATGGTATGGTTTCTGATTTCTTTTGTGGTCAAGGCCCTCAGAGAAACTGTAGCAAGGAGGAATTTATTCCAATAGAAAAGGAAAAAAAATGCTTTTGCTTCAGAGTTCCAGAAAGAGAACAGAACCAGGAGATGCCGAGCCCTAAGGATACATATTGATCAAAGCCATAAATTTCTCTTTTCCAACACGATAGAAATGACTCATGACAGATGCCTGACCACTGTCAATTAGCCTCCCTGAGGGTCCCCTGGACCCAGAGGAATGGGTCCACGATCATCTAACAAGCAGAGGAACTCAGGAACTAACCCTGTTAGGGTTATAAAAATTGATCTCTGTAAATTCAATATAATTAAAGAGTCTGCATTCATCCATAGAAGGCTGCAGTGGAATTTTCCACTGAAGCCAAACTAAAACAGAAACTTGAGAGAAAAGTGGAGGTAAAAAGGCAGGGAGCCAGGACCACCAATTTTCTTTTGGGTTTCAGGAAATAAGAGAAGAAATATTTTTTAGATGCTAAAGAAAAAAAATGAAGCTGCAGACTCTGGATATAGGGTACCCAAGAGATCAAATGTTCCAGCATTTAGAGAGAAATGGGCTCAGGGACTCTGAGCAATGGGATCCTTGAGCAAGATGGGCCCAAGAACCAAAGGGAATTGGCATCATCTTTGCCAAGATACACCCCAGGGAGTATAATCTGTATGGTCTGTGATGGGCCTTCTCTAGACAGATAGATCAGAATACTTCTGCTCAGTTCACAGCCAGTAAAATTGTATGTATGTATTATTTATTTATTTTTAAAATTTATTTATTTTATTTATCTATTTTTGGCTGCATTGGGTCTTTGTTGCTGCACGTGGGCTTTCTCTAGTTGCGGCGAGCGGGGGCTACTCTTTGTTGCAGGACGCGGGCTCTAGGTGCGTGGGCTTCAGTAGTTGTGGCACGCAGGCTCAGTAGTTGTGGTTGGCGGGCTCTAGAGCGCAGGCTCAATAGTTGTGGCGCATGGGCTTTGTTGCTTCGCGGCATGTGGGATCTTCCCGGTCCAGAGCTCGAACCCGTGTCCCCTGCATTGTCACACGGATTCTTAACCCCTGCGCCACCAGGGAAGCCCTAAAACTGTATGTATTTAAATGTTTGCTTCGATGCGCACCAACAGTGAAACCATGGTGCTTGGATTTAGAGTCAAACAAAAACCTGACCCTACCACTCACTAGTTTTATGACCTTGTTCAAACTACTTAATTTCTCTAATCCTCCATTTCCTCTTCTGTAACATGGAGAAAACGGTCTCTCTCTCTACCATTTAATAAGTGTTTTCTATTGCACACACTCTACAAATACAATCTTCTTTATTCTTCACTACCACCCCAAGAGGGAGGTATTATTCTTGTCTTCCGACAGGTGAGAAAAATGAGGCTTAAAGAGATTGCCACAACTTGCCCAAGGCCACAACTTGCCCAAGGCCACAGAGCTGCTAAGTGTTAGAGCAGGAACTGACACTTGGTCTAACTTCAGAGTCCACAGCCTTACACTGGGTGGCATCGCCCTTCCAGCTGTCCTAAGACCGTGGAGCTGAACAGAGATGAAGATTTCCCACGTTTCTGTTCAAATATAGCTGAAGGAGTACCCTCCTTTCCCTATCACTTCAAGATCTACGAACAAAAAAACAAAGAGTCCTCTCCTGCTTCTTTTTCAGTTAACAGAGGGCACAGAGGCTTTTTTCTGGTTTGGTTTTTGTTTTGTTTTATCTCAGTGGCATAGAATCATCCTAAACCTAAGGACTGGGAAACGCAAATCTCAGCCCCCAGGTCTCCAGTGAACAGAATTATTACAAGGAACTGCCATTTGTCAGGTTTCCTCATTACCCTCCACAGGGCAAGGGCACTGCCAAAGCATGGACCCTGTTTCTGTGGACCGTCAGTGTCTACAACCTTGGAATTCAACCTCTTCAGCTTATTAGGACAACAAATTACCCAATACGAGAACTGCAGGGGGCATTCAGGTGGAAAATAGTCTCTTTTTTATGAAATGGTTTAATTAGGAGCCATTTCCCCATCAGCTCAGTTGTCAGAGCACAGCCAGGGCAGCCACTGAGAAAAGCACTGGGCCTCTGCCTTGCTGGCATCCTCCTTTCTGCTGCCGCCTCTCAGAGAAGGAGGAAATTGAAACCACCTTAGGAAAGAACAGTTCAAGCTGCGAAAGGAGCAGATCAGGCCTGAGGGCCATTTTGTACAGTCTTCCCGAGAGTCCACCGTCTCAGGCCGTGATTCCCCTATTTGTAGCCTGATTCTCCAGCACAAGGATTTTTCAAGCTCTCTGCTTCCTGTGCTTCTTCCTTCTGCTCCTTACCCCTAGTCATGACCTCCTGCAGCTCTGGTAGCTGAGAAAACAAAATGAGTTTCAAAGGGATCCTTGCTGAAAGTGTGTAACTCTGAAGGATGTTTGGGGTGGAGTACTAGTGGCAGGTTGAATCAAGTTTGGTCTGTGCTGTCCAGAGGCTGAAAAGTTTCTAAAATGGCATTGGAAATCTAATTATATATACATATAAGAGCCTATGTTCCATTCCAGACCAGCATGATTTGGACATTTTTGGTGCACTGCCATTACATTTTCAGCACTCAAATATACAGAATTTGGATCTGTAGAGATGACATGTCACTCTGCATTACAGATTGGAGCCTCCATCCCCACTCTCACAGACTTGGGAATAAGCAGGGCATGAGTCTCCCAGACACCAATAGGAATTTTTTTTCTTTGCAATTTCCTAGAAGGAATGAGGTAAAGATGAGGTTTAGGATTAGTGACCGCAAAAATGTACATCAGTGTTGAGAGGATCAGAGCTCCATGAGTTTAGTCTGGAAGGAATTCATGGAGAAAGGGAGCTTTGAAAGTGGTTTGAAAATATTTGACAGATCTGTGGCTCCCTTGATGCATATTTAAACTTTTTTTTACCCAATATTCCCAATTCTTTCTGCTCACTTATGGAATGTAGCATACACATGTAATCTTTTAAAGGGATATATTTGTTCATACTGTTGTAAGAAAGTATTCCTTTTCATCTGGTGTGAGGTTGTGGTGGCATATGAGTAATGCTGTCACCTAGAGCAGTGTTTATCAAAAACCAAACTGAGCTGAGACCTTTTACTGGGTTGTAAAGTCAACTGAGTGGGTCATGACCAGCACTTTTTAAAAGGTGATAATCGAATGGAGGAGAAAAGAACAGAAAACACCAGTTTAGGAATGTAGGTGTGCTCTTGCATGCACACTGGGTCACAGTATAAAATGCAGTTCTTACAGCTCTAAGTGTGGCATTGGAAGACCTGGGTTCTAAATTTTGTTCTTCTATAAACTAACTATGTGACTGAAAGCAAGTACTGAATAACCCTTCACTAAACTTGCCTTTTAGCATCTGTAAGATGAAGGGGTCTGGTAAAATTCTAAGCTTCAGTGATTCCATAAAATATGAAAATTATAAATTTATTCCTGCACAAATGTACTGCATCCCAAAGTCAAGTAGAAATGGGTTGAGGGTGTTTTGAATTATCTGCACTGTTGCTCCTCCAATGACATGCATGTGGACACTGAAGACTTGGCTAAGATGAGACTTTGGATCCTCTAGCCACACTGTCAAAGGCATGCTGAGTTTATTGCAGGGTTTATGGAAAGGATATATCAAGTCATGATGACATTTTAGAAATAAATATGTCAAAGACAGAAATCTTGGCACAATATCTTGCTTGTGGTCTAAGCATCTCTTCTACCAACACTTCATCTCCCTGAAAAAAGAAGCATAACAAGAAATACAAAGCTTTGTGGAGCTGGGGACGGTGCCCCGTGAGTGTTGACACACACTCTCGCCACTGTCTCCCATTTATATGTAATGTCGTGGACGCATTCCAAAATGAGAGGTTCCCTTCACGTGTTCTGTACCCTAGGCTACTCCTCACCTACAGAAAGTCTGACTTTCACCTCCACTGGCCACCCCTCAGGCCTCAAGTGCAATCTGTCATGACATTGCTCTGTGGACCAGTCCCAGCCTGAGTCAGGACTTCTCTGAGAAATCATGACCATCAGTTCTCACAGGAACGCACTTCAGGTGGTCCAGCCGATTTTCTGTATATCCTACCCGTGTAACATTGCAAAGTCCTTGAACCGGGTCCCCTCTAGCCTCTGAAACTGAGATGTAATGGAACTTGATTTAAGTCTCGATAACTGATTATAGCATAATTATCGCAATAATTGTAATGTTTTGTAATTATGTAATTACTTGTTTATCTCTTTCATTGCACTGTGAATAACTTGAGGTGTACAATTTAGTCATTATATCGTTAGATTCCCCCACAGCAAGAGCACCTCCTGGCACATTCTAGGCTCTTCATAAATGCAGCTGAAATTCAGTTCATCACTGGGGAAGACAAAAGAAAAGATGTTATCTAAAAAAACAAGTAAACTGGTGGTGTTCTTACATTTGGGATCTTACATTTAAATGTATTGGTGTCTGGTATCAAAGTAATTCACTTCTAACCTAAAGGAACTGTTGAAACTTAAAGAGACTTTGGAGACCCCCTAGACCGGGGTTTGGCAAACTATGGCCTGCGGGTCAAATCCAGTCCACTGCCTGTTTCTATAAATCAAATTTTGTTGGAATGCAGCCACATGCTGTCCACAGCTGCTTTTGTGCTACAACTGCAGGTTTGAGTCGTTATGACAGAGACTGTATGACCCGCAAAGCCTAAAATATTTATCTGGCCCTTTACAGGAAAGGTTTGCCGACCCCTGATCTAGACACAGCACCACTCTGATTTTACATGCGAGGGCAGTGAGGCCAGGGAGAGGAAATGACTTGCCCAGACTTGTTAACAACACAGTTGATGTGATGCTCTGGGTCTCCACTGCCCTGTATCTCTTCTTCATTACCTCACTTTGTCTTCACCTGAGTAACAAGAGCTCACTTTAGAGATATGAGTCAGAAGAGGTAGGAAACTGTCCCGTGTTCCTCTGCTTTGCCAGGTAAACATTCCTGAGCCTCTCAGAGCTGCCAGGTGGTCCTATTTTCCCATGTGTGTCCATTTGAAGGAGTAATGGGGTCTCAGCCTGAACCTGAACTTTGTCCAGCCTGGATTCAGACAAAGTTGGGCGTGTTTGGAGAATCATAGCATTGGGCCTCCTAAGTGGGGTTTCCCGTGAGTCTCCCAGGAAAGAGTTCATCTTATGAAGCAAAGGATAGATTCATGTGGGAGGAGGAGAGACACGCAGATGCTTCTCCCTCCAGGCACTTAGGACACCTACCTGAGTCCTAGGATGAAAGGCTGCAATAAGGAAAGAATTAAAACTAAGTGAGCAGTTCCACAGCACCTGGCAGGGGCAAGGAGGGTGTAAGACAGGGGATTCGTGGGCCTGCAGCCGGGGGCTTCTGCACAACGAGTGGTGGTCTGTGGTTGCCTCCAGGTGGCTTCAAGGGCATAAACGAGCTCTCTCATAGACCTCAGCCCAGCAGACGGGGAGGACTGGAAAAAAAATGACCAGTGCTAGTGATAACCCAGAGGACTCTTCTATGTGTGCATGTGAAATGCCCCTTGGGGTCTCCTGGGGCCATCAGGGAGGACTATGACGAGGCTGGAGTGTTCACAGCAAAGGGGGCTGAACAGGTGAAATGCTATTGTTTTTATCCCTGGCTGGTAGAGCAGGTGGCACTGACAGTTAGCAGTGCGAATCCCCTCACCCGTCTCGGCTGGTGTTAGAGCACCACGGAGGGCGAGTTGAGGCTTTTCCCAAGCCATATCCTCAGACGTGGACAGTTCAGCCTCCAAAGCTCTGTTGCTGAGTTTATTAACCCTGGTTCAATAGGGCGGGGATAAACTCCAAGTCATCCAACAAGCAATTCCCTCATTGTCAGATACCGCTGCCTATAAATAGTCAATGTAGTTGATGGTATTGGCACAGCCAACCTAAACTTGAGTGGGATCCAAAGGAATGGCTTTTGGCTTGTGAGGGAAAAAGCAAAAGAAAACAAACACTTGCTGAACAACTGTGATTCCCATCCATAGTAGGAAATATTGGCTTATAAATATTGGCTTGTAAATAGGGCTTAAAATAAGTCAGACAGAGAGAGGTAAGTCTCTTCATTCCACATGGGTGGTTACTGCCATGAACTAAAGACCATGGAGGGAGGTGTGAAAATGGCAAAAGAGTGAGGGCAGGGAAAGTAGGCAGGGACTGCAGTTTGGGTTAGATAACTTCTGAAAACCATTTTCTAGGCTTACATGTGATCATGTGTGGTGACTTTATTTGTAGGCAAATGGTATCTTATAAGGAGTGAAGCTGTGTATTAAGAAAACTTACCTAGGGACTTCCCTGGTGGTGGTCCAGTGGTTAAGAATCCGCCTTCCAATGCAAGGGGCTCGGGTTTGATCCCCAGTCGGGGAACTAAGATCCCACATGCCATGGGGCAACTAAGCCAGTGTGCTACAACTACTGAGCCTGCATGCCACAACTAGAGAGCCCACGTGCCACAACTAGAGAGAAGCCTTTGTGCCACAACAAAGAGCTCGTGTGCCGCAACTAAGACCCGATGCAGCCAAATAAATAAATATTAAAAAAAGAAAAATTATCTAAAACTTAGAAATAAGACAAAAAATATTACACATGCCATTTAATGTCATGCCATCACATTGTCTAACAAGCCCACCTAAGGATCAGCTGATGCTCAAAGAGAGGTAACTTATAGTTAGACTTACTAATTACTAATGATTTGGGCCCAGACCCTGTAAAGTTAGATGTTAACTTGAGAATATTGCTAGGCTACAAATGATGTCTATTCAGTAGAAATGCAAATGAATTCTTTCAAAAAGAAAACATAACCTCAAAGGGTCTGATCTTGTTGCCATATATGACATTAACTAGTTTTAGCTTCTTTGCAAACCTACTTCCACATCCTTTCTTTTAAGGATCATATGAAACCATCCCTTGTATCTTCCTTTGATTGACTGGGCTTTGTCATCCTGCTGGTTCCCTCACTAATGAATTAGATAAATCTTTGACTATATGTCTGTATGACAGTCATGTTTTTAACATTTTATAGAACCCCACCCCCTCCAAAATTCACTGCAGCCTTCCCTGTTTATAATTATCCATCTTATTCTCTGTGCATCATAACGAATTAGACTCAGCTGGCAGATTAGACAGTCTTTTTGTTTTTCAAAAAATGAAAGTTCCTTTTGTTTCTACTTTGAAGCTAATTCACTTCAGCAAGTTGCTTAGTGACCTCTTGGGCCCAGCGTTGTACTGGTTACTCCATGAATTACAGAAGATAGGTCAGAGCCCTGTCCTTACATATCTTACAGATGAACTGGGAAGATGAATCTTATGCATTTTTTAATAGTCATCTACGTTGAGACATTGCTATGATATGCTCAGACCAGTTAGCTACCTTGAGCTCTGAGGCTAATCTAATTTTATTCTAGGATCTAGAAAAAAAAAGGTAGCAAGAAAGATGAGTGTAGCTGTAACAAGTTTCTGCCTCTCTTGGCTCTCACCCAAACTAATCGGCCTCGGAGATTGATTTCCCCTCCAGCCAGCATCTTGTTCAGCATTTCTGCTCATCATGCTTCTGGCACTGCTTCCTCAGAGGACTGTCCATCATTCCTAAACCATCGCTGGTTCTCTTGATAAATCAGCAGACAGATGCTGGGGATACAGGATGGAAATTCAGAAAATATACTTGATTCACAGACTCATTCCTCCCTTCTTGTTACCTTGCTTGGCCTCTCACACCAGAGAGAATCATCAGGCAGTCTGGCAGTGAACCAGAAGGAGTGTGTATTTGTGTGTGTGTGTGTGTGTGTGTGTAGGGTGGGGGTGGGAGTACTTGGACGAAAAGGGAGAAGATTCCTGGGATGAATTTAAGGGAAGAATGCTTCTAAATGAGGTGTCCTCTAACGTCTCTGAATTTTTTTTTGCGGTACGCGGGCCTCTCACTGTTGCGGCCTCTCCCGTTGCGGGGCACAGGCTCCGGACGCGCAGGCTCAGCAGCCATGGCTCACGGGCCCAGCCGCTCCGTGGCATGTGGGATCTTCCCGGACCGGGGCATGAACCCACGTCCCCTGTATCGGCAGGCGGACTCTCAACCACTGTGCCACCAGGGAAGCCCTAACGTCTCTGAATTTTTATAGGCCCATCTTTGAGAAATATTTTAGAGAATGATGCTGATTGTACAGTCTCTTCAAGGTCAGAAATAAAGGCCAGTGTGTTCACTGTTGATACAAAGGGAGAAGGAGGAAAGAGTGTGCTTTGGCACCCACATGTCCATTTGGATAAGAGGCTAAGGACTGGGTTGGGGTAGAGTGGGGAGGAGGTGGAGACACATCTGGCCATACTTCCATTAAACTACTTTATCAGTGAAACCCAGTTGGGGTCTCCCAGTCCCTTCGGATCCAGATAAGGTTTGTTTGAACTGCCTGGATTATTCCAAAGAGAGAGCCCTCTCCCAGATTTCTGTGAATTACTAGGGGCTCTATATGATCTTGTTCAGCTCTGGCTCTAACTTTCTGCCCCTGCTGAGTTCTTGTTCCCGAATGCCCTATATCTTAGGACTGTTCTGTTATTTTCACCCTGGCTTTAACCCAAACATGAAAGAACTTGGCCCCCTTTCCAGAAAACAACCATTCACACATGGAGATGAAAGAGATTTATATGCAGCATATAAACTATTTAAAAGTGAGTAGTAGATATTCCCCTTCTTAAAAGTCCCTTGGCTATTCTGCCCTATTGCTCTGCTATCCCCCAATTGCTCTTGTTCTTTTATGCAAAGGTAGTGTTGTATAATGGTTAGGGACATGCAAGCTGCCTGCTGGAGTTCATATCCTAGTCTAACCCTCACCAGCCATATACTTGAGGTAAGTCACTTCACCTCACTGTGCCTCAGTCTTCTCATCTGTAAAATGGAGAAAATAGGCCACTTACCTCATAAACTAGTTGTAGCATAAAAGAAGACATATATGCCAATAAGCATATTGAAAGATGTTTGGCATAATTAGGTATGAGGAAAATGCAAATCAAAACCACGATGAGCTACTACTTCACACCCATTAGGATGGCTAGAATTAAAAGTTTAGATAGGGCTTCCCTGGTGGTGCAGTGGTTGAGAGTCCGCCTGCCGATGCAGGGGATGCGGGTTCGTGCCCTGGTCCAGGAGGATCCCACATGCCGCGGAGCAGCTGGGCCCGTGAGCCATGGCCGCTGAGCCTGTGTGTCCGGAGCCTGCGCTCCGCAACGGGAGAGGCCGCAACAGTGAGAGGCCCACGTACCACAAAAAAAAAAAAAAAAAAAAAAAGATAATAACAACTGTTGGTGAGGATGTAGAGAAATCTGATTACATTACATCAGAGATGCAAAATGGGGCAGCTCCTTTGGGAAACAGTCTGGCAGTTCTTCACATGGTTAAACGTAGATTTACCATATGACTCAGCAATTCCAATCCAAGAGAAATGAAAACAAAAAACTTGTACCTGAATGTTTACAGCAGCACTATTCATAGTAGCAAAAAGGTGAAAACTATCTAAATGTCTATCAACTGACGAATGGTTAAACAAAAGATGATATAACCATAGAATGGAATGTTATTGAGCCACAAAAAGGAATGGAGTATTGACACATGCTATAATGTGGAAGAATCTTGAAAACATTAGGCTACATGAAAGAAACCAGTCACAAAAGACCACATACTATATGAATATTTTCATATGAAATGTCCAGAATAGGGAAATCTACAGAAAGTAGATTAGTGGTTGCTTAGGGCTGAGGCGGATGGGGGTTGCTAAAGGAGTTGATAGCTAAAGGATATGGGGTTTCTTTGTGAAGTTGATGAAATGTGCTAAAAATGACCATGGTGATGTTTGCACATATCTGTGAATATTCTAAAAACAATGGAATTGTGTACTTTAAATGAGGGAATTGTATGGTATATAAATTATATCTCAATAAAGCTTTTTATGAAAAAGGGAAGATGGGGCTTCCCTGGTGGCGCAGTGGTTGAGAGTCCGCCTGCTGATGCAGGGCACACGGGTTCATGCCCCAGTACGGGAAGATCCCACATGCTGCGGAGTGGCTGGGCCCGTGAGCCATGGCCGCTGAGCCTGCGCATCCGGAACCTGTGCTCCGCAACGGGAGAGACCGCAACAGTGAGAGGCCCGCGTACCGCAAAAAAAAAAAAAAAAAAAAAAAAGGGGGAAGATGTATGTTTATATTTATAACAGTACCTAGCACATAGGAAAGTTCTGAGTCCTGAGAGGAAACCATGGAACATCTAGATGAGTTATGAAGGAGAGATCAATGAAAGGTCTATTCATAAAGGTGTAGGAAGGGGTAGGGGAAATTAACAAGGTGGAGTGTCCCACAGGCAAGAGGAGGGAATCCAGAGAGTGGGCTGTAGTAGCAGAGGGTGGCCAACAGGGTCTGTGGTTTTCAGAGTGAAAGCAGTCACTGCCTATCAGCAGCCCATCAAGGAGGAGCCAGGAGAATGAATGCTTCCTCATGGTCACTCCCCATCTGCTGGGGAGCCCATAGATGTCGTTCATACCAATTTCGCTTTCCCCCTCTTTTGGTCCCCTCCTGACAATTCCATCCTAGGACCAATCTTAGAAGACCCAGGTTTTCCCACTAAATGGCTTAATAAGGTATTTTCTTAAAGACTGCTTGCTTACGTAGGTACTTTTCTGCAGCAAAATATTTGCTGCCTTTTGCAGCCACAAACACTCGCTTAGAATAGTTAGAGAAAGAAAACTAAAACATGAGAATGCTTCTCTCAGGCTAAACACAAAGAGTGGGGATGGGCGGATGGAGACCAACAGGGCTGAGCTGTGCACACCAGCCACACAGCCCAGTGTAAAAGTAGCGAAAGTACCTGCTGAAAAGAGACAGGTTCTCAACCTCCCCTTCCAGTAATGATACGTACAGAGGCCTGTATTTATTCTTCCCAGGAGTTATTTTCTCCTGGAGGTGTGGCCTCCTTCAGCTAGACTGGTGAATCCATACTAGGATTAAGGCCTAGACAGAAAGCAGGCATGACTACCTGTTGTGGACTGAATTGTGTTTCCCCCCAAATCCATCTGTTGAAGTCCTAACCCCCTGTACTTTAAGATGTAACTAATTTGGAGATAGAACCTTTAAAAAGGTGGTTAAGATAAAATGGGTTTTATTAGGGTGGGCCCTAATCTACTATGATTTATGTCCTTATAAGAAGAAGAGGAACAATAAATGCTGGAGAGGGTGTGGAGAAAAGGGAACCCTCCTGCACTGTTGTTGGGAATGTAAATTAATACAGCCACTATGGAAAACAGGATGCAAACTCCTTAAAAAACTAAAAATTGAACTACCATATGACCCAGCAATCTCACTACTGGGCATATACCCTGAGAAAACCATAATTCAAAAAGAGTCATGTGCCACAACGTTCACTGCAGTACTATTTACAATAGCCAGGATATGGAAGCAACCTAAGTGTCCATCGACAGATGAATGGATAAAGAAGACGTGGCACATATATACAATGGAATATTACTTAGCCATAAAAAGGAATGAAATTGAGTTATTTGTAGTGAGGTGGATGGACCTAGAGTCTGTCATACAGAGTGAAGTAAGGCAGAAAGAGAAAAACAAATACCATATGCTAACACATATATATGGAATCTAGAAAAATGGTACTGATGAACCTAGTGGCAGGGTAGGAATAAAGACGTAGTGTAGAGAATGGATTTGAGGACACAGTGGGGGAAGGGGAGGCTGGCATGTAGTAAGAGAGTGGCACTGACATATATACACTACCAAATGTAAAATAGATAGCTAGTGGGAAGCTGCTGCATAGCACAGGGAGATCAGCTCGGTGTTTTGTGATGACCTAGAGGGGTGGGAGGGAGGTTCAAGAGGGAGGAGATGGGGGATATATGTATACATGTAGCTGATTCACTTTGTTGTACAGCAGAAACTAACACAACATTGTAAAGCAGTTATACTCTAATAAAGATGTATAAAAAAAAAAAGAAGAAGAAGAGATTAGGACACAGACAGACACAGAGGGACCATACGAAGACACAGAGAAAAAACAGTCACCTACAAGTCAAAGAGAGAGGCCTCAGAAGAAATCAGCTCTGCAGACACCTTGATCTTGGATGTTGAGCTTCCAGAATTGAAAATAAATATGTTGTTTAAGCCACCCCATCTGTGACATTTTGTTATGGCAGCCCTAGCAAACTAAAACCTCCACATTCCAGAATGTCTGTTGCTCACCTTTCTCCTCCACCTCGGTCCTGATTCTTCCCCACCCCGACTTTTTTTAGAAGGCTGAGAATAAGGCTACTTGAGTCCCATTTGGGGTTTTGCTTCCCAGTTCTGCCCTATTGTTCACTCATAGGAAGAGTGTATGGGGTGCTATACTAATATTTTGATTCAAGTATACATTCTGCTCCATAAAATTCATTTTATATTTTTATAGTTTTGGCCATGCCATGTGGCCTGTGGGATCTTAGTTCCCCGATCCCCAGCGATCAAACCCAGGCCCTTGGCAGTGAAAACGCAGAGTCCTAACCACTGGGCCGCCAGGGAATTCCCTGCTCCATAAAATTTAGAATTATAAACAATATCAGATTTCATTTTATTTCTTCAAAACAGATTGAATCTGTACTGAACCTCATCCTTCTGAGTTGCCTAGAAATTCAAGCTCAGTCACAGCTGGGCCTCCCCTTTCCAGATTTGTGCAAAGGTCTTATGGAATCTTACAGTCTACAACTTCGAGGAAAGGCCTTCTGAACTGGTCTTCAGTCACTCTGGCCTCTTTTGACCTGCTCACTTTCCAGACTTGTGTGATCTCTGAAAGAGAGCAGTTGCATTGCTTTTGGACCAGGCTTGGGCACAGGGGGTCTTTGCAATACCCTTCCCTGTCTGGAAGAAGCCCTCAATACTCTTTTCCTTTGGCTGCTTCTGCCTCTTTTCCTCCAAACCCGGCCTCAATGTCCTCTACCTCCAGGACCAGCCAACAAAGTTCTCTTGGCCTAGAAAATGCTGCTTCACCTTTCCCCCAATGTTCCCCAAGGCAGAGAAACACAAAGGAATGCTAACTTCTTGGTGGGAATTTGCAAGAACATCTACAGCAATGAAAACAGAACATAAATTAGTATCTGGGTAAGTCACCAAAACTGCTTTGTTTTGATGAAGTTTAAGGAAACTGCCACAGTTTCCTCTCTTGAGAGCTGGATCTCAGGGGCGGTGCAGCTGGAATTCTGTCATGGAGGGAGAAAGCCCAGGACTTGGCTGGTATTTCCTCTAAACTCAGATTCCTGGGGGGGATCAAACAATCCTACAAAAGATGGCTGCTGGGTTACATTCCTTTCTGTGCCCAAGAGCCCCAAGCTGCTTTTCTGACCAGGGGAGCTGAGTCAGCACAGCTTGATTTTGTCTTTGCCTGAGGTTTCATAACAGATAGAACAAAACCAGGACACCTCCCTGCCCACACCCAGTGGCTGGGAAGAACTCTGTGACAGGTGTTGTAGATACATCCATTCCTCCTATCAAACACACCTCCTCACCCCGTGTAGCTGGAGGTGGAAAGGAAAAAAGGCAAAACCTCCAATTCCAGGGTGCAGGGTGGCCACTTTCTAGGAAATGATTAGGACCCCAGGGGGAAGCTGTGCTCAGACCTTGAGTACCTAATGAAAAAGGATGAATCTGCCACCGTGGTGCTGGAGCATGGGTGACCCAGGTGGCTGAGGGGGTCAATGAGGGCCAGGTGGACTCATAGCCCCCAGTGTCCTTAATGTACAGGGCTTCATTCCAGTAGCTCCCAGAAAGCCAGCTTCCTGCAGGAAACCTTCTTGGGCTTTTTAGAGAAAAGAGAACCAGTGTCCCTCCTGCTAGAAAATGTAGGTTTCCCCCTCCTGTCAGCCTTCATCCCTGCCTCTAAGGCAGCCACACCCACACCCCCACCCATACACACAGTGTGGATGTTTCATTCTGTCATTTGTTTGGAAGGTTGTTCCTTTGACCCCTGTAGAGGTTCCAGGATGTCTGCTCCCTTTCTTTTCGCTCTCTCCACGCGAGGATTTGCCACTCGCAAACTGGCACATCAGGTAGTTTCTTGGGGTGATAGTGTCAGCTCTCCTCTGCAGTATATCCAAGGAGCTTTTCTTGAGGGTGGACAGCGGTTTGGAAAGTGCAACAAGGAGTAAGATGGAGCAGTTGTCCTCAGTCCCACAGATAGATTTGGACAGCCAATGGGAAAGTCTAGAGAGGCCATGATTAAATTTGATAGTGAGCTGTGATGATTTCACAGAGGGGATCATTTGAAGGGGGTCTTGAAAGGTAAGAGTTCCACAGTGGCGACAGGGCATTCTGTGCAGAGGAAACAGGATAGCCAAAGATCTCTATCCATTGACCTTGCTCTATTTTCTTCCAGCATTTAGCACCATCTGAAATTATATTTTTATCTAGCTTCTAGTTGTTTATTTTTTGTCTCCCCCATGCACTCTAATTCTCCAAGTGCAGGAAGCAGGTCTATCCTATGTGCCCAAAAGAATTCCTGGCACATGGTGGGTGCACAGTACATATTTGTAGCATGGATGAATCAGTAGGCAGTCCAAGCAAAAGGGAGAGAACGGGATTTGATGAGATCTATAAGTACTTATGTGGTTTCATTTCAACCTCACAATTCTCCTTCCTAAGAAAGATGTCATTATCTCCGTCTTACAAATAAGGAAACTGAGGTAAGACAAAGGCAAGCAACTTGACAAAGGTCACACACCCAGTAAAAGGTAAAGCTGGGATTGAAGCCTAAGCTAGCAGGTTCCAAAGTCTGGACTGTACCACAGGAAGAGGCTAACAAAGGCCTGAACTAAGTAAAGCCGTGGGAAGGGAGTCAGAGAGAAGAGTTCATGCTTAAGAGTTGCTGGGCTTAATAAAATGGACCAGACATGGCCACAGACTGAAAGAATCCCCTGCAGATTCATCTCCATCTGAGCCGCTAGTCCTGACCTCCTTCTCAATCTCATGGGGGTGACAGAAAAAACATGCAGCATTGGCCACTAACTAGCTGTTTAACTTTGGAAGCCTTAGATATCTAATTTCTCCAAGCATGTTTCCCCCACATGAAAAAAATGGTGACAGATACTAGGTTTACGGTTGTTATGAGATGATGCAGATGAAGCACCCAGGACAGTTCCTGGCCCATAGTAGGTGTTCAATAAATATTAACTTACTTCTCTTTCCCCATGGCCTCCTGCTATCTTTTGGTCTGGGAAATACTATTCCCAAGAGGAGGACCAAAGAGGGAGGAAGTGTTAGGAGGGCATCTGCTCTGGGGCAGGTATGGAAATGGATAGTCTCAAGAAGGTAGTGAGTGACAAGCCAGGCCTGGAAGAGGTGGGTGGATAAGAGGTTAGGAAAGTACCCAGCAGTTTTCTCTATGAGGAAAACTCTGACCCCCCCCTATAATGAAGGTTCAGACAAGCAACCAGAATTCCACGTCATGTGCCCAGTCTTTTCTCTGCACAAAAGGTGTAGCCAGAGCTTGGTGAAGGAGAAGCAGGGGACCATTTGACTTGGGCCTCATATGTACAAATTTGGTTGGATTCCCAAAGGAAGTTATTCATCAAGTTATTATAATTTGGGGTGTTTAAAATGTTAATTTTTAACAGTTATCTGTGAGTTTAATTATGGATTGCACCTAGTAGTGATTTTCCATTTCTTAAAACATAATGTACACTGCTCTATACAAACTGTTTCCTGAAATAAACATGTTATTTGTGGAATCATTTTTAAAAGGGGTTAACTTATAAACAAATTATACCACAAGTTTTTGTAACTGTCTTTGAATTTTCATATTTCCTATGTGTTGGAATTGTTTCAAAAAGAAGAAGAAAAAAAAGAGGCTTGGATTTCTGGGTCTCTTCAGCTCAAGAGGGCACAGGGCAGTGGCAGCCCAGAGGCAGCCAGAGGGGAGGTGAAGAGCCTGTTACTGAACTTGTTTACAGCACCACCTGGTGTTTATAACTCATTAAAATGTCACATTTCCTTGTCCTTAAGCCCTGGAATTTGCTGAGTAAAATCCCCACAGCTATTTTCTGAAGCCCTCTCTCTCAAAATTTCTTTTTCACTCACTTAAAAAGAATAAGGCTTATAGACAAGAATAACCCAAAACAGGAGTTGATGCCCCACGACTTTCCTTTGTTTTCTTTTAGCTTTGTGCTGTGGGACGGAAGGTCTGTATGTAATACTAGTTCAGACTGACTGAGCAGTGACTATGTGCCAAGCAGTTCTAAGTACCCTGCATGGATTAAGTAACTTAATTATTATAACAACTCTAGAGGCAGGTATTACTATTACCATAAGCCCATTTTACAGATGTGGCTACTGAGACACAGAGAGTTTAAGGAATTTCATAAAAATCACTAGAAAGTAGCAAAGATTTGAACCCAGGTAGCCTTGCTTCAGTGTCCATGATTTTAAACACTGTTATGCTGCTTTTCCGTGTAGGTGCATGTTTCAAGAAAAGGTATCTTCTTAATTTTTATTTGGCCTGATATTAAGAATTTAATTTCCCTGGGTAAAGCTCGATGGACCAAGGATAAACAGAGCAGCAAACAAGTTAAAAATATGCCTTCAATAATCATCTGCTATATGAGGCATTAAGCTTCTCAGAGGCCTAGACCGTCCTTTAGAATGTCATACAATCCAGAAGGATGGCATACAAAACAACTTAGTGTTTGTTTATAACAACGCTACCACCACCAAGAAAGCATTATAATCCTCTGTCTTTTTAAGAGTTCAACAATTTCAGATCTCTCCTTTTAAAGGGGTAGTAATAATAATAGCTACAATCTATTGAGTGCTTTTTTGTTTTTGTTTTAGAGAAGCATCAACTAGTGAAAAACAATGTGGGTTTGGGGGAATCATACTACCTGGGTTCAGATCCTGTTATTTTTTTTAATGAATTTTTATTGGCATATAGTTGCTTTACAATGTTGTGTTAGTATCTGCTGTACAGCAAAGTGAATCAGCTATACATGTACATATATCTTCTTTTTTGGATTTTCTTCCCATTTAGGTCACCACACAGCAATGAGTAGAGTTCCTTGTGCTATACAGTATGTTCTCATTAGTTATCTATTTTATACATAGTATTAATAGTGTATATATGTCCAATGGAATATTACTCAGCCATAAAAAGAAACGAAATTGAGTTATTTGTAGTAAGGTGGATGGACCTACAGACTGTCATACCGAGTGATGAAGTAAGTCAGAAAGAGAAAAACAAATACCGTATGCTAACACATATATATGGAATCTAGAAAAAATTTTTTTTAAAAAATGGTTCTGAAGAACCTAGGGGCAGGACAGGAATAAAGACACAGGCGTAGAGAATGGACTTGAGGACATGGGGAGGGGGAAGGGTAAGCTGGGATGAAGTGAGAGAGTGGCATGGACATATATACACTACCAAGTGTAAAACAGATAGCTAGTGGGAAGCAGCCGCATAGCACAGGGACATCAGCTCGGTGCTTCGAGACCACCTAGAGGGGTGGGATAGGGAGGGTGGGAGGGAGATGCAAGAGGGAAGAGCTATGGGGATATATGTATACATATAGCTGATTCACTTTGTTATACAGCAGAAACTAACACACCATTGTAAAGCAATTATACTCCAATAAAGATGTTTAAAAAAAGTATTAAAAAAATAGTGTATATATGTCTATCCCAATCTCCCAATTTGTCCCACCACCACCCCTTCTCCCTTGGAACCATACATTTGTTCTCTACATCCGTGTCTCTATTTCTGCTTTGCACATAAGATCATCTATACCATTTTTCTAGATTCCACATATGTTAATATATATTTGTTTTTCTCTTTCTGACTTACTTCACTCTGTATGATAGTCCTGTTTTTATTTTTAACATCTTTATTGGAGTACAATTGCTTTACAATGTTGTGTTAGTTTCTGTTGTATGAGAAAGTGAATTAGTTATACATATACATATATCCCCATATCCCCTCCCTCTTGCTTCTCCCTCCCACCCCTCTAGGTGGTCACAACGCACTGAGCTGATCTCCCTCTCAGAGACAACCTATAGGCGACTCAGGGGTCAAGCAGCAGATTGGACCACAAGACCTCTAAGTTGCTACCAAACTGGGGATCTGGACCCATTTCCTAGTTTTGCTTTGAAATACACCTGAAGAAATGAAAAACAGGTGGTCGCCAACTTTCAGAGAATTGAAGTCTGTTTTCTTGCCAGTTATTTTTCTGCCACCATCAGTTTCCATAAACCCTATGAGGAGACATATGTCCTCCCTCATTCTTATAGATCCAGTTGGATTGGAGATGACGGAAGTGATGGCACAAAGCCAGACACGTCTTAGCGCTCACTCCGCACTGTCACCAAATGGCCAGGCGTCAACCTTGAAGCACAATCTCTATGCTGGTTCCTGCAGAGACAAGAAGAAAGAAGAAAGAATAGGCAGAGCCTTTGGACTTCAGGACTTGTGATCCCATTTTTGTCCTCTGTAGCCGTTAGAACTCGGCAATACAGCCTGAGGCCAACAATACTGCCTGGCCTCAGTGGCTGAAACAAATGAGGGATTTAGGTTTTCACAGAAAAGTGTGAAGAGAGACCATGCAGAGCTGGGATGCAGCTTCAGGATATGACCTGAGAGCCAGGCTCCTTCTGCCCTTTGGCTCCACCATCTTCTGTGCACAGACTTCTGTCCTTTAGAGCTTCAACCATCACTTCTGTGTTGCAGGCAGGAAAAAGGGAAGAACAAGAGGAAAAAGTGGTGTTCCTACCAGTTTCAAAGAGCTCTCCTCAGAGTCTGCCCCAAGGTTAGTGCTCTTTTCCCTGGCCACACCCTACCGCAAGGGGGACTGGGCACTTTTTCACCCAATAAAATCCAGGGTCCTCTTACTAGGGAAGTAGGAGGCGAGTACAGGGCAAACAACAGCAGTCTCTTCTACTTTCTCTCATGTCCCTCTGTCAGGATAGTGGAGATTGTACCCCGCTTTCTAAAGATGAGAAAGCTGAGAGGTGGCCAGGAGGACCTGCACAGTCACAGTGGGTTGGTGGTAATGTTGGTGTCAGCACCCAGCTCAGGGCCAGTTTTGAAAAATGATGAACATAAAAGGCAGAAATCCATGAACATCTGTGGGCAAACAGCAGCTGTGAGCCCAGGGCCATCTATGTGGGGAGTCAAACTGACAGATGAGAGGGGCTGCAGGGTGCAGTGAGAATGAGGGCTGCAGGACACAGGGCTCCATGTCATTCCCTGGGTTGGCAAGAGCTAGACAGCTTTGGCCTTGGCTCAGTTGGGAGAACAGATGGGCAGGAATTCGGCACAGCTTCCAAATCAGCCAAGCAGCAAAGACTGCCTTCTTTCCCCTTGTCAGCTGACGCTACAGCTCCCACCAGTCCCAGCCAGCTGCAGAGGCCCAAGCCTGAAGACCATGACAACTTGGCCCGGACTGTGCCATGCCCCGCCCACTGTGGGAGCCAGGAGGACAAGCAAGTGCAGGTGTTCCGCCCAGCAGTGAGGGTGACACCTAGGTGGAGCTGCCCACGAGGTTCAGATTTCTCTGTGCAGGGCGAGCAAGCCTTGTAGCAATCCAATCTCAGCCCTGACTCCTTTGGCGCATAGGACTCTTAACTATTGAGACAGCCAGCCCGTTGGATTGAGGTCCAGACCTCTGTTCTTTCTCATGCTCTCACCTCCCACAGGAATGATGGCAACGTGGCCAGAGGTGAAAGGCAAATCCAGGAATTATACTGAAATGCAAGCAATGCAGAGAAAACTCCTTCCCACATCTGAAGAAAGGAGGGTCCTCACAGAAACAAGGCAATCGATGAGGGGATAGGAACGCGTGTTCAGCTCAGAAACAGGACATAAAATACATAGAATTTTATTGCAGCTCTGGCTAGAGCATATGGTATAAGAGGAAGAAATACAAGTCTTTAGAAAGAAATGCACTTTGTGCTGTCAGCTAGACGTGGTAGATTCACGTGGGAGGGATGGCTAGGCCCCAAGGAAAGGAGAGGGAGCTGTCTTCTCTCTTTCTCCCTCCAAAGACTACATGAATTTTGGATTATCTGTGTATCTACTCCCAATTCACTGACTCTGGTATTAAAAGCAGACTGAAATTTGTTTAGAATTCTACTTAGCTAGAAAAGTTTTTTTTGAATGAGACTGAAATCTGTTTAGAATTGTTTAGCTAGAAAAGCCAGAAAAGCTTTTTGTGAATGGTGCAAGGATGACTACCATGACTCCTTTAAAGAGAGAAGCTGGGAAAGAGATGGGAAGGAGAGGCCGGGCCAGCTGTGAGGGCCCCACCCCCAGGAGGATGCTCCCTGAAAGCAGCAGGCTGTGCAGTGCCCACCACACCCCTCCTCCGTGAGGCTCTGGCACCCTGCAGCCACCTGCAGGTTACACAATGAGGCTCTTCCAATGATTATAAAGAAGCCCCAACCCTGCTCCCTTACCCCAGGACTTCTATAATCTTGAGACCCTAGACTCATCAAAGCTACACTCTGCAGCCTGAAGATCTGTTCACGCAGCCAAGGGAAGGCTGGGCAGAAGGCAGCCAGCAGGCTCTCACACCACCTGCCTCCCCTCCTTCCTCAGTGGCTCCCACGAGGGCACAATCAGGGCTGGGAGGCTTCATGAGCCCCCCTTGGCCCTCTGGGATGTGAGGAGTCAGCAGGGATTCATACCCATCCTGCCGGGACCATCTGCACTCAATTATAAGCCCTTTGGAAGCCAGCAGAGGGCTGTTAAGCTGCCGCTGGTTCTCTATGATTAGCTAGTTCTTGTCTTTTGAATACTGCATATGGTGCAGCCAGCTGCAGAAAGCATTCATGACTCAAAGCTTTTTTCCCCTCAAAGAGAAAAGTGCTAAGTTGTTATTACTATGGAAAGAAAAAAAAAAAAAGTTTAAAACTCTTACTTTCTGGTTAAGTTCCTTTTCCTACCTTAAAATTCTACCTCTTCCCAGGATTGGGACCATTCCTTTGTCTGTTTTCTACCAGCACTATATAGGTACTTGCTTGCTGAAGATGAGCCTTGCTAAGAAATATCATGATTGTGTATAATTCCAGCTCAGGTGTCATTATCCGTGGTCCAGTAGACCCTCTTCTCTCCCTTATTTTGTGTGAGAGACCTGACGTTAAGGCATGCTTTTAATGAAACCACTCCAAAAAGTCAACTCTTTGCAATCAACTCAGGAGTCAGGGCCACTGCTGAGGCTTACCTTCTTTCCCAGGTGCTGAGCCAGGAACAGAAGCAATACTGCTTGGTTCGCGCTTGAAACCCTCAGTGTTCTCTGTAGGCGAGAAGCAGTTAGCTGGCTACAAGCTAGCATTAAAATCAGTAGGGATGGGCTTCCCTGGTGGCGCAGTGGTTGAGAGTCCGCCTGCCGATGCAGGGGACACGGGTTCGTGCCCCGATCCCGGAAGATCCCACATGCCGCGGAGCGGCTGGGCCCGCGAGCCATGGCCGCGGAGCCTGTGCGTCCGGAGCCTGTGCTCCGCAACGGGAGAGGCCACAGCAGTGAGAGGCCCGCGTACAGCAAAAAAAAAAAAAAAAAAAAAAAAAAAAATCAGTAGGGATGCTTAAAAAAACATGTATTTCTGGGGCTATACATAGACTTGAAATCCATGCTCACGTGTGAGTGGAGGTCCAGAGAAGATGGAGATTTGAGAGTCTTGTGAATAGTGATAATGAAAGCCATGAATTAGCTACAATTCACAGGGAAAAGAATATGGAAATAGAAGATGGGGGTAATCAGAGTCCCTTCTTCCTCATATCTCTGAACTAGGCAAATAACTCGTTTCTTTTCTCATAATACACAGGCTCTATGGTAAACACAGCACAAATATGCCAATAACCACAGGGCACTCTATGGATAAGACAATTCTTTGTAGAGTGGATACATGTATAGGTATAACTGATTTGCTTTGCTGTACACCTGAAACTAATGCAACATTGTAAATCAACTATACTCCATTTTAAAAATATATATTTAAGAAAATGTTCTTTGTACCATGAGTTTGGCTGGCTTAAGCCTATAAATTTGCAAAACTTTAGGAACCCATCTATATATGGAATGAATACTTCTACTCTCCATGTTGAGAGACAAATAAAAATGCCTATTTAAATATCTAGCAGGAAAAGTACCCCAAAAGTGATTTCACTTTTTTTTTTTTTGATGAGCAATTTTAAGCATGTCCAAGAGGAAGAAAATCTGTACCAATATGGGTTGTTCCACTGAGCCTAATGGGAGCCACATGTCTCACTATCTGAGAAGGGACTTAAAAGTTTGGAAAGGGAGAAAACAAAAGGAACCCTGTGTTGTCAGTCTGAAATTGGAGGTAAGGTGTAAATTCATGGTTTTCAATATATGGATACAGAAATAAATTTAGATGTCATGGGCACATAGGTATGTGTATACATATACACACATGCAGATATTCCCAAACTCTGACCACTGAGATGGCCTGGGACCAGTGGCTCCACAACAGTACTGAGTACACTTAGCACTCAAATCTTCGCTTCAAGATAATTTTCCACTAAAGAAAGCAGGGCTGGAATAGGGAAAGTACAAGACAAACTTGGAATGTCTTATAGTGTCAGAAAATAAAGAAATGCCCAAGTTAAAGGGGGATGTGTCAAGAAGACACAGGAGCCAGCTGGAAGGTGTTCCTGCTGGCCATATCTGAGACCATTTAAGCACCTAAAGGAATAACGATAATAACCAATTACAACCCACTGAATAAAAACTGAAGAATCCATACTTGTAATATTAATATAAATTAATAAAGGGGGGATGAGTGATTCTATAGTGAAAAAGTCTGGCAAGCACCACCTTAAACAAGTGGTCAGTTAGTGTCATAATGATGGGACAGGTGGAAATCATGCACCGCTTGAAGAGATGCAGCGAGGAAGACGCAGCATTGCTTCTATGCTGCTCCTGCCAAAGATGCATAAACTAAACCTAACCTAACCTGACAGGAAACACCATCCAAAGTAACTGGCCTGTAATCTTCTAAAGTGTCAACGTCCATTACTCAGCCATAAAAAGAAATGAAATTGAATTATTTGTAGTGAGGTGGATGGACATAGAGACTGTCATACAGAGTGAAGTAAGTCAGAAAAACAAATACCGTATGCTAATGCATATATATGGAATCTGAAAAAAAAAAAGGTTCTGAAGAACCTAGGGGCAGGCTAGGTAGACGGAGATGTAGAGAATGGACTTGAGGACACGGGGAGGGGGAAGGATAAGCTGGGACGAAGTGAGAGAGTGCCATGGATTTATAATATACTACCAAGTGTAAAATAGATAGCTAGTGGGAAGCAGCCGCATAGCACAGGGAGATCAGGTCGGTGCTTTGTGACCACCTAGAGGGGTGGGATAGGGAAGGTGGGAGGGAGACGCAAGAGGGAGGAGATATGGGGATATATGTATAGCTGATTCACTTTGTTATAAAGCAGAAACACACCATTGTAAGGCAATTATACTCCAATAAAGATGTTTAAAAAAATTTTTTTAATTTAAAAATTAAAAAAATAAAGTGTCAAGGTCAAGAAAGCCAAGAAAAAGCTGAGGTACCATTCAGAATAAAGGCCACTACAGAGACATGACAACTCAAAGCAGTATGTAACTCTGAACTGCATCCTTTTGCTATAAAGGTTATTATTGGGACATTTGGCAAAATCTGAATGGGGCCCAAGGATTAGTGGCAATTTCCTGATTTGACGGTTGTTTTGAGGTTACATAGAAAAATGTCCTTGTTTATATGAAATACATACTAAATTCAGGAGTGATTTTTAGGAGTGACAGGCCCAGCAACTTGGCAATTTATTTTCAGATGATTCAGATTCTGAATTTGTAATTTTTCTGAGAATAGTTCAAATTTTTTTTTTTTTGGCCACGCTGTGCAGCTTGCAGGATCTTTGTTCCCTGACCAGGAACTGAAAGTGGGCCTCGGCAGTGAAAGTGCCGAGCCCAAACCGCTGGACCGCCAGGGAACTCCCTAAAAATGTTTTTAAAAGTGTTAACTTCTTTTCCTTTTTATGTTATATGACTTAAAAAATGACTGTAGCAATGAAGACAGTGATGTTGAAGATGAATTTGCGACATCAAGAATTTCATAAAATTATTTCTTGAAATAAGGTAGAAATTAATGTTATTTTATATAATGTGATTTTTAAGTATATATTTTCATTAAAACATTTAGGAGTTAAAAAAAGATCAGTGAACGAATGTGCTCATCTAGGTTGAATTAAAATAGAATATTTAAGGTTTAAAAAAGTTTGGCTGGGGAAAAATAACAGTTTTGCAAAACCTTTGCGATCCAAAACTAAGATGATATTCAACAGCAAGAAGTATTCCAATTTCTCATAACCAGTTCTCACAAGCAAAGAAATGCATGCCTCACTTTAAGAAGGTGTCAAATAGAAACAGGCAAATCTGAAAGAATTTACCAAGTGTAATAAATTAGAGGTGAAATCACAACAAAAGAGTTTATGGCGTACAAAAAAATTCACAAGTAGAAGATTCCTTCTATCAACTTCTCAGAGTTCCATGAGCTCTCCGCTGACCTCTGAAAGATGGGTTTTACCAAAATCTGGTTTACACGGAACTTTTCAGGTATATATGGTCTGAAAAGAAAGAAGTATCTGCTAAGAACTTGCCTGGTGCTCCTTCCTTGTTGCAGCCCTTCTTTGTGTAAGTAATCAGAATCAGGTCCAAGAGACACAGAATCAAGCATGACATATCACACCAAACACCATTTCCCGTCCAACCAATTCTCATCTCTCTCCAGTAATGAAGAGGTGGACGTTCTTCTTGGACTGCAGCATCTGTGCAGCCCGCTCCACCCCGACCACAGCAGACAGCCTCTGGGCATCGTACTTGGAGTAGAGGACAGTGCAGGTCCAGGCAGCTTCCTCTCCTCTGGTGGTGGCTTGCAGCATGTTACAGACTTCACTGTAGAAGTGGGGATATGTTGGCAGTTCATAGAAAATCAGGTTCCTGATGCCTTTTATTGTGTATCTGTTAGAAGGAGAAAGAGAGGCTATGTCTACATGAGAAATTTTATGGAAAAGCCACCAAAGAGTTTTACAGGGGCATAGTCACTCTCGCTGTTTCATGCAAGGAGAAAGACCATGGCACAAATAACACACAGACCAAAAGTTACTCTAATTTGAGCTGGAGGGGCTCCTTTTTTGTGACAGTGTATTTGAATTCCTAATGTTTGGCTTAAGATAATGATAAAATGAATTTGCACTTCTTGAGCCTAATCTGAGCAGACTGAGGTAGGGTGGGGAAGAATAGTAGACAAGGATTAGAAATCTGTCACAGAAAATTTGAAAAGCAGGCATTTCCAATTTAACATTATCCTTATTATAATCAGGCAAAACAGTGTTCTGTAATGGAGATGAGGTCAGACCAGACCCAGTACATAAAATAAACAGCATAAACTGTAAATGCACTCCCATTAGTCTTTTCTTGTCATTCTGTAGACGTTAACTCCATGGCAGATGTCACAAGTTCACCCATTTACAAAATCCTGCCCGAGGACCCATTAGGCATTATGGGAGGGCAATTAATTTCAACAGCTTCCTCGCTTCTTTCCCTGCTGCACAGGGCTGCATGGTGTGGGAGGGTGCAGACCCTAGGGACTTACCTTACGGTTCGGGTTGAGATCAATCATTCCCTCTTGGGCTCCATGACCAAAGATTTTATACGTTGACAAGGTTCTGATTTTTCCTGTTAGACTCTCATACAGGGCTGATGTCAGACTCCCTCGGGAATTTTATTTTATTCATGGACGGTTAAGTTTTCCTTGTCTTTTTATCCCTTGGCTCATCCTGATCTCTCTGGAGACCCTCCTCTCCCAAAATATAACTGCAGTCCATTACTTGGATCAGCTTTCCACATCCTCTTTCCATAAAGGAATTTTAATGGCTAATGATGTTGAAAAAACACAGTTCTGCCTCAGTAGTTATCAAAACAAACAAAAACAAACACAGAGTTCAATTTCTGCTTAGTATGTAGAAAACTCAAGAGAATACTGCTCCCATGCTAACAAGAAAAAGATAATCTACAACAGTGTTCCTTTTCCTGAGCCTAGACAGCTGATGTCACAGGGCAACCAAGTGAACTGATTCAACGGTGCCCTGGTGTGTGTTTAACAACTGATTCTCAGTGGGGGAGGATAGGTGCTGATTTGAAGCATTTGCCAATTTCTGTGGTGTAAATACTCCATTTCAAGCTACCAGTGTCATGTTGCTGAACTTGGAACTGGGAAGAGATGTGCAACCATACCTTAAGAGCTGGTATGAGCCAGCTTCAGCCCATCACTGACTGAATTCCAAAGAGTGACAAGATGGTCTGAAGAAAGACAGGACATATGAACCACTTCACCTTTGGCAGAGCACAGTGGGGAAGAGGGCAGCTGCTAAGAAAGTGGGTAGGAAGAAAAAAGCTACACTTTTAACAAGTTCTTAAAGGGCAATTATGGGCTTGCATGACAGTTCAGAATCCCTGGGATTTCCGGACACTCCTTTACTTCACAGTCATGAGGGCTTTTCCAAAGGTCTCCACTGCGAGCCCTGGAAAGACTGGAGGAAAGGCAGAAGACCTGAGAGACCCCGATGGTGGTGCAGACATGAAAACTCACTCTCTTCCCAGAGCCATGTTGTATATGAAGCTAAAGCCTGAAGCCAGTGAGAGGGGCAAAGGTCAACTGCCAGGGTGGAGTCAGAAGCAGCAAAACTGTGTGCCCTAAGGGAGGAGCATTAACCCCTCACCCCATCCCTCCCCACCACAGGACTTACATCCAGTAAAAAGAGCAGTCTGGGGAAAGGGGAAAGGGCATGAAGACTGGGGAAAGGGCATGAAGCCTGTTCAGCCCAAGATCCTGCACTGATGTAAGCAGATGTTTGCCACCACTGCAGAGATGCAGGGAACTCTTTCCCACCAAGACCCCTCGTAGAACAAGGCAGAGGCTGGCCACCATGGAGGGTGGTGCAGGAGCCCTGAGAAAGTGCCAGCTCCAAAGCCCAGGATGGACAGAACCTGCCTGCATCTGAGCTGGACCAGGAGGAGAACAACTGCCCCACTTCAAGCCTTAGGGGAGGAGCGAGCAGGAGCAGCCTGCTGCTGGGGGAGGGGCCGGAGCGTGGGAGAGGCTCTCCCTCGGCACAGGGGTGCAGGGCATGGTGAAAGCTGAGAGGGGAGCAGGATGCTGAGACAAGGCCCTCCAGCACTGGGCCCCACAGTGGGCCACTGTCTGCTGGAGGAACTGGCAGTTTGTGGTAAATAGAAGGCAACTATGGTAACAACCAAATCCTAACTAGATTCGCAACTGCCACACTAGTGGCCTGACAGAAGAGGCGTCCAGGCCAATTACTTACTCAGGCACTACATTCAACTGACAATTACAAAAAACACAGAAAAGCAAGAAAAAGACATTAAAACCATGAGGTATCATTTTGACTATCAAGTCACTGGAAAAAAGGAGAATTTACAGAAATATTTACAGAATTTACAGAAATAGGCTAATGGAGTATAAATTATTGTGAGTGTGTATTTCACCGGGGAGGGGAGAAGATGGGAGTGGCAACACACAGCAAATTTTAAACTGGGCACAGCTTTTTTTTTTTTTCTGCGGTACGCGGGCCTCTCACTGTTGTGGCCTCTCCCGTTGCGGAGCACAGGCTCTGGACGCGCAGGCTCAGTGGCCATGGCTCACGGGCCCAGCCGCTCCACAGCATGTGGGATCTTCCCGGACCGGGGCACGAATCCATGTCCCCTGCATCGGCAGGCAGACTCTCAACCACTGCGCCACCAGGGAAGCCCCAAAACTGGGTACAGCTTTTGAACAAATAAGTTTTCCTTTCCAAATTTATCCTAAGGAAATGCCTAGGCAACTATGCCATCAACTACGCATATGGATGCTCTTGGCATTATTGTATATAATAACAGAAAACAACAAATCAATATGCCCATTAAAAGGAAATTGGGTTAATTATATACCCATACAATGTAACACTATGCAACCATTAAAAAGGATGCTATACACACCTTAAAGATTACTTATAATTACACAGAAAAGGTATTTTTACAATGTAAAGATTTAGCAGACCTACCTTGACCAAGTGATTACATTTAGTATCACCAAAAATGGGATAAACTGACACCCTGGGCCTCTTGAGGAGATGCAGGGGGAAGTACACAATATCCTCTATGTAGAATTCTTACTAAAATAATGTTTAAATCTTTGGTCCCCGAACTCTGATGCTCACTGAACCACCTATTTGTTTTTTAAAAGTACCTGTAATTGGTCCCCATCCCCAAACACCATGATTTAATTGATACTGGGGTATGACCAGGGCATTCAGATTTTTAAAAGCTCCCCAAGGGGATTCTAATATGTGGCAAAGTTTGGGAACACTGATCTAAATAATAAGAAAACAGCCAAATCCAGATGTGGGACATTCTACAGGAAACTGGACTGGACTCTTCAAAAAATATCAGTATCACAGCAAGAAACAAAGGCAGAGAATTATTCTAGATCAGGGTTTCTTAACCCTGGCACTACTGCCATTTTAAGCCAGGTAATTCTTTGTTGTAAGGGCTGTCCTGTGCACTGTAGGACGTCTAGCAGCACCCAGGCCTTGACCCGCTTGAACCACTAGACCACTAGAATAACCCTCCAACTGTACCAACCAAAAATGTCTCCAGATATTTCCAAATGTCCCCTGGGGAGCAAAACTGCTCCTGCTTGAGAACTGCTAAAATAGACTAAAGAAACATGTCACGCAAATGCAATGTAGGATTCTTAACTAAATCCTGGATTGGGGTGGGGGGTGGTGGTGAGAAACAGCTGTAATAGTCATTTTGGGAACAACTAGGAAAATTTGCATACAGACTAAATATTAGATGGTATTACTGCAGTAATGTCAAGTGGTATGTTAATGGTGTTGTGGTTAGATAAAAGAATGTTGTTTTTAAGCTCTACAGGCTGAAAGATTTAGGAGTTAAGTGTCATGAAGCCTCCCATAATTTACTCTCAAATGGTTCAGGAAGAAAAAATAAGAGATGTGAGTGGAAAGAGAGAAGGAGAGACAGAGAATGTGGGTGCATGAGAATGTGGCAAAATGCTAACAGCTAGTGAAGCCTAAGTGGAAGGAGTTGGAGATGTTCACTGGGATAGTCTTACAATGTCTTTTGAAATGAAATTTTCCCAAATAAAAAGTTGGAGCAGGGGCAGGATATAGTAGAACTATATATATATTAACTTAAAAATACATCCATAACATACAAATATATACCAAAATGCTAACTTATTTAAGCTTTTTTTCAATAAGCACATAAAACATTCAAGATAAAAGAAAAAAAATCCAAATGTGTACACTGTGATCCCAATTTTGGTGTCCTTTTTAAAATGCCTGTGTCTGTGTGTGTGTGCACATGCACATGTTTTTTACATCAAAGAGACACAAAAGAAATACACCAAAATGGGTATTTATATCAGTAAGATTATGGGTGATCCCATTTTTTTAACCTAGATTTTCTAGGTTGTCTACAATAATTGTGTAATACTCTTATAATGAGAGTATTTTTAAAGCAGAATAAAACAACAAAACCAATTCCAATAGGTATTACATTTAAAACCCAAGAAAATCTCTCTTAGTACCAATTCGTGCACAGTAGAGACTAGGCATCTCCTGGAAATAAGAGAACGTGACCAGAACCTCTTCAGAGGGGCAGTTAGTAACAATTCCCATGATCTGCACCTCTTCCCCTGCCTTCCTCCTCTCCTGTATGTGCTTTGGGTCTTCGGTGACTCCTACAAATATGGAGTAACACTGTGACAGGACCTAAAACTAAGGACATTCCCGATGTCTATGTTACCTGACAACTGTTAAAGGTAAATGAGGCACAGAATGGGAGAAAATATTTGCAAATGAAGCAACTGACAAAGGATTAATCTCCAAAATTTATAAGCAGCTCATGCAGCTCAATAACAAAAAAACAAACAACCCAATCCAAATATGGGCAGAAGACCTAAATAGACATTTCTCCACAGAAGATATACAGACTGCCAACAAACACATGAAAGGATGCTCAACATCTTTACTCATCAGAGAAATGCAAATCAAAACTACAATGAGATATCATCTCACACCAGTCAGAATGGCCATCATCAAAAAATCTAGAAACAATAAATGCTGGAGAGGGTGTGGAAAAAAGGGAACACTCTTGCACTGTTGGTGGGAATGTGAATTGGTACAGCCACTATGGAGAACGGTATGGAGGTTCCTTAAAAAACTAAAAATAGAACTACCATATGACCCAGCAATCCCACTACTGGGCATATACCCTGAGAAAACCATAATTCAAAAAGAGACATGTACCAAAATGTTCATAGCAGCCCTATTTACAATAGCCCAGAGATGGAAACAACCTAAGTGTCCATCATCAGATGAATGGGTAAAGAAGATGTGGCACATATATACAATGGAATATTACTCAGCCATAAAAAGAAATGAAATTGAGCTATTTGTAATGAGGTGGATGGACCTAGAGTCTGTCATACAGAGTGAAGTAAGTCAGAAAGAGAAAGACAAATACTGTATGCTGACACATATATATGGAATTTAAGAAAAAAAAATGTCATGAAGAACATAGGGGTAAGACAGGAATAAAGACACAGACCTACTAGAGAATGGACTTGAGGACATGGGGAGGGGGAAGGGTAAGCTGTGACAAAGCGAAAGAGCGGCATGGACATATATACACTACCAAACGTAAGGTAGATAGCTAGTGGGAAGCAGCCGCATAGCACAGGGAGATCAGCTCGGTGCTTTGTGACCGCCTGGAGGGGTGGGATAGGGAGGGTGGGAGGGAGACGCAAAAGGGAGGGGATATGGGAACATATGTATATGTATAACTGATCTAATTTGTTATAAAGCAAAAAATAAAAAATAAAAAAGATAAATGAGGCAACCACAACTGACTTGCAAGGCTGGCTCCTGCATACAGTCTATAAAGACGAGGTCTGTTACTTCTATAACTGGGGTTCTCCCTGGGGCAGGGAGCACTCAGAAACACCCCACTAGCGTTTCCCACCTCCAGAAATCCTACCTCCAGAGTTTCTGATTGCCCCCTGCTTAAGAATCCTTCCTGTGCTAACCCACTGATAATGCTCAGAGAAAGAACTGTGAACTGTCCTTCCCTCAGGAGGGCCATCATGACCAAATGCCCATCCCATCCTAAGATTCTACTGGTTTCATCTCCCCAAAGAAAACAAATCCTCAGGTTGAAAGTTTTTTGCTAGCTCACAAATGAACTGCAATATGTCTAACACGGCCTACTTCCATAGGGAATATAAATACAGAATTTTAAAGCTGGATACTAAAGGGTAAAATACATGTACTTTTCCCAAGGTCAAATGAAAAAATCAAATCACAAAGACACTGCAGATCAAAATACCCATCATCACCTTGGTGACCTCTCAAGCAAAAAAATCTATAGCTGGGAACCTTGAGATAATTGGCAGTTGCAGATTATCTCCATTCAACTTAAACACCCACTAACCTGGTCCAGGGTACAAAGCTAATGGCACGTGTTTGGTTTGTCTTTATAGTGACTTTGGGGACAAAACTGTTTGGTCAATAAATGAACAGTGTAAGACAGAAGACTGTCGTGCCTACTTAAGAGAAAGGGCTCCTTTGACATCATGCCCTCTCCTTGAAAAGCTGCTACTTGAGAGCAGTCCTCATCCCAGCTTAGTTCACACTTGCTACAGACAATCACGCTGGGAAGTTTTCCAATCCATCCACTTCATTTAAAGGACTTGCTTTGATGTATCAAGCTTTTGGAAAACTAAGGGCTCTTTAGACCTGCTGAGTGCAAACTCCCCCAAAATACCATTTCCAACATGAATGAAAACAACTCACTGGAACAAAGCAAATAATGATGCCAGCAAGAAGCAAACCCTGAAGCCCTTAAATATTCACCTCTAAGCCCCTCACCTTTTGCTTCTCCTAAACTTCAAGGAGCCCCTTAGTCCTGGTTCTCCTTGGTGCAGAAGTGTGTGTGCACTGCCTCAGGACAAATGAGAGCTTTCTGAACACTGACCCTGCACTCAACTTCCATCTCCACAGACCACACAGTCCCCAGTGTTTCATCTGTGCTTCTACGACAGGTTCCTCCCCTTCCTGTATTCTGTTGAGAGCTGCTCAACTCTGTAATGTCTTTCTTGAGGGGTATACCCACAGCTACAGGAGGTACCCTAAGTATGGACCCACTCCAGATCTATATACAGGTTATGCTGTAGTCACTCATTCGTTTCTACCACCTTTTCCAACAATGCCCATTTTGAAAGAAAACCAACCAACCAATCAAGAAAAGTCTGTCCAGCCCCCCAAACTCTGGCTTGTCTGCAGGAGGTGAAGCAAGGGAGGACCTTATAACACAGCAAAGCCCACCATGCACTTGGAAGCAGGCCCTCCAGAGAGGACACTTGAAACCTGGCCCTACTTTACCTTTTGTAGAAATGGAAGCGCTCTGTGAGGAGCAGGAACTGCTTCTCTCCTTGAAGGAAGAAGTGTCTGGCCCTGGAGACACCAGACTTCTGGGTGTACTCGCAGATATGAGTGAAGTTCAGTTCCTCCTTCTTGAAGTAATTTCGGAGACGCACAAAGTCAAAGTAGGAGGGGACATAGATAAGCGCGTGAGACATGACTGCATCACGATACTGAGGCAAAATCTTGTTGACGAAAAAGTTAAACCTGATTTGAAAGGCAAAGGGCAGAGTCAGTGGTCTAGAGGTGAGCCATAGTGTCACTGCCAACTGCATGACCTTGGGCAAGTCACAATCTCCTTCTACCTCCCCTAAGAGGCCAATTTGGCCTACCTCATTGCAAAGAGATTATGTAAGGATAAAACTTGTTAAGCGCATCAAAAAGTAAGTGCCAACACTATTCATCATAAAGAATAGATGTGATGCTGGTATATCCCAGAGAATTACTCTAGGAAGTACGTAACTGTATCATTCATTCATTCAGTTGTCAATCAGTCAGTCAACAAATAATTACTGAACACCTACCATGTGTTAAGCACCATTCTGCTACCATGGGTCCCCTGACTAAACACAATGAGAAGACGGGGAAAGTACATAGAGAATTAGAAAAACAGTTCTTGCCCTGAAGGGCTTAGAATTAAGTTGTTGACATGAGGCATTAAAAAATTAATGTAATTTAAAAATGCCACAGTCTAGGGAAAAGTACCCTTGATTTACTAACCCTGACACTATCGGAACTAGGACAACACACCATTTCTCTGGCCTTCAGTGTCCTCCTCTGTCAATGGCATGATTGGATTCAATTATCTCATTTCATTTCGTAAGTGGTAACTAATAAAGCCAACATGGAATACAATTCTAAATTTGAATGCCCAAGTAAAATCCCTCTCTGTGACCCCCAGGGGTCCACTGGGACAGGGGAGGGTACCTGGCATCAATCACTGAAGCTAGGTTTTCAGGTTCCATCCTCTGGAAGACATGTGGGAGCTGCACCAGGACATGACTGATGCAGCCTGTCATCGGGACGTTCCTCACAGCCACCTGCCAGGAGTCAGTGAGAACATTAGGAAGTGAGCTATCCCCATTGTTGACCAAATGCTGTCCTCTCCTTCTGCCTCATGACCCAAACTATACACAATACTTCATGAAAATTCAGAGAAAGAAGGAGAGAACCCACCTGGCCTTGCACATTGACGCAGTACTTGTTGAACACAGAGTTGATCTGGGCATCCTGCAGGGCCCCAAACAGCAGCGTCTGACGATAGTACTTGGACCAATTATTGAGGTTCCACATGCGCACTCGAGAAAAGTCCACCCCATGTGAGTCCAAGGGCAGTAGGTTCATGTGGTTCATCAAATGCTTTGAGCAGAAATAATACTCCATTAATACTTATTGAACACTTACCTGTTGGGCGTTGCTAACCTTTCTATAAGCCCATCATCTTATTTAACCCCATGAAGTAGATACTATCATCTCCCAAATTACAACAAGAAAACAGGCTCAGATGGGTGAGTGACTTGCCCATAGTCAAGCGAACAAGAAGAAAAGCTCAAACTGGCCACCTTGTGGATCTTTCAAAAAGGATCAAGATGCTACCTATACAGAATATTTCTTTTCAAGGAAATTCTGAAATGCCACTCTGGTGACTCTATAAGCAACTCAGTTCCAGACTTGGACAAGAAGGGAAATGACACGGAAAACAGAGCTGCTGTCCTTCCATGACTTGGTTCCCAAAACGTTAGAAAATTCCCTGAGTGACTACATGTGCCTTTTGCTCAAAATAAAGATGACTCAACCATTGACATGCCTTTTCTATTTTAACCATATTTTTACCTTGTAATGTATATTGAAGGGTCACAAGTACTATAAGTTTATTCCCTACTTTATAAATAAGTACTCCCCTTTATCTGTCCCAAACTTACTCCAAGTCCTGGGGTTGTAGAAAAGGTAAATTCTCACATGCCTTATAAAAATAAACCTATAGTTCTGTGATGAGGATTGTTCCAAAGCACAATCCTAAACCCCAAAACATTGCAGCGTATGTTGAGAGGGAGAAGAAAAATTATAGTACAAATTACAGTAGGGGGACAAAAACATCTTACATTTCTCTGTAAAACATCACAAATTAAGAAATCATGAGCAATGTTTTCCCATCTCCACTGAAGACCAAACAAAAGAGAACGAGCATAAATAGGAGGAACTATTTTAGATAAAAACATTCCTGGTGAGGAGGGATTTCAACCAACCAACCAACGAACCACACTAAACTGGTCTATTACTAGAAGCAACTTTTAAGGGGAAGAAATCTTTTCTGGAGATTTGGAAATGTTGACAAGAATTTTTATCTTTCTGGATACTTTACTGACCAACTTGTGGGTAGAAGAGGGGACAACATTTCCCATTTTCAAATTGGAAAATGTGGAAAATTTCCATTTGCAAGCTGAGTTTTAATCTGGACTTTAATAACCATTTCAGACTCAAACCACTGAGCTTCTTGTCTCTAAATGTTAATGACCAGCATTACCAAGACATGCTCCCAGTTCTGCATCAGGTAAATGTCAGCTTGATCAATGATGAGAAGCTCAATAGAAGACAGAAAGTCAAAATCTCTCTTCTTCTCTCCTTCTCCACCAATGATGGTCCTCAAGCCCAGAGGGGAGGCAATGAGGATGTCTGACGAATAGAAGGGGGCATAAAGTCGGATGCTTCTCTGCAGTATTGCCACTCCTATACACAAAACAGCCAAGCACACATCAGTTCATGAGTCACCACCAAGCCATTAGCTTCCACCCTCTCAAACTGCAGCCTCCCCTTGTACCTTCCACATCTTCCCCTTTGCATGTAATTGTGCTCAAACTGCTTTAATTATTAAAATCATCATCGTCGTCATCATCATCATCCCTCCTTTGCATCTACGGTCCCTTCTAGCTCCCACCCTCTTCTTTTCCTTCACTGGCAAACCTTCCAAAAATTTATCTCTACTTTAAAATCTCCCACTCACTCCTTAATGCACTTCAATCTGCCTCTGAGTCTCAGGACACCACTGAAATGACTCTTGCCAAGGTCACCAACAGCTCTCAGTTACCAATTCAATGGCACTTTAGTGTTTCTTGTCACGAATGCGTAAGCACACCCTCCTTGAAATGTTCTTTTCCTTACTGGTGGTTTCTATCACTTTAACACTTACTTCTCCTATTACTGACCTGGTCCTTATCTATTTTTCCATATTCAAAGAGCTCTTCAACAAATCCCTGGATTCACCCCCAAGTTCTCTTTCACTCTACATAAAGCTTTGGATAAATATATTCACTAATTATGGCTTTAACATTATCATCACAAAAATTTATATTTCCTGCCCACATCTCTTTCCTAAGCAACAAGTAGCAGTCTGTAAAGAGCCCAGATCATATGTGAAGGAGATTCACTTGCTAATCTTAAAGCATCTACCAGAGGGGCAGAAGTTGGCTGGGACTCTCTCTGGGGACAGAATGCTGGCAGATGCCATTTTTACAAATTCCCTCTACCTTGATGGCACTGGTGGGTGCCACTTTTTTGCACTCTCACTCTAAGTTGCTAACAGTGGTGGTGGGTGAGTACCCCCTACCCCACGGCCCTGCACTGCCTGTGTGCAGCACTGACAAACATGGACAACGAGCAGCCACGCCTACCCCATCTCATGCCACTCGCGGGACATGACCTGAGGCAACAATCGCATGTAGCCCACACAGGGGACACTCCTTGAGCACCAGGCTCAGGCAGATGGGGGTGGGACTGCATTTCTAGACTCCATGGGAGTGAAACAAACAGAGTTTATAAGATGACCAAGAACTAGGAAAAAGTTAAAAATACAGTTCATCTCCCACACAGGGCCACTCCTTCAAGACAGGGGGCAATAATTGTTTTGCATAATACACAGAAACAAACACGGAGAGTCAAGCAAAATGAGGAAGCAGAGGAACATGTTCCAAATGAAGGAACAAGATAAAACCCCAGAAAAAATATTTAATGAAACAGATGTAAGTGATTTATCCGATAAAGAATTCAAAGTCATAGTCCTAAAGATGCTCACCAAACTTGGGAGATGAATGAACGAACACAGTGAGAAACTCAAGAAAGAGACAGAATATAAGAAAGTTCTAAACAGAACTCACACAGCTGAAGATTATAATAATTGAACTGAAAAATACACTAGAGGGAATCAACAGCAGACTAGATGGTAGAAAAGAACAGATCAGTGACCTGGCAGACAAGGTAGTAGAAATCACCCCAACAGAACAGCAAAGAGAAAAAATATTTTTAAAATATGAGGATAGTTTAAGGGAACTGTGGGACAACATCAAGTGTACTATCATCGGTGTTAAGGGGTCGCAGAAGAAGAGAGAGAAAGGGGCACTAACATCCACATTATAGGGGTCCCAGAAGGAGGACAGAGAAAGAAAGGGGCAGAAAACTTATCTGAAGAAATAATGGCTAAAAATGTCCCTAACCTGGTGAAGGAAACAGACATTCAGGTCCAGCAAGCACCAAGAGTCCCAAACAAAATGAACCCAAGGAGATTCATACCAAGACACATTATAATTAATATGTTAAAAGTCAAAGGTAAAGAGGGAATCTTAAGCAGCAAGAGAAAAACAACTAATTACAGACAAGGGAATCCCCATAAGAATATCAGCTGATTTTTCATCAGAAACTTTGTGGTCCAGAAGGAGATGGCATGATATGTTCAAATATGCTGAAAGGAAAAAACTTCCAACAAAGAAGGAAGGAAATAATAGAAGTCAGATGAGAAATACTGAATAAATGAAATGGAGACAAAAAAAAAGATCAATGAAACTAAGAGCTGGTTCTGTGAAAAGATAAACAAAATTAACAACCCTTTAGTCAGACTCAATAAGAAAAAAAGAGAAGGGGCCCAAATAAAATCAGAAATGAAAGAGAAGTTATAACTGACACTATAGAAATACAAAGTATCATAAGAGACTACTACGAACAATTATACACCAACAAGTCAGATAACCTAGAAGAAATACATAAATTCCTAGAAACACACAATCTTCTAAAACTGAATCATGAAGAAACAGAAAATGTGAATAGATCAATTACTAGTAATGTGATTGAATCAGTAATCAAAAAACTCCCCAAAAACAAAAGACCAGGACCAGAGAGCTTCATGGTAAATTCTACAAAATATTTAAAGAAGATTTAATACCTATCCTTCTCAAACATATTTCAAAAAACTGAAGAGGCGAAAACACTTCCAAACTCATTTTATGAGGCCAGCATAACCCTGATACTGAAACCAGACAGAAACACCACAAAAAAAGAAATGTACAGGCTACTATGCCTAATAAACACAGATGCAAAAATCCTTGACAAATTATTAGCAAACTGAATCCAACAATACATTAAAAGGACCATACACTATAATCAAGTAGAATTTATTCCAGGGATGCAAGGATGGGTTGACAAAGTGGGTATAGAGGGAATGTATCTCAACATAACAAAGGCATATACAATAAACCCACAGCTAACATCATATTCAGTGGTGAAAAGCTGAAAGCATTTCCTCTCAAATCAGGAACAAGACAAGGATGCACACTTCTGCCACTTTTATTCAACATAGTATTGGAAATCCTAGCCACAGCAACTAGGCAAGAAAAAGAAATAAAAGATACCCAAATTGGAAAGGAGGAAGTAAAACTGACTATTTGCAGATGACATGATACTTTATGGAGAAAACCCTAAAGACTCCACCAAAAAACTGTCAGAACTAATAAATAAATTTAGTAATGTTTCAGGAAACAAAATTAACAAAAATCTGTTGTGTTTATATACATTAATAATGAACTATTAGAAAGAGACATTAAGAAAACAATCCATTTACAATAGCATCAAAAAGAATAAACTACCTAGAAAAAATCTAACCAAGAAGGTAAAAAACTTGTACTTGGAAAACTACAAGGTATTGATGAAAGAAATTAAAGATGACAGAAACATGAAAAAATACACCATGCTTATAGATTGGAAGACTTAGTACTGTTAAAATGTCCATACTGGACGCCAAGTGGGGAAAGTGGTGGTGGGGGTGGGGGTGTGATGAATTGGGAGATCATGTATATACTAATATGTATTAAATGATAACTAATAAGAACCTGCTGTATAAAGAAATAAATAAAATTCAAAAAAAGTCCATACTACCCAAAGAAATCTACAGATTTAATGCAATCCTTATCAAAATACCCATGACATTTTTCATAAAACTAGAATAATCCTAAAATTTGTACAGAGTTGCAAAGGATCCTGAATAGCCAAACTGATTATGAGAAAGAAGAACAAAGCAGAAGGTATAACACTCCCTGATTTTAAACTACACTACAAGTCTACAGTAATCAAAATTGTACGGTAATAGCACAAAAACAGACACAGATCAACAGAACAGAGAGCCCAGAAATAAATCCATATTTATATGGTCAATTAATCTATGACAAAGGAGACAATAATATACAATGCAGAAAAGACAGTCTCATCAACAAATGGTGACGGGAAAACTAGACAGCTACATGCAAAAGAATGAAACTGGACCACTAGCTTACACCATCTACAAAAATCAACTCAAAGTGGATTAAAGACTTGAACGTAAGACCTGAAAACCACAGAACTCCCAGAAGAAAACATAGGCAGTAACTTCCCTGACAACAGTCTTAGCAATATTTTTTTGGATCTGACTCCACAGGCAAGGACAATGAAACCAAAAATAAACAAATGGGACTACATCAAACTAAAAAGCTTGTGCACAGCGATGGAAACCATCAATGAAACAAAAAGGCAATCTACTGAATGGGAGAGGATATTTGTAAATCTAGTAAGGGGTTAAGATCCAAAATATATAAAGAACTCATGTAACTCATTATCAAAAAACTCCAAACAGGGCTTCCCTGGTGGCGCAGTGGTTGAGAGTCCGCCTGCCGATGCACGGGATATGGGTTCGTGCCCTGGTCCGGAAAGATCCCACGTGCTGTGGAGCGGCTAGGCCCGTGAGCCGTGGCCGCTGAGCCTGCGCATCCAGAGCCTGCGCTCCGCAATGGGAGAGGCCACAACAGTGAGAGGCCCGCGTACTGCAAAAAAAAAAAAAAAAAAAAAAACCGCAAAAAAAAAAGACCCGAAACAATCCAATTAAAAAATAGCAGAGGGGGCTTCCCTGGTGGCGCAGTGGTTGAGAATCCACCTGCCGATGCAGGAGACACGGGGTCATGCCCCGGTCCAGGGGGATCCCACATGCCGTGGAATGGCTGGGCCCATGAGCCATGGCCGCTGAGCCTGCGCGTCCGGAGCCTGTGCTCTGCAACGGGAGAGGCCACAAGAGTGAGAGGCCCGCGTACAGCAAAAAAAAAAAAAAAAGAAAAAAAAAAAAAGCAGAGGACCTCAATAGACATTTTTCCAAAGAAGTCGTACTGATAGCCAACAGTCAAATGTAGAGATGCTCAACATCACTCATCATCAGGAAAATGCAAATCAAAATCACAATGAGAAATCAAAACTACAATGAGGTACCATCTCACACTGGTCAGAATGGCCATCATTAAAAAGTCTACAAATAACAAAGGAGAGGGTGTGGAGAGAAGGGAACCCTCCTACACTGTTGGTGGGAATGTAAGTTGGTGCAGTCACTATGGAAAACAGTATGGAGTTTCCTTGGAAAACTAAAAATATAATTACCATATGATCCAGCAATCCCACTCCTGGGCATATATCTGGACAAAACTATAATTCAAAAAGATACATGCACCCCTACATTCATAGCAGCACTATTCACAATAGCCAAGACATGGAAACAACCTAAATGTCCATTGACAGATGAATGGATAAAGATGTGATACATATATACAATGGAACACTACTCAGTCATAAACACGAACAAAATAATGCCATTTGGCAGCAACATGGATGCAACTACAGATTATCATACTAAGAGGAGTCTGTCAGAAAGAGAAAGACAAATACCATATGATATCACGTATATATGAAATCTAAAATATGGCACAAATGAACCTATCTACAAAACAGAAACAGACTCACAGGCCTGTGGTTGCTAAGGTCAGGGGTGGGGAAAAGGATGGACTGAGAGTCTGGGGTTAGTTGATGCAAACTATTACATTTAGAATGGGTAAACAACAAGGTCCTACTGTATAGCACAGGGAACTATATCCAATCTCCTGGGATATGCCATAATGCAAAAGAATATAAAAAAGGATGTATATATGTGTATAACTGAGTCACTGCCGTACAGCAGAAATGAGCACAACATTGTAAATCAACTATACCTACTCCAATTAAAAAAAAAAGAAGAAGAAGAAGAAGAATGTATCAGGTGGCTAGTAAGTGCTGTGATCAAAATGAAATAATATAAAATGATAGTCTGTGATTTTGGAGTTATAAATTCTTACAGCCACCATGTATTATAAGTTGCTATTAACCAAAGCACAGAGAGAAAAAAAAAACCACAATGAGATATCACCTCAGAATAGATATCACCTGTCAGAATAGGTCTTATCCAAAAGACAAGAAATAACAAATGCTGGCAAAGATGTGGAGAAAAGGGAACCCTTGTGCATTGTTAGTGCAAATGTAAATTGGTGCAGCCACTACGGAAAACAGTATGGATGTTCTTCAAAAATTAAAAATAGAATCACCATACAATTGAGCAATTCAACTTCTGGGTGTTTATCCAAAGAAAAAAACCCACTAATTCAAAAAGATATATGCACTCCTACGTTCAATGCAACATTTATAATAGCCAAGATATGGAATATGGAAGCAGCCTAAGTGTCCACAGATGATGAATGGATAAAGATGTGGTGTACACACACACACACACACACACACACACACACACACACACACACACACACACACTGGAATATTACTCAGCCATAAATGAATGAAATCTTGCCATCTGTGACAACAAGGATAGACCTTGAGGGTATCACAGTAAGTGAAATAAGTCAGACAAAGACAAATATCAATAGCATGTGATTTCACTTATATGTGGAATCTAAAAAACAAAAAACCAGACGGATAGATACAGAGAACAGACTGGTGGTTGCCAGCAGGGAGGGGAGGGTTGGAGGGTGGGCAAAATGGATGGGGGAGATCAGGAGGTATAAAACTTCCAGTTATAAAGTGAACAGGTCACAGGGATCCAATGTATGCCATGGGGAATATAGTCAATAATATTGCATTAACTTTGTATGGTGACAAACGGTAACTTTACTTATTGTTGTGATAAGTTTGTAAGGTATATAGACATTGAATCACTATGTTGTACACCTGAAACTAATACGTCAATTATATATCAATTAAACAAAAGACTGATTTATCAGCTCCTTGTTGGCCACCTGCATATGTTTAAAACTAACCATAAGCTCTAATCCCTTTGCACGCACACTCCAGCCATCCTAAAGCCTCTGAATCTTAAGTCATGCCGGTTTACTCACCCTGATGCCTCCACACTTGCCGTTTCCTGTCTGAAACTTTTTCTTCCACTCTCATCGCTCCACTTTGTACCTGGCTAAATCTGACTCAGGTTTCAACTTAGTATGGATGGTACCTCCAACAGAAGGCCTTCCCTAACAGTCCTGAGCCCATTTTGAGTAAGGATATTTGCTTTAAATACTTTAAATAGAACACCCACTATCCTCTAACCGTAACACATCTCATCCCATACTGTCTGATTTGTCTTAAGGCTGGACTTGCTTAACAGTAACTTTTAATTCCATATCTCCAGCTTAACAGTGCCTGGCACATAGTAGATGCTTAATAAGTGGTAAATGGGCATATGTGACTAATAAATATTTTCCAGGAACTTTTTCAATGAACAAGCAACCAAGTACATCGCAGCTGAGTGACAAACAAGCAAAAATGTGCAAAGCTGGGTGGGAGTCAGTAAGTCCAGAGTGGAGATAGTTCAGGTGTGGGCACTCCACATGGCAGGCAGGAGGGAAGTCCATTACGTACAGATGCTCTAGTTTATTCATCTTCCCCAGACTGACCCACCCAGCCCCATCACCTCCAACTCCCCCAAGAAGCCCTGTAGCATTGACTGTGAGCTACCAGCTATAGGCATGCTGAGACATTTGTTATAAACATGCAGGTGCCTTTCAAACATGCCTTCACAGACACTCCATCCCATTAGCCAAGTATGTACCCCATTAGCCAAGGCAAGACTCTCCCCTGGCAGACAAGTGGTCTCAAATGCATCCTGGTTCTGCTAGGAGGCTGAGACAGTGACCCTCTGAAAGAATGCCTAATTCCAGGCTTCTAGCTTCCAGCTATGTGCACCTCACACCTCAGGTCCCTCAGCGTCTCAGTTTTGACAAGGAGGAATTACCAGTCCTGAAGTGATCATCGATGTTGCCGACAAATACAGCTTCATAATCCTCAGGCCTCTTCAGGTTGGGTGGTCTCTCCTTGGGATCTGAGCCATACTCTCCATTAAACCTCTTTTTGTTGCTTACAATTATCTTCTTCTTGCTGTCGCCCTCAAGAAGACTGATGAAGAGCTGTACCACCCGCAAAGCAGCTTCCCGGAATGGCACCACTATCAGCACCTGTGGAGGGAGTGATGGGCAGCCTTGGAGGGGCAAGGGGAAGGAAGGACAGCTCGAGGTGAGCCTGCTGGGGACCTAAGGAGCCCTCTGTTCCACAGCCCCTGGCCAAGGACCACATCCGTGTCACCCCCTTTACACAGGACCTGGCTCAGTACTGAAGGCTGAGCATCTTTCCGACCCACAGCACCATGTCCTATGGACTTCAATCTCATGGCTCCTTGGGGTGGGGGGCGCAATTCTTAAGCAGAATGTAGAATTTTTTTTTTTTTTTTTTTTTTTGGCGGTACGCGGGCCTCTCACTGTTGTGGCCTCTCCCGCTGCGGAGCACAGGCTCCGGACGCACAGGCTCAGCGGCCATGGCTCACGGGCCCAGCCGCTCCGTGGCATGTGGGATCTTCCTGGACCGGGGCACAAACCCGTGTCCCCTGCATCGGCAGGCGGACTCTCAACCACTGCGCCACCAGGGAAGCCCAGAAATACTTTTTGAGGTAGGTCAATGCCGTTAACAGAGGTGTCCATTAGCAAAAACCCAAGGGCATAAACACACAAAGCTCTTTGAGGACAAGAAATGTTACTCATTTCTGTCTCCCACAGAACTTAGTTCAGTATTTTGATCCGTAAGACCCAAGGAATATGCTGAACAAATGAATTAGATGTATTAAGTAGAGAATAAAGCTAGTAAGGAAAGGACTAAAGTATCATTACTTTTCTAGTACATTTCCTAGTACATTTTTCAGAAATGATGATAAAGGATTTCTGAAATAAGATGATATTTCAATGGGAAATATAGGATTCAGTTTTCCAAACATTTCCAAAAGTGCTTAATTTTAACTGTTGAGGAAAAAAACCAGAAGATGCTTAACAAATGATTACCTTCTAACTACCCTTGTGTAAACAATATAATCAATGGATATAACCCCAGTCAGATCAGGCAATTCACCAAACTCTGAATGTGATTCATGGGTAATCTACCTCATATTCTATTTTGCAATTCTAAATGGAAACAGATAATCTTATTACCCTGATGTTCAAGATTCTGAGGTAGTTTCTCAGAAAGGCAACCAGCACAGCCAGAGGGGTGTAGTGATTCAGTTTGGTACAGTGCAGGGATGATGGATCAGTTTTGAAGAGGGCCAAGTTACTGTCCCGGCTGTCACACTAAGTAAGTGTCTAGGCTTTGGTTTCCCCAACTATCAAACAAGAGGGTTGGACTAAGAAATCTCTAAGAGCCATATCAGTATTAAAATCCTAAAATCCTATTAAGCCCAATGAGAAGAATCTAAGAAGATGAGGCTTCTTCAATACAGACACAGAGGCTAAGGGGTAAGGGGGTATGGGTGGCACAGTATCTAGCTCCAGGACATCATGAAAAATGTAGACAGAATTAAACGATCTAAGCTCCCAATCCACTGGAGCTTAGGCTTATGAGCCACATAAATGTAATCATCACTTTAAGCAGTAATAAGGATACAATGCAAAAACAGGGATTTTGTTTTCCAAGGTTTACATATTTATGTGGCTTAGTGAAGAGAATACTTGGTTCTAGTCCTGTCTCTGCTACTTTTTCCCTGGTTCTCTTTAGCAAGGTCCTGTACAAATCTGGGTCTCTGTCCACAGGTGTAATATGTAGGGACTGAATAAAAGGCTCCTTAAGGTCCCATCCAGCTCTGACAATCACAAAGAAGAGATTTATAGTGGAGTGTTACTTATGTAGGATCAGGGTTTATCTTTAAGGAGAGAATTATCATGGAGGTACCTCCTACTCCACTTTCCAGTTACATCTGCTGTTAGAGACAGTCCACTGAGCTGTCTGCAGCACTGCTGTGACATTACCTGGCCCATCTAATATGCTCATTCTTGGACTCATTCATTATTCCAATCATTAAACCATCTGAGAACCTGCTAAGTGCCAGGACCCATATGTTAGAGCCTTACAGCCTCCTTGAGGGCAAAGTTCTGCTGCTGCCACTCACCTTGGGCCTCGTTAGCCCTTGGTCCCTGAAGTCATCATCATCACCCAACCCAAGTTTCTGGCTTCGGCATCTGCTGTTGTTGGCAAGCACCCGGGCATTGGCTTTGAGAACGTGATTTATCACATGCAGGCAGTACACATGGCGGATCTCTTCCCCTTTCTTCAGGGCAGTCCTTTCTGGGTAGAACAGGTCCCGGTAAGAATTCATAATTAAGAAGAGCTCTTTCTGGAGGGGTGTGAAGGGGCTACTTGAATTTGGGGGACCAGAGAGGAACTGGCTGTTGGTCTTGATCCAGGTGGATTCCAGAGGCTTCTGGAGATGAAGTGACTTTAAGTCAATGTCCTTTGCGGGTTTAAAGGTTTCCAACTGTTGAAACCTGGATGAAAAGACAAGCTGGCCCAGGATGGGCCACTGTGGGAGAAATGATCAAGAACTAAGTTAGAAATGAATTATAGTACCTTACATTCATATAGTGCTTTATAATTTACCAAGGCCTTTCACAACTTACAGATCCTCTCACTTTATCCTCACAACAACCTTACAAGCTAAACACTATAATGCTCTTCTTGCAGTTTAGGAAATGCTGAGGTTCAGAGGTTATAGGATTCAGACAAACAGAGGAGAACAGAGCTAAGGGTTAGAGCCCCAGGTTTCTGACTTTAGAAACCTTGTGAGCTCTTCACTAGATCAGTGGGTCACAAACTGTCCTGTGGACCACACTGTAGGAAGTCAAAATTTACTCTAGACAAAAGAAAAGGGGGCCCAACAGTCAAATAACTTCGGTAACCACCACAAAACCTAATCCCCCTCAGGGAGAGTCACATGCAGATCGGACACTAAGGTTCTGCTGAGTCCTGTAGCAAGGACTCCGTTCCACTTTGTTTGACCCAGTTTTCCAAATTTACTTGGACATGGAACAAGGTTTTTGTTGTTGTTTTGGATTTTTTTTTTCTTTTTGGAGACATGTATTAGAATCGTAAAGAATAATATTTTGTGGAACACCAGTCTGGGAATTTTTGCACTGTAACAAAACTGCTGATCTTAGCAATAAAGAAAGGATGACCTCTGCAATAAAAAAGAATTAACTATTGATATATGCCAACAACTGGGATGAATCTCCAAGGAATTATGCTGCGTGAAAAAAGCCAACCTGTATGATTTTATTTATATAACGCTTTTGAAATAACAAAATTATAGAAATGGAGAACAGATTAGTGGTTACCAAGGGTTAGGAATGGGGGGAGGGAGGTGGGTGTGGTTATAAAATGGCACCAGGGAAGAGGAGGGATCTTGATGGTGCTGGAAATGCTCTGTATGTTGACTGTGGTGGTGGCCAGGGCAACCTACACGTGATAAAACAGTATAGAACTAAATAACACAAAGGAGCAGGAGCAAAAGTGAGGAAATCTGAATAAGACAGGTAGGTTGTATCAGTGGAAATTCCCTACTTGTGATATTGTACTACAGTTTTGTAAGATGCTACCATTGGGGGAAACCGGGCAAAGGGCACATGGGATACCTTTGTATTATTTCTTACAACTGCATCTATAATTATTATCTCAATAAAAATTTCAATGAAACAAGGATGACCAATTCTTATGAATAGCATCAGTGGTGAAAAAAAAAATCACCAAAAAAAGAAGCAAAAACTGCTCCATACTGAATAATTTAGGTGTGAACTTATCTCAGATATTTCAAACAAATGAACAGCAGTAGCTACTGTTTGACTGAACACTTCGTACATATCTTCCAGTAAACTAAATTACTTTATTTTGATGCAGGCATTACTGTCCCCCTCTAACAGATGAGAACAGTGAAGATTAAAAAGGTAGATTAACTTGCCTTAGGTCATGGGATAGCCCCTTGCAGACGTTGGTCTAAACCCTGGTGTACCTGTCTCCAAAGCATTCTTATCTTATTGGTCCCCACCTTCCAGCTTCCCAGTGCCTTTTCTAGCTATGCCTGTGCCTTACTGGGCTCTCCCAGTCTTCCTCTATCTTGCTCCCTATCAAGCCATCTGCCACGGGTGTGTATCATACATTCAGGGAGACCACTAAAACCCAAGACCACTGCTTTTCTCCATTTGTAACTGTGATGATGGAACAATGCTTACTTTTAGCTGGTGGGTAGTTTTGGGATTTGTGGCAACAGCCTGGATTTCTTTTTCTTTCAGTTCTTTGTTTACATGTTGTGCAAATGGATCTAATTCAGAAATAAAGAATATTAGAACACTTAGGGCAAATGACAGTGATTTTCCAGTCTTCCCCTGTGAATGACATCCTGTTTTCATGATGTTAACTCATCTTTTTCCCCATCAACTTTCCCCATCATTTATCCCAGTCCAGAGCTTAAAAGTTTCTGACAGGTCCAGCTCCCTAAAGCATTTCTTTAATCACATTATTCCCCACCTCAAAAACCTCTGAAGAAACTTCTCGGTCTAAAATTCAACATACACCTCTAATCTACCTCTCTAATGTAATTTATGAATTACATGGCTCTCAAATTCTTCTGCCACTGTGGCTTTCCTTCCTTTAACTGAAAATTCTATCCTCTTGTTCACCGCATTTCTATATATCCAAATAGTATCCGTTGAATGTTACCCCCTGACTCACAATAAGTAACTATTTCCCAAGAGCCTACTGTGTCAGGCACAGTTCTGGCTCCAAAGAAGCCATCTCTGGTCCCCTATAGACAGTCATCACTTTCTCTCAAGCGCCCCACCCTGCCCTCAGTTACCCACACCAACACATATATGTGCATGTCCTACCTCACCTAACTAGACTGCAGGATCCCTGAGGGCAGGTTCCATGTCTGATTTAACCTGCACTGGAAGACAAATGTAAATGCTCAACACTCAACTGAGGTGAACAAATGATCAAAATGGCAGGGTCAGTGCTCTGCACTGGCCACCCAACCTTCTCTTCCAGCCCCACTCATGTAAGAAGCAAAGTTAAATGACCCATTCAAAGACCCAGGTAGTAAAACTTCAAATGCAGTGCACCTTATATTAAGACCTAAGATAAAGGTGAACAACAGGAAATAAGAATTCTAGGTGATAATATATCAGTACAGACCAAACAACCAGAGAAACTTTAGGACAGTCAAGCCTCCTAATGTTTCCTCCAGGGTTTTTGTGTTTTTTTTAACTTTTTTTGAGTTCAGAACGCGGTTTTTGCCCAAATTCTACCTGCTACTTCTTCCTCTTGTCTAGAATAGCTAACAGAACCAAATGAGGATTAAAATTTCAACTTCAGTGGCACAGCTGGTTGAAGAATGGCACTGGGACCAAAAGAGGCAGTCAGGACCCAGAATGAGACCAACCTGATGTGCCCACCCAGGCACAGGCTAAGACACAGGACCTGAGAGACAGCAGAGCCCTGCCTCAGCCTACCACAGGCTTGTCTAAGTAACAGTCATGGGGACAGAGGCATGGCCCAGTGTTCTGTATCTTGACTTTGGCGATGACAATATAAATATACATATTTGTCAAAACTTATCGAATTATATACTTAAAATGGGTACACCTTGTTGAATGTAATTCATACCTCAATAAAGTTGATTTTAAAGTTAAATTAAAAAGTCGCCTATGGGGACTTCCCCAGGGGCACAGTGGTTAAGAATCCACCTGCCGGGCTTCCCTGGTGGCGCAGTGGTTGAGAGTCCACCTGCCGATGCAGGGGACATGGGTTCGTGCCCCGGTCTGGGAAGATCCCACATGCCATAGAGCAGCTGGGCCTGTGAGCCATGGCCACTGAGCCTGCGCGTCCAGAGCCTGTGCTCCGCAACGGGAGAGGCCACAACAGTGGGAGGCCCGCGAACTGCAAAAAAAAAAAAAGAATCCGCCTGCCAATGCCACGGAGCAACTAAGCCCATGTGCCACAACTACAGAGCCTGAGCTCTAGAGCCAGCGAGCCACAGCTACTGAGCCCGTGTGTCACAACTGCTGAGCCTGCATGTCACAACTGCTGAAGCCCGCGTGCCTAGAGCCTGCGCTCCACAACAAGAGAAGCCACCACAGTGAGAAGCCCACGCACTGCCACAAAGACCCAATGCAGCCAAAAATAAAGAGAGAGACTGGGGAGACAGGGTGGAGCTTTCTGGCTTCTGAGGTGCTTCCTGGTAATAAGGACCAATCAGATTAGCCACTGCCAGGTCTCACAAATCTGTAAAATTACTGCTCCAGTAAGGAAGAGCAAGTGAAGGATAGAGAGAAAAATGCAAAGTACTTTTCTCCTCTTTCTCTCCCTTCCCTGCTTGGGGAAAAAAATCAGAGGTCTTCCCCTGACCCCAGCTGTGGATCGTGAGCTTTGAGGAACTGGCCTTCCCTGCTATCATTGTTCAACTGTTTGTCCTCATGAACAGCCGCGCCCACTCGCAACACTGCCTAACCCTGAAAAACACAAAAGATCTCGGAGAAGCATTTCTTTCCAGCTCTACATCTAGCTGCTAAACTATCTGTTTTTATTACTGCTCATTCCAATAACAGGAGATTTAACAGGTATTAGACCACAACCACCCATACTAAGCACCAGCTGAATTCAAACAACATGAGCTGTGCTCTGACCTTGTGATGCTTTCAGAGAACAGTTGCCTCCTCTTTCCTCTTTGAGAAAGTTGGTTTCTAGGCTGAAGAGTGACTCATGTTTTGCATCTGTAAACTCCTCTGGGGATTCCTCTGATGTGCCAGGTGGCCCATGCCCATCTTTTCCCTTAGGGTTAGCAGGTAAGGCCGCATCTGCAGTTTTGATAAAACATTTTGTGAAATTATTTACTACTCATAAATATAATTACACTTCTGTTGACAAATGAAATCTAATTCCTTAGGCTATCATTTACTTTTAAGCAAATTCAGGTAGAAGACATAAGTTTCAAAATTGAGCTTGACTGCTGACCCGGTACATGTAAAGATGTTCAAATCAGCGTTGATATAACAAATAACTAGAAAAAATGATTTCGTCATTTCTATCGAAGGGGTACTAATTAAATTACCACATATTATTGACAATGGAATACTATGTGATTAAGCTAATGTGAACCCAGAGTTACACACGTTATATTATTAAAGAAAAAGTAACTTACAGAAATGTATGAGACCATTATGCACATACACACAAATATATATTCACTCATATATCTATAAAAAAGTAGTCTGGAAGGTTCTATAAAATGTTAAAGGTGTTCATCCCAGGGTGGAGGAGATATACGTGAACTATATTACCCTCTTAAATTTTTACAGTAAATATATATTATTTTTATAATTAAAAAAACCAAACTTTTCATTTTAAAAAACCTAAAACATGAAAGAAAACTGGAAAACCAACAAAATTAAACAAAAAAATCCCTAAGTCTGAGGCAATGGTTTTTTTTATCCGAGTACAAGTGATGAATGAAAATACTAAGAATGGTGTGTGAAACACTAAAGTATAGAAAAAAATACAGTAAGGCAAATAGGCATTAAGATAATAGAATATAGGGCCTCCCTGGTGGCGCAAGTGGTTGAGAGTCCGCCTGCCGATGCAGGGGATGCGGGTTCGTGCCCCGGTCTGGGAGGATCCCATGTGCCGCGGAGCGGCTGGGCCCGTGAGCCATGGCCGCTGGGCCTGCGCGTCCGGAGCCTGCGCGTCCGGAGCCTGTGCTCCGCAACGGGGGAGGCCACAGCAGTGAGAGGCCCGCATACCGAAGGAAAAAAAAAAAAAAAAAAAAAAAAAGATAATAGAATATAAAAAGTTACCCAGATGTATTCAGACAATGGACTACTATTCCAGTAATAAAAAGAAATGAATTACTAATATGAACTACACGGATGAGTCAAAACAACATCAGGAGCCAAAGAAGCCACATGCAAAAGGGTACTTATTGTATGCTTCCATTCATATGAATTTCTAGAATAGAAAACACTAATACATAGTGAAAGAAAGCATGTCAGTGGTTGCCTGATGCCAGGCCTGGGAAACTGACTGTAAAAGGACAAAAAGGAACTTTTTGTAGGTATTGGAAGTGTTCTGTATCTTGACTTTGGCGGTGACAATATAGATATACACATTTTTAAAAACTTATCAAATTACATACTTAAAATGGGTACACCTTGTTGAATGTAATTCATACTTCAATCAAGTTGATTTTAAAGATAAATTAAAAAGTCACCTATGGGGACTTCCCTGGTGGCACAGTGGTTAAGAATTCGCCTGCTAATGCAGGGGATGTGGGTTCAAGCCCTAGTCTGGGAAGATCCCACATGCCGCAGAGCAACTAAGCCCGTGCGCCACAACTACAGAGCCTGTGCTCTAGAGCCCACGAGCCACAACTACTGAGCCCGTGTGCCACAATTACTGAAGCCCACGTGCCTAGAGCCCATGCTCCACAACGAGAAGCCACCACAGTGAGAAGCCGGCGCACTGCAACAAAGACACAATGCAGCCAAAACTAAATAAATTAATAATAATTTTTAAAAAAAAGTCACCTAGATGTCTGAGTGAGACACAGTTCCTTTAAGCTTTCAATCCCAGCTCTTCTCTAAAGCCTCCCCTCATTTACCCTGGCAGCATGTGACCACTTTGCATCTCTTTAACACCTTATATTTATCGGTTCCATTCAGATTTAATGCTTGAAAAGTTTTGTATATTTTATGTCTATCTTCCATTAAACTTGGTTCCTCTAAGGCAGGAACAATCATCTCTTTCATAAATTGAGACCATTACAAAAACAGAATTATGTTCCCTTTCCTCTCAATCAGGGGAATTTGAAGTAGGATTGATGAAATCCTGGAAATCATAAGCAAAAATGTCATTTCTGCATTTTTATGGCCAGAGGGTCCTGTGTTTTCATTAGATTCTTGAAGATATCACAGAGCCCAACAATGTTAAGAATCTCTGCTTTGAATCCATGTGCTTTCACCCAGCTCTATGGTACAAGGCACCCTGCCCCTGGGGCAATCTGTCTGTGGTCCCTGCAAAGATGATAAACCCACATCAAAGACACTTACTCTTCTGCATGTCAGTAGACTCTACTGCCATCTCTTCCTCCACAATGTCGTCACTATCGCCATCTTCAAGATTCATTTCTGTCGCATCTATAACACTGTCTTCTTCCTCGTTCTCCTCCTCATCTTCCTTGGAAACATCCTTTAACGTGGCAAGTAGTCTGTTGTAACCAGAAACTTGTTCTGGTTCACTCTCTGCTTCACTTTCAGAACTTGAAGTATCTAAACTCTCTGACTAAAAGGAAAATGGGGATTTTTAAAACAAAAATTATATTGTTCTTGTTGCTACCCCACGACTATCATCAGGCCCACAGTGGAACCAAGTTCAGACTTTTCTAAATAAAAACTAGCTTTTCTGCAAATATGCAATCCTATCTATTCAACCAAACCTAGCACCGAATTTGTTTAAAACAGCTAATCTAGCTATGATTCTAGAAGCTCTTCCTCTTCTTTGAACTGCTAATGTTCCACATGGGAAGACAGCAAACTAAACACACAGAGCTTTAGGTTATAAGGCGATCTAACCTATGTGTCAGACATTTGGCACCTTTAAAGGAGCAACAGGAAAACTTACAACAAAAAAGTGTACTTTATTTCTGAATCTGTGGTAATGAAATAAGACCTTTGATGATTTTGCACTCTATTTTATGTTAAGCAAACAAGACATTCCCTCTTAGGATTCACCAAGAGCCCTCTGGTAAGCCTCCTTAACAGGTTCTAACAGGCTACTCTCTCAGGACAGTTTCATACTCTATACTACATTAGTTATCACAATGGCATTTTAACAGACATCTGCACTTAAAACTAAGCAATATTACTAAAATATAGCTTACATCTAAAATCAAAAAGAGTGGAAATGTAGCCAAACTTTATTACCATATATAATCTTAAAAGTAACAGTCCAGAATCTACTATCATAAAGAAGGTATAAAGCATTACCAGTTGACAAGTCTGTGGTTTTGCTTCCTTTCTGGAAACCCTGAGAAGAAACAGGCAATGTTAAACTTTAACTACTAGTATGTAGCAATTAGGAAAAGTCTAATGATACAACTTTAAATGAACATGGCAGGCTATACCGTTATAAATACATTATATCGATTGTCAAGTAAAAACTCCATATGCATTTGGACAGGTTTTGTAAGGATATGTCAAATAGATAATAATAGACAAATGAAAAAGTCTAACAAGACAACATGACAAATACTACAGTCACACAGTAACAGGCTCTCATCCAGAAGATAGGAAATTTTGGCAAATAAAAGCCCTCGGGGTTCACCTTTTCTAGCAAATTTCTTAAGTAGACTATCCCTCTAACGGTTGATAAAGCAGCCCAAAGGGGTGGGATGAGCACTAAGATCATCACTGAGAGTCTGGACACTTATAGAGGAACCCACAACTACCCAAACATTAGTTTCCTCATGGTCATTGAATAGATAGGTGATGTCGAGGGTCCCAAGCAATTCTTTGTTTATTTTTTTTAACTTATTTAATTTATTTATTTTTGCCTGCTATGGGTCTTCGTTGCTGCGCCCGGGTTTTCTCTAGTTGCGGCGAGCGGTGGCTTCTCTTGTTGCGGAGCAGGGGCTCTAGGCTCGCGGGCATCAGTAGTTGCACCACCCTGGCTCAGTAGTTGTGGCTCGCGGGCTCTAGAGTGCAGGCTCGCTCAACAGTTGTGGCGCACGGGCTTACTTGCACCGCGGCATGTGGGATCTTCCCGGACCGGGGCTCGAACCCCTGTCTCCTCCGTTGGCAGGCGGATTCTTAACCACTGCGCCACCAGGGAAGCCCCCAAGCAATTCTTTAAAAGCATATAAAACGAAAACAAGCTTATAAAATCTCTGCCCAGTCGCCACATAGGAGGCGTGCCGTCTAGCATAAAACTACAGCCTCAACAAAAGGTAGAAAGACCGGTGAAGAACCCCATCTCAGGCGGGAAGCCACCAGGATCCCCGGGCGAGCTAGGCCGGCGCCGGGGCAGCGTGGGACGCGGCGGGAGCTGCCCTGTCACTACCCCCGGGGTACCGGCGGACCAAACGCGGGGACACGCGGGCTCCCACCGGGAAAGGACGCCGGCAGCGCCGGTCCCAGCCTTGCCTCTCCATACCTGTCATAAAAGGGATGCTCCTCGCCGAAATCCCTTAGATGCTTCTTCTGCTTTTTAGTTAGGGAGTTGAGCAGCTGGCTCTGGCTCCGGCTCCGGCTCCCGCGTTTGCCCATGGGGAAGACGGCAAGTCAGCCAACCGCCAAGAATCGCGTTTTTCACCTGGAAGTAGTCTCGTCAACCCACTCACGCGGGATTGCCAACGGCGCTTTACGGCGGAAGCAGGGTGCCATAAAGCAGACCCGCTTTACGTCGCGCTTGTACGACAGGCGTTAGAACTTCCTATTTCCCATTCCGCCCCCTAGCGAGGCTCTTTGGAAGCACGTGCACGCCTGCGCAGCTTTTCTCTGAGCCCCGTAAGGAAGGCAGGGAGGCAGGCTTCGGGCTTCCCCACGTGGGTAAATGGGTGGGTGTACTTTGTGCGTCTGTTTTGGTTGTGAGAATCAGCCTGCATAAACGTGTAGTAACTGAGATGGTTGAATGCAGTGCCTTTATATTATGCCATAATACAAATACCAACTAACATTTAAGGCTGCCGGTGCATCTCAATTCATCCTCACAATAGTAAACAAATAGGCCTTGTTAATAAACCTGATATTGGAGATGAGAAAGCTGATGCTTACAAAAGGTTATATACACACTAGCAAGGGAGGAGATGGAAACCTAATTCTCTCTGATGCGACCACAGGCTTTTCCCACTAGGATCTGCCACATGAGTGTGCTATGTGAAGCATGGGGACGCAAGGCTGAGATTCCCGCCCTTACCCTACCCCCTCATATTCTGAAAGGATTGCAAGGGCCCTTGGTAACAAATCTGTTCTGGCATTTTTCATGTTATAAAAGCAAAAACACATCCAGAGAGGTAAAGTGACTTTCCTAAATCACCCGGAGAGTCGATGTTAGAGAAAGCAGTAAAACTCAATCAAGTGTCTCAAAACTGAATTGGGGCAAATTGGGATGGAAAACTTTTAAAGGGTAAGTAACTTTTCTATATCTGGATCGTGGTGGTGGTTACACCTTGTATACAATTACCAAAATTAATCAAACTGTACCTTTAAAATTGGCACGTTTTAATGCAAGTAAATAATAACCTCAATAAACAAAGAGGTAAAAACAGCACAACTGGACTTAATACTCTAGAGACAGGCAGAGTGTGCAGGGATACTTAAAAACCACAGGATAGGGCTTCCCTGGTGGCGCAGTGGTTGAGAGTCCGCCTGCCGATGCAGGGGACACGGGTTTGTGCCCCAGGTCTGGGAAGATCCCACATGCCACAGAGTGGCTAAGCCCGTGAGCCATGGCCGCTGAGCCTGCGCGTTTAGAGCCTGGGCTCCGCAATGGGAGAGGCCACAACAGTGAGAGGCCCGCGTACCGAAAAAACAAAACAAAACAAAAACCACAGGATAAACACAGAGACACTTTGTTTCTAATAGTAACTTACAATGTCAATCATAAACCACAGAATTCACCTGAATATTTAAGGTAAAATAGGAGCCATCAAAGCCAGTGTTCACTGGCTCTGCTATTCGAGGAGCGTCTGTGAGAGAATTTGACCTTTGTCCAATACTATGTCACACCTATACAAGTCGCACTACAACTATTCAAATCCTAGTTTTGTCGTTCTGGGGACCATCTACTCCTAATTAGATTCTGGGAGCTTAGGGTGGGGGAGGGAGGCAAGGGGAGGGAGGATCAAGAAAATATGCAAACAGCAGGTAGTGCCAGCAGGTGGCCCAGCCAAGGAACCGAGAAACAAACACACATCTGTCTTCTGTCTCATTTCAACATAAAAAGTACAGTCACTTACGTAAACAAAAGGCTGCTTGCAAATGTCATCATACATACTAAGGCACTAACCACAGTATAACCTGGCTATGACAATACAGTCATACAATGTTTTGTCTCCTCCCACCCTATTCCAAGTGCCCCAGCTTCCCTCCCCAGAGGCAACCAGTTTCTTGGTGTTCTTCCAGAGATCTGCTCTAAAAAGCTATACTCTTGAGCACTTGATGTGACTCTTTACTCTCTCCTGCTTTCCATGGCATTGTAGTCCTATGGACAGGTCTAGACTGTTCCCAGGTTCAGACACAACTGTGCCCTAGCTCCACCCAAGTGGTCTCATCATTGGCTCACTGAGCCCGCTTCTGAAAATATTTATATTAGCCTTTGACAACATAAAAGGGGATGCCTTGTGAAATTTTAACCTGAGAGTTCGGAATTTCAACATATTTTTCATGCCTCCAGTGAAAGTTCTCTTAGTAAAACCCACACAAAGAAGATGCATGTGCCAACTAGTGAAGGCCCTGGTAAAATTGTAATAAAGGCAAAGTTTGTTCTTCCCTTTCTTCTTCTCACGCTCAGCCCTTCCTTTTCCCTCCTGCAGGGTTTTCTTTGCCCTTTGCCCTCAGGGACTCAGTATTTTCAGGGGTAAAAACAATCCAGGAAATAATCTCTTAGACTAGTTTGTAAAGAGAGGCTGATGAATTAATGTTCCTTGGGTATTTTCAATTTGGGGAGACTCCCTAGGATAACGATCTCAAGGGGTGGGAGGGGGGTGGCTGTCCCTTAAGACAAGATGGTCAGAATATTCAGAAAAGTGTTCGTTTTTCTTTATTAAAAACTTTTTCTTTGGACAATTTCAAGTATATACAAAAGTAGACAAAACAGTATAATACACTCCCATGTTCCCATCCCTCGGCTTCAATGCAAGGCCATCTTGTTTCATTTATATGCCCACCCACTACCCCTAACTCCCGCCCCTGTATTTTTTTTTTTTTTTCTTTTTGCGGTATGTGGGCCTCTCACTGTTGTGGCCTCTCCCGTTGCGGAGCACAGGCTCCGGATGCGCAGGCCCAGCGGCCATGGCTCACGGGCCCAGCCGCTCCGCGGCATATGGGATCCTCCCAGACCCGGGCACGAACCCGTATCCCCTGCATCGGCAGGCGGACTCTTAACCACTGCGCCACCAGGGAGGCCCCCCTGTATTATTTTTGAAGCAAATCCCAGACATTGTATTATTTTATCTGTAAATATTTATTTCTAAATATCTAAAAGATAAGAGTTCTTTCTTTAACATAGCTACAATGGCACTATTTCACCTAAAAAAAAAAAAGATGATAACAATTATTTAATATCATCATGTAACCAGTCAGTATTCAGATTTCTGATTGTCTCATAAATGTCGTCTTTTTTTTTTTTTTTACACTGTTAGTTGAACATGTTCTGCTGTTCTCTGTGTTTCTCGCGAATACATTGTGGGATTTAGAACTTTGATCAGATTTCATTATAGCTGATATTTTATACTTCCATCAGGAGGCGTATACTGTCTGGTTGCCTTTCATTTTGTGATGTTACCAGTCATTGGTAGTCAATGTCTAAATTCGTGAATTCATTAGAGGTCACATTCTAATTCTATCATGAGGTGATATTCTAATTCTATCATTTCTTCTTCACTTACTTGCTGGACTATTTCTATGAAAGCAAGCTTTTCCTTCCCCTAAATTTTGCTTACCCAGTGGTACTGTTTGTATAGGAAAAGCAGAAGAAATGCTTGATTCTCTCCCTTCATTTACTAATTTTCAACACAAGGAGTCAATTCACTGGATCTTCTAATGTTGACCAGTCAAGTTTTTTTTAAATTTTTAGTATCATTATGAACTCATGGAATTATACAAATTGATGTGTTTTAATCCCTTGCAAATATTATGGTGTACATGATTGGAAAGAGCTTATTTGACATATAGTGATGTATTTGAAAAGACAAACTATGTCCTAATACAAACCACAGAAAGTAAACAGGAGTCTATCTGAGATTCTCAACAGAGCAGGAATGGGAAGGTGGGGAAGGAGCACAATTTGAGGATACAGATCAGATGCTGGGGAAGTTTGAGTTTTGAAATTTATGTGATAATATAAGTGGTAACAAGGGCACATGTGTTCAAGATATGTTGACAGGGAGCCATAAATAATCCAAAGGTATGACTCTCTAATTATGAAAGCTCCGACACCTCAGCTACTGATTTGGGAAGATTCTGGGGAAGGTGTGTGTGCACCCACACATCTGTCTCCTCCTAGATGCCTCAAATCAGACAGTCTCCTCCACCACATGCATGCATACATGTCTGTATACACCCCAAAGCCATCCAGATCTTCCTGAGAGTGCTGGCAGAAATCAGTCTCTCGCTACCTGTATAATGAAATGAGCTTGTTTATTCATTTAAAAAAAATGTACGAAACACCATGTGCCAGGTGCTGTGCTAGTAGCTGAGGCTGGGGGAAAGAATAAGATCCATTCCAGCCTCTTCAAGGAGCTCTCAGCCTCATCCAGGTATGGATAAGTATGCAGACTATTATGATACACTGTGATAAATGCTAAACTGATAGATGCTGGGTGCTAAGGAAGCAGCTCAGTCAGGGTTTTGGTGCTGCTGGGGGTTGGGGGCCAGGGGAGAGGGTCACCTGCTGCCTTTGAGCGTTTGTCAGCCTGTCACGTTCATTGAACATCGGTATTGAACTTGAGATTAATCTAGGTTCTAGATTTTAGGCAGTATGAGTTGTTTCAGCTGACTTCATGAACAGCATGTGTGTGTGTTCAAGACAGGGTATGAGGGATATAGGGCAACAGGAAACTAGAGAGCTGGGTAGTCATCGGATTCCACAGCATTTATTGTGTAAGGAGCAATGAGCTTTCTAGGTGGAGCATGTTTTAGATAACGAGATTATGTCTGAAAAGAGAAAAGCTTTGTAGTGCATTTCAATGCACTCTACATAACTTGAAAATGTAAAACACTATTATATATAGTGCCTACACTTTCTATTCATCTGTACCCAGAAGAACTATCCATTGTCAAACCCAGAGCCTGGCATAGAGTGACCTGTAATAATTATGTTTCCTCAAGCTTATCAGAGGTTGTTTTATATTAGGCCTAGCCTAAAACTGAAATATTTTATCAGATTATATTCATCTGACTGAGAACAAGGCTAAAATGCTACTCTAGAGGGGATAAAGTTTTACCTCCCTCTCTCTAGTGGAATGTTGGTGTAACTACATTCTGTTTTTCACATTTTTCTGGCAGAGGCTTAGCAGGCAAACCTTCATTCATTTATCAGACATTTTCTAAACAGTTACCATGTTCCTGTCATAATGTTAGGCATTAATGATTTAAAAAGCTCAGACCTCAGGCTTTCCCCTTGAAAGACCTCATAGTCTAGTTGGGGGAGACAAAGCAATTAACAAATAATTATGTTGTCATGGGCTAGATTAGAAGGGTATCTACAAAGGGTTTTAGGAACCCAGAAGATAAAGAAGCTCCTCTTGCTGTGGAGGAGAGAGGAAAGGTCATGGGGAGTTGCACAGAGGATGCACTGAGTCAGGGTTTCCTGGGAAAGAAGGTTCCAGGGAGAGGGAATAGCATGAGCAAGGTGGAAAGATGTGTTTGGAGAACTGTCTGTGGACCCTGTTGCTGAGGTGGGTGGCTGGGAGTAGAGAGGTTGGAGAGACGGACAGGTGAGGATTCAGCCCACTAAAGGCCTTGCATGCCTTGCTGAGGCATTGAGGCCCAATCCCATGTAAGGTGAGGAACCCTTAAAGGATTTCAAGCAAGGGGGTTATGTGAACCGATTTGGACTTCAGCAAAATCACGGTGATGTCTGTACGGGTGACAAGGACATTAAATCTTCCTTTCCGACGCCTTCCTGGAGCAGCCGATTCGCTACTGATGCTGCCCACCTCCAAAAGACTTTGGAGACTTTTTCATGTTTTTTTTTTTTGTTTGTTTGTTTTCCTGTACACGGGCCTCTCACTGTTGTGGCCTCTCCCGTTGTGGAGCACAGGCTCCGGACACGCAGGCTCAGCGGCCATGGCTCACGGGCCCAGCCGCTTCACGGCACGTGGGATCATCCCGGACTGGGGCACGAACCCGCGTCCCCTGCATCGGCAGGCGGACTCTCAACCACCGCGCCACCAGGGAAGACCTTTTTCCTGTTTTTACCAAAGGCTTCCTCCCACTTCTCAACATTTCTTGAAACTAGTCTTTCAAGTCTCTCCTGATAGAATTATTCTCAGTTGAGACTGGAGTGAATTCACTTTGTGAAATCCACGCCATCCATGCTAGTTCCTGTGTGGGGCGTGGATACAACATGAGGGGATCATAGGGGCCAAGCTAATGGGCCCTGCTCCCCATCGCTGTTAACTGCTTCTGTTCTCCCTCCGTTCCTGTGGCTCAGAGACCCTTTTATCCATCTTGACAGATACTAAATGATCGTCTGGGTCAATGCTGCCTTAATGAGAACATTTGTGCATTCTCACAAGGTAAAGTTTCCTTCCCTGTCATTTTGATGACTGATAATACTACTGTAAATGTATTTGGTTTTTTGAAGCTCAGAGGGTATTAATATGTTGGAGCACTATGTAAACTTAAAGAAGTCATAAACAGCATTTATTACTTTGGTATATAAAAAAAAATGTCAAGATCATTCAAATCACACACTAAATTTGAGGTTTCTATTAGACATCTAAGTGAAGAGGTCCTGGAGGCAGTCAAATATGCATGTACATCTGGGATTCAGGGGAGAGTCCAGGATGCCCAAATGGGAGTGGTCAGCATATGAATGAGACTGAATGAGATCACGACGTGTAAATACAGAGAAGGAGCCTGAGAACTGAACCCTGGGGGCTTGTAAATTTCAGGGGCTGGGGGGGATGAGGAAGAACCAGCAAGGTGATGGAGAAGGAGAAGCCATTTGGGGAGCAGGAAAGCTGATATCTTCTCCCATTTACTGATCAATCCGTCTCAGGAAAGGCAGGTTTACAAAGGGCTTAAGACTGAGGGTATTGGACTCAGTTGGATCTGGATGCAAATCTCCTTCACAGTAAGTACAAAATGAGTTGACACTTCATATATGCCACTGGAACTAGTATAGGACCTGGAGGGTATTTGTTCAGTAATCACTGATTGCGCATTACTGTACACTGGGCATATATTGAGTGGCAAGGGAGTTTATGAGAAAGAATAAAACAGAGGCCCTGGCCTCAGGGAGCTCAGAGCCCTGAGGGAAGGAGGAGTCCTAGAAGCCGATGATTGTCCATGACATCACAACATGATAAATTTTTGAATGAAAGTAAGAGCCATGCACCGAGAGAACAGAGGTGGAGTGATTAATCCAGCCTGCGATGGCCTGACTTAAATGTGATGGTTTTTTTTTTCTCATTAACCTTTTACATGCCACTTTGCCCATAAAATTCATGACTTTTCTGAGCACCACCAGTTAACCTACATGACAGTTTATGAGAATGCTTTTCTTTAGGAGAAAAGGAGTAGGGGAAAAAATCCTCAGGATATAGACTACGGTCCTACATTTAAAAAAATGAAGTTAAGAATTACCATCTTGAATGAAAGTGAATCTATAATTGCCTCTTAGCTCACATTGACAGCAGCTGCTATGTTCTCCCACTTTTGACTGTTAGCAAATCACTCCCTGGTGTGGTTCTCCCATCACAGGCTTAACTGCCCAGCCTGTTACATCTGGTGTGGGAGGCTTCAGTGATCTTAATCTTTTTCCTTGGGTGCTGATTTACCTTGCATTTTGGGGGCAGCTTTTCTTATTCAGATAGTGAAGCCCCAAGAATGTCAGCCTTTCCCATATTGAACAACCATACATTTCTCATGAAGAAGATTTCTAGCATCTTCTTGTGGTTTTTATTTCTCCTTGTTTTCCTCTCTGTGCATTTGTTCTGACTAGAACTAAAAATTTTAGAAATAAAGTTTGCAGCTAAAGATGTCCTTCATGAGTTTACCATAAATTCTTGCACTGAAAATTCCACAAAGGCAGATTGCAAAGCTGCTTGTAAGTCAGTGTTGAAGGCGGACTACCTTCATTCTGCAGACTTAGAACTCCTCCAGCTCTGCCTGAAGAGGGGATTTTGGAGCCAGATGAATGTTTGGATCATTGTGTCCTCCAATCCTAAAGTAACTGTACTGTAGTCTCTTTGATGGCTGGGGTGGATGACAGTGAATGTATCTGGAACAAGGCAGGAAAAGAGATGAGGGCAGCATGGGTAAGTGTTGAGCACTGTCAGCTGGGATCCAAGGAGGACATTCTCTTCAACCAGCCAGGAATATACCCAGGAACCAGTGTTTGTTCTTCCCAAAACAAAAAGACCATGAAGACTCATTAAAAGAAAATAAAATTAGACAATTGTGTAGCCCTGATTCAAAAATGAAGAAAACACTAGCTTTTTCTCTTAGAAAAGATAGTTAAGGTTTATTTCCCTCAAAGGGTATATATTATTTGAAGAATAACTGCTCTTCAAAGTTGTCCCTGTACTTCAGCCTTTAACTAAAGGGACCAAGTCTCTTTTAAAGTTGGAATCCCAACGACACTGAGTACAATGGACTGAATATTTGTGTCCCCACGCCCCATTGCCAAATTCATATGTCAAAATCCTAACCCCCAATGTGATGGTAGCAGGAGCTGGGGCCTCTGGCAAGTGATTCGGTCATGAGGGTGGAGCCCTCATGAATGGGATTAGTGCCCTTATGAAAAGGACTCCAGAGAGCAACCTCGTCTCTTCCACCATGGGAGGACACAGCAAGAAGATGGCCTTCTAAGAACTTAGAAGTTGGTCTTCACCAGGCACCAAATCTTCTTGGAATTCCCAGCCTCCATAACTGTGAGAAATAAATATCTGTTGTTTATAAGCCACCCAGTCTATGGTACTTTGTTATAGCAGCCCAAATGGACTAAGACACCAAGTTTCTCCATGAGTAGATTAGCAAGGAGTTCAGTCTTCCTTCTGGTTTGGCCAAGTCTCTCAATGATGTTGACCCAGTCCAAAGGGTCAGTCCTGGTTACATTCATCAGCAGTCACTGCTGAAGCCTGGCTGTGCTCCATGGGGCAAGAGCAGACATTCTCCCCAGCCCTCCCTGTGCCTTCCCCAACTCCCCCCAATTTGTTATACTCAGTCTCAGGCATGCCACTAGCTCCCAGTGGTATAGCTCTTTAGGGTCCGAGTTCTTCACTTGATGAGTGCATGGCCATTTCCCTTGGCACACCCATAGTGTCAAGGCAGGTGGGTTGGAAGGAGGCTTCAGCATCAGCATCATGCCGTTCCCAGAGCCAACTCACCCCTATGATGGGCTCCAGGCCCTAGGTCACTACTGTCTTACGGTGAAGGTCATTTCAGTGGCCTTGTCACAACTGTCTGTCATTGAGCCTTGTCAGGACCCCTCTAGTTCATCTGACATGTTCTGGTGACTCTGAATCTCAAAGAGACTAGATCTACAAAGCTCAATGTGAGCCATTATTGTTGTTGAGCATCATTTGCTGTCTAAGCATAAGTTCCTATTAAATTAAACTGAATGAAATAGGAAGGTGGGGAGGAGTTGACTCTGCCACTCGCAGATGAGTGTGTGTGTGTGTGTGTGTGTATGTTGTGGGGGGAGGAACAGGCTATAAAGACCTGAAAGCGCATTCTACTGAGGTCCAGGACTCTAATTTTCCTTCTTGTGATTTCCTAAGGGAATCTAGGGTAGGACAATACCAAGGTGTTGAAGACAGATTTGGGGTGACAGGGAAATTTTATAACCTCTAGCTGTCATCAGAGTCAACTGTCTAAAGTTCTTGACCCTTCAGCCAGTTTGGGCAGAGGCCTTGCACTGCCAGTAGTAACAACATAGAACACTTCTGTAAGTTTTTACAATCACGTAACAGGCCAGATAAAAATCGTACAGTAGGTATGCCAGGAAACCCAGAGAGAGCTGCTAAGAGCCCTGGGAATCCAGAGAGAGGCAGACATGCTTCTTTGGTCTATCACAAACATCAATTTTTCACAACCCAATTAGCAATGCTGAGTATCTCCTCTATGCTACACCTTTAGGGAATGGAATGCTCTGGCTCTTCCTGTGCAAGAGTTGATCACCTCCTTGGTGAAAGCAGAAGGATGCACTCCTAGAAATAAATAATTAAGACAACAGACTCTGGACAAGGCCCCTGGGCATGACCTTTAGCTACCCTGGTTACCACTGTATGACCAGCTACCTTCAGAAGGAAATGCTATATACCTCCCACATGGCCACTCTACATAGCAACAACCTGATTCCTGGCATTAAGGAAGAGTTTGCTCCTAGTGGTCAGGGCATTTGGGTTGAGAAGTGAGATGGCAGCAGCTGGCACCCCTTCTGTCCGTTCCAGAGCTAGGGTAGACCATTTACCAAAAGGCTTTACTCCAGGCTTTACCATTCATCAAGAAGGCACAGACATCTCCCAGGAGAGGGTGGCTACTGTGCCTGGAGAGCCGGGTGCCTTGTTGTAGTGAAAAACCATCTGAACAAATAAAAAGACAAGGCTAAGTCAGGGTAGGTGGGAGCAGACACGGGCTGGCAGGGACATCTACCCTCGTATTGGATTAGAAGAGGTTGGCCATCTCCTGGGAGAGTCAGGTAGGTATTTCTTACAAAAAGCAAAGTCCCCCAGTTTCCTACAGGGCTATGAGCAAAAGTGCTGTTAATTATGTTAATTACAATAACAGAGCACTTCAGTTCTCAGGAGAGCTTTTCATCTTCAAAGAGACTCCAGGACGGAGCATTACCGGTTGACATGAAAGTCTCTGGAGTTTCAGAACTGAAGTCTGAAGTCCGAGGGGCCCTAGCTGTGTGGGACAGGCAATGCCCAAGGAATTCTCTTGCTTCAGGGTGGGGAGCAGGTCAAGGCAGGGTTATGTGTCCAGAAACTGACCCTTGCCTCCCTGAAATTGGAGAGGCAGGGAGATGGAGTGTCAGCCTCAGTCCAGTTCAACCAAGTCCTGCCCCCTATATTGGGGTTGCCAGATAAGTTCAGTTAAACTTGAATTTCAGATAAGCAAAAAGTACATGGATGCACTATACAATTATTTGTTGCACACACACACACACACACACACACACACACACAGCCCCTGCGCAATCAGAGGCTGGGCTTCCTACCCAGAGACTCCTACCTGAGAGCTCAGTGAGTCGGGACGTGTTCCCCCAAAGCCACAGGGAACAGGTGCTCTCCAGACCTGCCCAGACCCGGTCTCTTTCCCACCCACCTGTAGGAATGCGAGAAAGTCCTCCTTTCAGGGATTCAGGACTGGGCTGCTGGGCAGACAGTCCAGCCTTCCCAACTCCCTTATTTGCCTTGGATTTGGGGATGAAACAACCTCAGGGATGGAATGTCTCAAGCTTCCCTTCCCTCCCCTCTTTCCTTCTCTACACACTGATATGCACCCCACCACTCTGTAGCTTAAGGGAGAAGAAGCCCGTGGCCACCCACCCACCCCCATCGCCCTGAACTGCTGGAATAGAAATTCCTCTGTGACAAAACCCAGGGAGAAATGGTCCCTGGGCTGAGCTGAGCTTTCTGCCTAGGCAGTGGAATCCAGGCCACCAGGACGGGTCTGGGACTGAGCTAGAAACGCCTCTGGTTTCCCAGGCTGGGCGGGAAGGGAAGACAAGCTGGCACGTTCCACAGCGCAGAATAGCAACTGGGAGTTGGCCATGCCTGCTCTGAAACAGCGAAACTCTTGGGGCCTCCAGACATTGAAGCACTTAGAGAGAGGTTCCCCGGCCCCTAAACCTCCAGATCCAGCCCCTGGGTTCAGTCAGTCAGGGTCAAGGACAGAGCATCTTGCCTTCTTCACGCCCCCAGGACAGACACATGGTCATGCACATTCACATCCTGGGATATTACTTCAGGCCCGTGGGCAAGATTAACATTCCAAAGCTTGGGTTCCCCTCCATGACCTAATGCAAAGGACACAGGAGCAGGCAGATTGGGCCTGGCCAGCTTCCTACTCACCATTTACCAGCTGGTAATTTATCCATTTACCTTGGATAAGACTCTTTTAAAGATTAAATTTAAGAAAAATCCCCCGATGGACTTGAAAATAAATCCACTTAAGGAAAATGAATGTGTGCAAGATGAACTGACTGGCCAGCAATGCAGTGCATGGGGTTCTGGCACAGAAATCAGTGCACTGAGCCGTGACTGTGCCTTCAAATACAAGCTTCTGGAAAGAGTACAGAAATTGGTAAATTACTCCCAGAATTGTAGAGAGGAACAACAGCTTTCCCTTGTGAATTGTAATAGTTGGCAAAACATGCTAGTGTTTCCTTCTCTCCTTATCCTTTCTGAATAAACTGAAAGTGTATGAATATATGAATAAAATGTGACACAGTTCATGGGCATCATTCAAATCATTCCCTGCCAATTATGGGAGTCTGTTGAACACTGAACAACAAATGTTTCTTGACTGACTAAACTATTGTCTGATTTGATGAAGGGAGGAAGAGAGGAAGAAAGAGGGAAAGGAAGGATTGATTTTATGGCAACTGAGTAGATCTTAGCAGAAATCCTGACTCTGATTTTAGAAGCCTCAAACACTGATATTCTATTTCCCCAAATCCCCCTTCACTGGCTCTATTGTTTTCCCACCTCCTTTCCTTTCTTTTTGTAAAATTAATTTTTATTGGAGTAGAGTTGCTTCACAATGTTGTGTTAGTTTCTGCTGTACAGCCCACCTCCTTTCATTTCTATGTATGCAGCAGCCATGAGCAGCTCTGCTAATAATGTTTGTAAGAGAGTGAACTAGATCAGAAAAAGCCTTGTAGCCACCTGGTACCCCTAGGGATTTAGTCATCCAGGCTCCTGGACAGCAAGATCTGGTGGGTCCTTGTTTGGATTTGAAAGACCCAGAAGAAACTGCTACTGCTAGCAACTCAACGTTTTACAGATGTCACTGTGCTGGGGAGGGACAGGTGGTGAGTGGGCTGCCTCATCTCTGATTCCTAGGTCTGAATGAGATAAGAGAGGGAAAACAGTCCCAGAGAACGGCATCAGAAGTTTCCCAGGGGGGTGAAAATCAAGTGGAGCCACACACAGGACATCTGAGCTGTCCCCACATCCTGGATAGGGGATGGGGGTGGTGTAAGGGTCTGACGAAGAGCTGTTTCTACTCTTCTACTCTTAGTCTACCTTAATCCATCTTTCTTTTCTTTTCTTTTTTTTTTTTTGGCGCTACACAGGCCTCTCACTGTTGTGGCCTATCCCGTTGCGGAGCACAGGCTCTGGACGCACAGGCTCAGCGGCCATGGCTCACGGGACCAGCCGCTCCGCAGCATGTGGTATCCTCCCAGACCGGGGCACGAACCCGTGTCCCCTGCATCAGCAGGCGGACTCTCAACCACTGCGCCACCAGGGAAGCCCAATCCATCTTTCTTGCAAGACATTTTGTCTATTTCCAAGTTCAGAGATTTGAACTTGAACCTGAGTGTGGCCACTTCCCGTGTCATCTATTGTCCTCCATGAGCCTCAGTTTCCTCAAGTGTACAATACGAATACTAATAACTAACACATACATATACATTTAGCAAACATGTATGAACACCTACTGTGTGCCAGGCTCTGTGGCAAGAACTGAGAACACAGTGGAAATAAGACAAGGTCCCTGTCCTCCTGGAGCTTACTTATACTCCAGGCAGAAGCCCCCAGAGGGCAGCTCCTATGCGGGGTTTTATATACAGTTAAAATTTTATACGTAATCAAAATTTTTTAAAAACTTGTTGCAAACATATAAAAAATTGGAAGATTTATATAAAAATCTAGATTTCCCAGTGGCAAAACTGGGCCTGTCTTTCTGTACAGCAACCATCAGCCAGAACTCTGGCTGCTTCCTTTACAAGGAATGCATGCTTTCCAAGTAGACACAGTCCTCAACATTCCCGGACACTCTTACCTTGTTAAAGCTTGAACAATATTTTTGTTTACTTGTTTGTTTACCTAAACTCCTTCAATGTTCCCTCACTGTAAATAGGAGAAAGTCTAGCTCTTTGATATGACATTCCATTCAAGGCCTTCCAGATCTGTTTCCTGCCTAATGCATCCCTATAAATGCTACACACCAGTAAACTGCAGTTTCCTGACCCTCCCATGTGGTACCTCTGAACCTGTGCAGTGCTATTTTCTTTGCCTAAAATGTCCTTTGTTTCTGTTTTTCTCTCCAGATAATTAATATTGACATTTAAGGGTCATCCTAAACACCTCCCTCTCCCTTTCTGCAGGCTTCCTGTGAGGAAATGCCCAGAGGGTCACATGGTCTGGAGACCCATAAAGATGCAAATGGTCCACTTGAGACCAAAAGGGAATCAAGTGTTCTTTATCTTATGGTTGGGCCCAGGGACCTTCCAATTGGTGGCAACTTGTAAAAAGCCTCAGCTTTCCCAATAAGTGGGGACAAAATATAAACATTAAATGAAATAATGTCTGTAAGCGAAATTAGACAATACTTTAAAAAAATTGAATGGAATTATTGATGCTGGATAAGTAGCAGCTATTACTCCAGTTGTTATTATTATTCGAAGTGGAGGCCACTTCATCAAGGATGATAGGTCAGCCGCTGCCAAGTGTGTTCAGGGAAGAAGAGTCTGTTAGGGCTACAGGGTAGCAGAATAGTAAAAGATGTGATTGGACAAACAGAAGAGGGCCAGCAAGGGACCTTCCAACTCATCTCCCTGCTTGGCCATTTTCTCCTTTCTCTTTATTTTAAACACAGCAGCCAGAGTGATCCTGCAGAACAAGTCACCCCACGTCACTTTTCTGCTCAAAGCCCCTAGTGGCCCCCTATCTCTATCAGAGTAAAAGCTGCAGCTATTAGATCTCAGATCTCACATCCCAACCGTCTCCCCTCTCTCCTCACTCTGCCAGACACTGGGCCTCATTCTGACCTCCCTGCTCATCCTTTAAAGTGTGCTCTTACCTCAGGGCCTTTGCACTTGCCAGCCTCTCTTTCTGGACCCATATTCCCTCTGCTATCCCCAGGGTTCCCTCCTTCATTTTCTTAGATCTTTACTTAGATGTCTTCTTCTTGCTGGTTAGTCTATCTAAAATTTTACTTCTCCCTCGCCCCCTCCACTTCCTGACCTGTTGCCTTATTGCTCTTAGAACTTATCACCAACTAACATGCTTTACTTGTCGTACTTGTTTATCTTGGTTATTGTCTATCTCCCCCACTAGAATATAAGCACTCTAAGAGCAGAAGTTTTTATCTGTTTCTCATGCTCACTGTTGTATCCCCAGCACCTAGAACAGAGCCTGACCCAGCGTAGACATGCAATAAACATTTGTTGGATGAGTGAATCAAGTTTCTTGATTCAATAAACATTGGGAAATCACAGAATGTTTTTGACCAGAAGAGTAAACCGATCAGAGCCTAAGGGGCTTAGGATAGATTAGGGTAGGGGATAGGATGGGGCCACAATAGTATAAGGATACACGTGGGAAGGTTTAAACAGAGGGCTTCAGTGGGAATAAAAGAAAACAGTAGGAGGCAGTAAGTTTCATGAGGGCAGGGATTTTGTCTGGCATATAAGAGGCGCTGAATAAATATTTACTGAAGGAAGAATGAAGGAATGATGCTTGTGTCTCATGTGGGATGGGCCCAGGGCTCTGGTTTGGGTCTGTCTTAGAAAAGATATAAATCCTTTTTGATCTTGACCCGGATGCGCTCGTGGTCAGGGCTTACACGAGATCAACACTGAACTCTTATATCTGTATGTACATCTTCCCTTTCTTCCTGGATTGGGTTAACCCTCCATGGCATGTAGTCACCTTGTAGGCCTCAGTTCAGCTCAGACAAATTGGGATTCAGACTGTGGGAATTGAGGAGGTGGGTCGAGCTGTAGGTGTCTAGGAGCAGCATCCAGATCGAATGACCTGTTTGAATGCTATGCAACCAAAGTTTTAAGTGATGTGGAGAAATTAGTGTGGAAGGCAGCCCATAGTGTGGAAAATCAGTGTGCCAGTCCAGAGCCACTCAAGAGAGAGGAAATCCCTGTGGACACCATCTTTACCTTTTCTGCAGAATGACAGGTAATGGAATAGGAGGCTAATCTAGGTTGAGGTTGTGTATGTGGACACTGTTAAGAGAAAGTTCCCACAGTGGAGGGGTGGAGGGATGGAGGGTACTTGGTCAAAGAACCTCTCATTCATGCCCTCCCTTGTCTACCCTTTAGTTAGCTACCTCTCCTCAAAGGAATTACTCACTAGGCTCTGATATCCACACTTGGACCTTGCCCCTAATACAATCAACAGAAATGAGGTGCTTCACATTCTCCCTACCCCAAGAATAAATAATACAGTGACTCATTTCTGAACTCTTCAGGTTTTCATTAAACCAATGCCTGGTGACCAGAACTGTGCCAGATCCTTGCCTAAATATGGGAGGTGCAGCAGTTGAGAAAACATACATTTGCTGCTTCACTTATTTGTTGCTTTACTTATTTCATTGATTCCTTCTGTCAGTCCTGAGAAATAGGCAGTATCCTCATGCATGAGCTGAGTAAACTGAGGCCCAGCCAGCTCACACAGCTAGGAATTGAAAGGGGAAATCTGAGACAACTTGTGACTAATTCCAAAGCACACGTTGTTCTTCTGAGGACGTCAGTGCTGCCGCTATAAGTTACGTGTAGAACTAGGAACTGTTAGAACTAGAAGGTGATTGTGGCAGTGGTTCAGCTCCTTCAGATAAAGGGGCTCAGGCTCAGACAGAGACGGTGACAAGCTCTGCTGTCACCAAGTACCAAAGAAAGATCTGACACCCAGGTCTCTCCTGAGTCCCAGGTGCTCTTGCTCCTTTCTTTAAAAAAAAAAAAAAACTTATAATAATATTTTTCTTAAATTTTATATATATCTGCTTTAAAAATTAAATAGTACTGAAAGTTTTATAATCAAAATATCAGCCCTCCTCACTCCTTATTTTTGTTAACATAATATTTCATCTCCTAATATTTCCTGTTGAAATCTTTCATCCATCTTATCTCCCCGCCTGTGCTTTTGTCCTCTCTTAACCTTGTGGGTTAAAATCTTTTTTTTTTTTAATTCCTTCATTGTCATTTTACTGGAATGGCCTGGGGAGGGAGACACTATAAAACACATTTGGTCAATCAGGCTTACTGAACAGAAGTCCAGTTTTTCATCTCACTGACCCCCAATGATCCTGTATCCCCAGATAACTCATTTTTCTGAAGTCAACACATTCTCCGTTGCTCGTGGAGATCACCCTGCCCCTAGCCCTGTGCCAGGAGCTCCTGACTTACAGGAGTTCCTGTCTGGCCTGTGCCTTGCTTCCCTCAAGGACTTGACTGAGGCCTGGAGAGAATTATTTACAGGAGGAAACAAAAAGCAGATAATAGCAGTGAGAAGCCCTCCCATCCACACAGCACTTGTCCAATTTCAGAGAGCTTTCATATCCACGATCTCATATCATAGCCATAGATAATCAAAGGATAGGTAGTTTGGTGCTGACCAACGTCAAAATCAGGACACTGCTCTGTCCCAACAGGGAAACATATTTGAAATCAGGACTATGAACCCTCACGTTCATGGTACTTGTAACTTCTTGTTTGGCTCTTTTATCTGCAGGTCCAGTGACAACTTTCTTTGCCAGGGGAGATGGAAGTGGACTGTTAGATTGGTGCTGAAGGGAAGAAATTTGGAGGGAGGGCCCCAGGTGGGCAGCGTACTTCCAAGGGAGTTACTGAGCCTTCTTTTTCCTCCTCCTCCTCTTATACAGATCCAAGTTTGGAATAAAGAAAGCTGCTTCTCTGAGAACACTTACCAGTGCTCAGCTTGGTCCAAGGAGTGGAAGAGTCAGAAACAAGTAATTCTGAACACGTTAGTGGAGAATTCTCCTAAAGTCCCAGGCCAAAGTCTGTTTCATTGTCTGGGTTGGAAAGTGAGATAGATTCATTTATGGATTTCTGCTGCAGCTTCCGTTGCAGAAAGCTCAGTGATTCTAGGATTTGAATTGCATTCTGGGATGCAGTCTATGGAGGGTAAGGGGACAGAGGAAGGGGCAACAGCAATGTGCACTACAATTTAGGTTGTTGTTCAGGCCATGTGTTAGGCCCATCGGTGGCCCCAGTACCTTGAAACACTTGATGGAGCCAGAGATAAGCCAGGGCCCAGAAAGGACTTGGGGTAGACCTGGTGGGTTCCAGAATTGCCTTCCAGAGGCTGGCTGGGGTCTGAGTTCCTCTGAGAGAGCACAGAATTGGATTGTTTAGCTTGAAGTCCCTACTCCTTCTTCAGGAGCTCCACTGACGTGCAGCCCAGTCTCTGAGATTATTTGCTGTCACTGATTCCAGGAACACTCTCCACTGTACCGAGCCATTGGGAAAGGTTCCAGTTGCCATGCCCTCTACTCTGCCAAGAAGAGGGTGGGATTTGGGTCACCTTTGGGCTTTGGGCTTTATTGTCCTATGTTTGATATTGCAGAGACCAAAGCCACAGGGTGGTGAAAAAGACCCCTCCTCACCAGGTAAGAGTTGCCTGGGAGCCAGAGAGGGAAATTCCCTGATTCCCTGTAGTTATGAATCACAGCCTCTGTGCTCAAACGTACATCCCACTGCCTGAAACTCAGACTCACAAGTGACTCAGTAATGCCTCACCTGAGCAGGGACGGAGGGCAAAATGCTGGGAACACTGCAGGCTCAAGCCACACTGGGGAAGTCTGAATCCCGTGAGAGCTCTTTTGAGAACATAGAAGAACTGATTCCTCTAGAGCCCTTGTAGAGACTCACAAGATGTTCTTATTCCTCAGACCAAGCAGATGAGGTATGTCTCAAGCAAAGGAGACTTCAGGGTAGCCTATTGCCAGCTCTCATCATTTGAAGAGCCAGGAGTTTCCTCCTGATCTCTACCTTAATTCCTCCTGCTTTATTCCCTTTCACTGATTCTTCAGTAGAGTGACACAGGAGTTGTTCACCATAATATCGACAGTGTCTAGATGCATGGGTAACTTAAAAAAAAAAATTAACGACCGGTGCAGCACAGTCAGAATAGAGTCTGGCTGGGGTGCTGAACAGGGTCCAGGTGGGAAGAGCTCTGGGCTTGGGTTCTAGTCTTGGCTTTGTGGCTAATTTGCTATGTGACCTTAAGCAAATCACTTGACCTCCTTGGGCCTCAGTTTTCTCACCTTTAAAAAAGGGATATTTGGACTAGAGGTTGCAAACTCATATGCCTACAGAATCGGGAAATTAAAGTAAATGAGTGAATCCAATATGATGGGGTTGTCCTGACTGCTACCTGTAGACTCCCTCTAAATGGGCAGCTGCTGCCTGTTGGAAATGCTGACCTAGGCTATCCAGAGCATTTGACTCTTCAAGAGATGCTAAGGATCTGGATGTTTATGTGAAATCTCCCAATGTTTAAAAGACTGTGTGGGGGACTTCCCTCGTGGCACAGTGGTTGAGAATCCACCTGCCAATGCAGAGGACACAGGTTCGAGCCCTGGTCCGGGAAGATCCCACATGCCGTGGAGCAACTAAGCCCGTGCACCACAACAACTGAGCCCGCATGCTGCAACTACTGAAGCCCATGCACCTAGAGCCCGTGCTCTGTGACAAGAGAAGCCACCGCAATGAGAAGCCAATTCACCGCAACGAAGAGTAGCCCCCGCTTGCCGCAACTAGAGAAAGCCCACGCGCAGCAACGAAGACCCAATGTAGCCAAAAAATTTTAAAAAAAGTAAAAAACCAAAAAACGTGTGGGTCAAACAAACATCTCTAAGCCAGTTTCATCCCTAGACTAGAGGATTTGAAGGGCCCTCCCAGCTCGAATTTTCTGATTCTAAACTCTGTGTCTTCCAGGGAATTCCCTGGTGGTCCAGTGGTTAGGATTTGGAGCTTTCACTGTTGTGGCCCCGGGGTTCAACCCCTGGTCAGGGAACTAAGATCCCACAAGCCACACAGAGCAGAAGAAAAAAAAAAAATGTGTCTTCCAAAGAAGATCACTAAGAAATCACCTTAGTTATGGTAATTTCAGCTACTGGAAAAGTGAATGTCTGTGTGTGCACTCATACTTGTATGCCATTGGGCTTTTGGCTCCCCTCAAATGACACTCTCCTGGTGGTCTTCCTCCATCACACACACCTGCAGTGGACTGTTTGCTTGGTCTCAGAAGCCCAGCCCTGGGCCTGATGGAAGATATGGCTTGTCTGGTGGCTCATCAGCAGTAATAGGCTGGCTGTGCTGACGAGATAGCCCTTCCCTTCCCCTAAGTGAACGGAAGAGTGGCCACAAGCAGTGACTGAGACAGAGGCTGCCTGAGTCAAGATCTGGGCCTTGCTGCCTTCCCAGGCCTTTGCTAGCTATGTCCCTAGGCTGAATTGGGACTAGGAATCAAGTCCACAGTATTACCAAATCTGGAGCTCTCCAACTCATCTGTATTAGTTTACTAGGGCTACTGCAAAAAAGTAGCACAGACTGGCTGGCTTAAACAACAGAAATGTATTGTCTTACAGTTCTGGAGGCTAGAAGTCCAAAATCAAGGTGTCTGTAACGTTGGTTCCTTCTGAGGACTTTGAGTGAGGAAAGGATCTGTCCCAGGCTTCTCTCCTTGGCTTGAAGATGGCTGTCTTCTCCCTGCGTCTCTTCACATCATCTTCCCTCAATGCCTATCTGTCTCTGTGTCCAAATTTCCTGGCTTTTTTTAGAATGACACAAGTTGTATTTGATTAGGGCGCACTCTAATGACTGCATTTCAACTTGCTTACCTCTGTGAAGACTTTATCTCCAAGCACGATCTCATTCTGAGATACTGCAGGTTATAGGACCTCAACATCTGAATTTGGGGGGGACACAATTCAGTCGTAACACTAGTCCATCATGGTCTCTCACACATTGCTTTAAACCCCAAAACCTAAGTACCCTGCTTATGCCCCTTCTTACCTGTGACAGCCTAGTGCTTCCACATCTCATGTGCTAGTACACAGCTCACTGTAAGCATGCACTTTACATGGACCGGAGTTCTCTGCAGTGGGAAAGGTGAGAGAACTTTTATCAAGCACCTGTTAAGGGACATACAGGCCTTGAATTTCAGGTAACAGTAGATGTCTGTTTCTTCCATGAGGCAATGCCAATATGGTACTTTTTATCCTCACACCAATAAAAATGGTATTTATACTGCAATTGGAAAGTGCCAAATACTGTTCCAAGCACTTTATATGAAATAGTTTTTTGAATACCCACAACACGCCTTTGAGGTGGGTACTATTATTTACCTCCTTCTACAGATAAGAAACTGAGGCCCAGACAGCTTAAAAAACTTGCCCAAGTCTGTAGTAACTGATGGAGTTGGATTTGAATCTCAGTAGTTGGCTCCAGAGGCCATGCTTTTAATCATTACCTGATAGTATTTGGAAAAGGCAGGACTATTATTCTCATTGAATAGATGAGGAAACTGAAACTGAGCAGCTAAGCAACTCACTCGGGGTCATAGGGGTAAAAGGCAGAGTGAAGGCAGGATTCCTGCCCTGTAGGCCACAGGTCTTCCCTCAGAAGGGACCAAGTGTCCCGAGTCCCTCCCTTCCCCATACCCCACTCCACTTATACAGGCCCACAGGTATTAGGGCCAACACAGAATCTCTAAATCCTTATTTGTAGTTAACTGTCTCCACATCGCAGGGGGATTATGGGGCATGAAGGAAGGGAGGCACCTTCTCGACTTAGATCTAAGTCTTTTCGACTTATTTTTCCTCCCAGTCGCTTCCAGTTCAGAAGACCACTAGCCCCAAGGGGTCAGGTCTGGACCCCAGTCCCGGAATTTTCTCAGCCCGGATTAGAAGCGGGGGAGGGCGGTGGGGAAGGGGCTGGTGGGGTGCTGGGCTGCCCAGGAACACGGAGTATCATATTTCTCGCAACCCGCCAATCCTGAACGCAGGGGGGCGTGGCCACACCTGGGAGGCGTGGGGGGACGGCAGATGGGTCCGCGGCTTCCCGAGGCGAGGCGCTGACGTGAGCTTGGCTCACCTGGGCGGGTAAGGTGAGGGCCGGTGTGGGACCGGGAGCGGAGCCTGCAGTCCCTACCTGCGCAGAGCCAGGTGTTGCTTGCCCAAGCGGCCGAGGAGAGCAGTGGCGACGGGTGATCCTAACTGGGGACTTGGTTCGGAGGGACGTTCGCTTCTGGCGGCCGGATTGAAGAAAGGTGGGGACGCCAACGTCTGGAGCCTCGCTTGAGGGAGGGAGGACACGCCCGCCGGTGAAGAAGCGTCCCCTCCAGAGTTTGTGGGGGTGAGGAACGCTTGCTTAAGGACATCTGTTTGTTTGGGGATAGCCTGTAGGGCTGGGTGCCCATCGCTCTGCTTCACGTAGCTTTCGGGCGGTCCTAGCCCGGGGGCGCTGGGCCCTTACCGACCCCCTACTTCTGTCGACTCCCTTTCCCTCCCGCCCAACTGGAGTGTGACGCTCTCGGGCCCCTACCCACCAACCGTCGGGGAGCGCTAAGGCTCCTCCACCACGCTGGTCCTCCCAGCTCACCGCTCCGCAGGCCCCTGGATCCCCAAGAGGGGATTTCCCAGGCCGGCCGGCGCTTGATCTTGGTGGGTGTTTTGGGAAATTGCGCGTCGGGCCGGCCAGTAACTTTAGCTAGCTTGTTTCCTCTCCTGGGATTTGTTTAGCACAGTCAGGCCCCTGCCCTGGGCCTGAGAGACACCCGTGAATTTCCAAGTAGCGAAGCTACGTGCTGGCGAGGGCGGCGCCGGGCGTGGTTGCTCTGGGGGTGAGGCCCTCTTCGCCTGAAAGGGCTGGAGGGCTGGTATAGAGAAGTGGGGAAAGTCTTCCAGGCCTCACTGGAAAGCAGACCCAGGGTGCCACTGTTTACAGGGAGCCTGCTGTGTGGTAAAGGGGTCATCCCTCCCCCAGCCCTGCTCTCTTGGTGGATGTCAGAAGTGGAAGCCAGGGAAGGGAGAGGAAGAAGGCGTTTGAGTAGGGGTTGGTGAAAGCTGATGCCGACCCAGGAGAGTAGTTTTCGATGTTTGTCTCCTGGGTGACAGCAGCACCTCTACCCTGTAGCTCCCTCTCCAGCCGCCAACTTCAATCAAGCAGGGAGGCAGGGTGTGGGCATTATGGCTAGAGGCCCAGAATTTACCCCTGAACAGGGCTAAACTAAACGGAGGAAAGACTGGGGAACTTGGAAGATGGCATTTCAGGTCTCTCCAGGAGGAAGGGAAAAAGCAGGACCACTCCGGAGGCCTGTCTGCAAGAAATGAGGGTGTGTGTTTTACTCTGAGCAAAACCACTGACGACTGAATCTTGGCTTTGGGGTGGCCGTGTTCCTGGAAACTAGTCTGGGCAGGGGCTGCAGAGGTGGAGTACAGGTGTTTGTAGGGGACCTGTTCCCTGGAATGGGGGTGTGAGATTGGGTGGTTTATGCGTTGGGGAGGTTGATAGTGTCCCTGCTCAGTGCCCAGTATGAGGGGAGTGGGTGGGTTAAATCTTTGTTCTTTGGCTAGTTGAATACCTGTTGGAGACACAGGCCTTGAATTTTGCTGTGATGGCAGCTAGAGATGCCAGAGCTGACTTAAACTAGGCTAAGCTTGTTCTGTGGGCATTGGGATTTGGGTGGTGAGAGTGTTCTGAAAGAGAACTCTGGTTTAGGTGTGTTTAAAGGTGGGTGTCATTCAGTCTCCTCCCTAACCACTTCGTTGGCCCTCCATGCTGCTTGGATCTTTGTTGATGTCTTTCATTTACTTTCTTGGTGTATAGAAGAAGGGAGGGACTTAGAAGGCTGGGTGCAGTGGCAGGATATGGTACAGCACATTCTGACTGAGCAGTGTTGGGTCCAGGCCCCAGATAAAACACTTTGCTGTGCCTCAGTTAACCCAGCTGTAAAATAGGGATGATAACAATGGGGATGATCATTTCATTATGAGGATGAAATCAGACACGTTAAATAAAAGCGCATGAAAAAACTGTTAAGGCTATGTAGATAGAGGATTGTTGTTACCATGGTTTCATTAGCTGAAGGCCATCATCTTTTATATCTCCCAGTGACCAAGAAATGTCTTCGCTTCCTGTGGTTAAAAAAAATACTACTTGTAGTGTTTTGTTTTTAAGTTGTGAATCGACACACGGCATTGTAGGAAAATGTGAATCGTATACAAAAGTACTTAGACACGTAAAGAATTCACCCACAGTCCTATCACCAGGTAACCACTAAGAACTTCTTGTCGCATCGATGTATTATTTGTTTCCCTTTCAAAAATTCTCTGTGCTTATGTACACAAGTGCGCGTCCTGTTACAAGATGGAGATACTACTATACAGTCAATATTGTATGATGCCTTTTCCCCCCTTAAGTACATATTTAAACATTTTCCCAAATCCAGTAAACATTCTTCAGATGCCTCGATGTTAATGGCTACTTGCTATTGCAACCTATGAATGTCTAATTAGATATTTTTCTCTGTGATCTTGGTTGCTTCCAAAGTTTGCCTCTCTGCCTGTTCTTATAGTCTTAGGTGCTGGGTGGCAGGTGGAGGAGATCTCGGTGGACTTTCAGAAGGTGGAGAGGGTTAGCTGTGATGGAGGTGGGGCATAGAGGAGGAGGAGGCTGGGGCAGCGTTGCTCCTGTGTACTGCCATCTTGGGAGAATGCTGAGAACACAGGGCTCTAGAACTTAGGCATCGACCTCTAAGGGTGGCTGCCTCTCCCTCCCCAGCACTCTGTGCAGTTCCTTGCGTTGGCCTGGTTGCCTTAATTTTTTTTGATGTGCTGTGGATCAACTAGGATAAGCCCTTTTCTTCAAAGCCCATGATCCGTCAAGAGGTGGATTTCACGTGTCTGCCAGGCCTCGACACAAGACTGACCAATATTGCAACAGAAATTCTCGAAAGCCCCTCACTAGGTGGACCAGTTTGCTGCCCATTTCCCTGTTCTCTTTGTTCTTCCCTTACCCCATCCCCCTTCCCGCAGGCCAGGACTGAGGAAGAGAAGGCTAGAACTTGCCCTGGGGAGAATATGCATTCCCTCCTCCTTATAAGGTAAATGTTCTCCATGGTTTGATAGCTTGACTTTGCAGTCCTACAGAGCAACCTACACGGAGGCCAAGAACATGGGGGTGGGGGGCACTTGAGTACCGGGTGCTACCTCACCTACCCACTGTGAGCTGCCCCCAGGGGGGAAGGTTTCAGTTGCAGAACTTGGTAATTGGGTCAGAAGGCTCAGGTGAGAGCAGGTCCTGCCTCGCTCTTAAAGTGCCAGTGACCGAGCTGGGTTTCAGTTTTCCCATTTGTTGGGAGCCTGTCTGGGGAGAGAAGTGGCCTTAGGACCCACCCCTTAAGCTAAGTTCCTCCGAGGGGGAGCCTTCGGGGGAGCCTTTGGCTGACTCAGCTGGTTTGGGTTCTGAACCGCGATCCAGGTGGGAATCTTTCTGGGTGGGAAGGTGACTTATTTATCTTCCTTTTCTCAGGTCAGTGGATGTTTGAGCAATTCCAATGTGGATTTCTTCAGGGAGTCTGATGAGAACATTGTGTTTAGTAACTAATGTCGCCCTTGTCACACAGTAGCTGACGGACAAATATTTGTTGAATGAACGTTCTTTTGCAGGCCTGTCTTTCTCACCCGAAGTAAAAACAAAGAGAAATGAGAACGCCAAAAAATCTAAACACAACACCCCAGGCAAACACTTCTCCGGTAACTGCTTTTTCCTTTAGGCACCCAGTCTGGGCAGGCCTTTGTTTCCCCGCTGTGAGTGCCGGGCCGCTGCCACCAATGTTATCTGCTACGCTATGCCCTTTATGAGAATCAATTGCAGACTTTACCCAGGCTGGCTCCAGCAACCAATCAGTTCAATTCAGCCTCTGTGGGGAGGTAAACAGACCCAGGTGAGGAGGCTGTCCCAGCAGTACAGAGCTTGTCTTATGACTGGCTTTAGTACTCTATAGGGTTAGGAACTGTGGTATTTGATCATTCTAGGGCATCTTAGCTTTACCAGACTCAGATACAGGGCAGGGTTCTTACACTTTGTCTCCAGTGCTCCCAAGCCTTCTCCTAGACACTGGATTGTCGTGGGGATAACCAGCTCAGACCCCCCACACCCCGCATTTTTTTTTTTTTTTTTTGGTGCAGAAACTTTGGGTGGCCCAGAGAAAGGAAAACTGACTTGAGGCCCAGCTCTCAGATCCCTGTGGATACACTGCCTGCTCATCTATGTAAGTGAGGACTTTGGAACCAGGGACCATCCCTCGCCTACTTCTCTCTCATCACGATGGTGTCATTTCTTACTAAAATATTCCCATTCACCTTAGTTGTCTAAAAAGAGAGCATGCTTCAAGTTCTTGCCTATATACCTGCTATTTCCGTAACTTTTTTCTTCCTTCTCCCGAGATGGGATTGAAAAGAGCAGTTTCTCTTCTCTTCCCTTGGTACTTGCGGAAGGACTGTTTTCCAGCAGGGATGACATCATCTCTTTATTTTTCTGCCTCAGGATTTAAATAGAAGAAATGTGATCTACTTACGTGATAAGTCTGATTTGGCTAGAGCATGAAAAATAAATGGCTTTGGAATAAGAATCAAAAGAACCTTTTAACCCGTTTTCTTTTCTGCCCCACCTGGCACAGTTTATTCCCATATTTAGTTTCTTTGCTGTAATCTAATGGAACTGTAGCTCTATCATAGGGGAACAGTGGCTGGGACCTTTTCCCAGGGGCTGGCCTAATTCTCCTCTCCCCATTTCTTCCCCCTCCCCCCAACCCAGATCATGGCTCTCCACCCCCGCAGAGTTCGGCTGAAGCCCTGGTTGGTGGCCCAAGTGGATAGTGGCCTGTACCCTGGGCTCATCTGGCTACATAGGGACTCCAAACGCTTCCAGATTCCCTAGAAACATGCCACCCGGCATAGCCCCCAACAAGAGGAGGAAAATACCATTTTCAAGGTCAAGGTACTCTTTTACCATCTGACTTGAAGTGTTTTCCAGTTCTCTCAGACCTTTCTGGTTTTTTGTTTTCCTGTTTTCAATTTTGGCTTGAAGAAGGTACTAGATCCAAAATGCTGATGCAACAAAAAGAATGTTTATGATGGGGGGTGGGGGCAAACTTAGCAGGCATAGTAATTTCTCTTGTTGGGGCATGTCTGTTACGGTTGAGGCCATTTATTCTTTCCCATTGGTCAAAGCTACTCAACTCACATCCGAAGGGATCCCAGGTGTGATTGGCTAAACTTCTGTAAGTGCGTGTATGCTGTGTATGTTGTTCTAGAACTCCCAAGGGTCAGCCAGCAATCAACCCTTCATTCACTCAGGGCTCTTGCTCTGGCCCGGGAATGGCTGTCCAGATCAGGGCAGAACTCCTGAGTGTTAGCAGGCTCCTAACAGCCTGTACAATGGGTGTCGAGGGCCCTTTGCAAGTGTTTCTTTTGATGTTAAAACATTTTGCCCCATCCATAACCTCCGCTTAAAAATGAAAGGTGATTTAATTACAGGTTTTTATTCTACAAATATGTTTTCCTAACTAAAGAGTAGCTCTGATGTGAGAGTTATTTTGCTTCACTGAAAATAAGATTGAATCACGTGGCATTTCATAAAATGTCAGTGAAACCAAAGTCTAAGACAGAAGTAGGTGGGAAGCTCGTTGTGGGAAGGGGTATTATGTGGTTTGTAACTCCGGAGCCCATGCCTCTGCTCCAGACCAACTTCTCTGCTGGTCAGTCTTCCATCTCATGAGTAGCTTTAGTTCCTGCACTCCCAAGACACGGAGAAATGAGTTTGCCCATTTCTTCCCTGACTATAAGTTGGAAGTCAAAAGTGAAATCCAGTCCCTGCCCTGAGCCTCTCAAGATTGATGCTCCAGGTTCTTGCTGAGACTGGGCCAGGAAAGGTGGGCTCATACCTCAAAGGAGAGCCAACTTAGAGTTGTTTCCCACCCAACTCAATTATATTGGGTGTAGAGATGAGAGGTAGAAGAAAAATTGGCCTGTGAATATTAGAAAGTAAATGAATGCTTTTAATGTAAACATTAAATAATGATATGAAAGTGGTAAGGAAAACATCTGTAAATCAGCACCAATTACTGGAGCTGGCATCAGAGGGGGATGGACCTGCCCTGGCCCAGCTGGCCTCTCGCTGTGGCCTTGGTCTGAAACTGGACTTGCTGTTGAAGTGCCTGGTGGTGGCTGGCCATGTGGGAGGAGACTGGTTCCTGAAAGCTCCACTCGTGAGAATGTTCTGTATGCTTAGGGCTTGAGGAAAAATTGGCTGTGGGAAGCTGCTTTGTCCTACTTATATCTGTGTATCTGTTTGCAGAATGCTAAGGGAGGGCCTGGGTGTCAGGAGAAGAGTGAGGGTGCTTTCACAGATCCCAAGCTCTGACAGGCCTTTGGCAGGATATGGGGTGTGGGCCGTTCTGACTAGCATTAAGTGGGTGCCTGCTGCATACCCTAGGTCCATTATCTCATTTGCTTCTCGAAAACACTGTAAGGGGGGCGGCACCCTCGTGTTACAGGTGCAGAAGCTGAGTCTCAGAGGGGCTAAGTAACTTGCCCAAGTCACACAGCCAATAAGCGGTGGGGTTAGGGTTTGAACCCAGGCCTATCAGCTCCCCCATTGTCAGACGGCCCCTTCTGACCAGGAGCTGGAAAACCTGGCTTCAGATCCTACTACCATCCCTTGCATGTGTGGTCTTGAACAAGTCACATAATCTCTTTGGGCTTTAGCTTCCCCTTCAGTAAAATGGGGCTAAAACCAGTCTTGCCTGCCTCATAGGATTGTTGTGAGAATTGAGTGAAATCAGTGTGTGGGAAGGGACTCGTAAATTGCCATAAAAATGCAGAGACTGTCCATTTTAGGAAGAGAAATAGGGACCTGCCCAGTGACCAGAATCTCAGAGGCAAGACTCAGAATGGGTTTGAATAAGGGATGTTTATAAAGCACAACGATTGTCATGTGGTGGGTACCACCCTCTGCTGCATCAGCCTCAGGTTCTCTGCATCATCTGAGTGGGCCCTGGGGAATGGCTGTGTTGTGAGCAGGATGTTAGTCTGGCTGCTCTCTGTGGAGGGGCAGGGATTCAGGGAGCCACAGAAATTTTGCAGACCTGTGCCAAAGTCAGCACAGCCCAAGCCAGCTGGATGGGGCCAGAGCGGGAGTGGGCACGGAGGATCAAGCAAAGAGAGGGGAAAACGTGAGGAGGCAGCAGCCAGGTACTGCCAGGGGCAACTGGAGACGTGCTTCTCCGACACTAGGGACTGACGAGGTTGAAATCCCCTGCAGGGGGTTGGATGGAATGGAACCTGCTGAGTGCCCAAGGGCAGCAGCTTTGTCAAACTGCTTCATTCCATACTGCACACCAAGTGGAGGAGCCCCCAGGTCTGAGAAGGTGGTAAGAAGAAATGAGTGCATTGGAGGAGAAGGATTTAGCTTGGCTGTTGAGAGAAGCTTCCTCATGATTGTGAGGCTCTGCAGGGATTGACTGAGGGAGACCAGAGAGCTCAAAGGACGGGGCCGGAAAAGTTCCATTTCGGCTTGAGGAAGTAGTCTAGTTCAGGAGCAGAGGCAGGGAGTTGGGACTGGACAAGCGATGTGCCCTGTCCACTTGAACAAGCTGCCGTGTGCTTCCTGACCTTGAGTCCTCTGCAGAAGACATCCCCCTTTTCTGCACCAGCACATACGTCACAGCGCTGAAGAAAGTGTAGACATCTGAGATACGTTAACAGTGGGGGAGGGCTGATATCCCGTGAACAGACACACAAATGCCCGTTAGACCTGGAAATTGAAAACCAGAGAGGCGGGGCCGCACTGGTCTTGGCCCAGGCCACCAGCCACTGGTGTTCCCAGCAAAATGTTCCCAATGTGGGAGTTTGAGGAAGCAGGGAAAGGCAGGTGGTGTGAGTTTATTAGGACTTGAGGCCCTCAGCCTCGCACTGAGGCCAGCTGAACCCCCAGAGCGTGCTTCCTGCCCTCCTATGGGCTGCTACTCCTAAAGGTACTTGGTTTCAACAGTTATTTGTTCATCAGATTAAAGACTGAAGGGAGAGGGAGCAGCAAGCCTAAATTCTTCATATCATACGCCAACTCCCTTTCTCTTCTCATTATATAAGCAATTCATGTGAAAAACAAATAAGGCAAACAAAACAAAAGAAAATTACCTGAAATCTTGCTATCCAAAAGTTACCATTAGTATTTTGGTGTATACTTGTTCCAGATTTTTCTTTATTTTCAACCCTTCATTAAGGCCATTGTAGTCTTGACAGATGATGCTGGCACAAGCACTTCAGATGAGGCTCCTCTTTTTAAAATATTGTATTTGCATTTGGCTTAATTTCTCTCAGGCCCTGCCTTGCCTGGTCCCCAGCGTGGTGTTTTCTGCTGCAGTCTCTGTCAATTGGAGTTGGGGTGATGGGGCGGTCAGGCAGGGCTGTGTGTATCTGTGTCTGTATGAGGGAGGGCGGGCACACTTTCCAGTGTTTCTGGGCAACAAGCAGGCACTCACTGCAGTTTCCTATCCCTCAGGCCTGGGCTGTGGAGACAGGGGAAGTACCAGGAAGGGGTGGACGACCCCGACCCAGCTAAATGGAAGGCCCAGCTCCGCTGTGCGCTCAACAAGAGCAGGGAATTCAACCAGATGTACGACGGCACCAAGGAGGTGCCCATGAACCCAGTGAAGATATATCAAGTGTGTGACATCCCCCAGCCCCAGGGCTCTATCATTAACCCAGGTGAGGCCCCAGCTGCTGGGGAGAAGGTGGACAGTGTGCCAGGTTCCGGGCTGGACCCTTAAAGCAATAGTCGACTTGGAAGTCGCCTCGCTTACAAAGTTGAAGACTGGTAAATAAAGCAAGAAATCCTGTCCCTAGAAAGAACCCAGAGAACAAAAGATATAAACTCAGCACAGTCTTCCTGCCCACGCAGTGGAACAGTAAAGCATTAGAAAGAAGAGGGGGTATTGAGTTCTATAAAAAATAACTTCTCTTGGGACTCCACACTGAGAAGAGAGGCCAGGTAGTTTAGAAGAAGGAGGGATTAAAACTTAGAAGGTCTTGAGTTATAAACCTCGGTCTTTCCATCTCACTACTTGTGGGACATTGAATCAAGTCATTCAACCTTTTGAGCCTAAGCTTCTCTCACTATAAAATCTGGGTTCTCATCTTTCCTGTGTATTTCAAAGGCTGTTCTAAGAATCAAACGACATGACATTATGAAGGCTATTAAGTTCTCTTTATAAATGATGGGTAAGTGATCATTTAATTTGTATGGTATTTTTCCTAGGAGAATACCACCTGATCCCTATATTTACTCAATGTTTAGCAAGTTCCGACTAAGAGCCAGATAATTTAGACTTGACCTCCAGTGAATCGAGTGAGGCTCTGCCATGAGGGAAGGGTCTGTCTTCACAGTAAGCTTATAAAGGAGAGAAGCTGTGCTCCTTGGGTCCTTAGAAGGGATGCTAATGTGTAGAAAGGGGTTTAGAGTAGGAATTAAAAGGTTTCTAGGAGAAGGGAGTAGGGTCTGCAGCTCCTGGATAGGGGAGGGGATGAGAGCTTGCACTGGGGCTCCATAGGAGGAGCTGGGAGTGGGGTGAACACCCTTGGTTCCCACTCTTTGGCACTGAGGGTGCACACCGAACCCAAGGAACCTCTGTGCTGGCAGTGCCTAGCTTGAACAGTGGGTCAGCTGCAGGGATGACACTGCAACATGAGCGCCTCACGTTTGACCTTTGTGTGTGTGTGTGTGTGTGTGAGTTTCTCGGGTAGGATCCACTGGATCTGCTCCTTGGGGTGAGAAAGATAATGATGTGGATGAAGAAGATGAGGAAGATGAGCTGGACCAGTCACAGCACCACGTTCCCATCCAGGACACCTTCCCCTTCCTGAACATCAATGGTGAGTGGGGTGGGGGGTGGGACAGAGGCATGGAGAGGATGTAAGGGGCTTTGATTTTGCAACCGTTGATACCATATCCACCATTGCACTGGGAGCAGCGACCAGGCCCTGGGGCCAGGCTGCCAGTCTGTTAGCAAGTAGGAGTCATAGGCAAAGGAACTCCGTAGGCATAGTTATCCCAGTGGGGTGGCTTCTAGGCAGAGAGAGCATCTTCTGAATCTTATGTGATAATTCAGAGAAATTAAAAAATTAAATTCCTTCTCAATCCCGCATACAAATACACAAGCTGTTATAAATGTTGCTGATTTCCTTCAGGCCAAGTGCAGGGATCATTTTCGTGAATTGTAGGCAAACTCTTCTGCTATTTCCCTCGGTACAAATTTTCTGTCACCGCCTTAACAGCGTCTGCTAAGGCTGTATCATGGGAAACTTGTGGCTCTACAGCTCTTAATACTAGGCTCTGATAAAATTTCTCTACTAGAGACTTTTATCTTTTTTTAATTAATTAATTTATTTATTTTTTGTGGTATGCGGGCTTCTCACTGTTGTGGCCTCTCCCATTGTGGAGCACAGGCTCTGGACACGCAGGCTCAGCGGCCATGGCTCACGGGCCCAGCCGCTCCGCGGCATGTGGGATCTTCCCGGACCGGGGCACGAACCCATGTCCCCTGCATCGTCAGGCGGACTCTCAACCACTGCGCCACCAGGGAAGCCCTATCTTTTTTTTAAATTGACTTTTTGAATTCAGCTTCCCAGGAAAGAGTTTAGAGGTTGGAGGGTCACTGTGAGACAGAGCAGGTACTGCGTCTCCCATTGCACGTTCTGAGGACGCTCAGACACAAGGTGAACTGCTCTTCCACAGCATCTTCACTTGAACTGTCCACTGATATGCTCCTAGTCATATGACTTGCATTCAGTTGAGTAGCTTTTCACTACTTTTCTAAGTTCCATCTGGCTGCTAGGGTCAAATGAGATACTTTTGCCACCTAGAAAATTTAGTATATCAAGATGATTCCTGTAGGATTTTGGAGTCCCCTTCCCTAGGTGATGCCCCTTCTTTTGAGAATCAGGAAATGACTCTTATCTGTCTACTTGCCCTCCTTGACTTACCCTGTCATTTATTTATTTATTTATTTATTTATTTTTTTTTGTGGTACGCAGGCCTCTCACCGCTGTGGCCTCTCTCGTCGCGGAGCAGGCTCCGGACGCGCAGGCCCAGCGGCCATGGCCCACGGGCCCAGGCGCTCCGCGGCATGTGGGATCCTCCCGGACCAGGGCACGAGCCCGCGTCCCCTGCATCGGCAGGCGGACTCCCAACGACTGCACCACCAGGGAAGCCCCTACCCTGTCATTTATAACCTTGCAACCAAGTGATGAGTAAAGACAACGATCATAGAGCTCTCTCAGGTTAATATTGCCACAGCTACATTCCCACTTGGTGCAATTTTAAGATTTGGACATTTGGAAATGTGAGATCCTTTCCCAAATCTTTGGCTCACTCATTCTGTTATTCTCACCCCTTAAAAGGATGCAACCCATTTCCAGGATCATGATTTCCCTTTTTTTTTTTTTCATGTTTTTTTAAAGCTAATATTGTGTGTCCTTACGTTATGGGCCACCTTGGATCCTTTATGGAAACATGTGAACGTATATTAAAAATAAAAAAGTAAAATGGGTACATAGATATAACCAGACTCGTACACAAAGGGTCAAAGAAACCTTAACCTCTGTGATTTCAGAGCTGTTGGGCAGAGGAAGAAGAATTGTTGAAGGATAGATGCTTAAAAGGTGAGGCTAGGAGGAAAGATCTGTAAACTTTGGAGTGAGCCAACTTTGACAATAGCAGGGATATAGGATGTGTTTTTCATTCTCTCTTTTAAAAGCTTTAACTGGATACTTTTGAATAAATAATACTCTTACATGGTTTAAAATTCATAATGGTACAAAAAGGAAATCAGCTGAAAGGTTTTCCTTCTAACCTGTCTGAACAGTTCCTTCCCTGGAAGAGAGACAGATCTTTCCAGGTTCCTGAGTATCCTTCCAGATGTTTCATGCATGTAAAAAAGTATGTGTTTGTTTTTAAAGGAATTTCTATACATTAACACTTACTCGAAGCTAATCAACCAATTTAGTTGAGTTCATTACGGAAGACAACCAGTTTCTGTTTAATTGCTGGGTTCAAATTTTGTAACAGGGAATCTCTCATTCATGCCTGTTCTAATTTAACCCCAGGGAGTGCCCACTTGTCTGTTAATCATCAGCAAATGCATGTTTTCAGAATTATGAGTTTATGAGAGAACTAATAAGATTAGGAAGCAGAAGCAGCAGAGCCTTATTTCTTTTGGTGTTTGTTGGGGGAATTACTGATGGGCTGCCACACGGAGTTGTGGTCCAGTGTTGGACCTTTTAGGTTTGAGAGCTTCGGAGCCAGGTGATATGCATGTGTGGTGCTCCTGCCTGCTCACCCACATCCTTCTGTTCTAGGTTCTCCCATAGCACCAGCCAGTGTGGGCAACTGCAGTGTGGGCAACTGCATCCCCGAAGCAGTGTGGCCCAAAACGGAACCTCTGGAGATGGAAGTACCCCAGGCACCTATACAGCCTTTCTATAGCTCTCCAGAGCTGTGGATCAGCTCTCTCCCAAGTAAGTGAGCCTTGATTTTCTAGCTGGATCTTCAGCTCCTATTACAGTCCATTTCCTGCCCCACCTTCTGCCTCCATTTCTTTGCCATGTATAGAATAGTCCCCCAGGTAGCCTCTGTGTCTGGTTCCTGGCTGGCTGATGAGTCACCAGGAACTAAAGAAACATTAGCCCATACCTACTTGCCCATGGGGATGCTCTGATTGATGCTGTGCAGCTCTAGGTTACTCACCTGTTAGGTGGGTGGAAGGCCTGGGTTTATCAGTTTGCCCAGGGGATTTGTGGGATGGGGAAGTTAATGACTGTGGATTTGGTCAAGAAGGCTCTTGGGTTTTGAGGGACTTTAGGACCCAGAGAAAATCTCTTTCTGAATTGGGTACAAATTGATCTCAGTGAAGAATCATTGTCATTGCACCTCCCTTTCACACTACACATGGTAGGGGAGGTGCGGGGGGAGTACTAGCACTTTGTCTAAGAGGCTGATAGCTTTGATAAGACCTATATGGTTCAATGGACACTTGCTGAGTGAAAATTTACTTTGTTGTGAACTGTGTCCTTCTGTGATATATTATTAGAACATATCAACGGTGTGTGCTCATCTGTGTAATTTTCAGAAATATGCCTTGGTATTTCTTATTGTTCCTCTGGTGTCTTTAAACAGTGAGCCAAAAATGATACACAGGGCTTCCCTGGTGGCACAGTGGTTGGGGGTCCGCCTGCCGACGCAGGGGACGCGGGTTCGTGCCCCGGTCCGGGAGGATACCACGTGCCGTGGAGCGGCTGGGCCCGTGAGCCGTGGCCACTGGGCCTGCGAGTCCGGAGCCTGTGCTCCGCAGCGGGAGAGGCCACAACAGTGAGAGGCCCACGTACCGCAAAATAAAAAATAAAAAAAATTTTTTTTTTAAGTTACGTATTTTATTAAACACACAATAATAATAATAATAAAGATATTTAGATTGTCAAAAGATTACATATTTTAACTTTTGGCATCATCTCGTGGATGGAGAGGTTCCACATGTTTATTGGTCTTTTGAAGTGATAACTTTAAACATTTTTATCCTATAGATATACTTGTGAAATTATACCAGACAAAAAAAACTCACTGAAAGCACTCCTTCATATTCATACAACTGCAGATCCAACTGAGGATCCATCACCTCCACCACTGACAGGTCACAAGGGCTAAAATAATAGTTACAGCTAACATGTACTGAGTACTATATAAGTGTTAGGTCATATAATCTTTAAATAATCCCATAGGGTAGGGATTATCATTATAGTCATTTTACAGAGGAAGAAACTGAGATGTAAAGAGGTTAAATAATTTACTAAACCGAAACAGGCAGTAAAGGTGAAGCCAGGCTTCCAACACAGGCAGGCCTACTTTGGAGCACCCTTGCTGCTCTATTGCCCTGGGCTGCCACTCAGGGCAAAACCCTTCAGAGTGAGCAACAGGACGTATCAGATATGATACATAAAGTAATCTTGTTACAAAGTTGAAAATTATCCCAGCTCTGAATTTATCATTGTAATCACAGAAAATTATAATATTATAACTCATAGTTATTTTTATGTCTGTTAAATGGTATTAACCAGTGGTTAATCATTATCCTGAGCAATGCTAGGGAGGCATGGCTGTCATTCAATAATAAGGAAATTATTAAACAGATCGTAGCACACTCACATTATGAAAGATTGTGACAACACTAAAAAGTAAAAATGTGAAAAAAGGTAAAAACATGAAAACTTTATAATACAGTATCAAGTGGAAAGAAAACACTTAACTGTAGATTCACAACACAAAATCTATATTTAAAAAGAAAAAGATGGGGCTTCCCTGGTGGCGCAGTGGTTGAGAGTCCGCCTGCCGATGCAGGGGACACGGGTTCGTGCCCCGATCCCGGAAGATCCCACATGCCGCGGAGCGGCTGGGCCCGCGAGCCATGGCCGCGGAGCCTGTGTGTCCGGAGCCTGTGCTCCGCAACGGGAGAGGCCACAGCAGTGAGAGGCCCGCGTACAGCAAAAAAAAATAAAAAGAAAAAGAAAAAGAAAAAGATGTGTGCATACAGGCAAAAACTAGAAGGGAATGTAAAAAATATGAAACTAATTTGTATTTGGGTGGTAAGATGAGGTCTTTCTTTTTCTATTTTAAAAATTCTTTTAAGGGTATCAGATTACCCCTTTATAGAACTGAAAAAAAAAGAAAATGAAAGAAAATCTGAAGGCCCTCTAACCCATTTCTCCACCAAGCTGCTTTCATTATTGGTCTTCAGAGCCCTGGAATGCTCTCTGCAGAGCAGGCTGACAGCCATCTAACATGTCAGCGCTCTGGTGAGATCAGTCTGGGTTCATTTTACTGCATCAATTCAAATATTCTCTGTTATGGATAATAGATTGTGCTGAGTATAAAACAGATCTGAAAGGTTAGGGTAGAAATGTAGATGTAAGATGTATTGAAAAGGCTCTGGAGGACATTACAGTTTGGGAATGTGAGGCCATCTGTGAAATAATTGGCATTGTTTAACTGAAGCTGTGGCCAAAAAATGACAATTTAAACTAGGAAGGAAAATTGTCAGTTTCAGAAAGAGGATAACACTATCAAATAACCTAATCTTACCAGAGAGCAAACGTCTCTGGAATTACAGTGTTGGTGTGTACGGTTACCATGGTTGAGGTTCTTAGAATTCTTGGCTTCAGACAGTTAGTTACTGGCTCTGATGACCCAGGCTTGTGGAAGTGAAGTAGAGTAAGTGGAAGCACGTTTTAAAGAATAGAAGCTTCATATTTTTAATTTCTTCTTAAGTGACTTTTGGTAGCTGAGTAATTTAGGTAAGTATATTGTTTTTAATAAATAAGGTGGCTTTTTAGTGATAAACTAGAAGTTCTCAGAGTCCTGTTATTGGACAACTCACCCTGGGGAGAGGAGGGCAGTGCTTTAATTGAACCCTAAAAAGCAGTAGTTTTTAAAGTTCAGAAAGGGGTATGGCATACCTAGGGGATAACTCATGATGATATTTGATTTGGAGATAAGCCTCATTTTGTATTCTGACAGGCCCAAGGGGACACAATCCGAAACAAAGTCTAAAGGGAGAAACTAAGTTGCTCTGAAGACTAACACCCAGTTTTTCCTTTTAGTCCAAACAGATCGGTGTCTGGGAAGGCCCTCCTTTTCTGGCCTACCTTCTTCTTCGCTTTTCTATCTGTCCATTCTAACACACACACACACGCACACGCACGCACACACCTTCCACCCCAGCCTCAGGCTTAAAGTTGCATCCTGTCTGGGCCCTTCCAGGTCAAAGCCAGTGAGATGGTCCTTCTCAGGAGCCTCAGATGAAAAGTAACCTGTTCCTTGCTCAGTGCTGAGACCCACAAGAATGGATCCACAGTTAGCTGTGCATTGGGGTTAAGCCTTTCAGATTCTTAGCGTCTATACAATAGATGAATCTCATGCCAATATTGATCATCTCTCACAGCGTAACTGGGAGGTTTTAGTACAGTAAAAGGTCCTCTTATCAACAATGATGACACAAAGCAACAAAAAAAGAGGACTGAGAATTCTGTCCTGCCATGAATGTGAAGTTGTAACTCCACTGTTAGAGAAGCAAACTTGCAAATGGACAAGTTCAGAAGATACTTATCTTCTCCTGATGAGTTTAGACTGTATCATCTCTGAGAATGAATATTTGTCTTAGGGATGTTTGTATGGACATCTGATTAAACAGTTAGCAGCTAGACACTTGGAAGACTAAAGAGAAAAGTCTGCAAGTCTGCACTGGGGAAAACTTGAATGGGAACAGACTTAAGTATGCCCACCCTGAGCTGCTCTGCAAGACTTAGGGTTCCAAGCTCCCCTCACCAAACACCCCTGGTACCTTCGGCAAAATGTGGGTTGCCAAGGCCACCAGGTACTATTCTGTTGAATGTCTGTGAACTTATTCTAAAGTGAGTAACTTAGACTTCAGGAAGGCATTGCTGAGAAAATACTGGAGGGACAACTTCTTTTGAGCAAGGTTGCCATTTCCCAAAAAATGAATAAGGAGTCATCCAGTAGAGTGGAAAGGGGGAACAAGATTAGAACTAGTAGCACCCATAGGGGGCCCTCCATGGGTTAACTAGGGGTTAACTTCATAGTGCTATTTCTTGGAGTATAGGAAAAGTCATACTAGCATACAGTTTAAAATTTTTTCTTTCATAATTGAGATTCCCGCTCATTACCCCAACCCTACCATAAAATCTGATAATCCTATACCTCCCTGTGTGATGTTGTGAAGGGTAAAGCAACAGGGTTCTAAAGCATAGTGTTTCTTATCCTATATTCACCCCTTCATGGGAGCTCATAGAGGGCTCAGCATCTATCAAGGCGACCATATCCCAAAGTTCAGGATATGACCATCAACAAAGGGACCTGGAAATAGTGAGGAGAAGCACAGAATGCCAGCCAGTAAATGCCAGGTGGTCAACTCAACAGGGGCCTGATCTAAATCCTTCTCTTTACTAACCCACACTGGAGGAAGGGGACCCTCAGGTAGAGGCAGGCAGATGATTAGACTATCTATCTCTACTTGAGTCTAATTTGGTAAAGCAGAGTTTCTTAAATCCATCTTATCCAGATTTTCAAAACACTAGCATAGTTACACAAATAACTCTAAATTTATTTTAGTTTCCATTGAATTATATTTACTTTCCATGTATCATTTATACATTTTTACAGGTACGCTTTTGCTTTTTTACATTGATTTGGCTTGCTAGTAGTTTATTTTACTGCTTTTGTTTTCTATTGGTATTTATACCTCTCTCCACAAACACACACGAGGACCAGTTCCTGAATTTATTTATGAATAAATAAATGAATTCTACTTTAAATTCCAATTTATTCTATTGCTTTCCCCTTTTATCTCCCTTTTATTCTTACCTCCTTTCTTTTTTTAGAAATTTATTTGAAAATAAATAAATGGCTAATTTGTTTTTAAACCCCCTTATTTAAGTAATGAAAATATTTAAGACTACGAATACAAAAATATTTAAGACTATGCCTTGGCCATATCTCATAGATTTTGTTCTTAATATTCTCATTAGCATTGTTTTCAAGTCATTCTTAGTTACAGATTTGGTTTCCTCTATATTTCAAGAGCAAACCAGGAGGATTTTTTTCCCAAGAGGTTGAAATGTTTATTTCTTCCAACTTTTGCTGTTTCTTTCTTTCTTTCTTTCTTTCTTTCTTTTTTTGCGGTACGCGGGCCTCTCACTGTTGTGGCCTCTCCTGTTGCGGAGCACAGGCTCCGGACGCTCAGGTTCAGCGGCCATGGCTCACGGGCCCAGCCATTCCGCGGCATATGGGATCTTCCCAGACCGGGGCACGAACCCGTGTCCCCTGCATCGGCAGGTGGGCTCTCAACCACTGCGCCACCAGGGAAGCCCTGCTATTTATTTCTAATTTTACTGTACTATGGTTAGAAAATCCTGCTGTAAGAGATAAAGTTGTTTTAATGTTTGCTTTTTTCTATATTCTTTTGTATGCATGAAATATAATAATTTTTATTGTGGTAAAATATACGACATAAAGTTTAGAATTTTAACCATTTTTAACTGTACAGTTGAGTGGCACTACTTAAGTAATTCACATTGTTATGCAACCATCCACCATTATCCATCTCTGGAACTTTTTCATCATCCCAAACTGTGCTTTTGGTGTCACATTCAAGAAATCATTGCCAAATCCAATGTCCTGAAGATTTTGCCCTAAGTTTTCTTCTAAGAGTTTTATAGTTTTAGCTGTTACATTTAGGTCTTTGATCCGTTTTGAGTTCATTTTTATTTATGTGATAAGGTTCCGACATCATTCTTTTGAGGGTAATACATTTTTAAACAGAAAGCAAAGAATCAGAAAATATCAGCTCCAGAAAGGGCCCTCCCCATTTACGAATGAAGAAATTGGGATAGTAATAAAATAGTAAGCTAAGCTCACACAACTGATTGAGGGCGGCAGCAGGCTAAAAGTCAAATCCTGTCTATTTTCAATGCATTACACTAGACTAATGTTTGCTTTTTTTAAATGATGCTTGCTTTATGATCAATACGGTGAATTTTTTGATACTTCATGGGCATTTGAAAATAAGGTACGTTCTCTGTTTTCAGAGTTCTCTGTGGGTGTGTGTGTTTCTCTTTCTTTCTGTCCATATAGATAGATAGGTATGACAACCTTATTAATTGTATTATTCTCAGAACATAGTGTTAAGAGCTCAGGCTCTGATGCCAGGCAAACCTGTGTGACCTTGAACTCACACTTGTAACCTCTCCAAACCCCAGTTAAAGTAGAGGTGGTATCCCATTGAATGCATAGCCCTAAAAGGGATTTCAATCTTCATACACATTTCTTTCTGACTTTCAGTGGAACCCAAATAGTTGGCCCACAGGAACTCCTATTACCGTCACCTGTCCTCTCTTATGCTCTAGCGCCCTAAACTCCCAGAACCTTCTCATACTTCTGTGCCCATAACATTCTCTTACTCTGCCATTTTGGTCTCCCCAGCCCCTCTGTCCTCATTCCCATCTCCATGTGCCAAGCTTCAGGCGCAGGACCTTGGGCTATTGTCTCTCATCCTGAGGGAATGTCGTTTCCCTTCAGTCCCAGTGCTTGAGAATCCATCCTCTTCATGTCCCCCTGCCTCCTCCTGCTCTCTTCTCCTCAGAGAATGGAGGCAGTAGTAGGCACCCGAGAAGGTCGTGACATACCCCCAACCTCTTAATAATTGTTACCTTATCATAGCTATTGAAAAGTCTCATTACGTGCCTCACATGTGAAGTCTTAGACTTCATGGGAGCCACATAAATCGTCCATTCAGACGCTGAATGGAGCATTCAGACAAAATGAATTGCACAAAGGTTACAAAGCTACTCAGTCAACTTGTCCCAATCTGGTTCCCTCTCCACCATCTTGTACTGAACTTCTTGGAAATTTCCTGACTATCACATCTGTAATAGTTTCTTTTTAATGCACACAGATAAGTTCCTTTTAGTTTTTCCCCACATTTCCTAGTTCAGTGGACTAGGAAATATTTTCATAAGATTCTGCCTGCTATTGCTCCCTGATTTCCCAGCCACCCAACCACCATCTTTTCACCTTCCCCTACCCCCTGTCCCCCGTCCCATTGCTTCAGAAAGGAGGAAATTCAGAGCTGACCTCATTCCAGAATTCTGAAAAAAAAATACTAGTACTTTAGAAGAGCAAAAAGCCTTTACAACACCAGGATTGGGAAGAAGTAAAGTAAGAAAAGAGAAAATCCTTACACAGAGAACTACCTGATACACATGAAAACCTACACTGGAACCTCTATTCTAGGTCAAAAAGGCCTTTTTTTCCCCTTCATAGAAACTGCAAGGTTTGACTCTGACCCAGAGACCCATCCTTGTCTAAGCTCAAAAGGGATTTTTGACTTGAAACTGACCGAGAGCTCAGACCAATCGAAGAGCAAGAGAAAGGGTGGCTGGGATGCCCGCTGGTGGGAAGAGCTCCTGAGCCCAGCCCTGAAGGCCTCAAGGGTTCAGGCGCCCCTCAGATCGCACCAGAGAGCAATAGAGAGGAACTGGGGTGAGCAAGTATTGTGGTATCCTGTTTCAGCAAGGCTGCTGTACAAAAAGAAAGACAGTACCAAGAAGGGAAATGCTAAGGGGGCCCAGAGCCATGGATTGAGAGCTTGCCCCATTAGAGACCAGAGCCGAGATCTGCCCAGGAGCTGGGATGCTTTCCTGAGCTGCTTGGGTTGGAGCCTGGGACCCAAGGTAACTGAGGAGGAGGCTTTTGTGTCCAGGTTGGGGACCTCCGATTCTGGGGTGGGGCAGAAGAGGCTCTGTCTGTCAGCTTCCCTGGTCTGAAGGGGGAGACACTGGAGTGGATGTTGTAGTTTAGAGTGTTGGGGGTTGGGTACACAGCAAAGTGTCCCGCGTTGGTCTCCAGAGGCACAGCTTCCATCACTCTCTGCTCCATCCATAAGATTAGATTAGCAGTGAGTCACATGACTAAGGGTTCAGGCTCCCCAGTGATGGGGGGTACATTTTACAGCTCCCTTCACAGCAGGGACCCCATAGCACCAAGCTGCCTGCCCAGCAGCTTGGGTGCAGGCCCTTCTCTCCTAGCTCACTCTGAGAGCTCTCGGCTAGGAAGTCCAGACCGTTCATCCATGCAGGAGGCCATTTATCACACACACAGCAGGGAATTAGGAGCAAAGACCGGGAAAGTCAGCAACAAAGCACTGTCAGGTGCGGGCAGCGCCCAGATCTCCCCCTGTGGCAGTGAGCACAGTCTCCCCCAGCCAATACCACCCTTTCCCAGAGCTCCAGCTGGGCCCTGTCATGCCACCAAGGGCTGCCTGGGCAGTGGCCCAGTGACCATTCTTTGAAGCACATGGGGACCCGTTCCATTTTCTTCTAGAGCCCATCTCTGTCAGTCAGCCGTCCACATGGCTTCTTGTGTTTAAGCAAATCAGAATAACCAAGACCTCCCGGAAAGTTGGGTATGATTCTACCCAGGTGTGCCACACCAAATCCTACCAACTGTGAGAGTCTAGGGGCCTGAGAACACTCACATCTCTGAGGAGACTTTCCCACTGCAACTCCGAGCTTGGGTAGCAAGGGCTAACATCTGCCCCCCCAGAAAACAGAGCAGGGCAGCCATGCGTTTCAGTGAACTAGGGTAGACACAGCCCACACACTTCTCTCTCCCTAACAGCCCTTTCTTCTTCACAGCAGGAGGCAGGAGGATTCTCCACAATCAAGGGATCTGCCTAGTCTATGAAGCCTGAGGGATTACCTGGAACCAAACAGGGAGGGGACCTAGCGCCCCACATTTTAAAGGTGAGAAGCAGGCAGTCCTCTCTTCTTTGCCTTTCTGCCAGGCCTGAGATGGCAGTTGTATCCAGACCACAGAGTAGTCCTTTCTCCCTGTAGCCTACACCCAGAAGTCAGATGAACAGAGCAACAGTACATATGATTTCAACCAGGGACCAGCATCGCCTCCGTGGGGTAGACAGTGCCCCTTCAAAGAGAAAGGGGGCGGGGGAATTGGAGGATGAGGCATTCTCGGTCCTGGAGTGCTAGGTTAGCTCGGGACATTTGTCTTATAGCAGTGAGTCTTCGATATCCAAGATCTGTAGGACATGAGTGGTAATAATCATTATTATAAAAAGCTAACATTTCTTGTGTGCTATGTCCCAGATGCTTGACATGCATTTTCACTTTAATCCTCATAACCTTAGGAGGTAGGTTCCCACTTTATAAATGAGGAGACAGAGACATAGAGACAGTTAATAGCTTGTTCCAAAGCACGTGGGTAGTAGATGACAGGGCCAGGACAGGAGTCCACACAGTCTGAGTCCAGGGTCGGGGCACCTCGCCTCCCCCATTTACGGCAGAATAACTAGGGCCTATGGCTTAGGACACCACAAGTATAGATTCTGAAAGTGGAGTTTACCTGCACACCCAGTCCTACATAATTGATTATGAATCGGCCTCTCAGATCCTTTCCTAAGTTTTTAAACGAAGAAAGTGGCAGGTGAGAAGTGAGGGGCCCTACAGAGTAGGAGTGAGGAGAAAAGCCTAAAGAGAGGGGAGAAGCACCCAGGGATGAGACGAGCAGACAAGCATTGACAACTTAACAGTTCTGCTTGGGGTCAGCACTGCCCAAGACCAGAAGATGCCCCTCCAAGCCTGGAGAGTCAGGCATTGGAGAGCGAACAGGGTCTGACTGTGTAAGACTCCCTCTCAGGGGGTGTGATACGGCTGCACCCATGACCCCCACCCCGTAAGGAGTCGTATGACCAGAGAGAGAGAAAGAGAGCAAGAATCCTGCAGAGAATTCCGGACTGATCCAGGAGGAGCAGGGAACTCCAATGAAAGGGCGGAGAGGCTGCTACCTGTTGGGTCTGTTTGACTATAAATAAACCCGAGGGGCCAGAGCCAGCAAATGCCTCCTGGTTGGTGAAGCTGAGAAATCCCTTCACTGACCTCCCCGGGAGCTAGATTCCCAGGGCGGTGGGTAGTGAGGCTGTGGGACAGAGAGAGGCGGCAGCTGTAAGGGGAAGTCCCCCTCCCTTCATCAGTCTCTGGGCTGACCCCAGGGACCAGAATTTCCAGTGTTCAGAATCCAGCTTAGCCATGTCCAGCCCCAACTCAGCCAAGCTACCAGAGGGTTCTAGGAGAATGAATAAATTTGCAGAAGGTAGGTGAGGGAGAGTAGGAAAGAGAGAGAAGGGCACAGAGAAGGCAGAAGGGGTGAGGGTGGGCTTATGTGAGTAGCAGGTAAGGCCATGTAGAGGGGCAGCAAGTGTGGCCTCTACTCCAAGCCTGGTTCCCTGGGGACCTTTGGTTACTCTTTTTGTTTGCTTGCTTTGGTTCCCTTTTTCTTGGCAATAGCCTTATTTAGGTATAATCCACATCGTTGCTGGTTTCGATGGCACAATCTGTGTCTGGGCTAAGGAAAGCGGACTTGGCACCATACTTAGCCCTAACAGGGAGGTGATTCTAAAAAAATGGAACCTGCCACTTGAAGAGATACTGAGCTGAAAGCTCTGAAATGAGTTTTGGTCAGTCATGGGCAAGTGGCAAGTACTCAGCCAGTATGGATCTGGGTGGTCCTGTACCTCAGAGTCAGAGCCCAGTCCTGGGCCAGGAGTGGAGTGCCAAGGGACCAAGGTCAGGACTCCATGACTGTAGGCAATAGCGTGGGGTGTCCCTCCCGAACCATGCCCCGGACCAGGCTGGCAAGATAGCTGCTAAAGGCTAAGCAGAGGACAGTGAGTGCTGGCCATAGGACTGGTAGCACCTCGAGGGGTTTGGCTATCCCTCCAGGCCTTGAGAAAAGTTACTCACCTATGTTAGTAACAACTGGGCCAAGAGAGCAGTAAAGATTCTGGCTTTCCTTTTAGATTGGGGATCAGGGAGCCAGTTTAACTGGTTCTTTAGAAGTCCCTGGAAAAGGAACACAGCCCCATCTGCCCTCCAGAAGGCTAGAAGCTTTTAGTGATTTTTATCAATTATTTCTCACGTTCCCCTAACTTAGAGGCAGGGTGAGACGTTTGGTCAAGGAAGAAGTGGCAGCCAGAGGAATCTCGCCACTTTGCAGAAGGGGAGATGCAGGCCAGAGAAGAGCAGAAATTAGTCTAGAGGCTGAATCCAGAAGTCCTGAGTTCCCACATGACATCATCCCCTCTTCAATTGTCAACCCACACATATGGGACGCTGTGGTATTTCTGCCCCCTCGTCCAGGGAGATGGCCATTTTTCAGCCCATCTCCTGACCCCTCCTCTTCGCCTCCCTCTTGGCACTTGGCAGATCCGGGCAGCTATTCCAGGAACTGGAAGCCAAGCACAACAGATGCTCACGAGGTCATCATGATCAACCCAGACCCTAGGCCTGACTCTGGCTTGGCCTGGTGGGCTGAGAGCTACGAGGCCAAGTGCGAGCGCTGGCAGGAGACCCGTGAGAGCCGCCGCTGCCGCCCCAATGTGACCACTTGCCGCCAGGTGGGGAAGGCGCTGAGAACCCAGCAGAGGGAACAGCTCCAGAGGGCATGACAACAGCAGTTTTTCAGGCAGAGGAACCTAAAGGTGGAAGAGAAAGGCAAGGCACAGAGCCCGCAGGCCAGGGAGCCAGGCCAGGCGACTGACCTCAAAGAGCCCTTGTCTTGGGCCAACAGGATTTCTTCCCCCAGACAGCAGGTGGGCTATGTCGAGGGACACACTTCTCTGGAGGGGATGTGGTGCAGCACCAAGGCAGGTGGGTGGGCTCAAGGTCACTAAGAAGTGATTTAAATGAAGTCCCTCCTTCCTCAGTCATCATAAAGTCTCCCTTAGCCACTTACTCAACAGATATTTTTGTTGTTGTGTTTTGGGGGGTTTTTTTGTTTAGCTATTTTTTTGTTTTGCACTTGCCTTTTAGGAGAAAAAAGAATCATTTAAAAACAATTCCATAGCTAATTCCTAGTATTAGTTCAAATTCAGTCTATCTTGACGTATCTTCTACAGCATTCATTCATCCGTCATTCAACAAACATTCAATGAATGCTTACTGTAGGCCAGGGACACAGACCAATCTTCTTAACGTCTCCCTCAAATCTCTCTCACACACACACTCACACACACACTCACACACACACACACACACACACACACTTCTCATCTCTATTCTTCTGTAAGGCTGCTGCATCGTCCACCTTCTCTCTTTCTCTCGGGCCATCCCAATTCCAATATTGTTCACCTAAGGCCGCATCTGGCCCAGGAAGCCCTAGCTTCCCTAGCTTCTCCAGGCCACCTCTGCTCTCTGTGGTTTTTATGAGGTTATAAATCCTCTAAGATCGTGTAACTTTTAGAGGGCCCATTAGTCTGCCCTGGGAAGGAGCAGTGCTGGCAAAACCCAGGGTATGTTGAAATGAGCTCAGCCAGCAAACCATCTGTGTCTTCCTATCCACGTTGTGAGCATGTGGACAGCAGGGATGGGTCCTCCGGATTCGCTGGGAGTAACTGGTATTGTACTGTCCCCAGAATAGGTGCTCTGTTGGGCCTTCTGAACCAGTGCATATGTTATCCACAACAGGAGGTGCTGTTCAGAAAAATGATCCTTGAGCCCAGCTGTAAAATAAAACCAACTGTGTACTTTCTAAGGCAAGAAGGTTTCTATGTGCTTTCGTTGAAAAAATAATTTTAAGGAGAAAAAGAACAGAAAACACAGTTACCTAAAGAACTCTTCCTGAGCCTATCAGTTATTTAAGGTTTCTTGAGATTGAGTTAGTCTGCATGATTAGCTGCCACAGGCATTTCCTAGCCTTTTAGTGTTATGTTACAAACATAAAATTTTTTAGTTTGTAAGAAGAAAATATAAAAATAGCAGGCAAAATTGTGACAACTACTGCTACATTCCTCCCTACAGCTGCCTAACTTACCTTCTCTTCACACAAAACCTCAACAATAGTCCAACTGTTAATAAGAGGAAGGAAACCACCTCTAGAATAGGACGGCACCTTGGACACGATCTACTCCAAGCTCCTCATTATACAGCCAGGAGACTGAGACCAAGAAAAGGCAGGACCTGATCCCAGATCCCCTCACTCCCACCTCAGACCGGTTCTCTTTCCGGGATCAGGGACTCTAGAGAGAGTAATTGGAGACAAGCCCAGCTCCCCATTTGCCTGAACTGAGGAGGACCGATCCCACCAGCCAGGACAAGAAAGGGCAGGAGCAGGGATAACCTTGTAGCTCTGAAGGCTTGAATGGGTTCCTTTGGTTTTCTGGACCCGAAACGATCACTGGCTCATCTTTCTGCAGTCAGCTGGAGAATCCTGTTCTAAGAGGCTCTATCTAGACTCTCAGCATCCCCCACTTGCTTTCCAGGTGTCAGGGACCAGCTCCGAGGTCTTTGCAACCCAACACCATCCTCCGTCAGGCGCCTGGAGGGATCCGGCTGACCACCTCCCCTCCCAGGCTGGGGGCCTTCCACCACAGGACTCTCTCATCAAGAAGCCACCCAAACACCACCGTGGTAAGAGCAGGGCCTTCCTCACTCACTGGGCCGAGGCATTTCCACTCGCTGGCGGTGGAGAGTCCCTATCCCTCCCCACTTCCCTCACTGCCTCTCCCATGGGCTCTGAATCACCCTATCCCTATCCCTCAGGCACTCAGACAAAGGCAGAAGAAACACAGCCAACAATTAAGAATGACACCAGTCAGCAAACCAAGTGAGTACCTTTCATGTTCCTGACCCCAACTCCTTCACAGCCCATCCATTCCTCTCTTCTAAGCTTTTACCTGAACCCTCCCCCAGAATGTGGAGAGGAGCGCAAGGAACTTCCACGTCCACCTTAATTAAGAAAAAGGAAGGCCTTCCCCCCACTTCCTCATTGGCTCTTCAGAAGAGATCAGAGAAGGAATCAATACTCTGCCTCCTGACACTCTTACTTCTTTGATCCATTGTCATTTTTGTTCTTTGTTTTTTTCTTCTCTTCCAGTTATGGAGCTGCAGTTCTAGACACAGTAAGAAAATCCTCATGGTGAAGGTGTTGAGTCAGGTGGCATCTAAGCTCCTCCAAGTTCTGACATTCTGGAATCCCACGGTAAACTCAGCTGGGATGGAGGGGTACCCTCTTCCTGGATGAGCGTAGACATGGGGGCCTGGAAGGACCCTGAGCCAAGGAAGAAAGTTGACTCAGCACAAGCCAATCCTGGCTCGGGTTCCATGTTCTAGGATTTCAGGGAACCTACAATCTTCTTAAATACCCTTTTTCTTTCTCTCTAGAAAATCATCCAGCTTTCTGAGTACCTCAAAGTAAGTAACATGTGAATTCTCCCCTCAGCTCCTCCATCCATCTGCTCCCTTCTCCTCCAACTTAATCTTACCCTCTTGCATTTTGCCCCCCAGGAGGCCCTACAGAGTGAGCTGGTTCTAAAACAGAAAATGATGATTCTCCAAGACCTACTGTGTGCCCTGATTCAGGCCTCTGACAGCTCTTGGAAGGTAAGGGAAATCTTTGCTTGAACAAAGTCATGGACTTCTATGTGTGCCTATCTCATTCTTCTTTCCATACCATCCCAGCAAGAGAAGGGGCTTTTTCGCTACTGAAGAGGCCGAAGGTGGGGGATGATGCTAAGACCTAGAGGTCAAACATGTCACAGTAAATATATGGGAAAGCTTGGCTCAATCCAGGGTGGTCAGCTGAGGACACACCCATGGAAGACCCAGAACCAAAAGAGGCAAGAGTTTCCATTCTTTAAGTTGTTGGAAGAAAGAAAGGACGGTCCCAATTCAGTTAATATTACTGACTGTGATAAATGCAACTATTTTCATATGGGATTCACACCAATATTTATTCCAAGTCATCCTACACCTACTAGTCAGCCCAGACGTGAATGTCAAAGCGGGAAGGGACCTTGGAGATTAGCTAATTTTCTCATTTTGCCAATGAGGAAACTGAGTGTCAGGGAGGTCAGGTGACTAGTCCACAGTCACACTGCTAGTCAGAGGCAGAACTGGAACTAAAATTCAGACCTCCTGATTTTAGTCCATTCATTCAACAAATATTCGTAAGTCATGGTCTCTACACTGAGCACTGAAAATGAGATTAATTAGACAGGGTTCCTGATGCTAGAGAGCTTGCGGTTTTGTCGGGGAGACAGATGCCTAAACAACGCAGAGATGTGAGAAATAAATGTTTTCAGGATATAGTAGAATACAAGGAGGAATGAATGACTTCACAGAAGAGGAGAACTAGGGCAATATTTATAGTTATATTAGTATTTTCCAGGCAAATGTGGAGACAGGAACTATATTCTGGGCAGGGGATACAGCATAGGCAAAGAACCAGAGGCATGATATAGGCTAATGCAGTGGGTCTCCAGCTTTTTAATCTCAGGACCCCTTTATACTCTTTAAAAAAAATTATTAAAATTCAAAGAACTTTTTATATTTACCACTTTGAAATGAAAACAGGAATCTTAAAATATGTATTAATTTTAAAATAACAATAGTAAATAGATTACATGTGAACCTAAATTATATATTTTTGTGAAAAATAAGTATTTTTTTTAAAAATAGTGAGAGGAGTGGCATTGTTTTATGCTTTTTCAAATTTTTGTTTGGTTTTGTTTTTTGGGTTTTTTTAACATCTTTATTGGAGTATAATTACAGTGTTGTATTATTTTCTGATGTATAACAAAGTGAATCAGCTATATGCATACATATATCCCCATATCCCCTCCCTCTTGCGCCTTCCTCCCTCCCTCCTTATCCCACTCCTCTAGGTGGTCGCAAAGCACCAAGCTGGCAAATCTTTTTAATGTCTGAACGGAAGACAGCTAGATTCTCATATTTGCGTCTGCATTCAGTCTGTTGTTAATACATTGTTTTGGTTGAAGCATATGAGGAAAATCCAGCCTCACACAGAAATGTAGTTGGAAAAGGGAAGACCTTGCAGATCCTGGATTCCCAGGGGTCCTTGGACCCCACATTGAAACCCCTAGACTTTAATGTTCAGGGAGTATAAGCAGTTTGATGCCACTGGAGCAGAAAGCCCTGGGTGCACAGAGAGAACACCCAACCTCCCAGCCTCCGTGAACATCTGACCTTACCACGTAGATGGCTGTGCTTAGATAGAGAGATGGGATGGGAGGACGTGGGACAAAACTAAGAAGTTTGCAGTGATGTCAAAGAGACTCCTAGGCTCAGCCCTCCCTCTTCATGTCGGTCACTGTATCCGGATTTAGGTGTTTATGTTCAGGGCTCCTGCTGGTTAAGGAAGTTGTTTTCATAGCTGAGTAGGAGCCTGAGACACACAGCTGTGCATGCCAGGTGGTTTCCGGTGCTGAACTAAACTGAGTTGTCTCACTTGTTTATTCAACAGACATCTGATAAGTTCCAACTATGTGCTGGCTTGGGTGCTCCAGGGACAGAGGTAGGGTCCTTTGTCTTTAGGAGTGCCAATAGCAGCCAGGAAGAGAGAGACAGGTCATAAATAACTCTAGTGCAGTGTGCTAAATCTGTAACAGCACTTTCTGCAAAGTGACACAGAGAAAAGAGAAGGGAGCAATTCTTCTGCCTGAGGTGGTATAGGGTAGACTCCAAAGGAAAGGGACCACTTTAGCGGGGTCTGGAAGGATTGAATAGGAGTTTACCAGTACAATCTCTTGATTGGCCTGATCTTGGATTATATGAGATAGAAAAAAGTCAGTTTTCACACTCGAGAAGTGATAGATTTCTGACAGGCGGGGAGATAAGTCAAGAGAACGAGATGGACCGGCCAGACTGCTCCCACTTGATGTTAGGAAGATAAGGTGGCCATGTAGTTAGAATTCTGCAGGGGAGCATAGTCTATATAGTCTATGGGTTTGCGGATCCACAACTTTCATTTTTTCAGTAATGCCAACCAAGCTCATAAGAGACTGACATATAATCCAGAATGCCAGTCTACTCGTTTTCAATGGGGGATAAAGCTGGTCAGTGACCAGCATGGTTAAGTCCAATAACCTGGACATAACCATGTATGATCTCAACCAGTAACTCCTGTATCTGGTTTCTAATGACAATTCCAAGAACATAAGACCCACTCAACATTTAAATCCAAATTTTCAGATGACTCCAAAGCTAAATGGAAATGATTTGATATTGAACTCTAAATTTGCATTATCTACACTATCTCTTACCCAGTTGCGTAACCCAGAATCGACAGTAAAAGGCTCCTGCTTTCCCCAAAATCACAGGGCATAAAAATGAAAAGCACTGGAAAGGCAAGACCCCCAGTGAATTTGCAAAGCTGCTCTTGTGTCTTTTTCTTTTTGACCTTGAAGCCAGGAGAAATTCTAAAAATACAAATGTATTAATTTTTAAAACTTGACTTTACTGAATATTGTTCAGATCCCCAAGCCTACAAAAATAATTTTATTTTTAAAAAAATGCTCCCTGCCTCAAAGGAGTTTACAATCCCTTAAAGGAGACAGATGAGTCAATAGATTAGAAATATAGATACTATGTGAACACCAGTAAAACTGCCTAATCCATAAAGAGTTGGGGGGTAGGTATGGTTGGCCAAGTTTATCAGAATTTATGATTCTAGGGCTGAATCTTGAACATGGGTAGAAGTTAACCAGGTGAAAAGTGTGGGTCACGATACTCTAAGCAGAAGAAGCTTTATGGGCAAAGGCAGAGGCTGAAAAACACAGTGCTTAGGGGACCTACAAGCAGTTCAGCTTGCGTGGAGGCAGCATGAGATGAAAGTCTGGGCTTGTAAGTAGGAACCATGCCAAGGAGTTTGGACCTGATTCTTACAACACTGAGAACCAGTGAGAGATTTAAGCAGGTTGTGCTGGGATCAGATTTAAGTTTTAGAAAGAACCCTCTAGCTGCAGGACTGAAAAGGGTTTGAAGGGAGGCAAGGCATGAAGATAATACATAGTCTCTATATAATCCATATAATAGTGTTACTAGGGTCTGAACTACGGAGGAGGCAGTGGGGATAGAGGATACAGGTCATGAGCTGTTACAGACGTTGACTTGACAAAGCTTGATGATGAACTGATTCCTTGAAGAAGGTGAGAGAGAGAAATCAAGGATGATGCCCTGGTTTAGGGTTTGGGAGACTGGGTGGGTGGTGATGCTGGCCACTGAGATAGGAGCAGGTTTAGAAAGATGATTTCCCTTTGGAAATGTCGGATTTCAAATGCCTGTGGAAGGCCTAGGGGAGAATGCCCAGCATGCCCAGGGCAGTTTTTTATCCCCACTCACCTCTCACATCACCTGAGGGACTCTCTCTCCCTGCCTGCCTCCAGCCTGGAAGAAGGTCCACCAGATTACTGACATCTCTGCCCTGTGGGCAAGGACCAATTTCTTTTCATTTCTGTATCCCTGCTCAGGCTTTAGCACACAGTAGGTCAATGTGTATTTGTTGAATTGCCTCAAATTTACAGAAATACACTTCTTGGGGAATGAATAAGTTGCTATTACAGATGCAAGACCAGAAAAACAGCTATGAGCAGAAGGCCAAGGAGACACTGCAGAAAGTGCTGGAGGAGAAAATGCGTGCAGAACAGCAACTGCAGAGCACACAGGTGTGGGGATGCTCCATAATCCTTGGGGCTGGGAACCCTGGGGCAGTCTGGGTGGCAAGGGAGCCAGCTGCACAACTCCCTGGAACCCCCAAGGCACCACCCTCTCCTCTGATCTCCCTCAGCGGTCCCTGGCTCTGGCCGAGCAGAAGTGTGAAGAGTGGAAGAGCCAGTACGAGAGCCACCCCCAGCATGCAACTGCCCCCTACCCTGCCAGCGCAGTAATCATGAATGCCATCTTCCTTCTCTTTTTTACAATGTGGTACATATGGATTTTTTAAAAATTAGATTTAACCAGCTTTTCAACCTTTCTTTCTAACAATATTAGTACTCTCTGACTCTCCAAATGCGCCTTTTAAAGTTGATTTAATTTATGGAAAAAAATCACCCTTCATACTTTCCCTTAGATTGTTCCAGGAAATGTTTATAGCTGCTTCCAAGACAAATTCTAATAGTTTCTCTCAGACAAACTTCACAATATTTCCATGTGATAAGTAGTGTGGAGGTAAAAGAGAATTCATCACAGGGACATCTCCTATGAAAATAAAATTAGAAACTAGCTTCTAAACATGCAGAGAGAAGGGCGTGGTGTCAGGCACTAATTTCCTTGAGAATTCCTCTCCATTTCTAATAGACGTTCTTATTTACCAAGATCCCTTTTTATTGGTGTCCTATTCCAGACTGTTCCACTCTGCCCATCCTCATCCTGTAAAATACATTCACACTCTTTTGTGACCCTACTTATTTGCCCATTAAATAATCAATCATAGAACTGTCAGAATTAAATATAGAGTGAAATTAAAATACTGTAGTCACTTGGAGGGTTTAAGCAGCTCCACCAGAAAATACTGGGCATGGATTTAAAGAGGCTGTGTGGGACCTGCTCTTGTCCAAGTTGCTTCTCAAGAACTATCTGAAATAAGCCTAAATTCAGAGTTAATCAGATTGGCCTGCTTTCTCAGGTGGACTGGAATTCACTGCTCTTTCCCCTCAACTCCCTGATGTCAGTGGCACTTTCCGGAGATGAGGTGGACTTCTCTGCCTCCTGCAGAAGCTCAGTTCCCCCCGGGCCCACTCCCTGTCTGAATCCCACACTTGAGGCCAGATGCCAGCCTTCCCAGAACATTCGTGGTCTCATTTCAGTTTTTGACCTGCTCAGATTGAGTCCCTGTAGACTCTTTCTCAGCTTGAAACCTGATCTTCAACCCCTTTCCCTGACCTCGATGGTTACCGTCCTACATTAGGCCTCAGGTGCTTTAACTATAAAATGATATAGTTGCCCTTAATTCTAAAGTCTTCTTCCTAAAGCTCTACAATGTGCTGGCTCCTTGAAAATGTTTCTCTTTGCTGGTTTTAATTTTGTAGAGAATTAAAACCACAGCTACTCTAAAAGACAGTAAGTTACATTGGATAAGGAAAGTGTGCTTTTGTAGTTAGATTAACAGGGATGGAAGACGACTTAGTATGTTTTAAGATACTCATGATCCATTCTCGTGAGAGTCGGGAAGAAGGGGAAGAGAGTTAATAAAATACCAAACGATTGTGACAAATTAAGTTAACAAAGATGTAGCTGATTAGTTACTATTCGAATAAGCCACACATATCCAATTCAAGTTTTCCTTTATTTTTCTAAGAAGGGATCCCAGTGAACTGAGTCCCATGTTCAGGAACTCCATGTTCAATGGCTTAGTCTTTAAAAACTGTTATGTTGCTGGAAGGTGAAATATTGCCCATCAGTCCTAATTGATGTTTAGCTATCACGCACATTTGAAATAAATTTATTACTTTGCCTGATCTCAGTGTAATACATTCCAAAGGGGCAAAGAGCACACGAAAATTTATGGAGTCTCCATCTTCTACAATAAAGTGTGCAATAAATTACATATTATTTGGCCATGAAATTCACAAGCCATAGAAACCACACCATTAGCAATGTATACAGTGCTGGTAATGATAATGATATAAAACAAAACAGACTGTGTATGTTGGCACTGCTGCCAATAAAGCAATCATTAAATACATTCGTATGCTTCTACGCTAGGTAAGCTCTTTGAGGGCAATTGCTATGAATTCTACATACCTGTCAGGATATTATATATAGCCCAGTTTCTATGGCCTTTATTCAGAGACGCTGAGAAAGGGTTACTGTGGGTAAATTCAGACCTTTTCTCAATACAGAATTTGGTCAACATGCATTCTGAACAGCAAAATTTCACACTGCTTTCAATTTTCCTACAGTACTTGCCACCTCAACAAATGCAGGATTAAGTATAATGGATTATAAGAAGTTAGAAAGGAAAGATGGAGGAAGGAAGGTAGAAAAAAGGTGGATGTGGAGTACTTCAACATTTACATGAAGAGTGTACCTAAAACTAACCTGAGGTTACCCTAAACTATTAGCATATGCTATAGAAACTTAAGTGAAAAAATAAAAAAAAACCCAGCAAGGGAAACTCAAAGATTCTTTGTTTTTTTCACTCTATTGCATATACACGTCCAACTTAATCTATATGCTCATGTCCAATAAGAGAGCATTGTTTTGCAAGGCTACTTGGGTTCTATCAGCATGTAAAGGTCGGACAACTCAACTTTAGCAGAGCTAGCCTTCAGGTGAATAACTGCTTCTTTCAGGTTGTGAGCATCTGAATTTTCCGGAAATATTTCCCAAAAAATGAAAACTAAAAGAGTCCTAGGACAGCGTCCTTTAGAAGTTTTATAGTATCAAAGTTTTTGGAGGAAGAGTATCTTTGTCGATTATCAACACGATGATTCCAAGCAGGTCAGTTTATGCTGAGAATATTATATAACAGAACCCACTTCACCTCCATTATACTGACAATGGTCTTCCTTACTTCAACCTTGTGCTTCTTAGTAAAGTTGAAAATACTAAGCCAAGAACAGACAGTGACAATGCCAGAGACTCAGATGTATCTATAGGTGCCTTCAGACAACAACGCCACCCAGGCTAAAGTCCTGGTTTAAAACATCCCAACATGAATGACTCTCAAAAACCATATGCTGAGCAAGTGAAGCCAGATCAAAAGGGCACCTACTGTATTATTCAACTTACATGAAATTCTAAACTGGGCAAAATTCATCTCTAATGATAAAAAACAGATCTGTGGTTGCCTTGGGTTGGGAAATGGGGATACTTTTGCAAAAGCCTAGGAGGAAACTTTCTAGGGTTTTAGAATTGTTATCGATCTTTATGGGGGTGGTAGTTATACAAATGTATACATTAATTAAAAGTCACTGAACCGTTGATTAAAAATGTCTGCATTTTATTGTATGTAAATGATACCTTAATAAGGTTGATTACAAAATGAACCAAAACCAAAACAAAGCAGAAGAAAAACCTCTCAAGACCTCAAAGGAAATACACCGTTTTCTTCCAGGGTACCAGATTGGAAATGAGGCATTGGTCTGTTCTACCTCAGATTATCCCTAGGATTATCTAGTCTATTTTAAAGCACTAGAGTCCCATATCAGAAAAACTCACCCCATGTTTTATTACTTTGATTTCTTCTCTGCCTCTTCTCCCAACATGGTGAAGTTATTTACAGAAGAAAACCCAGCTTTTTCCAACTTTGCATCATCACATATTCTTTCCAAAGCTATTATTTATGGAATAAAATTTGGCTACACTTTGTAAAAATCTAGCTTTTTGAGCCTTACAAATCTTAACAGTTAACCTATTGCCTCCATTGGAATTTGGAAAAAAATATTTTGAAAATGAATAGCTGAGATTTGACATTTTTGTTCTTTGTGGTTTTCTCTTCCCCTGAGAGAAGTGAGTAGGAATGAGAAACACATACATAAAGAAAAAAAATTATCTTGCTGCCTTTGCATGGTTATAATTTATAGGAGGCCCTTTTCAACAATAATCTATTATCAGAATCAATAAAATATAATCTCCATGAAGGCCAGGCCAGGATATTTGTCTCTTTTTCAGCAGATTGCAATACAAACCACATTCATGGATTTGCTTCTTGATGATCTTTGTAATGCTGTAACAGCTGACCATTTCCTCATGCCTCTTCACCTTAACTTAAACCTGGTTTTTCACTAATGACCTCACATTTCCTTCTCTATCACTTGGTTGTCGGCCTCTTTTCCAACTCCAACTCCAATTCACATTTCACTCTGGAACCAAAGGAAGACTCCCACCTTCCTGCTTTTTAGTGATACCTCAAGGTCATTACCATATTGTGATCACCCTGAAGAATAGCCAGACAATTGCTATTGCAGAGCCATCTGACAGTTTGTAGCTCTAAAAATTAACTAAGGACCACATTTGTCCAAAATATCCTAGTTTAAGATTTTGGTAATACAGCAACAGTAATTCCGAAGTCGTTTATGACAATCAGTGTGGGAAGCACCCTCTTTCAGGAAGATCCTTTGCCATGCAATACTCTTTCCCTGTCAGGTAATAAGGAAGCACGGCCGTGGAAAGTAACCTCCTGTGGAAAGAAATACTTGGCTTCGAGACGGCTTGAAGTTCATACATTTTTCTTGAATTAGATTCCCCATTAATTACTTTATGCACAAAGAGGTAATTATCAGAATTCTGTAAGCAATTAAGGAGATGCTACTGCACATTCTTTCAGCTTGTTGACCTTTCTCACTTTACTTCATGTGGCTATCTGAAACATCAGTGATTTACATGTCTTTCTTTTTTTTAAGCAGATTTCTGTGTGTGTGTGTCCCCATGATGAAAACATTAAAATAAGATATCATGAATAGACTCTTAAGAAGCAGAGTCTACTTAAAGCCCCAGAAAATGTGAAAGCACTAATATTCATGGACAACTCTACATTCTGAAAGTTACTCCAAATTTTATTGATCTCTATTTTGTCTAGGAGTTTTTCAAATTTTCTACCATGATCATTTGTTAGTTTTATAATTACATAATAAAGGCATTACATCATACAATCTTTTGTAATCCATTGCCATTTTAAAACTATTTGTTTCCTTCTCCTCAGCAGATATGTCATAGATTATTAGTACACAAGCAAAGACTTTCAACATAACAGTACTTTATAGTGAGAAGAACTATACTGAGCTATCTCTATCCTAAGACAATGCACTAGGAAAGCACTAGGAATTCTTAAGCACTAGGAATACAGACACGATCAAGGGGCAAGTTCCTTGCCTTCGAGTATACATAATCATAGCAAATGCTTAAATAGCACTTAGTATATAACTCACCACAGCAGTCTTATACTCCTTTTTAATAGGTGAGCAGAGGAAGCCACAGGGAAGTCATAGGGTAAAGCCAGAATTTGAACCTAGGTAGACTATAGTACACTCTCCACTGCTTTAACTACTACGTTAAAATATGTATATATAAAAGTTATATATATATATATATATATATATATATATATATATATATATATATATATATATACTCCAAGTATTTGAAGGTTACAAAACACTTATCTACCAAAACTCAAAAAGGAGCACAGAAACTTGCATAGAAAATAAACATGTAAAAGTTCATGAATAAACCACAATATAACCTGCTCCACATAATATACTGACTACAGTGTCCTGGGCCTCTCCCATCCCTAGGCAGCCGGAAATTACAAGAAAATAATACTTTTCACCTTTGGAAGCCACACCATCTCTCATACCAACCAACCGATTACTTCCTTAGACAGAATAGGAAATTAACCTCAATATCATATATATATAGCATTACTGATGTAGAATCTTTGTTTAAAGACAATAACTTCAATAGCAGAGGGAACTTTACCATTGCAAGCTTCAGATAACCTCTATATTTCTCAGATTTTATGCTAAATCATAAAATGCCATACTGTGTCTGAAGCTATTTTTTCAGTAGTCCATTTTCTTAAATGGACTAGCAAAGCAGTAAATACTGACGAACATTTTGGCTCCCAAATCCTAACAAACAATAGAGCAGGGGTCAGTAAATTATGGCTGGTGGGCCAAATCTAGTCCTCTACCAGCTTTTATAAATGAAGCTTTATTGGAACACAGCCATGTTCCTCAGTATATGTATTGTTTGTGTCTGTTTTCACATCACAGCAGCAGAGCTAAGTAGGTGCAAAAGAGATTGTATGGCTTGTAGAGCCTAAAATATTGACTGTCTGACACTTTATGGAAAAAGGTCTCCAACGCCTGCAATAATATATAATGAAAGTGATGCTATGTAACATCTAAGACTAGGTCATAAAAGGTCATGCAGCTTTTGCATGATTCTCGTGGAATGCTTGAACCCTGGACACTCATTCTTGGGATACTCTATCTTGAATCCTAACTACCACGTTATGAGAAGTCCAAGCCACATGGGCAGCCAACTATAGGCACTCCAGTCAACAGTCCTTGTTGGGCCCAGTCTTCGAGTCATCCCATCCCAAGGGCCAGAAATGGGAATTAAAATTGTCTAGATGATTCCAGCCCCAGCCATTTCAATCCTCATGAGCTGAGGTTTCAGACATCAGTCATGGAGTAGAGACAAGCCATCTCCTCTGTGTACTGTTTGAATTGCTGACCCACAGAATCTGGGCACATATTAACATTTTTTTTTGTTTCAACACTGTTTGGACTTCTTAATTATGTAGCAATACATAACTGTTATCTATTAGATAACACAGTTAGATATCTCTTATCTAATAGATAATATAGCACTGTGTCTGTACACAGGAGATTTACATTTCACAAAGCACATACTTTTAGATGTGAATGTTGACTGCTCAATTTCTAAGAAGAACGTAACACACATATAGGTACAAAATGTTTATGTATATGTAAATATTAGACCTATATAAACTAATCTATATTATCCATAAAATGAGGGGCCCTTGATAATGGCTGACATTTCTTTCTGGTATTTATTGTATTCCAAGAACTGATAAATTCTCTCATTGTATGAATTTTCTCTTTTAACCCTCATAGTAACTCGCTGAGAGAAGTAATGTTATCTCTATTTTATAGATGAGAAAACTGAAGCAAAAACAGATAACATGCTCAAGAGTACTCAACAAGTAAATTTTAGAGTCAAGATTTGAGCCCAAGTTCTCAAGTTTTAGATCCCTTACTCATAGTCACTAAGCTATATACTGAGGAAGGGGATGAAAGCTGAAGCCATTACCTCATGCTCAAGAAGTTAGACAGAAACCTAGCAGGTATGGTTGAAAGAAGACAGGACTTGGAGTCGTAAGTCCAGAGCCTGAGTGATGAAATGACTTCTCTGCTCATCTAGATATAGGTTTGTTTTTAGAAAATGAAGAAGGGCACTGCACATTTTGATTGTTGATTTCTGGACTTAATGATGACCAAAGATGGCATTTTACCAGGGAGCTATTTTGCAATGACATAAATTATTAATTCAAAATCAAACCTTTATTATAAATTACTGATTCAAAATCAAATCTTTATTATGTCTCCCTTGCATCAGAAGTCTTTCCCACTCTTCATTTCTTTTTAAACCCTTTCCTGTCTACTCTTGGCCAAAGCTTGAAGCCTGATTTAACATTTGGAAATAAAATAATGAAATAGTCATAACACAGCAATTCCAATGCCTACTGAAACAGAAACTCTAAATAATTTTTCAGATAATTTAGGAAATTAAAAATATTTATATCATAGATGCAAAGACAGAAGTTACTTGTGTAATAAAATAAATGGTGAGACAAAAGGTTTCTGGTCAAGTAGATTTGTTTAAATAGGAACACTAATCTGAGTTCTACCCCTGTGCTAAAACCCAGTGACAGGTTGCATACAGCTTCTAAAGGGATAGTTCAGTGCATTGGGTCAAATTCATTCCCTAAAATGTGGTATTATTAGTAGTACTAGAAGACAGAGTGTGACTGTCTTCTTTGGGACATAGATGAAGACCCCAAGATAGACAATATCAAGGACAAGTTATGTAGAATAAGATATTATCTCAGTCCTTGGGACATGTCATCCAGGATAGAACAAGAAGTAGATTTATTATCAAGTACATGAAGCCAGAGACAGTAAGCAATGAGTGGTAGTTGGTTAAAATAGACAGGTTTTAGAAGTAGAGGCACGGATGTAGAAAACAAACTTAGGGTTACCAAGGGATTGTGGAGGGGAGGTTAAAATGGGAGATTGGGACTGAAATATACACACTACTCTACATAAAATAGGTAACTAATAAGAACCTGCTCTTATTAGCACAGGGAACTCCACTCAATACTCTGTAATGGGCTATTTGGAAACGACTCTAAAACAAAATACAAGTGGGGCTTCCCTGGTGGCGCAGTGGTTGAGAGTCCGCCTGCCGATGCAGGGGACACGGGTTTGTGCCCCAGTCCGGGAAGAGCTCACATGCCGCGGAGCGGCTGGGCCCCTGAGCCATGGCCACTGAGCCTGCACGTCCGGAGCCTGTGCTCCACAACAGGAGAGGCCACAACAGTGAGAGGCACGCGTGCCGCAAAAAAACCCCAAAAACAAAAACAAAACAAAAAGTGCGTATATGTATATGTATAACTGTTTCACTTTTCTGTACACCTGAAACTAACAAAACACTGTAAATCAACTATATTCCAGTAAATTTTTTTTCAAAAATAGGTTTTAAGAACCATAGTCAGGGAGCAGTGTGGATTGGAAAGACCTGACAAAAAATATTTCTGCATCCTCAGACAGTGCTCCCCAAGCTGGCTATTGCAAGGGTGAGCATTTAAGAGATCTTTGACCTAAGGAAGACATGAGATTAACAATCTATCCCAATGTGCATGAATTATTCTCCTCGGGGCTATCAGAAATCAGACGGCATCCTAGAGCAAGGGTCAGCAGATCTTTTCTGTAAAGGGTCAGATAGTAAATATTTTGGATTTTGTGTACCATACGTCTCTGTTGCAATTGCCTATCTGCTGCTGTAGCACAGAAACAGCCATGCACAATACCTTAATGAATGGGTGTGGCTGTGTTCAAGCAAAATGTTATGTACAAAACCAGGAGTCAAGCGAAATCTCATCAGTGGGCCAGAGTTTGCGGACCCCAGTTCTGGGTCAGTGTTCACAGCTGAATGAGTCACGAGGCCTTAAGTTCCAGTTCTCATTGTACTACTCTCTACCTGGGTGAACTTGGGTTCATCCTTTTATTTATATGGGCCACTATGTTAGTCAAGTTTCTCCAGAAAAACAGAACCAACAGAAGGTGTATACAATGTGCCCATATATATTGATAGATATAGATCTAGATATCAATACTTATACCTAGATCTATATCCATATCTATATAAAGATAGAGAGAGAGAGAGATTTTAAACAATTGGTTCACACAATAATAGAGGCTTGGTAAATTCATAATCTGCAGGTTAGGCTGTCTAGAGACTCTAGGAAGAGTTGCAGTTCAATTTCTATAAGTCTTCTGGCAGAATTCCTTTTTGCCACAGGGAAGTCAGTCTTTGCTTTATTAGAACTTTAACTGATTGGATGAGGCCCACCCATAGTATGGAGGATAATCTGCTTTACTCAAAGCCCACCACCAATTTAAATATGAATTTCATCCAAAAACACCATCACAGGGACTACACTGGTGGCACAGTGGTTAAGGATCTGCCTGCAAATGCAGGGGACATGGGTTTGAGCCCTGGTCTGGGAAGATCCCACATGCCGTGGACCAACTAAGCCCATGCACCACAGCTACTGAGCCCGTGCACCTAGAGCCCATGCTCTGCAACAAGAGAAGGCACCGCAATGAGAAGAACATGCACCACAAAGAAGAGCAGCCCTCGCTTGCTGCAAATAGAGAAAGCCCACGGGCAGCAACGAAGACCTAACGCAGCCAAAAATATAAATAAATAAATAAATAAATAAACACAAAAACGCCATCACAGAAATATCCAGAATAATATTTGACCAAATAACTGGGCATGGTGACCCAGACAAATTGACATGGAAAATTTACCACCTAAGCCATAGTTTTGTCATCTTTTACTGAGAAATTTGACTTATCTGAACTATTTTCATACCTAGAAGATACCTTCTACAGGTAACATGATTTGGCGCCAAAAGCCATAAGCTAGAGCATTTCATTCCAAGTCCCTTCTCAAATATCCATGATAGGTAGAAATTTGACATCAGTAGTTCTTGAAATCTCCCCAGTGAATATAATATGCAACCAGGACTGAGAATCTGGAGATGTAGAGAGAATTTAAATTGAACTTTAGTAACTTAACAGTAAAACAAGCTCTGACTCTACTGGCTGGAGCTAGACAAGGGATATGCATTTAGTGGGATGAGAAGATAAAGAACACTAGGGAGTAAATCAAATGCTTTACACCTGTGCTTAGCTAATTGTTACTCAGATAATTCAGACAATCTTACAGCATCTGAACCCTGAATTCCTTAGTTCTGTTTTAAAAAAAAGTAACTCTTCAAGTAACTGAACTCTGAGGATCATGTAAATCATAAAGAAAAAGAAGAAATCTTATTTTCTGAATTAGTTGATTTCATATACACTGTTTCACTTTCATGACATTAACTAGTTATCTTTCTTTCCATTTTATGTTTGAGGAAAGTAAGGCTTTAAAAATCTCAGTAATTTTCTCAAGGTCACTTGTTAAGGGTGTGGTAGGCAGCATAATGGCTCCTAAAAATGCCCTCACCCTAATCCCTAGAACCTATTAATATGTTACCTTACATGGTGAAGAGGACTTTGCAGATACGACTGAAGTTATAGACCTTGAGATAGAAAGATTATCCTGGATTACCTCATGGAACAAATCTAATTGCATGAGTCCTTAAAAGCAGAAAACCATTCCCAACTGTAGAAAGAGAAAGATAGAGGTGTCTTAATAGAAGCAGAATAACAGCGATGCAACATTTAGGGTTTTGTAGGTGGAGAAAGGGGACTCTGAGTCAAAGACTACAAGTGACCGCTGGCAGCAGATAAAGTCCAGGGAACAGAAACACCCCTAAGAGCCTCCAGAAAAGAATGTAGCTCTGCCAACACTTTTTTTTCTTTTTTAACCATCTATATTGGAGTATAATTGCTTTACAATGGTGTGTTAGTTTCTGCTTCATAACAAAGTCAATCAGCTATACATATACATATATCCCCACATCCTCTCCCTCTTGCGTCTCCCTACCACCCTCCCTTCCCTATCCCACCCCTCTAGGTGGACACAAAGCACAGAGCTGATCTCCCTGTGCTTTGTGGCTGCTTCCCACTAGCTATCTATTTTACATTTGGTAGTGTATATATGTCCATGCCACTCTCTCACTTCATCCCAGATTACCCTTCCCCCTCCCTGTGTCCTCAAGTCCACTCTCTATGGCTGCATCTTTATTCCTGCCCTGCCCCTAAGTTCTTCATAACCATTTTTTCTTTTTTTTATATTCCATATATATGTGTTAGCATATGGTATTTGTTTTTCCCTTTCTGACTTACTTCACTCTGTATGACAGTCTCTAGGTCAATCCACCTCACTACAAAAAACTCAATTTCATTTCTTTTTATGGCTGAGTAATATTCCATTGTATATATGGGCCACAGTTTTTTGTGTGTGTGGTAAGTGGGCTTCTCACTGTTGCAGACTCTCCCGTTGCGGAGCACAGGCTCTGGACGCGCTGGCTCAGCAGCTGTGGATTATGGGCTCAGCCACTCCACAGCATGTGGTATTTTCCTGGAGCAGTGCATGACCCGTGTCCCCTGCATCAGCAGACGGACTCCCAACCACTGCGCCACCAGGGAATCCCTGTGCCACATCTTTATCCATTCGTCTGTCGATCCTGTCAACACTTTTACTTTACTCAATTGAGACCAATGTCAGACTTGTAAGGTAATAAATTTACCTTGTTTTGAGTCACTAAGTTTTTGGTAATTTGTATGAAAGCAATAAAAAACAAATACAGATATTCTACAAGAGCCAGGCTATATATTAATACTTAAGTATTTCTGAAATGAATTTAACATTGTGATTGACAGCAACAGCAGCAGCTTCCATGGGATCCCATCACACACCTGAGGAAAAGCAGCCTAATACAAAGCAGTGACAGCAGCAAGTCACTGCCCCACACTTGGGGTAGAGGAGCACTTGTTCTACTGTAGCAGCAGCATAGCCTGAATGGGAACCCATCCTCCTGTGGCACTAGTCCCATCAACATTAGTGTAATCTGCTAGCATCTGCTGAGCCAACAGGCCCCACATATACAAACCCTCCAACTCAGCAGCATTCAGTGAGCCAGGCTCAGGGTTTCCTGAAACTCATATCCAATGGCACTGGAAAGACCAGATATCACCTACAGTTATGAAAACATAAAAAAACAAAAACAGAACACTGGGAACTTCAGAAAGAAAAGGGGAACAATGGAATGGGTGAAAACAAATGGGGTAAATATAAGAGACTATCATTAGTCTCATGAGTTTCTTAAATACTATATGATGGTCAAAGCAAAAATTATGAGACCATCTGATGTGGTTCTCAATGTAGAGAAAGGAAATACTACAGAAAATCATACTTTAAAACTGGGGAATATTAAGAGACCTAAATGGAAGTAAAATTTTGAAACTTCACTTGAAGTAATAAAACACTGATTCCAGTAGACTATGATAAGTTACATATGTATACTGTAATGCCAAAAGCAACCACTAAGAAAACTATACAAACAGTATACACAAATGATTATAAATAAATAAATTAAAATGGGCTTATTAAAAAATGTTTAACTAACCCACAAGAAGGCAAAATAAGAGAAACACAAGACTGAGAAACTAAGGTAAAAGACAAAACAAAAAATAAAATGGTAGACCTAATCTTTAACATAGCGATAATTACATTGACTGTAAATGATCTAAGTAACCAAGTCAAAGACAGAGATTGGAAGAGTAGATTAAAAAATCACAAGCATGATCCAAGTATATACTGTCTATAAGAAGCTTACTTTAAACATCATGATATAGGTAGTTCAGAGTAAAAGGATGAAAATGATATATCATGTGAACATTAATCAGAAAAAGCAGGAATGGATAAATTAATATCAGATAAAGTAGATTTCAGAGCAAAGGAAATTATTAGGGTCAAACAGGGTCATTACATAAAGATAACAGGAATAATCCACCTAGATGACTAGTGATACTAAATGTGTGTGCACCAAACAACAGAACTTCAAAATACATGAAGCAAACACTGAAAAAGGTAGTAAAAGGAGAAAAATTTAAATCCACAATTATTATTTGAGACTTCAACACAGCAATTTATAGAACTACCAGAGAGAAAAATCAGCAAGGATATGGAAGAACTGAAAACATCATCAATCAACAGGACATAACTGACATTTAAAGAACACACTCAATAAGAGCAGAATACATATTCAAGTGTCCGTGGAACATTCACTCATATACCATATACTGGGTGATAAAAAAACATTAGCAGATTTAAAAGAATTAAAATCATAGAGAGTATGTTCTCTAGCCATAATGGAATCAGACTAGAAATCAATAACAGAAAGACAACAGGAGAATCTTCAATCACATGAAAACTAAACATCACAATTCCAAATAACTCATGGGTAAAAAAGACAGTGTCAAAGAAAAAAAATTTAATGCATAGAATAAAAGAAAATGGAGATATAACAGATCAAAGTTTGTGGAATGAAGTGAAAGTAATGCTAAAAGGGAAGTTTATAGAAGTAAATTGGGAAATAAAATATTTCAAAGCAATAATCTAATTTTCTATATTACAATAGTAAAAAAGGAAGAGAAAAAACACTAAACAAGCAGAAAGAAGGAAATAATAAAGATGAAACAGAAATCCATGAACCTGAAAACAGGAAAATGGGGGGGAAAATCAATGAAACAAAAGGCTGTTTCTTGGAAATAAACAATTTAATCAATAAAGATCTAGCAAGACTGATAAAGGTAAAAACAGAGATGGCACAAATCACAGATATCAGAAATGCAACCAGGGATACCATGACCTATCCTGCAGGTTGATAAGGGACAAGTTATTATGAACAAGTCTACACTATAAATTCAAAAATGTAGATGAAATGGGCCAATGCTTCTACACCCAAAACTACCAAAACTCAGCCAAGATGAAATAGATAATCTCAATTTTCCTGTAACCATTAGAAACACTGATTTTTCATATAAAAACTCCCAAAAGAAATATTCAGGCTTAGATGTTTCACTTTTACCCAAGACTTAAAGAATTAAAACCAATTTTACATGATTTGATAAGAAATAGAAGTAGAGGGAACAGTTCCTAATTAATTAAGCCAGTATTACCTTGATACCAAAACCAGACAGGAATAGTATAAAAAGAAGAAGACTATAGACCAATATGTTTTATGAAATTGCCTGTAAAAATCTTCAGCCAGATATTAGCAAATTAAATCCAGAAATATATAAAAAGAATAATATATCATGACCAAGTGGTATTTATTCCAGTTATGCAAAGTTGGTTAAATATTTGAAAATCAAACAGTGTAATCCACCATATCCAATAGATTAAGGGGGAAAAGTCATGTGATCCTATCCATTAATGCAGAGAAAGCATTTGACAAAATCCAATCCCATTCATGATTTGGCACATATATACAATGAAATATTACTCAGCCATAAAAAGAAACAAAATTGAGCTATTTGTAATGAGGTGGATAGACCTAGAGTCTGTCATACAGAGTGAAGTAAGTCAGAAAGAGAAAGACAAATACCGTATGCTAACACATATATATGGAGTCTAAGAAAAAATATGTCATGAAGAACCTAGGGGTAAAACAGGAATAAAGACAAAGACCTACTTGAGAATGGACTTGAGAATATGGGGAGGGGGAAGGGTAAGCTGTGACAAAGCGAGAGAGAGGCATGGACATATATACACTACCAAACGTAAGGTAGATAGCTAGTGGGAAGCAGCCGCATAGCACACGGAGATCAGATCGGTGCTTTGTGACCACCTGGAGGGGTGGGATAGGGAGGGTGGGAGGGAGGGAGACGCAAGAGGGAAGAGATATGGGAACATATGTATATGTATAACTGATTCACTTTGTTATAAAACAGAAACTAACACACCATTGTGAAGCAATTATACTCCAATAAAGTTGTAAAAAAATAATAATAAAATAAAAAAATTTTAAAAAAGAAGAAAAAAACCCCAAGCAAACTAGGAATAGAAAAGGAACATATTAAAACTCATAAAGAGGATCTACAAACAACCTATACCGACATTATATTTAACTGTGAAAGACTGAATGCTTTCTCTGTAAGATCAGAAACAAGGCACCGATATCTGCCCTCACCACTTTTATTAAATATATTAATGGAGGATCTAGTAAGAAAATAAAGCAAAAATAAATAAATACATAAATTTAAAAGTTAAATTTTTAAAACATTTATTTAAAAGATAAAAGGACTATTCCTACTACGTTGAATAGGAAGGAATATATCCTACTGAATGTTGAATAGTAGTATATACTATTATATTAAATAAGGAAAAGTAAAACTGTATCTGAAGAGGAGATGATAATCTAAATGGAGAAAATACCAAGGAATCCACAAAAAGCTTGAGAAATAATATTAGTTTGTAAATGTTTTAGAGTATAAATCAACACAGTTTTATCAAATTATATATTAATAACAAATGTGTAGAAGCTTAAATAAAAATGTGATGCCATTTACAACTGACCTAAATAAATACTTAAATATAAGCCCAATAAGACATTTATAGGTCCTCTATACTGAAAATTACAAAATGCTGATGAAGAAAAATTTAAAAGTCCCAAACAAATAGTGAGACATACCTTGTTCATGGATTAGAAAACACAACATAATAAAGATGTCAATTCTCCCCAAGTTAAGAGGCTTAACAGAGTTACTCTTAAAATGCCCTCAAGGTTTTTGTGGATATAGACAAGCTTATTCTAAGATTTATATGGTAAGAAGAGGCTGAAGAATAGCTAAAACAATTTGTAAAGGAAGATTAAAATAGGAGGAATTAATCTACCCAATTTCAAGATTTTGCAGTAATGATGGAGGTTAGATACACAGATCAATGGAATGGAATAGAGAACCCAGAAGTAGACTGACATAAATACATTTAACTTGTTTTTGACAGCAGTGTGAAAGCTATCAAGGAAGAATAGACTTTTCAAAAAATGGTACTGAAACAGTTGGACATCCCTCGACAAAAACAAACTAACAAAAAATGAACCTTAACCTAAACCTCCACACCTTACACAAAAATTAAATCAAAGTGGATCATAATCTTAAATGTAAAAGCAGGACATTTTTAGAAAAAAAAATAGGAGAAAATCTTTGGCATCTAGAACTACGTGAATAATTCTTAGACTTGACACCGAGAGTATGATCAATAAAAGCAAAAACTGATAAATTGTATCTCATCAAAATGAGTTAAAAATGCTTCATAGAAGATCATTTTAGGTGGATGAAAACTCAAATTACACAGGGGGAAAACATATTTGAAAATCCCACATGAGACAAATGACTTGTATCTATAATATACAAAGAACTCTCCAAACAACTTAAAAAAATCCAAATAGAAAATAGGCAGAAGACAGGAACAGACATTTCATGGAAGAGAATATACACATGGCAAAGAAGCGCATGAAAAGATGCTCAACATCATTAGCCATTAGGGAAATGCAAATTAAGACCATAATGAGATATCAGAGAATAACTAAAATTAAAGTATAGTGACAACATCAAATGCTGGTGAGTACATAGAAAAATTATATCACATCACTGGTGGGAAAATAAAATGGTTTAGCCACTCTGAGAAACAGCTTGACAGTCTTTTTTAATCCTAAAAGTAGATTCACCCTACAACACAGTAATAGTACTCTTGAGCATTTATCCAAAAGAAACAAAAACTTAATTAAGTTCCCACAGAAACTTACACAGAAATGTTCATAGCAGTTTTATTTATAACAGCCAAAAACTGGCCACTACCCAAATGTCTTTCAATGGATGAATGTTGAAACAAATTGTGATAAAATCTTATGATAGAATACTACCGAGCAACAAAAAGGAACAAATTATTAATATATGCAAAAATTGAAATGAACTTCAGGGGAATGATGCCGAGGGAAAAATTTTAAAAAGCCAATCTCCGAAGATTAAGTAATTCATGATGATATTTACATATTATTCTTAAAATAACAAAACTGTGGAGATGGCGAACAGATTAGAAGTTGCCAAGGGTTAGAGATGGGGGTAGAAAGTACAGCGGGGGAACTTTGTGAGGTTTTTGTGGTCCCAGTACAAATAATACAGCAATCTTGGTTTTAACCCCTAAAGATGTTTAAAAGCAATTCCTAATAAGAGGTGTCCAGATATTTAGCAATGGCAGCAGATTAGAGGTATAGCTACCCAACATGACAACTTCAAAACAGATGGTACTAATTCAATGCATATGTTAATTTTAAAAAGGCCAGTCACAATACTTAAATGGTATATATCTTAAAGATATTATTCTAAGGATCCAGCTATACCAGATGGACTAGCAGGATTTTCTGTACATTCAATCTTATTTAAGACAGTAAATCTTATAATAAGACAGTTAAAAAAAGAAAAAGAAAAAAAACAACTACAGTTGGATATTCTCATAGGAAGATGAAGTGAAAATATGTAGCAGTGGTTCAAAAGCTTAAGCAGTGGCACCTAAATTTGGCTGCACATTAGAATCATCTGAAGCACTTTTTAAAAACCCTCACACCAACAATTGGTCATCCTAAACCAATAAAACCATTTTAAATCTCCTCAGACGATGCCACTGTCTAGCCAGAAGTGAGAACCAGCGGACTAAGCAGAAGGGGATGTTTCTACAAAGATTTAACAATAAGTTCTTTCACCCAATCAGATTTACCTTACTGCAAAGGGGTAAAGAGGCTAGATGTTGTCCATACTTGCTTAGCTTTAATTAGCACTTGTGACTTGCCCAAAACCTAGATCATGTTTCCCCTAAATTTCATGTTATTCCCTACGTTTTTCAAATCCAGGGCTAAGGGGTTTGCCAGGATGAGATTTTAAGTGCTCACACAGGGGAAGTCCCTGGCAAATCAGGACAGAGGTCAGTCTACACTGAAATGTAAAGCATCCTAAATAACCCTGTCACTGCTCCCAAATACTAGTCTGTGCCAACCAGTGGAGAAAAGGCATTCTCCATTACTACCACGGCAAATGCTGCTGTAGTTGCCTTGGCTACTCCCTATCTTTTCCAGGCGCCACTCCTCTTCACCTGCTGGTGGACGCTTTGGCAGCTGACAATGCAGATATTTTCAAACTTTAAGGTGAATAAAAATCATATGGAGGGCCAGTTATAACAGAGATCACTGAGCCCCACTAGAGTTGCTGATTCCATAGGGCTGGGACAGGGCCTTAAAACTTGAATATCTGACACATTATCGGGGGACACTGGTAAACTGGTCAGGTTGTTACCGAATGCACGTTCGTGTGTCTGAAGCACAGTGAGGCCAAACAAACCGAAAGGTTGGAGTCTGGAGCAGAGAAAGGTTTATTGCAGGATTGAGCAAGGAGAAGGGTGGCCCGTGTTCCAAAAACCCTGAAATCTCCAAAGGATTTCAGCAAAGCATTTTTAAAGGCCAGGTGAGGGAGGGACGTCCCAGGGAATGTGATCAGCTCGTGCACAATCATCCTACTGGCTGATGTTGGGGCCACAGGGCAGGTAACATTATCCATCCTTAGGTGCCAGAAGGTCTGGGGGCTACATGCTCATGATCATCAAGGAGTTCATTTCTTCCATTGGGTGGTGGTTTTTAGCATCTGAAAACTCAAGAAATATGCCTGAGATACTATTATCTGAGTACTTCAGAGAGGAACTACAGCAGAGGCTAACTCCAAAAGGTAGAAACTGACGTTTGCTTAAAGATTTCAAGGGAAGAAAATATTTTTTCCAGAATCTTTCCAACAGACTACTAAGCGTCATCAGAATGTTTTTACTTATATTAACATAATTGCTTGGTGCTGCCATGGAAGTCATTTTCTTCTGGTTCTTTCCTCCAGGTAACTAGAGTACAGATGCTTCTGGGTTTTAAGGTAATACTCCAGCAAACCCTTAACACATGTCATGAAAAGACCTTAAGACAAACTCCCCCAGGATTCAGGGACTGCCTCACTGCTTCACTGAAAGGAGATGATCCAAACTGAACTCTCCACTCCAGGAGACAGGAGCTGTGTTCTCATCTGTGTTCCCCTAACTTGGTAGAAAGTTTGTTGAAGGCCAAAACTTTCAACTAGTCAGTATTTGGGGCTACTCAGAGGAAAGAAAACACGCTCTTGCATATATTTAAAAGGGAAGGGCACACTGTGTATCAAGCATGTTATATATATTATATCTTTTAAGTCTTACAACTATCCCAATAGATGTGTATCATTCCCATTGTACAGATGAAGAAACTAAGGCTAAGAGTTAAAGGCATTTGCCCAAGGTCACAGAGCTGATGAATGGGTCTGGCAGAACCTTCTACTGCTCATTAGGATCCATTTTCTCCTTTTCTTTCTACGCACATCTTAAACTATATTTCCTGGTCCTCTTGCTATTAGGCTGACCGCATTACTGAATTCTGCCCGTGAAATAGGGACAGAAGTGATTTTGCCACTTCCGGTCCTAGTGCATAAAAACCTTGGTCCATCGTGCCCTTTCCCATCGCTATCTGGATGACCCAGGGCACCGGGAAGCCATAGAGATGGGAGGAGCTTTCTCCCTCAGTGACTACATGGAACACAGCACCCTTCACCTTGTCCTCTGCTACCTGCACTGGACTGTGACTTGGATGAGGTAAACCTTCACCGTGTTAATCCACTAAGAGTTTAGTTTGTCCTGACAGCATGGTGAAGGCAAGATCTAAAACCAAATCCAGCAGACTCTAAAGACCATCCTCTCTCATTAAGACATATTGCCACAAATACGGCAGAAATATAAAAGCCCATCTATAAAATATTATCTAATCTCACAGTTCACCTCTCTCCCACCATGCCTCTCCCACAAACAAGAATTAGATTCCTAAAGCTTTTAGAGGAAATCGGGTAAACAAAAACATAAAATCAAGCAAGCAATCGACAAATATTTGTTGGCTGCACACTACCTGCCAAGCATAGACAAATCTGCTTTTGTTGTCACCTTGAGGTCATGAACTCTGCCCTTTGCTCTCCCGGATGGGAGGGGAGCAGAGGACAAGGTGGGAGGCAAGCCTATGCCTGTTCTTTTCAGCAATGAGATTCTCTTTGGTTCTCCCAGTGTGTTAATGAGCTACCTGGGGAGTGTCTGATTTTATGTTTGAGAAGAATAGACTTTCGATCTGAAAAACATTTTTTAAATTTAACATACATTGGGACTTCCCTGACGGTCCAGTGGTTAAGACTCCGCACTTCCACTGCAGGGGGCACAGGTTTGATCCCTGGTCAGGGAACTAAGATCCCACGTGCGTGAACACAATAAAAACACTGAGCATTAAAAAAAGGAATGTAACTATATATTCAAAGGAGATTTTTTAATTCTTTTAAAAATAAAATAAAATACATTATTTTCCTGAAGTTTCACATTTTACAGATGGGCAGATTGAGACTCAGAGAAGCTTAGAAACAGCCCCAGGCCACAGTGACAGAAGTTAAATTTGAACTCAGCTTTGTGAGATTCCAAGTCCTTGCTCATTGTTTCTTGAACTGAGCTGCTCTTCAGAATCAACAGGGGAATAGTTAAAACACAGATTCCTGGGCTTGGCGCCAGACTCCCAAATCACTGACCTGGGGCAAGCCTCGGCAATCTCTCTTCGCACACACCCCAGGCCTGAGTGAAGACCAGCCAAGTTTGGGATCCACTTCTCTGCACCTCGCAGTGGGAAAGCTAAGAGGGTACACGGATGCCAAGGGAGCGGAGGGGAAGATAACAGAAGGGGGCCTTCTATGGCCTTGTCCAGGGCTGGCCCTGCTCACAGTTGAGATCCTGGCCATGAGACCCAGAGGACAATTAACGAAAGCAAGAAAAGGCCTTCTGACTCAGCTGTTTTCCTTACGTCTCTGCTGGGCGAAGAGGGTATCATGCCTGTGGAATGCTGCTGCATCCACAGGCATCTCCCAGACCTATTTTTTAAATTCGCCAGGAATGAAGAAAAAAAAGTCTGCCAAGGTTCAGAATATGCTAGTCATTTTCCGGATTCAGTAAAACTGCCTTGATTTAGTGTTCATTGTTTCCAAGCCTGTGCTCTCTGAGAGGTGGCTGGGATGAAACTGACTGCCACACTATCTTGGAAGCCAATTTATGAAGAATGGAGACAAAACCGGCAGGAGGGTACTGTTTAGCCGTGAGGAACTGAATGGTTACCTGAAGAAACATTTTAGCATATCTGTAGATATCAATAGGTGCTACAGGAGCTCTGCTGGGGAACAGTAATTACTGCTGCCATTAACTGAGAGCTTAGTTTGTACATAGGCTGACCCTATAATTTATCATCCAAACTGAGCAATTGTGAAAGTGAAAGTTGGGAGAGCTATTAATAATTTCACCAGGACAAGGGTAAACCAGAATACGCCAAGCAAACTGGGATGAGTGATCACTCTATCCAACACCCTGAGCCAAATGGGTTTCAAATTCAGACTTTTAAAAGATTTTATAGGTAATACTGTACTTGCGTGTGTATCACACACACATACAAATACCCTAGAGGAATCCAGGGCAGCACCTCATGATCAAACATTATATTTCTGCAGCAAATATATGAATATTCACAAGAGGGATAAACAGACACTTCAGGTCAAATTTTGCCAGCCAATGATTTCTGAAAAATACTTGTTTTCAGGAAAATTGTTTCTCAAATTGTGGCAAGGGCTTGTGGACCTGTACCAAGAGCTTTAAGTACTTTCCATAGTGTGGCAGAGATGCTAGCTGTCCCACTGTAAAGGTCCTCCCCTTCTCTGATAGTAGGTAAGAGCGCCCATGGTCGTCTGGAATAAAGACTACTTCCCAGTGTTCAAAGAACACTTCCCAGTGTTCCTTGAAGCTAGGTGTGGTCATGTGACTGAGCTGTGGCCAATGAGATTTGCAAGTGGAAAGGTGATCAGGACAACCCACAAGTACAGGTACAGATGTACCTGTTGTTGACAGAGGGCATCCATTCTGATTAATTGAAATCCATGTTGTAAATACTTTGAAAATTACTTCTGGTGTGCAAAAACTTCTAGGAAGTCTCTTTAGAGAGATGAGTACGCTCTTCTCCCCCCTCCCTCCTCCTTCCTCCTGGCTGGAGTGTGGACATGATGGTTGGACCTTGAGCATCCACATCACTTTTGACCACGAAGCTGAGGGCCACAGCTTCTGATGAACCAGAAAGCTGGTAGGATCTTGGGTCTGGATAACTCCCTGGATGGCCTACCTCTGGACTGTTTATGTGAGAAAATAAAACCTTTTTGATTTACGGCACAATTCATTTGTACTTTCGGTTACTCACAAAGGAACCTGTATTCTAGGATTTGCTCTTGGCCATGCCTCAAACTCTCATATGGTGATCATGTTTATTTCTCATTCAAAGGCCTGCAAGTGGGCTGCGGTGGCTCTGCTTCAGACTGCGGGTCGTGTTCACAGCTGCTCCACGCGTCTCTGAATTCTGGGACTAGTGGACGCTCAGGACGTGCTCTGTGTGTCAGGGTGAAGCTCAACCACATGAGCACATTTACAGCTTCTGCTAATGTTATGCTGCATTCCTTTGGCCAAAACAAGTCACAGGACAGCCCAACATCAAGGGGAGGGGACGAGGATAAGGTGAACACCTGCAGGTGATCATCTACAGAACTGATGCACGTGTGACCCCGTCCTACTGCCGCACATGATCCAGGGGCTTCCAGGCATCACCCCTAGCATCGCAGCGAGCCAACCGCTTCTCCTGTTCACTTCCCATAGTTCCTGGTATGCTGCCCTCACCACCCCTAACCCCCAGAGGGCACTACCAAGGGGAGGGCCACAGGACAAGGTGTCCTTCTGTTTGGTGTCCCGTCTCTGTGCTCTCCTCAAGACCACACACCAGGCTACGCCAGTGCACCTGAGGGAGAGGTTACGCGTGGGGCCCTCCTACCTCACATCTGTGTCTGTCTCCCAGGGTCCTCCTTCTTCCAAACCTCCTCTGAGAGTTTCCACCCTGTGCTGTGCGCAGCCCCTGCTGCACAACCAAGGAGAGCCAGGGGACTTCTGGAAACGTCCTCAGAAGAGTAAGGCAGTGCATTTCCCACAAACTTCTCCTCGGGACTTACTGTGCAACCCCAGGTCTCACCCCCGCCAAACAGTAGTTGTTTGAGGAGAGGTTTAAGTAAATTAGCCTCAGGCACACCCGAAAACCTGAAAGAAAATACTGAGAGAAGCTGGGGGAATGGGTGGATGCTTGGGTGTGTTGCCCACTCAGCCAGTAGGGAGCTGGGTTTGAGGGAAGAACAGATGGGCAGATTTTGCCACTAACTGGCGGTGTGGCCACCGGCAACCCCTTTTCCAGGCCTCCATGTCTTTTTTTGTTAATAGAGGGGTTATTCTTGATGGCATTTAAGGTGTCTTCCAGTTCTTACAGGTTGTGACCTAAGGTGGAGGGAATGGGACTGAAGAGCCAGAGGGTGCGTGTCTGGAAGGACACACACGGTGAGGCCCAGGGAGCTGGGCTAGCATGAGGCTGAAGTTCATGTCCTTTGGCCCTTTTCAAATTGTAACGCCCTTACCTGCCTCTGGGACCCATTCAGGGCCATGGTCTAAGGTCACAAAAACTGTCCCCAGCAGGGGGATCCATTGGCACTGACTACAGTAGGATGACACCCCTGGGTATTGTAGCAGCTCTGGCCTCAGCGCTCACCACTCCCTGCCTTAAGGTCCGGCAACTCTAAACTACCTTTAGTTCCCAGCACACACCTGGTGACTTTTGGCCTCCAGGCTCTTACTTGCACAGTCCCCTCTCCCTGGGATACCACTGTCTTTTGATCTCCTGTTCCCCTACCCCACCTTTCCCGGCCAATGCCTCCTCATCCTTTGCAATTCAGCTTCATTCCCACCCAGGTTCAGGGCTCCTCCACATTGCTCCTGTAATCCTTCATCATTGCACTCACTCCTATCTGCTTGTGTAACTGTCCTGCCCTACTAGACTCTGAGCTTGTTGAGGGCAGAGACCATGTCTTATACGTTTTCTTTTATGCTCTTTATCTTTCATAGCACCTGGCACATGACAAATGAGCAATCTATGATTGACGAATGAATGAACGAATGAACGAACGAACTGGGAAAGAAAAACGCTGGAAGGAATGTCATACATGGATGGTAAAGACCACCTTTAGCTTCCCACCCCTTCTATTTGCTACACACATCACATCTGTAGTCCAGGGAAATCACGCTGAATAAACACCAGAGGTGGCCTTTAAGCCAGGAAAAAGAGATCACCAAGGGAAGAAGCACTGTGTCTAACTGGAGGGAAATAAACGCCGTGCCTTAATGATGGTGGGGGAGAGAGTGAGTTTTGGGTGCGAGGTCTAGGAGGGGCAGGATAGTCAGGAAAGGAGTCTTTGAAGAAAGCAGGCCTTCACGGGATCATTGAGAAGGTTGGGTTTGGTGGGCAGGTGGAAACTGAGCTGCCACACATCCATGGCTGCACCTGGGCAAGGAAGAGGCTCTGAGGAGGAAATCTGGGTGTGTGAGGGGTATGTGAGGGCGGAGTGAGAACTTCACCTGGGTTCCTGAGTCACAGAGGAATCCAGGTAGCAGAAGGAGGGTGGGCTCCCCTTCTCCCCTCTCTCACTCCTCTTTGGCTGTGCAGGGTTGCCTCAGGCCTGGTGATGTGAGCACGGGGGTCAATCCCTCCCACGGAGCTTCTGGTAAGAGACTTTGTGATGGTCCCTCAGGAGGCTACTTAGTGGGCCAGATAAGTGGTGGGGTGGGGGGCGGCGTTTAAAGAAGATGATTAAAATTGCATAGTGATCAGATAGGAATATTCTAGTCAGGAGTTTTACTGATAAGAGAATGTTTCTTTTTAGATGATGTGACAACCACCATTGTTGAGTTTCTCCGCCAAGGTTGAGTGTGCACCGGGAGGAAAGATATTAAATATCTGAAGCCTCTAAATTGTAATGGATGTAGGAAAGGACATTTGACATGCCCTAAGCTGATGATCTCCACCCCGGTTGGCCCCCAAGAAGAGGCGACCTCGTCTGTCCCTAAGTGTAAGCATGAATCGAACCCTGAAGTCTCCCGCAAAGAGGTCACTTAGCACCAATTAAAATCCAGGCCCTTACCTCAGCAGACTCCGTGGCTTTGTCCTCTCCAGAAGCAGGAACAGCCGGCAAAGGATTCTGAAGGCTGACTGGACTGTCACCAGGACCCAATTTCACTTCCACGCACATCGCAGGAGGTCAGCACCAACTTGGGGCACAGCCCACGCACACGGTTTATGCCGTGTGCGCAGGTGCTGGTGTGTGCATGCATGGGTGCGGGTGTGCGCATGCACGGGTGCGGGTGTGCGCATGCGTGGGTGGACCGTGCGCATGCGCGGGTACGAGTGTGCGCATGTGCATCACTAGCTGTTCGCACTCTTGCTGCCTCCATTCCACCGTCCCAGACCCGGGTCTCCGCATTCAGGGCTGATGAAACATGGCTGTGTAAAGTTGTATTCAACTCATTTTAATTGAAGGTCCTGAGGATGACCAGAAATTTTGCCTCAATTCAATAGAACTTGTAAAATGCAAGAACACCTGCTTCTCTCCGCCTAACGAACTCAACCCAACGCCAAGTCACTGGAGATGTAACCAGGGCCCCTCAGGAGCCTCTGCTCCTATCAGTGCCTTACCTGGGCGGGGGGGGGGGGCGGGGGGGCAGGATGGGGCTGCAGAAAAGACCCAAGGGAAAAGCAGCTGCAGTTACAGCCCTGAGATCAAACTCCTCCCCAGTCCAGTTTCCTCAGAGATGATGTTCCTTCTAATGTTTGTTGTTTGTTTTAAGCATATTCTTCTAATTCCTTGAAGTTGCGAACAGCCAACCACACTGCCAACTTGGCTGACATAAACAGATATTAGTGTTGTAAATAAATTGAACTTACCCAACAGTTAATAAGACTTGCAAAATGATATGGATCATATAGTCATTACTTTGTTTGCTGGTAATTAATCATGGTGGAAATAAATAAGTCCAACCACTGCTTCCCAAGGACTGCATCTCCCAAGCCACAGGCTTCACAGAGGCTTTTCTAATTCCTGGATATTAGCTGTGCTGTCTGGCTTTGTGTTGGCTGTGCAGCCTCCAACTCCTCTTTCCTATTGGATGAGAATCTCCCATTGAATAAGGTCTTGGTAAGTGGTTACTTTGGAGACTAAACAGGCCAGGTGCTCCTCTCTGCACCCAGGTGTCCAGGTCATAGACCTAAACCCCAGCCCGATTCAATATGATACTTCTGCCGAGACTTGTCTTGAACAAGTGATGCAAAGCACAGAGGCACTAGAATTCTTTCCCAGTGATGAGGGATCTGTACCAGGCCATTCTGGCTTAAAAGCATTTATTTCAAAAGCTCCTGCTATTTTCTGCCTATTCCTCCAAGCCCCACCCTATATTTTCCTCCCAATAAATTCCCTTTTTGGTTACAGCAACCAGACACTGTTTCTTTCTCCTGAAAGCATTCCCCCTGTAACCCACCAAACAGCTGCTCCAAACCTTTCTTGCTAACAGAATCCCAAGTTTTCAATTGTTCATACATCCATCAGGACCAAGTAGATGTATCATGATTGGTCCGTCCCATCCCTTTGTCCAGTGATTGGTTTAAGATTAGACCTGTGACCCAGTTCTGACCAGAGACCCAAAAAGAAGCTACTAGAGCTTCTGAGAAAGATTTTCCTCACCGATTGCACCCTTACCCCTTTGCTTCCTACTTGAGAAGCTGCTACATGAGAAGGGAAGCTTGGAGCCACTGCAGCCATCTTGCCACCATGAGGGAAGACAGCGGCAGCCGTGAAGAAGGCAGAGAGAGAAGGTGGAAGAGCCTGAGTCCTCGATGATCTCTCAGATATTCCACACCAATCCTGGGATCACCTCCCTCTGATCTGCAGGTTTGCTGTGATGAATCAGCCCGATCATTTAGTTCTTTATTCCAAGTGTTTTGTTATTTGCAGCTGAAACATCCTGATATACTGATTCATTAAATTTCACTGTTTTCCCAAATAATTACTCACACATTGTTGGAGCTAGAAGAGAAGCTGGCAGATCAACTAGCTTTGAGTCACTTTGTGATAGAAGAACCTGAGGCAGATGTAGAGACAGAGCCAAAAGGATAAGCTTGGCCTTCTGGGTCTTGCCCCATAGCAGATTCCCCAACACCCTGAGGAGACTGAGCATCCTGGGAAGGGCAATGGTGAGGAACCAGGGGTCAGAGCCTGGATCCTGACATCTGATAGTCATGGGAAAAGGGGCAAAAAAGAAGGGCAGAGTGGACTAAGCTTGAGCAGGGCTGTGGCCAGAGACACCAGAGCCTGAGGAAGGGCAAGATGTGTGTCCAGCTCTTTCTGTCAGGGTTCATACACACACACATACATACACTCAGACACACATACACTCAGAGGCACCCATGCACACACACACTCTCAGGCACCCATGCATACACATACACACAAACATTCACAGGCACCCATACACACACACACAGGCACCCATGCACACACACACACACACACACACACACCCCTTCACCTTGGGCTCCATTTCCCAGCTCCTGGAGCCCAGGGATCTCTTGTTTCCCCACTGACCTGGCAATGAGGTCCTCTTCCTCTCACGGATGAGCACTCTTTGTGGTTTCTGGTTGGTTTCATGCCCTGTATTTTGCTCTACTTCACAATTTTTCTTACAGCTGTGCTTGGCCCAAAGAGAGCTTGAGGAGAGGCTAGAAATTAACTTTTGTACATACTATCTGCAAAGCTGCAAAAGAGTGAACCAAGCCTAGCAGGAATGTCAGCCATGGACAGCAGCCAGATGGCTGAAATGCCAGTGTGCTGTGATTTCTTCACAGGCCTCAGAAAGACCCCTACACCCCACTCAAAATCATACTTCTTTTGCGTGGGAAATCAGTGCTGAAATTCCACTATTAGAGAAACAGTGTAAATATTTCTGGGACGCAAAATGCCCCATAGAACTCTTCAAGGTGGATGATTTTTTTATGATCCTTTCAAGAGGGCAGACATTGAGAGGAGTATGAGTGGGGTGATGGTTAATTTTATGAGTCAACTTGGCTCAGCCACAGGATGCCCAGATATCTGATCAAACGTTATTCTGGGTGTTTCTGTGAGGGTGTTTTTGAATGAGTTTAACATTTTAATTGGTAGACTTTGAGTAAAGCAGATTGCCCTTCATAATGTGGGTGGGCCTCCTCCAATCAGCTGAAGGCCTGAATAGAGCAAAAGACCAGCCTCTCTCAAGTAAGAGAGAATTCTCCAACTGACTGCCTTTGGAATTCATCTGCAACATTGGCTTATCCTGATTCTACAGCAGATGGCCTTCAGACTGGATCTAGCATTGGTGCTCCTGGGTCTTCAGCCTGCCAGCTCAGCAGATTTCTGAGTTGCCAGCTTCCATAATTGCATGAGCCAATTCATGTATACATACATACATTCTATATATAAATCTGTTCCTCTGGAGAACCTTGACTGTGTAGACCAGTGTATTGGCGGGTTGAGGGTAGCATCAAAAGATTCTTTTTTTTTTTTTTTTTACCTAGGATAGTCTCTACAATCTGTTCTGTTGACAGAGCATACCCTGGGGAGCAAGAGGGTGGTTGGGACAGTGATGTCCCATCCAAGGGGAAGAGTTGGGAGAGGGAAAGGGCAGGGAGAAGGGTGGTGGGGTGCATCAGGCCATACTGTGGAGGACCTGAACCGTCAGGGTGAGGAGTGTGTAGTTACATTAGTAGTGGCCACTGGGGAGTCAGTGGAGGTTCCTGAGGAAGAGAGTGACATAATCCAAAGCTACATCTCATGGTTCTGTGGAGAGGGATTGCACAGGAGCGCTGATATCAGGGAGCCCAGGGAAAACATAATGAAGGGCTGAACTTGCACATGAGGAGATGGTAGAAAGTTCACGTGAGGAAGGAACAGAATAGAATCCAGGTGACCAGACCACCAAGGACATGTAGGAGGAATGCTAACTCCAGTAAGGGAACTAGAAAGTGAGGCCAGGGAGCTGGTTTGTGGGGAAGAAATACCGAGTATAAGGTACTTGTAGGTCGTCCAAGTAGAGATATTATTGGAATTATTATTGACTGACACATATTGAGAACATACTCTCTTCTGGGTACCATGTTAAGCCCTTCACACTCATTATCTCATTTAATCCTCACAGCATCCCGTTGGGTAGATATTATTATCCCCCTTTTACAGATGAGGAAACTGAGACTCTGAGAAGTTACATACTTCCCAAGTTCCCACAGCTAGTAAGAGCCCAGGCTCGTTACTCCAAAGCTCCCAACCACCTCTAGGCTCTGGCAATTGGACAAGAGGTTAGAAGCTAGTCCACGGCCACAGAGATGATGATGGGGAGCATCTTAGGAATGTCCTGGGACCTCCAGGAAATTTGGAGGAGGAAAGGGAGAGAAGAACTAGTCTTTATCGAATACCCTTGGACAAGTCACTTCACTGTCACCATCCATCAGTTAGCTTTTAATCAGACCTCAATTAGCCTTTAATCAGACCTCAGTTCAGCAGGATTTGAGTGGGGTTTGGAGTTGCTATTGATGTCCCACTACAGCTCACTAGCCACAGTGCCGTTACCTGAATGTGAAAGAGATCCCTTGCTCCTTCCACTTTCCAACTCAAATTCCCAACTTCTTTTTCTTTTCTAATCAATACTTCTTTTCTGGTTGTGAGTGACGGGCAGAACTTTGAAGCAAAATCTGGACAGCAGATGCAGAGGGGGAGCCAGGGTCGGGGGAGCAATTTTGGCGGTCACTGTACTTTTCAATTATTCCTCAGGAGCTTCAGAGGTAGTCTGGGATGGAGAGGCATTGAAGAGACAAGAGGGTAGACAGGATGGCCAGAGGAAGGGGGAGATGCTGGAGACAGAGAAACAAGGAAGGAAGGCTTGAGGGAGCTGGGGCCAAGGAAGCATTTACCCTTTCTCCGTCCTCACTTTTATCCCCTCACTGGGCTTCTTGACTCCCTTTTCATCTTGTAAAAGAAAAAAATATCAAGAAAACAAACTGAAACCAAGTTGATCTCCTCCCCTTCCAAGCCAGTTCTATGGCCGCAGCTATCAGTGGTACCTTCTCTTGGTCCCCCCGGGCACTATCTTCCATGCTTCCTCCTTCCCCATCCCACATCCCTTCAGGAGCCAAGTTCAGCACAATTAACCTCAAAATCTTCTCCTTCATCAGACCTGTTCTGTGACCCCATGAGAAAGGGGGTGAGCCTCGGGAGCCTGGAGGAAAGCTCTGACTCATCCACCCCCTGCCACTCAGAGCCTGATGAGCAGAGGGGGTGAAGGGTGGGAGGTCACCCACCTTCAGTCCTTCCCCCTTCAAGTCTGTCTTCCTCACCTTGGCCTGTGCTCCCAGGGCCCAGCACATTCTGGGTCCCTGACTAGTGTTTGCAGAATGAATAAATATAAATGAAGGAACATGAAACAAAAGGTGCTGGGCTTCCCTGGTGGCACAGTGGTTGAGAGTCTGCCTGACGATGCAGGGGACACGGGTTCATGCCCCGGTCCGGGAAGATCCCACATGCCGCGGAGCGGCTAGGCCCATGAGCCATGGCCACTGAGCCTGCACGTCCGGAGCCTGTGCTCCGCAACGGGAGAGGCCACAACAGTGAGAAGCCTGCATACAGAAAAAAAAAAAAAGGGTGCTGAGAGCAGAGGCTGCTGGATGGAAGAGCCTCCAGTCACCCTGGCTGGCAAGGCAGTGAGTCACACGGCTCTCAGTGAGTCACACGGCTCCTCCACATCTCCAAGGCAAAGCTCTGAAAACCATTAGCAGGCCATTAGCTCTGATTCAAGCCCAGCTGGCATGGAGCAGGCTTTAGTCACCCAGCTGCAGTCACACACTGGGTGCCCATCCCTTGGACCAGCAGCCTGACCTCCTGAACCCAACGCCCGCAGCCGGGTCCAGTCTCAGACCTCCTGCCATTGCAATGTTTGGGCAAGACTGTTGGGTGGAAGCTCCTAGCAGGTGGGGTCTTTGTCTCACGGCCTGTGTACCTCTAGGAACAAGCTCACCAAAGGAAGGAAGATGGGGTTAATCACTGCTCATTAGGTGCCAGCAGCTGGAACACAACGATGTCATTCAGCCCGCCCAGCAGCTTTAGGGGGAGGGTCCTCCTCAGCCCTCTACAAAGGAGGAAACAAAAGCAGGCGAAGAAGTTGTGACTTCCTTAGACCACACAGCTATTTTGGTAGCAGAGACCCAGGGTTGGTTCAGATTACGTCCTTTTGCTCTCAAGCCCGTGTTCCTTCAAGCAACCATAAAAACTCAAATGGATCTGAGGCCTGGAGGAGGGAACCCTGGCAACCTGAAGTCCGTGCAGTTAGTGCCCCTTCCCTCCCTGACCCAGGCCGAGTGGGGGAGGGCAGCACCTACATCTGAGCCTCTCGAGGTGGCTCGCGACTGAGGTGTTGCCATGGCTGGGTCTCTGCATACTCTCAGATGCCCAAGATAGGGAAGGGAGGACTCCTTCTGAGACCTGCAGGGCCTGGTATGTGCTGGTTGCAAAGGGGCGGCCTCCTGGTTCTACACCAAACCCTGAGGACCTCCTGATTTTGCTGGGAGCCTTGGAGCCAAGAGCAAACAGCTAGAGGTTAGGACACACGCCACGCTCTTAGAAGGACTAAGTGTCCTGTGGGTGAGAAGAGAGGCAGAGCCAATGAGCCTGGCAAGGGCGAGATGATTCGGCCCTTGACCCCAAAGCAGGCTCAGCTGGTTAAGAGAGTGTGCTCGCAATGGGAATTCAGACAGGACAGAAGACCTCAGAGGGCAGGGCCCGAGGCACGTTCACAGGGGCCCATCCAGCATCAGTCAAGCATGCTCAGGTGTCTGAGAGGCAGCTTGAAAGGGACCCCATCATAGTCAGCTGATTCCAGCCGCCTGTGCTCTGCCTTCCAGAGCTCTGGGCCCTCAGCAATCACTGGACATCTCCAAGAGCCCCTTCCTCCTGATCATCACACACTTCAGAAGGCTAGGACGAGTATCACATGAGACGGTGCATGTGAGCAAAGCACTGTCCAACGGAGCATATGGAAGAAATGGAGAGAAGACATTCAATTTACATTTGCTAAATGGAACTGTTCTTACTACTAGCTACATGGAAGGCTTGCAGATTTTGCTTGATCCGGTTTGGGTACATATTCCCACATATCTTGTCATTCTCCCTTTCAATCTCTACTTAGATGGTTGGGGAAACCCCGTGAACATTAATTGCAGGTCTAGTATACGAGAGATTAGTCCTCAAAATGTGGTCCTGTGAGAGGTTGTAGCAGCATCTCGTGAAATGCAAATTAGAAATGCACATTCTTGAGCCTCACCCCAGATATACTGATTCAGAAACACCGGTGGGACCCAGTGACTAGTATTTTAATAAGTCCTCATGTGGCAAGGAAGGTCCGCAGCTGCCTTGATCAGTGCTGGAGTGCAGCTGCTTCCAAGACGCCTTAGTGAGCGAAGTGGCTGAATGCCTTTATCCCTCCCAGGGTGGCGCGGCATCTCGCGGCTGGGCCTTGGTCATGGAAGGACACGGAGTACCCCAAAGGGTCATCAGTGGCTTCCAAGCAACTTCAGGCCCCGTGGGACATTGGGCTGAACCTGATGCCTGCAGAGGGAAGGGCCACTAAGCAGCCAGCTCCTGCTACACCTGCACCCTGGACACCAGCCACAGGAACATGCTGGTGGACAGTCTCATGTACAATATATGTCAGCCTACAGGCGAAAATCTCAGATGCCTGGAGACCTCCAGGGTGCAGGGAACTGTACCTAGGAACTCAAAGCTGACGGCGCTTAACCTCACGCAGAAACGTGACTCGGTATACCTCCCCTCACCCCCTCTAATGAAGAACATATTTCCAGTAGCATTGCTAGGCCTTTGAAATGGGCACCGTCACCGAGGCCTGACTGAGGCATTGTCTCGGCTAAGCCCGTCACCTCACGCAGAAACACTGCTTACCAAAGGGGCCTCACGGAAGCGCCTAGTTTCTTGCGTGTGTTTCTTTTCACTCCGGTAGATGGTGCTGCTACCAAGGCTACGTATCCACAATAACAATGGAGCCTGATGGGAAAGAATTATTTACCCCTTTGAAAACTAGGATGCTTGAGACTGAATAAAAAGCCCTGCGCTCCTCACCTACTACACCCTGGAGGACGACTGCACAGCTCTCTCTCACTGTGTCCGGGGTCGAGGTGCTGCTTGCGGGAGCAAGAGGTCAGGTGTGAATGCCGAGAAGCCGGTCAAGCATGGCGTTTCTCTCAAAGCGCCTCAGGTTTACAAAATGACGACCCCCTTACATTGCCCAGAAGCCCGGTTAGAAACGTGATCTTCAGGCTTCTTCCAAGCCCTGGAAACCTAGCTCTCCGATGGAGGAAAGACTTTGTTGCCCGGCCTTCTGCGTCCCAAACAGTAGAGCCCAAAACCCATGTGGCTCGAGGGTGCTCAGCAGGCACAGATGCCACTTGTGGTACACACGTCCACCACCATGTTCCTGCACCTTACTTTGAGCCTGGCGCTCAGCTGACACTCGCCCTAGATGAAGTCAACTGCTGGATGTGCTCCTAGCAAGAACTTGCAAGCACGCTCTTTCTTTGAGGAAACCCTGCGTTCCTCCCCGGGTATTCCTGCAGGGTGTAGTAGGTGAGGAGCGCAGGGCTTTTTATTCAGTCTTTCGGCCTCAAGCATCCTAGTTTTCAAATGGGTAAATAATTCTTTCCCATCAGGCTCCACTGTCGCTGTGGACACGTAGCCTGGGTAGCAGCCCCTTCTACCGGAGTGAAAAGAAACACACGCAAGAAACTAGGCGCTTCCGTGAGGCCCCTTTGGTAAGCAGTGTTTCTGCGTGAGGTGACGGGCTTAGCCGAGACAATGCCTCAGTCAGGCCTCGGTGACGGTGCCCCTTTCAAAGACCTAGCAATGGAAACGGAAATGTGTTCTTCATCATAGGGGGTGAGGGGAGGGATACCGAGTGAAGGTTCTGCGTGAGGTTAAGCGCCGTCAGCTTTGAGTTCCTAGGTTCTCTTCCCTGCACCGTGGAAGTCTCAGGGCATCTGAGATTTTCGCCCGAAGGCTGACATGAATTGTACACGAGACCGTCCACCAGCATGCTCCTGAGGCTGGTGTCCAGGAGTGTAGTTGTAGCAGGAGCTGGCTGCTTAGTGGCCCTTCCCTCTGCAGGCATCAGGTTCAGCCCAATGTCCCCCGGGGCCTGAAGTTGTTCGGAAGCCACTGATGACCCTTTGGGGTACTCCGTGTCCTGGCATGACCAGGGCCCAGCCGCGAGAGGCCGCGCCACCCTGGGAGGGATAAAGGCATTCAGCCACTGCACTCACTAAGGCTTCTGGGAAGCTGCCACCCTCGAGCGCTGACCAAGGCATATGCGGACTTTCCTTGCCGCACTACAGCCTAACAACCATCAGAGGGTGAGAGCACATTTCTCCAGCTGGACCAGAAGTCGATGTGCTCCTTGTGGGAGCAAGACGTCCCCTATAAATTCCGAGAAGCCTTGTAATCGCAGGCTTTCCCCAGTGCAGCTCAGGTTTACAATCTGCGGTCCCCCTTGCTTTGCCCGGACGACCAGGGAGAAACGTGTGCCTGGAGAGTCCTGTAAGCTCTGGGTATCCAGCTCTCTGACAGAGGAAACACTTTGTTGCCTGGCCTTCTGCATACCAAGAGCTCAAAGACCATGGGGCTGGAGGTTGCTCAGAAGGCACAGTTGACACTTTCGGTACACAGTGACTTTCCTGGGAGAACGGTGCTGACGAGACGCTCCTCAGACTTGTGAAAGGCACACCAGCATTACAGCACTTCGGTGACGAAAGCCTCGGGTCAACTTGTGACCATCAACTCTGCTGATGGTAACCCTGCCCCTTCCTTTGCCGGCTTTCGCCTTAGCTGAAGTACTCTGCTGGATGAGCTCCGGGCAAGGACTGGCAGGCGCACTGTTTCTCTCGAGAAATCTCACTTTTCCTCCCGGGGAATTCCTGCAGGGTGTCCAGGATGAGCGACCCCTGTGCTTTCCCTTCCGTTTTCTGCCCCAAGTCTCCTGCTTTCCAAAGGGGCAAATAATGCTTGACCCTTCAGGCTCCAGCTTCTACGTGGACCTCAGCCTGTGGACGGGCACCTTCTGCCAGGGGATCAGAGAGCCATGCGACACACTAGGCTCTCCCGTGAGGACATTTTTGTAAGCAGAGGGACTGCGACAGGTGGGGTGCCTAGCCAGAACAGTGCTTCCGTCAGGCCTTGGTGACACTGGAAAGTTCAGTGGCCTAGCAGTGCTTCGGAAAATGCGTCCATCATTTCGGGCTGGTTCCAAAGTCACGTTTCTGCTTGAGGTAAAGGGGTCGTCAGCTTGGAGTTCGTCGAAGCAATGCTGATCAGCGAGTAAGGGTCAGTGCATTTCAGAACTTCGCTGGGAGTCTGACAAGCATTGCACGTGACACCGTCCGCCACCGTGTTCCTGATACTGGTTTCCAGAGGTGGAGATCTGGCTCTCTGCCAGAGCAGGTCACGTGGTGCCGTGCCCTCTGCATGCCTAGAGGGGAACGCAATGACCCATGGGGCTGGAGGTGGCTCGGAGGCCACAGATAACACGTTGGGGACCCCGTGCTCTTCCACGAGCCGGGTCTAGGCGCGAGGGAACTCGCAGTCCTGAGAGGCCTACCAGAGTTAAAGCAGCACATTCACTAAGCCTTCTCGGGAACCGCAATGCACTCCAACACTTGCCATGGCACACGCGGACCTTCCTTTTGCAGCATGTGGGCAGGTTTCCTAACCACGAGCCAGAAGGCTTGGGGATGAGCTCCGAGCACTGAACGGCATGCACCCACGTTCTTTCGAGAAAACCCACTCTGCCTCACTTTGCCTCCCAGGGAACTCCTACGGCGAATCCAAGACAGGCGACGGGACTGTTTTTCAGGGAGCTCTGAGGACGCAGCTCTCTGGGTTGCCAACAGGCCAAATTCCACTTTTCTCGTCCGACGCCCTTTTCACGACTGACACCCAGCTCATGTAGCTGAAGTGCCCGAGCAGCCAAAAGAGACACGGGTCGCACACTGGCCCCCTTCCCTGAGAGCACTTTGGGAAACATGTGTTCCTCCTGAATTGCACGAGTAAGGGAACGCCTTCGTTTCCCCCCGGTCACGGTATATCTTGCAAAGGGCTAGCAAACTTCCGAGGACGACTGCACAGCTCTCTCTCACTGTGTCCGGGGTCGAGGTGCTGCTTGCGGGAGCAAGAGGTCAGGTGTGAATGCCGAGAAGCCGGTCAAGCATGGCGTTTCTCTCAAAGCGCCTCAGGTTTACAAAATGACGACCCCCTTACATTGCCCAGAAGCCCGGTTAGAAACGTGATCTTCAGGCTTCTTCCAAGCCCTGGAAACCTAGCTCTCCGATGGAGGAAAGACTCTGTTGCCCGGCCTTCTGCGTCCCAAACAGTAGAGCCCAAAACCCATGTGGCTCGAGGGTGCTCAGCAGGCACAGATGCCACTTGTGGTACACACGTCCACCACCATGTTCCTGCACCTTACTTTGAGCCTGGCGCTCAGCTGACACTCGCCCTAGATGAAGTCAACTGCTGGATGTGCTCCTAGCAAGAACTTGCAAGCACGCTCTTTCTTTGAGGAAACCCTGCGTTCCTCCCCGGGTATTCCTGCAGGGTGTAGTAGGTGAGGAGCGCAGGGCTTTTTATTCAGTCTTTCGGCCTCAAGCATCCTAGTTTTCAAATGGGTAAATAATTCTTTCCCATCAGGCTCCACTGTCGCTGTGGACACGTAGCCTGGGTAGCAGCCCCTTCTACCGGAGTGAAAAGAAACACACGCAAGAAACTAGGCGCTTCCGTGAGGCCCCTTTGGTAAGCAGTGTTTCTGCGTGAGGTGACGGGCTTAGCCGAGACAATGCCTCAGTCAGGCCTCGGTGACGGTGCCCCTTTCAAAGACCTAGCAATGGAAACGGAAATGTGTTCTTCATCATAGGGGGTGAGGGGAGGGATACCGAGTGAAGGTTCTGCGTGAGGTTAAGCGCCGTCAGCTTTGAGTTCCTAGGTTCTCTTCCCTGCACCGTGGAAGTCTCAGGGCATCTGAGATTTTCGCCCGAAGGCTGACATGAATTGTACACGAGACCGTCCACCAGCATGCTCCTGAGGCTGGTGTCCAGGAGTGTAGTTGTAGCAGGAGCTGGCTGCTTAGTGGCCCTTCCCTCTGCAGGCATCAGGTTCAGCCCAATGTCCCCCGGGGCCTGAAGTTGTTCGGAAGCCACTGATGACCCTTTGGGGTACTCCGTGTCCTGGCATGACCAGGGCCCAGCCGCGAGAGGCCGCGCCACCCTGGGAGGGATAAAGGCATTCAGCCACTGCACTCACTAAGGCTTCTGGGAAGCTGCCACCCTCGAGCGCTGACCAAGGCATATGCGGACTTTCCTTGCCGCACTACAGCCTAACAACCATCAGAGGGTGAGAGCACATTTCTCCAGCTGGACCAGAAGTCGATGTGCTCCTTGTGGGAGCAAGACGTCCCCTATAAATTCCGAGAAGCCTTGTAATCGCAGGCTTTCCCCAGTGCAGCTCAGGTTTACAATCTGCGGTCCCCCTTGCTTTGCCCGGACGACCAGGGAGAAACGTGTGCCTGGAGAGTCCTGTAAGCTCTGGGTATCCAGCTCTCTGACAGAGGAAACACTTTGTTGCCTGGCCTTCTGCATACCAAGAGCTCAAAGACCATGGGGCTGGAGGTTGCTCAGAAGGCACAGTTGACACTTTCGGTACACAGTGACTTTCCTGGGAGAACGGTGCTGACGAGACGCTCCTCAGACTTGTGAAAGGCACACCAGCATTACAGCACTTCGGTGACGAAAGCCTCGGGTCAACTTGTGACCATCAACTCTGCTGATGGTAACCCTGCCCCTTCCTTTGCCGACTTTCGCCTTAGCTGAAGTACTCTGCTGGATGAGCTCCGGGCAAGGACTGGCAGGCGCACTGTTTCTCTCGAGAAATCTCACTTTTCCTCCCGGGGAATTCCTGCAGGGTGTCCAGGATGAGCGACCCCTGTGCTTTCCCTTCCGTTTTCTGCCCCCAGTCTCCTGCTTTCCAAAGGGGCAAATAATGCTTGACCCTTCAGGCTCCAGCTTCTACGTGGACCTCAGCCTGTGGACGGGCACCTTCTGCCAGGGGATCAGAGAGCCATGCGACACACTAGGCTCTCCCGTGAGGACATTTTTGTAAGCAGAGGGACTGCGACAGGTGGGGTGCCTAGCCAGAACAGTGCTTCCGTCAGGCCTTGGCGACACTGGAAAGTTCAGTGGCCTAGCAGTGCTTCGGAAAATGCGTCCATCATTTCGGGCTGGTTCCAAAGTCACGTTTCTGCTTGAGGTAAAGGGGTCGTCAGCTTGGAGTTCGTCGAAGCAATGCTGATCAGCGAGTAAGGGTCAGTGCATTTCAGAACTTCGCTGGGAGTCTGACAAGCATTGCACGTGACACCGTCCGCCACCGTGTTCCTGATACTGGTTTCCAGAGGTGGAGATCTGGCTCTCTGCCAGAGCAGGTCACGTGGTGCCGTGCCCTCTGCATGCCTAGAGGGGAACGCAATGACCCATGGGGCTGGAGGTGGCTCGGAGGCCACAGATAACACGTTGGGGACCCCGTGCTCTTCCACGAGCCGGGTCTAGGCGCGAGGGAACTCGCAGTCCTGAGAGGCCTACCAGAGTTAAAGCAGCACATTCACTAAGCCTTCTCGGGAACCGCAATGCACTCCAACACTTGCCATGGCACACGCAGACCTTCCTTTTGCAGCATGTGGGCAGGTTTCCTAACCACGAGCCAGAAGGCTTGGGGATGAGCTCCGAGCACTGAACGGCATGCACCCACGTTCTTTCGAGAAAACCCACTCTGCCTCACTTTGCCTCCCAGGGAACTCCTACGGCGAATCCAAGACAGGCGACGGGACTGTTTTTCAGGGAGCTCTGAGGACGCAGCTCTCTGGGTTGCCAACAGGCCAAATTCCACTTTTCTCGTCCGACGCCCTTTTCACGACTGACACCCAGCTCATGTAGCTGAAGTGCCCGAGCAGCCAAAAGAGACACGGGTCGCACACTGGCCCCCTTCCCTGAGAGCACTTTGGGAAACATGTGTTCCTCCTGAATTGCACGAGTAAGGGAACGCCTTCGTTTCCCCCCGGTCACGGTATATCTTGCAAAGGGCTAGCAAACTTCCGAGGACGACTGCACAGCTCTCTCTCACTGTGTCCGGGGTCGAGGTGCTGCTTGCGGGAGCAAGAGGTCAGGTGTGAATGCCGAGAAGCCGGTCAAGCATGGCGTTTCTCTCAAAGCGCCTCAGGTTTACAAAATGACGACCCCCTTACATTGCCCAGAAGCCCGGTTAGAAACGTGATCTTCAGGCTTCTTCCAAGCCCTGGAAACCTAGCTCTCCGATGGAGGAAAGACTTTGTTGCCCGGCCTTCTGCGTCCCAAACAGTAGAGCCCAAAACCCATGTGGCTCGAGGGTGCTCAGCAGGCACAGATGCCACTTGTGGTACACACGTCCACCACCATGTTCCTGCACCTTACTTTGAGCCTGGCGCTCAGCTGACACTCGCCCTAGATGAAGTCAACTGCTGGATGTGCTCCTAGCAAGAACTTGCAAGCACGCTCTTTCTTTGAGGAAACCCTGCGTTCCTCCCCGGGTATTCCTGCAGGGTGTAGTAGGTGAGGAGCGCAGGGCTTTTTATTCAGTCTTTCGGCCTCAAGCATCCTAGTTTTCAAATGGGTAAATAATTCTTTCCCATCAGGCTCCACTGTCGCTGTGGACACGTAGCCTGGGTAGCAGCCCCTTCTACCGGAGTGAAAAGAAACACACGCAAGAAACTAGGCGCTTCCGTGAGGCCCCTTTGGTAAGCAGTGTTTCTGCGTGAGGTGACGGGCTTAGCCGAGACAATGCCTCAGTCAGGCCTCGGTGACGGTGCCCCTTTCAAAGACCTAGCAATGGAAACGGAAATGTGTTCTTCATCATAGGGGGTGAGGGGAGGGATACCGAGTGAAGGTTCTGCGTGAGGTTAAGCGCCGTCAGCTTTGAGTTCCTAGGTTCTCTTCCCTGCACCGTGGAAGTCTCAGGGCATCTGAGATTTTCGGCCGAAGGCTGACATGAATTGTACACGAGACCGTCCACCAGCATGCTCCTGAGGCTGGTGTCCAGGAGTGTAGTTGTAGCAGGAGCTGGCTGCTTAGTGGCCCTTCCCTCTGCAGGCATCAGGTTCAGCCCAATGTCCCCCGGGGCCTGAAGTTGTTCGGAAGCCACTGATGACCCTTTGGGGTACTCCGTGTCCTGGCATGACCAGGGCCCAGCCGCGAGAGGCCGCGCCACCCTGGGAGGGATAAAGGCATTCAGCCACTGCACTCACTAAGGCTTCTGGGAAGCTGCCACCCTCGAGCGCTGACCAAGGCATATGCGGACTTTCCTTGCCGCACTACAGCCTAACAACCATCAGAGGGTGAGAGCACATTTCTCCAGCTGGACCAGAAGTCGATGTGCTCCTTGTGGGAGCAAGACGTCCCCTATAAATTCCGAGAAGCCTTGTAATCGCAGGCTTTCCCCAGTGCAGCTCAGGTTTACAATCTGCGGTCCCCCTTGCTTTGCCCGGACGACCAGGGAGAAACGTGTGCCTGGAGAGTCCTGTAAGCTCTGGGTATCCAGCTCTCTGACAGAGGAAACACTTTGTTGCCTGGCCTTCTGCATACCAAGAGCTCAAAGACCATGGGGCTGGAGGTTGCTCAGAAGGCACAGTTGACACTTTCGGTACACAGTGACTTTCCTGGGAGAACGGTGCTGACGAGACGCTCCTCAGACTTGTGAAAGGCACACCAGCATTACAGCACTTCGGTGACGAAAGCCTCGGGTCAACTTGTGACCATCAACTCTGCTGATGGTAACCCTGCCCCTTCCTTTGCCGACTTTCGCCTTAGCTGAAGTACTCTGCTGGATGAGCTCCGGGCAAGGACTGGCAGGCGCACTGTTTCTCTCGAGAAATCTCACTTTTCCTCCCGGGGAATTCCTGCAGGGTGTCCAGGATGAGCGACCCCTGTGCTTTCCCTTCCGTTTTCTGCCCCCAGTCTCCTGCTTTCCAAAGGGGCAAATAATGCTTGACCCTTCAGGCTCCAGCTTCTACGTGGACCTCAGCCTGTGGACGGGCACCTTCTGCCAGGGGATCAGAGAGCCATGCGACACACTAGGCTCTCCCGTGAGGACATTTTTGTAAGCAGAGGGACTGCGACAGGTGGGGTGCCTAGCCAGAACAGTGCTTCCGTCAGGCCTTGGCGACACTGGAAAGTTCAGTGGCCTAGCAGTGCTTCGGAAAATGCGTCCATCATTTCGGGCTGGTTCCAAAGTCACGTTTCTGCTTGAGGTAAAGGGGTCGTCAGCTTGGAGTTCGTCGAAGCAATGCTGATCAGCGAGTAAGGGTCAGTGCATTTCAGAACTTCGCTGGGAGTCTGACAAGCATTGCACGTGACACCGTCCGCCACCGTGTTCCTGATACTGGTTTCCAGAGGTGGAGATCTGGCTCTCTGCCAGAGCAGGTCACGTGGTGCCGTGCCCTCTGCATGCCTAGAGGGGAACGCAATGACCCATGGGGCTGGAGGTGGCTCGGAGGCCACAGATAACACGTTGGGGACCCCGTGCTCTTCCACGAGCCGGGTCTAGGCGCGAGGGAACTCGCAGTCCTGAGAGGCCTACCAGAGTTAAAGCAGCACATTCACTAAGCCTTCTCGGGAACCGCAATGCACTCCAACACTTGCCATGGCACACGCGGACCTTCCTTTTGCAGCATGTGGGCAGGTTTCCTAACCACGAGCCAGAAGGCTTGGGGATGAGCTCCGAGCACTGAACGGCATGCACCCACGTTCTTTCGAGAAAACCCACTCTGCCTCACTTTGCCTCCCAGGGAACTCCTACGGCGAATCCAAGACAGGCGACGGGACTGTTTTTCAGGGAGCTCTGAGGACGCAGCTCTCTGGGTTGCCAACAGGCCAAATTCCACTTTTCTCGTCCGACGCCCTTTTCACGACTGACACCCAGCTCATGTAGCTGAAGTGCCCGAGCAGCCAAAAGAGACACGGGTCGCACACTGGCCCCCTTCCCTGAGAGCACTTTGGGAAACATGTGTTCCTCCTGAATTGCACGAGTAAGGGAACGCCTTCGTTTCCCCCCGGTCACGGTATATCTTGCAAAGGGCTAGCAAACTTCCGAGGACGACTGCACAGCTCTCTCTCACTGTGTCCGGGGTCGAGGTGCTGCTTGCGGGAGCAAGAGGTCAGGTGTGAATGCCGAGAAGCCGGTCAAGCATGGCGTTTCTCTCAAAGCGCCTCAGGTTTACAAAATGACGACCCCCTTACATTGCCCAGAAGCCCGGTTAGAAACGTGATCTTCAGGCTTCTTCCAAGCCCTGGAAACCTAGCTCTCCGATGGAGGAAAGACTTTGTTGCCCGGCCTTCTGCGTCCCAAACAGTAGAGCCCAAAACCCATGTGGCTCGAGGGTGCTCAGCAGGCACAGATGCCACTTGTGGTACACACGTCCACCACCATGTTCCTGCACCTTACTTTGAGCCTGGCGCTCAGCTGACACTCGCCCTAGATGAAGTCAACTGCTGGATGTGCTCCTAGCAAGAACTTGCAAGCACGCTCTTTCTTTGAGGAAACCCTGCGTTCCTCCCCGGGTATTCCTGCAGGGTGTAGTAGGTGAGGAGCGCAGGGCTTTTTATTCAGTCTTTCGGCCTCAAGCATCCTAGTTTTCAAATGGGTAAATAATTCTTTCCCATCAGGCTCCACTGTCGCTGTGGACACGTAGCCTGGGTAGCAGCCCCTTCTACCGGAGTGAAAAGAAACACACGCAAGAAACTAGGCGCTTCCGTGAGGCCCCTTTGGTAAGCAGTGTTTCTGCGTGAGGTGACGGGCTTAGCCGAGACAATGCCTCAGTCAGGCCTCGGTGACGGTGCCCCTTTCAAAGACCTAGCAATGGAAACGGAAATGTGTTCTTCATCATAGGGGGTGAGGGGAGGGATACCGAGTGAAGGTTCTGCGTGAGGTTAAGCGCCGTCAGCTTTGAGTTCCTAGGTTCTCTTCCCTGCACCGTGGAAGTCTCAGGGCATCTGAGATTTTCGGCCGAAGGCTGACATGAATTGTACACGAGACCGTCCACCAGCATGCTCCTGAGGCTGGTGTCCAGGAGTGTAGTTGTAGCAGGAGCTGGCTGCTTAGTGGCCCTTCCCTCTGCAGGCATCAGGTTCAGCCCAATGTCCCCCGGGGCCTGAAGTTGTTCGGAAGCCACTGATGACCCTTTGGGGTACTCCGTGTCCTGGCATGACCAGGGCCCAGCCGCGAGAGGCTGCGCCACCCTGGGAGGGATAAAGGCATTCAGCCACTGCACTCACTAAGGCTTCTGGGAAGCTGCCACCCTCGAGCGCTGACCAAGGCATATGCGGACTTTCCTTGCCGCACTACAGCCTAACAACCATCAGAGGGTGAGAGCACATTTCTCCAGCTGGACCAGAAGTCGATGTGCTCCTTGTGGGAGCAAGACGTCCCCTATAAATTCCGAGAAGCCTTGTAATCGCAGGCTTTCCCCAGTGCAGCTCAGGTTTACAATCTGCGGTCCCCCTTGCTTTGCCCGGACGACCAGGGAGAAACGTGTGCCTGGAGAGTCCTGTAAGCTCTGGGTATCCAGCTCTCTGACAGAGGAAACACTTTGTTGCCTGGCCTTCTGCATACCAAGAGCTCAAAGACCATGGGGCTGGAGGTTGCTCAGAAGGCACAGTTGACACTTTCGGTACACAGTGACTTTCCTGGGAGAACGGTGCTGACGAGACGCTCCTCAGACTTGTGAAAGGCACACCAGCATTACAGCACTTCGGTGACGAAAGCCTCGGGTCAACTTGTGACCATCAACTCTGCTGATGGTAACCCTGCCCCTTCCTTTGCCGACTTTCGCCTTAGCTGAAGTACTCTGCTGGATGAGCTCCGGGCAAGGACTGGCAGGCGCACTGTTTCTCTCGAGAAATCTCACTTTTCCTCCCGGGGAATTCCTGCAGGGTGTCCAGGATGAGCGACCCCTGTGCTTTCCCTTCCGTTTTCTGCCCCCAGTCTCCTGCTTTCCAAAGGGGCAAATAATGCTTGACCCTTCAGGCTCCAGCTTCTACGTGGACCTCAGCCTGTGGACGGGCACCTTCTGCCAGGGGATCAGAGAGCCATGCGACACACTAGGCTCTCCCGTGAGGACATTTTTGTAAGCAGAGGGACTGCGACAGGTGGGGTGCCTAGCCAGAACAGTGCTTCCGTCAGGCCTTGGCGACACTGGAAAGTTCAGTGGCCTAGCAGTGCTTCGGAAAATGCGTCCATCATTTCGGGCTGGTTCCAAAGTCACGTTTCTGCTTGAGGTAAAGGGGTCGTCAGCTTGGAGTTCGTCGAAGCAATGCTGATCAGCGAGTAAGGGTCAGTGCATTTCAGAACTTCGCTGGGAGTCTGACAAGCATTGCACGTGACACCGTCCGCCACCGTGTTCCTGATACTGGTTTCCAGAGGTGGAGATCTGGCTCTCTGCCAGAGCAGGTCACGTGGTGCCGTGCCCTCTGCATGCCTAGAGGGGAACGCAATGACCCATGGGGCTGGAGGTGGCTCGGAGGCCACAGATAACACGTTGGGGACCCCGTGCTCTTCCACGAGCCGGGTCTAGGCGCGAGGGAACTCGCAGTCCTGAGAGGCCTACCAGAGTTAAAGCAGCACATTCACTAAGCCTTCTCGGGAACCGCAATGCACTCCAACACTTGCCATGGCACACGCGGACCTTCCTTTTGCAGCATGTGGGCAGGTTTCCTAACCACGAGCCAGAAGGCTTGGGGATGAGCTCCGAGCACTGAACGGCATGCACCCACGTTCTTTCGAGAAAACCCACTCTGCCTCACTTTGCCTCCCAGGGAACTCCTACGGCGAATCCAAGACAGGCGACGGGACTGTTTTTCAGGGAGCTCTGAGGACGCAGCTCTCTGGGTTGCCAACAGGCCAAATTCCACTTTTCTCGTCCGACGCCCTTTTCACGACTGACACCCAGCTCATGTAGCTGAAGTGCCCGAGCAGCCAAAAGAGACACGGGTCGCACACTGGCCCCCTTCCCTGAGAGCACTTTGGGAAACATGTGTTCCTCCTGAATTGCACGAGTAAGGGAACGCCTTCGTTTCCCCCCGGTCACGGTATATCTTGCAAAGGGCTAGCAAACTTCCGAGGACGACTGCACAGCTCTCTCTCACTGTGTCCGGGGTCGAGGTGCTGCTTGCGGGAGCAAGAGGTCAGGTGTGAATGCCGAGAAGCCGGTCAAGCATGGCGTTTCTCTCAAAGCGCCTCAGGTTTACAAAATGACGACCCCCTTACATTGCCCAGAAGCCCGGTTAGAAACGTGATCTTCAGGCTTCTTCCAAGCCCTGGAAACCTAGCTCTCCGATGGAGGAAAGACTCTGTTGCCCGGCCTTCTGCGTCCCAAACAGTAGAGCCCAAAACCCATGTGGCTCGAGGGTGCTCAGCAGGCACAGATGCCACTTGTGGTACACACGTCCACCACCATGTTCCTGCACCTTACTTTGAGCCTGGCGCTCAGCTGACACTCGCCCTAGATGAAGTCAACTGCTGGATGTGCTCCTAGCAAGAACTTGCAAGCACGCTCTTTCTTTGAGGAAACCCTGCGTTCCTCCCCGGGTATTCCTGCAGGGTGTAGTAGGTGAGGAGCGCAGGGCTTTTTATTCAGTCTTTCGGCCTCAAGCATCCTAGTTTTCAAATGGGTAAATAATTCTTTCCCATCAGGCTCCACTGTCGCTGTGGACACGTAGCCTGGGTAGCAGCCCCTTCTACCGGAGTGAAAAGAAACACACGCAAGAAACTAGGCGCTTCCGTGAGGCCCCTTTGGTAAGCAGTGTTTCTGCGTGAGGTGACGGGCTTAGCCGAGACAATGCCTCAGTCAGGCCTCGGTGACGGTGCCCCTTTCAAAGACCTAGCAATGGGAACGGAAATGTGTTCTTCATCATAGGGGGTGAGGGGAGGGATACCGAGTGAAGGTTCTGCGTGAGGTTAAGCGCCGTCAGCTTTGAGTTCCTAGGTTCTCTTCCCTGCACCGTGGAAGTCTCAGGGCATCTGAGATTTTCGCCCGAAGGCTGACATGAATTGTACACGAGACCGTCCACCAGCATGCTCCTGAGGCTGGTGTCCAGGAGTGTAGTTGTAGCAGGAGCTGGCTGCTTAGTGGCCCTTCCCTCTGCAGGCATCAGGTTCAGCCCAATGTCCCCCGGGGCCTGAAGTTGTTCGGAAGCCACTGATGACCCTTTGGGGTACTCCGTGTCCTGGCATGACCAGGGCCCAGCCGCGAGAGGCCGCGCCACCCTGGGAGGGATAAAGGCATTCAGCCACTGCACTCACTAAGGCTTCTGGGAAGCTGCCACCCTCGAGCGCTGACCAAGGCATATGCGGACTTTCCTTGCCGCACTACAGCCTAACAACCATCAGAGGGTGAGAGCACATTTCTCCAGCTGGACCAGAAGTCGATGTGCTCCTTGTGGGAGCAAGACGTCCCCTATAAATTCCGAGAAGCCTTGTAATCGCAGGCTTTCCCCAGTGCAGCTCAGGTTTACAATCTGCGGTCCCCCTTGCTTTGCCCGGACGACCAGGGAGAAACGTGTGCCTGGAGAGTCCTGTAAGCTCTGGGTATCCAGCTCTCTGACAGAGGAAACACTTTGTTGCCTGGCCTTCTGCATACCAAGAGCTCAAAGACCATGGGGCTGGAGGTTGCTCAGAAGGCACAGTTGACACTTTCGGTACACAGTGACTTTCCTGGGAGAACGGTGCTGACGAGACGCTCCTCAGACTTGTGAAAGGCACACCAGCATTACAGCACTTCGGTGACGAAAGCCTCGGGTCAACTTGTGACCATCAACTCTGCTGATGGTAACCCTGCCCCTTCCTTTGCCGGCTTTCGCCTTAGCTGAAGTACTCTGCTGGATGAGCTCCGGGCAAGGACTGGCAGGCGCACTGTTTCTCTCGAGAAATCTCGCTTTTCCTCCCGGGGAATTCCTGCAGGGTGTCCAGGATGAGCGACCCCTGTGCTTTCCCTTCCGTTTCCTGCCCCCAGTCTCCTGCTTTCCAAAGGGGCAAATAATGCTTGACCCTTCAGGCTCCAGCTTCTACGTGGACCTCAGCCTGTGGACGGGCACCTTCTGCCAGGGGATCAGAGAGCCATGCGACACACTAGGCTCTCCCGTGAGGACATTTTTGTAAGCAGAGGGACTGCGACAGGTGGGGTGCCTAGCCAGAACAGTGCTTCCGTCAGGCCTTGGCGACACTGGAAAGTTCAGTGGCCTAGCAGTGCTTCGGAAAATGCGTCCATCATTTCGGGCTGGTTCCAAAGTCACGTTTCTGCTTGAGGTAAAGGGGTCGTCAGCTTGGAGTTCGTCGAAGCAATGCTGATCAGCGAGTAAGGGTCAGTGCATTTCAGAACTTCGCTGGGAGTCTGACAAGCATTGCACGTGACACCGTCCGCCACCGTGTTCCTGATACTGGTTTCCAGAGGTGGAGATCTGGCTCTCTGCCAGAGCAGGTCACGTGGTGCCGTGCCCTCTGCATGCCTAGAGGGGAACGCAATGACCCATGGGGCTGGAGGTGGCTCGGAGGCCACAGATAACACGTTGGGGACCCCGTGCTCTTCCACGAGCCGGGTCTAGGCGCGAGGGAACTCGCAGTCCTGAGAGGCCTACCAGAGTTAAAGCAGCACATTCACTAAGCCTTCTCGGGAACCGCAATGCACTCCAACACTTGCCATGGCACACGCGGACCTTCCTTTTGCAGCATGTGGGCAGGTTTCCTAACCACGAGCCAGAAGGCTTGGGGATGAGCTCCGAGCACTGAACGGCATGCACCCACGTTCTTTCGAGAAAACCCACTCTGCCTCACTTTGCCTCCCAGGGAACTCCTACGGCGAATCCAAGACAGGCGACGGGACTGTTTTTCAGGGAGCTCTGAGGACGCAGCTCTCTGGGTTGCCAACAGGCCAAATTCCACTTTTCTCGTCCGACGCCCTTTTCACGACTGACACCCAGCTCATGTAGCTGAAGTGCCCGAGCAGCCAAAAGAGACACGGGTCGCACACTGGCCCCCTTCCCTGAGAGCACTTTGGGAAACATGTGTTCCTCCTGAATTGCACGAGTAAGGGAACGCCTTCGTTTCCCCCCGGTCACGGTATATCTTGCAAAGGGCTAGCAAACTTCCGAGGACGACTGCACAGCTCTCTCTCACTGTGTCCGGGGTCGAGGTGCTGCTTGCGGGAGCAAGAGGTCAGGTGTGAATGCCGAGAAGCCGGTCAAGCATGGCGTTTCTCTCAAAGCGCCTCAGGTTTACAAAATGACGACCCCCTTACATTGCCCAGAAGCCCGGTTAGAAACGTGATCTTCAGGCTTCTTCCAAGCCCTGGAAACCTAGCTCTCCGATGGAGGAAAGACTCTGTTGCCCGGCCTTCTGCGTCCCAAACAGTAGAGCCCAAAACCCATGTGGCTCGAGGGTGCTCAGCAGGCACAGATGCCACTTGTGGTACACACGTCCACCACCATGTTCCTGCACCTTACTTTGAGCCTGGCGCTCAGCTGACACTCGCCCTAGATGAAGTCAACTGCTGGATGTGCTCCTAGCAAGAACTTGCAAGCACGCTCTTTCTTTGAGGAAACCCTGCGTTCCTCCCCGGGTATTCCTGCAGGGTGTAGTAGGTGAGGAGCGCAGGGCTTTTTATTCAGTCTTTCGGCCTCAAGCATCCTAGTTTTCAAATGGGTAAATAATTCTTTCCCATCAGGCTCCACTGTCGCTGTGGACACGTAGCCTGGGTAGCAGCCCCTTCTACCGGAGTGAAAAGAAACACACGCAAGAAACTAGGCGCTTCCGTGAGGCCCCTTTGGTAAGCAGTGTTTCTGCGTGAGGTGACGGGCTTAGCCGAGACAATGCCTCAGTCAGGCCTCGGTGACGGTGCCCCTTTCAAAGACCTAGCAATGGGAACGGAAATGTGTTCTTCATCATAGGGGGTGAGGGGAGGGATACCGAGTGAAGGTTCTGCGTGAGGTTAAGCGCCGTCAGCTTTGAGTTCCTAGGTTCTCTTCCCTGCACCGTGGAAGTCTCAGGGCATCTGAGATTTTCGCCCGAAGGCTGACATGAATTGTACACGAGACCGTCCACCAGCATGCTCCTGAGGCTGGTGTCCAGGAGTGTAGTTGTAGCAGGAGCTGGCTGCTTAGTGGCCCTTCCCTCTGCAGGCATCAGGTTCAGCCCAATGTCCCCCGGGGCCTGAAGTTGTTCGGAAGCCACTGATGACCCTTTGGGGTACTCCGTGTCCTGGCATGACCAGGGCCCAGCCGCGAGAGGCCGCGCCACCCTGGGAGGGATAAAGGCATTCTGCCACTGCACTCACTAAGGCTTCTGGGAAGCTGCCACCCTCGAGCGCTGACCAAGGCATATGCGGACTTTCCTTGCCGCACTACAGCCTAACAACCATCAGAGGGTGAGAGCACATTTCTCCAGCTGGACCAGAAGTCGATGTGCTCCTTGTGGGAGCAAGACGTCCCCTATAAATTCCGAGAAGCCTTGTAATCGCAGGCTTTCCCCAGTGCAGCTCAGGTTTACAATCTGCGGTCCCCCTTGCTTTGCCCGGACGACCAGGGAGAAACGTGTGCCTGGAGAGTCCTGTAAGCTCTGGGTATCCAGCTCTCTGACAGAGGAAACACTTTGTTGCCTGGCCTTCTGCATACCAAGAGCTCAAAGACCATGGGGCTGGAGGTTGCTCAGAAGGCACAGTTGACACTTTCGGTACACAGTGACTTTCCTGGGAGAACGGTGCTGACGAGACGCTCCTCAGACTTGTGAAAGGCACACCAGCATTACAGCACTTCGGTGACGAAAGCCTCGGGTCAACTTGTGACCATCAACTCTGCTGATGGTAACCCTGCCCCTTCCTTTGCCGGCTTTCGCCTTAGCTGAAGTACTCTGCTGGATGAGCTCCGGGCAAGGACTGGCAGGCGCACTGTTTCTCTCGAGAAATCTCGCTTTTCCTCCCGGGGAATTCCTGCAGGGTGTCCAGGATGAGCGACCCCTGTGCTTTCCCTTCCGTTTTCTGCCCCCAGTCTCCTGCTTTCCAAAGGGGCAAATAATGCTTGACCCTTCAGGCTCCAGCTTCTACGTGGACCTCAGCCTGTGGACGGGCACCTTCTGCCAGGGGATCAGAGAGCCATGCGACACACTAGGCTCTCCCGTGAGGACATTTTTGTAAGCAGAGGGACTGCGACAGGTGGGGTGCCTAGCCAGAACAGTGCTTCCGTCAGGCCTTGGCGACACTGGAAAGTTCAGTGGCCTAGCAGTGCTTCGGAAAATGCGTCCATCATTTCGGGCTGGTTCCAAAGTCACGTTTCTGCTTGAGGTAAAGGGGTCGTCAGCTTGGAGTTCGTCGAAGCAATGCTGATCAGCGAGTAAGGGTCAGTGCATTTCAGAACTTCGCTGGGAGTCTGACAAGCATTGCACGTGACACCGTCCGCCACCGTGTTCCTGATACTGGTTTCCAGAGGTGGAGATCTGGCTCTCTGCCAGAGCAGGTCACGTGGTGCCGTGCCCTCTGCATGCCTAGAGGGGAACGCAATGACCCATGGGGCTGGAGGTGGCTCGGAGGCCACAGATAACACGTTGGGGACCCCGTGCTCTTCCACGAGCCGGGTCTAGGCGCGAGGGAACTCGCAGTCCTGAGAGGCCTACCAGAGTTAAAGCAGCACATTCACTAAGCCTTCTCGGGAACCGCAATGCACTCCAACACTTGCCATGGCACACGCGGACCTTCCTTTTGCAGCATGTGGGCAGGTTTCCTAACCACGAGCCAGAAGGCTTGGGGATGAGCTCCGAGCACTGAACGGCATGCACCCACGTTCTTTCGAGAAAACCCACTCTGCCTCACTTTGCCTCCCAGGGAACTCCTACGGCGAATCCAAGACAGGCGACGGGACTGTTTTTCAGGGAGCTCTGAGGACGCAGCTCTCTGGGTTGCCAACAGGCCAAATTCCACTTTTCTCGTCCGACGCCCTTTTCACGACTGACACCCAGCTCATGTAGCTGAAGTGCCCGAGCAGCCAAAAGAGACACGGGTCGCACACTGGCCCCCTTCCCTGAGAGCACTTTGGGAAACATGTGTTCCTCCTGAATTGCACGAGTAAGGGAACGCCTTCGTTTCCCCCCGGTCACGGTATATCTTGCAAAGGGCTAGCAAACTTCCGAGGACGACTGCACAGCTCTCTCTCACTGTGTCCGGGGTCGAGGTGCTGCTTGCGGGAGCAAGAGGTCAGGTGTGAATGCCGAGAAGCCGGTCAAGCATGGCGTTTCTCTCAAAGCGCCTCAGGTTTACAAAATGACGACCCCCTTACATTGCCCAGAAGCCCGGTTAGAAACGTGATCTTCAGGCTTCTTCCAAGCCCTGGAAACCTAGCTCTCCGATGGAGGAAAGACTCTGTTGCCCGGCCTTCTGCGTCCCAAACAGTAGAGCCCAAAACCCATGTGGCTCGAGGGTGCTCAGCAGGCACAGATGCCACTTGTGGTACACACGTCCACCACCATGTTCCTGCACCTTACTTTGAGCCTGGCGCTCAGCTGACACTCGCCCTAGATGAAGTCAACTGCTGGATGTGCTCCTAGCAAGAACTTGCAAGCACGCTCTTTCTTTGAGGAAACCCTGCGTTCCTCCCCGGGTATTCCTGCAGGGTGTAGTAGGTGAGGAGCGCAGGGCTTTTTATTCAGTCTTTCGGCCTCAAGCATCCTAGTTTTCAAATGGGTAAATAATTCTTTCCCATCAGGCTCCACTGTCGCTGTGGACACGTAGCCTGGGTAGCAGCCCCTTCTACCGGAGTGAAAAGAAACACACGCAAGAAACTAGGCGCTTCCGTGAGGCCCCTTTGGTAAGCAGTGTTTCTGCGTGAGGTGACGGGCTTAGCCGAGACAATGCCTCAGTCAGGCCTCGGTGACGGTGCCCCTTTCAAAGACCTAGCAATGGGAACGGAAATGTGTTCTTCATCATAGGGGGTGAGGGGAGGGATACCGAGTGAAGGTTCTGCGTGAGGTTAAGCGCCGTCAGCTTTGAGTTCCTAGGTTCTCTTCCCTGCACCGTGGAAGTCTCAGGGCATCTGAGATTTTCGCCCGAAGGCTGACATGAATTGTACACGAGACCGTCCACCAGCATGCTCCTGAGGCTGGTGTCCAGGAGTGTAGTTGTAGCAGGAGCTGGCTGCTTAGTGGCCCTTCCCTCTGCAGGCATCAGGTTCAGCCCAATGTCCCCCGGGGCCTGAAGTTGTTCGGAAGCCACTGATGACCCTTTGGGGTACTCCGTGTCCTGGCATGACCAGGGCCCAGCCGCGAGAGGCCGCGCCACCCTGGGAGGGATAAAGGCATTCTGCCACTGCACTCACTAAGGCTTCTGGGAAGCTGCCACCCTCGAGCGCTGACCAAGGCATATGCGGACTTTCCTTGCCGCACTACAGCCTAACAACCATCAGAGGGTGAGAGCACATTTCTCCAGCTGGACCAGAAGTCGATGTGCTCCTTGTGGGAGCAAGACGTCCCCTATAAATTCCGAGAAGCCTTGTAATCGCAGGCTTTCCCCAGTGCAGCTCAGGTTTACAATCTGCGGTCCCCCTTGCTTTGCCCGGACGACCAGGGAGAAACGTGTGCCTGGAGAGTCCTGTAAGCTCTGGGTATCCAGCTCTCTGACAGAGGAAACACTTTGTTGCCTGGCCTTCTGCATACCAAGAGCTCAAAGACCATGGGGCTGGAGGTTGCTCAGAAGGCACAGTTGACACTTTCGGTACACAGTGACTTTCCTGGGAGAACGGTGCTGACGAGACGCTCCTCAGACTTGTGAAAGGCACACCAGCATTACAGCACTTCGGTGACGAAAGCCTCGGGTCAACTTGTGACCATCAACTCTGCTGATGGTAACCCTGCCCCTTCCTTTGCCGGCTTTCGCCTTAGCTGAAGTACTCTGCTGGATGAGCTCCGGGCAAGGACTGGCAGGCGCACTGTTTCTCTCGAGAAATCTCGCTTTTCCTCCCGGGGAATTCCTGCAGGGTGTCCAGGATGAGCGACCCCTGTGCTTTCCCTTCCGTTTTCTGCCCCCAGTCTCCTGCTTTCCAAAGGGGCAAATAATGCTTGACCCTTCAGGCTCCAGCTTCTACGTGGACCTCAGCCTGTGGACGGGCACCTTCTGCCAGGGGATCAGAGAGCCATGCGACACACTAGGCTCTCCCGTGAGGACATTTTTGTAAGCAGAGGGACTGCGACAGGTGGGGTGCCTAGCCAGAACAGTGCTTCCGTCAGGCCTTGG